>NC_140590.1:739539994-740751423 GCF_964204655.1 Triturus cristatus
GTAAGGTGCTACAATACCTCTTCAGAGGGAGTAAGTGCTATAGAAATGTAATTACAATACAAAATATAACACATACTAATACCATACCAGGTAGTGGTTGGGCAGTTGATTGTAGTTCATACAGACTGCATAATAGTTTCCTTGTACTTCTTGACACCCTCACGCTCGCGTAAGACAAAGCTGCGATGGTTCATGTCCATCACCCAGCACTGTACCACTCCACAGCAATAAACCCCTCAATCACTGAAGACTCCTGACACATTCCTCTGGCCAACAGAGGACTTTAATTTAGCCCACTACTGTGAGTTCCAACTAGATACATATTATAACCACCTTTTGACATCTCACAGTAGCAATAAGATATTGGATGAGAGTAACAGAGTCCATTCCAGCAGATCTCTGGTCTCTGCCTTCCTCCCACCTATACCTGCTCAGGACCATAAACGTTAACCTTAAACAAAATATCTCAGAATGGACAATTTATGGCAGTAACCAGCTAACTGGACTATGAAAATAAGAAGTACCATAAAGGGGCCTGCAGTGCGGATCAAAGCTGTAAGCTGAATGTAAACCATAAACTGTATGCTTGTCTTTCTCACTTCTTCATCCATCACACTGCTAAGTTCTGCATCCCATAACATTATAACCATACCTCGGTAGTCCTCACACACGACACGGAAACACCCCAAGGGTGGGTCAGGTGATGTGGACCCCTCTCGTCCAATTCCTCCATATTGAAAAGGATAGAATTAACCAACCAGGATCAGGGTTATGTCCAGTTTCCAATGGAAGTGGTCATATGAGCGTGTAGTCACCCTAAAGGTAAGTAGCCCATTGGCTACTACCTGGCACTCCCTCTAACACCCCTAAACTCAGTATTTAGGGGAGGATCTGGCACCAGAGATTCAGATTCCTTCTGACCTAAGAAGAAAAAGGTCAGAAGAGCCTCAAAAGCAGAGAAAACACTGCTAGGTCTCCAGACTGCCAAAAACCAATTACCGGAAAGCTCTTCACCTGTTGCTCCAAGTCCGAGTTGAAGTGGGCCGACAGTGCCAGCGTGGTCCCCCAGCTCAGCACAGACAATGTCCACCTTGAACTTTCCCACTGTGGACTACTCGACACTCCCTGCAGCCTCTTTGTGCAGGCCCCCTCAAACTCGAATATCTCCGGATCTGTGAATCCGACCCTTAAAGACATCTGCACCCGGCCGCCCCGGCTCAAGGAGAAGACCAAATGTGTCCCTGCTTGCCTGTTGACCTAAAGGGTCGAGCCCCCTCGTAGGCTCCCCCGGACTGGCACCCCAGTCCCAGATTGCAGCAACTTTTTGACCGGACCGACCCTCCATGGAAGAGAATGGGGCACCTGGCTCTGTAATGCACCTCTGCAACCGGACGCCCCAGAGCCTCCCCCAGTGAACTGTTGATGCTTCCTTGGACCTTGCCCCATACTTACCATAAGTCCAGCATATTGGTCCCGTAAGTTACTGCTAAGTACCTGTATGCTGCATGTGTTTTTCCTGCATACCTTAACATTACGCAGAAGACTTACGATTTGAAGTATCATAAAAGCACCCAAAATTTGCCGATGCTGAAAAACACACCTCTGCATCCCCCAGTGCCCCCGAGGTGACCTGTTGGTGCTGCCATGGACCTTGCACCATACTCACCCTAAGTCCTGGGGAAGGGTCCTGTAAGTCGTTGTCAAGTAACCATATGCAGCATATGTTTTCTTCACAGCTTAACATTGCTGCCAAGTGCTTTATTCACAATTGAAAGTATCAAACTGGTGCTTACTTCAATCCTGCTATTTTAAACAGTACTTACCTGAACGATTTTTCTCTGGTGCCTAAACATATGCAAAGATACTGGCTATTTTTAAAATTAGTGTGGATCTCCTCCTTGAGTCGTGCTATCATTTAATAATCATTGTGTGTTTTTGTTAATGTCTTACACTCCTCTATGTTAAGCCTAAGGCTGCTTGACCACACTACCCCTAACGGAGAGCTTTGGGATTTTAAAGCAAGGCCCTTTCTACTTTTAAGGGAACCACTTGACTCTTTGCATGGTATATCTAGTTATTGAAATATCACATAAAGAGCCGTCTTTCTAAATGAGACAATAAGACATAAACCTTTAGGGACACCATACACACTGCTGCATGCCTTAGCCAGGGCCTGTAGAAATATGATGTCATCACCACCACCCTGATGGAGCTCCATTGCCTCCCCTTGCTGGTGCACTACATTATCAAAACCAGCTGCCACATTTACTAATGGCCTAGGTTTGATGGTCTAGTGGGCTAGCAAAGCCATGATTACCAGCAGGGTCCAATCGGATTAACCGGGACAGTGCCCTGGGTGGAAATAAAATGTGGTGTTTGTTGTGGGGGGCAGGGGTCATTTAAATTGTTTGTTTTTTTGCAGTGTGACGGCAGAAGGTGTGAGTAAAATGGGAGGCGGGCAGGGGGCTGATGGGGTGCTAACAATTATGTTGAGGTACAATTAAGGGCTGAATACAAAGTCTTTAATGGACCCGATTGAGACCAGGTGGAATGGACAAGCTGCTGTTTGCATAACATCAAATCAGGCAGCTCCTTGCTGCGCCCCTCGGAATATTGGCGTCCCAGGCCTCTGCCCAGCTCACCCATGGCCAAGGCCAGCCCTGCGGGACCCCCTCTTATGTTGTAGACAAGTGCACCATCTCTTGGGGTCTCTAGGTAAACCTACAGCCAGGATACCATTTAACTGAAGGATAAGCAGTATAAAAAAGAAAACCACAAACAGACAGGCCTTCTTGATCTCGGCACCCAGAATTTGGAACAACACCCCTGTATCCATCAATAATGCAAATAGGAAAGTACTCAGTATCTTCTTTTGCAAAGCCATACACTTGGCTGTGCACCAGGATACAGAATCTACAGCTAAGGCATAGTGACCCTAAATTTAGAACTGAAGACTACCACCACCACCTCTGCGTACCCACTAGAGATCTGATTTCTTTAACCAGTATGCCTAGGTCAAGTCAGAAATTTGAGACCCAGATAAAGCAAACTCTCAAAACTAACCACAAGCCTTTCATTTTTGTGCATGTCCTATATTACAACAATGAAATGAAATAAAATAAGATTTATGAACCAAACTAATACCCTGAGGTGTCTAGGCGCTAGACCTCAAGAAGCTGCAGTAGATACCACTTTCTAGGAACAGAAGAATAATTTACTGTTAGACCTGGCACCATTGGCGTGAGTCTCCCTTCCATTTTTCGCTGTGTCTCCTCTGTTTTTGCTGGGTATAGATGCTCTGGGCGCTGTGCCACTGCCATTCAGTGCCACAGCGCGAATGCTCCCTTTGTAAACATGACATGTGAATTGGTACATCCATGATTGGCTTATTTGGTTTACCGGTTAGTCCCTAGTAGCGTGGCCCGTGTGTGCCCAGGGCTGGTAAACCGAATGCTGCTGGTGGGCCTGCAGCACTGGTTTGTGCCACCCACAGAAGGAGCTTGTAAAGTGTGTCTCAGACCTGCCACTGCAGTGTCTGCGTGCAGTCCAGAACTGCCATCTTGGCTGTGAAGTGCACCCACTTCCCAGCCCCTGAACCTTCCCTTGGCATCCTGTAAGCCCCCTTAGGTTAGGGTGCATTGTATGTGTAAGGTAGGACATGCCCTGATGTGTGTAGCATGTCCTAGTAGTGAATTACACCCCATTTCGTTTTTCACTACTGTAAGGCTACCTGTTCTCCATAGGCCAGAATGGGAGGTCTGGGCTATTACATTCTATAGTCCTTACTGACCCACAGAACATGGTAGAAAAACGAATTTAGTATGCCTGAGCTCAGAATATTAAAATACATCTTTTAGTGAAGGTTATTTTTATATTCTGTGTTTGAAACTACCACTTTTAGAGTATAGGTACTTTCTTGCCTAAGCCTTCCCGTTTGCTCTGCTATTATCTGTATTGGCTGTCTGGTTTTGGAGGGACAGGGCAGGCTGACCTGGGTTGAATAGAGAGATCTGCCTTGGAGTGAGGGGAGGGGTAGATCCTGCACTTGAATAGGGCTGTGCCTGGCAAGGTGAATGCTGGCTCCACCTCCCACTGTGCGTCTGAAGGCAGACCCCCTCTTTCTGAAAGGAAGGATGCAGCCTGGTAAACAAAGTGCTCAGGGCTGGGCAGAACTGGTTCTGGCTGGGTTCAGAGGCTTGTGACCCCTAAGAACAAAGACTTTGGGGGTATAAATATTTGTGCCCAAACCCCTACAATTTGTATTGCTCCTGGACAACAAGAAGAACCTCTGTCCGTGTAACTACAGGAATCTGCAGGAGAAGGACTGTCCTTGTACTTGTGTGCTGTTTCTTGGACTGGCCTGCAGTGGTTACTACTGGACTTGGAAGGAACTTTTATTTTGTGGCTACAGCAATCACCCAAGGGCTAGAAGAGAGCTAGCCTCCTGCAGGAGTCTCAGGCACATCAGACTCCACCAACAGCCTCCTGTTTCCTCCCAGCGAGGATTTCTATCTGCAGGTGAGGCTCCTGTGAGTTCCAGGGCCTCTAGTTCTACTGTTGAGAAGAGAGTGCTGAAAATCGTCGCTAACCCCCGCTAGCGAGCCGCTGCAGCTGGTGAGCGTGAGAAAAATCGTCGCTCTGCTGTCGCTGAGCGCTCACTAACCCCGAAGATTATCGCATCATCCGTCAGCGGGCCTGAAAACGCCCGCTATCCCGAAGATCGTCGCATCACCCGTCAGCGGGCCTGAAAACGCCCGCTATCCCGAAGCTCGTCGCAGCACCTGTCTGCGGGCCTGAAAACGCCCGCTATCCCGAAGATTGTCGCATTGCTTGTTAGCGGGCCCCAAAGCGCTCGCTAACCCCAAATCATCGCATCAAGCTCATCGCAGCTTGGACGTCGAGCGATCGCCATTTTCCCCGCATCGCATCAGGATCATTGCTCCCTCGCAGAGCGCCATTTTCTTTCATCGCAGCAAGATCGCACACGCAACAGGCTCGGTGCATCATCCTCCCTTAGCGGCAAGGATTTTATCGCATCACCGGCTTAGCGTGAAGAAGTTTGTCGCTTTCTCCTGCCCGCAACCCAGAGCATCATCCTCCCTTGCGGTAAGGATTCAACGCATCGCTGGTTAAATGTGTGTGTTTGTACTTATATAGCGCACAGCTACCCCATTCCGGGGTTTCCCGGCGCTTTACTCATACCGCTAGGGAACCCTTCCTGGCTTTTCCCTGTGAAATGTCCACTCCTGGGCATCCCCAGGGTGAAGCCAGGCATCCCAGCGCTGTTGGGGCCGTTGTGGAGATTAAGCAAGCTATTGCCCAGAGTTGCAGCGTGGGACCCATGATTAGAATAGGCACCGAGGCGAGAAATCAGGTCCGAGGAATTATGAGCCCAAGACCCGCCGAGGCAGGAATTGAACCCTGGTCCCGGGCCAGACCTCTGCATCAGGGTCTGCCGCTCTAACCATGTTAGCGTGAGGAAATTTATCGCTACAACTCCTTAGCGACATTTTTGTTGCTTTGCAACAGAATCCAGATACCTTGTGAAAGGTAAAAGGGTCGCAGAGACCACTGCATTGAACTGAACATCATTTTGTGCACCTTGAACTATTTTTGCAGCATTTTTAAAGTAACCCTATTTTTCTAGTATTGTGGATTTTTACTGTTATTGGTCTTGTGATTAAGTCTATATAAATATACCTATTTTTTATAACTACTTGAGTGGTGTCCATTTGTAGTCTTCCTCATTGTATTACTGTGTATGGTCATAAATGCTTCACACACTGCCTCCGAGATAAGCCTAACTGCTCGTGCTACGTTACCACAGGGTTGAGCAGGGGTTGTCAAAGGGTGTAGGCTGCTTACTCTGACTTAGGAAGAAGGGTCCCTACTTGGACAGTGGCCAGCCATTGCCAACTAGAGACCCCCATATCTAACATTTACTGGTTAAATAACCAAGTTTGTAAGGTCTTCCTGAAGTCTGATTTATTCTTAGCAGCTGATGGTAATGTCTTGCTGGGCTTGTGACAAAGCTCTTACTGCCCCAGCTAACTCTTTTGAATAAAGAACTACAAGATTAACACTGGAAGAGGAGCAAATAGAGGCAAATAGATCTAGTTGGAACATAAGGTTGAAAGTGTTGTGACAAATAGAATGGGCACAGGGTATGCTAAGACTTTAAAGCTATACACAGAGCCTTGAACTTGATACGCTTAGCCACGGGTAACCAATGTAACGCAACCAGCGCTTGGAAAGCAGGCTTATGATTGGGAATACCTAGGAGCAGGCGAGCCGGTGTATTTTGGAGGATTTGAAGTTTGTTTAAGCAGAGTTTTTGAGTGCTAGTGAATATCTTGTTGCAATAGTCCAGTCTTGAGGCGATGAGCGCCTTAACCACTGTTTTCTGCAAGTCTGTCGGGATATAAGGGAGAAGCTTCCTAAGGATTTTAAAAATGAAAAAACAAGAGGGTGTAATGTGATTTCTTTGGCCCTCCAAAGAAAACGTGGTGTCAAAGATCACCCCCGGGCTTTTCACGCTAGCAATTGGAGTTGGAAGGGTGCCTAACTCATGAGGCCACCAGTTAGGAGACCAAAAAGAAGGATTTCCACCGAACAACATAACCTCTGTTTTTGATTTTAACTTTGAGAAGTTATCCCTCATCCAGTTGCCTTCCTGGAGCATACAGTCAATCTTTCATGTGACTGGCACTGCCCCAGCCCCACTGAAATTAAAAAGGTCCTGCTGCCTTGTCAGGATCCCACCCGTTTGCCCCACATGCTAGCAAGCCTGTGCTTGTGACAAGAGCCTAATAACTTTTCAGTGGTTGTGGTCTGAGGCACCTTGCATCATATCGGTGCATGTCAGCCTTATGCTGATAAAATCAATTTTGTTTTGCAATGTGTATAGCACGAGGTCGACCCGAAGAAATTGGAGCGCTTTACATGACCTAGTTACACATATTTGGTAGGCATGGGTTGATTCATTGTTTTTCACAGAGTCGCAGCACGGATGGAGAGCGAAAATAAGACTGTTTACGTCTTCGTATAAATTGCGCTTCCAGTAGTGATTTAGTAGGGGTCCTCAGGAGTCAAAAGGTTGGGAACCACTGCTCTAGCGAGTTGTTTGCGAACAATGTCCTAATGAAATATACAGTTCAAGTCTTGCAGCATGTAGTGTCAAGTGAGAAATATAAACAGAGAGTGAACATCTTGATTTAGCATCGATATTAAACAGATGGGTTTGAGGCCTAACTAAACAAGAAAAAAACAACCTAACATATCGTAATGATTTTAATTTCAATTGCAACAGCTCTGTGTCAGTACACTTGTGTGAGCTCAGGGTCATAGCAACGAATATTAATGCATATTTTAGTTCACACGCACAAAAACTCCCTCAATGTCATTAAAGGGCTCCAGGGCCGGCCTTAGCACTGGCGGCGCCCAGTGCAACAACCATTTTTGGCGTCCCGACACCCCATTATTGCCTCGTCGGATTCTCTTACTACACCGGGCTAAAGTGCCCCCTCATCTCTCCAAACATAAGTTATTTCTAAATACAGTACCCCACCCCTTAGGTCAGCGCCCCCTCCACAGGTCAGCGCCCAGTGCGGCCGCACCAGTCACACTGCCCTGCAGAGCTCATACAACTTTTTTTAGTTGTATAGTCTACAGTGGCAGACTAGTCGATGTCTAATTTTAAATGATTGTAATTTCAGAATATATGCTAATGTGCTACCCTTGTATGAAGCCGGCATCTGTTGATGTCACCCCTATCGAACATTAGCTGTGTTGTTGGTGTCTAGTCTACCCTATACAGGATTTTTCTTTACTTTTCTAAGTTTTGTGATATGCTTGTGTAAGTGATACGTTGGGACATTTGTATCCTTTGCTCCCATTTTGTTTTCCTTCCTTGTCAGGGGTCTCTGCTCCCAAGAGAATATGAGTTTATTGGCTTCTTAATTTTGTGTTCTGTTTTTTTAATCATCCTTCCTCCTCTTTGAGTGTATTTTTTTTCCGTTTAATATAGCGCAAATTTGACCCAAGCACCAGTTGCCTTACATGAGGGCGTCTTTGCCAAGACTCAAACCCAGTTCCCCAGATTTGGGGTCGACCGCCCTTGCCGTTAGGCCACATCCTCTATGGGCTCTCCAGTCTGGCCATCTGTGTGACAATCGCTGACTAGTGTCCATGAAACCTAAACTAAAGTCTTCTAGAGTTGTAGTAGTGCTGTGATGATTGCCATCATTAAATCGAATGATGGCTAACATAATTGTCTCAGTAGTACGGAATGCTGCTTCAGGCAGTCTGCGTGCTCTACTGGTCTTCTTATTAACTTCTCAAACTGTAGCTGCTTTTGGTCGACTTTTGGCCCGAATTGGCTAAGTTTCACATTGTCGTCCTGACCACTTTTGATGGTTACTAACCTTGTCAGTGCCTACGCCCAGTTGTGCATCTTGTGACAGCCTGTGGGCCTTGCCTTCGCTTGTGACCAGTCTCTATATCCAGACGCCGCTAATTTGGACAGTCTCTTATTGGACTATTCTGCAAGCAGCACTCTTGAGGCACAGTTGCATGTGACAGTCTCTGGGCTCGGGTTTAGCTGCTTGTGACAGTCACTGTGTTTGTGCTCAGTAGCTTCTGATTATTTCAACACCCATACTTAATCAGCATGTGTTAGCCTTGAGGCCCAAGGGACATCTTCTGATCTTAGTATCTACTGTGTTGGTTTTAATAGCTTTACTTAGCAGGCCAGTCTGTAGCCTCATCTAGGCTGCTTGTCACAGTCTGGTGGCATATATGTGATGCTTTTGACATGTAAGTCCTGCTACTTGTAGTATCCTTGGTCTCGCTGTGCTGCATCTGACAGTGTTTTGGTCCCCCTTGGTGGCATGTGACTGCCTCAGAGGCCCAACTGTGCTGTTTGTGATAATCTAGGACCTACTTCTACTTTTCGTGACAGTCTCTTAAAACAGCCGGGTGATTGTGACAGGTGTGCCGCTTCTGATTGCCTCCATACCTGTTCCATGCCAGGCGGTGCTTCTTTTCGCAGTCTCTTGGCTTTGCATTTCTGTTTCTGTTTGACCCTTGGCCAACTGGCCTCCAGGGGACATTTTCTAGATCTTTAAGTAATTGTTGGTACAATCTGTAGGGAATAGAAAGAACCACCCTTGGGGAGGAGGGTGAGCAGCATTTTATTTCAAATCACACATTAATTGGTGTGAAATATTTGGATTTCAGCGTCTTCGTTTCAGGCAATCCATACCTCTCGGTGCTGTCAGTCTGGCATAATTCATGCGCCAAAACTCCACGCATTACATGATTCCAACGTCTCCTGGGATGTCTCTTAGCCAACATAAGCCGACTGTGATAACGTCAACCAGGTTGTTTGGCTTGTGACAATTTCTTAGCACCTGACCCTCTTAGCTATCTTTATGATACATCAGTGCACATGCCATACTGAACTGTGGCACTGCTGCTGTATAAATGCAGATCTCTGCAGCAAGCGTCTTAACCCAAGAAACTGTTTTACCAGTGGATACATAATGTGCAGATACAGTATGTAAGACTGGGGTACAGTTCGTGCCGCGCCAATCTATGGTCGTAGGTTCAAATCGTATGGGCTGCACAACCTCCCTTCCATTTCTGCGCAGTTTAGAAGCTTGATTATAAAGTGCCTTCTAATTACAGTTCAGTAATGGGCAGCTGTTTCCATCGTTTATGGTCAGAATGTGTGTATGTTGTGTTATTTATGTATCCCATTATTTATTTGTCCCTTTCGATTTCGAATTTGTTTTATGAACGCTTAGACACTGTCATGTAAACTTCACTACATTGCCTAAAATTGAACTCTGGTATAGAAAGTATTTTAATTACAGTGTGCAAACTTGCGTTTTGTGTTTACACGCTTATACGATTTAAAGAATAGTGGGCTGGCTGGGGCATGCGTTCAAATGACGCAGTGGATGAGGGTGGGGAATAACTTCCCCAGGCAGTAAGAGTGTATTACTTACATTTCTATGGCTTGAGGGCGGAGACTACACAGTGGAGTGAGAAACAATGCAGACAGGGCTCCGCACAGACATTCAGTAAGGACCTTGTTAAGAAAGGGATGCAGATTACTTGTTTTGCTGATTGCTGTAGGTTTGGTAGGTTGTAAGTGTAAAGTGTGCGGCCTCAGTTTTGGGTGTTTAGGTGAGGAAGGTTCCAGAAGAGCGTTTCCTTTTGTGTGTCTGATTAATGCTACAGGAAGACTGAATGGCAACCAGATACAATATCTTACACCTCTTTGGGCCTATGTTGTAGGTGCACCAGACTTGAGACAGCCCCAGTGCTACCTGCTCTGTGAAGCATTACTTTGCACAAATTCTTTAAAACAGACTCTGTTCTCTTTCATCACACCCTGATCACCAGATGGAAAGGGGAAGGGCAGCTCTAGCAGAATCATTTAAAGTACAACACTCCTGGTTACAGTTTTACTTCCATCAGATTTGATGGGAAAATTAAACTTTATTTATTTTTTATTTTTTAACCCACATGGAATAGTGGTGTGTGTGTATGTGTGCGCACTAGTGTTCTCATGGCCTACAATTATATTGTAACACATGCAAATAACAATGTTTCTTTTTAGAGTTTAGCAAGCAATCTCAAGAAGCCTTCACAATATTCCTAAAAACCCTGTATGAAAACTGACTTTGGTTTAAAAGTTCGGATTGTCGACTCCTTTTCTTCGAATGACTCTCTACTTCCTTTACATCCTCTCCATGCCTCCTCCATGTGAGCACAGCCTACTCTGTGAAACATGCCTGTTTACCTTAATCCATATTATTGTATTTTTACAAATTTTCCCCATCTCATTTAGAAGATCCTCTCCTTTAAAAGTCATACCCCTGCAACCTAACAATACCTAATCTCCTGCAGCTCATCTATTATTAGCGCCAACCTATGCATGAATTTACATACACCCTCTCCTACTAATGATCACACCTTACTCCTACTAACTTAGTCTACCACATAGAAACATGGCATAGTTTTCTTAAGAGTGCAATACTAATCCCATCAATAACCCCCTAAAAAAATTAAAGAAAAAAAACCTACTAATGCTGCATCCCATAACAGGATGCTTCCTGGCGTAAGGTGCTGCAATACCTCTTCAGAGGGAGTAAGTGCTATAGAAATGTAATTACAATACAAAATATCACACATACTAATACCATACCAGGTAGTGGTTGGGCAGTTGATTGTAGTTCATACAGACTGCATAATAGTTTCCTTGTACTTCTTGACACCCTCACACTCGCGTAAGACAAAGCTGCGATGTTTCATGTCCATCACCCAGCACTGTACCACTTCACAGAATAAACCCCTCAATCACTGAACAGGCATGGAATAACTGAAGACTTCTGCCACATTCCTCTGGCCAAAGGAGGACTTTAATTTAGCCCACTACTGTGAGTTCCAACTAGATACATATTATAACCACCTTTTGACATCTCACAGTAGCAATAAGATATTGGATGAGAGTAACAGAGTCCATTCCAGCAGATCTCTGGTCCCTGCCTTCCTCCCACCTATACCTGCTCAGGTCCATAAACGTTAACCTTAAACAAAATATCTCAGAATGGACAATTTATGGCAGTAACCAGCTAACTGGACTATGAAAATAAGAAGTACCATAAAGGGGCCTGCAGTGCGGATCAAAGCTGTAAGCTGAATGCAAACCATAAACTGTATGCTTGTTTTCTCACTTCTTCATCCATCACACTGCTAAGTTCTACATCCCATAACATTATAACCATACCTCGGTAGTCCTCACACACGACACAGAAACACCCCAAGGGCGGGCAGTTGATGTGGACCCCTCTCGTCCAATTCCTCCAAATTGAAATGGATAGCATTAACCAACCAGGATCAGGGTTATGTCCACTTTCCAATTGAAGTGATCATATGAGGGTGTAGTCACCCTAAAGGTAAGTAGCCCATTGGCTACTACCTGGCACTCCCTCTAACACCCCTAAACTCAGTATTTAGGGGAGGATATGGCACCAGAGATTCAGATTCCTTCTGACCTAAGAAGAAAAAGGCCCGGAGAGCCTCAAAAGCAGAGAAGAGAAGAGGCATCTGACTTGGCAACAGCAACGCCGGCTTGTCTGCAACCCTCATCGAGAACCGCACCAAAGTCGACTCACCCTGCAGCTGTGACTCCAAATGCCTGGGAGGACTGCCTGCCTTAAAAAAAAAGAACCAAGAGTCTCCCGAGGAGTAGCATATCTGCTCCCCTACATCCTGCAGGCACCCAAAAAAACAGTGCTAGGCCTCCAGACTGCCAAAAACCAATTACCGGAAAGCTCTTCACCCGTTGCTCCAAACCCGCGTTGAAGTGGGCCGACAGTGCCAGCGTGGTCCCCCAGGCAGCACAGACAAAGTCCACCTTGGACTTGCCCACTGTGGACTCCTCGACACTCCCTGCAGCCTCTTTGTGCCGGCCCCCTCAACCTCGAATATCTGCGGATCTGTGAATCCGACCCTTAAAGACCTCTGCACCCGGCCGCCCCGGCTCAAGGAGAAGACCAAACATGTCCCTGCGTGCCTGTTGACCTAAAGGGTCGAGCCCCCTCGTAGGTTCCCCCAGACTGGCCCCCAGTCCCAGCTTGCAGCAACTTTGTGACCGGACCGACCTTCCATGGAAGAGAATGGGGCACCTGGCGCTGTAATGCACCTCTGCAACCGGACGCCCCAAAGCCTCCCCCAGTGAACTGTGGATGCTGCCTTGGACCTTGCCCCATACTTACCTTAAGTCCAGAATATTGGTCCCGTAAGTTACTGCTAAGTACCTGTATGCTGCATGTGTTTTTCCTGCATAGCTTAACATTACGCAGAAGACTTACGATTTGAAGTATCATAAAAGCACCCAAAATCTGCCGATGCTGAAAAACACACCTCTGCATCCCCGCAGTGCCCCCGAGGTGACCTGTTGGTGCTGCCATGGACCTTGCACCATACTCACCCTAAGTCCTGGGGAAGGGTCCTGTAAGTCGTTGTCAAGTAACCATATGCAGCATATATTTTCTTCACAGCTTAACATTGCTGCAAAGTGCTTTATTCACAATTGAAAGTATCAAACTGGTGCTTACTTCAATCCTCCTATTTTAAACAGTACTTACCTGAACGATTTTTCTCTGGTGCCTAAACATATGTAAAGATACTGGTTATTTTTAAAATTAGTGTGGATCTCCTCCTTGAGTCGTGCTATCATTTAATAATCATTGTGTGTTTTTGTTAATGTTTTACACTACTCTATGTTAAGCTTAAGGCTGCTTGACAGGGCCAGACTGGGAACCACAACTGGCCCTGGCAAAGTGCTCGTCCGACCCCCTCGGGAGCCGCCGAGCTCTGTGCCAGGGCTGGTTTTCGCCCGATTTTGTTACAGGGGCGATTTTGCAGCTATGCGGCAAGAACGGCCCTGTAACAAAAACGGCCCCCAGGGGCCCAAAACTGGCCCCCACCTGTGCTGCACACCGGGGGATTGCCCGGTGCCCGCTACGGCCAGTCCGGCCCTGCTGCTTGACCACACTACCCCTAATGGAGAGCTTTGGGATTTTATAGCAAGGCCCTTTCTACTTTTAAGGGAACCACTGGACTCTTTGCATGGTATATCTAGTTATTGATATATCACATAAAGAGCCGTCTTTCTAAATGAGACAGTAAGACATAAACCTTTAGGGACACCCTACACACTGCTGCATGCCTTAGCCAGGGCCTGTAGAAATATGACTTCATCACCACCAGCCTGATGGAGCTCCATTGCCTCCCCTTGCTGGTGCACTACATTATCAAAACCAGCTGCCACATTTACTAATGGCCTAGGTTTGATGGTGTAGTGGGCTAGCAAAGCCATGATTACCAGCAGGGTCCAATCGGATTGACCGGGACAGTGCCTTGGGTGGAAATAAAATGTGGTGTTTGTTGTGGGGGGCAGGGGTCATTTAAATTGTTGGGTTTTTTTTGCGGTGTGACGGCAGAAGGTGTGAGTAAAATGGGAGGAGGGCAGGGGGCTGATGGGGTGCTAACAATTATGCAGAGGTACAATTAAGGGCTGAATACAAAGTCTTTAATGGACCCAATTGAGACCAGGTGGAATGGACAAGCTGCTGTTTGCATAACATCAAATCAGGCAGCTCCTTGCTGCGCCCCTCGGAATATTGGCGTCCCAGGCCTCTGCCCAGCTCACCCATGGCCAAGGCCAGCCCTGCGGGACCCCCTCTTAACTTGTAGATAAGCGCACCATCTCGTGGGGTCTCTAGGCAAACCCACAGCCAGGATACCATTTAACTGAAGAATAAGCAGTATAAAAAAGAAAACCACAAACAGACAGGCCTTCTCGATCTATGCACCCAGAATTTGGAACAACACCCCTGTATCCATCAATAATGCAAATAGGAAAGTACTCAGTATCTTCTTTTGCAAAGCCATACACATGGCTGTGCACCAGGATACAGAATCTACAGCTAAAGCATAGTGACCCTAAATTTAGAGCTGAAGACTACCACCACCACTTCTGCGTACCCACTAGAGATCTGATTTCTTTAACCAGTATGCCTAGGTCAAGTCAGAAATTTGAGACCCAGATAAAGCAAACTCTCAAAACTAACCACAAGTCTTTCATTTTTGTGCATGTCCTATATTACAACAATGAAATGAAATATAAATAAGATTTATGAACCAAACTAATACCCTGAGGTGTCTAGGCGCTAGACCTCAAGAAGCTGCAGTAGATACGACTTTCTAGAAACAAGAATAATTTACTGGTTAAATAACCAAGTTTGTAAGGTCTTCCTGAAGTGTGATTTATTCTTAACAGCTGATGGTAATGTCTTGCTGTGCTTGTGACAAAGCTCTTACCGCCCCAGCTAACTCTTTTGAATCAAGGAACTACAAGATTAACACTGGAAGAGGAGCAAATAAATCTAGTTGGAACATAAGGTTGAAAGTGGTGTGACAAATAGAATGGGCACAGGTTATGCTAAGACTTTAAAGCTATACACAGAGCCTTGAACTTGATACGCTTAGCCACAGGTAACCAATGTAACTCAACCAGCGCTTGGGAAGCAGGCTTATGGTTGGGAATACCTGGGAGCAGGCAAGCCGCTGTATTTTGGAGGATTTGGAGTTTGTTTAAGCAGAGTTTTTGAGTGCTAGTGAATAGCTTGTTGCAATAGTCCAGTCTTGAGGCGATGAGCGCCGTAACCACTGTTTTCTGCAAGTCTGTCGGGATATAAGGGAGAAGCTTCCTAAGGATTTTAAAAATGAAAAAACAAGGAGGGTGTAATGTGATTTCTTTGGCCCTCCAAAGAAAACTTGGTGTCAAAGATCACCCCCAGGCTTTTCACGCTAGTAATTGAAGTTGGAAGGGTGCCTAACGTATGAGGCCACCAGTTAGGAGACCAAAAAGAAGGATTACCACCGAACAACATAACCTCTGTTTTTGATTCTAACTTTGAGCAGTTATCCCTCATCCAGTTTCCTTCCTGGAGCATACAGTCAATCTTTTATGCGACTGGCACTGCCCCAGCCCCACTGAAATTAAAAAGGTCCTGCTGCCTTGTCAGGATCCCACCCGTTTGCCCCACATGCTAGCAAGCCTGTGCTTGTGACAAGAGCCTAATAACTTTTCAGTGGTTGTGGTCTGAGGCACCTTGCATCATATCGGTGCCTGTCCGCCTTATGCTGATAAAATCAATTTTGTTTTGCAATGTGTATAGCACGAGGTCGACCCGAAGAAATTGGAGCGCTTTACATGACCTAGTTACACATATTTGGTAGGCATGGGTTGATTCATTGGTTTTCACAGAGTCGCAGCACGGATGGAGAGCGAAAATAAGACTGTTACGTCTTCGTACAAATTGCGCTTCCAGTAGTGATTTAGTGGGGGTCCTCAGGAGTCAAAAGGTTGGGAACCACTGCTCTAGCGAGTTGTTTGAGAACAATGTCCTAATGAAATAAACAGTTCATGTCTTGCAGCATGTAGTGTCAAGTGAGAAATATAAACAGAGAGTGAACATCTTGATTTAGCATCGATATTAAACATCCTAACATATCGTAATGATTTTAATTTCAATTGCAACAGCTCTGTGTCTGTACACTTGTGTGAGCTCAGAGTCATAGCAACGAACATTAATGCCTATTTAAGTTCAAACGCACAAAAACTCCCTCAATGTCATTACAGGGCTCCAGGGCCGGCTTTAGCACTGGCGGCGCCCAGTGCGACTATCATTTTTTGCGCCCCGACACCCCATCTTTGCCTTGTCGGATTCTCTTACTACACCGGGCTAAAGTGCCCCCTCATCTCTCCAAACATAAGTTATTTCTAAATACAGTACCCCACCCCTTCTGTCAGCACCCCCTCCACAGGTCAGCGCCCAGTGCGGCCGCACCAGTCGCACTGCCCTGCAGAGCTCATACAACTTTTTTTAGTTGTATAGTCTACAGTGGCAGACTAGTCGATGTCTAATTTTAAATGATCTTAATTTCAGAATATATACTAATGTGCTACCCTTGTATGAAGCCGGCATCTGTTGATGTCACCCCTATCGAACATTAGCTGTGTTGTTGGTGTCTAGTCCACTCTATACAGGATTTTTCTTTACTTTTCTAAGTGTTGTGATACGTTGGGACATATTTAACCTTTGCTCCCATTTTGTTTTCCTTCCTGGTCAGGGGTCTCTGCTCCCAAGAGAATATGAGTTTATTGGCTTCTTAATTTTGTGTTCTGTTTTTTTAATCATCCTTCCTCCTCTTTGAGTGTATTTTTTTTCGGAGTTTAATATAGCGCGAATTTGACCCAAGCACCAGTTGCCTTACATGAGGGCGTCTTTGCTAAGACTCGAACCCGGTTCCCCAGATTTGAGGTCGACCGCCCTAGCCGTTAGGCCACATCCTCTATGGGCTCTCCAGTCTGGCCATCTGTTGTAAATGAATCCAGAATCCGAAAAACGTGTAACACGAGGATTTATTGTAGAAATGCAGCACCACACGAAATACATCCACCAACAGCTAAGGCAGGTTCGTAACTGCCTTCCGAGAACTCCCCCAGCACGGACCTAGACTCTAGAACATCTATAGAGTCTAACCAGGGTCCCGTGCGCATACAAGTTTACATTCAAATCTCTCAGCCCTTGCGCTGCGCGCTACAATAAACACAACACATCTTCCTCCCTTAAACAATAAATTAAAACAAAAAAAACAACAACAAAAAAAAAATGATGGATGCAACTTCTTTTGGATAACAGTTACAAAATCTGACAACCATACAGGTTTTTTACGCAAGCGTTTGGTCTCCTGACAATTTGTGTCCTTTTGACAGACATCAGAACTAAAAGGGTTAGAGGGTAACACAACTTCATCCCCCTTATTTTGACATAAATCATGGCTGCTATCAATGTTACCATTTTGCAATTTTCTACCCCAGATATCTCTTCAGAGATGTCTTCAAAAACTTGACTCCTCGTAGGAGAAGAATGAACCTCCTTATATAATTTCCTGTCGCCTTTAAGCACAGTGATTTTGTTCAAATTCCATACCTTACCATTAGAAAGTCTAACAGCATTCTTCAAAACTTCACTAACCTCAAAGCGACCCATAAATTGACTTTCACCTTTCGAAGCTTTCCATGGTTTTTTAACTTTCACTATCGTTCCTACTTTTACGTTAGAGTCTGGATTGATTCTTCTTTTAGAGTTAAAACAGTGCTTATTCACAAGGTGGGATTTTTCTAATCTTTTTGTCACTTTGTCAAGATCAATGCGGCATTTAGTGGATGAAATAAGCCAAGAAGGATTGACCTTATTTCTAGGTAGTCTACCTCTCATGATCTCAAACAGAGTACACTGAGTCATGTCATTGGGAGTAACCCTGTACTTCCACATAGTCTTCATTACGTGATACTCCCACTTGCTGTCACTACCACCTACCATTTGAATAGCAGCTTTAAGTACTCTGTTGAACCTTTCAATTATACCATTGCCACTAGGATTATAATGTGAAGTGGTGCAATGAATAACACCAGTCCTTCTGAAGTATTCCTTTGCCTTATTGGATAAAAATTGAACACCATTGTCAGTGATCACACGTATGGGCAATCCTGCTTCCGTGAACACTTCATCTAGAAATAGTAAAACAGTGTCAGTCTTAACCTTATCAACTACTTTTACCACCGGCCATTTAGAAAACAAATCAATGGTGGCCACAATGTATTTGTTTAAAGGACCAATAGGACCCATAATGTCCATAGCAATACATTCCCAGGGGCCATTCGGAATTTGATGTCCTTGCATAACTGGTTTCAAAGTTTTCAAAGACTTGTCAGCGTTTGCACAGTGAACGCAATCTCTAACGATACGTTCAACAAAAATATCTAACCCAGGCCACCAGAACGTACTTTTGACAGACTGTTTAGTTCTGATGATGCCATTGTGGGCTTCATGGCCATGTTTAACAATAATCTCTCTCAAACCTGAAGGAGGAACAGCTTTATCACCTCTCCAGATAGTAGAATCAGAAAAGGATAACTCCTCTTTCACCTCCCAAAAATGTCTCAACTCGGGAGAAAGGTTCTTCTTAACGGGCCAACCTCCAATTAAGTACTTTTGGACTTGTAAAACCTTATCTTTGGAATATTCCATATTCCAAACTTCAACCCTAATGGGTGGTACTCCCTCATCATGGACAAGGGCAATTTGAAAATCATCCCAAGTATTGTGAATACACTCTTTCAAGGGTAAAGGTAGTCTGGATAAAATATCTGCTGTGACATTGTCTCGATCGGGACCATAAACCATCTTATATATGAAATCTTGTAACCTCATAGACATACGAGCAATCCTAGCAGATGCTTTAATTAAACCATCAGTAGTAAGTAAGCGCACAAGAGGTTTGTGGTCAGATCTAACTTCACATTCTTTACCCCAAACAAACACTCTAAAATGTTCCAGTGCCCACACTACAGCTAATGTTTCTCTTTCAAAAGTTGAATATTTCTCTTCCGACGGGGTCAAAGCTCTAGATGCATATGCAATGGTAGATACACTACCGTTCTCTCTTTTCTGAGAGAGGACGGCCCCTAAACCCTTTGAACTAGCGTCGATCGTGACAATGCAACGGAGTTGGGGATCAAAATTATTCAATGCAGTAGCATTACTAATAGCAGATTTAACATCCATAAACTCTTTTTCACACTCAGTATCCCATAAGAATTTACTCTTATTTTTTAAAAGCTGTCTAATGTTAAACACTCTACCAGAAAAATTTCGTCTATATTTGGAGTAAAATTCTGTCAACCCTAAGAAAGATCGATGTCATCTTTAGATTTAGGAGATGGAGCAAGTTGAATGGCTTCTACGAGATCAGGCTTGGGTTTGACACCATCGGCACATAAAGTATGCCCCAAATAAGTAACAGAATTAACTCAAAATTTACACTTGCTGTGTTTAACTGTAAGTCCATTCACGGATAATTTGTTAAGGACAACATCAAGAACCTGATCATGAGAAAGTTTGTTGTCACTAAACACAAGTATATTGTCTTGGAAACAAATAACATTTTTACAATCACTAAAGATATCATGCATGACTCGTTGAAACACCGCAGCAGCTGAGGCAAGACCAAATGGCATTCTCTTAAATTGGAAACATCCAAACGGCGTAACAAAAGCGGTGTACTTCTTGCTCTTTTCATCTAAGACAATTTGGTGGTAAGCAGATGATAAATCGATACAAGAATTTTTTTTCGCTCCAGCCACTAAAGCTAACATTTCAGAGATTCGGGGAAGGGGAAATTGGTCCACGACAATGTTGTTGTTCAAATGGCGCAGATCAATACACAATCTAATATTACCATTTGAACGTCTGGCCACCACAATGGGAGAAATCCATTCAGAGGATTCTACTCTCTCTATAATGTCACTCTCAACTAACTTATCGAGTTCTTTTTTGACCTCATCCCTAACTGTGATGGGAATGTTCCTGGCTTTATAAATCTTTGGACAAGCATTGTCTTTTAAAATGATTTTGTGCTTGAAATGAATCAATTCCCCAATGCTATCATTGAAAACGTTGGGAAACCTGTTCAACATGGTGCTACCACATTGACCAGATTCTCCAATAACCATTACAAGGTTTGGGCTATTGGGATTAAGAATGATGTCAAGTTTCCCTTGCTCAAACCACCCAAGGACGGAAGGTCCGTGTTTGGATATGTATAATTTGGCAGTACATTCTCGATCTTTGAATTTGAATACCAGTACTCTGAAGCCAAGAATGTCGATTTTTTCACCTGAATACCCTTGCGGATTAATGTCCCCAGGATACAACACAGGACCTAGTTTATCTATAAACTTGGATTTCCATACATTCTCATTGATTATAGAATAGGGAGAACCTGAGTCCGCATAAATTTGTAGTTGGTCACCCCCAATAGTCATTTCACAGATAGGTTTTTTTTTAAATCATATTATTGTCGATATTCAAAATAATGGAATGACCCTCGGTGATGTTTAACCTGTAAGATTTTTCAAAGTCCCCCTCTTTGGTGTCAATGTCATTATCGCTAGGTTCGCCGTCTTCCACACACCGTACTTTTTTGCTTTTATTTTTTCTACAAGCTTTTGCAATATGGCCTTCTACACGACAGACAGAACATCTCTGTTTAATTGCTGGGCATCCCTTGAAATTCGCCAAATGTGAGCTACTGTCGCACCTGTAGCATCTAAACTTGTTAGAGTCTGTAGCATTCTCTTTAACAACATTGTTTTTTTTGTAGAGTGGTTTGGTTTTGGTATTATCGACTTTAGCTACAGTATTGCTCAATGTACTGTTTTCCTCAACTTTAACTTCTTTTGCACTTCTGCTAGACATTTCTGCCTTCCTGACAATAGCAAGAATATCATCTAATTTAGAATCACCATTAACCCATAACCTATCCTGGATGGAAGTATCTTTAATATGCATGACGACTTGATCCCTTATGAAATCTTCCTGTAGGTTTCCAAATTGACAATCCAGGGAAAGTGTTCTTAAGGCGGAAACGTAATTGTCCACGGATTCATCAGAATTCTGTTTCCTTTGAAAAAATGTATATCTCAATATGCCAATGCATACTTTAGGTGAGAAGTAACGGTCAAAATCGTTGACAGCTGCTGTAAAGACATTTTGATCAGTGCCACCAGTAACTCTAGACATTTGGTTGTAGGCTTTGAGGCCTTCGGACCCCACTGAATGTAGGAAAATACCTTTTTTTCCGCAGGAGACCTTTTACCCTTTACATCTAATGTCTCTATATAGTTGATGAAGTAAGCCTTCCACTATGCCCACTCCATGCAGGGATTACCCCCAGCTGGCCAGAAGCACTGAGGAGGAGCCAAATTGTAGTTTTGAGCATTGGCCATTATTGTCTTAAGGAATATTCAAATGAGTTGCAAGAAAATAAAATGTCGAAATGCTCAACTGAACAGTTAAAGTAAATGGCTCATTTTCCAAATGAGTTAAGAAAAAAAACGAGTGGACTAAGTACAACAAAACAGTTAAAATAAATAACTCGGTCTCCAAGTCGTCGTGTTAATTTAAAGCGGTGAATCCGCTGTGTAAATGGAAAGTACTTTGAATGAAATCTGACCTTGAAGCTGAAATCCCGGTTCCGATACCTTGTTGCTAGGCGATTTTGTGCTTGGTAAGATAAAGTAGAAACAAAATGGCGGCACGCTGCGTGCGTGCGTGTAAACAACCATAGAGTACAGAATCTAGAGCATTGCTGACGCTTCCCCGAGACGTCGAGAATGCGTGCAGAACCTCGTAGGACGTCACATCGATGTAGACAAACACTGTCGCAACAGCGGAACTCCGTGGATAAAGTAAGTTTTCAGTTCTGAATAATGATGAATTTGTAGGAAATTCACCAAAAATGTACCTGGAATAGATCGACGCTCCCAGTAAAGGAGTCCAGGGTTGTCTTCTTAAGCAGATGTGGAAACTCACACTGGAAATCAGGAGAGAGCCTCACTTCCCATTCGCAAGTTCTTTTTTTTTTTTTTCCTTATAAATGGTGGTGCTGCCTATGTAGATTCCCGCTCGTCGCCAAGTTTGTTGTAAATGAATCCAGAATCCGAAAAACGTGTAACACGGGGATTTATTGTAGAAATGCAGCACCACACGAAATACATCCACCAACAGCTAAGGCAGGTTCGTAACTGCCTTCCGAGAACTCCCCCAGCACGGACCCAGACTCTAGAACATCTATAGAGTCTAACCAGGGTCCGTGCGCATACAAGCGTACATTCAAATCTCTCAGCCCTTGCGCTGCGCGCTACAATAAACACAACACCATCTGTGTGACAATCGCTGACTAGTGTCCATGAAACCTAAACTAAAGTCTTCCAGTGTTGTAGTAGTGCTGTGATGATTGCCATCATTAAATCGAATGATGGCTAACATAATTGTCTCAGTAGTACGGAATGCTGCTTCAGGCAGTCTGCGTGCTCTACTGGTCTTCTTATTAACTTCTCAAACTGTAGCTGCTTTTGGTCGATTTTTGGCCCGAATTAGCTAAGTTTCACATTGTCGTCCTGGCCTCTTTTGATGGTTACTAACCTTGTCAGTGCCTAGGCCCAGTTGTGCATCTTGTGACAGCCTGTGGGCCTTGCCTTCGCTTGTGACCAGTCTCTATATCCAGACTCCGCTAATTTGGACAGTCTCTTATTGGACTATTCTGCAAGCAGCACTCTTGAGGCACAGTTGCATGTGACAGTCTCTGGGCTCGGGTTTAGCTGCTTCTGACAGTCACTGTGTTTGTGCTCAGTAGCTTCTGATTCTTTCAACACCCATACTTAATCAGCATGTGTTAGCCTTGAGGCCCAAGGGACATCTTCTGATCTTAGTATCTACTGTGTTGGTTTGAAAAGCTTAATTTAGCAGGCCAGTCTGTAGCCTCATCTAGGCTGCTTGTCACAGTCTAGTGGCATAAATGTGATGCTTTTGACATGTATGTCCTGATACTTGTAGTATCCTTGGTCTCGCTGTGCTGCATCTGACAGTGTTTTGGTCCCCCTTGGTGGCATGTGACTGCCTCAGTGGCCCAACTGTGCTATTTGTGATAATCTAGGACCTACTTCTACTGTTCGTGCCAGTCTCTTAAAACAGCCGGGTGATTGTGACAGGTGTGCTGCTTCTGATTGCCTCCATGCCTGTTCCATGCCAGGCAGTGCTTCTTTTCGCAGTCTCTTGGCTTTGCATTTCTGTTTCTGTTTGACCCTTGGCCAACTGGCCTCCAGGGGACATTTTCTAGATCTTTAGGTAATTGTTGGTACAATCTGTAGGAAATAGAAAGAACCACCCTTGGGGAGGAGGGTGAGCAGAATTTTATTTCAAATCACACATTAATTGGTGTGAAATATTTGGATTCCAGCGTCTTCGTTTCAGGCAATCCATACCTCCCGGTGCTGTCAGTCTGGCATAATTCATGCGCCAAAACTCCACGCATTACATGATTCCAACCTCTCCTGGGATGTCTCTTAGCCAACATAAGCCGACTGTGATAACGTCAACCAGGTTGTTTGGCTTGTGACAATTTCTTAGTACCTGACCCTCTTAGTTAGCTTTATGATACATCAGTGCACATGCCATACTGAACTGTGGCCCTGCTGTATAAATGCAGATCTCTGCAGCAAGCATCTTAACCCAAGAAACTGTTTTATCAGTGTATACATAATGTGCAGATACAGTATGTAAGACTGGGGTACAGTTCGTGCCGTGCCAATCTATGGTCATAGGTTCAAATCTTATGGGCTGCACAACCTCCCTTCCATTTCTGCGCAGTTTAGAAGCTTGATTATAAAGTGCCTTCTAATTACAGTTCAGTAATGGGCAGCTGTTTCCATCGTTTATGGTCAGAATGTGTGTATGTTGTGTTATTAATGTTTCCCATTATTTATTTGTCCCTTTCGATTTCGAATTTGTTTTATGAACGCATAGAAACTGTCATGTAAACTTCACTACATTGTCTAAAATTGAACTCTGGTATAGAAAGTATTTTAATTACAGTGTGCAAACTTGCGTTTTGTGTTTACAGGCTTATACAATTTAAAGAACAGTGGGCTGGCTGGGGCATGCGTTCATAGTATCGTCATTGGCATCCCTCTGTACACCCCTCCAACCAATATACATTTCCCAATAATAAACACACAACACAGACTGTTTGATTGGGTACAATTGCTGCAGGTTTATTACATACACCGTTATGCAATAGGTGGGTTATCTTACGGGCGATCCAAGGACAGGCAACCGACTGGGCCGCCTGCCCGCCTGATGAGCCGGGCAGCACTGGGGCGACCCCCGCCTTTGCTGCCCTCCAAGTGATTCTCTTACAGGATCACGTGACCGTTGGTAACTTCTACTCACACCCCTTCCCGGGGCGGAGCGTCGCAGAGCAAACCCCCGGTTGTTCAGGCCCACAACCGCCCGAAGGACTAGCGGGGCGCCGACACGGCTTCCAGGACCCTCCCATGAGGCTCCTCGGATTTGGCTCTGGCACCCCCTATGGTGCCGCGCAGAGGTACCCTTGGTACCGGCCTGCTTCCAGATCGCCCTATAACTCCGCCACAGCTCTGGAGGCGGCCACCGTCGCCGCCAGAGCCCCCCACCAAAACAACTATAGTCTTACCCGCAACCTCTCCTGTCTAGAGCCTCCTGCAAATCTAGATGAAAGAGAACCATCCTACTGGTTTCCCTTAGCTTTCGAAATCATGATGCACAGGAATGTTCATAACTAGAAGTATGTGACAATGAGCACGGCTGCCCTCCAGCACTTACCCTGCATTCCTTATTCCTTAAGGGAATTTCGCCAGCTCAGCTCCTTCTGTGGTGAAACCCCCTAGGAATACCCTCTTCGAGAATCTGTCTGATTTGCACAATGCGCACTGTCTGCAATACTAGCCCATTGTGCTTGACACCTTATTTCCCCATTTGTTGGGATGGCAGCACACTATGTTGGCTGACCGCGTCCACAGCAAGCATGACTAATCTAGCTGACCGTGCAGGGCTTTTGAGCTTGACCGCAGGAACAGGTCACTTAGTAAAGTGACTTAGGGAAGTAAGTGCACTGGGGTGCACTTACCTCCCCATGTTGACAAGACAATTGCATAGACCCCTTTGGGAGCTAACCCTGGTGAACGCCTTATTGTTGTGAAATCTGGTTTGATCCTGTATGTATTATGCCCGCTATTGGCGACACCTCACCCTTTCATGTCATGACAACTTCTGCAGTGCACCTCGCTTGCTTAACTGCCGTTGGGTCACAGATGCCAATGCCTGCTAACCTTCTCTGACCCTGGATGCTTAAACTCGTAACAGTGTCGAAATCACAGATTCCCAGTTTCATGTTAGCTGCAGTACAGTTTCAGTGGATCCGCTGGAAGATACCACAAACTGCATTGGTCATGAGAACATTAAGAAGCACCCCATTTTCACCTGGGCATACCTCGAAATGATACTGGCTTTGCACAGCTGTAAGGCAAGAGACACACATCTTAAACCTGATTACTGTTTTTTGCCAATTGGCACCCTTTTGGTTGCAGCTCTGTTTGTGAAGCGCGCGTGCCCCCGGGGCACGATGTTACTGAACAGCCGATGTCTGTTACCCACTCGCTGTTACTTATCTATAGCCAACTTCCCTTACTTGGATTGAAGGAAAGCTGGATGCTTCCTAAGGACTATAGAATTAATGCTCCAACCTAGTTTGACCCCAAAACTTAGGGAAAACCCAAGTAGTAATCATGCCCTTCATGGTACATCTACCCCAGCCTTGACCATCAACATATTTGGGACACTGGTAGCAGTTGCACCTTCCAATCTCAGGTTCTAGCCCATAGAAGGATAACCCAGGGGGCAGGCAAGTCTGCGGGAACCAGAGGGGAACATTCTGTGCAACTACCTGCCCCTTTCCTGAATAAAGGTAATGCCAAGGTCAATAATACCCCGTCGCCATTTGGCTCTTAACGCAGTGTTTACCAAACTTTTTATGCACCGCAGCACACTTGTTAGATGACAACTACCACCACCAGCCTGCTGCACTGGCTAAAGCACGGGTGAATATGTCTTAATGAAGCTACCTGAAACCTGCCCATGGTTGCAGAGGGATGCCTAGCCAGAGTACATGGTACCTGTCTCTATATGGTGCCAGCAGATGTTCCTCATGAAGGCCCTCGTGCCCAATTGCCCAATGCAGCTCAGCATTTCACAGCGCCTCTCATTGCGTTGTAATTTCCAGAATAAGTACAAAATTATACTTCCCACCATTGGGCTGGTAACCAGTGGCAAACACATACAGACCCCGGGTATAAGATCAATTTCCTAGAGTAAAACAATAATTATCCCGCACCATGACCACAGGCAGTGACTGTGACCCCTGAGACATACCCCAGTTCTGTGTGACACAAACCCTGACAAGCTGTGTGCCAGTCGTGCGTATCATTCTAGGGTGACTAAGCCCTAATGTCCCAGGATGATCCCCCGTACGAGGGTACAGACTGATGACCAAGCGCTGCGCCAGCCAATATCACCAGAGTCAGTGCAACCACTGCAAGGTGACATGCCGAGGTAAGCCCACCCAGAATTCGCCTGCCAATGCGAGAGGACCAGGCATACATTGCTTCTTAAGCCCTCACTGTCGATGGTAGGCACGCCCCGCCTATGAGACCACTCTACATGGGCAACGGTTGTCTCCCACAAGGCCTGTGTTACCTCAGCCTCTGGCAGCACAGTGCCCCACAGGCTCCCTCCTGTTTATGCGGTCAATGCAAACTGATATGGCTGACCCGTACGCTGGTATTTCGTGTTAAGCTTAGTGTGCTGCCAGCTGGTGTTTTGCGGCATCTGTCATTGCCTCCGTATATATATTACAAAACCACATTACACCTACAACACACCAGTACCATTGGCTTTAACCATGCCTGTTGGTAGTATAAGATAACTGAAGCCACCATTCTGGCTTGGCTGCGTAGCATATTGAAAATGCTTTCATTCTGAAATGGTGAGACTGTCACCTTTATGTGTTGAACATTGCATTAAATGTCTCCCTTCAATGAATAGCAAGCTCAACCGCAAATTGAACCATTACCCTAAACACCACCACCAATCAACTGAAATAAACCATACCCCCCTGTAAAACAGGTAAATGTGTGTAAAACCCAGCCATAGCCAGACGAAACCATTAGAAGCAGTTTATCTGGGGCATTGTAAAGACGTATCAGGTAATAGACAACCTGTCCCTTCTATCTGAAACTCTATAATCATTAACAGAATGCCAAGTGACTTAAAAAGAGGCATATCAACTGTACAGCTCCACGCAGTGCAAAGGCTCTTGCTATCAGAGGGGATCTCAAATACGATGCTTTCTTTACCTGCCATCGCATAATCTGCAGTCATGTGACCTTGGCTTGGCTCGATATCATTAACAGGATGCCACGTGACTTAACAAGAGGCATATCAACTGTGACAGCTCCACGCAGTGCAAAGGCTCTTGCTGTAAGAGGGAACCTCCAATAAGGTGCTTTCTTTACCTGCCTTTGCATCATCTGCAGTCATGTGACCTTGGCTGGTGGCGAGCTGTACCTGAACATAACGGAAAATGAAAACTCTGGAACTGCAGCCATGAAGGCTAATTAAATGAAGACCACTGAACCGAGGCAACTCCTCAGGAGTTTATCCTCGCAAAGCTGAAGTCATGAGACAGTCCACACCCTTCAGGGTAAGCTCCATGTGCTTGCGAAGAACAAATTCCCTTATCAAATTGGCGCCAACCCAGTGGCGTAACGAAACTCCAGGGGGCCCCCAGCAAAGTACATGGGGGGGGCCCCCTTCCGGCTCACTCAGGAGCTCTCAGGCCTGCATACTTTGCTGAGGGGGCCCCCTGGAGCTCGGCCCCCCCGCACTGCGGGGGCCTTTGTTACGCCCCTGCGTCAACCAAGTACAAGTTTCTTTTTATTCTTCTCAACCTGTGAGAGCAAAACTAACACCAATGGTCGCACTACAGACCCACAGCGCTCCGATTAGCGACCCCGGTATGCCTCCCTGCAAAGCTTCACCATGCGCCGCTTGGGCCATTTGTTCCCCACTTACAACATCACTAAAAGGTTTCTTTTAGATCAAAACAGAACCTCCTATATGCCAAGTGGTAGAGTCACCTATTTGTTTATTTATTTATTTATTTTTCTTCTTCAGTAATGTTAGCGAGCTGCTGCTGTGTTACTGTATTGAAAACACGTCACCATCCCCGAATATTGTATGCAAACACATTTAGAAATTGGAAGAAGAGTGTGTATGTGCACTGTCAGTAACTTTTCCCAAAGTGGGCATTACACTTGATGTCACTGTACTTAACGTCTAGGTAAGGGACTTGGCCACCTATTCCTGACCTGGCACGTGCTATATGAGAACGCAAGCCAATAACTGACCATATAAGCAGCAGGCTTAGGCCACTAGGGTTCACTGGGCACCAGGTGCTGCTACAATTAAATGAAGATTAAATAACAATGTTTTTCATAAGCATTCTACATAAAAGCATTCTTAACTGGATACAGGCTTTCTTCTCCGCCAGTGATAAGTTGAGGACGTGGCATAAATTACGTTAGCCTCCCCCCTATAAAGTTCTCTGCCAGGCTACAAAGAATACAAAGTCATGCAACCAGCCGGTCCATATATCCAACAAAACAAGCACAGCACACCTATCTTGTAAGGAAGGGTGTGCAACCTTCAAATTCTTCAAGCATAGTTTCTGTTAAATGACAAAGTTCCTTTAGCTCACCCAAGCACGCCGGCAAGCCCACACAGACCCACTCATGCCAAGACCAGCGAGGCCTTAAACCAGCATAAGCCTGGCGAGAAGGGAGAAACAACAAAACAGTGGGACAGTGCCACCCAGTGGCGTATACACCTCACCTCATAGCTGGAATAAACATACACGAACAATAGGGTGTTAGTACGTGAGCCCCCGGTGTTGTCCTGATACTCCCCTGGTTCAAAGGCTGTGACATTCGGTTTGTATGCGCTGTTTTTCTCACATTTTTCTGCCCTTTCCTATGCACAGCCGCCGGTTTTGTAAAACACATCTACCACAACGTTTACAATTACCACGGCACAATCAATGGCAAGAAACCCTGCAAAAGCTTCCCAAATTGACTTTGCATCCTGATTTTGGGATGCCAAAAAGACTGGTGTTAGTGAGTGTGGCACCCTCTTCACAAAATGTCCCCAATGCTCCGCTCGCAGCCGTGGCCCCCGTTAACGCTGCAATAACGATGTTAACCAGTGCATCCTCGCATCGTTCCATGCCCCAAGGTATTTATCCGGCGGGTACGATCTTCCTCCCCAACAATACAAGACGAGAAAGCTTCACAGCCCAACGTTGGTGGTTCAGGCTGTTATGCTACATCCTCAGCCCTGAAGTGACCGCATGCAGCTGTAACACATGCCGGTGCACGTGCTCGAGGCTAGTCATCCGTACCACCTATCCATGTGTCTGTGTGGTCGTTCATCCATTATGTGGGCCTAGGGCCCAGAACATAACACTGGCGACGAGCGGGTTTTTCCCGCGTGTGCAGCCGCCGCTTGTGAAGGTGGCGTGGAAGGAATGTGCTGCCTGTGTATCGGGCGGCCCCTGCAGCTGGCACAGATCAGCTGAAGTTCCGCGGGGTGTGCAAAGAGCCCTGGTGTGCAAGTGCGGCGATCGGGGAGCCCGCCATGCACCTGCAGTGGCCGTCAATGCATGGCGGCACCTAAACCGAACGATTGCTGAGACTCCGGTGCGGCGAGAGAGGAGCCGGTGGCGAGCCCTGCCACCAACTTGCTGAACCCCCAACAGAGGTACGAGCTGAGCGGAGCCCACCCACATCGGCAGGGATGACCCAGCGGCCGCAAGGTGAGCCTCCTGTGACACGAGGGAGAAGGGAGTAGCCGCCCGCCTCAGCGAGGAAAAGACATTGTGCCCACAAGGGGCCAGCCGTCTGCGGTGCCTACTCAAGCCCTAGCGTAGCGCATGCATGAGAGAGGCTGCTGGGCGGGGAGAGAAAGGAGGAGACAGCGGCCGGCAGAAAATGAGAAGAGGCCCCCATCGGAGTACACCGACATAGTATGTAGGGCTGCGTGAGCGGCCGTAATGCCGGAAGGGCGCGGCCGGTCCGTGGTGTGGTAAGAACCCCGCTCATCAGTAATACATGAAGGCTCCAATTAAAAAAACAAAAAAAAAGTAAAGACAGTAAGAGATTGCTAAACCTTACCGCGCTGTGCACAATGCCTGTGGAGCCATAGGAACTGCCGGTGCGGTACACTGGGACCCGAGGACGTCCGGGGGTGTCTGCACCTCGAGGGACATCGGCCGGTGTAGAGGGGAACACTCCGTGCGAGTTGCCTGTTGGTTCTTGCCTGCAGAGATGCGACGAGCTGCAGAAACAAGTAACCGATCAAGGTTCCAGGGTGAAAGTAGACTGCCGGGGACAGCGTTAATAAGCCAGCAGCACCGCCTAGTGGTCTGAAGTGGTACCGCACCGAAAGGACAACCTCGTTGTTTTCAAAACCGATGTACCAAGGAAACGACACTGGCCCAGCCATCCCTACAGCCCCACAATCATTGACGATACAGCGACCCCAAAAGGGCTCTCATTCTTAAAGGAGACGAGCTGCCCGGAATGAGATAAAGCTGGTCACCCCTAGCAAACAGTAAAAGCACACCGAGATGTAATAATTCAGGGCAGCCAAAGCAACTATGCATAAGGGAAGGCGGCAGCGAAAATAAAACAAGACTGGCCCGAAGAGCATGCTGCACCATTCTCCCTCACGAGACCCAGGCACCCTGAAATACCACGATATAATTTCACGGTGACCCAGAGAGCGCACAGGAAACAGAGAGGGTGAGGAGAGCGTCGTGCATGCCACCTGTCATTGGTCTGCCACCTACCCCCGAGAAAGTTACCAAGGGTTCCATTCTCAAGAGCAGCCATCTCGAAAATCCTAAGGAGAGCCAATGCACGACCGCACCAGAGTGAGACAACTCAGACTGTTTTTCTAACAGAGAGGCAGTGCAGATGAGCTCAGTTGGAGTCTCCATAGAGACTACTAACTCTCACGCCTGACTGCTAGGCCAAACGTTGGCAGCCAAGAAAGCTATCCTAGCAATGAAAAGGAAACTTAGAAACTCTCCCTCCTACACGAGGGGAAGACCATTTTCATGCTCCTGATAGCAGAACGTCATCACTGCAACAAAGACCAAACTGAGCAAAAGTGCATATAGACAAGGGAAGTATCGAAGGCCAAACAAGGTCCAGTGCAGGGGACAGGACGGTGAAACAATAAAGCCCAAGCAGACTCGGCGCACAGGAGAAAACCCCCAGGCTGGTGGAGAGGAGAAGAGACCCCCAGGCCGGTGGAGAGAGAAGAATCCCCAGGCCGGTGGAGAGAGAGAGATCCCCGACCAGGAGAGAGAGAGAGACACCCTGATGCCACTACCAATGCCTCCAGTCAGAGAATTACCTACCCTGGAAAGCTGAAAGTGTAGTGAACCGAGAGAAGAAGTCACGCAACAGTGACAAGATTTAATGGAAAATACGAGTATTTGCACGCCAACTGGCGGTGAATGGTCCCATTGCAGTAAAGAGAACCTGGCTGATATTTCTCAGAAAAGTGAGAGACAAGTATATACACTAGTTGTGGCAAGTGACCACCACAGAAAGAAAAGCAAGTATACAGCACCACTGCTGCCAGAGCAGAGGCAAGGAAAAGAGGAGACGGAAGGGCGATTACCCGCCATCTGCAAAGCACCAAGGAAATTCCCAGAAGGGAGAGGGGCCCTGTGTGGTCCGAAAGCAGGAGGAAGAGAGATTGTAATCACCCAACCTGCGTCAAAATCGCCCATGCAACGGTCCATTTGTAGGCAGGAGGAGAATCCAGCACTCCGAGTGGCGCGTCACCACTACTGACGCAAGAGAAGGGAGATACATACCTCCCAAGCGATCCGAAATTACAGCTGGAATACTCTGTCAAGGAGAGGAAGGGTATGGAAGGTATTACGCAACGGATTCATCAAAACACACCCACCTCCACTGCCGTCCCTGCAATGGCTGACGCACCTGAGAAGAAGCACAGTCCTTTTTTGACAGGACCGGACTAGCGAGTGGTCCGTGACAGGAGAAAATGCGAAGCCCAGAGAACACAACGGAGTGAGCAGGAGGTCCCTGTGAGTTTTCGTGGCCCTATCGCCACATTTCAGAGCAGGTGTAGAAGCGACTTGCATTGCAGCACGATGCCACTGCAACACGATGCCATTGCAGCAAGATGCCACTGCAACACGATGCCATTGCAGCATGATGCTACTGCAACACGATGCCATTGCAGCAAGATGCCACTGCAACACGATGCCATTGCAGCACGATGCCACTGCAACACGATGCCATTGCAGCACGATGCTACTGCAACACGATGCCTTTGCAGCATGATGCTACTGCAACACGATGCCTTTGCAGCATGATGCTACTGCAACACGATGCCATTGCAGCATGACGCTACTCCAACACGATGCCATTGCAGCACGAAGCGACCTGCATTTTAGAGAAGATAAGGAGTGGCGAGATATAGGACAGTGAAAGTCCTATTCCAGGAAAACGGACGACAACAAGTGAGCAGTGGAAATCAACAAAAGGGGACTAGAACAAGATACGACAGCCACTGGGGTGTGGTGACATCATTCGTCAGAGTGACCGTCATCCACCTGTCGCCGGCTGCTTAAAGGAAAGGGCATCCCTGTTTGCAAACACATATGAAAAACAAGAAGAGCTGCACCCAGCGTACGAGTATCATGACGGCAAAGGTCCGCCAGTCACCCCAAATCCAGGAAAACGGACAACAACAAGTGAGCAGTGGAAATCAACTAAAGGGGACTAGAACAAGATACGACAGCCACTGGGGTGCGGTGACATCATTCTTCAGAGTGACCGTCATCCACCTGTCGCCGGCTGCTTAAAGGAAAGGGCATCCCTGTTTGCAAACACAGATGAAAAACAAGAAGAGCTGCACCCAGCGTACGAGTATCATGACGGCAAAGGTCCGCCAGTCACCCCAAATCAATGCCAGTCATCACTACCTGTTGTACAGTCGTCTCATGACATCCACTCCATCATCTGTCATGTGCATCACTACCATCCTTGGAGTTTCAAGTACAACAACTGGAGTCCCACACCACTTGCCAGAACAATCGACGATCCGAAAATGCAGTGACCATCTGTTTAACCGGCGCATGGTCTGATCCTGGTAGCGAGGGCATGTTTCTGACCAAGACACATCCACCCCTGAAGTTTGCACCAGTGACGAGGCAGTGGCTCCAGAGTCAGAGCCCATATGCAGTCCCAGGGCAACTCATCCAAGGGGCCTCCCAGAGCGTGAGAGATGGACTTTACTGTGCCCCACCAATGGATTCCAGGAAGTAGCCAGGCCATCTAACCGAGAATTTCAACAGGTCACAGAATGCCAAGTCTGTCGTCAAAGGATCAAGCGACGCAATCGTCCGGTGTGGCAGTGGACTCATCTATACGCTCCTGATGCACCCATGCTGAACAATAAACACTAATCGCCTCACAGCGAGAGTCTGCTGGACTGATGAACATCTCGTAGGTGGACCATTCCTCAACTGAAGCGAAGCTGAAAGGTCCGGATATCATCAGCACTGTGTTCGTCCCCAGTTATACCTGGTTAAAGTATGGACATGTGCCAAGATGTCTTGATGCTCACAGCTGCACCTGTCCACCGCTGTCCTGCGAACTACATCTCTGAACTGTGAGGCGTCCATTTCTTTTAGTTTGTTTTTCTCATTTTCTTTCCATAGGGTGGACGTTTTTGTTTGTTGTCTTTTCATTTTATTAAAATTTGGGAGGAATGTTGTGTCCTGCTGGACACAGTCTAGTGTTTCTGCCAGCCACTCCCCCGAGGGCTGGCCCACACACACCCCCTCACCCATCCAACACGGGTGTCACGAGTCAGGTGACCCCGCTAATAAAAAGGGCCCGAGTGCACGTGCTCGAGGCTAGTCATCCGTACCACCTATCCATGTGTCTGTGTGGTCGTTCATCCATTATGTGGGCCTAGGGCCCAGAACATAACAGGTGGACAGGCCACCTCAGAGGGCTCAATGCTGATGTGACGCTCCAACCAACTGACACAGGGTATATGACCATCAGAACTGTCCCTGCTTGTGCTTTAGAGCGCTACAAGCAGGAACTTGACACGAGAATCGAAAACGCCAAGACTGCTCACCTCAAGCCACAAAACAAAACTGGCTGCCTCTGCTCGACTCGCTGCATGACTGAGCAGCGTGTCCAGCTCCCGTGCTGCTTGTATCCTCCCCCTCCGATTCACGCGACCAGAGGCCCGCACTTCACCAAGGCAACCCGACGCCTGCGGAACTCCTGACCCAGGGCCTTGACCCGGGAACGGCCAAAACCAGTCTGAGGGCCAAGCCAGTTAACTGTTCCGGGCAGGCCTTGCTCACGAGAGGGGTTACTGATGGCGGGGCCAGTTACCCCTGCACCCGTCGGCAGTGCGCCTCTGCACACTACCGGTGGCTGCACTCGCCACGCTTGTCTACGCCGGCACGTTGCCTACTCGCCACCAGTAAGCCTATTGAGATGGAGGCGGAGATGGGGGGGCAGCGGCGACCTCTATTAAACATGCCTATGAGCAGGGGCCTCCAGCCCATCAAAGCGCAGCGTGCAACTTAGGGAACCTCTGACAGCCAGAAGGCCACATGCGACAGCCAGAAAGCCCAGCCGAAACTAATATGGAGAAGTTGTATGCATACCAAACCAGGGGTCAGAAGAAAGAAGGAAAAGGCCCTTGCCTATTGCAACCATCCTTGCCCGGGCAGGACGTGGTTTCCATTCCGAAAAGGTAGACAGCATGCTGATCATCCAGGCGCTCCTGACTGCTCTGAGTGAAACACCCATATACATGTATAAACTTCAAAACCACCATCACATTTCTAATTCCTTCCTTCCTATTGAGTGCAGGAGCGGCAAATTAATACATCCAATTGTCCCCCCGCTCCTTAGCACCAGGGGGGCTCCTAACCTGAAAAAATTGCACAAGAACTGGGCTGATGCAGCCACCAGCTCGGCCCTAACAGGGCGAGATGCGGGCTGGCGGTGAACAGCTCCCGCCGGCAAAGGCCTTCTGACCCACCCCCAGTAACTCGTAAGCACGGGGGACCTCACACCACAAGCATACGACCCCTTCCCTGCTCCCGGGCCGCGCTAGAGCTTCGGCGGCACTGCATACAATCAGCGCTAGGAAAGTGCTATATACAATCTGAGTAAAAGCCACACTAAAAGGAAACTCGAAGGTTTTCTGCAGACTCGTTCCCACCTCTCCAAAAACCCATTGTTTTGCTCTCACCCCACCGCAATGGAGTCTTTGAGAAAAGGCGGGCTTTCATCTCTCCAGAGCAGTCTCAAACCAATGCAATTTAGGAGTGCTCTAGCTCCAAACCAAGCAGTCAGCCACCACCTTTCAACTGTAGCCTCGCTCTTAATGCGCTATATACACTTAGCGCTAGAAATCCACTAAAACCTCGGGTGACCTCGCTGAGTGCAGGAGCCACACCACTCAGAAAAAAAAACCAGCACTGAACTCCCAAATGGCAGCTGCGGCCGACCCACCGTCGCGGTACTTCCCCTCTCGTTCGGATCCACTGGGCTGCCTACAGCCCCCGGCCGCATCGCTCCCGCAACCCTCAGGGGGCTACTCCCAGAAGGGGACATGCCATGGTACTCGTAAGAGGAGCTCGAACTGACCTACCACATGAGGCCGAGAAGCCTGTCCCCCACTCACTGCCCCCGTCCCAAACCCTTGACACAATCCCACCCGTAGGTGCCGGCACCAGCGGACCTCTCACGGGCGGCCGGGCCAGAGAATCCTCCACATGAACAGGGCCCCATACGGGCCATAGTCATATTTGATGGGACCCAGGAGGGGGCGGGGGGACAAGCAACTCACCTCGCTTCCCGACTTGACAGCAGCAGACCAACAGCACGACCTCACAAATGCGGCGTGCGAGGCGATCAAGAGGTCGCCAACATGGTGGAGGAGGGCTATATAGCCTGCCCCCAGAACAAGACGCCCCGTAAGTGATGCCCCTCGCGCCACCACCAGGCAGAAAGAGGGGGGGGACTCCAACCGGAGTCCCTGCCCCCAATGGGGGGCGGGGAGGGGTATCCGGTGCCCAGGCGATACTAAAGCGCCGACCGCTCTAGTGGCCCCCTGTGGGTGCCGCGGTCAGCGGCAAATGACGCAGTGGATGAGGGTGGGGAATAACTTCCCCAGGAAGTAGGAGTATATTACTTACATTTCTATGGCTGAGGGCAGAGACTACACAGTGGAGTGAGAAACAATGCAGACAGGGTTCAGTGGCGTAATGAAAGTTTAAGGGGCCCCCCTGCAATGTACACAGAGGAGTCCCCACTCCACATTTTACCCGGAGGCCTCAGACCGTAGTTCTGTTCTGAGGGGGCCCCCTGCAGCTGGGGGGGCCCCCAGCACCTCAGGGGATGCGGGGGCCTGTATTACTCCCCTGACAGGGCTCCTTATAGACATTCAGTAAGGATCTTGTTAAGAAAGGGATGCAGATTACTTGTTTTGGTGATTGCTGCAGGTTTGGTAGGTGGTAAGTGTAAAGTGTGCGGCCTCAGTTTTGGGTGTTTAGGTGAGTAAGGTTCCCGGCAGGGTGTTTACTTTTGTGTGTCTGATTAATGCTACAGGAAGACTGAATGGCAACCAGATACAATATCTTACACCTCTTTGTGCCTATGTTGTAGGTGCACCAGACTTGAGACAGCCCCAGTGCTACCTGCTCTGTGAAGCATTACTTTGCACAAATTCACTAAAACAGACCCTGTTCTCTTTCATCACACCCTGATCACCAGATGGAAAGGGGGAGAGCAGCTCCTGGTTACAGTTTTACTTCCATCAGATTTGATGGGAAAATTAAACTTAATTTATTTTCAATCTTTTAACCCACAGGCAATAGTGGTGTGTGTGCATGTGTGCGCACTAGTGTTCTCATGGCCTACAATTATATTGTAACACATGCAAATAACAATGTTTCTTTTTAGAGTTTTGCAAGCAATCTCAAGAAGCCTTCACAATATTCCTAAAAACCCTGCATGAAAACTGACTTTGGTTTAAAAATTCGGAGTGTCGACTCCTTTTCTTAGAATGACTCTCTACTTCCTTTACATCCTCTCCATGTCTCCTCCATGTGAGCACAGCCTACTCTGTGTCACATGCATGTTTACCTAATCCATATTATTGTATTTCTACAAATTTTCCACATCTCATTTAGAAGATCCTCTCCTTTAAAAGTCATACCCCTGCAACCTAACAATACCTAATCTCCTGCAGCTCATCTATTAATAGCGCAAACCGATGCATGAATTTACATACACCCTCTCCTACTAATGATCACATCTTACTCCTACTAACTTAGTCTACCACATATAAACACGGCATAGTTTTCTTAAGAGTGCAAGACTAATCCCATCAATAACCCCTTAAAAAAATTAAAGAAAAAAAACCTTCTAATGCTGCATCCCATAACAGGATGCTGCCTGGCGTAAGGTGCTACAATACCTCTTCAGAGGGAGTAAGTGCTATATAAATGTAATTACAATACAAAATATAACACATACTAATACCATACCAGGTAGTGGTTGGGCAGTTGATTGTAGTTCATACAGACTGCATAATAGTTTCCTTGTACTTCTTGACACCCTTACACTCGCATAAGACAAAGCTGCGATGGTTCATGTCCATCACCCAGCACTGTACCACTTCACAGAATAAACCCCTCAATCACTGAACAGGCATGGAATAACTGAAGACTTCTGCCACATTCCTCTGGCCAACGGAGGACTTTAATTTAGCCCACTACTGCGAGTTCCAACTAGATACATATTATAACCGCCTTTTGACATCTAACTGTAGCAATAAGATATTGGATGAGAGTAACAGACTCCATTCCAGCAGATCTCTGGTCCCTGCCTTCCTTCCACCTATACCTGCTCAGGACCATAAACGTTAACCTTAAACAAAATATCTCAGAATGGACAATTACTGGGCTGCTAGTAGAAGGCAGTCGGTCAGACTGTGCTGTTGCTTGTTAAAATTCGTCCTGTTTCCTGCTTTTGGAATGATGTAGTCCCAGCTATTTGTTACTCTCAAAGTCAGGCGGATTGCTTGTGATAGTGCTTGCTCGTTATATCAATAAAAATATGTTTACTTCAGCAGTGTCTCTAATAGTTCTATGCCTTAATTTCAGGATACATTAATTTACACAGTCTGTGGTTATCCTACAAATCTAGCATGAATCAGATTTGTGTGGACCCATGTTGGACACCATTGGATCACAATCTGTTAAGCTTGGCGAAATTGATTAAGACTGTCCTGCCAGCTCCCTTTTAGGCTCTTGCACAGGCTTTAGGCACTTAGGCGATCACTGGGAGGAACGCAGAGACCTTTTTGGATACTTTCATGTAATTTTGTTTCATGTGACTTGTACTACTAAAACGAGACTGGAACACTGCTTTTTTCACAAACTTCCCAGGCATTGCCTATCTTTCTTGAAGTACTTCTTCAATTACCTGGTGGCATTGGGGGTGTTGCCACTTGACAGTCAGTCCTACCTCTGGAACACTGAATACGTGTCCTGTCCGGGTCAAATAACCCCTTAAGCCTTACCCCTGCTCCAGTTAAACAAAAGAACACTGAGAGGAGGCTGGGGCACATGGGCAGTGTGTGAAGTGCGTGCAGTACAGGGTTAATGTGTAAACATCATGGGGTTCATGGGCAAATGCTGCAGAGTTCTTAAGGCATTTAGGAGTGTGAAGAACATGGACAGACTGTGAAGAAGGGGGTTAGTAGAAGGGCAGCTAAAGGTGATTGGAGCACATGGGCAAGTGATTTTCGGGACTTGTGCTTAAAGATTGGGGCACTGTGTTTACAGCTTGGGGCACAGGGGCTAACCGAGTATGGATCTAGGAACAAGCTGACAGACACTACAAGGAACCTGGGGCATAGACCGAGTTAGTGTAGTGCACATGAATAGACAGCTTGAGATAAGCGAGGTCGATGAATCGACAGTGTGAGGAGCTTGGGGCACGTGGACAGACAGCCCATGGACAGTATGGTGAGTAAGGGGCACATGACTAAGACAGTCTGATGAGTTGAACAGACTGTAAGGAGTCTGGAGCACATGGACAGACACCAAGTAACATTGAGAGTGTGAGAAGTGCGGTATACATGGAAAGATGAGCTTGGGGGCACAAACACAGACTTATGAAGAGCTTGGAGCTCAAGAACACATAGTGCCAGATGTGCTAAGCAATTTTGCAATTCCAAACCTGAAATTGCCAAAATAACAGGGTTTGCAACTGCCCAAATAGCTATTTCCAATGTACAAAATCAATTTTATGAGACTGTTAAGTTTTTCTAACTTGTAAAAGGAGTTTTGCAATTCATACCGAATCACAATTTAGATGGGACATAAAAGGGTTGTTCCTTCCAAATTGTGTTTCAGTGTGGTATGTGTCAATGGTTTGTCACTACAAATCTAGTCATAAACCATTAACCGGTTACCAACTCCTTAAAGAAGATGGTAACTGATTCGTAGACGGATAAGGGTCCCCTTCCCTAACCTCAGGGAGAGTAGGCAGTGGTCCAGGGAACCTCTGTCTGCTGTCTCTGATGTTTTCCCAAACTGGAAAGTTATTTTATTTTAAAGCAGTGTGTAGAAGTTAATCAGTCACCGAAGCGTTGGTTGTAGAGATAACGTTTATTAGACAACCCTCTATCAGCTTCCCCACGGCAGCAGTAACTGATCAGAACCCGAACACCCAGCACAGGACATTCCAGCGTTCTGGAATACTACGCTGAGAATTCCGCCCCGATAGAACAACAAGACATCACCACACATTTCCCTCCTCTAAACATTCTAAAAAGAAACAACATAATAAACAAATATAAGTTACAGAAAATGAAAACCCAAATATAATATCAAATTCGAAAACAACTTTGGTACACTTATATTCTCATCAATACTTTATACATCACGAAACCTGACAGGCTTGGGTGCACTCCTACTGCTTCTGCGCAACACAGGAAACGTACAATCATCAGTGACACTCTTGCTGCAAACCTCTGTTAATGCGTTTCTTTTACTAACTCCGCTCATACATTGCACATTCTCCTCCTCCCTATTCCTACTAACTTTATGTACTCTGTTCTTATTCCACCAATCACAACCTTTAACCCTCACAGCATTTCTTGACACCGCATCAACCTGTACAGGATCTCTAAATTTAGAATTTCCTTTCACCACATGTGTGGGATTCTTGATACGAACCCAATCACCTACCTCAATCTTTATTTGTTTTGCACTTACTCTATGCTTCTCATCATAATACTCCTTCATCTTCCCCTGGTATTGATCAACCTTGTTTCTCATTGACTCATCACAAGGGTTCAACCTGTCCATTTTAGATTGAAAAGACCTCAACCATGGAGGACACAATTTCGACGCAGAAACACGCCCCCTCATAAGTTCAAATGGACTCTTACCCGTAACAGCATTGGGAGAAGTGCGATGAGACCACAACATACTCTCTACCGCCTCATTAACAGGAACTGAATTCTGTACAGCCCACTGTATGCATTCAACCAAAGTCCTATTCATCTTCTCCGCTAACCCATTAGCTTGCGGGTGATAAAGAGCAACTCTCTTATGAACCATGGCATTTTTCTGCAGAAAAATCCTCATTTCACTGGAAGTGAACTGAACACCGTTATCCGAAACCAACTCTTTAGGTAAACCTTCCTTCTGAAAAATCTTCTTGAGAGAATTTAAAACTGATTTTGTGTTAGGCTCTTCCATAAAATCAACCTCCCACCATTTACTAAAATAATCCACAATGACCAAAGCAAACTTGTTTTGACGTGGTAACATATTAAAAGGACCAATGAAATCAATTGCAATCTTTAGCCATGGCCCCTCAGGTAAAACACAAGGTTGTAAAGGTAAAGTTGTAAGTTTGATCCCCTTGTCACTATTTGCACAAATGACACATCTTTCAATTTTATTATTAATTTCGGTGTCCATGGCGGGCCACCAAAAATCTTCTCTAATTTTCCTTTTCGTAATAGTTTGCCCCAAATGTCCCTCATGACCATTCTCAACAATTCTGTCCCTTAAACCAAAAGGTGGAACAAACCTATCACCTCTCATCAAAATCCCATTTTTTTGAACATGAAGTTCATCTGCAATTTTTGCATATATTTGTAGATTAACGGGCAACACTCGTTCTCTCGGCCATCCTTCGATCACACATTTTTTTACAATGGCAAGATCTGCATCATCATCCATACCCTGAATCCATTCCATTTCACTAATAGCCTGACCTTGGCAGACATCCACAGAAGCAATCAAACATTCATCCAAATCCTCGTCACATACATCAAATTTGGTTACACCTGACATTGGAGCACGTGATAGATAATCTGCCCTCACATTTTTTCCCCCAGGTATGTATTCAATCTTGAGATCATACTGCAATAATTTCGCACTCAACCTTGATATTCTTGGTGTATGATCTCTTATAACTGTACCAGTCAAAATATTAACCAAAGGTTTATGGTCCGTTTGTAAAACAAACCTCCTTCCCCAAATAAAACACTTGAACCTTTCCACGGCCCAACAACATGCTAATAGTTCTTTTTCGATCACAGAGTATATTTTTTCACTGTCTCTCAATGATCTAGATGCAAACCCTAATGTGACCTCTTCTCCATGTCTGTTTATCTGAGATAACGTCGCACCCAAACCTTCATTACTTGCATCTACAGTAATGATACATTGTCTTGAAGAGTCAAAAGGTGCCAACATGTTTGGAGAACTGATCTCTTTCTTTAGATTCTCAAATTCTTTTTGACATTCAGAGGACCACGTGAAAATTTTCTTTTTTTTAAGCAATTCCCTCAAGTTCGCCGTCTTGCTTGAAAAATTCTCTACAAACTTTGCATAAAACTCACAAACTCCTAGGAATGAAGAAACATGTTCTTTTGTTGTTGGACACGGTGCTTTAACTATCGCGTCAACTAGACCTGGTCTTGGTGAAACTCCTTTTTCCGATATAACATGACCAAGATACTCTATACTGTCTTTATTGAACTCACATTTTTTCCGATTAGCAACAATCCCCGCTTTTTTGAGTCTGGTTAGAACTTGCTCCATTAATTCATCATGATCCTTTATGTCTTTCCCTGCCACCAGGATATCATCCTGAAATGTCACAACCCCTTTAAGACCTTTCAGAACATTTTCCAACACACGCTGGAAAACCGACGCGGCAGATGCTAGTCCAAAAGGCATTCTCTTGAATTGAAAAGTACCGATGGGAGAAACAAAAGCCGTAAAATGTTTAGATGAATCTTCAAGAACAATTTGATGGTAGGCGGAGGATAGGTCTATTTTGCTGAATACCTTAGCTCCAGAAAAAGTAGAAACAATGTCATCTATACGTGGTAGAGGATGTGAATCTACCCAAATTACCCTGTTTAAACTTCTGAGATCCACACAGACCCTAAGTTGACCATTTTTCTTCCTTGCGATAACCAAAGGAGATAACCAAATAGAAGACTCGATTGGTTCTATTACACCATCATCGCACATTTTCTTGAGAATTTGTGACAGTTCATCACGTACACTAAATGGAACATTCCTCAGTTTGTGTTTCACTGGGACTGCACCTCTCTGCACTTTGATCAAATGTTTAAAACCAGAAATCTTTCCCAATTTCTCACTGAAAACTTCCTCATATTTTCTTATCCATTCCATATCTCTAGGTGCCTGTACTGAAAGATTAGCACATGGATGTTCCGGGATCAAAGAAACCTGTTTTTTCTTTCCTGGCCTGAGAGTCATGCCAAATAACCCTTGGTGGTACCACCCTAGAATATTCAAACCTTCCTTTGCAACGTATATTTTCCCAAAAATCACTTTTCCCTCGAACATCAATTGACCCTCAAAATACCCTGTAAGATCTATCTTTCTTCCATCATATGTGAAAGGATTTCTATCAGGAGGCAATAATGATTTATCATTCCACATTTTCTTAAATAGTTCTTCAGTAATGATGGTCATTCTTGCACCAGAGTCTATTAACAAATTCAAACTTTTACCATCAACTAGAATGTTCTCATATGGATCAACACAATCCTTCTCATCACTCTGAACCACGACAACCATTTCTCTGTGAAATTGCATATTCATATCTTCATAATCTAAGCCACTGTCAACCACAGTATTTACTTTTATGTGTTCTTTCGGTGTTTGGCAAACTTTTGCAAAATGGCCAATTTTGTTACATAACTTACACTTTACATTCAAAGCAGGACAAGGACGCCCATTAAAACCATGTCTTGTGTTACCACACCTGAAACAAATGTTTTTTTGGTTGAAAAAACTTTCCTTTCCCTCCTTTTTTTTTATAACAAATTTCCCTTGACCTTTTTGTGCTGACCCCATACTCTCCTTACTGACTTCTTTTACAACTGACACACCTGAATCTTCATTTTTTTTTTTTAAGTTCCCTTGACGATTTTTCAGATATTTCTATACTCTTCACTATATCTATGGTTTCAGAGAGTGAGGGATTTTTCAACGTCAATAATTTTTGCTGAAAAGGAACAACAACAAGACATCACCACACAGTGCACGTTTCTTAGGGAACTTGGCTGTCTAAAAAAATTCACATTTAGGAGTGCAAACACAGGGATGGTGGTCTGCTGTTCCTTGCACTGTCTCTGGGTTTGTAGCCAATTTCAGGAGGTCGCAAATTTTGCCCTGCCTAATTAACATTCATTAGACAGATCATTCTGTGACCCTCAGCCAAAGGTGATTTGGGGAATCGACCTAATAGTACATAGGCCAGTTGGCAAAAGCAAAGCCCAGTTGCAAAAGTTGGTAGCAAATTATGGCCACTTTTTCCAAATGAGCTCTTAATATATTGTGACCTTGAGGAGCATGAGAAAGTAATGGTAGACTCTTAGCACCTAGGACAGTTGATTGGAGAGACCGTGTAAGCTGGCAGCACATGCAGAAACTGTTAAACACTAGAGATGCAATGACACTGATGAGAGGGAACCTATTCTGCAGACGGCTTGTCTGGGTAAGCCACATTCTCTCCAATTTTATATTTCCTTTGTCCTCTAGCCATAATCGGACTACAGGCAGAAATTGTGGACAATGAAGTGTGACTTTGTGCCTAAAAACTGATGACACACCTCCTACACCAATTGACACGGTATCCCTATAAGCCAATTCTGCCGTGGTACCTGAAGTCTGTGTATCGAACATGTGACAACATTGCCCTGTCCTGTAAAGTCACTTACTCGCACCCTCACTATCACACTAGGAGGACCTTTTGTGATAAAACCCTGCCAATAAAGGGAACAGAAGATCAGAAACATATACAACTAAAGAGGTAGAAATCCGGAATTTAACTGGCCATCAATCGAGCTCTAGATTCGTACCCTGTTACTTGCTTCGCCTTGTTTGATGGCATGTTATCTGCTCCATAGTTTGTATTCTTTTCATGTTGGCACGCCGGCAGAGAAGAGGAGTGTGCTTCCGGGTACAGGTCTTGATATTTCTTATAGCTGGCGGTCTCTGCATGCAGTGTAACACTGATGCCCTTGACTAGTAAATAGACGGTGACGTCCGACGAGACCCCTATGGTGAGTGAGTGGCACTAGGTCATGTTTGTGTAAAACACGTTATGCCGCCTAAGGTATGGTCTGCAGTTAAGGAGTAGTGAGGCATGGTGAATGGAAGTAACAAGTGATGGAGCGAGAGATGACAGGAGAGAAAGGGAATGAGGGAAAGGGCATATGGAACAGAATTGTTTCACCGTGGGGTTTGTTAAAAATTTTGAGGGTTGGACGTCTTCACTCTGCATTGGCCATTTATTTACATGACGCCACCACTGATACACTTGTCTTTTGGATAACATTGGGATTGTTTGCCAGTTCAAAGGGCCACATTTTATTGCCCTGGGCTGCTAAGGACGAAAAGCTGAATTGGCTTTGCCCAGCAGACTGACAGCTGTGAGCTTCATAGAATTGGAACGCCTCCGGCCATTGTCCTGTGCATCGTCCACGATCAGCCACATTTCCGTCCACTCTTGGTGATACGCCAGTCCTACCTACATGAGGTTGTTGGGTCAGTTATTCCAACTGGATAACGTGCTGGACATGCTCGGTGTGCCCGGTTCGGGGGGGGGGAGGGGGGGGGGGGAATTTACTGCGGCCCAGCAAGGTACAATGTACTTCGTGAAAGCAAACCTTCCTGTGCATGCCTTGCAGTCTTTGTAAACAAATTCTGCTTAAAGCGCCTCCTGACAATAACGTACGCCATCTTTTATGAGAGGTGTATAGTAGTGAGAGAAGTTAGGCCAATCTGCTCATTACAGAGCCACTGAAATTATGCGCCAATAATGACTAAATTGTGCAGTGAGCAACGACTCATTATATAGCCCATTCCACGGTATTATCACGTTGTTTTTGCATTTTAACACACATTGATACAGAAGAGATACAAACACTACAAGAAATGCAAAAATGTATTAAGAAAGACAGCTATACACATTCTGCATATCCCATTCAAATGCTACTCAGTGAATGGTGTTTTTGTATTGTATGCAAGCAAAGAAAACTCATTTTTATTTACAACGTCCGTCTACATCTTATGTATAATAATTTGTATAAAACACGTTATATTCGGGAATACCAACCTATGGTAGGTAGGTAAAGCTTTATTCGATATAAAATATCATAAAAGCACAACATACAATGATAAAAAGGATCAAGATAGACAATAAAAGCAACAACAATGATCGTGAATACATCTAAAAAAGTTGTACAAAAGGTTAAGAACAGCATATGAGAAGCAAAGACAAAGTGCTTAGTGAGTTAGGGTTCGTTAAAGTGCAGATAATGATCGATCACAAAAGTGGATCAATGCGGTTGCGATGAAATTTTTTTCTTACGCAATAGCCAAGCACAGCCCAAATACTTGGCAATGCCGCAGACAATAGTAAGTGACGAAGTATCAGTCTGCAGAATGCGTAGCACAGTACGATAGTCACGGCATCCGAACATTCTACAAATCGGACGCAACCATTTGGCTCTTGGCCTTCGATAATGGTAGCAAGCAAATAAAAAGTGAGGAATGGACTCATTAGGTGCTGTGCAGCTCGGACAACCAGCAGATGAAGGTAAGGATCCCTTCCAGCCAGCAGTCACACAATTAAGGGGGAGGGACCCTAATCTGAAACGTACGTACAGGGATCTGTCCAGTGGAGACTGGATGAAGTCAAGGTATGCCTCCAATTTACAAAAGGGCTTATGTTCGAAGAAAGCCTCACTCAGCTTCCCCGATTTGGGATTGTTCAGATCTCTTGTATTTACCCAGCTCCAATAGGCTTCCTTAAGATCCTGTTTCGGAGGGGGTACCTGGGATACCCAGGAGTCTTCATAGCCAATGGATTTCAGTGTTTGCTTTATGTGAGTGATCCATTTTAACCTCCGCCCAGTGTCTGCTGATATGAGATCATTTAAACCTGCTGCATATTTAGCAAGTTCAGGGGTCCGCCGCAGTCTTGCCCAGAATAATAAGGGTCGCAGACGTGCAATGTCCTGAATAGAGTGTCTCCCGAGGTCATACAGCAAAGGTTTTAGGGGGGATGATGTTGGGACAGAAATGAGGTTCCTCATAAATTTGTTCTCCGAGACCACCAATTCGTGAATGTTTTCATGGCCCCAGATTTCAGCCCCATACATAGAGCTAGACAGTGCCTGGGCCTCATATACCACAAGAGCCGGTGCCACAGGTCGACTAGTAGAGAGATATTGTTCTCTTATAATGGCACCGGAAACCCTCTTGTGGCACAGAAGCATCTTAGTCAGATGTGAACTCCACTTCATCCCTTTTGCAATGCGTATCCCTAGATAATCAAAGGAATCTACAATATCTAGGGGAGTGCCATCCAGAGTAAAAGTATAGCTAAAACGTCTCGGAGGGTTTATAACCATTAGTTTAGTTTTTTCGGTATTAATAATGAGCCCATAGGATTTGCAGAAGGAGGCAAATCTGTCTAGGTTTCTTTGTAGGCCAGCCGGGGATTTTGAAATCAGGAGAGTGTCGTCGGCGAACAGGAGGGTGTGGATCTTTTCGCCAGCCAGGACTGGCGCATCAGCAGGGACCTCTCTAAGGAAGTCCACCACCCCGTTAATGTATAGAGAAAACAGGGTGGGAGCCAGCACACAGCCCTGGCGTACCCCCCTATTCACCGCGACACTCCCTGTAAGCTGGCCCTGGGCCCCCCATCTAATATTAGCATGATTATTTTCATGTAAAAGCTTTAAAAAGGCAAGAATCTCATGGGGAACACCTAGTTGAAATAATTCCTCGCCAACGCTTGTGGCAGGTTTTAAGTCGAAAGCCGACTTTAAATCAATAAAAGCTAAATATAGGGTTCCCTTGCCTAAAACTACTGTTTTCCAATATATCATAAAAAATCTAAAAACTTGATCCATAGTGCCTACCTTTTGTCTAAAACCTGCTTGGAAGTGTGATAAAACATCCCCGTTCTCAATCCAGCATCTCAGTCTCATTAGGAGAACCCTGCCAACCACTTTCTGTATTACGTCAATTAGACTGATGGGTCTATAGTTAGCAGGGTCCTCCTTATTGCCTTTTTTAAAAATTGGTACAACCACCGCGGCTTTCCAGGACTCAGGTACTATAGAACCCTTAGCTATGGCGTTCATGACAACAGCAATAAAAGAGGCCCAGGGAATTGGATCGTGTAGAAGAAGATCACCTGGTATGCCATCAGGCCCAGCCGCCTTACCGGGGGCAATGCTTTTAATAGCCAAAATAATTTCGTGGGTCCCAAAGTTAGTCTCCGCTGGGAACTCAACGATAGGTGGCAAATCGTCCGCCACCGGTGTGTCAGAGACAATCTCACCCTCATATATAGCAGAGAAATGGTCGAACCATTGCAGCTCCGCTATATGATTTGGGATGCTTATTGTTTTGGCCCTTTTGGCTCTATTCAAAATGTCCCAGAAGGCTGTAGAATTCCGATTTAGGGCCGCCTCCTTGAGTTCCTGCCAATGATTTTCTTCCCAATCCCGTTTGGCGTCTTTCAAGGATCTTGAATAATCTTGTCTTGCCTTACTAATTAGATTTCTATCCTGTTTCCTTAGGGCTTGGGACAGGGTAACTCTGGCCCTTTTGCAACCTTTAGAGTACCAAGGGTTTCCGCTCCTCGAGGAGTCCACCTTGGGACGGGCTTTCTCCCCCAGAATAAAGAAGTCCCCTATTTTATTGATGGTGTCAAGATAGACAGAAGCTATGAGGTGGGGATCATCCATTTTGGTGCTGGCATCGCAAAGTTCAGTGTGTTTACTAGCTAAAAGCTCTTTGATCGAAGCGAGCTTCTCCTCATGTTGGGAGATCCCATGCCATTTAAGGCGTCGACAGCACCCTGCCAGTGATACCTCCTTGGTTGCCATTAAGGGGGGTTCGTTGGCCACATTGGGTGTTGTCATCCAGAGGTCTTTAGTTTGTAAACATAGTGGGTTGTGATCGCTATCTATTGTGTTTTTGACAACCATATCTATGATGAGCCCCCAGGAATAAATATCGACAAGGATATAATCGATGCGTGATGGCGAAATTAACCTGTTAAAAGTAAAGGCACCACCCTTGTCAGATATGGATCTGCCATTCACTGCACGTAGATTAAATTCTTGAGTAAGTGCATTCAATTGAATGGCCCTTTGTGACCATTTCTTAATCGGAGCGAGCTCCAAGGGCGGAATTCCCCAAATGAGATCTGAATCACTGGACCCCAGTAGATCTTCTGAGGCTAGGGGTTCAAAAGTGCAGTTAAAATCTCCACAGATGATAACAGTGGAGTTCCGGTCGATATGGGTCAGTTCATGTTCCAAAGCAGCCACTATCTGAGAGATCTGTCCACCCGTAGAGCCTCTGGCATAAATGTTAAAGAGATCTAGGGTGGGGCCGCCATGTGGACCTTTTATTGTCAAGTGGAGCAGATCGGGGGAAACATTATTATGGCACTGAACCTGCCAGTTGTGCTTGATATTTACCCACACATGTAGTCCCCCCGAAGGGCGACCTTTCCCTGAGCTCAGAGCCGGTAGAAAATATGCGGAATACCCGGATTTATATAGCGGGATTGTACTCCATGTTTCTTGAAATGCACATACATCAAATGCGCCAATAAAATCGTGCCATTCCGGGATCAAAAGCTTTTTGGTGAGCCCCGCAACATTCCATGACACAAAATTAAGAAGGGACATAGGCTTGGCGAGTGTAATGGTGGACTGAATGACAGGGGGCATCTCACGGATCAAGGAGGGCAATAAGAGGGGGGACAAACTTTCAGGGGCTGTGATAATGTGATTAAGAACAACAGTAACCGGCTCCGTAGAACAAGCCTTGGGAGAAGGATTTTGGGCCAGTCAATCAACCCTATTCAAACCAGATTGGTCGCACACTGCTACACCTACCAGTCGTGTTCCCCCAATGAAAGTGGTCCCTGAAGGTCAGCGTCGGCGGATACACCTATGCTCGAGTATGAATGCAAGTATGCGTGGCGTGTGCCATCCCTGGACACGTGTTTCGAGGTAGTTGCCTCTCGTCAGCAGGGAGTAGGAAAATGTGTGGGGTTGCTGTGTAAGCTGCTAAAATCGTTATCAGGTCTAGTACCTCTCGTAGCGCGCAGGTGCGTAACCATGAGTCCGTCGACTCCACCGGCTCAAGGGAGCCTGAATATAAAGTTAAACCAGATTGGTCGCACACTGCTACACCTACCAGTCGTGTTCCCCCAATGAAAGTGGTCCCTGAAGGTCAGCGTCGGTGGATACACCTATGCTCGAGTATGAATGCAAGTATGCGTGGCGTGTGCCATCCCTGGACACGTGTTTCGAGGTAGTTGCCTCTCGTCAGCAGGGAGTAGGAAAATGTGTGGGGTTGCTGTGTAAGCTGCTAAAATCGTTATCAGGTCTAGTACCTCTCGTAGCGCGCAGGTGCGTAACCATGAGTCCGTCGACTCCACCGGCTCAAGGGAGCCTGAATATAAAGTTAAACCAGATTGGTCGCACACTGCTACACCTACCAGTCGTGTTCCCCCAATGAAAGTGGTCCCTGAAGGTCAGCGTCGGCGGATACACCTATGCTCGAGTATGAATGCAAGTATGCGTGGCGTGTGCCATCCCTGGACACGTGTTTCGAGGTAGTTGCCTCTCGTCAGCAGGGAGTAGGAAAATGTGTGGGGTTGCTGTGTAAGCTGCTAAAATCGTTATCAGGTCTAGTACCTCTCATAGCGCGCAGGTGCGTAACCATGAGTCCGTCGACTCCACCGGCTCAAGGGAGCCTGAATATAAAGTTAAACCAGATTGGTCGCACACTGCTACACCTACCAGTCGTGTTCCCCCAATGAAAGTGGTCCCTGAAGGTCAGCGTCGGCGGATACACCTATGCTCGAGTATGAATGCAAGTATGCGTGGCGTGTGCCATCCCTGGACACGTGTTTCGAGGTAGTTGCCTCTCGTCAGCAGGGAGTAGGAAAATGTGTGGGGTTGCTGTGTAAGCTGCTAAAATCGTTATCAGGTCTAGTACCTCTCGTAGCGCGCAGGTGCGTAACCATGAGTCCGTCGACTCCACCGGCTCAAGGGAGCCTGAATATAAAGTTAAACCAGATTGGTCGCACACTGCTACACCTACCAGTCGTGTTCCCCCAATGAAAGTGGTCCCTGAAGGTCAGCGTCGGCGGATACACCTATGCTCGAGTATGAATGCAAGTATGCGTGGCGTGTGCCATCCCTGGACACGTGTTTCGAGGTAGTTGCCTCTCGTCAGCAGGGAGTAGGAAAATGTGTGGGGTTGCTGTGTAAGCTGCTAAAATCGTTATCAGGTCTAGTACCTCTCGTAGCGCGCAGGTGCGTAACCATGAGTCCGTCGACTCCACCGGCTCAAGGGAGCCTGAATATAAAGTTAAACCAGATTGGTCGCACACTGCTACACCTACCAGTCGTGTTCCCCCAATGAAAGTGGTCCCTGAAGGTCAGCGTCGGCGGATACACCTATGCTCGAGTATGAATGCAAGTATGCGTGGCGTGTGCCATCCCTGGACACGTGTTTCGAGGTAGTTGCCTCTCGTCAGCAGGGAGTAGGAAAATGTGTGGGGTTGCTGTGTAAGCTGCTAAAATCGTTATCAGGTCTAGTACCTCTCGTAGCGCGCAGGTGCGTAACCATGAGTCCGTCGACTCCACCGGCTCAAGGGAGCCTGAATATAAAGTTAAACCAGATTGGTCGCACACTGCTACACCTACCAGTCGTGTTCCCCCAATGAAAGTGGTCCCTGAAGGTCAGCGTCGGCGGATACACCTATGCTCGAGTATGAATGCAAGTATGCGTGGCGTGTGCCATCCCTGGACACGTGTTTCGAGGTAGTTGCCTCTCGTCAGCAGGGAGTAGGAAAATGTGTGGGGTTGCTGTGTAAGCTGCTAAAATCGTTATCAGGTCTAGTACCTCTCGTAGCGCGCAGGTGCGTAACCATGAGTCCGTCGACTCCACCGGCTCAAGGGAGCCTGAATATAAAGTTAAACCAGATTGGTCGCACACTGCTACACCTACCAGTCGTGTTCCCCCAATGAAAGTGGTCCCTGAAGGTCAGCGTCGGCGGATACACCTATGCTCGAGTATGAATGCAAGTATGCGTGGCGTGTGCCATCCCTGGACACGTGTTTCGAGGTAGTTGCCTCTCGTCGGCAGGGAGTAGGAAAATGTGTGGGGTTGCTGTGTAAGCTGCTAAAATCGTTATCAGGTCTAGTACCTCTCGTAGCGCGCAGGTGCGTAACCATGAGTCCGTCGACTCCACCGGCTCAAGGGAGCCTGAATATAAAGTTAAACCAGATTGGTCGCACACTGCTACACCTACCAGTCGTGTTCCCCCAATGAAAGTGGTCCCTGAAGGTCAGCGTCGGCGGATACACCTATGCTCGAGTATGAATGCAAGTATGCGTGGCGTGTGCCATCCCTGGACACGTGTTTCGAGGTAGTTGCCTCTCGTCAGCAGGGAGTAGGAAAATGTGTGGGGTTGCTGTGTAAGCTGCTAAAATCGTTATCAGGTCTAGTACCTCTCGTAGCGCGCTACTTGCTAGTATGACGAGCGGTGTGCGACCCACTTAATGGTTGAATCAACCCTATTCAAGTTGGAGTCATTACTAAGAATCCTCTGTCTACCCACTGGTAAAGAATTGCTTGGGATCCAAAGCGGAGTACGCCTTATCTGGATACCGGAATGGTCTGGGGCTGAGGTGTGATACTCGAGGAGCACCAAATTCTCGGCCAGGGTGCTATTAGAAAGAGTAAGCTCAATACAGTCAAATTGGCTAGTGTAATGAGACAGTCTTCTGGCCTTGGTAATGTCTTCCCGAATGATAGACCTACAGCCCCTGACATGCCTGACCCAGTGTATAGCTTTGTTAGTGAGGGAATCCACATTTTCGTGAGATTGATTGTTAGTAAGTCTTGGTACCCCAGCCATATAAACTACGGTTGGGTTAGACAACAAACCAGCAGCAATAGGATTAAGTGCGGTGTTGTCTCCGGAACATGGCACAGACCTCTGGCTACTGGGTCTTAAGGATCCAGTTCCTACAGCTAAATGTGGAGTAGGGGTGGTAACTTTATCAGTTCTCTGATTATTGACAGTATCCCTATTTAGTGGTATACTCCGGCTAGTGGAGGGCAGAGTTGGCTTTCTGGTGGAATTAATCGTGTCATAAGGTAGATCATTAGCCCTGTGTGTAATTGGCAAGGGGCCGGTTTTAACGGGGATTAGAGGTACAAGTGGTGTTGGCACCCCAGGGCTGCTATGCGTTGTAGACTGCATAGGAATTAATAAAACCCTCTTGCTCAGTTCCATAACTATGTTCTTCAGGGATACTATCTCGGACAATAGCTGATCAATTTTTTGTTCCAACAAGACCCCATGCGAGCTAGGAGTCTGAGCTACTTTAGAGGGCGAGGAACCAACCACTTGAGATGCAGATGTATCCTCCTCTAAGTCTTCCAGGATAGCAAACCTATTAGAACAAGTGAGGTCGAGCTGGATAATGGAAGAGGGAGATTCGGTGACTGATATGGGGTCCTGTGTAGCCTGTTTATCTTTCTGACAGGGCTCATAATCATGAACTATAGGTGTAAGGGAAGTAGGTGCAATAGGAGGGGCTTCCCTGGCTTTAGTAAACATATTTGGGATCTTGCGAGTGCAAATACTAGGTGACAAATCTTTTGTCAGGTCCCCAGTGATAGAAGAAACAGAACTAGAATCCTCTAATATGACTTGGCAATTGTCAACAATAGCTTCAATCCTGTCTAGAATGCAGTTGCCTGCTGCATGGTTAACTTTTTTTGCTTTCTTTCCCTTTTTCGAGACGTTACCCCCACCTCCTTCCATGGATTTCCTTTTGGCCATGTTGCAAACACAAGGGGGATGAGGGATATCAACAATACCACAAACCTAGGGACAATATAAGATCAAGGGGCAGTATACTACAACAATACTTGGTTCAGGCTCTCACAGTGGGTGGTGCTGCATAATATATTATAGTCACAGTTTTTCTCTGGGGGTAGAAGGGTCGCAGCAGTACAGTACCTTAGTGTGCCAGCTGGCACGTACGAGGGGTGGCCCAGCCCTGCCTCCTCCTGCCCCTGACGGCCACAGACGGCCCGCCCTCTGCCCGGGCTCAGCCCGGCGCCGCGGAGGGAGCCTGTCCTTTTGAAGCGCCTCCGTGCGCGCTGATAGGCGGAAGGCGGAAGTGGTCAGAGCCTGCAATGCCTCACGGGAGCTGTAGTCTCCACCTGCTGTGGCCGGTGATGGAATGAGGCGGCAGGGAGATCGACAGCGTTAGCGCCCCGTCTCTGAGGCACTACTCCACACCCAGGAACTGCCCGCAATGTCCGCTGTGCTGTGCTGCCAGGTAAGAGACCTTCCCCCGCTCCACCGAGGGAGCCTGTCCTTTTGGAGCGCCTCCGTGCGCGCTGATAGGCGGAAGGCGGAAGTGGTCAGAGCCTGCAATGCCTCACGGGAGCTGTAGTCTCCACCTGCTGTGGCCGGTGATGGAATGAGGCGGCAGGGAGATCGACAGCGTTAGCGCCCCGTCTCTGAGGCACTACTCCACACCCAGGAACTGCCCGCAATGTCCGCTGTGCTGTGCTGCCAGGTAAGAGACCTTCCCCCAACCTATGTGATTATGCTTATTGTAAGAAAAAAAATGTCAAGTATTGGATTCTGCACATCCCAAACATGTTTGAAACCCTGTCTTCAGTTTTTGGGTGTGCTCCATGGGCAGTCCAGCTCCTGGTTTACAGCGGAGCAGCCTTGACGAAAGGAGACCGACCCATAGGTGCAGCCAACTGGGATGCATGTGTGAACTGACTCGAGTAGAATCGGCCTTTATGTTCACCTGCCCTCCATCCTGTAGTGTGCCTTCAGAGGAAGTGAAAAGGCCATTTTAATTACAAACGTATCCTAGCCTGTTCAGCGGCTTGCCCAGCAAACAGTGCAGTTTGTCCGTGCATGAGGTCGCTGTCAGTGAGACGACCACGGCGAGTGACTTCTTCACATTTAATTCACTATTTTCTGGTCATTCCTTTGATAGTGAGTGTGTTGGTGCGTAGATTACCCTTTCACGATGTCTCCAACTCAACTCTATAGCAATGAGAGTGAGTCCCTCCTTGTAGAGCACGCCTCATTGCGTGCGGTCTCGTAGCGGGTTGATGTTGCTTCAGAAGGAAGGCGCGGTCAGCCCAAAGGTGAGTCGCTCACCTGAGTGACGTGTACCTGCCAAGGACTCGGCGTCGATCCTGTTCCTGTTGCGCCTCGGTCGGGCGTCCATCCTGGTGTATCATCTGACGCGGCGCACGTCCTGTTCCCGTGGGGCGTCCGCGTGAGTAGGTGCTGTTGGGCTGACTCGCTGCGGGCGCGGGAGAGAGTACTTTAGCTCGCACGGGAACCCCCGAAGTTGAGTGCGATGGTATCAGGAAGGCTCCGAACCTGCCCAGCCTAGAGACGCTCGTGGAAGACCGAAGGCTCCGCGCCGACCCTTATTGAACGTAAGAAACCTTGTCTCAGATTCTCTTCTACATTTGTTTGAGGATGAGGGAGTCCGGTATTCGCCAAACCCTTCGGGGGTAAGGGGGAGGGAGGGTGTGTGGGATGTAGAGTGTTACGGGAATCCACAGCAGAGCGGAGTGTTATTGCCATTATAAACGAAAGCAGGAACTTCCTGCAATTAATAGGTTAATCAGGGATGTGACAAGAATCTAAATCTGGTTCTGGAGACGAGCGCGCTCACCTCTGAGCCATGTAATACTTTAAAACCTTCTTTCTGAGCACATTCCCTCTTGGGACCCGGTTGGCCCGGGTTCGACCCCATCACCCGAAAGCAGTGGGTGCTGGGAACAGGTTCCTCTCTGGCCACACGCTGCCCTTTGTTGTACTTGGAGCGGGTTTCCACTCTTATATGCGAGGAGTAGATGTAATCAGGCAGTGTTCTGGAGCAGGTGCCGCATCCTTTATCTCTAGATCTCACACATTTTCCAGTGATTGGAGCAGGTTCCTGACTGGAATCGTAGGAGGGAACTGGCACTGTTGCATTTGTTTAGTTCGACTGTAAACCATTGTAAAACGACCCTTACTCCATGTGGCTGCGAAGGACAATTTTGTAAATACACGTAACACCATGCCCTCCGACCCCCCGTAACTGGAATAATTCATAGAAACCATTTGTAACGTCTATTCGGGAGTTCCACTGGGGTTGCAAGGTTGATTTAAGTGCGAACGTACTGCTATATGCCCGACTACTTACTTAACGGAAAGGTCCAGGGACAACGTTAACGTAGTGGCAAATATACTTTTCTCCCACCAGTGTTGGCAGGTGCCGCCGCTCTCGCTGGTCCCTTTAAGAGGACGGCTAATCGTAGACCGATGTGCACAGTGAGGACTGCCTCGCTCTCATTCTCGGCGCTCCGCTGATGCTGCCTGGGCCTGTCACTGGCAAGGCAGCGGAAACAGCGGACTCGGAGCTGTGGACCGAGGGACGGGCAGAGGCGGAGGCGAGGGAATGCTCAGGCCCGGGAGATGATAGGACCCCGGGGCACGGTAAGAGGAGGCCGTTTGGTTATGTATGTGTCCGATGACAGGCTGGGAGAAAAGCAGCGGACACAGCTCCATCTAGGCTGAGCACCTGGGGAAGCTGGACAGGAACAGTCGAACCTGTGGGTTGTAGAGAAGTACAGCGTATGAGGTCGGAGAGTCGTATCAGGGCTGTGAACCCGGTCATCCTCATATCAGATCATGGGGTCCTGACGTACCAAAAATGTACAGCTTGACTCCCTCAAACCAGAGTCTGGCACCCGTTCCCTGAGGTGGCAGAGTGAAACTCAGCAGATCCAGGCACGCTGCCCATAGTCCCTACTAGAACCGGAGACACGAACACCACACACAGCCGCGCGTCAGCCTGCCCTACACAGGCACCCATCACCCAGAGTATTGCACTGTGGGAGCCTCGTACCAGGGCCAGTCACCCTGGCCCCATACAGAGCGACTTGGCTTCACTCAAGCATACCAGGGACAGGCACTGTACCTGGAGCATGGCATCTTAGTGCCAGAGCCCTGCCCTTTGACAGTTCATAACAGAGTCTGGCCCAACATTCTCAGAACCTACACCCGCAATTGCCAGCGCCTGCCTCACTTGGACTGCCCCATAGCAGTTTAAGGCTTTCTAACCTCTTCTTCCTACGAACCTTAACAACCCTTACCAGCAGTTTAGTGCATCTTCCTCACTCTCTATCGTCCCCATATGATAAGGCCCAAGGATTTCCACACACCATACAAATGTAAAGTGAATGCCCCTATACAAGAGAGAGCACCATGGAGTCCCCCATACCAGGAAAGACACAATGACTCCGTCATCCCATACCACAATTAAGCAACCTGCTACCACTGTCCCTCCTTTCTTACATTTCATCAGTATGTAAATCTATAGATTGTTGAAGTAAGCCTCACTGTCCTTCATGACCATGTAATAAAAGGCATGGAGACAATGGTTCAGGTTTACATTTCTTCCTCCCTTCTATGACCTTTTGTTCCACAGTGCAGGCCCCTTCCTTGTCTTATTACACATCGATGGCTTCCTCATACAAGTTATTAATCCATGAGTGTCCTCATTGAAATGAGTCGAAGCAGCTCACTGTGTTTGTAGACTAACCACCAGCCACAGGAAGTTTAACGTCCCCTAACTTAATAAACTGTACCAGCCCCCTCTGCATTCCAGAATCAATGTCAGTTTGTTGTGGGATCTTTAATGAGTAAACAAAGTTACCTAGGCTCTAAACTCAACATGCCTGATGGTGCTCAACTACAAAAAACCCATGCTGTCTGACCAGGCTGGGTGTCCAAACTCGCAAAGAAGAACTGCCTTTTGCGGCATATGACCTGAAGCTCTGTGATTACCTCTCTTAGCACCTAGACTTGTTTCTGGAGATGGAATCCAGGAAAGGTCTCCCAATTCACCTCTTCACAACCTTCCTGTTATTCTAAACTGGATACATTCTCTCTGCAGCCTCACCCCTCTGTGATGTTATGTTTCTTCTTTATTTGTCCATATGTATATCATGTGTTCCCTTTGTAAACATACCTGTGTGTTGGTTGCATGTCCTGTTGCTATATGTAGCACTCTACAGCCCACTGGGGCTTGGTTTGCCATCGGAAAGTGAACATTGCAGCTGCTTTAGATGTTGCAACAAGTATGTACAGACACTAATGAGAATTGGTGTCATGTCCATTTCAGATCTGACCTCCTCCTGGCTTATAAGATATTAATTATAAAAGTACTTTTCTCTCTTAATCCTCTGTATGGATCTTTGACCCTGTTGAAGTGGCTCACCTGTGTGTGTGGTCCGCCCTTGCAGTGTTCAGGAGGCCTTTACGTACGTGCATTATCTCCTCTGAAAACACTGGTACCTGGCAAGTCCATTTCTCATTGTGTGAGACACAAAGGTCTCTTTTTTTATTTTTTATTTAATGATTGAGCCTGGGCAGCACATGTGATGCATGCTGTATTCGAGTATGGACTTGGAGCCCTGCCCACTCTCCGCCCATATTTATCATTGGCTTGTGTCATTATCCTTTGTAAATGCTGGTTTCTGATTCGTTAATAGGCTTGTTAGTCCCTCCTTAGTACCGCCATGGCTTAATTTGTAACCTCCTATGAGGACTGGCCCTTTTACTTCAGGTGTTTCACGGTATGTCTTATTTAGTCTGTAAGCACTATTTTCTTGTCCTTTATAAAGGATCACTTTCTGCTCCCTTTTTATACAGAATCTCCGGTTCTTGAGAATTTTTGTGAGTTTTATTGTAAATGACAATGCTTTTATTTCTGTGTGAATTATCAAAACGGATAAATAAAAGGCATTGTCATTTACTTTGTCAATAGCTTAAACTCTCTCGCAAATGCGAGACCTATTGCATTGCAAATGCTTGTTTTTTATAGGGATGTTTTCTTTGTAGCCTTTTACGCCCCCCCAAAAAATGTACAGTCCATGCATAGCAATAGTCACTCCAACACACATATTGAGCTGATTATCGAGGCCTAAGATGCTTTGAGTGCTCTTGGGTTTTTCGGGGTGAAGGTGGTGGGTGGGGATCCCTGATCTAGACTTGGGAGGTCCTGATCCAGGATTTGAATGTTTCATGGATGTCCGTGTACCCCAAAGGTGGCTGAGTGCTGTTTGTGTGTGTATATGGACGATATTACGTCTGTGAGCGGATGCAGTATTCAACTGGGAGGGCATTCTCCCTGTTTGCTTTCGGTGGCGGTTGTGGGCTTGTTTTGGAAGGTTGGGGTTGGAGACGGAGTTGGCGTTAGTTGAAAGGTACGTAAGTTCGTGCGGCTGGCTGACCCCAAGTTGTGTTTCATGTACTTACATCTCAAGGCTCTTCTCCTTCAAGCTAAAGTGGCCCTATGATAGGATCAAGGCAGACGCCTATGGCTAGCGGGCCCTTTATAGGGTTTCACCCAAGAGTCCTGGGATTGACCTTCGCGTTGGAAATGCACTCCTCCGTACGTAGCACCAGGCTACCCGTGGCTGTAACACCGGTCAGGCCAAATATCGTTTATAATAGTTGTTCATTTATATAGCAGGGCTTGCCAAAGTCATAAAGTGCTGGCAACCGATGTTACTAACTTAGTGATACTTTAGGTCTCGCCTAGGCAGCGCGCATGCTTTACTCTAGGAGATGACCTTTAGAAATTGGTCGGCTCTTTTTTCAGCATTCGTGCTGGCATCCACCTTGCAGGAGCGAGCAGCGGCGCGTGCGTGCTAATTGAATACATATGGTACACGCGCCGCTGCTCGCTCTCGCAAGGAGCATGCTAGCACAAGCACAAGTGTTTAGCACGAGTGCTTAAAACTTGCTTTTTTTGATTTGTTGAGTGTTTAGCACGAGTGCTTAAAAATCGCTTTTTAGGTCTCGCCTGACCCAGCGCATGCGCTGGTCTGGCGAGATTTATTGAGAGGGCTCCAAAAAGTGCTACCAGGCCAGCCTAGAGCTACAGTGCATGTGCGCGGGCGCGCGCGATCACTTTCACTTTCGCGGCTGCACGGCCGCTTTGCATAGCCAAAAGGTCTCGCTTTTGGGACCTTATAAGTATTTAGTTATGCAACTGTTGCATGGCTAAACACTTATAAGGTCCCAAAGGCGAGACCTATTGGCTATGCCAATGCTTGTTATATTTGTGTTTTTTCCATGCCTTTAATAGAAACCCCCTTCAGAAGGTTTATAGCACCTCGATGCAGCACAAACTCACGATGTGGCCTCCTTTGCTGAGGGCGCCAAAAATGTCAGTCTCCAACTGATATAGTGCTTTTCATTGAGGGTTATCGTACTTCTAAGCGCCTTCAGTGTTTGTTAAATTGGGAAACGGCAGTCCAGGATGATGCAGTGCCCAGGGTTACACAGTGATGTTTAAGCGGAGCAGCCTGCATTGGAACACACTTATTGTGCTACCGAAACCTACAACGTTCCCACATTTCTTTCTAACGCAAAAGCCTCCAGCCACTAGCGTTAGGGTGGATAACGCCTACAGATGTTTACCACCCTTATTGAGCCACCCTCTTGCAAACACCACTTGTGAGCACCACCCAAGCTGCACACCAGAGCCTCCACGGATCCGATCCCCCTCCCCCCTGCGGGCAGTCCCTAATGCATTCATCGCAGGTTCATCAAATAATTAACCTTCACTTCAGGCTCCTAATGAGACACGCACATCTAAAATTAATTATGAATTAAAAATAAATTTGTCCCTCTCATTAATAGAAACATGGAAGTAATTGCTTGAAACCCCGCTCGTTGGTGCTTGGAAAAGCAATTGTTAAGAACCGCTGGCAGGCGACGCCGCATAAAGCGCCTCGGTGGTCCTGTTACACTAAACAACGCGGCCGTGCACAGAGAGGAACTCTCTCTCTCTCTCTCTCTCTCTCTCTCTCTCTCTCTCTCTCTCTCTCTCTCTCTCTCTCTCTCTCTCTCTCTCTCTCTCTCTCTCTCTCTCTCTCTCTCTCTCTCTCTCTCTCTCTCTCTCTCTCTCTCTCTCTCTCTCTCACTGTCACTGTCACTGTCTCTCACACTAACTCTATCACTCACTAACTGACTGTCACTGTCTCTCACTAACTAACTGAATAACTTTCTCACTAAATACACAACTTACTCTGTCTCTCACTGACTGACTCTCACTCTCACTAGCTCACTTACTCTCTCACTAACTAACTCTCTCATTGACTCTATCTCTCTCTCTCACTTTGGGGCATATTATCAAGAAACGGCGTTCAGATTATCGCCGCTTTAGCGGCAGAAAACTGCCGCTAAAGCGGCGATAATGGGCTTGATAATATGCCCTTGAGAATTCACATAGAAGCCCATGTTCTGGTGTCAACATGGGCTTCTATTTAAATTCTCTGCAGCATATTATCAAGCCCATTATCACCGTTTTAGCGGCAGTTTTCTGCCACCAAAGCGGCGATAATTTTAACGCCGTGCTTGATAATATGCCTCAAAATCACTAATTAATTAACTCTCTCACTAACCTTTATACAGGTAGTATTTCACAACCTTCACCCTCCTACTATTTATGCCCCCGCCCAAACAACCATTCGGACAGGCACGTTAAAGTTGCAGGCATTAAAAGAACAAAAAAAATCAACACGTTATTTATTGTAAATACTTTTTTAATATGAACGTTCAGTTGTTCATAATGCTTTCTTAATCATATATAAAGTAACAAAAATGCTTCTAACACTTCTTTATTATAACTTTTCAGCCTGCTGCACTTCTATACAGCACACATTAAACACATAGGCAAACTCAATATCTCTGGCTAAACACTTATAAGGTCCCAAAGGTGAGACCTACCTATTGGCTATGCCAAAGCTTGTTTTGTATTGTCAGCAGGACGGAAGGCTGAGCATGCCCCCCCCAAATGTAACCCTGAAACTGTAACGACAGACGCAGCGATCCACTGCTATATACTTTTATTAAAGCGCGTTTATTGCTCTGAACCAAATACATCCAGACTTTCTAGTCCTGCTGCATTCCAGAGGGAATGCTAGACGTTTATAGTGAATGGAAGCTGTTGCAGCAGTGCGGCTGCCGCCAGTGTCGGTGCAACCGAAGGACTGCCGCGTCACTTCCGGTAGCACCAACTTTACTGCTCCCAACTCCCAAGTTTCTGTCTTCATAAGGGTATTGAACGTTTCTGTTCTGTAACCAACAACGTGTTCAATAAATAGGCCCCAAGTAGTATACCTGTTCAAGTGAAGGCGGGCTTTTGCAGTACTGACCACTCTGCTACACGGTATAATTGCAAATACCTTGGTTTTCCTTTTGAGCAAGAAATTATTCAGGGAAATACTGTGCCCAAAAACAAGTTTGTAATTTAAAAAAAAAAAAAAAATGTGGCCTGAATGCGACCTTGTTTAAATGGATATTTTGAATGTATCCAAGTATTGTCAGCTTGCATATCGAAGACTGCCTCGAGGAAAGCAGTGAATGTCATGGTCGGTCCTCATGGGAAGCCGGCAGAGAATGAGATGTATCATCTTTCACAAGAAGCGCATTCACACACAAAATAGTTCCTCTCAGTGTCAGAGACAGTGACCACTGTAGAAATGTGTGATTTTTTTGAGACCACAAACCTATTTTTGTTCTTTAACAGTTTTATTGAGACAAACGAGGGCTGGCAGGTCCCCAACAAAGTTGTAGGCAACTCTTGGAAAAACAAGCATTGGCAAAGCAAAAGACTGAAAAATAGACCGTTTTTGCATTGACGTTCTGGGCTGTTTTTCTATGTATTGTATTTTTGTTTTGGTGAAATGCAGAATTGTTCTAGGATGCAATCTCCTAACCGACAAATGGCAATAATACCTGAACGCCCCATATCCTCCAATACTAGTGCAGACAGTACGCTGTGCCTCTAGAGCAGAAAGTCCACCTCTTCTTTTACAGGTGCCTCGCTAACGCATCTCCTCCCTTCTGCTTGCATTAACTATTGCTGGTTCAGTATTTTGTGGTGCCTGCCTTCTATGCTGTGTGTCCTCGTATTAAGGACCCCCTAAGAACAGGAGCAGAACGCAGAGGTTGAGAATAGAAGGAGGCAGTTTTTCAGGGATGCTGGGGAAAGAGCAGAATATTGAGTGGTTGATTTCGTTTAAAATTGCTTAATTTTCCTATTCAACTGCAGTTGCCGGACAGTCACCGGGAGTCCTAGTTCTGAGAAGTTAGCATTTTAAAGTGAAGGCTGTTGGGGCATTTCAGGAAGACATTCTTTACACTTAACCTCCAAGAAAGTATTGGATTCTTAGGGAGCATTTCCATTCCAATGTGCACTTTAGTCTGTTTTAGGAGTGAACCCACAAATGTACAACTTTGTGGGTATCCACCAGCTTTCAAGTGGCCTCCAATTGCCCCTGCACTAGGTACATTAATATTACTAGCCCTAGTCTTAAACATCTGACTGTCAAATAGCTACCATACTTGCAGGTTTCTTCAGTCGTAACTGGACTTTGCAGTCAGAAAAGCCTGTAAACTATTATTGCCTGAATCAAGATTTAGAATTCCTAGTCACAACTGTGTGCATTCGTAAGTGAGGCCAACATTGTTAAATGATTTGTGGATGTGGGCCCTCGGTAGTATATGTGCAAAAAAGATAGTGAATTTGGTATCTCAGTTCTTATCTTGTTACACTGTGATTAATAAATACAGGTTCATGACCTTTGTTAAGCTCATTTCTGAAAGTCACTTGTGAAGTTGTGTTTTAAAAGACTCTGGTGTAGCTGTTGCACCCAGTGAGCGTTCACAAAATGGCCTTGGCTGGGATCCTGGCTGAAATGCCTCATGGCATAAGAAGCGTCCTTGCAGTTTTTAGGTCTATTGGGAAATGGGATACATGTCCAGGTGGTTTGGTAATACCTTGTGACTATGGGGGTCATTGCTTCTGTAGGGGATGCAGGCACCAGTTAGGGGGCATAGTGACACACAGGCCGTTGAAATACCTGAATCTTGTGTTAGCTGCTCCTACATTGGTGAAGGGGCCTGCTCTTATGACCAAAAGCATACTCCATATTTAAGCTCTTACTTGAGCTCCACCTCACTGCCCCCCCAGTGACCCGCCTCCTTTATCTCGTTTGACCGTGATGCTGTCACATTCACCATTGTGTTCAGTACATTCATAGCCAAACTCTGCAATATCCGCTCAAGACCCGCCATTATCGCTTGCACGTCACCTCCCCATCAGACTCCTCATTTCTTAATAACTTATTGAATAAGCAGTCAAACTTCCAAACTGGAAATCGGCAAAGTCACACGTACACCTTCTTCACAGAGATACACGTACACTTTTTCCCGAGATAATCAACTCGTGTGCTTCATTTTTATTTTAAAACATTTAACAGATAAAAACAACTTTCCAACCTGACAGCACCGCACCCTTGCCTGGGAAGCATGAAGCCCCCAGTCCTCTTCCTGTCCCTCTCCTCTGTCTCAGAGCAGCATTCTTCTCCCTTTTGCCTACTCGCTCTTTTAAGTGTACTTTATGCACTTCTGACTGGCTTTCTTTATTTGTATCAAAAAAGGGAGTGGAGGAGGAAGAGGATATACTGGGTTTGTCTTCCTCAACAAGTCTCTCATTCACAAAAAGAAACCCAGCTATGTCACGCTGACCAACTCTCCTTTAAAGAAAAACAAGGTTTTCTTGTAAAACCCTCACCCACCAGGGTTACCCCTTGGCGGCATGCTTCAACATCCGGTCTATCCCATTCCGCTGCGGAACGGTGCGTGCTGCGACCTACGAACTACAGAGGAGCACTTTTTGATTTTAGAAAAAGAAAGTGTTAAAAAAAAAAGAAAGAGGTTATTTTGTGCTGGAATGTAATTTAAAAATACCTGGCAGGTAAGTGTATCAATCAATCAATCAAGGATACGTTTATTTAGACCGTTTGGTCTTTAAACCACAGCACATACATTAACATTTTAAAAATTCTACACATAAAATATCTTATTCATCAAAACATAATATCCTTAAAACTTAATTCCTAGCAGTTTAAAAGACAATAAAATATAATTTTAGATTGCAACACACTTTCCTACACTTAATCTTCTAATACAGCAGGGAACTTGTATACATCCGACATATGTTTCCCTATAGCCATCAGACAAGGGAATGATTTACTTAAGTTTTAAAAGTGTTGTCAATCCAATAAAATATAAAGTATTACATTTCATCCCTATCATGCACATATATTTACCATCTGGATGAATAGGGCCGGATTTTATGGCACTATACATTACGGCTGGGTTAATACCGCCACTCAGAATCCATATTCATCCCCCAATAGCAGCAACTCTTAAACCCGATAAACTTGGATTAGAATATATAATTATGGTTAAATATCAATAAAATTCATAGAATACATTGGCAATTATGTACTGTACAATCCACGACTCATTGCAATTCAGTTCAATGTAACTTTGTCTAAAACATTTTGCATATAATAAGTGGGGAAGTCTAAAAAGAGAGGAGGGATAGGGATCCTAAACCCCCTTCAATCTGTCCCTCAAAAAAGTTTTTATACTTTTCATATAGTTGCCCAAGGCAATAGCTATATCCAGATTTTTCATTTCTACTAATAAGTCTATAGATTGGGCTCTTGACCTAATTCCATATTTTAAGAAAATCGGGCGTAAAAACAATTTCCTCAATGCTAAAACTGCAAGACAATCTACCAATATGTGCAAGATATCATTTTGAGTTCCAAGTCCGCATTTACAGATTCCGTCGGGATTTAACATTTTAGCCTTTATCTTTCCCTCCATTAGCCAAGGGTTCATTCCAATTCGTACTCTTAGCAGTTCACATCTAAGCTCATAATTTGGCAAGGTGTCCAGGTATGGGTACCATGATTCTTTTATCCATGAAGATTTTATCTCTTTCACTGAGTTTTTCATAGTCAAGTATTCCAGATCATTCTTTCTTGACAGTTCCTGACCTTGGAACCTAAGTGAGCTCTTAGTAAATTCTAGCTCCAGTGTGGGCTGAGTTAGACTCACGTTTAGTGACTCTGCTATGATTGAGAGCTTCATTTTTACCTCCCTTGCCCACTTTAAGCTACTGCTTCGGATCTCCTCTCTACACCATTGTGAGACCTTCTTCAGACCCCCGGGGTCCTGGCGTTTCCAAAATCTTAGCAGTGACATTTGAATCTGAATGCTCCAAGCTACTGTTCCTAGCTCCATTCTTACTGCCTGAATCATTGCTGAACTTGGTAGAGACAATAAGGTTTTTAGTATCTTCCCTTCTTCCTGGTCCCATCTACATTTACCACTTAAGTACAGGACTTCTGCCCCGTACAAAACCTGCGGGGGCATCATGGCATCGTATGCTTTTAGCATAGGTCTATGGGACATTTCTCCATATTCCTTATTACATTTTTCCAACCCACAGATTGAGGAAGAAGCTTTTGCTTTTTGTGCTTCAATGTGGGTACACCAGTTAAGGGCACTATCAAACCAGAGGCCCAAATATTTGTATTCTTTTACAATCTCCAGTCTTTCTTGCCCTAAGAACCAGCTAAAAGTTTTCCCTCGTTTTCCAAAACATAAAATCTTCGTTTTATCCATATTTACAACTAAAAACTTTCTCTCACAATAGTCTCTAAAAGCATTTAATTTCCTTTGAAGCCCAAGTTCCGTTTGATCAAGTATCACAAGGTCGTCTGCATATAGAAGACATGCCACTTTATTTCCGCTCATTCTGGGGCTTGCACTTCTTTCTACTTCTAAAACGTCGGGTAGGTCAGCCAAAAATAAGGCAAATAATAAAGGAGCCAAGACACAACCTTGTCTCAGCCCATTCCCTACCACTATTTTCTGTGTGAGTGCCCCCTGTGTATCCTTAATTACCTGGGCCCAATTTCCTGTATGTAATTCCTTTAGAATGACCAGTAAACCCGCCGGTATTCCATACTTAATCAGGCATTCCCAAAGACACTTACGATCCACTGAGTCAAATGCTGCCCGGAAATCAACGAAGCAACAATACAATTTCCCATTTAGCTCTATTGACTTCCGGGCGAGTGCCCAAAGGGCAAAGCAGTGGTCAATGGTGGAATGGCCTTCTTTAAAACCCCCCTGTTCTACCGGTATAATCAAGTGCTGTTCCACTCAAGCTTTAAGCCTTCCTAGAATTATTTTCGCGAAAATCTTTTCACCAATATCTAGCAGGTTTATTAGCCTGTAGTTCTTTGGGGTTTGCATATCTCCTTTCTTATGCACTGGTCTAATTATTGCACCTTTCCAGTTGTTGGGGATCTTCCCAGAATTTAAAATTACTTGAAACATTTGTGAGAAGAACTCTACCCACCAATTTAACTGTGATTTTATTATCCGGGCTGGAATGTTGTCTGGACCTGCTGCTCTTGTTAAATTCAGGGTTTTTATAGTATGTTTTACATTTAAGGGTAAAAAGTCTGCTTTGAGCTCCTCTACTAGCCCACCCCACTCCTGGGGCTCCCTGACATCCAATTCTCTTCCCGGGGTAAACAGTTCCAGCAGGTATTCCACCCATGCCGCTTCTTCCACCACACAATTCATTGAGGCGGGAGTGGATTCTGCTGCTGGTTTTACCAGCTTCCAAAACTGGCGTAAGTTTTGTTTCAATTGCGTCCAGTAATTTTTCCCAGCAAGAATCTTTATAAGATCTTTTTGCACTCCTTATTACCATATTATATTCTTTTTTTAATTGTGCAATCTTATCTACCCTTTCCTGTTCGTCTTTAACCCTTAAGCTACGTACTACCCTCCTTAGCTCCTTCTTCTTTTTTAGGCAATCCTCAGTAAACCACTTTCCATAGGTCTTTGTTACATTTTGATGCCTCTTTACATTTTTTCTATCCTTTCTGAGCTCTACTCGGAGGCTTTGAACCACTTGCTCTAATTTGTCCACATACCAATCTAGACCCTGCCCTCTCTCTTTTCCCAGCTCAAGATTCTTTTGTAGTCTTCCCAGCCTTTCAATGTATTCGTCTGTTAGCCTCGTTGTAATACGTCTTGGGTATCCCACCTCTTGATCAATAACTTTATCACAAGGCTTTAGGTGGATCTCTACAAGCTCTAGCTCCAAAGGGTTATGGTCGCTTCCTTCTCTATGGTAAGTTCTAAAGTCCTTAGCTAAGGCAAAATTCCAGGGTGACATAAAAACATAATCTATTGGGCAATTTTGTGTGCCTGGTTTAAATGTTTATCGCTGGGCAGTCAAGGGGTGACCTTCCGTTTAAGCAAAAGAGGCTTTTAGACCCCAAATAGATTTCCAGGTTTATATCCCGGGTTGAGGTTTCACAATTGGGGAAGGTTGCTTGGTTTACATCATATGCCTCCAATATGTCTGAAAACCAGCCATCAGATTTCTTTGGGTTTAGTTTATGGTTAAAATCCCCCATCAGTAAGATTACATCCGTGCCATGCTTTTCCCCAATTAGATCCATGTCTTCTTTAAAATTGCTCATTTCAGCGACATATTCCTCCTGACTTCCCCATTGCATATATACATTTAAAAGCATTAACTCTGTATACTTTGTACCAAGAGCAGCTAAAAATATCCTACAAGCCAGCAGCCACTTACATTTTACCTTAAGTTGAATTATATTCTTTACTATACTTGTTGATATCAATGTCATAATTCCTCCTGATGGGCGTCCAAATCTTTGTTTCTTTGCTGGTCGATGGAATTGACAGAAGCCATCGAATATTGGGGTCTTGCCGCATAGCCAAGTTTCCTGGATACAAATGATCTCGGAGCTTTTTGCTAGCTCCTTTAAATTTTCCTGTTTTATTTAGTGTCCCAGACCATTTATATTCCAGGAAACAACCTTTAGGCCACGCGGCGTCCCCGTTACCTATTCGACATCTTCTAAATATCCCTCTTGACCATACGCCTCTCCATACCTATTGGAATGGTCTATGTTGCTAGAACCTTTGCTCCAGTTTCCCCACCCTTTTTCTATGTCTGAGTTGTTAACATCTATTTTAATATTTCCCATACTTACACCTACTTCTTTCTCTATTATCCTCACCTGGCTCGTACCTAGTCCCGCGTGACATCTTAGAAAATCATTTCCTTGTGGCTCCATTCCTTCTACATCTAGTTCTACAACTTCTTCGAATATTAACATTATCCCTTCCTTTAATACCTCTCTCTGCCTTCTAAATGGCAAATTTCACCAGGTCTGAATATACCAATACCCTGGTAACCTCCTTTCCTTCCTCATTTAGTTTAAAACCTACTTGCCGCAGGTCTTTTGTACCTATGCCCTTCAAATTTGGGCATTGGGCAAAAGAGTGTAGAAGTTGTGCCCTATTTAATGTCCCTCTCTTCTTCTGTTTCTTACCACCTTTACCTTTTTGAATAGGTACAAAATATAGCCACTTACTCTCTCCACCCTCTTTTCTTATCCCCGTGGGGACCATATATGACTGGGTGGGATGCCTACTAGTTCCTGGATCTGGAAGATACCCTACTTGTGGCCTTACTCCATTGCAGAGAATGTTATCGGGGTTCTTAGCCTCTATATATGGTGAATACCGTACATGCTTCTCCTGGGCCGGTGACTTAATTTTAGGTGGGACCTTTTTCGTGTACTTCTTTGTTATTGACCTTATACCTAATTCATTTTGGGTTTTACTTAACTGAGTTTCCTGTTCAGGTATTCTCGATCTTGCCTTAACCCCACTACTTTTTGCTAATTTAACAAATCCCTTTTTTTCTAACTTCCGTCCAGCTTGTCTCATTATATTATATATCCCATTTCTAAGATTCTCACCCCTTCTTATTACCCTCATAGGCCACCTCGAGATCTAGACCTCCTGATTTAATTTAGGGGGATCGGCCATCTTCGGCTCCCCCCTCGCTGATACCGGAGGCTGCGGATCTGGAACTGGTCTTACCATTGCTGGCATTTGGTTTCTAATTCCTAATAATTCTCCGTCAATCCTAGATAGGTGCTTTTTTTTTGAACTTTTAAAATGTCATTATTTGACAAGGAGACCTCTAAAATCCCCTGGAGAGTTCTTTGCAGAATTATCATCAAATCTATCCTAGAGGATGCATGTGTTACAGAAAGTTCTAGGTTCAGCCCTGAAGTTTGATTATGTTCGATGCTTTCCTTTTCCACCGAAAGCTGAATTCCATTTTGGCCTTGGTTTTCAGTCTCTAACCCCCCTTGCTCAGTATCCGGTGTAACCTCTTCTTCCATTCTAAGATCCTTGCTGATTAATTCCGGACAGTCCAGAGTTATATTTTCTAAGTCCTGGGTAAACAACCTATGCGGGGAAGAGGACTGCCGAGGAGAAAATTTCTCTTTCTGCCCCAATAAAAATTGAAGAGACTGGTTAGCTGGACTTACTGACACCATTGTAGACTCCTCATAAACTAATGAACTAGTCCCAATCCGCAGTCCGGGCTCTGCTTCGTCCTCCTCTCATACAGAGGCCCTTGCTGGTAACACTGCTTTTTTAAAGTGCTTCCCCACAGTCTTTCAGTGCCCCCCCCCTTTTTGTGCTTGTACTTATATTTGTATCATCGTTCCGTTTTCCTTTTTGTTTCGCTCCTTTTTTTGGTCTTACCCCTGGGCTTTTTGTTCTTTCCACAGAATCACCCAGATCTAAAGTGTTTTTCTAGCTTCATCTTTGTGTCCTGGGTATTTTTAGCCTTTCTGGGGGCCATTGTTAAAGCCTTTATGCGACCAAAGCAGCAGCTCAATCGGGTACAATATTGTCTTCAAAAGTAGTCTGACCAAGTTTGGGGTCAAGCTTTTTTTTATAACCAAACCAAACCACAAAACGCAAACCGCAACCAGTAACCTCACTTACCTCTGTTGTGCGTCAACCTGTGCTCCCCCCGTGCCCTTTTCCTCCCGCGGTTGTCGTTTTTATTTTCTCTTCAGCCCAGTTTCCAGATTCTGGAGCAAAGAATTCTTATTGTATTATATCTCTCCTTTCTTTTCTTTCTCCCCCCCCCCCCCCCAGCCTGGTGCCCTCAGCAGTAGCCTGACGTTTGCCTTTAGTTTGCTCCCTGCAGGTCAGCAGGTCTCTCTGCACTGGACCGGACCCAGGTCTAAGCGGGGGGGGGGGGAGGGGAGGGGGGCGCTGAGCTGGCGCGCAGACTGACGTACGGAATACCTGGGGGGTTCTCTTTCGCTGCGGCTCAGCTACAGACCTCCACAGGCCCCACAACTTCCTTCGGTGGCGGCGTCCTTCAATTACGGTCTCTGCTGCTAGCTTTCCGCTCTCTGCTGCTGGCTTCTTCTTCCGCGTCAAGACGTTGGGCGGGGCTACGGGGGCACTAGCACAGCGCGTATCGCGAATCACAGCACAACAGAGTCTCTTCCAGCACAACAGAGTCTAAGAGGAGTTGATTTTGCCAACCCAAGATCTCAAGTAGGAAACGTCCAAGTGTATCCTATTTATTCTTACCTCTCGACTGTATGGTTAACAAGCATTTACAATGTAATAGGTCTCGCATTACTGAAAGCTTGAGCGCTTGGCATTGCATTATAATGTGCAATGCCAATAGCTAAAACTTTTATTAATGCGAGACTTATTGCATTGCAAATGCTTGTTTTGTTAAGAGCTCTCCTCCAGCGAAAGCCCTGGCACCGAATGCGGCAAGGAACTGGGGAGTTAGCAGCCTTATTGTTGTATTAGGACCGATTTTGGCGATGATTATGGATGCATGGGTGGGAGGGAGCTTGAGCCTGTAGGCTGCCAGGCCCCGGATCTCATCTGCCTTCCACTTCATTTCCTGGAGCTCCCAGCACAGTGGTAAAGTAAAATGCAATACCAGTTCGGGTTCCAGTATTGCCTTTTAAAACATACAAGTTTGACAAAAAAACGGTTGGGCAGCAGCACAAGAGTAAAGAAATGGTTGCAACCGCCATTGTGGAACCGGTTCGGGTTCCGGTATTTTATAAAGAGCCAGACAGAGTGGACAGGTAGAGTGGACCTGGCACTAGCGAGGCATCAAAATACAGAGGGCGGCGGAAGGCCCGTTTCAGAATGTGATGAATATCTCCTGAAGCTGGTAGACGAAGACACGATGCCTCTTGAATCACATATTTACCCCCTATAAAAATGCCCTCGCGGAGAGAACACGACATAGGGATACGTTCCTCACAACAATTTCATAGGTAATTGCCAGTGAGATAAACCGGGCATGAATGTAGTGAACACAGGAAAGGGTTTTTAGAGAACATAGGTCAGTGACGATGCGGAGTAAGAGTTGCAGTTTCAGCTGAGATTAGGCGAAAAGATAGGAAAACTGTCAACACATATGCTTGACTAACCTCGTTAAAAGTCCAGGAAAAGTCGATTATGCTGGTAATACTTTATTTGCCCTTGTTGTACACCTTTTGTTTATTGTGAGAATAATACTGTGAATGTCAGTGTTTAAATGTGGCACCCTCTACACAGTTTTATAAACTGGAAACAAAATGAAAATAAATATATTTTAAATGTTGGTGCCTGAGAGCTAGAGCTGGTGCTTAACTCAATGAGAGGAGGGTGTGGGTGGATGAGTGAGCGAATGAGTAAGATCTGGCACCATCCTCACCTAGGCTATATTCCATGTCAGCAGCTTGAAGTCCTGCTGCTGTCACTCAGAACCCGGTGGTCAGTGTTGTTAAATCTGCTGTAATATCCTTGTTGGAAAACGAGGCAGCATCTGCGAGGCCTGCACAAATAACATGACTACATTTGTCCCTCACTGGGAACCAAACACCCAATTGTAGCGCCTGACTCTCAGAGGGTAGCGTTGCAGAGCAGTCTGAGGCTTACTCAAGGGAGGTGGTGTGGGCTAGTAATCGCCATTGCAGGTGCGCCAAAAATAACCCTCAATAATTGATTGTCCAGTCTGTACTTTGCTTTATAAAAGTAAGAGTACATTTATTAAACACACACACTTCTCAATACTATGCACTAATTTACAAATACACATAAGCTATTGGAATTACTTTGTGACATTGCATAACCTCTCCACCCCTCCCGCAGGGGGGGTGGGGTCTTGTACCACCACTCCCAAGTATGCACATCAACTTGCCCCCTATGCAGTTAGTTGAACATAACCTGGAGCGAGGGCCCTGCACACTGGCACCATCCCAGTGGCGACACACCCCATTACCTCAACAAGCATTAAAAAGGGGTAAACCTGCCTTGGTGACACATGACCCTGACTGAGCATCTCCTACTGACCATAAAGTATGCACCTCTATATCTTAAGGGCTAGCAGTCTGGGGTCTTCACCTAAGCGCAGCAGCAAGAATCCATGTTTACGCACACTTTAGAATGACAGTACTCATCACATTGGTTGATCATTTGAATGCATTGCAATTACAGCCCCTAAAGGCATCACAGATGAAATCACAGGGTTACGCATATACAGACAGACACCCTAGCAGGACTGTCTGGCAACATAACCCCACTTGGCTTATGACATCTCCTTACACATGTCACTTACAGTCCCTTCAAAAGAAGTACTCCTGACAACTACACTTCTCCTGCGGTGCACCTCTTCACTTTAAAAGGAATCACAGGTAAAAGCATGGGATTACGTAAATACAGCCAGACTCCTAGCAGGAAGGTCCAGCAACATCACTCCATTTAGCTTAACATCACCTTACACAGGTAATTCACTTTACACATGTGACTTTCAGTCCACCTAAAAAGAAATAACCACTAGTAAATGCATTTCGGCTGCGCTTCTCCAGCAGCTCCCCCAGCACCTTTTCAAAAGTGAGGGTGACTCCTCTCCTCTGGGGGCCACAAAGCACCAAAACGGCAGATTTCCAAATGCCTGGCGAGGCATTATGGGGGGCTTCATGCTCCTCTTTACCAGCCCCAGCCACTGGGAACACTCTCCTCCGCCCTCAGGGTCTCTGAGAGGGTAAATTCAGCAAGGTGCTGTCTTCACTGGCTCCCTGCACCAGCCTTTCGCCTGGCTCTCCTCCTTGGCATCTCTTCTCCCTGCGCAGAGGCCACTGCTCCTGCGCACCGGTCCTGGGCTCTTCTTCTGGTGCTGTTAGGGGCAGTCAGGGGATCTCTCCTTCCAACTGCCCATTGCACCAGGCTCCAGCACCTTCAGCCTCAGCAGACCACACCCCAGAGAGGGCTTCTCTTCCTGTGCAAGCACTTTTTAAAAAGTTGAGTAGGGGCTGGCAGGAAGTCCCTGTTGGTCCTATCAAACAGTGACACATCCCTTTTCTGCCCCTGCTCCCTCCTTTTCCAGCCTCTGGGTTTGTTCAAAATGGCGTCGTCCAGGGTCTCGGGCCACATGTCTCTGAAGCCCCATCCCCCCCACGCTGCCTTCCCTCCTTGGTGCAGCTTGGTGCCTGGCACCTAGTGATGGATGAGCCTGTAGCCCCACCCATCATCTCTTCATGGAGAGGAGGCCCTCGCTTGTGGAAGAAAGTTTATCAATCCATCCAGCTGAGGTCAGCCCTCAGCCTGGGTCTGGTCATGTCTGGCTCAGAGAAATATGACAGTTCTGGATGACCCAAAAGCAGTACCAATATGACTTTGGACTCTGCAGAATACTTATTTTCACATTAGCTACATTGGACTTAAGTGCGTGTCTGAAATCTGTAGGCCTAATGGAAGTTAATCTAGCCATGGGCCCCACATCCCCATAGGGGAATAATGAAGTGAAAAAACAGTAAGGCACACTGACTTTCGCTGGCATGTTTCTTTCCAGTGTATAAAGCCTATTCCATGTCACCACCCAATACTGCATAAGTCCTGCCACACCATTTACTTTGTAGCTGCTCCTGAACTGTGCATGCTAGGAATCTCCCCTGCGCAGCCCGTACATGTGTGCACACGCATGTACACATGTTTGCATGTAACCAGCCGGGTGTCCCTTACTCCAGCTACTGCGCAGCGGCCTGGTCAAGCCAGGGGAACACCAGTAAAATCCCCATGCATTGTCTTACATCCTGAGTTCACTGTGGGTGAGTCCCAACCTATGAGGCTCCCTCACAGTAAAAGCTCAACAATTAGGTGCTCAAAAAGCGAAAAATCCGGGCGGCCCATAGTGTCAGAACCACCTTCTAACAATCCTGCAGTGTTTTCACTGTCACTTACTGTAGGTCCATTTACTGCGATCCTCTTTGAATGACTAAAGACAATATGAGCGGCCAGAATCACACAGAAAGTTAGCACGGAGCTGGGACCTCCTTCCTTGAAACTCTGGTCCTGGGTCCACCCACTATCATTAATCTCATTAAAATGATCTCATTAGAATGGTTGACTGCGGCAGAAACATCTGTTATATACAATGTCACTGGAATTATGTGATCCTCCGGCCACTGAGATTTTCGCATAATTATAGAATTGCCGCACTTGCCACATAATCCATCATCTGCTGCTTAATGTGCAGGTTTAAAAGTTACTAAAAATGCAGCGATGTTGACACGCTGACGAAGGCCTGTTGAACTGGTCACCTTTCTATTACTTATTGCTATATTTGAATTTTCAACTGGTCCTAATGATGTGCAATCCATGTCCAGACAGTGTTATCAAGTTTAAAAATGAAGAAATAATGATGTAATAGTATTAAAAAATGTGCCACATTTTGCCGCAAAATTTACTCAATCCTGCCAGATTACTTGGCCCTTTCCTGCAGCAAAATTCCAGTGGCCCTGGTTACATAGTGCCATATATTTGGGGAAGGGTATAAGCCAGTGCCTTCTGTTTCCGAGTTTTTTACACTAACCATTCTAATGTTCTTTCTTGTGGCCCCGCCCCCACATTCGCAGATCTCACCCCACTGCACTCATCGTAGCTCACATACTTTTTTGCACTTCAACCTCTAAAGTTAAGATTCACAATGAGGAGCTGAAGTGAGATGTGTGAAAGGAACTGGTGGGCATAGACTTTGTATATGTCAATCAACTTTGTTTCTTTATACTTAGGAATGTTAAAATAAACACAGGTTTTTCTGCAATTTAATATATAGCGCAAACTCGACTAGAAGGTAATGAAGCCCTTTACCTGAGCACCAGTTACTTTACATAAGGTCACATCCTTGTGTTTTTAGGCACGGGGAGATTAAGTGATTTGGCCAGAATCACAGGATATTTACCGGCGCCGAGAGTCGCACCTTGTTTCTCAGTTCCAAATTGGGCAGCCCTGACCGCTTCACCACCGTCCCCCAGTGCGTGTAGTTTGACATGTTTTTCTATAAGAAACAAAAATGATATTTTTTTCAGTGACATTGCAGTATGTTTTCTCTGAAGAAATGTATTTGTGCAGATTATCAGAAATTTTGACTGCCTTCAGTGATCTTACGATACAGAAGGTGCAGGGGGGGAGCCCACGGTTGCGGCGAGATAGGTGGAGGAGCCAAAGAGAGAGACAAAGGTTGAGACACAGGGAGGTCTCTATTGAAGTAACATCACTGCCTTACAGAGTGTTTATTAACCGTGAGCGCTTTATACAAGATACGTCTGGTGCTAAGAAAATCTGCGTTTCTCCAGGAGGCCAGCAGGTTGATCTAAACACCTATATCTGGGTACTTGACTGACTCTGGGGTAACACTTCTTCACAGCGCTCACACTCACCTTGGATGGCCCCTGTGTCTCGCAGGGTCAGCACAGACAGCGTGATCACCACACAGAGTGAGGGGCTCAGAGCCCCTCCCCTGTCTCCATTGCAGCACTGCAGGGTCGCCCTCCTCAGAACTCACTAACAGTCGGATCCCCGCTGCAGCCCTCTTACAGCACACACAGCCCGCACACCATCCTGTTCCTCGCGAGCCCAAGAGGGAGGAGAGCGCACCGTGTGATCTTGCACAAATGAGAGCCGGTGCAGGTGGTCACTCAAAGGTTGCTGGGCAGAGCATCCACAAGTAGGACATAGAGGGTGGGGAGCACGGGCTCTTCATCTCAACGAACAGGAAGACTCGTGAAAAGGAGGGCGAAGCTACAATGGATCGTTGGGTGATGGAATTAGCCATAGGTCGATTGTACTGTAAAGAAGCAATGACCACGCGGGCGTGAAAGTGACACGGCCGCGCGGCGCGAAAGTAAACCAGTGGTGCGCGAGCACCACAGAAGAGCGGGGGCGAGGGAACGCAGCAGCGAGGCGAATGCGCACTGCTGCGCGTGCTAGACACGGACGGGAAGAGGCGGAGCAAAGGCGGGACATGCGCCTTCCTTTGCCCAATTGCGCGCCTTATTTAAAAAACCGCTAAAGCCAATGGCAGCCCGCAAAAGCAAAACCACACGCACAAGCGTGTGGTCAGCTTCCAGAACTCCCTTACAAGACAGTGCATAGCCCTGCGCGAGCAGGGCTATGCACTGCAACGCTAGGTGCGAGCCCTAAAAAGGGGAGAAAAATAGTAAAAGAGGGAATTATGTGCCTGCTTTCCTAAAGGTCGATGTTTCATGCCGTACCCCTATTAGCTTTTTTCAGGACCTCGAGAAATTAGTTCCACTGGTACCACTCCTACTGATTCACACTAGTCGCAGACTATTTGCATGCCAAAGAAAGATCGATATACATTTACCACCTAGTAGGCGTTCACTGTCTGTAATTCTGTGGAAATACAAAAGGAGAGTTAGATGTAACAGCCTACGGCTGTAAATATATAACCATTTTTTTCTTTTAGTAATTTCAATTTAATTGTTGTGAGCAATCTCCAATTGAAGGAAAAGTTTGTATTAAGACCTATATCGTGGGTGAGCACATCTAGTGTAGTTCTAATGAACTAATTGAATCATACAGACTGTGGTCTCAGGATGCATTTTCAAGGCACATACACATATAATCTGGTAGTCATACACATATATAGTAAACATCACATACATATAAGATGCTTCAATGTTGCATCATGGTTCCTCCGGGGAGAGGGTAGCCTATTGTCACACTCTGCGGGGAGTATTGCAGTGGGAAAAATAAGATTTTTTTTTTTAAAATCAAGCCAGGCGATCCTATGAGGTCTGTATATGTTCATCGGTACAGAAGACATGACAAATGGCAAATGCAGTGTTTAAAAAGGCAGAGGCTATGCTGCAGTCGAGAGAAGCAATGGAAGTCATTTGAAACACTAAGGGTGATTGTAATGTGGTCATGTGGCATATTTGGCCTGTCTCTCTATCCATGTTTACTGGCTGATCATCTGTTGCTATGCATTCAGTAACCTTTTTTGTGTTTTACAGGTCTTTCCCGACTGTTTTCTCTGATGCCCTATGCATTCATATGGAGAACTGGCAAGTAATGACCCTATGACTCCTCTTCGGATCAGTGTGGGTGGTCTTCCTGTGTTGTCATCCATGACTAAAGGCGCAGACCCTCGCTTCCGTCCACGATGGAAGGCCATTGTTTTCTCCTTGACAACTATTGCCCTTGGCCTACTGTTGTTGTGCCACCATCGGGCTACCGCTGCCCGACCAGTTGCCCTCAATGCCCACAACCGGGCGCTGGGCAGACATTTGAGCGATCAGTACAATGACACCTACCCCATCACTCCTGTGCGCAAGACCCCCGATGGGGTTAGTTACCGCATAGGGCTGATTGCAGACCTGGACAAGGATTCCCGAAGCAAGAAGGCCAGCAACACCTGGTTCAGCTACCTGAAGAAGGGTTATCTCACTCTTTCTGAGAGTGGTGACCATGTTACGGTGGACTGGGATCCTGAGCCGAGCGTTGTGGAGTCACATTTAGCTGAGAAGGGCCGTGGGATGGAACTTTCTGAACTAGCGGTCTTCAACGGCAAGCTATACTCTGTGGATGATCGTACTGGAGTGGTGTATCAGCTGAACGGGTCTAAGGCTGTTCCTTGGGTTATCCTAACAGATGGGGATGGCAGTGTTGCTAAAGGTGGGTAACTCTACTTCATATGTGCTTTCTTTTTTTTTTTTTGTTGATTTTATGAAACTGAAAGACTTTCTGCTGACAGTTTCCCATCATCGGGGATATAGAAATGTATGCTATGTTAAAGTAAGTTGTGTTGGTTCTAACACCTCATAAAGCATATGGGTACAGTCTTCTCCACTGTGGTGAGATGGCCCTTCACAGCTAAAGGATCTGACATGAGATACTGTTTCACAGAACCCTCCACTCACCTTTCAGAAGACTTGTGCACTTAACTTGTTTACTGCTGTAGGTTAGCTCGTGTCCCGGAGGACTCGTGCCACTCTTCCTAAAACATTTTTTGCACTTTCATAATGGGTGTGGTCTTCACTAAAGCATGTAGTTCCTTAATGACCATTCAGAAGCAACACATTCATAAACCCAGGCCAGTCCATAAAAATGTTAAGAGCACTGTTTAATACCCGGTACAGCCTGCAATTCTTGTGCATTTGTACATAATTCGCCTAATAACACGGTTTGATCATGTAGGGCCACACAGATGGCAGGTCCAACAAATTGTTTTTAAATTGTCTCAGATAGTTCGTCATTGACAGAGCAAAAAAGGTGTTCATAATAGTTGTTGTAGTTTTCTTATATCTCTTCTCTTCATGCGTTTCCTTCTTAGTGTAATCCACGCCTTCCGTTGTTGGTGTGCTGTACTAGAACCCTATACCCTCAACATTCAAAACCGAAAGTTGGGAGATCCCAGGGAATGTCAGTGGTGTGGGTGTTTTCTTGCACTGGAATACTATGCTGAATAAAGCTGCGATAAATGGCAAGTAAGCCTGAGGCGGTGATTTGGCGGCAAGACGCCATAATGGCAGTCCTCTGACGAACAGACTTTAAAACCATATTGTTCTCATATAATTTTATTTTAAACAGAACATTAGTTATCTTATAAACCACATATCCTTTCTCCTAGAACCCCAAATCATATAAATTAAAACCATCTAACGTCTTAAGAGCTCTTATGCTGTACATCTCTATATATGGAAACTTTTAATGAACCTCCGCTCTGTTAAAGCCACACAAATATTCACTGTCACGATGTACTGCACACGCTCCAGCATGAATGTTCTCATCGCATTCTGTTCTTTTAGAATCTGTTATATTAATACTATCTTTTTGCAATCCTAGATAAACTTACATTGGCATTTAATTCTTTAGCTTAATACATAGTATTTCCTTTATCAATGGTAGGTATATGGTTACAGAAGTTTGCAGCTGGATAAAGTTTCAGAATTTATCTAAACCATTATAGCCATACAAAACGAGCCTCTGCATTCTTTAGGTGTCTATGTCCTTGCTCGAGGTATTCGCTGGCCATCTATCCTCTACTTCCTGATCGTGTTCTCCCCGTATAAGATCACTGTGGGATATTTCAGCTCAGTCCCTGAAAATGTAATTGAGGGGCTGGAGTGTGGAATGTCAGGGCAGCCATGTTACTGCTTTTGGGATGTTGTATTAGGAGGGCATTCTAGTATGTTGTTTCCTATGCTCTACGTATTTTTGATAGTCTTCCTAATGATCACTGTCTCTGCTTCTGACAACGCTTTATCACAGTCAGGCAGCCAAGGATAGAAGAAGGTTGTGCTCTCTTCCCTGATAAACCTATTTGTTTCTTGGCTAGTATCAATGCAAGGTCAATTAACTTACATTTAAGTTTTTGGGGGCGAGTCATTAGTCCTGCAGGCTTTCTTTGGGCCTATTTATCCCTGTCATGCCTGTCATGTTGGTAAGCATGGTCTGATATTTTTTCATAATACCCAAATGCTGTGTAATCTCACGCAATGTGAAAGAAACTGGCTTCTTCCATCCCACATCTTAAGCAGGTACCTACTAGGTGCGGTGTCAGAAAGGACTGAAATGTTTTGTCTATGGGTGGTTCCTCCCATTGGTGTCTTAAAAGCCTATGAATTTTTCATTAGTTGGTTGTGGTTTATGAAGTGCCCTCAGGTATATTGTGGGTCAAACGAAAGTACTCATATGTTATTAGTATATGTGTTGTATAGCTGACCAACAAGGAGGCCTCCCACTGCGTTTTAACAACTATGAAGAGGGTCTCCTGCATTCGCCACAAAATGGGTTCTGACCAGAGCAGTAGTTCAGGGGAGTAGCCCACACTAGGTCCTATATTTTTGACATAACTGGCCCAGTATTTCCTCACTCCTGCCTCTAATTTAGGGAGCTGTGGCTTCCTGCAAGGACTATTGCTTTATGTTGCGGTTGCAATAGATCTAGGTACCAGGGCCTTCGCTATGTTGGTTAGTTTCTGGTGAAGCAAGTACTGGCAGCCACCTTAGCACCCAATGTGATTGTGCTGCTATATAGTAACCCTCAAATAAGAGACTCCTAACCCCCACTTCTGTTATTGGGGATTTCAGTCTGGTTCGGTCCACACTTTTTTAATAAGACTTGTCATACGGTGTCTGTGTCACAAAAGAACCTGGCTGGCACGGCCAGTAGAATGTTCGCAAAATGATAAAGCCGTCTGTGAAGGGGGACCATCTTGGTTAGTGCAGTTATCCCTATAATGGATACTGGGAGAAATTTCCAGAATTGTGATGGCCCATGGAGAGCAGAAATCGCCCCTCTAATAATTGTCCATTATTGCATTTGCTTCTCTACAGATGCAAACACTCAGATCCTTAAAAGCGCGTGCGGCCTATTACATGCTGTAGAAGTGTGTATTGTGGGGCCTCTGCTGTGGCAGTTCTCAGAAGGAATAAACAGGATTTGGCTATGTTCTTGTGGAGTCTCGACAGCTACCTAAGTATGTTGAATATCTGCATGAGTCGGAGTTGTTATTCTTAATCAGACATGTATAACATACATCAGCCTCATTAAGGGAGATCCGAACAGTCGTATAGGAGAGTGCTATTCCTCAATGCTCTGGCGATCATCCACCATACCAGCGGCTCCATGGCAGAAATTGGGGGCAACATAGGGCAGCCTTGTCATGTGCCCTGTTGGATCTGCCAACTGCTGAAGATCACCCACCTTAGTCTTACCCTAACTTCTGGGATGGTGTATGACAGTTTCAATGATATAAACAAGAGAAGGGAGGGCCAAAAGGAGAAGTTTAAAGACCAACTTAGACTAAATCCCCAATCTACATATGCAAAACAAACCAGTCTAAAGGTCTTTAAAGGACACTTAAACCTATGGTGACCTAAGTGTCTGTACATACACTATGAGACTAAATCTACACAGGAAGTCCTACCTAAAAGGACGGAATCCCATCTCTCACTGAAGTGACATGCTTCGTCATCTGGGTCCTCCTCTCGGCTGTTAATCCTACTACAGCTGAGGGCTACAACCCCCTCACTGAGAGGGAGAAGCGTAGGGATGTTTCTTGGTATGTGTCACTAACCTTCAGGTTCCTAAAACCCAAAATGAGGAGCTGTTATAAAATGTGAGTGATGAGCGCAGTGCAAACTAAAGCAGTAAATGTGCTAATGTGAATTAAAACTGACTATCAGGGGAGACTAGACTATTTAATAATTGTCTCGTGATGACAGGATTAAAAACAGTGCAAAAAGGCAGTTTTAACAAAATAACTGCACCTGTGGTCAACATGTTTCAGCTATCATGACCCTGTTGGTGTCTAGCTTTCTTCAGGACAACCTATACCACACTAGATCTCAGATAGATGGTAAATGTGTATAAGTCAACCTGTGTAGAAAAAGTGACAAGGCATCAGTTTATCGGATGTAAATAAGATACATACATGAAGCATTGCATCAAACCAACTCCACTGATGTGCAATCAGGACTTACCCAGCTCTTGTGAGTAAGGGACAACACCTCACCTGGCAACAGCTCAGAACGGGAGGCACCGGTCAATTGAGAAGACTACATGAAAGTATTCTCACTTGATACACACTGAGAGTAACTACAAATCTCATTGTGTGCTCCAATCATGTCGACAACCCTAAACTAGTGAAGAGAATCTATATACAAAAACAGTACATCAAGCAACATGGCAAACTGCTACTTGAACATAAGCAAGATCAATGAAGCAATCTAGCTTCTGAGAAAAGCCACAATAAACAGATCTTAAATGTGGCCTGAAAATTTACAGAAGGAGACATTAGTATAATTCTGTCAAGAACTGTCTCGTAGCACCCCTGCACCAAAAGCATCCTAATTGTTGAGGCCATACTTGTAGCGCCGTTGGGAGCTATTGTATTCAAAGATCACCATTTGGACTTTGGAAAAGCAAAGAATGACGAAGCCTCTGAAGGATCGCAATCCGTCTTAATCGGTCCAATGACCATATGTGTAAAGAGTCTAAATCAAAACGTGTCCTTGTCAGAAAAAAGTGTCTTTATGTGAAAGCCAAAAGGCGCAATGGACGGCACCCACGTGCTCTTTAAATTCACAATTCTATGAGGAGCTTTAAATATACCTCAGTAGGTCCCCGCAGACTCATCGGGATATTGGTGCAATCGAACCACCGAATGACTACATTGATCGAAACCGTGCACTCTTGTTAAGTATATGCGCCTCTAATACTGAGGAACTTACCTCTCCGTCGGTACCCCGGGCTGTACAAGGCTGCAACCGGAGGCACCGCGCGAGGCTCACAACTGACAATAAATACCATCAAGGTAATTGTCTAACTATCGCGCACCGGACATGACGCTGTCAGGCGCTTAGAGCGATGGGAAATGTAGTGCCTTGCACTCCCGAGAAATCAGCGTCAATGGACTGTGCCGTATCGAAAAACATGGTGAACATAACACCCATCAAGTCCTACAGACGCTCTCCTTAGCAATTGGAGGAGTAAGCTTGTACAGGAAAAACTCCATAGTAATACTGTTGATGACACTATTGATAACATGAAGCAATAGAGCACACAATGGAGCCAATGGCAAAAGGTGTCAGTAAGGCGATAAAAACTGTAACGTGTGTGGCGCCCACCAACCGCAGTATATTGTAAGAAGGTAATTGTTGCTTTATCATTAACGCATAGCACTGGGTCCACTAATAGATGGTCTACAGTGGCGTAGTGCAGGCGAACATGTATAAAACGGCACCAGAAAAATTAACACTAGCACGAAACCCAGATACATATGTAATTCACCAATAGGATATGATGTACCCGAAAGTATATATAATTGTCCAGTGAAATCAAATGGACCACAAACAGATACAGCATACTTGATCACCGGATGCCCAAGAAGCAGGCTGTCTGCTAAGCTAATAGGATCATGCAAACAACATAAATCCTAAAATCCCTGGTATATACACTGGTGTCACTTCGACAAAGAGTGCACTAAATAACGGTGCATCAGTAAAATGGCTAGGTGCTACAACAGCCTTATCTACTAAAGGTTTCAAACAAAGGGCTGACCTGACTAGGTTACTACAGCAAGGTCCAGGGAATATCATCATTGAGACCTATGCGAAGAAAGCTAGACACCAACAGGGTCATGATAGCTGAAACCTGTTGACCACAGGTGCAGTTATTTTGTTCACTTCGGTGATTGATGGGATTCCGTCCTTTTAGGTAGGACTTCCTGTGTAGATTTAGTCTCATAGTGTATGTACAGACACTTAGGTCACAATAGGTTTAGGTGTCCTTTATAGACCTTTAGACTTGTTTGTTTTGCTTATCACAGTTTCATCCATGATAAAAACTGTGTCAAAAAAATTACATGTATTCCAACTTCCTCTAAATAAACCTGCAGACAATCTTATTATCAAACACTCTTTTTCTCTATCCATGGAGGCCACCATAGGCTAGGTATGTCTGCAGGCATAGCCCTCAGAATACAAAACAGCCTGTGTACTGGCCCAAGCGCACCAATTCTCGGAAACCCATCAAAAGCCTGGTCGCCAGTACTTTCCATAGTATCTTGTAGTTTGTGTTTAGCAACTAAAGAAGGTGTTGTAATGGAAGTCCAGTAGCCGTAGTGTAGGTTATAGGAAGAAGGTTTATTAGATCTTAGTTATAAGTAAGTAGATAGCTTAGCCCACCAGGAGCAGCATCCTTGCTGCTCAGCCCATATCTTCAACTGACACTCAGTCTACTCCAACACTCCGCATTCTACTTGACCTCACACACTGGCTGAGCAGCAGGGACTTGGAACGCTGGAGAGGATGCATTAAGTTACAACAGATCTATCTATCTATCTATCTATCTATCTATCTATCTATCTATCTATCTCCTACTGGCGGTCGCCAGTAGGTAGTTATAGTTAGGACCTATTATCTATAGGAAATCCGCAACATTCTATTTGGAATAACTTTGGCGCCGGTCGACAAATCTTCGCAAACTTTTCAAAACTGGTGGGTCGCTCCAGTCCGCTCCTATCCTGAAAGTCTCGGGGTGATTTCCCCATGCAATGTTCCATAGGAACCTTTAATCGCAGCTACAACCCGAACTGCTGAACGGAATTGCACCAAATTTGGCAAAAAGGTAGCCCTTGGTTCAGAGTCGTGCCTTTTGGTTAAATGGTGTAAATCCGTTCAGTAGTTCCTGAGAAAATCAAAGTAAAATCACATATATATCTGGGCGGAGACTAACCACACATCTCATCGTGAGATCTGATTGGCTGTCAGCACTTCATCCAAGAAGTGTTGTCAGCCATCTTAGGACCAATATACATTATAGCACCTCATTAAAAAGCATTGCAGTTAATAGAAGGTTTTAAGACTTTAGTTACATTATAAATCATTTGTTGATGGTACCATACTCATTTTAGGAATTGTGGTGTGTTCTAAGGTGATTTTACCATGTGAAAAAGCCTTCTGCTGGGATATCATGAATCCTGTTTAAGAGAACTATTTTCTCATGCATTTCCCACAGAGGTTTGGAAGGTGATCTATAAGCTAAACTGGGAGCATATTTTCTGTAAATTCACATTATCTTTCTCAGTCATGTGAGAATGAAGTCTGACATTCTCAGTAAAACATATACATCCAACAAGGGCAGAGACTGTCAGTTGATTCCTTTGTGTTTTACTGCAGCTTCCCAGAGTGTTCTAAACAACAACTAGAGCGCTAACAGTCCTACTTATGACAAACTTATTACACACCTGAAGCCATCTTGATTGGAATAAAGTGGTAACTCTTAAACCATTTAATTTAATAAGGAACACAATGAGGGGGTTCATTTTGCCATAGAAAATATGATTAGTGCTGAAGAAAGAAAAATTGGGGCACATTTTGAGTAACTTCTCAATTCCTCTTCTATTTCATTAAGAAATTCTGACATGCAGACTAAAACTTGCACTTTCAATACCAGCAGCAGACTTCTGTGCTAACATTCAGAATTTATGGCAAATGTGTGACACATCTGAATGCCTTCTTGATGGAACCAAAGTAAAAAACTGAAAGCATTTCCTACTGTGGAGACTTCAGTAAATGAGGAAATTAGGAAACTTCATAACAAATAAATCTCCCAAGATGGCCACCAGAGACAAAAGAGCCCAAATGCAGCACAAATATCACCCAGATGTGGCCCACATGAAGCCCAATAGAAGTGTGCAAAACACTTTTTATTTTTTTGTGTTTTTGCAGTTTCATATAGTGCAGACTTGTCAGGTATTGGAGTACTTTACACGAGCATTGGTTACATCACACAAGAACAAATTCATTTTGGTTGTAGACATGGGGAGATTAAGTGATTTGACCAGAATCACAGAATGTCGAGCTGAAGCAGAAACTCCAACCTGGTTCCCCAGTTGCAAAGTCTGCAGCTCTGGAAGTAACACCACACACCACATCCTCTCCCCTAAGTGCAACATTTAATCAAGTGTCAACTGGATAAAAAAACATAAAGCTAACATAATTTAATAGTGCTTTGTCGCTATTTGAAAACTCAGAAAATATGTCCTCATTTTACTTTTTTAGAGCACTAACCATAATTTTGATGCAAATAAGACCTTCTCATGTATGTAATTTCTAAAGGAAATGCTCTAGGTATTACAGTTTTGATTACATCAAGATGACGTCAGACGTTCCACACTTTTGTAATAAATATAGAATGTTAGCAATCTATTTGTTCATTAGGATACTGTTGAGAGGCAGAGGCCAGGGGCACAGACTCTGAAAATTGAAGGCAGGTAGCAGAGGCAACAATTTGACCACACTGGGCAGGCAGGAAGGGCAGTGGCAGCACAACAGACTATGGAGGGCAGTGGAAAGGGGGTCAGGGGCAACAAACCAACAATAGAGGACTGGCAAGAGAAGCTGTGGCAATATTATAGGCCATTGTGGGCAGAAGGAAGAGGCAGTGATAGTATAACCATACATGCCAACAGACCCGATTCAGCCAGGAAACGTCCAATGTTTTTAAGCTCAAATGGGCTTTATTTGATCTGTCTCCTGTCTACAATCTCCTCTTTTTCAATGTAACTCAAAGGGGAAAATCAATACCCCAGTTTTCTTTTCCAAAATCTCCCTCTTACCAAGTTCAAAATGTTCGCAAGGATAGTACATTGGATCATGGAAGGCAGGAAGAATTGGGGTAGGGACATGGACTCGGATAACAGAGGACAGGAGGGACATGGAGAGGTGCACCAAACTGACACTACAGGGCAGGCATCAGGGTTTGCAGCAGCACAATACACCACACAGGGCATGCGGGACGGGAGTGCAGCACAACAATCCATAGAAAGCAATAGGAAGGGGACAACACCATGGACAACAGAGATCAGAGGGGAAAGAGGCAATGGTAGCTAGCTGACCATAATGGTTAGACAGGAGAGAAAGCTGCAGCATAACAGACCATAAAGAGCAGGAGGGACGGATCAGGGGCATTACAATGGAACAGACCAGCCAGGAGGGAGGGAATAGGGGTCTGCCCATGGAAACAGAGGGCTGGGGGCAAGGGGGCAGGGCAGGAGCAGCAAGATGACCATGGAGGTCAGGCAGGATGGGCACTAGAAGCAAGACACACCATGGAGAGCAACAGTGAGACTATGATGGCATACACACAGACCATGGAGGGAAGGTGGGGGGGGGTCAGGGGCAGCTAGCTGACCACACAGGGAAGGTGGGAGGGGCCGTGGCAGCACAGAAGACCATGCATGGCAAGCGGGAGGGTTAGTGGCAGCACAATGGCTATGATGGGCAAGAAGGAGGGTGCAGGGGCATGCACAAAGGACCATGGATGATAGAAGGGGGGGGTCAGGACCTTGGCACAATCAAGAGAGTTCAGGGGAAGGGGCCTCCCAACAGACCACGCGGGGCAGGCAAGAGGAGCAGTTGCAGCGCAACAGACCAGGGAGGGCAAAATGGTTTGGCAGTAAAATGGACCATGGAGGACAGGAGGAAGGGGATAGGGGCATGGAATGTGGACAGGTAGGGTGGAGGTGGCAGGGACAGGTTACAGTCATCTGACAATGCTAGGCGGGTGGGAAGGGAGAGGCAGCTCAACAGAACACTCAGAGTAGATAGGAGTGGCAGGTCCATGGAACATGGTGGGCAAAAAGGATGGAGCAGGGGCATGCACAAAGACCTCGGAGGGCAGGGGGAATGAGAATAGGGGCAGCAAGCTAAGCACAGAGGCTAAGCAGGAGGTCAATGATGGGGCATAAAATTGGGCAATGGAGGGCAGGAGGAGTGGACTGGTACATCATGCTAAATGGAGGGCAGTGGCAGCACATCAGACCATCCATGGCAGGAGGGAGGAGGCTAGTCCATGGATTCAGACAACAGAGGATTGGGAGGAGGTGGATGGGTCAGTAAGCTAACTGTTCACAGAACGTGGGTATTAGGAACTTTATTGTTTATAAATTGTGTGTCTGTGCGAACTACTTAAAATATGAACAAGTATGCAGCATAATCTCACATTTATTCAGGAAGAAGAGAACGTTTGTGACTGTGACTCCGGGCTCACTTGGCAGAAACACCCCCTGACCCTCCACCCCCCCCATGGCAAAATGTAATGCCCGTGAAAAGGGTAGGTGAACGCAGTGTTATATAGAATATAGTCCTGAGAGCATGATTGAAAATGAAAACTAGATATAGTGTATGGTATAAACTATGTACCAAAAAGTGTGATGTAAGATGAACCGGGGAATGAAATATAATATGCAATACATTGTGCGCAATGACAGATTAATTGGAGAGCGCAAGATAGCACAGGCATTAGCACGTGCTATGCGATATGCACCTTGGAGTGTAATATGCACAGGGCAGTGTTGTGTAACATAACTAGTCTCTAAAGTTGTAATATAAAATATGTGCTGGGGAGTGTAACGCTGCATATGCACTGTGACAAAGATGTGGATCCCAGATTGTAATATGTATGGCATAGCTCTGTGCGTTATAACATAGACATCGAGGAAGGCACGTTAGATGGGGCAATGTAACCCGTGCGAAGGCAAGTGTGGCATGACATATTCACTGGGTGGTGTTACAGTGCACATGGGCTAGAGAGTGTCATAGCATACGCACTAGCTGGTGGAATACAACACAGAGGTGTGTGACACTCGGCGGGCACTGGTGAGTGTAACACAGCATTGGGCTCAGCCAGGAGCACGCTGTGACTCTCAAGTGAGGTTCGTCTCCTTTCCAGAGAGTAAAATAAAAAGTATTACACATCCGCCGGTGGATGTGTGTTTTATTAACCGTGATGGGGGGTTTCTTGCATAGTTTTGGTCGAATTCTTGTCGAATCCCCTTTGAATGGCTTGGTGTGCGTATTAAATGTGCCCGTCAATAGCTACCCATGTTTGGATAAATAAACGACAAAAGTGTCTACTTGGAGAGTAGCCATCAGCGGGGGCGCCGTAGGCACGGTAGGGCGTCAGACACGTCAGAGCTTCACTAGTGGTGTAAATACATTCCACGTGGATTCATTGTATGCATAGTCACCTTTTAATGAGTATCATGCAAATCGTCATGCTGCTAGGTACGTACGGTTTGTCCAGCACGTCCTAGGGGTTTCTATAAATATATTTTAAAAAACTAATAAAAAACAAAGGCTGGCCCTGGGGGATGGGGTCCCCTGGGCCAATAAATTAGAAAAAGAAGGGGGGCCACACAGCCCCCCTTCTTAAAAAAATTAAATAAATAAAAGACCGGCATTGCGCCAGAGGCCACGCCCCCCCCTCCTTGCAGCACTCTGCAAACGCGCCCCCTGGCGAGTTGTACGTTGGGGAATGAATTCCCCTTCAATACTGAGGGTCCCTGAGGGCCAACTAGCCCAACAGGTATCTCCAGTATGCGCCAGGGAGCTGCGTTGCAGACAGGTGTTCTGAGGCCTCCCCCCTTTTTACACCTCTCTGCAACGCAGGTACCTAGTGGGCTAATTTGACCCTAGGGACCCTTAGGATTCAAGGGGACTTAATCTCTCAATTTAGAACAGCCACAGGGCGCGTTTACACAGTGGTGAAGGGAGGGGACGGGGCCTGAGTGACGTGTGCAAACGCGCCCTGTGGCATGTTTTAAGTTTGGGAAATAATTCCCTTTCAATCCTGAGGGACCCTGGGGGCCAACTAGCTCACCAGGTGCTTCCAGTAAGCGCTGCTGCATTGCAGAGAGGTGGTCCAGGCCGTGCCACTTTTTACACCTCTCTGCAACGCAGCTCTGTGGCGCTTACTGGAGGTACCTAGTGGGCTAGTTGGACCCCAGGGACCCTCGGGATTCAAGGGGACTTAATCTCCCAACTTAAAACGGCCACAGGGCGTGTTTACACAGTGGGGAAGGGAGGGGACGGGCCCTGTGGCGCGTTTTAAGACGTAGTTTTAATCCCCCTGCCCTATTATATACTAGGGGCTTACAGAGGAGGTCATGCTAATCACAGGAGGACCCCAACGCATAGTGTTCCCTATTGTATGTAGGTGATTTCACTGTATTCTAAGTGTCTTTTAACATAGCACTGGCTCTAGGACTGGTTAGTCAGACTCACTTGCCACCAATATCCGTCTGAAAAAGTTGAGGGTACAGGATGGTTTTGCAACAAGGCTTCTATCTGCTCTTCTGTTTGTTCTTTCTGCACGTTATCCTTCTTCCCGCACTTTTCTTCGTCTTTGAGGACTTCTGTTGCTACTTTCTGCATGTCTTTTTTTTCTTTCTGTGCGTTTTTTCTTCTGTCTTCACATGTCCTATCTCTGTAGGCATAGTTAGAAATTAGCATTTAAAAAACCTTTGAAATTCACTGAAAAAAAACATAGGTTTCAGGCACGTTATAGTTAGGAATTAGCATTTAAAAAACCTTAGAAATTTACTGAAAAAACCATAGGTTTCAGCTGCGTTCTAGTTAGCTGGACTTTTCACTCATACAAAACCATTGAAATTCCCCCGTTATAGTTAGTTCAGCTATTTATAACTTGCGCGCCCGCAATGCACTGCTGATGACATCACTCATGACATCATCCTTGTGATAGACTGGCAGACCTCCTCTCACCCTAATATAACCTTTGATGCACACACTCAAAAATAGAAACTAAAATTTTCAAAACAATGGACATACCAATACCAGTTACAACACACCTATTCAGTAATTCCAAGATCCACACACACATCCACTCATTCACCAACAGTCCTATACTGTCACTCATACATGTACTCACTCATCATATGTACTCCTACACCTATACATCCTGTTACACAACGCCACTCCTCCATAGAGTTACTCACACACATAGTCACTCATGCTAATAAAGAATCAAACATCCATTTACTTGCATATACAGTTATACACACACCACCACACTTACTTCTACAGAAACTTACACATACTTAGTCTTTTAAACAATCACTTATAGAAACACATACTTATTCATACAGGAACTCTTCCAATCTCTCACTCTCACATATACTCACTTATATACACCAATAGTCACATATACTAGTTTAAAACATATGTAGTTACTCATAAAGACACTATTGAGACAGTCATTCACTCACTAACACACCCATACACACACTCATCCACCCATACAGTCCTGCACACATGCTGTCTTCAACACATACAAACAGTGAGTCACTCATTCATGCATCTATGCACTACGTAATACCCCCACCGAACCATACAGACACTCCTACTGATACTTAAAAAACCAACTAATAACCTATATAGACACTCATGTAGCTATTCGCCAACCCATGCAGCCACTTATACACAAAGTGAGCGACTGATACAGATATTTACATATTTAAACATTACTCACTAAGCCATGTGTTCACTAAGATGCACTTAGTCAGTTATACAATCAATTTTTTAAAAATAAATCATCCATTTAGACACTTATATACCCATTTATTCTTCCATCGACCTTGAGATATACATATATAAAACATATTTAATTTTCAGAAAAACACGGTCACTGGATGATGTTATCAGTGATGTCATGAGTGATGTCACTGACCATGTCATGAGTGATGTAATATGTGACATCATCAGCAGTGCATTGCGGGTGCGCAAGTTATAGTTAGCTGAACTAACTATAACTGGGGAATTTCAATGGTTTTGTACGAGTGAAAAATCCAGCTAACTATAACGCCCCTGAAACCGATGGTTTTTTCAGTAAATATATATTAAAGCTCAAAACTTCCTCGTATTCAGGAAATAATAAGCATTCACGGGTAGCGTTGTAACAGGTCTTTTATTTTCAGAACAAACGTGTTTCGGCGGTCTGCCTTCTTCGGTGTTCTGCAGGCCTCCGAAACACGTATGTTCTGAAAATAAAAGACCTGTTACAACGCTACCCGTGAGTGCTTATATTTCCTGAATACGAGGAAGTTTTGAGCTTTAATATATGCAGACGGCACCGCCGCAACAAAAGCACGCGTGTGTGTGTGTGTGTGTGTATATGTGTGTATATATATATATATATATATATTCACTGAAAAAACCATAGGTTTCACACACGTTATAGTTAGGAATTAGCATTTAAAAAACCTTAGAAATTCAATGAAAAAACCAAAGGTTTCACACATGTTATAGTTAGCTGGACATTTCACTCGTAAAAAACCAATGAAATTTCCCCGTTATAGTTAGTTCAGCTAACTATAACTCGCGCGCCCGCAATGCACTACTGATGACGTCACATATTACATCCCATATTACATCACTCATGACATGGTCACTGACATCACTCATGACATCACTGATGACATCATCCAGTGAATGTGTGTTTTTCTGAAAATTAAATAGGTTTTATATAAGTATATCTCAAGCTCGATGGAAGATTAAATGGGTATATAAGTGTCTAAATGGATGATTTTTTTTGAAAAATGTATTGTGTAACTGATTGTTAAAATGTATCATAGTGAATACATGGCTTAGTGAGTAATGTTTAAATATGTAAATATCTGTATCAGTCTCTCACTTTGTGTATAAGTGGCTGCATGGGTTGGTGAGTAGCTACATGGGAGTCAATATAGGTTATTAGTTGGTTTTTTGAGTATCAGTCTGAGTGTCTGCATGGTTCGGTGGGGGGTATTACGTAGTGCATAGGTGCATGAATGAGTGACTCACTGTATGTGTTGAAGACAGCATGTGTGCATGACTATATGGGTGGATGAGTATGTGTAAAGGTGTGTTAGTGAGTGAAAGACTGTCTCAATAGTGTCTCCATGAGTAACTACATATGTTTTTAACTGTTATATGTGTCTTTTGGTGTATATAACTGAGTATATGTGAGAGTAAGAGATTGAAAGAGTTCCTGTATGAATAAGTATGTGTTTCTATAAGTGATTGTTTAAAAGACTAAGTATGTGTAAGTTTCTGTAGAAGTAGGTGTGGTGGTGTGTGTATAACTGTATATGCAAGTAAATGGATGTTTGATTCTTTATTTGCATGAGTGACTTTGTGTGTGAGTAACTCTATGGATGAGTGGCGTTGTGTAACAGGATCTACAGGTGTATGAATACATATGATGAGTGACTACATGTATGAGTGACTGTATAGGACTGTTGGTGAATGAGTGGATGTGTATGTGGTTCTTAGAATTACTGAATAGGTTGTTGTAACTGATATTGATATGTTCATTATTTCGAACATTTTAGTTTCATTTTTTTAAATGTGTGTATTAAAGGTTATATTAGGGGAAGAAGAGGTCTGCTACTATTTCACAAGGATGATGTCATCAGTGATGTCATCAGTGATGTCATTTGAGATGTCATCAGTGATGTCATGAGTGATGTCAGTGACCATGTCATGAGTGATGTAATATGTGACGTCATCAGTAGTGCATTGCGGGCGCGCGAGTTATAGTTAGCTGAACTAACTATAACGGGGAAATTTCATTGGTTTTTTACGAGTGAAATGTCCAGCTAACTATAACATGTGTGAAACCTTTGGTTTTTTCATTGAATTTCTAAGGTTTTTTAAATGCTAATTCCTAACTATAACGTGTGTGAAACCTATGGTTTTTTCAGTGAATTTGCAAGGTTTTTTAAATGCTAATCCCTAACTATAACGTGTGAAACCCATGGTTTTTTTCAGTGAATTTGCAAGGTTTTTAAAATGCTAATTTCTAACTATAACGTGTGTGATACCCATGTTTTTTTCAGTGAATTTGTACGGTTTTTTAAATGCAAATTGTTTTTTGTCATTTTTTATAACCCTTTGTATAAAATAATATATGTACTATATCCTGCATTATGGAAAGTTGTTTTTTTTTTTTATTTATGCATTTTTTTCCGTGCGCGTACGGTAAGCTGACGGTACGCGCTTCGTACGTCATAAGTACGGTGCGCGTACGTGAGTGACGTACGCGTACACCCGGAAGCAACGTCGCGGGTACGCAGGGGCGTGTAATGCGCATGCGCGATACGCAATACGTGCGTGACGTACGCGTACACCCGGAAGCAACGTCGCGGTTACGCAGGGGCGTGTAATGCGCATGCGCGAGTGTGACATACGCGCTGCGTAAGCGCACCGTAAGCGTCACGTGCGCGCACGGCAGGTCATGTGACTTACAAAGAACACTTTTTATTGGTTGAAATTACTTTCACTTCCAGAAACTTCCCACACCACACCCATTCCCCTCATTACTGCTTGAAAGAACACTTTTCATTGGTTGAAACTACTTTCAGTTCCAGATTCTTCCCACACCACACCCATTCCCCTCATTTCTGCTTGTGATTCTCTAGGAGCAGGAGCTGGATTGACATTGGGATACAATGGCAGAACAGCAGACCTCTTCTGAGAGTGAGGCCAGCAGCACCACCATGATCCAGAGAAGGAGGAAACAAAAGACTTCTTTTGTATGGGAGTATTTCACTTTTCCAGAGGGGGAGAAAAAGGTGAATGCTCCATTGGTCACTTGCAAACTTTGTGGTCGTGTTTTATCAAGAGGAAATCCAAGGAGGAAATACTCCTTTGGAAATCACTCTATGAAGAGACACCTCCAGGACAGACACCCAAGGACCTTTGCTCGACATGCTGAAGAAAACCCTTCAGTAAGTCACCAGAGCCCAGCCTCAGATGCTCAGCCGAGTACATCATCGGCAGCTCAGCTGAGCCCTTCCTCTGATGTGGGAGCATCACCTTCTTCTTTTCCTGTGGACATCAACCCTCGATTTGGGAGGGTTGAAATGAGGTGTACAAGATGTGGTGGACTTATTGTTTTTGGGGAGATCAGTCTTCCCCTTATTAACAATAAGATAGACCAGCATGTTTGTAGACGCTCATAATACTCCCATTCTTTCTTTCCTCCATCCCTGTATGAACCCAACGGCTCTTATAAGAGCCAACCTTACCTCTCAACTTTTTTTTATTTTTTCTTTGAAACTTTTTTTTTTTATTTTTTTTTACCGTACGCGTACAGTAAGCGTATTTTTTTTTAAAATTTTTTTTAAAAAACACTAAAAATCAATTACCACATCTCAAGATCCTTGAGAAATTAATAACTAATTTTTTTAAATCTTTTAGAGATAAAGTGGACCCGACCACAAAGTATGCAAGTGACCAATTGAGCATTCACCTTTTTCTCCCCCTCTAGAAAAGAAAAATACATTATGAATCCACTTTTCAGATTCTGAAAACAGCACATGTCCAAACTGCTTTTTCAGACCACCACTGGGTGGCTGCCTACATTCCAGCAAGGGCAACCAGCCTTAGTGATGCTGAATGTATTTGCATTACTGGCTGAAACCTCAAACCCCACTCGCTTGTAAATACTGTGCATGATTCCACATGGTAAGCAGCTGGGTGTGTGCTAAGAGTCTGCTTCTGCACCAAAAAACGGCTCCCCCTTTCCATCTAATGCAACTGTGAAATCACCAGAGCAATACGCAATAAATCTCTGCCTATAATTCCTCTTTGCACACAGAGTCATGTTTTTACATTAGTCACAAAACGAAATTTCTTTGCCAATTTGAAAGCACACTTACTGCTCATTTTTTTGGCAAGTGATAATCACTTTTACAGACTGACACATTATGAATCCACTTTTCAGATTCTTAAAAAACCACATCTCCAAACTGCTTTTTCAGACCACCACCATGTGTATCATGGGTGACTGCCTACATACCAGCAAGGGCAACCAGCCTTAGTGATGCTGAATGTATTTGCATTACAGACTGAAACCTCAAACCCCACTCGCTTGTAAATACTGTGCATGATTCCACATGGAAAGCAGCTGGGTGTGTGCTAAGAGTCTGCTTCTGCACCCAAAAATGGCTCCCCCTTTCCATGTAATGCAACTGTGAAATCACCAGAGCAATACGCAATAAATCTCTGCCTATAATTCCTCTTTGCACACAGTCATGTTTTCACATTAGTCACAAAACGAAATTTCTTTGCCAATTTGAAAGCACACTTACTGCTCTTTTTTTTGACAAGTGATAATCACTTTTACAGACTGACACATTATGAATCCACTTTCCAGATTTTTTTAATTGCACATGTCCAAACTGCTTTTTCAGACCACCACCATGTGTAACCTGGGTGACTGCCTACATTCCAGCAAGGGCAACCAGCCTTAGTGATGCTGAATGTATTTGCATTACTGACTGAAACCTCAAACCCCACTCGCTTGTCAATACTGTGCATGATTCCACATGGAAAGCAGCTGGGTGTGTGCTAAGAGTCTGCTTCTGCACCAAAAAATGACTCCCCCCTTTTTACTACTAATGCAACAATGAAATCACCAGAGCAGTACACAATAAATCTCTGCCTGTAATTCCTATATGGACACAGAGTCATGTTTTCACATTAGTCACAAAACGAAATTTCTTTGCCAATTTGAAAGCACAGTTACTGCTCTTTTTTTTTTGACAAGTGATAATCACTTTTACAGACTGACACATTATGAATCCACTTTTCAGATTTTTTTAATTGCACATGTCCAAACTGCTTTTTCAGACCACCACCATGTGTAACCTGGGTGACTGCCTACATTCCAGCAAGGGCAACCAGCCTTAGTGATGCTGAATGTATTTGCATTACTGAGTCCAACCTCAAACCCTTAAACTATTCTTTTATTATACCAGTACACCTTAATTTATCGTGAAAACATAGTCCATATTATTTTACGTGTTCCTCACATTTAAATTTCTCCCAAAACAGAAAATGATAAACACAACTTCAACAAAAGGAATTCCATTTCTATTATTCATTTCTTAATTTACCATATACATCCCCTCTCAAACTCTAAACTCACCTTTAAAATTAGTTAGCTGTGAAAGAAATGTGGCACTCAAACAGCAGATTATCAGAGCCAGGATCTCTTTTCTTTACACCTCTCTCCTATTCTCTTTCTATTGGTTGAAAACCAACCCTTTTCCAAAAGTACCCTTCCCCCAACTTGACTTCTGCCTAGTACCCTTCCCCCAACTTGACTTCTGCCTGCTACCATATCAACAGCTCATGGAACACTGCTGTGTGGAGTTAGGTCAGAAGTTCGCCAAACAATGTTTCAATTCCACAGAGCAAGAGTGCTTGACTTTTCAAACCTAACAGCAAATCCAAAGTACTGTTCTTTGGTAACACATTTTTCTGTACCAATACAAAACATGCTTCTATTAATTTACACATACAGCCTAGTTTTTATTCTAGAATGGTATGAAACAGCCAATCAGTTCTTTTTTTTATGAAAAAAATATGTATGCCTCCATTTCCAAACTGTCTTTCATTTCATTTTCCCAATCTACTGAATTACACCTCCTGAGTGCATCCAGATCTCCTTGGAAGATGTTCACAGTGTGGATTGTAGGGCACAGCTATGTTTTCTGGAGTGAAAAGTATGCAGAGAAAACAGGTATGGTGAGAGACCTTGCTTTGCCAAATGTAGACATTAAATGGATTGGTCAGAGAGGGTTAAAGTGGCACCAATTGATGCCATTGGTGAAATCCTTCATGCAAATCCAACACCCTGACCTCATAATAGTGCACTGTGGTGGCAATGACCTAGGCACTTTGACTGGGGTAGGTCTGGAAATGCTTATGAAGGACACCTTTGCACAACTGTTTTCACTTTTCCCTAAAACTGCCTTTGTGTTTTCTAACATATGCCAAAGGCAAAAATGGAACTGGTCCAATCATTTCTGTCCGCAGATTGACAAAGCAAGAAAGCACGTCAACAAATCTGTTTCTGCTTTCCTCCGTGACTATGGTATGGGTTCCATTTACCACAACAACTTGCGTTACGACATGCAAGACATTTATAGAGGAGATGGTGTACACTTCAATGATGAAGGGAACAGAGTCTTCCTCTTGAACCTTAGACTCTGCATCGGTACTTACTTGTAGGTACCACTAAAAAATCACTTCATAAACACAACGGCTCTTTGTAGAGCCCCCTAATATCTAAACACTTAAATCTGAATTTTATTTCTCTTTATTTTTTTTTCTACCGTACGCGTACGGTGAGCTTACCGTACGCGTACCCCGTGATTTTTTTTAAAATCAATAAATGTTTTCTTTGAACTTTTCTGTCCTTCTTTGACCCCCTTACAAATGTTAGGGGGTCTGTAACTCTCCACCTTGCCCCCTTTTCAAGATATCACTCTTTTTTTTCTGAGTGAAAAACACGAAATGGCGGCCGCCGCTTCCTGGTTTCGACCGATTCGAATGTTTACTAAGATCTAAGGGCCAATCAGAATCGCGCTCGCGCACGCCACCGTACGCGTACGGTAAGCGCACCGTAAGCGCACGGTAAGCTGCCACAGATATATATTGTAGCTTGGACTAAAGGTCCTATGGAAAAATGCATGGGGAAAACGCGTTTTGGGACCCCCCCTTTTTCTCAGCCCCCGCTTGACGAATCCCCCCGAGACTTTCAGGGAAGGAGCGGAGCGCCCCACCTATTTTGAAAATTTCGCGAGGATTCGTCAATAGGCGCCAACGTTATTCCAAATAGAATGTTGCGGATTTCCTATGGAAACACGATCCTAACTATAACTATCTACTGGCGACTGCCAGTAGATAATATATATATATAGGGTTACGAACAGCTCTACAGTAACCACACTGCACTCCAAGGGGTTTTCTTTTAGGGCTTCCTTTATTGATGAGTTCACATCAACGCGTTTCGATGGCCTCTCGCCACCTTGTTCACGATATATAAAATATAATCACAATTGAAAATATCATAGGACGGAAGATGGGAAATGATAAAACAGTCCTATGACATCAAATGTATTATCCTGCAAACATTAAAACATCACAAGGATATAATCATGAAATTAATATCACAACAATATAATCCTGTGCAGGACATAGAGAACTGAAGCCACCACAGGGTGTAACACTAACACCATCACTCACCCCCTTCTGCACACACAACTTTTACACATCTGAAGGGACCAAAGGACTCAAGTAAAACACACCAGATATTCTGCACACTCAACAGAAAGATCCAGCACATCGCCACACACACAGGGCATCTACGCACATGGTATCTTTCAACCCTTACAAACTCCCACACTGACAGGGAATCTCCATTCAGGGTATCTTTCAACCTAGGCACATTCCCATACAGACAGGAACCACTGCACAGGTTATCGCTGAACCATTAAACATAGCCACACTCGCAGGACATCTTAGGACAGGGTATCCTTCCGCACAGACACATTTCCACACACACATACAGGGCATCTTCGCACAGGTTATCTTCAATCCTTATACACACTCCCACGCTGACAGGGAATCTCCACTTAGGGTTTCATTCAACCTTTACACACTCCCCCCACCAACGGGGAATACCCACAAAGGGTCTCATTCAACCTAATGGGGCTGATAGTCTAAAGTAAAACCACTGGGGTACATGACCCCATGTCTTAGTACATGGCTCTACATTCCTAACACCAGAGTACTCGACACTTACAATTCAACAGCTTTCTGCATAACGCATGCCACACTTTTAACTCTAGCCCTCTCCACAAGCATTGCATAATGCACATAGGCAGGAAATTAATGATTGCATCAACAAATCAGCATAGCATAAATAACAACGCACTCAGACAGATCATAGCAGCAAATTAAGCATGGCATACAACAGCATGCAATTGGGCAGCAAATTCATCATGACCTGAAAGAAACACTAGGGCAGCAAAGATGTTTTCAAGGAACAGGACTGTATCCAGCAATGATACTTAAAGTCTCCGGTGAGCGATATCTGACCCGAATTGGCATGCAAAATCACTAGTCCAGCAAAATGGCGATCTCACCAAGTTCAGGTCTGGGTACTGGGTACTGAGTGGTCGTGTTCCAGGCTTGTCATGTCGTACCATCTGCCAAACCTCACCTCACCAATATGCAGGTCCACTGTGAAAAATCTCGCTTTTACCTGTTTCTAAAGCAGCTACATGGAGCTCCCCTCCCCCCCTGGATCGCTGGAACCAACCAGCTGAATAAGAGTTTACTGAAACCATAACATGGTATTTGCTGTAATCCATCCCAATTCATTACGATGACCGCTATAATGTCACATTGCGTCCCTTTCTTTGGGAAATAGAGGTTGTTTCCCTTAGAATGCAGTAGCGTGTGTTCCAGCGTTTGGAATGTCCACCAGCCATTTTGTCGCTGCCACACATCATGGATTCGACAACAAGCCAGCTCGCAGCTTCATAGAATCCCCCTAATAGTCTTCGCTCTAAAGTCAAAGCCGTGGCCTCCTCAAATGCTGAAAAGAATACTGATGACACGCAGTAATTTGAGACATGCGTGCAGTCATGCGGGCCCCTTTAAAAAAAAAAAAAAAGCATTTGCAATGCAATAGGTCTCGCAATTGCGAGATTTTGAGCTATTGGCATTTTAAATAAGTATGTCTTTTATTTATTGTTTTTAAAACCTGCAGTAATAAAAGGCATTGCCATTTACAATAGCAATAGGTCAAAGTTTCTAAAATGTGAGACCTATTGCTTTGCAAATACTTGTTATAGACAAGAAACAGTCAAATTCATACAACTCTAGGCATTAAAATTGTGCGTTCAAAAAGAGGTACGTTCTGGTAATGTATGAACCAATATATGCGCTGATAATATGTAACAAATATATGCAAGGGTGTGAGCACATTCACTAATGTTCCTTCCCATGTAAACATAAAAATTAAACGAGACCTAAAAAGAGCTTTGTACAACTGGCCCCTAGTAACAACAACCTACTTACCAGAAGTGATGCAATACAGAAAACAACTTGAGGGCGTGTGCTCAGAACGTGGCATTTTGTTTTCTGCAGGGCTGGACCGGCTGTAGTGGGCATCAAGGGATTTTCGTAGGAGACTGGAAGGTTGGGGGCCGGTTTTACAGTAGTGGGAGACACTTTTTGTTGTTGTTGTTACTGGGGGCCGGTTTTGCAGCAGTGTTGCAATTTTGGCCCCCAGTGCCAAAAGCAGCAGTGCTTGCACCCCCTCCATGGCTAGTACTACAAAGTTGTCAGGGCTACTTTGGGGGCCCAGTCCGGCTCTAGATTTCTGGGTAGTTGCAATCTCCCTAAATTCAATCAGGCCAGGTTGAACGCGCTACTGAGGGAACAGTTGTGTCCTCCTGTAAACCATAGTTGACTGCATCCCCGCAGACTCTTCATCCACAGTAACCCTGCCGCGAGGCCGTCAGTGCATGCGCGTCTCCTTGGCACCATGTCCCGAGGGCGACGGTGCAAGCACAGTGCCGGCAGCAGGTCTCCGGAAGGGCTGGGCCGGGTAGGTGTGTGCGAGGCATTAGCCCTGCTCAGCCCAGGGCCGGGGGCTACTTACAGTTTGGGAGGCAGTGCCACTGTGTCCGTTCACAGCTAGCCGCCCCGCCCTCTTTACCATACAAAAGGGTCGTTGCATAACTCCACGTAACAAGCAACAGGCTCCCCGGGCTGCCCCAGCCCCGCGAAGGGTACAGCAGACCCCCCAGTGTAGATGAGAGTCCCCACGAGGCGCCGGTGAAAGCCTACCCGGAGCAGAGCACGCGGATAGCTTCACTCTCACTGGGAGAAGTGAAAGGCATCCCCGCAGGTGCTGCTGGGGCTCTTGGCTGACACGGCCCCGGGCAGGGCTCTCAGGTGACAGGTGTAACGATGACTTCATGGGGGTGGAGCCCGCGGCCTGCCCAGTTGGCAGCCCAGTAACCGGTGCAGCCTGGCTGGCCGCAGGACAGCAGATCAGCTGTGAGTCGCGGCTCGAGCCTCCCGGGTCAGGGGTCACCGGGCATGGAGGCTGCCGGGAAGAAGCCTCCGGGGGCAAGAAGAGGACCCTGCCATTCCTGAAGGGCCGACTCTACATGCTGGAGAGGAGGAAGACGGACACCATTGTGGAGAGCGCGGCATCAACGGACCCGGGCAGCTCGGGCACCCTGAGGCAGAGCCAGTCTGACAGGATACAGTACAACCAGAAGTTAAAAGGTATGTGGGAAGCCTGCACTGCAGGACTACCCTCACTGTGAGCTTTTTAATTGTAAAAATATAGATTGAAAACAGGTCTGCAAACGTATGGGATTTCTGGTGTCACATATGGTGTCAATCTTGACATATAAAAATGTAACATATGGTAAATGCACATTGGAGCAACACATGACAGATCATAATTAGATAATTAATCTGTCTAACTGTAACAGTAATCTTTGACCTGCGGATTGCAAAAAGATCGTTTCAGCAGGCGCATTACCCAAACGAGATTTTCTACGGGATATGGGCGCCTGACCTCAAGTTTATCCCCTGTTCTGTGGCGCGAGTGCCCAACTCACTGAACTGTATTGAAAACTTTCCATATATATCAGGTCTGAGATTCTGTCTAGATACAGCTGCTGGACGTCGGCTTCTGATTTTATAGGTTTATTTGGTCAAATGTAGAGTTGCCTCGCATATAGCTCCCCTTAAGCCGAATCAACCTTATAAAAGTAGCATTAGCCTCTTTAAGCTGGTAGCGGTTCCGAAGTAACATTCCTGACGCTTCAATAGGAGTGACGGTAGGATATATGTTTGTTATTGTAAAATAAAATGAAATGGATCCAACAAAGAAGAAGCCCGTGAGTGGTGCGCGCGCGCCACTGCGAGCCATGTGGTTTCAATTATCGCGCCCGTGTCTGGGCACGATAATTGAAACCACATGACGGCCGGTGCGCGTAATAGACACCAATAGGCCATTGGCGAAGCAATGTGCCCGCCTTTGGCCTAGTGCGTGCTCTGTTTGTCAAAAACACGCACGCACAAGCCAATCGCGGGGATCAAAAGAAAAAGCACACGCACTAGCGTGTGCGATTTCTAGGTACATTTTGAAACCCCCTACAAGAGGTCTCTCGCTGCGCGAGCAGTTCTGCGCACTGCAACGCTAGGCACGACACCCCTAAAAATTAATAACACTGAAGATCACTGGTCACGTCCACACAATGGGGACAAATTCATGAATAACAAGTTAATCCATTTTACACTTACCACTGGTATGAAGCAGGAAGTTCCAAATAAATGTTGAAGTAAATATCAAATACACTTCCCTGTAGATAATGGCACATAAATCATACGCTAGAAAATGGCACATAAATCCATACATGCCAATACACCCGATTCAGACGGGAGAATACCAATTTTTCAAGCCAAAAATGGCTTTAATGAAGCTGTCTCCCGGCTGAAATTGCATTTTCTACAATAGAAGTCAATGGGGAATTTTCATTCTCCAGGTTTTTTATTTTTTTATTTTTTATTTATTTTAAATCTCCCACGTCCCTGTTCTAAAATGTTGGCATGTATGCATAAATCAGACGCTTGGTGTAGAAAAAGACTTTGCATAGCATCTTGTAGTTTGTGTTTAGCAACTAAGGTAGGCAATAATAGGCAGTGTCTTACTGCTTTGTGTCTGGTCTGGGGAGCACCAGCGCATCTCTGGACATGGGGACAAGAACCCTCTTTGCTTTGTAACGGTTATTCAATTGTAGTAAGTGTGGTGCCAGCAGGGTCACATAGACTGCATTTGACTTGGCATATTACTTGATTGGTATCTGCGCCTGGCGTTTTAACCCTTTCAGTGATTTGAGGGTGTGTTTGATCTTATCTACTGTAAGCATGCTTTCCAAAGTTTCTTGATCAGCTGCCGAAAGAGGCGGAGTTGGACACCCCCCCCCCCCTCAAATGACCTTTTTTTTCTTTTTGTTGCGCCTGTGCCATCTGTTGGGCAGAGTACAGCAGTGAATATTATTCAATGAACATCTTATTGCTCCTCTCTTGAGTGTATTCGACTGAACCTTTAGTCTTTTGGATGACTGTTGGGGGTGGAGTCCTATCCAGATTTTTACTATTTGAGACAACAAGCAACTCATATTATCATTCTCTGAGTGCTCCTAAGCATGTGTGCTTGGTAATCGTAAATACTTTAATCTTTTTATTAATTGGCCATAATCTTCTTTAGATGCCAATAGGGCTATACTATGGTTGGAGTCCTGCATCTAAATTCCTGCCGAGTGTAACCATACACCACCCATTTACCCCAAACCCAATATTGCAAAGTGAACCCTTAATTAACAAAATTTGTAATTCAACATGTTGTAATGAATAATAGCATGGTAATGAATGGAGGAAGCGTCTTGGTGCCATTCTGGTGTTTGCTTCCCTATTGACTCCAAATGTAAGGTATTAGATGGTGCTGCTGCTGGGTACACCTACAGTTGCTCAGTTCCATCTGTCTGTCATTAGTGTAACTGTGTAAGTCTCTCTCCTCTGTGTACTGGTTGTTTGGGGGTCAAGGGCATTGCCCATGTCATGCCTTAGAGTACAATGTGTGAAGTCACAGGCGGGATCACCGGGTCTATCTTTATGGGGGCTTCCATGTCTTCTTCACCTGCTGTAGATTGCTTTTCACTTGAGTCACTCACCTGAGGTTATTTTTCATTTTCATTGATCTTTTCTGCCGCTGCTACCCCATCCCGAGGCTTTGCTGTCAGGCAGGTCTTTTGATATCGCTATACTTCTGGGATGAGGACGGTCTCTGGCGAGGATGGCAGCGCTGTTTGGGTCCTTATCGTGTAAGGACCATGGTTTCAACCAACTCCCATACCTATGCTATGCTGGGTCTGTGAAGAAATAGGCCTTGCCATCTTTCAGAACCTTTAGCTTTCCAGGGAACATGAGCATATATTTAAGGTGGCGATCAAGCAGCTTGCACTTTTACGTCACTGATTATCCTCCTCTGTTGCTGCACCGCTGCTGTATAGTGTGGGGAAGTTGACACTCTTGCTCAGTCATGTAGAAGTGGTCCAATATGTCTGGCTTGTTGAAGGATAGTTTCCCTATTGTGGTAGTTCAATTTATTGGCGATAGTAGGCCAGAGAGGAGGGCCTAGAAGTTGTGGAGGGACCAGGGCCCTGCAAGCCCTCTCCACCGTGAGAACCCAAGGCAGGCTGTGTGGTGTAACTATCTCTGAGCCATTGTTCTAGAGCCAATTCCTCTTCTGGTAATCCAATAATGCATATGTTGATTCTTCTCAACTTGCCCTCAGCGTCTTCATTTCGATATTCCAGATACTAGGTTTTCTCTAGTGAATATTGCAGTATTTTCTTAAAAGCAATGGCTTCAGGGTCAGTTACCAGTGCTTTTTCTTTGATAATGATCACTCTTTTGGACGTCTTCCTGTGATCTGTTCTTGGCAGGCTGACTTTAATTGCCACCATGTGCAATTTGTCTTCAAATGCTTTATGGAAGTCTTGGACAGCTGGGACTATCTTGTCCAGTCTATTGCTAGGTCACTATGCATAATTTTGGGGGGAGGGGGTTGGGGGTTGCTTTTTACTGCCATGCAATCTCAACTCTGTCACAAAGGTTATGCAGTGTGACGTTCTCTACCGCTTAGTGCCCTCAATTCTCTCGTAATCTTGATTGCAGGTGCAATTTGAAGATGTAGCAGGAGCTGTTGGGGAGCTTCTTGCTTATTAAATTGGCTGCCCCGCTGCTATTTGCAATACCAGTTATGCTGAGTAGGCACCTCTTCCCACCTAGTCAGTCTTTGGAGGTGGGTGGGCAGACAGATTAAACAACACACCAATCATGGAGTGTAGTGGTGGTAGTTTATGCTATGGTGGTGGGTTGTTGGCAGTCTTTTAACAACGTCTTGTGGAAGTGTGTGGCACTCCCTCGCTCTACATTCCCCTTGTGCTTGGCATCATTAACAGTCTTAGTAATTGTTCTGCTACCTGGCCCTAGGCCCTCTCGCCACCAAGTGGGCTTATTGTCCACTGTGACCTCCATTGACCGGGCCGAAGCCTCTTCACCCCAAGGGACCATCCATGCCCTGCCCAGGAATGTCTCCTCTGGCCCTTCATCAGCATGTCATCACAGCAGGCTGCGTCTCTGGTCACTGCCCACAATGGGTGCTGTGTGCACACAGTCAGGAAGCCACTCCTGGATCTAGCATAGCATGGGCAGTCCGCTGTCTCTGCATCAGCCAACCACAATAGTCTCAATGTCTAGTGCTGGGCTTCTTCGTTTTGCAGTTGTAGGCCTCTTAGCTGTCTCCAGTCTTCTTGCCGCAGTGTTTTTGTACATGGTCATGGTCATGGCAGCCTGTTTGGAGCTTCGCTTAGGCCAGACCCATATGTCAGCGCTCCCACTGCTGCAGTGTTGAAGTGTTATGGGACCCCCAAACTTCCCCCTTTGTTTTCAGATAAGTTTACAGTGTAGATGGTTGCCTTAACTGTTCTGATAGTCAGGATATATGCCACATTGTAGGGGTTTGCTGGTGGCGGACTGCAAGATCTTAGCCTGCAGGCCACCTTTCTAACCTCCCCCCTCAACCTGGTTAATTGTAGCTTCCACTTCATTCTCACCACGCTGCAAAACTCCGCTATCCAAACCACTGCCTTCCATCACATCTGAAGTATCACATGAAAGTCTTATTCCAATAAGTCTTCCATCTCACTCAACACCCTCTTTCCTCATAGTTTCTCTAGTCCTCTTTACACCTAGAGAAGCCTTACTCAAATGTACACCCTTCCATCTTCAATTGTACCTCGTTACAATCTCAGAATTGATGCAAACCCTCCATTACTTTCACAGCCCTCTTGAATATCACCAATTGACCTACTTCAACTTGTATGCTACACTCGTCCTTTCCTAATGTACAGGACAGGAAAAGGACGAGTGGGCTGGTAGTAATCTGTCCTGCATAGCTGCACTTCTCAGTTTTTTCCCGTTGAGTTCCGCAACTTCTCCTTGGGCAAGGAGAGTACTGATGCTCCTAGTGGCATCTTGGCTCAGACTCAAATGAGGCTTTGAAATGGAGCATGTCGGTGAGATGCTGTGACAATCAGTAGGCAGTGTATTCTGGCACTGAGTTGCTGCTGCAGCCTTGCTTTCTGAGTGACAGGGTAACCGGGACGAAGAGACCTGACCACATTGGAATTGGGGAACCAGGTTTGATTCCCGGCGGCAGCTCAACATCCTTTCAATCTTTGCAGCTCACTTAACAACCTGTGCTTTAACAGAAGCATAAGCTAAGATGGTAGTGGGGATAAGAATCGGGGACTAGGAGGGAAAAGAAACAGAATAGGGGTGATGAAACCGGATGGTATGGGTGGGGGAAAGTAAAGTAAAAAGCAAAAGCTCTATGGCATGCCCAGGACTGACCTTGTCATTTTTTTAGAAATAGTACCTGAATCACAGTGCGCGCAGCAGAGGGACGCTAATTAAGGTGGTGCTTGGTCCATGCACCACCAATAGAAAAGGAAGTGACACTAGGCAAGCGCTTCCCAATTAGAAGACGACAAAGCTGCAAACTAATGGTAAGCAATATGCGGGGTCTAAGCCCATTATAGAACACGAGCCTTGCAAGCTAGAACGCATGCGCTAGCACATTCTCATGCAGGCGAGACCTAAAAAAGTATTCTTTTATGTAAAACTTCTGGTTCTCATGCAAACCACTCTAATGCCTTTTGGCCACGATCGCATTATATAAAACTGCAAAAGAAGTACTAATTAGGCCCTGCACATATGGCATAGAGGCTGACGTCTGCCATGTCTAACCAACATACACAAAATGGAAATACACGTGACAGTAGCTGAGTGTTGTGTGGCCAGGCTGAGGCAGGAAGCGTTAAGTTGAGGCACAGCAGACATAAGCAGGACCCCACCTGCATGTATAAAAATCTATTGAATATTGCTACAAGTTTCTGTTTGAGTGTTCATGTGTGTATGTGTCCATCCCTGGTGTCACAGGTCCACATATCGCTCCAGAGCTGGGGGAGCCAAGCTGGCAGCTACTCCCTCGCGCTCCATTTCAGCAGGCCGTGGCGCCCCTGCTGTGTGCCTCGCTGCCTGCGACTATTGAAGCCTATTTTTTAAAAACACTGTTTCGCAAGTAGGTGTGGAGGAATCTGGTGGCAGCGAAGTGGGTATGTTTGAAAGCTTTTTGTGTGTGTGACTGTCTATGTGCATGTTCAAGAGTGCAAAAGATGCTCTCCGTTATTGTTGGCAAGAAAACTCATAGAATTTGCGCTTCTACTGCAGAAATTTGGGGTGAACCCGGATAGCGTAGCCCTGGCCTTTACTTTGTCTGACCGATCAAATCCTTACCCTTAAGATTGTCTATAGGAAACTGTAGCGCTCATTAGCAGCACTGCTACACCGGAAGGCCTTAATAAAAACACTATTACTAAAAAATGAGCGAGGGATTACTGTTTTAATACGTTTTGGTGCCCATATACTCTACATAGTGTAGGTTACTCCAACTAAGGAACTTACAGGCACATGCATCAAAAGAAAAACCGGTCGCAAACGGGCAGATTCTCACAATCTGCCCTTTTGCCGCCGGTATTTTTGCATTTGGGATGCATCATCCCAAATGCAAAAATCGCAATTTAAGTAATCTCTAAATTGCGATTGCACTTAATGAATCGCAAATTGAGATTCCTTAAATGCAATGCATTAAAGTAATAAAATTAGCGATTTCGCTAATAGGGGGCGCAAATTACCATTAAGTTGAAATTCATGGTAAATTGCAAAACATTTGAAAAATGCACTTTTGTGCATTCTTCAAAGTTTCATGTTACGCACACACGTGTGTGCGCAACATATGTGCACAGGTCAATTTCAGGGGTGCAACAGGGTGTCCTTTTGACACTCTTGCACCCTGAAATTGCGCTTGCAATTTCCCATTCATTCCTATGCGCCTGTAGGCCCATAGGAATGAATGAGAAGCTATTCCTTATTTCCGACTCGCAATTTGCGAGTCGCAAATAAGGAATGTGTAGGAATTGCTATTATTATAGCGATTCCTACATGCATAGAATTTTGCGTGTCCTTAATTGCGAATCCTTAATATTCACAATTAAGGACTTGCAAAATCCTAGCTTGATGCATGTGCCAGATGGTTTTCTAAATAAGAGAAACATAGATCTATGAAATGCAAAAAAAAAAATGGCAATGTGTTTCAGTCTAATCATAGTAATGTGAGCAACACTGGGGTGGACACCTGCATTTTCACAGTATGGATAACATTTCTTCTGTATAGCATTTTGTGCAGAATATTTAATATTTATAAACCCATCAGTACACATGATAGTTACCAAAACTGCTGGCAATTCATTTATCAGCCCCAGGTGGAAGAAAGGCTGAATCTTCTGTTCCATTACACAGAGATCTCAGAATGGGGGTACTCAACTTGTGCTGAATTAACCACAGTCCAAGGGCCCCGAAGTGTGGATGTGGGACATTAAGGCTACTCCGTACCAATGTCAGTTGTTGCAGAAAAGGGAACTGACAAAGAGCGATATAAACTAATTTAGCTAAAAACTCACAAGACTGGTGTAGTTAGACAACCGCGACCAGAATGCGGGTTTCCTGGTGACAGAGTTTACAATTATTCACAAGACTATACCCTCACTGTAATGCTACGTTTTAACAGTTTGTTGTGCTGTATGCTGCCCTTTCAAAACCGGCAGCATTTATGCAAATATGTGTGAAAATGTTGCCGTAAAATGCGCCACTTGTCTCAAAGATCATCAACCTGTGCTGTGCTAGCCCCCAAGAAAGTGCTAATATCATTAAATGCCGAAAGGGCCACCCCCCGAGGCCCACTCCAATCAATTTAGTGAGTACCGTCCCTTCTTTTTTTTCTTTTTTCAATTTATATAATTATACTTGATCTGCACCACTGCAGTCTTTCCTTTAACTTCAAGGCAACTACTTCTTATTAGAAGGCCTAATCCAACTGAGCAAAATCTTTACTGCTGATAAGCGCTGTAAACGACCGGTTTTCACCAAGTGAGTAATAGTAATGTAGTTAGTAACTTCAACGCCCAACCATCCTGGACATACCTCCTTACACTTTTCAGTGATTTTATCTTTTTTGCATCATTTACACTGCTGCTTGTAATCATCCCACTCATCCACAGTACCATTTAAGTGCCACTGTGGAGCAAAATCTACCCTCACATTATCTATACAAGGGCATACTCTGGAGTAATTGCATACACATCATTTAAATACAAACAGATGCCCTGGCCTTTTGTTGCCAATGAGACAGTCTGGTGTTGGTGATCACTTCTCATTGAAATCTGTTCTCCTTAAAACCTGCCTAAAATAATTCATTGCCAAGCACGCAACTATTTCATCTACTGTTTCCACTAAAGCACACAACTTTCTAGGTTTATACTTTCGAGACCATGCGCTAGCAAGACACTATTCATTTCAGTAAAGGGCTTGCAGCCTGCCCATTGCTTACCATCTGTTGGCTTTGGTTTCACTCTTTTTTTTTTTTTTTTTTTTTTTTTTTTTTTTTTTTGCCTCCTGGCCAGCACAGAGAGATGTTCGTCTCTGTGGAGCAGGGACCAAGCACAGAGTGATGAAATTTAATTAGTTCCCACTGGGATCCTTAAGCCTCTAGGCTCCGATACCATGTCTGACTTTCATGTGTGACGCGCTGCACCTCTCTCTGTTCAATCTTATCTCACGGGCCTCTGCTTGGAGAGGGAGATGTCTCTCACAGATCAGCACGGCCGGACTGGGAACAACAACCAGCCGTGGCAGTTTGCTGTCCGACTGGGAACCAGGGGGTGCTAGCAAGAAGCACCACTCTAGCTTTTGTAGCAGGGGGCCAGTATTTCAGCACTATTGTAAAACCGCCCCCCACGGACACAAAACTCCCCTCCAGCCCAACGGGAATCCCGGTGCCCGCTACGGCCGGTCAAACTGTAGTATTCTGCACAGCCAGGATGTGTGTATTGTAGAATGTTGAAGGTTAGAACGTTGGTATGGTTTGTCAGTTGCTGCATGGGCTGAGCAGAGCACAGACTGCTCCTGGTGGGGCTCTCTTCCTGAATACTACTGGAATAAATACATCAATAATTTTACAAGGAATGGACTCCCTTTACTTATTTCATTACATTTGGTGACGATTTGGAAAGGCCCTGCGCTTCAACCTTCAAGCAACCTCAAGATACAAAAACTCAGAAGCAGCAGCTCAACTCATCTGGCACTACGAACCCCACCAGCCGCCCTCAACTACAAAGTGCCACTTCCAACATGCAGATCCTGCTGCCTTCCAGTTCCTTCCCACAGTTCCTGTCCGCATGCCAGTTCCTGCCAGCATGCCAGCTCCTGCGACACCCGTCGCTCTCAACACCAGTGCGCCAGTCCATGCCTGGCTTTCCTCTCTACTGCCTGCAACTACGATATCGGGGCTGTTCCTCTCATGCATGTTCACAGAGCCTCCCCAGTTACCAGTCTTGTAAGAGCAGCGTAAGTTCGCTACTGTGGAAAAGTATTTGCGGTGACTGAGACTGTAGCTAACTTCGGCACGAATTGTGAGTAGTTGGTGTATTTTACATATTGCCCCCTGTGTGCTCCCGTAATGACAGTTAAACTGCTGCCATTTTTTTTTTTAATTGGCACGAGCTGTCTACTGCTAAGAGCTACTCAGTGTGTGCAGCCTCACCTGTGACCCGTGCTCTTGCGATGCTTCATCATCATCCTCTGACGCGAGCCTGCCTTTCTTCCACTTAGTTACGCTTGGAAGCACGGTGATGCCTGGAGCCACCCGGCATTTCTCACGTCGGTGTGCCGCCATTTTAATATTGGTGCCTTCCATCAGTTCATGTGCAGCTTCCGGCACACTACTCTCGTTGCCAGCCACTCGTTTTTGCCAGACAAGGCTCCCACGGATTTCCGGCGTTCCTTCTACCTACACATCGATTTTTACCCAGGGACATTGGAGCACCTTCATAGATCTTCCGCAGGTACTGTTTCATTTTTTTTTCATTTTTAAACCTGCTGCCTCCTCACATTTGTTTTTTGAGACAAGCCGTCTTCTTTGGGAACCTTCAACACCACTTCGATCTGCAGTTTCCTTTTGACAGTCATTTATTGCTGTTGTAATAACAAGTTGCTCTTGTCACTTTAAGAGCAACTTGTTATTCTCGTGCGCCTGCCTCGGGCGATGTATTCATTTAATGTTCCCTCCGCATTCTGGCCTTCTCGTCTAACTTGCTGTAACTGTTTACTTGGGCAGTTACGACACGAGCGCCAGAGTGACCGGTTGTGGGCTGCTTGTTTCCCCACGCTTGCTTCCTAAATAAACACTTAAACAGAGGTGCAAAGCTTCCTTCATATTCTTTCTACCTTCACATTTGGCGACGATTCTTCAATCAAGCAGCCCACTGATTGGATTTCTTCAATTTAAAGAAATTTTCAATCCGAAGCCTGCCTTCTGCTTCACTCCGATCCTGGCTCCCTTCTACAAGTTGCAGAGACCACGCATCCTACGTGAAGAACATTTGGCCCTTCCTCTCTGATGTCGTGACGCTCCGCGCATGACTCGAGGGGTTTGTAAACACATTTTGGCCAAATTTGGGTTATTGCGCGCTCCGTATCTACAAACGGAGTTGGTTGCCTAGCAACCCAGCCTTCCTTCGTCGTTTCTCCGCTTCTAGCCCCGATTTAAAGGAAAGAAACATCCCGTTTTCAACGCGAGGAGTACTTTTAAGCCAGTAACACTTGCCTGCACTTCAGTGACAGGCACACCATTTATTTATTTGACTTATTCATCAGATTTGGCTGTTATTTTTACTAGAAGCTCATATTATTATTTAATTACAGTCAGCACATTTCAGTACTTGCCTGCATTTCCAGTGACAGGCACACTTTAAAAACAGTTCATTACTCAATTTTACAAATCTTCCTCAACATGGCATCAAATCATTTATTGACTATATCTGACTTCCTGCCTTCCCCAGGCAAACAAGCTATTCCATGGAAGCATTGGCTCAACATGTTTCAAAATTACTTAGTAGCCAGTGATGCAACTGAATATAATAAAAAAAGGAAATTTGTGCTATTATATGGTCATTTGGGGTTTGAAGGCCAGCGAGTATTTAATAATTTACCACAAATTCAACCTCCACCAGGGGCTCAAGAAGGATGGAACATTTATTCTGAAAGTTTAGCAAGACTTGCAAGAAAATTTGCAGAAGAGCCTAGTATACTTTTGGAACGTTTCAATTTCATGAAAAGGAAACAACAAATGGATAAATCTGTGGAGGATTACATTTCTGTTTTAAGACATTTAGCATCAACATGCAATTTTGGGGCTGTGTTAGATACGTGTTTGAGGGATCAATTTGTTTACCATTGCTCATCCAAAAAGATTCAAGAGAGATTGTTGGGTTGTAGGGATCCCACATTAAGTGAAACTATAGAAATAGCTAAAGGCATAGAAAGATCCATGATTTCTTCTAAAGTTATTTCAAATGATTCTTCTTCTCCCAGCTCTCCAGTATCAACGATTTCTAATGAAAGTGTTCACATTTCAGCAATTGATACTAGAAGCAGATTTAATAGAGTTCCTTTTAAGAAACCTAATAATTATTGTTACAGATGTGGTTCACGTAATCATTTGGGTAATAATCCAAGTTGCCCGCTTCCTTCAAACGATGCACCAAGTGTAGTAAGATGGGCCATTTTATGTCAGTTTGCAAAACTGCTAAAAACACTGTGTAAGAATTAGTTCTGTAGAAGTTACACCTGACACATGTGCACATGATTTAGCTAAAATGATTCTCACAATTTCCGATGACAACTCTGATCAAATCTCTATCAAAGGTCCATACCGTCAAGCAATGGTATCTCATGTTCTCATAGATATGATGGCAGATTCAGGTGCGCCTGTTACAATTATTGCTGACTGGTTATTTGAAGAAAAATGGAAGGGGAGACAATTATCACAAACAGACATTCACCCGAAAGCTTTTGGTGATCAAGATATTGATATGTTAGGATATTTTATTGATGTTCTGTCATGTTTGGGTAGACAAATGACAAATATATGTGGCTATTAAAGGCAAAAATATAATAGGATGGAAAGATTTAGCAAGATTAGGCATCATCTTAGTTCCTGGTTCTGAGAATCCAATTGTTTTAGTAGAACAATCAATTAACTTTATTGAAAGTGATGTAGAAACAAATGTAATTAACGTTATTAATAAGTTCAATAACGTCTTTTCAGAAAAAATTGGCAACATCAAACAATTTGAACACTTAAACAGACTTAAGGAAAATGCCTCTCCAGTTGTACATAAAGTGAGGTCTGTTCCTCTCAGCATTACACAAGATCTCAAAATACTACTTCACAAGCTTTGCAAAGAGGGTGTCATCAAAGCAACAGACTCCTCTGAATGGGTCAGTCCGGTTGTTATTGTTAAAAAAAAAAAAGACAAATGAGATCCGCCTCCGTGCGGATTTGCGCACCCTCAATAAGAACATAATTGTGGACTGTCACCTCCTACCTAAGGTACATGATTTGCTAGTAAATTTGGGGAAAGCTAAAGTGTTTTCTTTACTGGATCTTAGATCTGCTTACCACCAGATACCACTTGCCGCAGGGAGTCAAGACCTAACCACCTTCATTACACCTTTTGGTGCATTCAAGTATTTGCACATGCCATTTGGTCTTGCCTCTGCAGCGAGTGTGTTCCAGAAATTCATGGACACAATCCTTAAAGACATTTCAGGTGTACAAGCGTTTCAGGACGATGTACTTATTTTTGCGGAGTCTACAAGGGAACATAACCTCATCTTGGAAAGAGTGTTGTCTATGTTTGAGAATGTGGGCATTACTCAGAAGAGAAAAATGTAGGTTCATGGTTGACCAATTAGATTATCTTGGTCATTGTATTTCAAAAGAAGGTATCAAACCCAAGATGTCCCTTATCTCTGCCATCAGAGACACCACACCTCTAAAAAACAAGGACAGTCTTCGCTCAATTTTAGGGCTGTGCGAGTACTACTCTCGTTTCATCCAAGGATATGCTTTAATAGTTCAACCATTAAGGAAATTGTTGCGCAAAGGAAACGTTTTTGATTGCTCTGATGAGTTGCAGAAGTCATTCTCTGAAATCAAAACATTAATCACTTCTGCACCCATTTTAGCACCTTACATTTCTGGCCAACCTTGTTGTTTAACGGTTGACGCCAGCCAGTTAGGCTTAGGTGCTGTTTTGTCACATGTCGGAAATAAAGAACACCCCATTGCTTATTCTTCACGCTCTTTTACCCTCAGAAGCAAATGATAGCACTATCGAAAAAGAAACACTTGCTTGTACCCTGGCGGTTGAGAAATTTTAGACCTTTCGTTGGGGAACACACTTTATAATTTTCACTGACCACAAGCCTCTTATTTTCATGCTTAATGGTACAGGTAAAGCTTCAGCCAGGATGGTGCGCATCCTTTCAATGTTACATGAGTATAATTTTTCAATCAGATACTTAACCTGGTGGCAAGAATGGACGTGCAGATTGCCTTTCAAGAATGCACATCAATGATACTACTTCACCTGTACCTGATGAGGTAGAGTGCGTTGTAGCTCTCATTAGTGACATTTTTGAGAATTCTTAATTTTCTAAAGAGTCATGGTTGTCTGCACTTAGTGAAGACAGTCTTCTCCAAACAGTTATGTATTACATTAAGTTGGGTTGGCCTCATGAAAGGAACATTCCTTCAAATTCTTTGCACAGGTCTCTGATGAATTAGCTATTGTTAATAGATGTCTACTTCGTCATGATTCATTAGTTCCTCCCACTAATCTTAGATTTTTGTTTTTCAAAACGAGTCATGAGGGTCACATGGATGTGTCAGCCACCATTCGAAATTTAAAACAAATTTGCTGGTGGCCAGGTCTTGATTCTGAAGTAAAAATGTGGATTTCTGACTGCAGCACTTGTTTAATCTCCGATAAGCATTGGAGAACTTTTGAACCAAACATTCACATAGTTCCCTTACCTGATTCCCCTTGGGACAAAGTCGCCCTAGACTTTGCGGGCCCCTTTGATCTTCTTCCCGCAAGCAAAAGACATCTTTTAGTTTTAATAGATTATTTCTCCAAGTGGGTATACTTTGATTTTGTACCATCTCCTGACACCAATGCTGTCATCAAATTTTTGAAAGGTATTTTTGATATTGAAGGTCCGCCCAGACAAATTGTGACCGATAATGGTACACAATTTAGATCACATCAGATGATGAAATGTGTTCAAGACCTAGACATCAAACATCTTACTGTTGCACTCTATTCCCCTTCTTCAAACGGTCTGGTTGAACGCATTAACAGATTTTTGAAAGAGGGAATTCAGACTGCTTTGTCTGGGGGTTTTCAAGTGGAGGAATTTTTAAAACCAAAATTGTGGACTTACCATATCACTCGTCATAGCACCACTGGCATTGCTCCTTTCAAATTACTGCACAACAGAGTTGCCAGTTCACATTTATGCCCTCATTGGGTTAAAGACACGACCAACACCTCTGTAAGTTTCCAAGATGATTTACAGAAAATTAAAGATGCTGTCAAATGCAAGCATACTGCAATTTCTATGTACCATCAAAATTCTAAGAACACAAAAGGTATTTAATTTTTTGTTGGTTACAGAAAACACATTTTACCAAGCGAGGAGAATAAAATGCAGAGTAAATGTTCTGTATGTACAGGACAGCTGATTAAAACAGTTTTTCCTGACAAAAGGCTGAGCCGGCAGTGCTGGTATTTAAACCTAGATTCCCCTATTACCTGAACTTAAAACATAGACTGCTATGATGAAGGCTTTCAACACTACGCGGCAGGAACTGCAATCCCAAGTGAAAAGAGAAACATCAAATCATACCAACACTTTATCTAGTTAAACACCCTAAGACAATACCAGCACAGAACACTTAAAATGTTCATTGGTTCATCCACGAGCCCGAGTACATGACGTCCAGGGCAGAAGGCACATTTTCGACCTATTTGAAAGTATTTCATCGGAGGATTGTGGCTCCTGCCACCCAATGCATCAACAACCAAAAACAGGGAAGCGGCAAACACCAATGGCAAGCAAAAAGGAGGGTCATGAACCCGGGAAACAGTGAGGCCTTTACCTGATCTTGGGTTTTAATAAAAAAAAAAAAACAGGATTAAGAAAGGGGAATCCAGATTTACCCTGCCTGTCAGTCATTCAGGTGGCTAAAAGTGCAATTTTGCTAAACGGAAGGGGGTGGTGGAACAGAAGGAATCAAGCCTTGATCAAGCCTTAAAAATCATTTCTGCAAAAAATAGAGGTTCTTATGTTTCAGAATTGGATGGAGAAAACTCTGGCATGCACTTTTGTGACAATTCATCTTCTGCTTCATTAGTTGAAGACCATCTCTCGCATGAGGATTCTGTCTCCACTGATTGTCCCAGTGTTATGTCTCCAGCCACCACTTCCAGTCAAAGTCCTTCAGCTACTTTGCGATCATCACCTAACATTTGTTCTTCACCTGTTTTCTCTTGCAAATCACGTCGCAATTTTTCTTTTCCCCAGAAATTTAAAGATTTTTATTTAATGTAACTTCGTTGTTATGTATACTGCTTTCTACAATGTTTATTCATTGTTACTTCTTTTCTCAGGTTACATTTTATATTTCTGATTTATTGTAATTCAATTTTATCTTTTTCTTTTTTGTCAAAATAAAGGGGATGATGTTGTAATAACAAGTAGCTCTTGTCACTTTAAGAGCAACTTGTGATTCTCGTGCGCCTGCCTCGTGCGATGTATTCGTTTAATGTTACCTCCGCATTCTGGCGTTCTCGTCTAACTTGCTGTAACTGTTTACTTGGGCAGCTACGACAAGAGCGCCAGAGTGACCGGTTGTGGTCTGCTTGTTTCCCTACGCTTGCTTCTTAAATAAACACTTAAACATAAGTGCAACACTTCCTACATATTCTTTCTACCTTCACAATCGCCTTGGGTGCACTTCCTACTTGCGAAACCTTCTTAGTTTCTAATTCCATATTATACACCTCAATACTTTTTGGCACGCTCGAAGTACTGTCCTCAAGGAAAACAAAATTCCACCTGATTTAATGCATATTTTCGAGTGTTCCTTCTGTTATTTTAAATTGAAGTTGATTCCATCGGGCTCAACCTCGCCTGGAGTTACCCTCAAGGCTCACATCATTACCATATGGCATTTACTATTTTCATTACTTTGACATCATTTTCATGTACTTGCCTTAACATATCATTAGCGCTGTTACTGCAAATTGCATTTTTACTGTGTAGTATGTTAAAAGGGGGGGAGGGGTAGCTCTACAATTACGTTGTTCACATCATATGTTTTTTTACTGTGTGGCAGCTTTATCCACACCAACTTCTTAAGCTTCTTCATATTACCTGTTATTGTGTGTTTGCTTCCACACCTTCTTCTGCTCTGAATGTCAGTTTTATCTTCTGCGCTTTCCATGTCCGATACCTCAACCCACATCTACTGACACATTACAGTGTTTTACATACTTCCCTATTGAGCGCCAGTTGCACTTTCTACGTTTACATGTGTGGTACTTTAAACTACACCCACTGACACATTTCATTGTTTTACACATTGCATTATAAGTTTATTGCATGCGCATGTTTGTTCATCACATCATTTCTGGTACATCCACTTCCAATGCCCATGTTGCATTTTACATTTTTACTTTGTACTGTGTGAGTACCTCCCACACCTTCCACTCAACTTGAGGGAAATGTTACTGCTTCATGTGGTCCTCCTCCACATCCGTCTCACATTTTCATGTAGCATTTTGTGCCGTGTGCCCTTTCCGCACACCTTTTACCCCAACTTCCTTTGGGGGGTTTCATTGTTGAAGGTAACTTTTCTTCACAGTGCTTATTTGAATTATATTACTTACATTATATTACATACATTACGTTTAAATGCGGTACTTGTCTTACATATCCCCTGTACATGGGATCTATGACAGTCTGTTTTTTCACCCTACATGGTACCTGTATGTGATTTTACATTTTACTACTGTCTTGTAGATTTATTTTTTCAAAATCCACCTACGTGCCACCTCCACACTGGTCTGGCCAACTGGTGTGCCCTGGTGGTGATTAGAATGTCAATTCTCTACTCTTCATGTGTTGCGCCACCATTGCTGCGCACATTTCATCGCTCATTTCTTTGCTTGCTTTTCTTTACATCATGCTTTCTCCTTTCTCTGCCCTCTACCATGCAAGATTTGCATCTTAATCAAATCGTTTTTCTCCGTTAAAGGGGGAAGAAGTGTTGGGTTCCTTCTTAATACATGCTTTGCCTTCATTTTTCATACTTCAGTGCTCTCCTCAGTGCTTTTCCTTTGCTATTTATCATCCACTCATTAAATGTTTCAGTATTTATCATCCTCTCATAACGTTTCAAAATGTATTCCTCATTCCATCTTTTCAAGATATTTTCACTTAAAGTTTTGCCTGTAACCTTTTGTTGTGCCTCCTTTGAAGTTCTCCCTTCTCATTGCAAAGAAGGGAGGAGATGTAGTTTGCTGCTCAGCCAGGATGTGTGTATTGTAGAAAGTTGAAGGTTAGAACGTTGGTATGCTTTGTCAGTTGCTGCATGGGCTGAGCAGAGCACAGACTGCTCCTAGTGGGGCTCTCTTCCTGAGTTCGAGGCATGTGGGCTGCTGAATTCATATCTGTGCATAGATCGCCGCCTAGTGTTGGGTCCGGATGTTTGCACGTTGTTGTCCTGGAAGAGTCTTCGAAGTATCCTTGGATAGGTGACTCCTCCCCTGGACTACAGTGCGCATGGGCATCCTCTCCATCCTCAGATTGTTTTTTTCCGCCATTGGGTTCGGATGTGCTATCTTAGCTCAAGTTAGGAAAATCTTTGGTCGAGGCCAAAAGGCCTTTAGTTCGCGTCGGTACTGTTTATCGATCGGGTTTCGATAGCATTTTGTTAGTTTACTAACTTTCAGCACCGACTTCTTTCGCATTTACCTGTCCATCGACTACTTCGACGATGGAATCCAGGACGCCATTCAAAAGGTGTCCGGTATGCAATGCGAAGTACCCACACATCGACGTCCATCCGGTGTGCAACAAATGCCTTTCGCCGGACCACGACGAATCGACATGCATGGCCTGTGCCGGGTTCCGTTCCAAGAAGACTCTAAGGAACCGAAGAGCGGCGAGACTCGAGGCGCGGCACGCGGCACCGGCCCCAACAGACATCTTCGACGAGGCCGACGTCGAAGAATTAGAAGTCATACCCTCCAGTCCCGTTTCCGAACACGACCCCGGATCGGACGAGGGCGACGAGTCACTCTTCCACAGAGGTGAAGACGACACCGAGGTAGGAGACGACGAGGAGGCCTTAGGGGCCGAAGAGAGTAGCTCCAATGATGAACAAGGCCTACCTGTTCAAACCGAAGAAACACCAGCGCCACAGCCTTTGGCTCCGGTCGAGGGATCGCCTTCGGGCCTTACCCGAGACCCATCCCGTAGTTCTTCGGCCCCGCCCTCTGGCCCGGCCTCGGACGTTCAGCGGCAGCCATTGCTGCATAAGCCAGCTGGTTTCCCTACCACGAAACCGAAAGCTGCTCCGGTTCATACGAAACCGAAACTGGCGCTGGTCGGATCGAGGCCTTCCACGCCTTCGACGCCAGCGCAACGCGTCGGCACCGACCGCACCAAGAGGGACTTCGGTGCCGAACTGGCATCGGGCGACATCGGAGTCGACAAACGGAAAAAGGCCATCGGCACCGAGAAACCTACTCGGCTACCGACGCCAACGACACCGAGGGCAATACCGCCTGCTTCGCCTCGCGTCGCTCCCTCGACGACGCCGATGCCTCACGTATCGAGGACGTCGACGGTGATCTCCACACCTCGACTCGAGGACCCGCCGGCACCGAAAAAATCCACGCCCGGCTCTACGAACCTGCCCGGTGCCAAAGCCTCAAAGACGCCCCAAGTGCGGCCTGCTGCGACGCAAAGCAACAAACCCACGGCGGCCCTCAAAGACCCGTCGGGTTCCGGCCCGATCGGAGCTCCAGCAACCTCTACGGGGCCAGCCAACATTACCTTCGGCTTGCCGCCGTCAACAATCCCGAAGATGTTCCAACTCAGGACACGGGTTACCCAGACTCCGGTTCCACCGGACGAGACGTCTCCGTCACGTGTCATCGACGCCGACACTGGCAGGATGATTCTCCACGACCGAAGAATAACTTTGGAACCGCCATTGGGCCCTTTCAGGATCCCACTAAAAAGGAAGCTGCCTGTGGAATCAGAACCTCTCCTTTACGAACCGTTCCATTCCTCCTACCAGGATCCACACCGGTTCTCCCCCACACGCTCCGACACGGATGCATTGGAGGACTACATGGATGACCAAGCACCCTACCATGTAGACACAGACCCTGATGACCAGCAGGACCCTGATCAAACTTGGGGCGACCCTGCAGACCCCAGTGCACCTCTCGATACACAGGACCCACAACTCTATGGGGCAAAAACATCTCCCACGGAGGATACTGCGGCGTTCAACGCTCTTATTGAACGTGCTGCAAATAACCATGGGGTACAGCTTCACTCAGATACCATCGAGGATGACTTTCTAATGGACACTTTTGCATCCTCAGAAAGACATGTAAAAACTCTGCCAATGCTGAAGGGGGTCCTCAAACCAGCTAAGGACATTTTCAAGGAACCCACCAGGGCACGAGTGATAAACCCCAGGATTGATAAAAAATACAGGTCAGCACCTGGGGATCCTACTTACATCAAAGGACAATTACCACTCGACTCCATCGTCGTAGCGAATGCTCGCAAGAGGGCACACTCGCAAACGACAGGTGACGCTCCTCCCCCGGACAAAGAGTCCAAGGTGCTAGAGACCTCCGGCAAGCGAGTTGCCGCCCAGGCTGCCAACATATGGCGCATAGCCAATACTCAAGCGCTCCTCGCTCGCTACGATAGAGCGCACTATGACACATTGGAGCAACTACTCCAACATCTCCCTGACCAGTTCAAAGAAGGTGCAGAAATTCTTATCAGAGAGGGACAGCTACTCACAAATGCTTCCATCAAATGTGCACTAGATGCTGCAGACACGGCTGCCAGGGCCATAAACACAAGCGTCATGCTGCGACGACATGCCTGGCTACGAATCTCAGGATTCAAGCCTGAGGTACAAAACAACATACTGAACCAGCCCGTCAACCCCGACTATTTATTCGGCCCAGAGGTTGACACCACCCTCGAAAAGATAAAAAAGGACACGGACACTGCAAAGTCCATGGGCGCCCTCCAAACTCAGTCCTTTCGGAGCGGCTCCTTTCGTCGCCCCGGAAACAAGGGGGCAGGTAGAGGACAGGGGTCACAACAAACGTATAACAAAGGCAATACACAGACCACCTACGATAAAAACACCCGAGGTGGATATCGTGGCTCCAGTACAAAGGGCAGAGGACGTGGCTACGGCAACACCAGGTCCTCCCCCAAGAACAAGCAGTGACGCCCTCTCCCTTCCTCCCGACCACATAACACCTGTCGGGGGAAGACTACAAAGGTTCCTGTCCACGTGGAACTCCATCACCACGGACAGGTGGGTCAAAGATATTGTAAAATACGGTTACTGTCTGGAGTTAACCTCCACTCCACCCACAATACCACCAAGAAACCGTCCTATGTCCTCAGAGCACTTAACGCTCTTACAGCAAGATGTGCAAAGTATGCTTCTAAAAGGCGCTATAGAGGTCGTCCCCATCCACGAGCAGGGTACGGGGGTTTACTCCCTCTACTTTTTAATTCCAAAGAAGGACGGGTCGCTCAGGCCTATATTAGACCTGAGACCCCTGAACCAGTACATTCTTTCAGAGCACTTTCACATGCTCACCCTACAGCAAGTCCTTCCGCTTCTCAAGCAGGGAGACTTCCTAGCCTCACTGGACCTCAAGGATGCGTACTTTCACATACCCATCCACCCCTCACACAAAAAATACCTCAGGTTCACTGTTCAGGGGCAGCACTATCAGTTCAAAGTCCTTCCCTTCGGCGTGACAACAGCGCCCAGGGTTTTCACGAAGTGCCTAGCTACGGTGGCAGCACATTTACGGAGGCAGCATATACACGTCTACCCCTACCTAGACGACTGGCTCGTTCAAGCGAAGTCAGCCCAGCAATGTGCAAGCCACATGTCCCGCACCATTCACCTTCTTCACAGTCTGGGATTCTCACTAAATTACCCAAAGTCCCATCTCCAGCCCGCACACGTACAACAGTACCTAGGTGCGACTATAGACACTCTGGCGGCCACAGCTCAGCCAAATTTAGTGAGGATCAACAGCATACAACTGCTGATCTCCAAGTTCAAACCCAATCACTCGCTTCCAGCGCGAGTGTTTATGCAGTTGATAGGCATGATGGCCTCCTGCATCTTCATAGTCCCGCACGCGAGGTTACATATGCGCCCACTTCAGGAGTGCCTAGCACGTCAGTGGAATCAGGCTCAAGGACAGTTGAAAGACCTAGTGTTGGTGAGCGGTCGGGCATACAACTCTCTGCATTGGTGGAATCCACAAAACCTTTGCAAGGGCCGACCGTTCCAAGAGCCTGTTCCGCAAATAGTACTGACAGCGGACGCGTCTCTCCAGGGATGGGGAGCTCATGTACTCCACTACACAGTGCAGGGACTATGGACGACACAACAGAAGAAGATGCACATCAACCTTCTGGAACTGATGGCAATCTTCCTGGCCATGAAGGCATTCAAAGTACATCTGTGCAACAAAGTCGTGTTGATCCGGACGGACAACATGACTGCCATGTACTACATACAGAAGCAGGGAGGAACACACTCTCCACAGTTGTCTCATCTGGCTCAGAGCATGTGGAAGTGGGCCATTCAGAGGAACATGTTCCTCATGGCGGAACACCTCCCTGGCAAGGACAACCAGATGGCGGATCTGCTCAGCAGACACAGCCACCAGATGCACGAGTGGGAGTTACACCCATCAGTACTCCAACCGTACTTCCAGCAGTGGGGTCATCCAGAGATAGACCTATTCGCGACAAGCGAAAACGCAAAATGCCAAAGCTTCGCCGCCAGATTCCCACATCCGCAGTCGCAGGGCAATGCGATATGGATGAACTGGTCCGGCAGATTTGCGTACGCTTTTCCCCCAGCGCCGCTGATACCGCTGGTGGCTCGCAAACTACGACAACACTCCCTGACACTCGTCCTAGTTGCTCCCACGTGGGCACGCCAGCCGTGGTACACCACCTTCCTCGAACTTTCCGTGGTGCCGCATCAAAGGCTGCGGATCAAACCCGCGCATTTGACGCAGAACCATGGAGAGGTTCAGCACCCAGATCCGCAACAGCTGAACCTGGCGATCTGGCTCCTGAAGTCCTAGAGTTTGGCTATCTCAACCTGCCACCTGACTGTATGGACATCATCAAGGAGGCCAGGAGACCCACTACCAGGGCTTGCTATGCAGCCAAATGGAAAAGGTTCGTCATTTATTGCGGTAATAATGACATCAACCCGCTGGACGCATCCATCCACAACATCATCTGTTACCTCTTACACCTATACCGATGCAATCTGGCGTACACCTCTATACGTGTCCATTTGACCGCATTATCAGCCTATCTGCAAACCAGGCAGCACCTCTCTCTATTCAGAGTGCCTGCCATCAAAGCATTCTTGGAAGGGCTCAAACGAGTCATTCCACCTAGTCACCCACCGGCTCCAATGTGGAACCTCAACTTGGTCCTCACACGCCTGATGGGTCCACCCTTTGAACCTCTACACTCCTGCGAGATTCAATTCCTTACCTGGAAAGTGGCCTTCCTAGTAGCAATCACTTCCCTAAGAAGAGTTAGTGAACTCCAGGCACTAACCGTTCAAGAGCCATTTATTCAGGTTCACGCCAACAGGGTCGTACTACGTACCAACCCCAAATTCATGCCCAAGGTAATCTCGCAGTTCCACATGAATCAGACTATTGAACTGCCCGTTTTCTTCCAAAACCCACAAACTGTTGCAGAAAGGGCACTACATACACTAGATGTACGGAGGGCCCTCATGTACTACATCGACAGGACTAAACCATTCAGGAAGACAAAACAACTGTTCGTTGCCTTTGCCCCACACCACAAAGGTAACGCCATCTCCAAAGCAGGGATAGCCAGATGGATAGTTAAGTGTATTCAAATCTGTTATCAAAAGGCAAAACGCACATTAACTATTCCACCACGAGCCCACTCAACACGTAAGTTGGGGGCTTCCATGGCCTTCCTAGGAAATATTCCCCTGCATGATATATGCAGAGCAGCCACATGGTCCACTACACACACATTTACAAAACACTATTGTGTAGATGTGCAGTCAAAACAGCAGGCAGCTGTAGGACAGGCTGTTCTCAAGACACTTTTTCAGACCGCTGCAGCTGGCACGGGTAGCCGCCGCTAATAGAGGGCACTGCTATGTATTCTATGCACAGATATGAATTCAGCAGCCCACATGCCTCGAACTGAATATGCTACTTACCAGTATACATCTGTTCTTGGCATGTAGGGCTGCTGACATTCATATCGCCCTCCCTCCTCCCCGGCGCCTGTCGCAGCTGCAGCTCTCAGAATTACTGCAAGCATGGTCATCACTTTCTGTATCTACTCCATCACTGCCACAATGGCGAAAAACAATCTGAGGATGGAGAGGATGCCCATGCGCACTGTAGTCCAGGGGAGGAGTCACCTATCCAAGGATACTTCGAAGACTCTTCCAGGACAACAACGTGCAAACATCCGGACCCAACACTAGGCGGCGATCTATGCACAGATATGAATGTCAGCAGCCCTACATGCCAAGAACAGATGCATACTGGTAAGTAGCATATTCAATACTACTGGAATAAATACATCAATGATTTTACAAGGAACGGACTCCCTTTACATATTTCATCACACAAACCCTGCAGATCAGTTACATATAGCTGTGGTGCCTTTGAGGGACACGATTTGCATTTTAAAGTTCAGATGAGGGGGGGTGTGGCCAAGATGGCGGCGTGAACGGACGCTTTCCCTGTCGGCTCCCGCTCTGCTGGGCCCCAGACCCGGATCTAAAGGCAGTATCTCCCCCCACGCCGAGGTGGAAACCGGCGGAGGAGATAGCGGAGCCTCGGTGGGCACAGAGAGGCAGCTCGGAGCCCCCAGAAACCCAGGGCAGCAGGCAGGGCGCCGCCGAAGCTGAGGCGCCGGGAAAAGGCGGAGACGAGGGCTAGGTCAGACGAGAGCGCCCTCGGCCAGGAGCCGGACGAGAGCTCGAACTTGCTAGCAGGGCCCCGCAGACACCGGCGGTGAGAGAGGGACGATCGCAGCGGCGACCACGAGCCAGCTCCGGTGGGGGAACGGCAACCCGGCGGCGGCGAGCAGAGGCCGTCCCACCCTGCGGACCGGAGAGCCTCTGCCGGCGGTGGCGGCCACGAGGAGCTGAGGCGACACAGGCGGAGAGTCGGGCTGGAGGTTGGCGATCCGGGCGGGGGATGTCCCCTCGGCCGGTAGTCGAGCGCTTGGGGCGCTGAACTCGGGGCCGGTGGGGGCTTCCCTTCTCTCTCCCCCCCCCCCTCTCTCCTCCAACGAGGCTAGGAGCGGGCCGCAGCAACGGCGACAGCGGTGCACCCTGGGGGGGTGTGCCAAGAGCGGAAGCGCGAGGACGCGCTGAAAGCACCCGCCGGTCAGTGCGGAGAGGACCAGCAGCTACGGTCCAGAGGCAGAGTGATTGGGCCCGGGTGTGCGCCCTCGGTGGTGCTGGCCGGGGGGCGAGGCCCGCCGCCCGGCGCAGCCGCGACTTGGCGCTCGGCCGCAGGACCCGGAGGAGACCCTGGGAGAACGAAGGCACAGTCGGCGGAGGGCGAGGGGGCTACGCGCCCTGCCTTTGGACGGTCCCTGGGGAGCGCACGTGGCGCTGGAGCAGCGGCGGTGACCGGAGGTCAGATCCAGAGCAGAGGGGTAAAGCTGGGACCGGCTCCCTGAGTCGGCGGACACGCAGGAACAGAGCTACGCACCCAGCGGGCAGCGGACAGCGGTAAGGAGGAAGCGGCTGAAGGGCGGTGCGTGGGGAGCGGCAGCGGCAACTCGCAGCGGAGGGAGGGAAGGCCATACTGGGACTGGAGGAGGCGACCAGCCCGGGCCCACTACGCGCAGGGCGGAGGGCCCCGGGATGCGCAGTGAAGCTCATACAGGCAAGGAGCAGGCAGTGCGTGGAGCTTTGGACGGCGGAAGGGGCAGGGGCCCGGCCCGGAGGACCGGAAGATCACCGGAGCAAAGCGCAGCGGCCGCGGAGTGGACTGGTGGGGATAAGCCCAAGGGGACCTTGCGGAACCGCGGATTACAAGAGGCCATCACAGGAGACGGCGAGCCCGCGCGGCCCAGGGGTCTAGCCTCCTCCTCGGAATGGCGGGCAGTAGGGGAGGACGGAAGGGGGAGCGTACACTCCCCGAACTCCTGGGCAGAACACAGCAAAGAACCGACAGGGGTCTGCCGTCGCCTGGATCCTCAGGTGGCACAGGAGGTGCTGCTGACGGAGAACCCCCAGTCACCAGGTCCTTTATGGAGTCCCTCTTCAGCTCCCTACGGGAGGACTTCCAAACCCTAAAGACAGAAGTGGCAGGGGAGGTGCGAGAGCTGCGTCGGGAGATGGATGGCTTGGGAGAAAGAGTAGCCACGGCGGAAGACGCGGGCCAAAGACTGGACGAAGAGATTGCATCCCTGCAGCAGGAAGTGTTACGCCTCCGGGACCAGCAAATTGACCTCCAGGCACACGCGGAGGATCTCGAAAACAGGTCACGAAGGAACAACGTCCGGGTCCGAGGAGTGCCATCCAAAGAAGAAGGGGCAGATGTAGCGGGATATTTACGGGACCTGTTCCGGGAGGTTCTGGGCGAAGAGGAGACCTTCCCCATCCGCATCGACAGGGCGCACAGGGTGGGGCCCCCACGGAGGGCATCGGCGCCGCCCCCGGACATTCTCGCTTTCCTCCCGGACTTCCCACTCAAGGAGCGCATTCTGGCAGAGGCGCGAAAGCGACAGCCGCTGACCTTCAGAGGACACCCGGTGGCCCTCTACCAAGACCTATCGGCCATCACCCTTCAAAAACGGAAATCCTTTAAAATTGTTACGGACTTTCTCAGAGAGCACGGAACGCAGTATGCTTGGGGGCATCCCTTTCGAATAATCTTCCGCTGGAATGGCACTATGCATCACCTCCGCTCCTTGCAGGAAACGTGCGTAGTCCTGGGCATCACCGCAACGGACGGAGACGACACGACGCCTCGGCGAAGGGGGCGCCCCGGGGAGGATGGCTGGCAACGGGTGTCAAGGAGGCGGACCCGTGAACGCCTCGAGAGACCGGACTCGCCCACCATCAGAGCTAGCATGGACAGCGCGGTGCTGGAGGTGGCGGAGAGCACCGGCGCCACCGACGTGGCACTAACTGCCTGAATCACTCCGGGGGGAGAGACTTTCGCCATCTCCCATTTGCAGGTTTGGGGCCCGGGGGGGGGCGGGTGGCTGGACGTCCACTAGAATACCTTACTGAAGTTTGGTACCCACGGGGACCGGACTTGGACTATGAGGAGCTGGAGTTGGGGGACAGGCGGGGGGAGAGTGGGGAGGGGCAGCCCTAAGTTAATGGCCCGTTGCCAGGGGAAAGGGCTAGAGGGTGGGTGGGGGGCAGTTGGGGAGGGAGAAGCAGAGCGGGGGGGACCGGGGGGTTTGTGGGGCGAGAGGGAGGGTGAGGCTAACGGGGGGGGGGGAGGGGGGGGTTCGTCCGGTGCGCGCGATAGCGGTCGAGGCCTGAGTCCAGGAACCACAGCAGGGAGGCACGGCCACATAGCGGCAGCGGTTTCGTCCACAGATGGCCACGACTCTTAACATTGTGACGCTTAACGTTAGGGGCCTCAATAATCCAGTCAAACGGAGGGCGGTTCTGTCCCTCTTGGATAACACCCAGGCGGATATCTGTCTGCTTCAGGAGACACACCTCCTGCCCCGCGACTGCCTCAGAATCCGGTCTCGGGCATTCCCTTCACAATTCTTCTCATCAAACGGCACGAAGACGGCGGGGGTAGCGATTCTGGTGGCCCGACGCTTTAGGGGAGAGGTTCTCAATAAACAGGTGGAACACAAGGGCAGGCTATTGGCCTACAGGTTCAGACTAGCGGGCCTCTCTGTCACGATAGGATCCCTCTACAGCCCGAATGACCGGCAGGAGCCCTTTTTAAGAGCAGCCTTGGAGGAGGTCATGGCGACGCCTGACAGGCATATCATTGTCGGAGGGGATTATAATATGATCTTCGACACGACCCTTGACAGGTCGGCACACCGCTCCCCGCAGACGGGGGAGTTTTCGGCTGGCTTCAAGGCCCAGTTGGCGGAGATGGATCTGCACGACCTGTGGCGTCAATTGCACCCCACCGCTAGGGACCACTCCTACTATTCCCATGCACACAAAACGTACGCACGGCTTGACCACTTTCTGGTCACAGGCCCAATGTACTCCTTGGCCACATCGGCGGAGATAGGGGTGATATCAATGTCGGATCACGCTCCGGTTATGGCGATGTTCACCTTACCACCGGTATTCAGCACACCGCGGATCTGGCGGCTCCGAGACTCCTTACTCTATAGGAAGGAGGTGGTCTTGCAAGTCACAGCGGCGATCCGGGACTACCTCTCACACAACGGGGGTTCCGACACATCTAGCGCGACCCAATGGGCCGCTTTGAAAGCGGTCCTGCGGGGGGAACTCATCGCGATCTCCGCGGCGGAAAATAAGGCCAGGCAGCAGAAACGGGAGGAACTCACTCAGAGGGTCCGCGAGCTGGAGCAAATGCACTGCAGGACAGGGGCCCCCCGGGTTTGGCGGCAGCTCGAAGAGGCGAAAACGACACTGACAGCGCTTGACATGGACTGCGCGGAGTACGCGGCGCTTCGTTTAAAGCATGCCTACTACACGGGGGAGACAAAGGCGGCAGGCTACTAGCGAGTAAACTCCGGGAGGTGCGACAGAAGCAGATGGTGAAAGAGGTCACTAGCCCGACAGGCTCACCTGTCACGGAGGAGGCCGAAATAGCGGAACTCTTTCGCCGGTACTATGCCGACCTTTACGCCGGGGAGGCCCCAGACGCTCGCGCGACACGCGAATATCTGGACTCGGTCTCTTTGATGTTCCTGACACCCGCTCAGGCGGAGTCCCTCGACAAAGAAATTAGGATAGAGGAGGTGGTTTCGCCCATCGCTCGTCTCAAGCATGGTAAGTCCCCCGGACCGGATGGCTATTCGTCCCTATTCTACAAAACGTTTTGTACGGAGCTAGCACCGGTCCTAACGCGTCTTTTTAACTCCTTCGCGGAACCGGGGGCCATCCCGACGGAATTGCTGCAGGCGTCTCTGGTAGTCCTCCCCAAGCCGGGGAAAGATAGAACCCAGTGCGGGTCATACAGGCCGATATCTCTCTTAAACATTGACCTCAAGTGTTACACAGGCATATTGGCGGCGCGCCTGGCTCCCCATCTGCCGGGCTTCCTCGGTTTCGTTCCCGGGAGGCAGACGGTAGATAATACCAAGAGAATCACCCACCTCATTGAAAAGGCGTCTCGGATCCCGGGTGAGAGGATGTTCTTGGCGGTGGATGCTGAGAAAGCGTTCGACTGCGTTCACTGGCCTTATCTAGAGCAGGTATTGGTGAGATTCGGGATGGGGGACAGGTTTCGCCGCATGATCCTCAACTGCTACCGATCCCCGACGGCTGTGGTGCGTGTAAACGGGCATAATTCCAAGAGCTTTGCCATTGAGAGAGGCACGAGGCAGGGATGCCCACTGTCGCCCCTGCTCTTTGCTCTCTTCATGGAGCCCTTTGCGCAGCGGATCCAGGATAATGCGGCAGTGAGAGGGGTGAAATTTGGCGGCTTTTGCCACACCGTTAGCCTATACGCGGATGACGTCATACTGTCCCTAGAGGACCCGCTGCGGGCCTTACCGGAGTGCATAACTGAGCTAAATGTTTTTGCGCGGGTCGCGGGATTCAAAATGAATATGGGGAAATCGCTGGCCCTAGACCTTTCCCTCTCGTGGACGACTAGAACGCTTTTACAGCAACGGGTGCCGATAGTTTGGTCGGCGGACACTGTACCCTATCTGGGAATTTTGTTGGCCCCCACGTTACCAGCGATGGTCACGACGAACTATGCCGCCCTGGTTAAGAAGATTCAGGGGGAATTAACCCGATGGGACCGCGGCTCCCTCTCGCTACTGGGCAGGGTGGCAGCGGTCAAGATGACTATCTTGCCTCAGATTTTGTATCTGTTCAGAGCGCTACCGCTCCAACCCCCGGTTGGGTGGATACAGAAGATGCAGGCCGACCTCAGCCGCTTTATATGGCAGGGCAAGAAACCTCGACTGAGGAGAGCGCTCTCGATGCTGGCACCGGAGGCGGGAGGTCTAGGTATTCCGGACATCCGCAAATATTTTCAAGCAACGCAGTTGCGCTATTTAGTAGAGTGGAGTAAGTGGGAGTCCGACAAACATTGGCTCTTCCAAGACCAGGCGGTGGCCGGCAGGCCTTTACAGGAGGTGCCGTTCCTGCGCAGGGCGCACCGCCCCGCTAACCTCTACGCCTCCTTCATCACCCGAGTCCCGCTACGGATCTGGGACGCCACCAACATCCTACACGGCCTCACGACCTTTCCCTCGCCGTTGACCCCCCTGGTGGATAATCCTGATTTTACCCCGGGGATGGAACGGGGGGGGGGGCATTCGCTCATTGGCGTGGGGCGGGCTGCAGGGCTCTATGCCATTTGTACGACGCGGAAGGGGTGATCCCCTTTCGGAGCTTCCGACAAACCTATGCATTCCAAGAGACCGAGAGGATGCGCTACACGCAGGCGCGTCACTGGGCGTTGCACCCCCGGGTCCGAGAGTCAGCGGACAGACGACTCCTTCCTTTTGAGCGCTGACTCCTGTCGCGGACCTCGGATTCGAAGCTCATAAGCGACCTTTACCGGTTTCTTCAACCACCCCCATCACATTTTTACAGTCCAGGGAGGGAGCGTTGGAAAAAGGATTTGGGCAGAGCTCTGAGCCACGAGGAGTGGGGACAGATAGCCTACAGGGCTCGGCACTCGGCGTACCACACAGGCCTCACGGAGACCCTCACCAAGGTCTCGATTTACTGGTATTATACCCCGGAGCGTATACACGCTATGGATCATAGCAAAGAGGATACGTGCTGGCGGGGATGTGGACAGGCGGGTACGCTTGCACATATCCTCTGGGATTGCCCTCGCTTGGGCTCCTACTGGCAGGAAGTCCTGGACGACGTGGACTCCCACTTCGACGTCGAGTTGCCGCGCCTGCCGGTCTATGTCTTACTAGGCCTCCCGAATCAGCTGATGTATCCCCTGAAATCCCGCAGAGGGAGGCAGATGGCCATCGCATTGGGGTCGGCGGTTCAGAATATCCTGATACATTGGCGCACGGCTACGCCTCCCACGATCACGGGCTGGCTCCACGGACTGTAGTATGTATTGGGTATGGAGAAGCTGTCGCTGGCGGCAACGGGCGAGGCGGAGCGGTTCGCGGACATATGGCAGCCGTTCCAGTCGTTGTTGGCCACGGAATTTAGAGAGTTGACCTGCCCACGTTATCTTCGGCTCCTGCGGCTCGCCGGGACGGAGGAGACGGCTGCTTGACGTTGACTGACGCGGCCCCCTGAGAGAGACGGCGAGCGGTTTCGCGGTGGGCCTGGTGGCGCGCACTGGACGACGAACATAGGGGGGGGAGGGTAGGGGGAGGGAGCAGTGCGGGGTGGGGGAGCGGGATGGGGGGTTGTTTGGGGAAATGTTTCTTAGTTCTTCAGTTGTTTTGGTTCAGGAAGTATCGAAGCGGAGGTTCCTCCTTAGGATGGATCAGGGTCATGAGGCCTACGCCCGGGACCGCGGGTTAGTCTGCCTGGGGCCCACCCCTCCCGGGCAAGCGCATGGCGGGGAGGTTCCCCACGGCTGGGCTCCATTGGATGGTACAGGGGGGGGTACAGTCAGAGTTGCCCAGCAGAGGATTCGGGGTCCCGCTTGAACAGGGCAGTTGAGACGCGGCCGGCCCCACGGGGTTGTAGGCGACATGCTGTGTTTAGAAGGGATCTGCCTATGGGGCTCGGATGGGGTTCTGGGGGGTTGACTTACAGGAGCTGTGATCCGCCGGCCCGCAGGGTTGTAGGCGCCAGCTGCTGCTGCCATTCCGATACTGTGTTTTCTTGAATAAAACCGATTTAATACTAAAGTTCAGATGACTGACGACCTTGCTGCCTTAAGCTTTGAACAATCCTCTGTTTGTGAAGATACCCGCACAAACTACCTCTTGGAGAGAGGTACTGGTTCGGACTGATTTACTTGCAATGCTTAGATGCCCAGCTTTCTGCTTGTGTTTGCATCACCACATCACTCTGCAACACTGGCAGAGCAGTTATCAAGAGAGTGTGCCTGACAACTGCCACTCTCATTTCATCTGTCCACTGCCACAGCCCCAACCCTGTCATCCTTGGCCTCGCTGCATATCCTCAAAGCTTTTACTTGAGTCATTACGCACACATCCCACTTCTTAGCTCTCATTCCAGTTGTACGTTCAGATCACCATGTATGCAGGAACATATCTGGGTAGCTAGGGAGTGTTCTATATTAATGGGGGCTCCTAAGAGCCAGATTGTGTACATGAATGTCTTCAAAGCTGTACAACATGGCAAAAGGTTAACAAGAAAAAGCGCTATGTCATAGTTCCTGTCCTTTATTTTCTTTACTCTCATCTATGTTGCACCAAGGCTGCGCCGCAGTGCAACATGACTTAAAAAACACAGGCAACACCTATGAGAGATGTTACCTTTGGCAATGTTTTGTAGCCATGCTGTACAGCAGTGCAGCTGCTTTGCAGTGTAGCTAAAACTAATGTAAAAAAACGCTGTGACGCAGTCAAGGCTAATCCTTTTTTTTTTTTTGTAAGTGCATTAGCGCTGTATGCATCATGGTCTTTTATTTGTTGTTTTTTTAGCTGTGCTGCTCGGCAGTGACACTGCTATACAGTATGGTTACAAATCGTTGCCAAAGTCTACAATGCCCTTGCTGTACAGCATGAACACAAGGCAATGGCAGAGCTAATAGTCTCAAAGGCGAGACCTATTGGCTTTGCCAGTGCTTATTTTCCACTGGTGTGAGTGCTCGTGAAACAGACGCAGTTGCATGCTCTCATTTTCCTTCCTTAATGCCACCCTTTATCTTTGTTGCTCCTTTCACTTGAAATAAACAATTTCAGTTGAGGGTCAGGTCCTTTGATTTGTCCCACGTCACATATAGACAGCTGAACAAGCTCGAAAAATGATTTACATGAATCAGTTCTCAATCTTTCTCATCTAGTCTTCATGGTCCCCCTGCAGCAACACAAAAAGTAAGGACAGTCACTGACCCTATGCACACTAACAAAAGTGGCCACTGTGACAGCCCTATGCGCACTGAGGAGATGGTGCCCTCACACACTCGGGGAATAGAAAAAGTGCAATACAGAAAACACATTTTACCAAGCGAGGAGAATAAAATGCAGAGTAAATGTTCTGTATGTACAGGACAGCTGATTAAACCAGTTTTTCCTGACAAAAGGCTGAGCCGGCAGTGCTGGAATTTATCCCTAGATTCCCCTATTACCTGAACTTAAAACATAGACTGCTATGATGAAGGCTTTCAACACTAAGCGGCAGGAACTGCGATCCCAAGTGAAAAGAGAAACATCAAATCATACCAACACTTTATCTAGTTAAACACCCTAAGACAATACCAGCACAGAACACCTAAAATGTTCATTGGTTCATCCACGAGCCCGAGTACATGACGTCCAGGGCAGAAGGCACATTTTCGACCTATTTGAAAGCATTTCATCGGAGGATGGTGGCTCCTGCCACCCAATGCATCAACAACCAAAAACAGGGTAGCGGCAAACACCAATGGCAAGCAAAAAGGAGGGTCATGAACCCGGGAAACAGTGAGGCCTTCACCTGATTTTGAAGGAAAAGAAGAAAATTACACAAATACCGCTTTATCAATAGTTCCACTGCAGATGTAGCAGCTTTGAGTCAGAACTTCCAGATTGCTGTCCATCTACAGGGACCAGGCGGAGAGGAGGTTGAGAGCTTGGGGGAGGGTGTTCTACTGTTAATAATCTGTGGAGGGTGCCCGGTTACGAAACGTGTTTGAGGGAACAATCTTGTTCCCAAAAGGGAAATCAACAACTCTTTAATGTGTTTCACCAAAACTATGCAGACTAACAAGGAGGCTCACAGGAAGAAAGTCTACGCACACAAGGGCAGAGAGGTGAATGAGCACACGTTCGGAATGTCATGCATGGTTCTCTATCTCACGCACTCTCCCCTAGGTGCCAGAGACTGGTTTACCCCTAGGCCGGAGTGGCAATCTCCCACCCAGCACCATTGAAGGATTAGGAGAGCAAGCAATCATGGGGTCAAGTCGCACCACACTATGCCAGATAAAAAAAAATGTAATCAAAAAGAGGGGGACTAGGAGCCAGATTAAGGTCCAGTACCCGTTCTCCTCACTGTAATGTGCACGTCTAATCATTGTGGGTGGATATTTTTTTTTAAAACCAGGACTCACCTGTGAGACGCCTGGGCTGCGACATGAAATGCGATTTCTCCATTTGTATCGCAGTACAAAGCCCCTGAAATTTCCTCCTTACGAGACACGTGTGCAAGATAACGTATTCGGAATCGCCAGGCTTGTGTGCATCTCACACATTTCCCAACTACTCCCAAGGTGAGGTGGGGCCATGGAGGCTTGCTTGTCGCACCCCACCCGGAGATGAGTTTGCGGTCCTTCCGTTCAGCCTCACTTCAGCACCTCTGGTCTTCACAAAGGCGATGGCAGTGGTGGCAGCGCATCTCAGAAGGTCTAGATTCCTGTGTTCCCATATCTAGACGACTGGCTGCTGAAAGCGAAGTTGCCAGTGATGGTGTTGCGCCATTTTAAGTTGACAACGCAACTGTTGTTCAGCTTGGGATTTTCAGTAAATGTACCCAAGCCTCACCTGGAGCCATCTGAGCGCAACCTGTTCATAGGGGCACTACTGAACACTACAGTGAGTCGTGCCGTCCCGTCACACAGAGGATATTTTTTGTGACTGTTACTTCAACCAGGAGGGCAAGTGAATTGCAGGCCCTCTCTGTGCACCCTCCTTACACCGCCTTTTACCCGAACAAACTGGTCCTCTGGACACACATGCCTCCTTCCTTCTAGAGGTTGTGACTCCCTTCCATGTAGGCCAAAGCATTACCCTGCCAACCTTCTTTGCTCCACCTCATCCCTCAAAAAAAGAGGAGAGGCTCCACCACCTGGCCCCAAAGAAAGTGTAGTCATTCTACCTTGACCGCACAGATAAGTTAAGGTGGATGACTAACTCTTCGTGGGCTATGTCGGAGCCAAAAAAGAAAAGGCTGTGCAGAACCAAGCCATCTCGCGATGGATCATTCTGTGCATTGAGATCTGCTTTGCATGGGTCAAGAATCAGCCCCCAGAGGTCTTGCGGGCTCACTCTACCAGAGCCAAGGCTACAACCACTGCGTTAGCGCATGGCGATCCTCTTCTGGACATCTGTCAGGCCGTGACATGGTATCACTGCACACGTTCACAAAACCCTAATGCTTGGACAGTCCGGTCCATTGTGACGGGCACTTCGCCGTTCATTCCTCCAGGACTTTTTGGTCTAATTGCAGACCCACCACCTCAGAGGAGGTATTGCTTGGGCATCTATTCAAAGGCTGGGAATCTGTAGCTAGAAGTCTCTATCAGATGAACAAGTTACTTACCTTCGATAACGCCTTATCTGGTAGAGATTCTATCTAGCCTCAGATTCCTTATTGACCTAGATATACTTCCTGGTCTGCAAACCAGTTAAGGTGTAAGGGACACCTTTTTAGGGCCTTAGTCTTTTCCACATCAGTGGTCTGTTCTCATTGTAACTCCGCGCTCCTGGCATGGAAAGTTGTGAAAGTAATGACATCAGATTACCACGGTGGTGCTTATACAGGTACCGTGCATGTCACTTCTGGCGCAGAGGACCACGCAGAGCAGAATGACGCCACCTAGTGAGGCACTGCTCGAAAATCTTCCGGATTCCATCCGACGCCTTGGGATAATCTAAGGTAAGCAATCTGCGACTAGATCGACTCTAACAGATTCTTCACTATCGGTGCCTCTGCTGTATATGTTCTCTATGTATGATAGATTAGTTGCACTTCTGAATAAACCGTGGTGTGTTGGTCCCACGACTAGAATAACGGGGGAAGCTAGAAGTCAGTCATTATTGAGGCTCATTGTTGGAGCAGTGTGTTGGTCCCAGTGCTCTGATAGCAAATAAATTGTAGGTCACTAATGAGGTGCTTTAGTGCTATTGGTCCTACTAGAAGCAGATGGTGGCTCCGTTTCTTTATTGAGCTGCATTGGCGGAGCTGTGTGTTGCTCTCTATCCTCGAATAGTAATTAGGTGGTTCTTCATGACTGAGATTCACTGGTACGATAGTGGTGGCAAAGCAAGCGACACTGGGATCTAATTCTGATCTTTGCGAGAAAATGCTAAAGGTATCGAGAGTACTGCACTTTACAAGGCCTTTTCCGGCCCCTTGTGCGCATCATAGCAGATATGTCTGACTTTTGGTTTTCGTTTTCTTGCGTCCAGGCTGTGGTTTCTTTTATTTCTTGTGGTGGTAGCTCTTCACACGCTCCTTTTCTCTGCATGGTTCTTCTTTTCGGTAGTTTCGCAGTGTCTGCTCTTTTGTAGTTCTCCGTGCATTGCACAGTTAGAAAACAAGCTTTCTGGCTTCTTGTGAAAGGAGGGAGTCCCTAACCCTGTTTTAAAATGAAAGAAGTGGGTATCCAACACCTTTGGCCAAAAAGCTTTGGATAGCTATGCTTTTAATTTTTAATAAAGTTAATCCAATTGTTAACCAGAAGAAAAAATGTTATATTGTTCGATTGAAGCCTCTTGACCTTAACAACCTGTCCTTCTAAATTAAACTATAGAGTGACCGAGGGTGAGCCACCTTTTCTTTGAGGTCCCCTCGAGATCAAATATAGCTCTTTCCCCTCATTCTTTACTTTGTATCAGTAAAAGTTTTAAAATTGCATATGGAATCGTTTATTAAAGTTGAATTTGTTTTGATTTATATGAATTGCATATTCAAAATAAACTTATTTTTAATTTGTATTAGCACAGAGCCCTGCACACACAGACTGACGTGTAGGGACGGTAAAGGTGCTTTCTATATAGCCCTTTCTTAGTCTCATCAGTTACCATGCAACACATTTAACCAAAGACTTTTTCACTACAGGTTTTAAAGCAGAATGGCTGGCTGTGAAGGATGAGCATCTCTACGTAGGGGGCTTGGGGAAGGAATGGACAACCACTACTGGGGAAGTGTTAAATCATAACCCTCAGTGGGTGAAGATCATTGGTTTCAAAGGTGACGTGGACCACGAGAGCTGGGAGTCCAACTACAACGCATTGTGCTCTGCTGCCGGAATCAAGCCTCCCGGTAAGTGGTCACCTACTGTGAGCTGCATACTGTGAACAGTGTCATGCTTTCTGGTGAGTCGCCTGACAGTCCGAGGCTGCCATCCTTCCTTTAATGCTCTCTACCAGTAATGGCGAACTAAGGGGTGGATGCTGCCTGAAAATTAAGGCATCCAACTTTGTTTCACATTAAAAGTACCACTAAAATTGATAGTGGCATAGGACTGTATTGTTTTGTGAGCGAGAAGGGTGTGGGAGAAACCATGTGAAGAAGACTTAATCAGTGAGGAGTGTCTAGTGTAATTAATAGAACAACGAAGAGTGGCTTACTTCCATTTACAGAATTTAACAATATATACTTATTTGTTGAGATGGCTGCAGACTTTGGAAGCTGGAAAAGCAAACCTATTACCTGGTATTAGTACAAAGGGGGAGGACTTGTCATCAAGTTGGCTTGGGTCCCTGTTCCTAGTCGGATTCTTGAAAACAAGCTTCAGGAAGATTACCAAAGTTATAAATTGACAACTAAGAAGACCAATGGTTCTTCAGATTGCATAGGAAATGTATGAGAAGGTAGTTCAAGGAAACAGCTGGGTGATGAGGGGAAAGACTAGCGTTAATGGCCATAGGAACACTTATTTGAAACACTGGATACAAACCAATACAAAACGCGAAGAGGAATTGTTCAGGGATGAGCACTATGTATGGTCAAGTAACACAGGGGAAATTAACAAAGCCCAAGTTAATTGGGTGTGAGGTTATGGTTAAAGTCCAGGGTGAGGATAGCGTCAAAAGACCTAAACAGTGCTATATATTGTCAGTTGGGAACTGGAAAGGGATGTAAATGATGTGAAAAATGACTGCGGAATAAGCTTCATGCTAGCTAGGGAAATGCATGTTATCAAGCGGAATGGAACATGCCTGCATTGTCTCTACACTGCATTCCTAGTAATGAGGAGAAAGTACAGCCAAGTGAGGAGGAGGAACCAGTGCAAGAATAAAGACCCCTCTTTGATCACTCCTGGAGGAGTTGCAGCCTAATGGTTTAGCCTAAAGATCCCTGTCTATACCAACATACACCTTCAAATGTTATGTTATATGTATTTTTAGATCGCACTATCACCCAAATGGGTATCTAAACATATGGAAAGCTAGAGTTTCATTATGATTTGTTTAGAGATAGTGTTAGCGTAAGGTTTAGGATTAAGTGTGTGTTGAGTTATGTATCTTTTTTTTCTTCGAGAAGTTTGCATAACCCTCTGAAACCCATGCATATTTGTTTGCTCAAATGCATGGGTAATGGGACAACTGAAAGCACAATCTAAACCAAAGTATATACATTTCACAAACGGGGAAAAAACTGATGTACTTGTGTACACTCGAGTGTTTGTGCGGTCGTTGTAAGTTGTTTTCATTTGCGAGGTTGCTCATGATACCTCCCTGGAAATATACATGCACCAGGACAGTGACTCCACCTTTAGGGTCTGTGTTTTTGCACCATGGGGTTTTCAACATATCTGCGAGTGCTCTGGGGTCATTGAGCTACCGAAGCTGAAAATGTTGACACTAGCTCACCAGAAGGACGACATTTCAACAAGCGAGAACATCCTGTGACCATGAACCACATTGGAGATGAATTGGATCCAGAAATCTGGGACCATGTCGTATGAGAGTGAATTGTGTGAGGGGAAGAGTATGAAGAGCATACCATTTATTTTTGTCCTTACTGCAATACTAGGTTCCCATGGTTATCCAGCATCGGAACTGTGACCTCTGCTTCCTGTGGTATCACAGAGAGTCTGCCTATCTGGTTTATAAAGCCTTTCAGTGCAAAAAGACCATCCAGCACCAAAAGAATAGATGGTGGGCCCATTATAGACGCAGCGCCTAAGCGCTACCTAGCTGTGTTCCAGGCAGGGCATAGAGGACGTCAAAGGGACTTACTCCGACGGTGAATGGGTGGGGCCTCCGGTATTGTTAGGGCCTCCTGGGAAGCTGAGCACTTGTGGCTGCCCCTAGGGTGCGCCAGGGCATTGACCCACTGCCTCACTGTGCCACTACTGCTTGGCATGTTACAGTTTTTGCTTGAAAATAAACTATCTCAATTTGTATGTAAAAGTTGTAATATTACCTTGCCAGCAGAAGAGAGCTCCACTAGTTTTGTTTCACGTGTCAGGTGGGGGCTGTTACAGTTCGGCCTCACACATACACATCTGACATGCTGCACTAGTGTCACGCAGTGCAGCGTGTCAGATAATGGAGCTTCAATGCTTTCCAATCACACACCCTCTTGCCCTATCAGAAGCTGGAATAGGGTAAAAAGGGGTTTATGTCTGTACCTTACACTCTATTCCAACATTCTGATTGGGTGGAAGTTTGTGGTTCTGCCACTTGCATGCTGCAGACGGATGGGGGAGTTAGAAGTTATAAGCCTGCCCAAGGTAAGTGTTTGTGTTTGAAACCGGAGTGTGTGTTTGACTGGGGAATGCATGTATATGTGAGCATGTCTGCTTGTATGTCTGAATGTGGGAGTGTGATCTGAAAGCCTGGCCCAGGGGTTGGCAAGGCACGAGGCCGAGTGCTGGCTAGTGCTTTGGGGTCCCATCAGTTTCATAATCCACCAGCCTCCACTGGAGCTGAGATTGGAATATATTCACTGTCGACTCAGAATTGGAGACATTTCATCTCCAGGGCCCATGATAAAACCTGCAGCAAGAACAAAGAACACATCTATGGTTTCACAGACACCAGCAACAAAGAGCTTCTCTCCAGGGCTCAACATCAATTGGAGGCCCAGCTGCAGGACCAGAATGGCCTTGAAAGAGGAGGAGTTTCTGTGCTGTTTCTTGAGGAAGTAGCACTGGCTAGTGAGAAGAGGTTACAAACTAGTCAGGAGGCAGGCCCAGAAAAGGAGAGGTAGCGAGCCTGGTAAAGATGAGGCTTACCTCAGTTTGGATGAGAACCCAATCTATTGTTTAGTCAGAAGGTCTTGTCTTGTCTGGTTAAAGCACCAGTGATAAGATGTGGTTTAATGAGAAGGACAAGAATGAGGCATGAATACGCAATTGAGGATTCATTTTCTAGTGGTGAGGTAGTACCCAGTGTAGAAATGAAGTAGAATGGTCTGGTTAGTAAGCGTTGTCATCTATTAAGGCAGTGTGACCTGGTGAGAAGGAGGTGCAGCCTAGTGACCATGCAGACAAGAGAAGGTAGTGCCTGGTAATTAAGAAACCCTTGTAGGAGTGAAGGGTGACCTAGTGTGAATAAGCTGTTGCCCTAGTGTGGAGGACAATACATATTCTACATAAGAGGTAACGCGTAGTCAGGAAGCACAATAAAGTGGCCTTGATATACCTCGGATGAGCCATGGACTAAGAGGAGAAGGCATGAATTAGTGAGACAAGGCGCTGTATAGCAAGGAGAGGGTGGTTGGTGTGGATGAGGTCTGAGGAGGCTTATCTTGTTTTGTATGATGCTTGTCTTGATTGGGAGTGGTCTCAATTTACTATATTTGATGTGTATTCTGAAATGCAGGAGGCTGGTCCTGGTACAGCGGATATACTGTTCGGTGGGGGGGGAGTTGTCTGCCTGGAGAGGAGGCCAAACGTTAATACCCATGGTCACAGCCATATTGCCCACCCTATTCCTCCCCTGGACATCATGGTTAAGAGCCTGATCCTCGCCCAGGGTAATTTCTGAGATAACATCTAGTGAGGAGTCACCAGATCCCCATCCTATCCTTAATGCCCCTCCTTGCATGGAACTCTTTTTGCAGGGCTGGGTTCTCCCTCCTAATGCCCCAGTTTGTTGGCACTAGACCCCCAGTCCTGACACCCTTGGCCAGATCTGAATTCCCAGCTGTGACTCCTCTCCTTGGTCAAATCTGGAAACTATGTTCCAACACCTCCTGCTGTACAGTTCCCGGCCAGTGCCATATCCTGTCTCTTTATACCTCTCCCTGACACTTGTTGGGTATTCAGACCTCACTTGCCAGAGCTGGTTCCATCCATGTCCTGTCTAATAAACTTGAATCGCCATCCTTCTGCTGTTCAGAGGGGACTCCTCTGCTTGCTCGAAGTTAAATCACAATGTATCCTTACCACTCAATACTACTTTAAGCTAGATTACTTTTACTGAAATCTCTCCCTAACCAGAAAGGATCCCATGATCTGATACTCCCCTCGCCAGGAGGTACATCCCAAGTGTTCTGATGGCTCTGCCTTCTCTCAAGTAGATTCCAGGCCTAACTCCAAACGAACATCACCCCCCCCCCACCCCCCTGGTTGGAGTCGAATCACCTTTTTATTACACTAAAGCTGGTCCAACATAAATTAGATGTACCAATACTTTCCTCTACTTATAGCAGAATCTCAAGTCTTGATTTCTTCTGCTAATTTTTGCAGTAATGCCATTTCTAATGTATCGCGCTGGTCAAAGTTGGCTCTGATTTTGATACCTAACTATGGATAGCCCCTGATCAGACCTGGAACTACAGTCATGACTCTCGCCTTTTTTATCTCCCTGTCCAGGTTATCTGATCCATGAGTCTGCAGCCTGGAGCGACACTTTGCAGCGCTGGTTTTTCCTGCCACGTCGTGCCAGCCAAGAACGCTACAGTGAGAAGGAGGATGAGCTCCGTGGCTCCAACATCATGCTGCGTGCCACCCAGGACTTTAAGGACATAAGTGTTACTCATATCGGCAAAGTTGTGCCCAGCCATGGCTTCTCCTCCTTTAAGTTTATCCCCGACACAGATGACCAAATAATTGTGGCACTTAAGTCCGAGGAGGATGCTGGGAAAGTGGCCACCTACATCATGGCCTTCACCCTGGATGGGCGCTTCTTGCTCCCTGAGACTAAGATTGGTGACGTCAAATATGAAGGCATCGAATTTATTTAACAAAACGTTTTATTTTTTTAGCTGACATCAATGTTCTGTGAGCCTGTTATCGCATGGGTCAGTCTGCTTCTGGGTTGTTGTTTTTAAGTGGACACTAATGAATGTAATGCTCTGAGACACGTTTCTGTAATGATGGACTCTCCGGGTAGCAGGGGTAGAGAGAGTGATGGCCCATGTCAACTTCAGGTGTTACTTTATAAGATGAAGGAAGTGGCCATATTCTGTTTACAGGTGTGCATGTGCTACCACATACCTCTTTAGTAGCCCACCTGGCACGCTGTCTCCTATCTCTTCTATACAACCTGTCATTCAAAATGTCTTTGTAGTGCATTGCTGCCAATTAACGTATTTTGAGCAGCGTTCTTGTCACCACCACTCCATTGCACCAGTGTAGTTGCTGAAAACAGGCACTGGTGTTTTCGTGACAATTGTGCTAGCTCTGCCTCTGTCACGACTTGAAAGACTCTTACACGTGATCTCAGCGCCTTCCCTGTCCACTGCAGCACCCCATGGGTTTTGTATTAATTTACGTTTTGCACATGACGCAGCCACATCTTTATCGTCCGTTGCTGCTGTGCAGGAATATTCTTGCAATGCAAGGAGTTCAGAGCCTGAAATAAAATGTATCCCAAAAAAGGGTGTTATTACATGGTATTGCTCACAATTCTTGCCGCTGTTGTGTGCTTATTATTCCTTTGATTAAAAATCTCTGGTTGAGGGTCTATGGGTCAAAATGTTCTAGGAGCGCAAATTGAAGAGATGACCGAGGATGGGACATTGAGGATCTAGGCAGATGCCATGAAATTATCACTGGGTGCAAGCTCACGGAGTTTCGCTACGCGGAACTCCGTGAAGTTACAAAAAAAACTCTGCAGAGTTCTGCAGGTGGCAAAGTACAGTGCAAACTTCCGTTAGCGCTGGTCTTCCAGCGGCTCGCAAACTTACGGTTTTCAAGCGGGGGGAAAAAACTCAGCTGCGCTACCCGGAGCGGAGTTTTCTGCACTCAGCAAGGTCCGCGGAGTGCAGAAAACTCTGCAAACGGAGCGGAGTTCACCGCCTAAGCCTAGAAATGAGCCACACATATTGCATATTGTGAATACAAAGCATTCGGAATCTACCTGTTTTTCTAGATATCGTTTTTATGCCTGGAGAAATAAGCTCTTTGTGTTTTAAAAAGGTCAGGCATGTTGGCTCCTTTCACTTTTTTTTTTTAAAGTTTCACAAAACAATTGAAAGTTGTGTTTTCTGTTTGGAACTGAAGAGTCTTCCATTTTAAAGAATCGAAATTGAATGGATTAGTCATTTAATGCAAAACTAGACTACTCACTGCTGTTACAATCCCACAGAGAGGATCTTCTCGGAATGACAGTGATAAGCGACGTTGTTTATTTTCACACTTATTCCATCTTTTTGGATCCCCGTGGTTCTTGGTTGTCGCCTCATATACGAAGTGATAGTTGAACTTAGTTTGGAGCTCAGTTAGCTCTCAACTTTTATCCATGTGTAGCTGCATATTGATAGAAAAACTCCTGTAAAAGTTGCTCTCAGTGTTTATTAAAGGTAGGTTCGAACAGGATAAAATATAATTTCACGTTAGACCGTCGTAAGCATTGTGGTCCATACGTCAATTCCTGGCTGACTTTTTTGACTAGGTAGGGTTTGTTTGTAAGCCTGGGCAAAATTACATTAACAAACTCCCTAATTTGGGGTTATTCCACATTTGCTTTTTTTTCTAAATTTCACACTAGACCATTTTTGCATAATTTGTGTCTGAAGTAATTTGGCGTCATGGAGTAGGCCTTGCAGAGAGGCGTTTTCTGTTACAAACAGCCCCTTGCCGGATTCATGTGTCATTATTTTGTGTGAGGTATGTCCTGGCATGAAAGGTCATGCAAGATGATTGCAAAAATATGCTTACAGAGCAAAATGTTTGAACATTCACTCTGCATCATTATCGTTTGGGACGATGGAGAGGACGGAAGGCTTTTAAACTTTCACGTCAGCGACCCCCGAAGAAGGGCGCTTCGCAGCCCGAAATGCATTGGGTTTTACTGAATAAAAACTGCTTGTGATGAACTCTGCATCATTCGTATTCTTACAAGAGGTCCGGATGGGCACAGTTTGAATATAAGAAACTTGTAAAATGGCAACATATTCCGCTTGTGGATTCGAATAAAAGAAGAAAAGATGTTTAAAGAAGAGTTTAACGAGAGTGTACCATGAATACTGGGTTGAAATTGAAGGTATATATGATTGTAAAAATGGCGACATTGAGCTGTGCGACTGGCTTTGGGGCAAAATGATGCCCCACTCCACAGAGAGCAAAATGTTTGCCAAGTTTTCATGAAATTTCACTAATTTTCACAGAACCAAATCACACAATTTTACACACTTGTAGTAACTTGGTTAAAGGGATCATCCAGCAATTTTAAATGTGACACTGCATGTACCTTCGGTGGCCCGGTTTTCTAAGCATTAGGTCTGCAGTGGTCAGACAGGACTGCATACTTTCCATCACTTCCGGGTGATAGTTGTCATTAGTCAGTCAAGGGCAAATTTATGGGAGCATTATGAAGCTTGGCTCCCATTATATCATAGCCTAGCACAAAAAGATATCACTGAGTGCGTAGGTACATAGCCAGTCGGAGTATGCATTGTTATTGCGTACTTTGATGAATAGAACAGTGCTGATCTCTGTGAAATTAGAAATGGGTAGACTACATTTTTCACAAATTAGAACTCCATACCTGGTACCATAACAAACATTGTGCCTTACACATCTTAAATGAGTGGGGCCATGTTAGCCTTCAGTGTACATTCACAAAGTCTCCAGAGTCTCAAGTTAACAACTCTCTCGGCCCAGTTCCTTTGTGAATGTTAGCGGATCCGGTTAATTTTCAATGTTGCAATGCATGGATACAGAGTTTATTTTTAATTATTTTTTTAAAACCTTTATTTTTACAATAGTTAAACAAGAGCCTGGATATCGGACAGAATGCAGGAAGTAGACAAGGGGGGGCAACTTCACAGGTCATGATAAAAAAACATGTCAATGGCACAGGCATGCCAATTGATGACAGACATTCACCCGTTCCCCACACAGGAATCACAACCAAAGGCGAGCCTTCACTCAGGGTCTCACTATCCTCGCTACTCGGCACAGCCTCAGGGGATATGAGCCCATCTCCTAGCTCACGCCGCACAGTGATGTCCTTCTCCACTTTTTCATCCCTCCTGGCCTCTTCGGCTAATAACCATTCAGCAACATCCCTGTGCCAGTGAGCTGTCTCAGGAGCCCGCTGTCCCATCCAGGTGATTGACACCATGCTTGGCAAGAAGCCGCATCAGCTATAACAATTTATAGCTCACCTTACGACCTTTAGGCCTTCAAATGTCTGCCAATAAACAGCATTGGTCGAGTTACCTGTATCGAGGTTACCGTTGTAAGTTCACTCTCCACCCAGTCCCAGAAGTGGTAGACTGCACTACAGTCCCAGGCCAAGTGAAGAAAGTCATCCCTGCTAGATGCACATCTGGGGCAATCGTCAGTATGGGCCTGTGATATCTGATGGAGAATTACAGGGGTCAGGTAAGTGCACTGCAGGAAATTATAATGACCCAGTTTAAAGCAGGCCTTGCACAATACTGTCTTAAGTGAGCAAGCGCGTGCCCAGGTCCCCCCTCCCACGCCACCTGTGCCCGCGACCAGCCTCCCACAGCTTCTATTCTTAAGGCTTTGTACAACAAGGATATCATGTGTCTGCCCAACCCGCAGGTCAACAGGACTCCCAAAGTGGCAGATGCCCCGGGGCCACGGGGAAGGTGGTCCATGTCCACTAGGCCATTTCCGCCAGGCCAGCGTGATGAAAGAAGTGTCCCTTTCCCAGGGCAAACTCTGTTTGGGCATCTTCTAAGCAAATAAAGTGCTCATTAGGCTACAAGTCCCCAAGCTGTTCACAACCCCCATCCCTCCAGGCCTAGAAGAACATGTTCTCAGCCATTTGTCGGACCAAAGCCAGTATGTTTACTGGTCCGTTTTCGGTGGATGGGGCATGTCATCACCACAGTAACCAGCGTTTGCCAAATTTGTGCCATCTGCCGCACCACAAATGGGAAATCGTCTGAGACTCCCGCCCCTTCCATTAATATTGCCGGTAGGTGCTCTACGTCGACCGTCCCAGCCAACAAGCGTTTCTCCCAGTTGTACCCAGTATCAAGCCATTGCACAGCGTGCTCCATCTGAGTGGCATAATAATACAGGTCTAGTTGCAGCACTTCCAGGCCACTAGCCTCGTAGCACCGTGTTAGGGTGGACAAGGTCACTCTCTGCTACGTTGACCGGCAAAGAGAAGAGAAACAAGGATCAAATCCAGGTCTTTAAATACCCTAGTGGGCAGAATGCAAAGGTTGTTCGGAATGATATAGAAGCAGCGTGGCAGGAGTACGATCTTGGAGATGGCCATCTGGCCCATCAGCGACAGCGGGAGCGTGTTCCAACAGGTGACTGTGGCTCTCAGCGAGTCCAATACCCTACCCATTTTAAGACGACGTTGTTGCACCCTGGTGTGCGCAACTATTAATCCTAAGTACTTGAATTTCACTACCTCTCAGCGCAAGCCTACATTCGGCAGGGATTCCACAGGAGTCCCAAATAATGCCACCAGGGGGACCAGCAGGAACTTACCACAATTAATCAGCAGCCCTGAATCCGTGCAGGATTTGTACCAGTATCCAGAGGGATTGGCAAGGTAAAAATTTGCATCATCTCCATATAAGGATATAATATACCTGTGTCACCCAGTTGTATTACTCAGTCTCGCAATTCCAGCGGGGCCCACACCGCCAGAGGCTTCATTGCAAGTGTGAAAAGAAGCAGGGACACCATTGGTGCCCCCCCCCTCCCCCCCCCAAAGCACAACTGTCTGAGTGGCATTGCCGCACACACGCTGGGCTCGGTGTAAAGAAGACCGATCCAGCCATGAAATTGAGCCCCGAACCCTATGACCATCAGCACCTCAAGCAAAAGACCCCAGTCAAAAGTTTTCTCCAGGTCAATGGAGACCAGAGCCCTCTCCCCCTCATCCGGCTCAACCTTGTGCATGACGTGACAAATGTGGACCAGGCTGGTCATAAGAGGGTTCAAGCGGGCTGCCAATAGCTTGCAAAGGACCTTCACGTCGGAGTTTATCATGGTGAGTAGCTTATACACTGAGGGATCTGTCTTATCCCTGCCTAGCTTAAGCAACATGCACATGTCCCCCTTTCTCATAGCGGGCGGAAGCATCCCTCTCTCTTATGCCTCAAAGAAAACTTCAAGTTGGCCCTGTGGGACCATAGCAGAAAACTCCTGGAAGAATTCCACCTGGAATCCATCCCCACCCATAGCCTTGGCCTGTAGCAATGCTCTCAGGGCCACACACAACTCCTCCAGTTCAATAGCAGAGTCTAGGCTCTCGACTGACATGTCCCTGAGTCTAAGGAGATCTAGACCAGCCAGGAAACATCCATTCCCCGTTTGGAGTGATCCAAGGGTCTGCTCTGTATGCCTGCTTTAGATGACCCTGAAATGCAAACACAATGCCCACCCTGCTCATTGCATTGAAGTCGTTAGGGGCCACCAGACATATTGTTGGGAATGGGGCCGTCTCTCTGCACAGGATTCAAGTCAGCAGCCTGCCCGGCTTGTCTCCTTCCCTGTGCAGCCGCTGCCTGTATTGTTTAAAAGTGTACTTATCTAGGCGGTCCCAGGTATCAGCTATGCGCCTTTGCAGCTCCTGTTCAACCCTGCAGGAGTCAAGGTCGTTCAGATTCCGTGCCTGCATCACAGGTCCATCTCCCCTTTTCAAAGGTGGCCTGGAGCTGTCGCTGTACCCCACAAGTTAGCCCCATACAGGTTTTGCGTAGCACAGACCCAAGTGCTTCCCGCTCCTTGGCCTTTTGAGCTATGCTGCTCCAGTTGGTGTCAAAGTAGTCCTTTGTAGCCTGTGACATAGTTTCCCTCCCGACCGGGTCCAAGTGCACCTTCACCGGCAATCTCCATACAACCCCTTTCTGTGCCGAATTTCCCCATGCCAATGTACAAGACACCACGAAGTGATCCGAGAGGAATTGAGCTAAGTGTGTCACCTCCATTCTGTCATTCATTAAGATTCCACCCACCGGGACCCTCTCTAATCTGCTATATGTGTTGTAAGTCAGGGAGTGACAAGTATATGCCTGCTGCATGTGGTGGTGAGTGAGTGTTGCAGTCATGTGATGTTTAGTGCCATCCTTGGGGTGGGGGGGGGGGGGGGGGAGGGGGAGGGGGACATCCTATCCAGAACCCCATCCACCACGCAGTTACAGTCTCCCAGCCAGAAGATGTGGGTGTCCACCTCCTGAGCCAGCAAATCCTGCATTGCTGGATAAAAAGGGGGGTCATCTACAATTGGTGTGTCTGTATTCAACACAGCTGTTTTCACTCCAGGGTGGAATACAGCATACCTGCCCTCTACATCTGCCTCAACATAAGTTAAGGAGAACAGCGTGACGGGGGCTGCCCAAATTATTGTCCCCCTAGAGTACGTGGAGTTTGAGGAGTGAAATATCTGACCCCTCCACTTCTGGCCAGGCTTCGAGGCCCTGGCATCATCCACATGGGTCTCCTGCAGACAGGCTATACTAATCCAATGGCGTTTCAGAAAGGTAAGAAACCTGTACCGTTTTCTGTAGGAGCCTAAGCCTCTGACATTTTGTCAGTAGCCTAAATTCACCCCCCATTGTCAAAGCATGAGGTCTCGTGGCCCCTCCCCCGTGTTCAAATACAGCTGCTGCAGAATTATGAACTAACACAAACCTATTTAGAACAAAAACCCACATCTCAACCAACAGACAACCTAAAGCAAAAAGATGTCTACCGATGTCCACTCATTGAATGTACCGGGACCTGCACAGCATCTCAACCCATCCAACAGGGACATGTCAACACAACCTGCCTACCAGTCAGTTGCACAGCAACACTTATGTTGCCCAGACCCCAAGTGGGGGATCCAGTCCTTGCCTGCCAAGCCTCAAACCAGCGCCCAACATACACTAGCCTAGTGCAAGCTCCAGCTCAATGATCCATTCGGGCCAGCAAGCAAGATACAGCCCTTGACATTTCCCCAGCATTCTACATCTCTATGCTACCAACCATCAACCACACATTGACAGCAACAACATACAACAGCGGTAGTCAACCAGTGTGTTGAGGCACAGCATGTACAGCATTCTACTTTAACATTTCAGCTCCCCATTCCCAATGCAACAAGTGTGTCTGGCACAAAGTCCAACTCAGGGTCCTGGACATCGGTCCACACTGCAGTCTCCGGGGGAGGGGTCCTACCAACCGGAAACACCACTGGGCCCTCCTCAGTGGGCATCTGCATGATGCCATCATGATGTATAGTTATTTGCTGAGTGTCCGAGGGGCCAGAACCCCGGTGAAACCCACTATAGCAGCTACACTGAGGGGCCCATGGAGGCCAGAACTGCGAGGCCCCCCGCTGGGTCAGAGAGCTGCGGTTCCATCCCAAAGCTCCAGCCACTCCCAAACCTCCAGCTACTCCCAAACCTCCAGCTACTCCCAAACATCCTCTGGATGGTCCAAAAAGTGTGCTTTCCCCTGCAAGATAACCTTCAGTTTGTTTTGAGAGGTACAGGGGCATGCACTTCAATTGTAGCACATGGAGCTTTTGTTTCACACTCAGAAAGGATTTGCATTGCTCCTGCACCATCCTGGTATAATCTCGTTAGATTGCTATTTTACGGCATTGCTTGTTCACCGGAGTTCCGGAGGATGCAGTCCCTATTGCCGTAATTAAGGATCTTTGTGATGATTGCCCTCAGCGGGGCCCCAGGCTTGGGGTGAGGAGGCACAAAAATCCCTGTGCGCCCATTTCACTTTAAAAAAGTCTGACAGTCCATGCGGCTGGAGCGCTGTCCATAGCGCTAGTCGGACCCCACCCTCAAGGAAGGCCTTAGCCAAGGTACTTTCCGCCTGTTCCGGGAGCCCCAGCATGCTGCTTCGGGCATGACCCTTGGCGTTCTCCACCCAGTATTCAAGCTCGCTAGAGACTGTTGACGTTTTGGCCATTTGACGTTTAAGGGCTGTGACCACTCCCTGTTACCATTCGATGTTGACCTCGGCCGCTGTGACTTTATCTGCTATTTTCCTTGGGTCCGCACGGAGATTGACATTTCTGGAGACAGTCTCTATTTTGTGCTCAAGTGCAGTGCGAGAGCCATGTATGGCCACCAATAGCTCCGCTTGTGTGGGCTCCTGGTCTCTTTCTGAGGACACATCCCGATTGTCTGATTTCCCCCACCCCCCCGGCGTGTGGTCCTCTACGGCTGTTGGCGCAACGTGGTGTACTGCGTGATAGTGTTCGCTGGGTGAGAGCATGCCAATCTGTCCTTACCCATGGTCACAAACAGGAGCTCCGATGTACAACAGCACAGGCAGGCATAGATTAGACCTCAACGCACCGGGCACACTGACTCGCACCAGTTGATAGTTAGATGAGGAACACCACATAGGAGTCTTTCCCAAAGGGCAGGTGAAGGCAGTCTCCACCCCCCCCCCCCCCCTTGCTACATTCCAACCCTCTTGGATGCCCCAGCTCCTGGCACCCATCAAAGGTGGCTGCGAGTTCCCTTCTGCCGGCCACCTATGCAGTGTACTGCAGTTCGTACCTCCAAGAAGCTCCAATGCCACTGGCCCAAGCTCTCAGGCACCGCCATCAGGCCCACCCCACTCTTCGAGGCAATGTAGTTCAAGGCACAGGCGCCTCCCAGGTCCCTCAGGATAATGACTGCAGTGCAGTCCCCCTCGTGGTGTTGCAGCTTCCCAACTCCATAAGCGTCAGATGCTCGGGGGCACCCCCGCCCTCTGATGGAGACCACTATTACATGGGTGCGCCCCAGGGGCTGATCATGTTTAGACCCCACAGGGATCCCTAGGGGCTGAACAAGTATAGACCCCATAAACTGTCACCAGGAGTCCCCGGTCACCCGTTGCCCCAGGCAACCAGAAGGAGGAACATGAGGCAGAGACTGTGGAAACTCACCACCTATGCAGATCAGGTTGACCACGGGCTTCGAGTGGATCCAGCGCCGCAGGGTAGAGCACGAGTCATCTTGAGGCCACGACAGCAGGCCGGGTGGTAGTGGTGCATACAGCAGGATCCCTGCAGCAGATGCCCTCTCCTTGCTAGGCTCCTACACTGCTCGCACCCCAAGAACTCAGGGGCCAGCAATCTAGGGCCCAACGCCCACCGTATTAGGAGCTTGCCCAAGCTGTTCACAATGGAGCGGCTCAAGCCTGCCTGCTCCAGGGCGCAGAGCCAAGCCGGGTGCGATCCCTACGCCGAGTTAGCCCCAGCAGGATTGCCTTCCATTTCTGCCACCAACAGCCTGCGGTACTGCACCCACCACTTCAGCTTCTCCTGGGTTGTCTTCTGCTGTATCTGCAAGGGGGGCTGGTCCGCGGACCCTCCCAGTCCGTGCGGTCCCCATCTCACACTCCTCTCGAGGCGGTCGACTCCAGACCACGGTGACAGCCTCTTGGAGTAACTGGGCCCCTATTCTATCTGAAGCAGCTTGGTTTGGGCCATATCACTGTGGTCGCAGCAGCAGCAGGAGTTCCACGCCGCACTCTGGAATATCAGCAACGCAGCTCAGCCCAGCTCACTGCCATCGCGGTTCCCTTTGGTCATAGACACACAGCTTGGCCCCACATTGTCAGGTGGGGCCCAAACTTGCAGAGTTTGCTGTATCATGAAAGTCCGGATGTCTCAGGATGATCATGGGCTGGCCTGGAGCTCACCGGGTCCCGTCCTGTCGGCCATGTTGCTTGGCCTCATGGATACTGAGTTACTTGAAATGTAGCACAAGATCAACAAAACTACTTCTACATCTGCGCTTGTTGCTACAGTGTACCCTATGAAACATAACACTAAGGACCAAGGTTTGTTTTGAATGGTTGCATAGATTTTATGGATTGTGGTGGGATTTTCTGATGGCGCTCTGGACAGAGGCACTCAGTACTTCACAACTGTATCTAGCTTTTGTCAGTTGCAGAATTGTTCTGGTGCCTGAGGAATCTGACACCACGCTATAGGACTTAGTGGGTAGGTGTAGGAAGGTGGAATCTGACTAATGGTTGCCCCCAACTTTTTGCCTGGTATTTGAGTGGTTTTTGACTAGTCTGGCTGGGATCCTGCTATCTAGGACCCCAGCCTATCTGCTTTTTCCCTAAAACTAATGTGAAGTACCCTAGGTACAAACTAATTGGATGCTGAGGATGCCCTGACAGTCCCTTGTAGATGGTACCCAGGGCATGGGTCCCTCAGTAGGCCTACCAGGGCTGCAGCACTTATTATGCCACCCTGGGACAGCCACACAAACTGACACCACCAGACCACTACTGTAGTCTGGGTAAGGTGGTGCTAGCACCCCTTACAGGGATATAGGTACCCTATATCCCACCCCATTACAACACATATACTCTCATTGGTCACCCCTATGGCAGGCCTTGGTAATCCTACAAGGCTGGGTGCTGAGGTATTTGTGAGGGGGGACCCCTACGTGAGTAGGGCCTCCCTGCAACCTTCATAAAATCATTGCTGGGTTGTTTGTAGTGTAGCCATACCATATACTCTTAACCGCATTATAAGTCTATCGCGATAACTTGAGAATGGCTACACAGAACCATATCGTGTTTGTTGTCAAACATGTAGGAATCATACCCCCAGTCCAGCCGTGGGCATGAGGGTACAATTCCCCCCTGCTAGAGGGGCGATATGGGAAAAGCGGCAGAATTTAGACACCAATTTAAAAGTGCACAAGTAGTACAAAATGGCTACTGCCCGCCACCTACACGACCCTGGCTGGCTGTTGCTGGGGAAAATCCCAGCCTCGCCAGCTGGACAATAGGGCTCCTGTGGCAGGGAGGTGCTAGCATCTCCCCAGACAGGATAATGTGGATTGGAACAGGGTGGGTGCACAAAATGTCCTTTCAGAGTTGCATGTAGGCAGCTGCAGTGCCTTCATTCTGCATACACCGCTTGGAACCGGTTCAGGGGCATCCTGCCCCTTGCCCAGGCGGGAAACACACAAAGGGGAGAGGGTGTAGCCACCCTTTTCCGCCTCACCACTCCTTGGTGGACACTCCCCTAATCTTGGGGATAAAGGTGAATAACGTGGCCCCAGAGCCTCAGATTACTCTTTAACTTTACAGTCTTGACCTTCGACTTGCTGCTGCCCAGCTGACGGAAGAAATCTCCCTTGGGGTAAAGGAGTTACCCCCCTGCTTGGCAGGCACCTGAAACACTGCAAGTGACCCGGTTGGAACCTCGCTGCTCCTACGGACTTCGAAGACTTCGAACACCCTTGAGGTGGGTTTCCTAAGCATCCCAGAGGCCTGTGAGCGTGCTCAGCAAACCTGAGTACCGTGGACCGCGTTGTTGCCGAGATTCCCAATACCCCAGGACACCGGCCACCTCTTGCGTAGCACACGACCCTGACCAGTGGGGTAGTTGTGCTTTGGCCCATTATTGAGCCAACCACCAAGCAGCATTTGTGCCAAAGACCAGCGCCCTAGCCCCCTCCGGTGGCCTGTGGGCTCCCTTTTACGCACTCCATTTTGCTGCCTTCCGCGGTCCCTTGTCTCTCGACTTGTGGGCCCTAGCGGAAGACAATCTCGACAACTACGAGTTCCCCTGGTTGCTCCAGGCCTGCTCTACAGTCTCTCGAAAGGAGACCTCTCACAGACCTCGTGGGTCTGCACCAGTAGCCGATTTGTTCATCTTGCGTGGGTTGCAGTTGCCAAGGCTTAGTGGATCCATTCCGGGCACTAACACCGCAGCGACCCTCATCCGACGTGGGACAGTTGCCCTCCAGGAGCTGACCTTCCTTGAAGCCTCCCGGAGCCTGTGGCTGCAGATCCAAGCTACACCACTTCCCACCTGAAGCACCCGACATCGAAGGGCTCTTTGCTTTGAGCCTCCTGGTCACTTTGCAGTGACCCAGACTCTGTCCCCTCTGCTTTCAGGTTCTTCTCTACAATCTTCACATCTTTGATCTTCACGGAATCATCGACTCTTTTGGCTAGCAGAACTTTTGACTATTTTCCCATTGAAAATCAGCCCGCGACCCGACCTCGAAATCGACCTATGCACCCGGCTTCCCTGGGGCAGGTAACAGTGGTACTTCGGTACTCTCGTGGTAGTGGGCTCCTCAAAAGCTTAATTCTAAAGTTTTAACTTTGAACTCCTGCTAGAAGTATTTTTAAACTGTTTATTTCCAACTGCGACATTCTCCATAGGCTTTAATAGAGATCCCGATAGCAGCTATTTCCACTGCACGCGCCTCCCGTGGTTCCCCTTCCTCATAACCTGGGGTGGATTCTTAAGGGGCCAGCGGTCCTAAATGCCCTAGGCATTGTCTGTAGAATTGTCGTGGTTCTTATACCACTTTTTTTGATATATGGTTTGGTCCCCCCCTGGGGACCTGTGATTCCTGTGCTGTTTATTGTGTTTATAAATGCTTGTTTGAATTGTAACTTTGCCACAGCTTCATAAAGAGACTGTGGGATTCTGTCTAGAATAAATACATATATTTTATATATATACCTGTGTGGGCTACTCTTTCATTTGGTCATTCAAGAGGTTATTTATGGTAAAACAATAAGCTTAACACTCCTTCAAGACTTAGCCTGAAGGCTGCTCTCCACAGCTACCACTAGGATAGCTTTCTTTAAAGGTTGGCTTAAACCTATCATCAATAAGAGTCGAATTGGACTGGTGCAAGGTGTCCCTATAACTAGGAGACAGCATATGCCAGGCCAACTTCTCACAGTAGGTCAACACCAAATATGGCTTGTATGTTTTACTGGAGTTGTGGTCACTAGGTGTCACAGTTTACTTGTGCTGAACCCACATTTTGCAGTAGGGGTTGCTTAGGGAAGGATGGTATAAGAAATGGTCCTCAGTGACTGGCTCAGAGGCATGTTCAAAAAACCAACCTCTTCACATGTAGGAGAGGGTACATGGCTGCCTGCAGTGAGGGTCACTTGCTGCTCCTGAATATGAGGTAGTGGGGCTAGTGGTTGCTAAACTACATCTAGGTCAGGTGTTCCCTGGAAGGTTTGGTCATGGGTCTTGGCTCTCAATTTCACTGTGCACAGTTTTACTGCGAAATGTGGCCAGTTGATTGATTCTGGGTTATTTGTACTCGCAACAAAGGATCACTTCTCAGACAGGTAAACAGTTTTTTGTTATCGTTATTATAATGTTGATAACCTTTCCACTGGTTTGTGTTTCAAGGTCTAGTGGCACCTTCACTTTCTCAGGATCAAGTAGTGCTTTTGCTGGGAGCTGCTTCTGTTCTGCCAGGAAGGGGCATGGCTTGAACGCTGAGGTAACATGGCACCCGGAATGTAAGCTCTCGCTGAATAATCTTTGCATCAGCACAGATCCGGAATCTCGAGGACAGCACCCAGCTCTCACTGGTCGAGGAATGGAGAGAGGACCGACCGGTGGGATGTAGGAGCCCAGGGCTTCACCAGTCGTGGCTGCTCCCGCGAAACAGTAGTTGGATGGGGGTTGGGGAAGGAGGGGAAGGGAAGGGAGGGAAGAGTGTTAACAAAAAAAAACAAAAAAATCACTTACCTGCCGGCTGGACGGTCTTCTGCGTCTCTTCTGTCCGCTCGTCCTCTTGCTGGCTTCTGTTGGAGCAGGAAGCACCCAGGCTCACCTAAGCCAATCACAACGCTGCAATGCAGTGTTGTGATTGGTCTGAGTGCTGTGGTTCGGCGCTCATTTGGGGAATGGGAGCCTGGGCTGTAATGCAGTCTGGGTGGAGAACATGCAAAGAGGGAATGAATATGTGGCCTGTCCCAGAGGGCCAACCAAACACTAATGTGCACTTAGGAGGGTGCCACCACTCCTCCCCCTGCTGTCCAGCCCCGCCCCACAAAACTGCCTCAGCACGGAAAAATAAAAAAATAATATTGCGTTATAAATTTATTTTTCCTTTTTGGCGTGCTGAAAGGCAGAGGGGTAAAGCCCATATATCCTGAGATTTGCCAGAGAAACCGGTGAGCTGTTAATTCAAGATGGCGGCGGGTTCTCTCCAGGGAATTTCATAGCTGGAGGAGTGCAGCGGCGAGAGAGTGCTCCATGCAGCTTTCCCTAAGGGGGGGGGGGGGGGGGTGCCTCAGGGTGAACTCCTGCATTGGGGACCGCCAACCCTACATGGAGATGGGGGATGCATGCTGCCGGGACGTGGCCACCTTCGGTACCGAGTTACACCCTAGAGGCCCGTAAGGCCACCGCAGTGTAGACTGCGGTTTAGGTGGGTGGTTGAGCAAGTTTGCTCTTCCATAGTTTGGATGGGGGCTGCTTTTGCGAAGTTGGGTCCTGTTCTGGGGGCGAGGGAGCCGAGGGTAGTTGGGGGGGTGGGGGGCTCGAGGCGGGGAAGTTGGGGGGGGGAAATAGTTTCTTCGGGGGAGGGATGGGACAGTGTCTCCGAACGCGACTGGACATGGAAGGGTGTTGTATCCTGGCGTCTGACATGGGACTATGGCTAATTCTGGAATGGTGACATGGAATGTAAGGGGACTCCACACCATGGCAAGGAGGCATAAGATTCACGCTTATCTGGTGCGCAGGGGTGTTCAGATTGCGCTATTACAGGAGACGCACTTGACGAAGCAGGAGGGCATTGCGCTGCAGCGTAGGTGGAGAGGGCAATTATTTAACACCACGTATTCCGCCTTTGCAAGGGGAACTCTGATTTGGATAAGAGCGGGGACCCCCTTCCAAGTAGTTAGGCACACAATAGATCCGGATGGCAGGTATGTGGCTGTTGAGGGCAAACTCAGGGGCCGGGACATCGTGCTCTGTAGTGTGTATGCACCTAATATCGAACTGGGACCCTACTTCACGAAACTTTCAGGGGCACTGGCAAGTTACCTAACAGGTCCTATCATGCTGGGAGCGGACTTTAACTCAATAGCAGACCCTGCACTAGATAGGTCCCATCTGCTATTAGGGACATCCCCGGTACACCGGCTGGCGAAGCGTAGGCTCGAGTGGCAGGGGAGGTGGGGACTGGAGGATGCCTGGAGGGCACAACACCCAACAATGAGGGACTACTCGTATTACTCAACACTGCATGACCTACATGTCAGGCTAGATGCTTTTTTGTGCTCTCCGGCCGTGCTCCAGTCAGTGGTACACACAGAGTATTTAAACCGCACGTTGTCCGACCACAACCCTCTACTACTGACGCTAGAATGGATGACCGAGATCTCGAGGGTCCCAACGTGGCAGCTGCGGCCTGATACACTAGATGACCCACCATACCGGGCGGCACTGGGAGAGAGGATTACTCAATACTTTAACGAGAATAGCGGATCCACGGCGACCAGAGCGATGGAGTGGGACGCTTTCAAGATAGTTGTTAGGGGACATATGCAGGAGTGCGCAAGACTCTGTTGGAGGACTTGGACAAGGCGGAGGGGAAGTTACGGGAGGTTGAGGTGGCGCGGCCTGGTCACCCCGAGCTCCAGGAGGCAGTTTGCGAGGCTAGGGAAGCAGTGGCGGTTGAAGTGGAGAGGCCCCTGCAGCTTCGACTACAAGAACTATTTGGTGAGAGCACACGCAGAGGGGGACAAAGCGGGAACGCTGTTAGCTTGGCTGGCCAATCCCACTAAATGTAGCCAACCGATTTTGGCCATAGAGAGGGTGGGGGGCAGCATGCTCTCCGCCCAGATGGACATACTGGATAGTTTCTGCTCGTACTATGGGACACTTTACAAGAGCGCGTTGGAGGGGTTGGAGGGGGACATTGACGCCTTTCTGGAGGGGCTGCAGCTGCCCCAACTTGACCAGGAAGAAGCGGAGGCCTTAGGCAAAGACATTGACCTAGCGGAAATCAGGGGGGCAGTGAAGCGAATGGCTCGGAACAAAACCCCGGGCCTGGACTGTTTGCCTATAGAATTTTATGGTAGATACCTGGATCAACTGGCTCAGAGGCTCCAGGAGGTGTATAATAAGGCCAAGAATAGGGGTAGACTGCCACAATCCATGTGCGAGGCACTGATGATCCCACTGCTGAAGCCAGGAAGGGAGGGTACCGACCCCGCTTCTTATAGGCCGCTGTCAATGCTGACGACGGACTATAAAATCCTGAGCACCATACTGGCGACCAGACTGCTGCGGCACATGCCGGAACTGGTTCATGGTGACCAGTCTGGGTTCATCCCTGCGAGAAACACTACCGCTAACATCCGTCGATTAATCCGATTGCTGGGGGACCCGATGGCGAGCACACGTGCGCCACTCGTCTTATCAATCGATCTAGAGAAGGCATTCGATAGCCTAGAGTGGGATTATCTGTACAGAGCCATGAAGCGTTTTGTCCTAGGTGATGGATACATAGGTTGGACGAAGGTCCTATATGCATCAGCAGTGGCGAGGGTGCGGGTGGAATCCCTCATTTCGAGCCAGTACCAAGTGTGCCGGGGCACCAGACAGGGGTGCTCACTCTCCCCGCTGTTGTTTGCGCTGGCAATAGAGCCCCTCGCGGCGGAGGCCAGAACAGGCCGTTACTACAGGGGGCTGGACTACAGAGGGACCCCGCAACTTATCTCACTGTATGCAGATGATCTGCTTTTGTTCTTGGAGGACGCCGCAGACGCGCTGAAGGGCGCAGAGAGACTTCTCGCGAGCTTTGGCAGGATATCTGGGCTACAAGTAAACTGGTCCAAGACCTGTTTGTTCCCGCTGCGCCAGGGCGAACCGCGACCTGACATCCGACCACTGCTCAACTGGGAGCCTAGTTGCCTTAAATACTTAGGAGTACATATATACCATTCTGCTGTGGATATGCTGGAAGGCAACGTGGGACGATGTATACGGGCACTGAAGGGCAGCATGTCCTTTTGGGCCACGCTCCCGCTCTCGGTAACAGGACGAATCTCATTATTAAAAATGATAGCTTTGCCACGCCTTCTATACTACTTCCGCACGCTCCTGGTGTGGATACCGGGCTCTGTTTTCCGGAAGCTGCGATCGTTGTTAGTCTCGTTCCTCTGGGGCACGGGAAGGCGCAGAATTGCGATGGCGATTCTGACCCGTCCAAAGGACGAGGGGGGCCTAGCGGTCCCGGACTTCGAGTTTTACTATCTGGCGGCGCAGCTGCAGGTCTTTACACAGGAGGTGGCAAGAGTATATCGGGGGCCGGAGCAAGACAGAGAAGGAGGCACCCCCCGCCATGTGCTGGCGTATATCACGCTGCAGCAGAGGCTGGTCATCGGAGACTTGTCCATGGAGGAACAGACGTTCAGGCAATGCTGGAACCGGTCGCAGCGTCGAGCGGGAGTGCGGCGTCCGTACGTGCCATAGATACTGCTGGGAATGGTGACGGCGCTCCCGCACGGAGGAGACTGGTCGGTATTACAGGTGTGGGAGGAGGCGGGCCTACAAATGTTGGGCGACTTGTACGAGGAGGGAGCATTGATCCCTTATCAAACTCTGCAGGAGCGGTTTGGTCTTCCGAGGGGAGATTATCTGATGCACGCGGCAGTGACTGGAGCGATGCAGGAGCACTGGGGAGAGGGGCTCCTAGAGCCTACCACATCTGCGGCTTGCCAATACACCATGATCATGATGTCTGCTGGCACTTACAAAGCAGTGGCTTGTCTGTACTCCAGAACGATGCGCGAAACTTTACAGCCGATGGCGGCGCTGAAGGCGAAATTTGAGCTGGATATACAGACAGAGATCCCTGACACCACGTGGGCGGGTATAGTGAGGAGGGCTAGGAAGAGCACAAGGAACGCACGCTTCCAGTTGATACACTTTTATGTCCTCCACAGGGCCTACCTAACACCAGGTAAAATTGGGAAATATTTCGGAGTGGAGGATGCGGCGTGCCCTAGATGCGGCGCAATAGGAGCAGAGCTAGGTCATATGCTATGGGACTGCCCTCACCTGCGCGAATACTGGAGGGAAGTGGGCGAGACACTGGCTGAGGTAACGGACAGGGAATTGCAATATAACAAGGCGGTCTGTGTCCTGCACTGGTTTCTTCACACGCCCAAGAACAAGACGACAAGTAAATTTATAGATATGGGCCTCCTCTTGGCAAAGAGGGAAGTGACGAGGCTCTGGAAGTCGAAGGTGGGCCCCACACATAGGAGGTGGATTAATGAACTACAGAAATGGGCGGCGAGTGAAAGTACACTTAGATACCAACTGGCATGTCGTAGGTCAGATGATAGGGCACTAGAGGCGGCCACAGAGTGGGAGATGTTGGTGCAGGCCCTGCGCAACAGCGAGATTGAGGAGGAAGAGGAGCCCTCTGATACTGATCCTCGGAACGTCCCAACCACACATACACAGTAGATAGTCATTTACTTCCGATAAGTACCCACGAATACATATTAAGGCCGAGTCCAGTCGTTGGCGAGGGCACTGGAGGGTGGAGAGGGAGGGGGATAGGGGGATAGGGACTGGGGAGGGGGAGTGACTGGGTGGGAGGGAAGGGGGGAGAAAAACTTAAAAGCGGAGCGCAGACATCTTATAATGATATAAACAAATGTACAGGGTGAAATATGGTTAAGTATAATGACCTACATGTTATCGCTGCCCGGCCTCTGGGATGTGGGCTCACAAGCTGTGTACGGAAGCCTCATGGCCAAGAAAGGAAAAGGCACTGGCATTTGCGGTGCAGGGTCATTATGTATGTAAGCTGCTTATCCTTTTGTTCTGCAATAAAAACGGTTTAAAAAAAAAAAAAAATGTTGCCGGGACGTGTCCAGTCACAGGATCCAGAAGGCGTGGGAGCCGCCCCCCTCCTCTTTCTGCCTCTGTCCTGTCTTCAGGCAAACACTTTAATCTGACAAGTGATCCAGGTCAAAATTCCAGAGAACTATCTCCATCTTGGTTCCAGTTGCAAGGGAATGAGCAACATACAGCTGCATGTCTGGTAAGATATCAGCTTCATGCAGGCTTGGTAGGTGTTGAAAGTTTTGCTTAGAGGATCCCTCCAGTAACACAATTTAGGACAGCTGGCCACTAAGCTAGCTCCCACAATAAATGGATCATTGTGCATATATCCACTACCCTGCTAGTCAGTGAATAAACTACTTTGTGGCCCCGTTCCCATTCAAGGTGTATAAATTCCATAACACACTAAACATCTGAGCTTAAGGGGCATATACGTTCGGAGGAATACTTGTGAGGATAAGATGTGAAGGTCATCATTTCCCAAACTGTCTCTAGTGAAGGAACTATAATTGTGCAGGCATCATCTCAGTACCCGTACACTCTGGCATGCAGACGTGTCATTATATTCAGTGCTTTAAATGGGCCGGTACTCACCGGTACTGAGTACTGGCACTTCTTACATTTATCACTCTGTAGCACTTCTCTACTGCCGAGGAGAGTACTAGTACTCATGAAACGCTGGTGCTGCGACCTTTCTTTGATAGCCAAGGCACTTGTGTAGACCTGAGCCGAGCCCAGCTGAACAATTCAGCTTGGGCTCATTTGCATACTATCCGGGTGTTCACCATCATGCTGGGTTGCAAACACAGACATCGAGGCAGCCCGGTGACAGCGTAATTAAGAAAGCCGTGGGAGGTAACCAAGTTCAGATGGCTTTAATCCCACCTGATTCTTTTGTTAAGTGTCTGTGTATGTTTGTCTGCTAACCTGTGATTGTTTTTGTGTGAGAGAAAAACAAGAGAGGAAGGGGGAGAGAATAGAGACACTCTTGGAATTTATATTAAAGGAAATGTGTGGAATGCTTTGTTTGTGCATGTCTGCTTGTTTCTTTCTGTGTTACCGAGAATATATAGAATTGTGCAATTAACAGTATTGATGTTGCACATATTACAAAACAAGGAAATGTTAAAATATTGCCGCGTTTGGCTTTCCTTTTGTGTAATGAGTAAACAAACCTGCTTTGTTTATAGAAAGACATTTCCCATGTGTTTTGGTATGTGCTGCAAGTAGTATCAAAGTCAATAAGTATTGGCATGTCTTGCCCTAAGCCCCACCCCCAAGGCCCCGTCCATTCGCCACATTTCAATGAGTACCTGCACTATTTTGCCCCCATTTAAAGCACTGATTATAATGGTAGACTACATGTGTGGCGGTAATTAGGCAATGCTCCAGAATACTGAAACAAGCATCCGTAACTGCAATGCATCTGCTTTGCGTTTGTAAACATATGCCTTTAATACAGAGAGTCGACCACATGGTGCACCACTGAACCATGCATTAAAACGTATGCAATATTTTGTCGTAAGAAAGCCATAATGGTATTTAATGGCGCCGTGCAAAAACACGTAACCGTCCGTGTTATGATGGTGCAATATGCACCTGATAGATGGCATTTTCACACTCGGCAGCAGGCCTTTGCGCAATAACAACAATCCACTCACTGTTATTGTCTTAGCAGAAAAGGTCACTTTTATTAAGACCGTTAAAACAAATATTTTTCTTATGTAAAGACTATAAACAATCATTGTCATATCAACCCCTTTTTGCATTATGCTTCAATCAAACCCAAACACATTTTATCATAATAAACCCAAATAGTTCCAACAAAACTTGCAAAAATACACCCCATGTAATGCAAAGTCCCATCATTTCCTTTACCCTCCTTTGCTTATTGACCTTCCCCCCCCCCCCACCCACACCCCAGAGGGATGGATAAGCCCGCTCCAGACTATTCAAACTCCCCCAAAAAACGCCATCCCAAAAGGCTTGCTGAAAGAGAAATTTATTAAAACATTTTTCTTACACCATAGATTTTTGTTCCAAAAATTTGCCAGCAAATCCCTCATCTCCAATAAATAATACGCTTGACCCAGCTGTGATAAATGAACACCATCCTCTCTGAAAAGATAATCTTCAGCACCTGTTATATTGTCGTGTGATAAAACTTTAATACCCATAGCCTGGCAAAAAACTTTCATCGCCCGGTTACGCTTCCTTCTGGCCTTTTCAATCGCAGCGTGATTACGTGTCCAATGTTGTCGGTAAATAAACTCTGTCCACACCAAACATGTGCCCGCCCAATTGTCCTTTAGTACTGCAAGGTCCAACTTCATCTGTTTAATAAGGGTTAAACTTGACAGAGGCACTAAGTCATTTTCACCTAAATGTATAATTAACACGTAAGGAAAACCTTGTGCAGAAGACAGCTCCTTTAACGTGGGAAACAAACCCGCCCACCGCATACCACCTTTTCCTTTCCAGAAAACTTTGTGCCCTTTGCTTGGTAGTCCGAGTGCTCTGCCATATATCTGCTGTTCAGCAAAGACGGCTGCCCATTTACTGAAAGAGTGTCCCACTATCCAGGTATGCATTTTTGTTGACAATGAACTCTTCACGCAACCTCGACGGAAAAACAAAATTAGAAGGAAGAAATGTACAAATAACAACTTAATTTCCTGACATAGCGGGTACAACAGGCTGATTTCCACCTCCCAATCCTCTTGATAATCTCCCACTCCCAACCAAACCTGGCCGCTTCAGTAGCCGCCCCAATATGAAAATTGTGTGTTCCAAACAATAAAGGGTCTTTGCCAAGTTTAACCAAGGCCTTCCTTAACACAGCCAATAAATGGGCACTAGAAATCTTAGTTCCATTCAAATGAGAAAATATTACACCAGACCGGAAACTAGTAGATTTAGACAACGATTCCCATTCCCTCAAAGGACAGCGATACATTACCCCTCTGTTGTTTAAATGAACCCACATGCGTTTACCCAGTTGGTCGGTGTTCGACCTCCTCAACCAGATCCTCAGTTCGTTTCCGTGTAACTGAACCTCGCTGCTCTGAATGCACACCTTATCCATCAAACACCCAATAATTTGGAAACCCTGAAAGCACCAAAGAATAACCTGATCATGCATAATCTAAAACGAGAAACCTCCCAATTATCATAACAGCAAACTGGTAATTGTGACAACAACTGTTGCAATTAGAGCAAAAGTAACTGGTTCACGTAATGGCAAAGAATAAGTATGTTCTCTGCTAAAACCTTTCAACATTCTTCTTAACAAAACATCCTCCACGGGGTCCTGACACCACCATAATTGGCAATAAATGGTTGTGTGTGACAAGCCCTTGTTAATCAAATGTAACACAAACTGTAGAATTAAACTTTTGTTACCATCTAATTTCCCACCAAAACGTTGAGATTTTGCATAAATTAAAAATTTCGCTCCAAGCCTGCTGATAGCTTCGTCTGGTGGAAGGAGCTATAGATTTTTCCACTAATTAGACGATCCTTAATCCCCCAGCACCCAGGTGCTCTGCGGAATCGGAGTTTTGAAGGTGTCTGCCCCTGGTGCCAAGCCGTGGAATTTCTGCCAATTAAAGCAAGACAAAGTGTCTGCTATAGAATTGTTAATGCCCGGAATGTGCCTTGCTCTGAAAACAATATTCAATTTAAGGCTCTATAACATGAAAACCCGCAACAGGCGTAGCACTCGTAGATCTTTAGCTCTTTGATTATTAATAAGATCTACCACAGACATAATGTGAAAAAGCACACATCTATCCCGAAATTCCTTCCCCCAAACCAGCAAAGCGACAATCAGAGGGAATAATTCCATGACGGCAATACTGCGACCTTGCTGAAGCCAATGAGGGAGCCACCTTTCTGCACACCATCGACCCTCCCAAAACAAAATTAAACCATGGGACCCAGACGCATCTGAAAAGAGTTGGATCTGCCAAATGGTATTGTCCTCCACAAAAAAGAGGGAAACTCCGTTAAAATCTTCCAAAAACTTTAGCCAAATGAAAAGGTTTTTTTTGATGGCCTTAAAAATTCTAATTCTGTGGTGAGAAAGGAACGCTTCTGACATTGCCACCCCCAAACGTCTGAAAAAGGTCCTACCTGCCCTGACCATCCGACAGGCAAAGTTTAGATAGCCCAGTAAGCGCTGCACCTACCTGAGCTCAATCTTGTATTTGACGATTACACCCAACAAAAAGGACCTGATTTCCTGGACCTTTTCAGTTGGCGCACGAGCCTTCATATCCTGTGTGTCGATTTCGATACCCAGAAAAGTAAGTTTGGTCCTGGGACCCTCAGTCTTTCTGGAGCCAGCGGGACACCCAACTCTTTAGCCATGTTCTGAAAAATGCCTAGAGCCCTGCGACACTGATCTGAATGTGCGGCTCCAATGAACATAAAGTCATCCAGATAATGACAAACATATTTATGACCGCTTCGCTTGGTAAAAAAAAGTTGCAAAAATGTACTAAACATCTCAAAAAGAGCATAGGACACTGAGCAACCCATAGGGAGAACTCTACGTAAAATGCTCCATTAAAAAACATGGCCAAAAGCTCAAAAACCGATGGGTGTATTGGTAATAAGCGACAAGCTGACTGAATATCGCTCTTCGCTAATTCAGCTCCAGTCCCAACCATCCTTACCAATTTTAATGCATCATCTACTGAGGCATAAGGCACATTAGAATCAGCAGGAGAAATTAATTCATTAATGGATTGACCCTCGGGCCAAGATGGTGAATTAAACGAAATTCCCCTGCCACTTTCTTGGGTATTTAGCCCAAAGGCGATACAATCAAGTTTACCAGGGGGTTCTGCCAGAATGGACCCGCTATTCTGCCTGCTTTCAATTCCGCATCCAATTTCTTTTGCACAATCTGTGGTGACTTCTTGGCAGATTTCATGTTATCAGCCCATCGATTATACCTTGGCCCCTGATAACCAATCTCGAAACCGTCCCTGAATCCCCAATAAAGTTTGGAAGCAATTTCTGAATCTGAGTACTCAGTCAGCCATGATTCAAGAATCGACAGCCTAATTGGAGTATGAGCCCTTTGGCATAGGTTGAAAAACTGAGCCCCGCCCCCTTTGAAATCTCCCTTGCTCCCCAAACCTTTGATTGGTGAAATATTGTGTAATGGCATGTTTTCCTCCACATTGGGAACATTCATGTTTAAATCTACAAAACTCTCTGGTGAAGACACCCCGATTAAAATTCCAACATGCTCCGGATACTGGAAACTGTCCTCTACCGAACCAACCCGCCCCGATTTGGGCGGGGTGAGGCTGAAAAGGCCGGTATGTAATTGGTAAACCACTTGTATGCGTCGTTGCAGGCGGTTGGGTAGAGGACATCCACTGAAGCCAAAGCTCCGCATCAACGTCACCCCAAGGTTTATCGTGGAATATACTGACCCTGGCCCTAAATTCCTCGTCGTAGCTGAGACACGCAAAACCACCAAAGTGCATTTGGACCTTACGAATGATGTCCATGTATTTGAACATGGCAACTGCCCTATCTTGATGCCTTTCGCAATAGCATAGATCAAGAATGCTGACGTCCAATTCTCGATGTTCTTTGGGACCCTGGGATGTTTAGCAAGCTCCCATTCCTCTTCTAAAGATCGTTCTTTAGCCTGAATGTCCCTATGAAGTAGTTTAAACACATTAACAAACTTGTGCTGCCACATCCTGTTTTTTGCCTTATCTGAAAGATGCGTCCCCAATGGCATAGCTATAACCATATAAGGGAGCCTCTTACGAATATTATTATTAACTTACCCCACCTGCATGTTGCTGGAATTTATTTCACCATCAACCTTTTTATCTTGACTTGTATCCTTGTTTACCACAGCAACGCTACTACCAGTTGGAGACTGCGCAGCCACATTCACCACACCCTACCCCGTAATCACCCCCAAAGCATCAGACAATGAGGAATCACCCACACCTACAGAACGTGTATTGCGCTTGCCAATCAAGGGTTGTGGCCAAGAAGCCCACCAATGTGGCTTACCTGTCGGTAACTGAGCTGAGCGTTTCTGAAATTCTTTGGAATCATCACACTGACGACGACCGTGTCGCTGTTCTTGTTCCGTTGCGCTGTTCGCTCCTGACTTCTGCAACAAACTAAGAACATTGGTTGCCCCCGACTCACCCTTCGAAAATACATTATCGTGCATTATCAACTGTACATTACCATCAACAATTCCTTCCCCCAAAATCCCTTCTTCTAGATCATCATAATCATCCCCATAATCCAATTGCTCCTCATGTATTTCCAATCAGTCTTACTACTTCCAGGCAGTTCCCCATCCCCCACACCCCCATCATACAACCTCCAATTGGTCACAGGCATCCGCTCCGAAAGCCCGGCCGTACACCGAAAATCCACACGTGATCAGCCTTGTGTGCCTGATTTTTTACCAAAAGCTGCAAAATGCTCAGTGTTCAAAAGACTGGAGACTCCAGTCACTGTCTGTGAACCTGATGATGCTGACACATTCAAGCCGCTCCTGCCTGAAGACGCTGAGAACTCCATACTGTTTCACCCAGCTCCCCGCTCAGAGCTGCCACCTCTAGCCAGCATGGTGTTAGAATGCTCCACCCAAACACATTGCCCAGTCTGAGGCCCAAAAGATGAATCAAAATTAAAGCGAGGCTTACCTGGAGGAGGGCGAGATGTAGGAAAAATAAACTCGCTCCCAGATGAATCCCCTAACTGTCAGGCGTTGGAGCAGCATGCTCACTTTGAGGAACAAACTCCACAACCTCAAACTCCTCATGAGCATAATCATGCACTGATGACTCTGTGTGCTCAAGATGACCTGTTGCAAGTGAATCCCCACTTGACAACTGAGATTTACAACCAGGGGGGGCCTCTGGGCATAGGGGACTGCACAACAACAGAATTGTCCCTCACCAATACTGTCCCAGGTACCTTGAAACGCTTAAATAACTGCTTATTCTCCACTCGTTTGGGTGCAGGGAACAAAACCTGATCCTCTAAAACATCTTTCCCACTGTCGCTTGAATAGTCCACTAAGGAAGCAGAGCGCTTGCCTGAAACCACTTGAGGCGCTATATCAATTTGAGCGCCTCCCATACTAAAATAGGAGCGCTCCGTGAGCACATTAACTTTCACTTTGGCCCGTTTTGTAGGGGAGGGGCTCACCGGCAAAGAAAGAGAAATTGCCGCCCTTCCTGTGAAACCCCGCCCCCGCTCCATCCCTCCCCGAAGGAGCGAAGCAGAATGTGTCCGTGAGGCAGCCCCACCCCTCATTGAAGCTCCTCTCCTAACCCAGCCCACACGAGAGGCGGCGACTGCCTCCAACTGACCTGCCTCCCCAGCAGAAACTGAGGAACACCGCGACGTTGCCAGCCTGTCTCCACTGCTCCGCCGGTAAGGACGGCCGCGGCTCTGCTTCACCGCCGCAACGCGTTCTCCATTCACCGGCGTCAGCGGAGCTCAGCCGTACCACGGCAAACATGCCGCCACCGCCTCCGAAACTCCTCGCGCTGCCTTCCTTATCGGGCGCACCGCGCCCACCACCTCAGCAGCAGACACACCAGGCCTCAAAAGGTCCTCACGACCCGCAGCGTCACGCACTGCCTCACCTTCGCCATTCGGATATTCCTAAAAATACCAAACTACTCTCCACCAAGAGTGACAAACTCTGTGACAGGAATTGAGCAAGTCAACAAAAGCTATGACCGTTACCTAACCTCAAAAGTGCCCTCCCGCCAAGAGCACACCTATGTAATACCTACCTACAAGTCCCACCCCTCAACCTACCTGCACCTATCGCGCCACGTGGATTGTTCTACCGTGCGAAAAAACCCAGGGGGAAAGCGGCTCGCACCATGCTCCCCCTGGGTCCCCATTGTGAAGCGAAATGCTAAAAAGCCTATACTGGCCAAAACACAATAGACTGACTCCAGACAGTCCACTCATAAGGAGCCAAGGTGGATGCTCTCTCTCATAGATATGTCATGGGAGCTCTGTTGGTGCCGCCTAACCACATTAAGCAGGACCCTAAGGCTGTGTTGAGGAACAACTTGGAGATGGCACGCTTGTTGTATCACAAGGCCCAAAAACTATGCAGTAACAACATGAACAAGGCAATTTATAGCTAAACAGCGAAAAAAAATAGAAGGACAGATATGCACAGTCCTATTTTTATTTCACTGAAAGATACGAGGGCGCCCATTGCTGTGGCAACTAGCACCTTCATGCTTTAAGCTTTTCCGGGCTTTCCTGCTTTACAAATGTGTCCTTTTCAGAAAGGGCATGTGGCAGTGTTGTAATGGCACAGCAGATTATGTTGTGGAGACATATCCCACCAGATAGAGCACCCAGGCTCCTGTGTCTCACCAGGGGGTCTGGAGGCTGCTGCGTTTGCCTGCTCGCTAACATATATTTTGTGTCACCTAGAACTTTTCACCCCAGTAGTATCCACTGTGTACAGAAATCACTTGCAGGAGATTACCAAGGCATGGTGGCACAGGCGAGTGTCACTTGTTTGCAGCCGGCTGACAGCTATAGTGGGTGCCATGACGTGGGTCACTGGTCGTTCACTCACTTATGGCGTCTTGGTCGACGTTGCGATGATTTACCTTTTTTTTAAGGTTATCGGCATTTATTTTAATGTAATTATCTTTTGTTCTCTACTGTTTACATTATCCGAACATTAAAGAGCTTTATAGCGAACAGAGGCTGGGCAGTTTTACATTACATGGGATAGTTAACAGAACATCATATAATATATTTTTTATCAAAAAGGCTGATTTCTAGATAGAGAATGGATTAGACAGAGATGTTTGAAGTCTATATGCATTTAAGCGAAGAACGCATTGATAGATTTGGCTACTGGCAGATATTCAAAGTTGTAATGGATTGGGGCACGAGTTCGAGGTTTTTCAGTTAAGCTTTTTACGAGGCAAAGAAAATGCCCCTCTAAATTTCAAATGGGATGTTCTACCACATTTTGGGAGCAAAGTTAGTGAAGCTGCAGGAAAGTGGTGCAGTCTTATTGCATTGTTCAGTGTCGAGAAAATTATTTGTACTGTGGATATGTCTACCTTTCCGAAATACATCACTCACTGGTGGGTGTTCAGTTTCATTGCTTTAAATATGATGTCGGCTGACCTAACCACACAACAAGCATGGGGGCCAGGGGTGTAATTTCAGTTAAAGAAGGAGCAGCTAATCTTGCAGCAGAATAGCTTTTTGAGGGGCTGTTCTGGTGTGGCACTTCTGATATGAATTTGCCTTCTGGATTTATAACCCTCCTTCCATGCATGTCAACCCCACGCTACCACCCTGCGTTCATTCTCCTCTCCTTTAGACTTGCTCTTCATGGCAATGGTTTTATTGTGCATTCTCCTTTCAAACTGTTTTAACATTTCATTTTTGTTATGGGCAAGGCGGGGTTTCATAATAATAAAGTGTTGGGCACGGTAAACTGGTGTTATGTGGTACTTTGTGTTTATGGGGTGGCAAACGAGGGTGAGAGCACCCCTTTTCCTAGTCAGCATCTACAATCAGTCCAGGAGACCATGGCACTTCAGATATCTTGTGCCAATCAGTTATCACCCCAATGTGCTGAGGGAGCTGTGATTATGCATTATTTAGATGTGTGGGGTGTGTTAGAGTTATGGTGCATTAGAAATACTTTGACTTTGTGTGAGTGAGTGGTTGAGTGAGTGAGTGATGTAGGCCTGGGGATAATTTTTGCTCTGCTTCTGTAATTTGGCATAATTTCAGGAATTTTACATTGCACAAATTACATGTTATGCCCAAGATTACACCATTATTCTGCCTTGCGTGAAGTTGATGTCTGCTCTGGAAAAAAGTCCCCTTGCAGGAGCACAGAAACAGCACAATCGACATGCAGCAGCAACTCAAGCAACTCAAATATGAATAGCATTTTTTAACAGTCACCGATAAAATAGCTAGGTCATTGTATGTTAACTTTTTATTTTTATCCAAGCAGACCATTTGGGTACATTTTGAGAGCCAAATGTATTTTCTTTATTGAAAAATTAATTTTGAGTTACACAGAGGAAATGCCATAGAGAGTGAGGATACTGTGTAGACAGTATCAACTTCCCTTCCAGTCTTGAAGACTACTCCCTGTGCCAGCCCTTGGTTATTTTGGATTGTAGAGAGAAAGCTTCACCCTACCTTTGTCTGCAATTACTGTTGCATCTTCCACCAGTGGAAGTTGGAATTTGTCCTTTTTTGGGGGAGGAAATCAAGTAAGTTCGGTGCAGTTCTTTTCAAAAAGTTTGTGTTGGCAAGCACTGCTGTTTTTTTTCTTTTCCATTTTGTCTGTCATGTTACTGATGACCTGGAGTTTAAGTTTGCCGGGTGCAAGTTCGCCCTTATGAGACTAAGAGATAATGGAAGTTGGGGCTTTGCTCATGCCGTGAAGATGGTGGTGGATCGGTCACTGCGCTCTGTCTTGGCAAAGTGATAGAGATAGAGGCACCCAGTTTCCAGCTGCTACCAAGACACACAATAGGGAGGGGGCTTTGGAGTCTGCAGTAGAGGCAGAGAACGGAGAACGGAGCTTTTGATTATCCTGAACATGGCACTACCAGGTTTGACAACCTGCTGTAGCAGATCAGCAATATTTTGTATTTAGTCCTTTACCCAAAATAAAATTGCCGGCATTGCACATGCTTTCTAGGGGTGTCAAGCAGAACTCGTGGTATTCCTGTGCAGAGCTACCTATGAGTAGAAGTTCCATGTATCTGATACATGAACACAGTCTTGCGGTGTAGTGTTTTTAACCCCATCTGTAAAGAAGAACATATAGGAGATGGGTACACTTGCACACATAGGAGTACCACCAGGGATTTAGTAGTGCGTTTTGCGTTGCACCAGTGTCTTCAGTTAACACATATAAGTTCATGGAATACTTGTCTTTAACTATTATACATTAGTGAATAGGGCATTGTAGTGACCTCTCACCATCCTAACATGCAGATGTACAATCACGTCTTGCTTAAAGCATCCTCTTCACTTCATTGTTTTGGTTTCTAGCAGTGCCTATTTTGAAATGGTGGGCGCCACCAGCACCCATTTTTGGGGACCGGCACTTATTTTTCCGCATTCTACTTTTAATTAGAGCAAGGGAGCAAAAAACATACAAAGCAGACAGAGGGAGGAAGAGAAAGGCAGAAAAAACTTCACAAAGCCAAAAGCAGAAACCTGCAAGAGTAAGATAAAGGTGTAGTGAGTGTCTGGTGGTGGATTAAAGCGGCATGAGGTAGAATGTAGACTACGCAGCCTTGGTATTTGGTGTGCCGACATTCAATTGCACCGGCTGGTGACTTCTAAGCAGGGCTTTGGGCACTAACTCTCATTATTTTACAAATTAAGCCCTTGTCTCTACTATCTAGCCACTGGAATGTAGTTTGTTTAAACTATCTAGGGAAGTTCTCCTCACCCTCCTCTTGTGCCATGCTACAACTGGAGCATCTTAAACGGAATACATTTTGCTTTCATAATTTATACTATGAGCCAAACATTTAAGAGTGCACATCAGAAGGGATCTGCTCCTGCATTTTCAGAATCTCTTTTTCGATGTTCGCATTATTTATGCTGTGTGCTCTCTCACAATGCTATGATCATGAGGTTACTGCTCATTTTGAGGGGAGCCCAAAGCTTTCGATATTTCCCTATGCATGCATCCAGCCATTAATTTATGCTTCCATGCCTTGAACTGATAATGTGTTCTTCCTAAAGAGGGGTGATTTAGCCGTAGTCTTTCACAGGATATTCTGTTCACCGAAATCTGGTGCCTATCAGAAGTACTTAATACAGCACTGTCTCTCATGCAAATATTGTTGTTTCGTTCTACAGGTTTGCATCGTCTGATTGCGTACCATCTCAATTGCATGCAATCTCAAAAAAGTATCTTATGTATTCCCATGAAAGTTGACCTTGACTGAAAACCTGTAATCATGGCCTCCTTTTCTTTCAAATGAACCTCTCCTCACTTTCCATCTTTTGGATGCTTCCGCTCTCTCAGCACAGCCTATTGATCATAAGTCACATGCATGTTTGTCCTAATTCCCATCATTGTATATGTGGAAATTACCCACACCTAATTTCAAAGATCACAGCCTGTCCTCTAAAAGCCATATCCCTGCAACCTAACAATACCTAATCTTCTGTAGATCAACTTTTAATACCCTCATTCATGTGAATGAATTCACATACCTCACTCTGACTAAATATCCCATTTAACTCTTTTATCTACCGCATAGAAACTGGAATAAATGCATGGAATGGGTTCCTTAAGAGCAAAAGATTAACCGTAAAGCCATAGGAAAAAAACACTAACCTTAATCTCCTTGGGGCCTGTGCAGTGTAGAGTGCTTCAACACCTCGTCAGGGCTGGTAAGTGATATATAAATGCATTTACCATATCATACAATGGAAAGTTTTGTATGGTGGAGGCCTTGGTTTAACAACATTTCCTAGTTTGCCTTGTGTTTTGTACTTTTTTTTCCAGATTTGTCTTGATACTGTGGTTCGTTTTACTTTTTGAGGATCTAGTATATTTTATTTCACATTCAAACTGCTTGTGTGCGAGAGAGAGTTTTTTAAAATTAAAAATCATTATTATTATTATAGGCGGTTGTGCATAGCCGTGTATTCTGGCAAATTAATTTTCTTAGTCTGCCTGTGCCTGGCTCTGGTATGGGTGGCTCCAGGAGTCCAGGGCTATGTATCCCGCCATTTTCCTTGGTTCTTCCTCGTGTTTGCCTACCATTTTTGTGTGTCCGTGTTTGTGTGAGATGATTGATAGTGTTTCTTAAACCTTTATAAGTATTGTGCAGGGGTAATTGTTGCCTTGTGCTGTTTGTGAAATGTTATTTTTAAAGTTTATTTTTATTGTTTTTGACTGTTTTTATTTTGCTGTGCAGTTGGATTTATTGTTGCTGCTGTGCTGGTGGTGTACTAAGCCCACGGATTTGCCCAATCAAATTTTAGGTGTTGTGCAGGTCTTTCCCTGCAATTGTGAGAGTTTTTGCTAACAGTAGAGGGTGACGAGAGGTGGGGCGAAGGCACTCCAGCCAGGATAGGGCAGCATAGTCCTCTTTGTTTTCCATGCCTCAATGTGATGAGTCATTTTGTGAACCCAGTGAGTGTGATATGCGGCCATTTTGTCATTCTTCATGCCTCCCTCATTTGCTGGCCTATGTCATTGTCTTGCTTCGCCTTTCAGATGATACAAGAGTTCCACAAATATCACTCCCACACGGTGGCTCAAACACGGCGAAGCAGGAGACATAAAACACAACACCACCTAGAAAAGGGTTTCACTTTACAAAATGCAAAGACTCTCTTTTTAGAATAAGGCTTGGGGTTCTATTTATTCAATGCTCTCTAACAGAAAGGCTTTCGAAGATGTCAAATGAATAACATTCAAATGTATATAGATACATATATATTTATATACAAGCAATAATAACACACTTGGTAAATACAACAGTTAAATGCATGGATAAAAATACGAAATACAAGCAGCAAATAATATGAGATAAAACTCAAGCAACTAATAGTGGACGTTCTGCAAGAGATCAGAAAGATATATATACACTAAATACATCAAAGGATTACTTTGGATGTGCACTCTAAGTCACTCACACATCAAAAAGAAAACACCTCAAATGACCACAGCCACTGGAACCACGCATCACAATGGCACTAGTCGGAAACAAATTACCTCACCTGATTGTTCACTCGACATCCTTGCCAACTCACGCTGGAGGAGCCCGTAACAGCCAGGCAATGGACTCTCGATCAGGACTCAAATCCTGATTCTTGTGGCAGTACGTCTACTCCACAAGTGAATTCCCAGACTGGCTGTCAACAACCCTCAGCTTTATAGTCTCAAAACACACTAGAAGGTTTGAGAGTCTTCCCCTCTGCGCCAAGGAAACTTACTGGAACTGGCCAGTTTCCAGGCAAGCATTCCACGGCAAGAAGGAGTTCCCACGTTCCCTCTACATTCTCACATGTTCCACCCTTTATCTTGACGAAGCTTATGAAAGCCTTCCAGGGTACATTAAACGATCTCTCACAAAACGAACCTTGAACGTGATTAACCCAAGCAACTTGCAAACACTCTGGGGGCCTGTCTGTGTGCGCAAAAAAGCTCAAGTAAGGCAAGTCAGCATTGAGGATGACATGAGGCCATGTCAATGCCAATAGTAAGAACTTCATATGACTTCACAATGTACAACACAATGCACATTTGGGCACCACTGCCTATAGCATCACATACTTCATCTCTCAATGTACATCACAGTGCACATTTATGCACCACTGCTCAAAACACTGCACTTCGAGACCAAAAAGTACGTTCCACACCCCCCTCTCCCTCTCATGCTTTCAAATGGACATCCCACACGTTCTGTTCTTGGCAAGGCTGTCCTACTGTGACAGCTCCCACTTCAAAACTACGAGAAGAAATCTTCAAGAGAAGCAAGATGTCGTACATTCAGGCTAGGATAGAATAACACACCAAAGTCAATTAAAATGATGGTAGTCAAAGGTCATCACGCGATGTCAGACAATAAGAGTGCCTCTAGCACTACAGTCATGTAGTGAATGACCACCATTTTGTGCAACCAGTGGTAGTGTCTGATTATTCATCATTTTATTCCATTTTCTAGGTGCATTAATACTACAAGAAGCCCATGTCACTTTTGTTCATTTTTAGTTTTTTCCAGACTCTTGGCATATTCATTTGTGCTTGTGGTTGATTGAATATATCTTTACACATTTGTTCTTTTTTTATTAATTTATTTGATTTTGTCTTCCTCCCATGTGCCCTGAAAGGATACCAAGTACTATTTGTTATTGATTCAATTTTTACCTGCCTCCCCTGAGGGACATCAGGTATTTTATATCAATTGTTTTGATTTTGTTGTGATTATTTATGATTATTTATGACATGTATTGCACTGACAAGAATTGACATGTCTCACTCTCTTCCTTATTACAATGCCTGCAGGTGAGGATACTTAGCTGACACCGGAGCCCAGTGAGATTTTTCTGTTAAGTGCTTCTGCTCGTGCTGCTGACCCATGCAAGAAGTAAAGAAGATGTCCATTGAGCAGAAGCATGTTGTCAGTGCATCCATTGGCATCAAGCCCTCCTGCTTTTTCGAGCAATTTGGCACACCTGCTGCACCACCCACTGGGTAGGAAGAAGCTACGAGGAGGACCACCCCTGCGCCACCACCTCAAAACCAAAGCAGATGTCAGTGTTGCAGTGACGTCAGTCATAGCTGAGAACAGTGAATCAGAAGTTGGTTGTCCGGGCAGGAATGGAAACTTCACAGGAAATTCAACAACAACCACAGTGTACTACACTTGATCTTCTGGAGGCAGCAGCAGCAGACCATTGAGCTTGATGCTGAGGAAGATGTTGTTATGACTTGTATTCTATTGGAAACACTGGCATCATGATTTCCTGAAATGAAATATAGAGCACTACCCCATCTTCTCCAACCCCCCTTCTGATAACTTTGACATGATCGAGACCCACCATGAGAGACAAGGGAAGAGGAAGGTACAAAGGCCTTAGACATGAGGATGATGAACCATTGATTATTCATGTGGAGAATGCATGTTACCTCTGTTCAGACTGCTCTGAGTCATGTTGTGCCACAAACCGCACCTGCTTGTATCTTTTCAAGAAGCCAAAAACCTGCAGCAATCACCACCATCTCTACCGCAGTCACAGCCTTACCTAGGGAAAGGCAAACACAGATGCCTAGCTCCATCTTAACAAGTTCTTAGCGCATTGACTTTAATAAGAAAGCTCTCCTTCCCATTTTGGGACTTGTTTACACTTGGGCAGCATGAGGAGCACATTGTAGAATGCTCACTTTGCTGCAAACTATTGCACCATGGTAAGCTAGGTGGGCGTTACTGTACCACAGGTCATCTAGCCAATCTGAATAATCAACACACAATCATGTGGGAAGAACACCTCAAAAACATGACTGCTAGTGAGAGAGGAGCAGAAGTTGAACTGATAGAAGGAGATGGGGGCGAGGAAGAAGTCATGCGAAGCAGCCCTGTGGCTGTCGCTCATAGTGTCCAGTCATCACCCACAGCAACCTTGGCATGGCACAAAGAAAAGAGTAATACAGTCACCCCAAAGTTTCCACGCAGCTTGCGTACTGCTAGCAACAGTTTACTTGTGGAAGTAGCCTAAAAAAAAACAGAACACCCCACTATCAAATCTATGTTTAGCAATTAATTGCCACACCTCAGAAACCAATTCACTTGTTCATTTATACAATGGGAATCCGGCCAAAATGTTAGCACTGGCCAGCTGCCTTTTTTCTTTGGTGGAAGAAGAGGGTTTTCTGAAATTTGTGGAGGCCCTCTCTCCAAAATAGAAGAATCTTAGGCAGACCAAAATTTTCACTATTGGTGTACCATCAAGTGCTGAAATTGGTTGGCAAAGGGATGCACGAGCGCTGTTCCTTCCATCCACCTAACGACAGACTTATGGACCAATGGTCAAGTCACAGACACATTTGCATCCCTTAACCCTGGGTCTCCCTCAAGGGAGTTCAGTAAAAGCTAGCTGCTGGTCTCACACTTGAAAAAGCATTTTGAGGCACCCAGTGCCATGCAACTGTTGCAAAGTACTCTATAAAGAAATCACATACAACTGCCAATAAATTGGAAGGTTTTAACACCAGAGTCTTCAAATAGCTTCAACCAGAGGAGTCTGCATTGGAGTTGTTTACACAGACAATGGCTGTAATATTGTCTACGTCATAGCTGACCAAGGATATTTCAGAGTCCGATAGTTAGCACATTGCATCCGCCTAGTTCTCCAGGACTTCATAAAAAAAAGAAGACATAATCACCTATCAGTGGATTTGCATTAATTTCATTCATTCATTCTTTCAAGCCTGCAAGCAGTTGAGAATCATTCAGCTTGTAAAAGCCCTCATACAGGAGGTGCCAACCATATGAACTTTTTTCTACATGCTGCAACACCTGTTTGCACAGCACAGGTCCATCAATGATAACCTACTACAAGGTAGAAGGGGATCCAACTGCCAAAGCCAGGATGATGGAAGTTGACAAATGGGGAGTAGTGGAGTGGCTGATACAAATGCCTGTGCAGTTTGAGATTTTGTTATAAAGAGAATGCAAGGGGGACATTACCATGAGCCAAGTGATTCCGCTGTTGCACATCCTGCTGGAATATTTGCAGGTGATGGAACCAACTTTTGCTTAATGTCAATGAAGAAGGCACTTTGGTCAACAGTTTAATCCTTTGAACACAAATCAAATGTTGCAAAAAAGAGATTGTGTCCTTCGGGGAAAACGTCTGTGACATGATACAGGATCCATGGTACAAAAATGTCTGTCCACTTTCATTACTTTTTCATCAATGGATATCTCAATTTACAAAAACTGCATCATCAAGAAAACCGGTGATCTAGAAGATGAACAATTGCAACTTTAAAGAACTGAAGTGCTGCCTTCAACCTCTGGGGAGCGCGGTGTTGGCCCAAAATCTAGAAGCATGTCATAATTGTATCGGCAGCACCCATCTGTGGTAATAACATCACCTGCTACTAAACCTATAGCAACAACCTCTTCACTTCCAACATCTCCCATGCATGAGTTTATGATTATAGCTGAACTTAAGTCAAGTGCACAGGCATCGCAGAAACATGTGTCAACAATATTGACATTTGGCAAGATACTACAGGACTATTTGGATGACCCAACAAAAGTCTACCTTGATCAAGATCCATTAACCAGTTGGCATGGGAAGAAGTAACAGTCGCCAGAACTCAACAAGCTGACAATAAAGTATCTGGCGTGTCCTCTAGCCAGTGTATCTTTGGAGTGCACCTTCAGTGCAGCTGGGACAATTATCATGGTCAGTAGGACCATTCTCCCTTCTCAAAACTCTGAGAAACTAGTGTTGATTTAAATGAATAGGACAGGCGTTGCCAAGATGGCGGCTGGATAGGACATGGGATCATGTTCCTCTGGCCTCGCCACTCTTTAGCATTATTTTGCGACCCATGCTGGGATATCTAACGCAGCCTGGGAGAACCGGGTGCGGGTGGAAAGCACTGGAGTGCATAAGCTGAGCCCTTTCTGCAGCTCGGTGGGCCCCATCAGCCCGATCCACGAAGCAGCAGGAGTGGAGTCCGGGCTAGACACGTGGAGGGCGGAGCAGCAGATGAACTCTGGAGCAGTGGAGCAGCAGATGCCCACTACAAGTTGGCGGTGAGAAGAGCGCCGGAGCTGCAGTATACTGCGGTGCCTGGTAATTGCCCTAAGGGAGGGTGCCTGGAGCCTGCGTTGTCTGTTGGGAGCAGCCTTGGTGCAGAGTCCCCCATTTTGCCTTTTGAGGCGCCGCTACGGTGGCCCTTGCAGTGAGACATGGGTCTGGCCTGCTGAACTGAGAGGCAGGCCTGGGCTCCTAAAATGGCCGACTGCACTGCACGAAGGCCACAGTCCGTCGTGGTGAACGCAGCACAACTGGGGACTCCACCACCGGGAGTACCAGAGCAGCACAGAGGAGGCAGACGGCTATCTTAGAGTGGCGACCGGAGAGCTCTGCTCCGGGCCCTGCTGTGCTGCCTGAGAAGGGATGAGAGCGGGAGTGCCTTGAACAGGCACTGCACCGGCGGTGCACGCCTGATATGAGGGGGCCCTGAGAGGCTCCCGAGATCTACGGCGCTGTACTGGCTTTGCGACAGACCCATCAGAGCTCCAAGAAACAAGGTGGGTCCTGGCACGGCCCGGGGAAGAACGGCGTGGGCGCACAACCAGCAAAGAGGCCCCGGTCTGCATATGCCACAGCGGGTGAGGTGGAGAAGAGCCCAGACAGCAGCACAGGATTCTTGCACAGTACATTCAGCAGGCCCTTGAATGCAAGAAGGTGAGGCCTTGCAATGCGACGCGAGCCGGTCTGTGCTTTGGAAGGGCCCCACACCCTGCAATTGAGGCAAGCTGCTCTGGGTCTCTCCCGGCAGCGGCCTGCCGCATGAGCACCTCGAACCTTTAGGGGTGAGAGAGCACCACGGAGCAGGCAGGGCTCCTTCAGAGCATTAAACACGGCCCCACTGAACAGGCTGCCAACACCTTTTCCACATAGGTGCTATTGGTCTCCATCGCTGCTGACCTCATACGAGGGGACCCCAGACACAACACAGCACCATGTCCTCAGCCCGGACGAGGAAGGAGAGGTACCTCAAAGACTTTCTCCTTAAGTAGTCAAGTGGCCCTGATGTCGCTAGCACCATGCCTGGGGACCTGAGACAGTCAGAGACGATGGAAGGGGGGCGGGGGGGCCGGCTACAAAGGCCTTCATGATGGAGCTGTTTTCCGCTATTAAGGAGGACATCCTAGATCTAAAGGGCCAGCTTTCCGCTGATCTCAAGGAGGTCTGGCGCGACATAGATGAGGTGGGCGAGCGGGTAGCCACCCTTTTGGAGCACGAATTGAGCCGGGAAGATGATCTGCATCAGCTGCAGCAAGAAGTGATCCGGCTACAGGACCAAAACTTAGATTTACAGGCCCACGCAGAGGATCTCGACAATCGCTCTAGGAGGAATAAGAAACGGATCCGAATGGTGCCCTGGCGTGCGGAGGGAACGACCTCAGATCCTACGTCTTGGCCCTCTTTCAGCAAGTCTTGGGAGACCAGAGTTCAAGACGTTCAAGTGGACCGAGTACACTGTGTGGGCTTGCCCAGAGAAGATAAGGCACCTCCGCCGGACATTCTTGTCTGCGTACATGATTTCTAGCTCAAGGAGAAAATTCTATGCAAAGCCCGGGCGGTTCACCCAATCCAGTTCTGGGGCCACACCCCGGCACTTTTCCAAGACCTGGCAGCGTCCACATTGATCAAAAGGTGAGAATTCAAAGCGGTTACTTCTCATCTTCGCGACAAAGGAATCCCGTACTCATGGGGCCACCCCTTCTGCATTATTTTAGCACCAGGGTAAACTGCGACAGATTCGCTCTCTTGCCGAGGCTCTCAACCTATTGGGATTGGAGAGCGCTACATCTGCGGAACAGAAGGAAGGCCCTAGATATCTGGCCACCCGGAGATTCTCACGCTGGCAAACGTCAGTAAATCGTCATCCAACTTAAAGCCTGACCCAGAAACAATGGCCAAAGAACGGGAAGCCATCCTTTCCTCCCTCTCTCAGCCCCAGGAGCATCCGAGCACTCCTTTATTTTATCATGCAGTTCTTCAGGGGTGGGTGTCATGGAGTGGGGCCGGGGGGGCACTTGTTACTGCTTCTTCTTCTCGGCAAATTGAATGTTTCCCCGCAGCCCTTGGAACACCAGGTACTCTGTCCCGTGACTTGCTGCCAAAGTCAAGACCCCTTGGGGTTCTTCTTTATTGACGAACTTGCGTCCACTGTTGCAGTTTGTGCTTGATTTACAGAGGGATGTATTTATTATTTCTGAATGTTGCTTTACCTTTTTGTGGGGTTTCCATATCAGGACATGTGCCTCTATTTCCTCCTCATTGGCCCTCTTTCACTCAAGCTCACCACCAGCTCTTCTCCTCCTTGTTTGTCACGGCTGCGCATCGCATACTAACTCCCATACTGAATAGTTAAAGGACTGAAGATTGTAAGTCTTTACGTCCGGGGCCTAAATCGCCCTGTAAAGCATGCTGTTATCCTGTCTTTACTAGAGCACTCTGAAGGGGATATCTTCATGCTGCAGGAGACCCATTTGTTACCTAATGACACTAACCGCATGCGTACGCGACGATTTCTTTGCCAATACTGGTCCTCAAGCACAGTGAAAAAGAACGGGGTGGCCATTCTCCTGGGGGCAAAATTTGAAGGCAAGGTGCTCTCTACATTTTACGAGTCCAAGGGCAGGGTCCTAGCACTCAGGATACAATGGGGGGGGGGCACGCTTCTCACTTTGATTAATATTTACGCACCTAACACACACCAAGAGCCATTTTTACTTAAGCATGTTGCAGAAGGCCTGGCCTCCCCAGATTCTGCTGTAGTGGTGGGTGGAAATTTGAACCTGGTTATGGACAACGACTTTGACCGATCCGGCCAGTGATACACACAGGTGGATGCCCTCTCCTTGGAGTGTAAACAATGGCTGGCCGATAATGGCCTTCACGATGTATGGTGCCTTAAGCACCGGGCCGCGTCGGATTTCACCCATTACTCTGCGGCTCACAAATCTTATGCGTGTCTGGACATGCTCCTTGTTTCCAACACGCTTCTACTCAGGATTATTGAAGCCTCTATAGATACGTGCTCCATTTCCGACCACGCATCTATCTCCATTCACATACAACCGGAGGGGGTTAGAGCCACTCCTGCTAGATGGCAGCTGAGGGTGGGACTCCTACACTCGCCTAGTACTGTAGAGAGCGTACGCTCGAAGCTAACGGACTACCTCCACCAAAATGACACGGGGGACACCTCACTAGCGACCATCTGGGAAGCTCTCACACTGGTTATTCGCAGGGAACTCATAGCGATCTCATCAGCTGATAACAAAAAATGTAAGGAAGCCCGTCAGAGCCTAGAACACGAAGTGGCAGAGCTGGAGGCAATACATAAGCGCAGGGGGGCCCAAGGGTCTGGTAGACCTTGGAGAGAAAGCGAATGCTTCTCAAATGCATAGACCTTGATAGGGCGGAATACGATTTACTTCGCCTTCGCCACAAGTTCTATCTGAGTAGCGATAGATGTGGGAGGATGCTGGCACAGAGATTTCGTGCCAAAGCCATGGCATTGGCCATCTCCTCCGTGAAGCGGCCTACAGGCGAGGAGATTCACTTGGACTCCCAAATCGTGGAGGAGTTTATGCAATTCTATCAATCGCTTTATAGAGAAGAGGCGGTAGGCCCCTCTTATGAAGGCGCATACCTGGAGTCCAGCAAGTTTTCCCGTCTCCCTAAGGCGCAGGCAGGTCTGCTGGAGGATCCCATTTGGTTGGAGGAGGTCATCTCAGCTATCTCGCTGCTAAAACTAAACAAATCCCCAGGTCCTGATGGCTACCCTGCCCTGTTCTACAAAACATTCTGTAAGGAGATAGCACCTCGCTTGACTCTGCTTTTCAACTCATTCCTAGACAGTGGGGCGGTCACAGACTCCATGTCCTAAGCAGCGATCTCATTAATACTCAAGCCTAACAAAGACCCTGGGCTCTGCAGCTCTTACCGCCCGATCTCGCTGCTTAACATCGATGCGAAGCTCTTCATGGGCGTACTGGCGGCTCAGCTGAACCCTCTAATGGCAGGCCTAATCGATCCGGACTAGGCGGGGTTCATTCCTACTCGCCAGGGCGGCGACAATACAAAGCGCCTTCTGCATCTCGTGGACAGTGTCTCTCGCTTCCGTAAGAGTGCTGTGCTCTTGTCCGTCGAGGCTGAAAAAGCGTTTGACAGGGTGAGCTGGAGGTATTTATTTGATACTCTGCGGGCCTTCGGGTTTGGACCCCGCTTCGTCCAATGGGTTCAGTGCATTTACCATGCTCCCGGGCATTTGTCAGAGTAAATGGAGTGTCCTAGACCCCCTTTGAGATCGCCAGGGGCACGGGCAGGGGTGTCCACTCTCGCCCCTCCTATTTGCCCTGTACATGGAGCCCCTCGCTCAGAGAATTCGAGATCATCCGGACATCCAAGGTCTCCGATTCAGGGGAGATACCCACAAAGTGACCCTCTACGCAGATGATGTCATCCTCTCCCTAGCAGAGCTTCTCATGTCCCTTCCCGCATTGGCACGTGAATTAGAGTCCTTCGGACGCATCTCCGGCTTTAAGGTTAGCTTTAACAAATCTCTGGTGCTCAACTTGTCTTTGCCCCAGGCACAGGTATATTCCCTCCAACAGAATCTCCTCCTGCAAAGGTCTAGCGACCCTGTGCCCTGCTTGGGCATTCTCCTGGTCCCCTCGCTCCCACGCACTCTGGAGCTGAATTACTCGACTCTGGTAGACCATACTAGGAAGGCATGGTTGGATGGACTAAGCTCAACCTGTCCTGGTTCGGGCGCATCGCCGTGGTAAAGATGACGGTCTTGCCGAGGATCCTGTATCTGTTCCAGACTCTGCCTCTAGTTCCTCCACCCAAAGCTATGCGGGCTCTACAGCTGGCCATAAATAAATGTATCTGGGGCAACAAGAAGGCGCGCCTCTCCGTAGCACAACTGTTGCGCCCCAAACACGAAGGTGGGGTGAACCTGCCATTGGTTCATAGGTATCTTCAGGCCGCCCACCTATATGGTATGCATTGGAATGGAATCGCCCCCTTTCCGAAAAGCGCTGGACCTTCATGGACCAGGCGGTAGCCGGAGTGAATGTCTGGCGAGAGATCTGGCTTCCTCGCCAATCGTGAACATGGGGTCTCTACTCCGTCCCAGTCACTGCAGCAACAATAAAGGTGTGGGATGCGGTAGCTCTCACGAGAGGTTTACAACCTTCCCCTCCCGATGACACCGATGGTTGATAACCCTGATTTCCCCCAGGGATGTAAGTCTGAGGTTCCTCAGCGATGGAGGTAAGCGGGCTGCAAGCACTTAGGCCACCTATGCAACCTCGACGGCATTATTCCCTTCACTTGAGTGCATCAGGACCTCGGCCTTCCCCGTATAGATGAGTTCTATTACCTACTATTACGCCACTGGGCTACCTCCGTGGCGTACTTACCACATGTTTCTCTCAAATATACCCCATTCGAGAAGTGGATAGTGAACAAGAAAGATGACAAGCATCTTATAGGAGAACTCTATGTTCTTCTTGCGCCAAGCAAGGAAGGGAGTCGCTCAAGAGGCCAACTCCACTGGGATGCAGAATTGGGGCGGGCTCTTACGGACAAGGAGTGGGACAGCATCCATTACAGAGCCCACCACATGGCCTACAATACAGCTGGAGCCAAGTCGGCGTTTAAGGTCGCATCTTATTGGTATCTCACGCCCGCTCGTATCCATCAATGGGACAAGAACCTTACAGAGGAATGCTGGCCGGGTTGCGGCCTGATGGGCTCCCTTGCACCTCTTCTTTGGCATTGTCTGTGACTGGAGAGATCCTGGGAGCATGTGCTCAATGACATTGACACTGCATTTGAGACTGAGATTCCTCGCTTCCCGGCCTACACTCTCCTAGGCCTTTCGAACCCGATAACATTCCCGTTGCGATCGCTGCGATGTAGGCAGATGGCATTAGCGCTACTTGCAGCACGCCAAGCGATTATGGTACATTGGGGCACGGCTACTGTCCCGGAAAACACAGCATGGCTTCATAGACTTTGGATGACCCTAGCTATGGAATGCCTTTCTCTGGTACAAGACCAGAAGGGCGAGAAATACGCAGAATTATGGGCCCCATTCATTGCATTATTATCGAAAGACCTCCGAGAAGTCACTTGCCCCCAACTCCTGCAAATCCTCAAGCTGACCCTCAAGATCAGGAATAGGGTGATCCCCATCTGGGTTCACTGGAGGCTTTGGATCGAGCCTGGCGGGTGGGATCGGGTCACTGTCTAGCACCTGAGGGAATATGGTACGGGCACTCCTCTTTCCTTTTTAAAAAAATTTCTTTTAGGGGGGATTTTTCTATTTTAGCGTAGGTTCCTGTTTTCGGATCTGTATTGCCCTTTTGATGGTTTCCGTTTGTTTTTACGTATCAGGCATGTTTGCTAGCGCTGCCAGCCTCCAGGTTGTAGGCAATGAAGCTGTGTACGTATATATATATATCCTATGCATCTTTTCATAGCTGCCGGCCCCTGAGGTTCTAGGCAAATGGCTGTGTTTATGCCTTGGTATTCCTTCTAAAATGAATAAAAAAGATCTGTTCCATAAAATAACTAGAAATGTCATACCGCAAAATTGTAAGACTTCAGACACAACTGTGGATGAAGGCAGTGTCTCCGACACAACAAATGTGGCAAGTGATCATCCTCAAGACCTGCCCCCTGAATTTGTGGATAAACACTACTTTCCAGATTAAAAAATCAATAACACAACAGAAATGCTATGAAAAAAAGGAAAAACGTTTTATTTTCAGATTTGGTGTGTGTCTACTGTAAGTAAACTTAAATGAACGTGTGTGCTGCACAGATAAAAAAAATCACTAAGTACACAGTCATTTGGTCTGGAGGTGAGTGGTGTCAAAGAAAGAAACCTAATTCAACCATTGAGTGAACCATAGGCTTTGTAGCAAGTCACCAATTATTGCCTCCAGACTTTTCTAAAAAAAGAGGATGCCTGCCCTCCGATGCCTAACCCTTAATTCCCATGCTTAAGTGTGAATGAAGATGCAAAGGACTGCACTGCCTATGTATGTCACTTATGTGGGAAACCAATCATTGGCAAAGCCAAGGTCTGCCTTTATAATGCAAGAGCCCTACTGCTTGCTTTGACAATGTTTGTCTGGTAAGTATTGTTTAAAAAAAAGCAAAGGAAGAATGCAAAATACTGGAGAAAAAGCAAGCAAACACATTCCTTATGACAGCCCAAAACCTTTCACACAAGAACCTCTGAACCAAATATAACAAGCATAGGCATAGACAATAGGTCTCGCCTTTGGGACCTTATAAGTGTTTAGCCATGCATCAGTTGATGTTGTTGCACCAAGAATATTGTGCTGCATAACTAAATACTTATAAGGTCCCAAAAGCGAGACCTATTGGCTATGCCAATGCTTGTTAATCTTTGTTCTTCGAACGAGCCAATTGACCAACAAGACGATCTAGACCTATTCTGACCAGTTCAGTAGATTGGCGATTCCAAAGGTTCCTGTCTGCAGGTACCACGAGCAGTATGTCGCCAGAGCATGCCTCTCATTCTGTCGTTATCCCCTTTCTCTGACAGAAATCATGCTGCTAATGACTAATAATGATGGCGACTTCTCCTGGGTTTGAAGATGGCAAAGTCTTCATTGATATGGGAGAGCTGCTCAGCAGTTAGGGATGGCAGCCTTTGGGGCTTTTTTTCAACTAAAACATATGATTCTGAGCAACAGTTCATGATATGCTTTTGGGATCTGCAAAAGTGAAACGTGACAACAGACTGAGTTGAGTTTTTATACTTGCGAGTGTATTATCAATAAAAGAGCAATTTTACTTCACAAGTGTGTTACTTGAATTGTTGATTCAAATCTGGGGACAGTGTGGAAGGCGGTGTTTCACTGTGTCGAATGCTGCACAGGGGCTTGGGTGTGTGGTGCAGTGTTCTGAGGATGACGGTGGAGCGCACCCCAGGTTGTAGTTCGCGGTGCACAGAGTGATGGAGCACTGTTCTGTGAGTGGTAGTACCCTCTGCTCTAACGACTTTATAATTCTCTCCCTCTTGTATTCTGGTACTACTGCCTATGCCGCAGAAGTTTAGCTGGAAGTCCACATTGCTCAACAGAGCACATGATAAGATGGCATAATTGTGTGGCAACTGTTCTTGAAGTAGACTGTCAAATTTTGCATAGTGTACATATGTCTGCTAGTTTTTTAATCGTTAAAAAAATTCCAGTTACAAATGAATGTTAAGTCAATACTGCTATGTATACAAACACAAGAACATAAACCTGCTTTGACTTGTAAGTGTGCGGGCCATCTATTTACTTACTTTTATATTAATCCTTGACCTACTAAGATGTGTCCATAAAACTGCATTCTGTCCTGAATTTTGACAGTCAATAACCGGAATTTGCCTCATTGTCAGCCTAATCCTTGGTGATACAGAGTCACCTGGTAACCTTAATGTGATGGCAACTCATTGGCTGCTTCTAGCTCAGGGCCATACGCCTTGTACCGAGTCAGAAAATATACTTATGACATTATAGGACACAGGCTGCAGCAAAGGTGTTAAAAGAGTTTCCACTGAGCTGTTTTTTTACTAGTATGACCAGCATTTTCATGTCCAGATAGGCAGTAAATGTAGCAAAATCAGATAATGCCAGTATTTTTTCCTTTCGGCACATTCGTAAAAAAGTGAATTGGATAAGAATCAATTTAAAAAGTGTTATTGGGCTGTCCAAATGATTCCTGAATGGTAACTGAAATAAACAATGACATAAATACCATTTGATGAATGAATACAAGGGATTTTACATAACGTCTAATTTAAGGATCATGTCAACGCCCTTACAGAATCTTAAAACATGAAGACATGGTAAGTATTTTCTCATCAGAAAGAGGTCAATCCTACTCTTTAAGGTGACCCTCAACCAGACATTCCACATTTTCACCCTTCACCGCACCAACTTCTGCTGACACATTCGCCTCCTGCCCACTCACAGACTGAAGCTGTATTGCAATTGTGCCCCGAGCAGCTCTACATATGACAAGGATCCAACACCAAAATAATGCAAATGCAGCTGAAAAGCTGCTACGGTGAGTGTGTGGGTGGGGGTGGCTGGGGGGGCTCTAAATGGTCCCTTCTCATAGTTTACCCCTCGATGTTGAATCTCAATTGTACCGATTGGGAGCTGCACTCATGTACAGCTTTTCTTCCACTACTCTCGTTTGTGCCTCTGGTGTACCCCTGTTCTTATTGTATAGCGCCTGTTCTAGTCCAAAGCGCTCTGATAGCTCCGAACATCAGAGCACTGTAACAAATCACAAAAATAAATTTACCCACGTCCTAACCACTTCCTTTGACACAGCCTTGCACCTCAAAGGCTACTGTGGGGTTACTTAAAGAACCTCCTGCCCTAAACTGACAGATTCCCCGTGGCATTGCCTGTAGTCAGCTCTGACTCCATCCCTGACACTGACCTGGCGCATACCCAGGCACTCTTCTGCCAGTTCGCCAGTTGCTGTGGGGTTATCCACTCTTATATTTTCTCGTCTGCTGTCTTATTTCACCCGCAGGTGGAGTCTTCTCAGCCCTCACAAGTCAGTGCGGTTACCACCCCTCCAAAGCAGGCAGCTACCCGGATCACAGCATGCCAAAGTCTCCAAGCGCCTAGGAAGTGGCAGGCACAGCCTGGAGGGCCGGCCCACCTGCGGCTGGACTAACATGTTCCGGAGCAGCAGCGTGAAATGTTTTTCCCGGGAAACGTGGGCTATTCTTTTTCACCAATTGCGAGACAAGCGCTCACCAGTCAGCCACGGTTTATTTTTGCATCTCGCTTTCACTTTAAAGTGAAAGCGAGATGCAAAAATAAACCGCGGCGGAGCTTGTCTTAATGGGGCCATGTGTTTGAAACACATGGCCCCATAAAGATAAGAAACCTTTCGCGACGCACGGAAGGCAGACGAACATGTCCAAATGCGACGGCTCAAAAAGCCTAACGAAAACGTCACGAACAGCTCTTTTCCAATGGCTGGCCACCGTTTAGCATAAACGGTGACGCCAGCCAATGGAAAAGAGGGCGGGGCTTAAAGCCCTTTACAGAAAATACCTAAAATCATTCAATCTCGCCAGCGAGACTGCGCATGTGCGCAGCCCACGCAGGCGAGAGCTAAAAAGGATAAGGAAGTATCGTAATGCAAAGGGGAAAACTTCCCAAGTCTTCATAGTGAACAGATTTATTGTCCTCCAGGACACCAGCTGAGTGAGTGCTCCAGATGGTCCTTGCAACCATCAGTTAGCACCTTTAGAAAAACCCTTGCATCAAAAGCATGTCTTGGGACCTGTCCAGCCAGTACATTTGTTCCTATTAAGAAGGGGGAAGAGGGAGTGGTTGGGTTTCGGGTTGGACAAGACTTTGCAGTATGTATAATAAAAAGTCATCTCCTGTGTTCCATTGGTGGTTATAAGTAGTATTCCTCTTGAGGGGTGAGTGTTGACTAACTGCGGAGGATAAGGCAGTACAAATATATTACTACTTCTGACTCATGGGAGAGTAGGTGCTCTCAGGTGAAGTCAAGTCCTGAAGGGGACAGGCAAAGGTGATGCAGCATCGGTGATTGTAGGAGGGTGGACTGGAGGCATGCATTAGGATTAGCTTGGTGGTAAGGAAGCTCAAGTCAATTAGAGAGAGTATATTAGAGAGAGGACAATGAGGGTGGACAATTGCTTCATGATGGGCCTGGTTGGGGCTCAGTGTCTACTGAGGTGTTGGGTAGATGGAGCATTCTTGTTTATGGATGTTACAGTAAAGTGTTCAAATATTGGTACAAATAATAACAGCCATAATCATTTAACCACACAATAAATGTACAAACAATATAAAGATGAAAAATGAAGAATTAATTGTTACAAAAACCCCATCCACTCCACCCGCAACAGGCCTTTTCCTCTCTCTACGGACACCCCTCCAAATGGACCAGATTCGTTCTATTTCCCACTGGCCCTGTCTTAAGTCACACCTGCCTTTGGGGTAGATTTTGGGGAGGACCTTCAAGATTATAAGGAGGAAGGTGGCTGATGTGTAGGGCAAGGATATATTCACCTGCCTGCAGCAGCTCTAGCATTAGTGTCTTTCCCAAGGGTCTGGTATCAGCAGCCGGTGATACACCACCACAGTTGCTTCCATTTTACGGAGGAGCAGCTGGGAGGCTATTTCTTGCCAGCACCTGTCTTTCTTGGTGGTATCATTGGATCTTGTGGATGAGCCACCAGTGGGAGCAGCAGGCTTTTGATATGAGGAAAGAAGAAAGGAACAGGAATTGTAGTACCCAGCACTTTAGTATAGCCACTGAGACACTGTGGTGCAGGTTCTCTATGGCCACTGGAATTTTTTGTGTGATTCTGTGTCCATACGAGTGCAACATTATTTACACAATTACTATTTGAAGTACTTTGCATTAATCCACCACAAGTACCTGCATACGTTAAAACAATTGTCCTCAAAGGGAAGAAAAATTAAAACGTTTAAATAAATGAATTTATGCCGTGTGCCCCAACACTTAATGTCTGTTTTAAAAAATGACTAGACTGCAAAGGTATATACATTGCCATTTAAAACTTTGATGCTTTAAATTTATTATGCAAATTGTATTTACTATGGTATGCAACATTAATCGAGCTAACCAGCAGCATAATGTTTGCACAATTATTGGCACATAACAATAATTCCAGTGGCCAATCATTCTCTACTCCTGCATCTTGCCCGACTCCCACTGCCCACACCCACGCCCTCACCCTAACTTCTTTACCAGTACAACAAATATTTCCGGATTAGGAAGCAGGTGAATGTTGTGTAAGAGTGATGGTTTAAGCCAGGGATTAGGCTAGGTTTAAGTTGGGCTAGGTACAGCTGGATGACTACTATAAGGTAGACGACAGGCTTGTGTAAGAGATGCCATACGAGGAAGGAACATAGGAAAAAGTTGAGGGAGAATTTGAATTTGAGAACAGTGTCGGGAATGTGATGGGATGGGCAGTGGTAGGGATGGTATGGGTGGGGGCCCTGGACAGGGGCAACATGAACATACCTCTTCTCTTAATTTAAATGGCTGAGGGGCAGAAACAGAAACATAGGCAGATGGATTCCCAATCCAGAAAGGATTGTGAATTAGGCCTAGGAATGAGCAAGGAAGGAAACGAATACTTTTACAAAGCAAAACAAATAAAGTTGTTGTTAGTGAGAAGGGAGTAGAAATATAACTTACTCCTCATCCAGCAGCCACTTGCTGCTGCTCTTCTTCCTGACTATGTTCTTCCTTCTGAACTTTCTCCTTAGTATCTGCCTCAGTAGGCAGATACCAAGCACTTATTTAGTAATATCACTACCAATCGTAGTATTCAAACAAGTAAAACAAAACTCCTGACCAACCTGAATGTATTGCTAGCCAACGAATCACTTTGAAAGGTATACTTCTATATTTTACAAATCAAATACTCAATAAATGTTGTAGGAGTTTTAATTATGAGGACAGGATCAGGAAACAATGATTAAAGAAAAGAGAATGGAATGGAGAGGAAAATACAAGAGGGAGAAGTTGATGCAATTAAAAAGGGAAAAGAAGGGAAAAGGATGTAGGCTGCAAAAACAGAGAGGAATATAAACAGGAAAAGGAAGGAGGTGTGCAGGGCATACAGACACCAAAGTAGATAAAAAGAAATTAGGAAAATGTTAAAAGACCAGACTGCATTGCTATAGGTGAGGTTGTTAACCAAAATCTAAATGAATAATTAGACATGACTTACCTGAACCACAGGGGAAGCTTTCAGGCATGGTAGAAGCAGAGGATGCTGGCTTCTCTGTTTGGGCCCTCCTTTTCTTTGTGTTCCATCTACAAGAATATTAAAGTATATGTAATAGGGCAAACAAATCTATTGGTTTGTAACCAACCCAATTCTCACTCATTATCACCATCCTAAAAACCTTTTCCTGCCGTACAAATTAGGTACAACCAAAATGATATTACTCCTCCCTATCCATCCTAAGTTTCCTCTACAGCTACACTAAAGCAATTTGACAATATTGAGCTGCACTTCACAGAGAAGGAGACTGTGCAGTCACAGTGGCATGACAGTCGTGGCGGGAGCACCCCGCTATATTCCCTCTATCCTCTCCAATTCCTGCTCATCACCCTATACCCACTATACAGGGCTGGCGCTAGGCATGGGCAGCGTGGGCAGCTGCCCAGGGCCTTGCGCCTTCTCGCAGCCATGGGGCCTCGTACCTTTAAAGACACCAGAGTTTTGATGCCCAGGGTGCCCTCTAAGAGTTTACATTTCTCTTTTCTTTTTTTATCAATCTCCCCTGCTGGCCTGTCTCTGTGGGCCTAATGGCTGCATCTGCATGTTGATAACAGCAATAAGACAGTTAATTGAAGTGCCCTTGCGTGTTAAGGGTGCCCTGCCCCTGTATCAATGAAAAGCAGAATATCCAGCTGGGCGCAGAGCAAAAGATAGAATGGCGGCGCATCACAATGGAAACTGCTCACCTAGGACAAGTGGAAAGGGAGCAGAGAGGCGAATAGAAGGGGTAAGACAAACTAATTAAAGTGAGGGGGGAGCAGATAGGTGTGAGTACAGCAGTGAGACAATAGGTGCACGCTAAGGAGCAGAATCAGAGTGTAAAAGGAAATGACGCAAGGCTTAAAGTCTGCTGGGTCACTCAAGTCTTAGACCCGGTAGTAAATCAATATGGACATTGAAAAGGGACCCTATATTCACGTCCTTAACTGTGCCTGCAAAAACATTAATCCAGTGTATCCCAAAAATAAATCTTAACTCTGCAGCAGTGCCACCCTTCTCTGCCTTTAATGTAACTTCAACGAGACTCCTTTTAGTTTCACAGTCTCATCCTGTCAGAACTGGAGCATTTTCAATATTATATACAAGGAAGCCATAGACGTTGCTTATTCATCTTATGCAACTAATAACCGCTGACAAAGCCAATAGTCCTGGCTTGCTGTAGGTGTAATATTACTTGTTGTACTACTTATCTGGAGGCAATGAATGAAGCAGCAAAATACCAGTCGAGCGGCACACTGTGCTATGCACAGATTTATATAGTTTACATGTTTTTAAGCCACGCCCTTAATTACATCAGCCATGCCCATTTGAAAGACCCCCCAGTTTTTCCATCCCACTTAAAGCCCTGCTGTCAGGTCAGTAGGTAGGCCCTTTTTTTGGCTAGTTGTTGACTTTCTCTATGGTCAGGTGAGCCGGTTTTTACTGTTGATTTTTATGATATTAAAGCAAACATTGCCTGCAGCAAAACTCAATTCAGTGCAGTCTTCCATGTCTTACAAAAAACCTATACAGCATGTCTTTAAAAGTTGAAAACTGCCCTAGTTTAAAAACATGGGACACTTTTCTAGCTAACTAACTCACTAATGGGGGCACCTTTTATTTTGGTACAGTGGCCTATTTTCTGTCCCAGTTTGATGCTGAATGTTAGGCAGGGCCACTGGAATTATGCGATTGTGTGGTAGCAGCAATTTCTGCATAATTATGCATTTGCCACATAATCCATCAGATGATGCATAATCTACAGATTTTAACAACAAAATTGCTTTCTATCTCAAACGGTTCGAAAGTTACAAAAAATGCATCCACAGGTCTTGCAGCATGTGGGAAGGCCTTTTGAAAAGCTGGAATAGTCAACTTTCTGTTCCCACTGCTAAATTGGGTGTTAAATTGGTACTAATGGGGTGCAACCAATGCCCAAACAGTGTTACCAAGTTTAAAAATGGCAAGAAAATAGAGGAATACGATTTCAAAATGTGCCACATTGTGCCGCATATTTTGCCTTTTTTGCCACATAATTTAGCCCTCTCCTGCCACATAATTTAGCCCTCTCCTGCCACATAATTCCAGTGGTCTTGATGTTAGTGTAATGCATGGCAGTGATTTTGTTCCTGTTTATATTTCCCATGTTTTACTTAATCTTGAATATTACTCTTGAATGATGCATCCTTTGGACTAAGTCGCCTGAAGGTGTTTATAACAGGCTACAGTTGAGCACTTTGGAGTTGAGGCTGCAGGCAGTACAAATTTCACACTGTGCCTGTCTGTGGGTCAAAAAGGTGTTCAGATTACATGATGATTCAAAATATGGCCTCTCTGCAGAGCACAAAGAGTAATAGTCCTGCAATCCGGTTGTGATTCTATGCAAATGTGTGTGAATGAGCTACTTATTGGTCAAAACAACAAGGTGGAAGTAAAATAATTTATTGTTGTTACTCATTTAGATTAAACAGCTTACAACCATTGACAAAACCAATACTCCTAGCTGTTTTTAGGTGTACGTGAGTTGTTGTGTTATTTTTCTGGATTCAATCATAGCAAGCACAGAGAGGAACCAAAGTACCAGTCAGATGGAACGCTATGGGAATCACAGAAATTTAAATTATGTGTTTAAGCTACACCCTTAATTACATAGTCCATACCCCTTTTAGAGACCCACCCATTTTTTTCAGCCCACTTAAAGCCCTGGGCTTGTGGAAAGGGAGCCTGGGGGAAGAGGAGAAATAGATGTAATGTGCAGAATCAATGTAAACAAGGTGGTAGAGAGATGAGGTGAAGGGCATTGCATGCAAAAGGCAACAATATAAGAGGAACAGAATCCACGCAAAAAAGGTAAGAGGCAGGGAGACTGGTGAACTTTGAAATGCAGAGGTCCCTAATAAAACATACAATATTTTGTGTTGTGCCAGGCAACGGTTACCTGTCCCAGTTGTTTGAGAGATTCACCCTCCCCAAGAATACTTTGAAAAGTGGCAGAAGATAGTTTCGGTGGCTCAGTTTCCATAAAAAGTGGTCATGAAACCACATGTGTGATCTATTCTAACCAGTTTGAATTGCACTCCTGTCTTTTCCCTTCTCCCTTCTCCCTTCTGTAATCTCCACTTTCCCATGTGCTCCATTTTACCCTTTCAATCAATATACTTTCCTGCCTGCAACATTCTCCCCCAGTAATCACCTCTCCTCTTCATTCTTCTCTCTAGGCTCCTTTCTCTTTGGCACACCAGTATAACTGCATGTGTACCCTACCTGAATTGTATCCTATTTTCCTAGAGGACAAAACAGGAGCAAGAGCCATTTGCACGTGGGTCATAATGTAAACATTACTGCAAAATCAGGTGAAAATTTTTTTGGCAACTATTTCTGCCATACCTGGGTCAAAATTACCCTGACCAAAGAAGATGCTAAAAGTTATCTCCGTCCGGACTCAAAGTATATTTTCTACGTTAGACAGTGGAACCATCCAGGAATTCGACATTCAACTCACTTCAGAATGCAGGTTTGTGTAGGGAATAAATCATATTTAAATTTAAATTGCAATGGTCAGCAGGTCACAAGTTTTAGTTGGCTATCAATAAAACATATTTACAGAGCTTAGTACTGGTAAATGTGTAATATTAAGCGCTATATAAAAAAGTTATTGTTCCATTTACTTTTCCTTGCAATTGATGTATTCCTACCCCTTGAAATGTGTTCCTACTCAGGGGTAGACATAGCCTTTCTAAAATAGTTAAATCAAATGAATATATGTCTAATTGACACCAAGGGCTCTCACTGTTTTCCACACAATAATAAGATTATGTTGAAACTCGGAAATAGGAAATACTGCTGCACAGGAGATACATGGGAGAATAGTGCCAACACACCACACTGATCTATTGTTTTAGCTTTTAAAATATATTCAATGTACAATCATGGTTACTACTTAGATTATACGTCTTTATTTTCATGTGCAATAAGACTGTAATTGGACACTCAAAAAGCTAACATGCTGTGACAGTCTTCTCAGGAATGTGACACCGTATGTTCATAGGTGATTCCCGGCTCACAGATTTTTCACACAGTGTGATTGTAGGCTAAGAAAGCTGTTACAATGTGTGACCACCTGCACAGCATGTCAAGGCTTTAGTGTGGAAACAAAAACCTGGCCAGTGGTGAGCAAAACAGACAGGAGAAACCGTGAGCAGTGGGCAGTCAAACTTACCAACTGGAGACAGGTTTCTACGTACCAGATCTTCTATTTGGGTTTACTGAGTCCTACAGTCTGTGTCTCTGTACATGAACTTGCTGAAAGCTCTACCAGAAGACAGAATAGGATCAGGGGCTGACCCTTCTACAGCCTCATTCTATCATGGCCTCTGATAGGGCTTTGAGCGACACAGCTACAAATGCATCACCACCCAAGCATACTCCTATATTCCTCAGGGCTGCGTTTCAGGGAGCATGCACTGTTTCTCTTTGGCTTGTGAATGCTTGAAGGGTGCAGAAGGAGTGTAGCACTGGTGAAAGTAAACATGCAAACTGGCTGTTAAGTTGGGTGTTTATACTTTTCGCCTTTCAAAGCTGTTCCAAGTAGCTTCTTTTTGTGCCCGTCGATACTTTGCAGTGATGCTCTAGCGCCCTTAGGCACGAGCCACAACTGGTAAAAGGATTGAAGCGAGTGGGACGGTGGAAGGGTAGAGGTGGATGTAAAGGAGGAGAACAAGTAAAACATGATAAGAGACTGGGAAGAAAAGTGGCGAAGATCAGCACATGGAGAGGAGAGGTAAATGTTATAGGGTCAGATTCAACAAGAGGAGGGTAGAGGTGGGAGAGAGATGAAACATGATGAGTAGAACATGGAGGGAAGAGGTGGATCTAAAGGGTGCAGAACCAGCAAAAAAAAAAGTTGGGGCTGGAGGGAAAGGAAAAAGGTGCGAGATAGTGCATGAATAGGTGCAGCCATTATAAAAGAAGCAGAATCATGAGGAGAACTTAAGTCGCGGGTACAGGGAAGGGTGAGAGGTAGATGTAAGAGGGCAGAATCAGCAATAGCAGGTAAAATGCTGTGTAGGGATTCAGGGGGGAAGTGGCTGTTACAGGGGCAGAACCAGTGAGAAAAATTTGGCGGTTGGGGAGAGATGAGACATTAAGTGTGCAACAGGGAGGAGAGAGGGGGTGAAAGAGGAGCAGAATCAGTGAGAAAAATCAGGGTCGGGGAAGAATGAGGTGAAGTGTAGAGCATGGAAGAGGGAGATGGATGCAAGAGATTCAGAAAAAGCGAGACAAGATAAGATGTTGAAGGTGAAAGAGGGGAGGTGTATTTAAAGGGGAGAGGTGGATTTAAAGAGGACATATGAGCAAAAAAAGGTACAAAGTTGGAGTGAGATACGTGAAGGGTAGCGTATAGATGTGAGCTGGTCAGGGAGGCAGAACCAGCAGAGAACATAAGTGAAGGGGGGAGAGAGAGGTGCATGTAAGAGGGGCAGAATCAATGGGTACTCTAAGAGTCCGGCAGAAAGATGAAGTGAAGTGTAAAGCATGGAGGAGAGAGAATATTGTTTAAAGTTTACATAAAACTATATACAATAATTACGTTACTCAAAAGACAGCGCTAATTATTGATTTATAAACAGCATTAAAAATCGATGCATATAAGAAAATTAAAAAAAACACTAAGTTAAGTCTTTTTCACCCAGAGCTTAACCATCTGCCTCACAAACTTCACAAGGTTACCATGACTTTTACAGAACCACCTTTCAAGCACAATAATACACTCTCTGGTATTGTACTTATGCCCTCAGCATTAAACATAGGCTTTAAATATTTTTTTTGCATGTCTTGTAGGGCTGGGCATAGGCACATCTATGTTGATTGAGCTCTTCGGCTAACTTGCGTTTCCTACTGATCTGTCCGTGCAGCCTTTTAGTTTCCATTAACCATCAAAAGCCTTAAAAAGGAGATTAAAAAAAACGGAATCTCAGAAACATGGCCTTGTTCTGAGGCCACAAATAAAATCAAGGTAAGGTTGCCTTAAGCTAGAAAAGGTGTCTACAATATACCTGCTATGCTTATATCTGAAGGCTGCCTCAATGTCCCTACTCAAGGTTTGGCTTTTCTATCCCCTTTTTTACCACTAATTTGTGTGCATATCTAGGCATGAGTCGCTATTGAGGGGAACTTATATTCTTCCAGTAGCTCTTCTATGGATATAAGAGACAGAACCAGTAGGAAACAGGACAATCCTGGGGGCATAAGAGAGATGGATGTAAGAGGGACAGAATACAGAAGGTAAGGTTAGAGTCTGAGGGAAAGATGAGAAAAAGAGTAGGGCATTGAAGGGGAGGTGGATTAAAGACTGCCAGAATCAATAAGGAAAGATAAGATGCTTCAGGAGGATGGGAGGAGAGAGATAGATGTAAATGAAGCAGAGCAAGGAAAGAAGTTATGAGGCTAGGGGAGAGATGAGCGTTGAAGGGGAGTGAATGAATAAGATGTGTGGATATAACTGTGACAGAACCATCATGGGTACATGAGGAGAGTGGAGAGAGACGTAATGGTGAGAGGAAGATAGAAGAAAGCAGATCCACCCAAAGATGGTATGAGGTTGGGCGGAGGGATACAGGAAGGTAGAGGTGGAAGTTAGATAGGCAGAACCAGCAAGAGAACATTGAAGCAAAAAAGTAGGCAGAGTCTGAACAGAAGGTAAAAATGGTCTAAAAATCATCAGCTGGCTCATAGTCATAACTTACCATCTTCAGGCATACGTTGTTGCACCTTTCTCACAAAAAAGAAGTCAACTCCCAAAATGTTTTCATAAAAAGTAATTTACTAATTGACATTGTGCCGGTTGGCTTCTGACAACTCTAGGAGATTGAAGTAGCATTGTGCTGAGTCAAATGATTTGTGGCTGACTCTTGATCATGGAGTTAGAGCAACCTTAATATTACTAAACCTTTGTGCCACATTTGACACTGCCAGTGCTTATAAATAAACTAGTACAACCTGGAATTTAAGGTATTCTCCTGGTGTGGCTTACCTCTATCCTATCTGGGAAATCTGAAACAATCCACTCGCCACCTATTTCTGTTACGTACTAAACCTCTGGCTTATGGATTTTATTGGGTCTCCACTATTTAATCTTTATCATCGCCAGTTAGCCTTACTCACACAGTCCTTTGGCTTCTTGCTGATATCTTGCGCATATTGATACCCAAACATGATTTTCCTCAGTGGCAATCAGGTCTCTGCCGAAGAATATGTTTGCACGTGCATGTTAGCAGTTGATTTATGAATGAAGACAAATTCATTAAAACCTTATAGGGACAAATCAAAGGTTCTCATTTTTAAAGGATCTCATACCATATGGTGTTCTCTTTGGTGGCTAGTGGAAGTAAGTCATTCACCCACATTGGCAGAGTCAGCAAAAAAATCTTGGATTCATTTTCCAGCATCTTTCCTTTTTTCAGAATATAATAACCATGTTTTATCCACTTGCCTTTACTACATCCATAAGCAACAAAAAATCATTCCTTTTCTGCCTTCTCACTACCGTGAGGTTGTTGTACAGTCAATTATCTTCTCACTAGATTAAGCAAATGCCCCTCTTTTTTGTGCTTCCTGCCTTTTTGCATCCAGTACCCTTCAAATTATTCAGAACCATGCCAGGCTCCTCAACTGAGATGGCTTCATCTCTATGCCATTTCTTCTCATCTTTATGCTGTCTGCTGGGTTTTTGGTCCGAAACCCTCTATCTGCAAGGCACTATCCATTTGTCGCTGTGCACTGCATTACAAAGGATCTATCTTTCTACAGCACTCCTTACGTTCAGTCCAGAACCCCATACTCTGTGCCAACCAAACTCCTGTTCCATCCTAAAATTTAGATGGCCCTGATTGGAGGCAGATCCTTCTCCTTTCTATTTGTGCAGGACTGGAACTATCTCCCTCTTGAGCTATGGTGTGACTCCAATCTTTTGGGAAAACTCTTAAAACTGTCCTTTCTCCATGTTAGTAAAGTCTGCACCTCTCTTTTGGACATCTCTTAGTGCCAGAATCAGAATGACTGGTTAGCATATCATTTTCATTCATCCCATTCAATAGAACAATAACCAAGTTTAATTCATTTAAACTTCATTTAATCTACTTAATAGCAATTTAATATCTATGTACGTATTATATTAGGATTATTAATGCTATTTTAACCATGTTACTGATATCCAAACAGGCAAGTAGCTTCTTGCAAAGCAGCTTCATCAATGCCATATAAATAATGGCCAATTGATATTACTTTCTATGATGTCACTTCCTGTGAGGTTAAATCATATGCAAATTATAGGGGCCTCGCATGTTCCTATTCTACCTGGGGCCCGACATATCCTAGGACCTGCCCTGCCAGTATAGCTGGCTCCCATGCTGCTTGCTGCTGACATCCTAGGTTGCCTCCATTCAATGCAGATTTGTGAAATTGATTTTTATTTTTAAATCCCAATGCCTGGCCTTATGACTTGACATTCACTCCACTCTCAGTCCTCCTATCCTGGCACCCTCCTTGACATTCCACTGTAATTTCAGTTGGGATCGGCACGCCCCACTCCACACCAACAAACTAAGGGGCTGAGTTACAGTTTGGTGGACAGGGTACTCTATGGCAAACACAATAAAGTACCCTGCTGGCCAAACCCTCAATCCGCCTGCCTCATTTAGAGTCTTTAATAAGCCCGGATCCCACAGCACATCGGTAAATGCTGCTTGTTCTTCACTACAGACACGTGGATCATTTCACCTCCTCCCTGGGAGAAAGTCAGTTTTGATTATTATCCACCATGCTTGCTTTGAGTACCACCAGCCAGTAATAGACTCTGCAGTGGTTTAATGCCTCTCTCCATTTTTATTCCATTTTTGTACCTTGACCTGTGTCCAGCTCCCACCAAGCGCACCCCATGTTAGTTACCCTTCCCATTTACAGGGCGTTGTTGGTGTGCTCTTTCCATGTTATTTTCCATGTTTTCCTCCATGCTTCCATCAGGTATGTGAATCTTCGAAGCACATCATAGTTTCCAGTTGCACAATTCCTGCAACTAAATAGTCACTCAATAAATGTGTACCCACAGGTGCCCCCCATATCAATTGGTCTTGATGAGACCCTGCATTACAAAGAGGGTTGAAACGTCGTCGACATTTATCCAACATCTTTGATTGTGAAAAGGTTAAAAGGGTTCAGGTGTAACAGATATTTATATTGTCATTGGTTGGTTGTCATAATTTGGAAACCTGTTTTTTGCCTTCTTCTATATTGATTGTATACTTGTATTGTTTGGCCTGCCTTGTTTTGTTTGGTTCCTTTTTCACATGGAACACTATGCACCTTACTTATTAGTATTGTTCCATACAGCTTGCTATTTCTTTTGCCACAATAAGTGTTAGACTGCTTTGCGTTGCTTTCTCTGTCTACATCATCCAAATAGTCTCACAGTGCGATTGTGCTTATTTATGTATTAAGTATTAGTTCATTATTTCAATAGACCACTGTTTTATGATAACAATCATTTAGAGATGGGGTTGACCTTAACTATTTAGTCAATGGAATACTTCCTCCGACGGCTCAATGGAATAGGGGACTTTGGAAAAGGAACATTCTACCATCTGCTCTATTTAGAGTAGATGATGTATCTTTTTATTTCCTGTTCATCCCCACCAGGAAAAACCTGGCAATGAGGGACAAGAGAAAGCAATAATAAATTTAACTCACAGGGTCTGTGGGTCATCATTTTTTGTTTTTCATAAACAAACTCCTGATTTGAGAGTTGTTTTTGAAAATTATTTTTGGGTAAAAGTTTGTTGTATCGCTGTCAAAACCAATGTCCGCAGTACACCAAATGTTTTGTACACTGAAAGGAACCACCATGACATGGGTTCATTCCAATGTACAGAGGTGTCTGTTGGGCTGAGACTGGACTGGGTACCGTCGGGATGGCGCAGTTAATACTTTCTGCCATCTCAACTGATTTAATCCATCCTCCGAAATCTAAATTAGCCCTGAAGTTGAAAGAAAACGTAGTGTATAATAAATCCCATTGTGTATATGTTAATTTATGTAACACCAAAGCACATTTACACATAAATAATATTTGACCATTATGTTTTCCTACAATGATAAACCTTATTTAATTTCTAATTTATTATATATATATAACAGTATGTATATCGCGACTAGGAAGGCCGTTGTCAATAAACGCACATTACGAGTTGATAGCAGAGGTGATGATTATTGTAGTATAAGAGCTCATGGAAAATGTCCCGGCCACCACACCAGCAGGAGAGCAAATGGAGAGAGGCCCACTGTCATACTTATTCTACATTCCACTTTTAACATTCTATGCAACACTCCTTGGCAGACACTACACATCTTTCCCTCTTATTAAAAAAAAAATGCAATAAAATAAGACATAATAAATTAATGTTCAGAAGTTCCAATACACTGAAATCCACAAAATGAAGCATCACAAAGAAAAATTTTGAATGCTCACATAGATGTTTTGAATGCTGACTTGGAGATATAATTCTGCAGATACACAAGAGGAGCCACAACCCGTATGGTACGTTTTGGTTTGTCACTCATATCCTCATCTGTTTTTCCCGAGACTGTCCACCAGACCACTTCATATTACAACAATTCTGTTTAAATTGCAAATACGATTATTGTTAAGTTTAACAGAGTTTACAAAAAGTTAGTCACAGTGAAAAAAGAGAAAAACTTTGATGCACTGCACCTATGCAGACATTTCACTCTCATAACATCTACGCATGCTGTAATGTACTTTACTGTGTTTCTATTATCAAAATTCTGCTTCTGCTTAATGATCCTCCCTCGCTACATTTCCTCCCAGCCATCCATGGGAGGGCTTTCTCATGAGAGATTTACGCAACATCCAAGATGGGTTCACCAAGGTTTTAGGTACTCTGCCCCAGAAAAATTCAAAGGGCATCTTACCAGTGACTGAATGTGGGGAGAAATGGTACATTTCAACCCTCTTGTATGTCTTTCCGCCAATCCTTGCTTTGTGCTTTGGAGATTTGTATGGATTCTTTCAAAACTTTATTGGACCTCTCTACCATCCCATTTGTTTCGGGATGATAGAGAAAGCTTTTCTTATGATTTATACCCCTATTTGTCAAAAATTCCATCCTCTCCTTGGTCACAAACTGAACTTCATTGTCAGTATGTCCTCCAGTATCCCTTCTCTGCTGAACACCTCACCGAAAAAAGTAATTACCGTCCCTGTCTCTATGTTCTGCGTGATGCACACCTCCCGCCACCTTGAGAACACATCCATCAATACCAACAAATAAAATTGACTAGTCATACCTGTGACTGACCCTAATATGTCCAAAGCTACTTCCTGCCATGGTCTCCCTGTGGTATTCCATACAAGTGCGGGTTTAACTCTTGTTTTGTATGTTTTATCACTAGAGCAACACTCCATGCATTCTCGGACAATCCTCTCAAGATGAGCATCCATTCCTGGCCATTAAAAAGTTTCCCTGATCCTTTCCTTGGTTTTTGAAATTCCTAAGTGATTTTGGTGACACAGCCTAATGAGTCTCTCTCTGATTTCGCTGAGTGGAAACAGTTTAGTGCTCCTCCAGAACATCCCATCACTCTCAGATAATTAATCTTTTATACTCCAAAATCTCAGACCTCCTTCACTCACGCCTTTCTTTGAGATCCACGCATTCCTGAGTAAATTGGTTATCTCTTTCGAAACCCCATCTCCCATGACCAACGACTTCCACTCATCTTCACTGACACTACCATCAGTGATTTCACACACCTTGCAATCATCCAAAAGACATGGATCCTCATCCACCTCAGGTTCACAACTAGACTACACGCCCACTAAACTTGACAAGCAGTCTGCAACCTTGTTCACAATACCCGGGATGTATTCCACCTTAAATATGTAGCCTTGCAATGCCATGACCCACTTGCAAATGCAACCTGAAATTGCATCCAAACATTTTTACAAAATAGTTCTTTAAGGTACATGTGGTCGGTACATACGATAAATTCTGTTCCCCAGAGGAACTTCTTTAGCTTCTTTATGCCCCAAAAGATGCAAAGTGCTTAACGCTCAATTACTGAATATCTTGTTTCATGTCCCACTAACCCTCTCGAAATGAACATGATAGTCCTTTCCACACCATTCTTCTACTGTTTAAGTACTGCTACTAGCCCTTTGACACTAGCATCAGTTATGACGAAGCAATGATCCATGACATCAAAACTCTGCAGGGTTGGAGCACTGTTTAGCACTGACTAGACATTTTGAAATTCTTGTTCACATTCAGAAGACCACAAAAATGTCATACCCTTCTTTAACTGAGTTCTCAAATGGTTAGTGCGGCTGGCAAAAGAAGGCACACATTTGTTATAATATTCTTCCACACCTAAGAACATGATGAACTCCTCCTTATTAACAGATGCATGCAAATTGTCAGTTCCGACTAACTGTTCCTTGGGTTTCATACCTCCCATTGTCACTTTATGTCGAAAGTGTTCTATCTCAAATTGGTAAAATTTACATTTGTTTTCTCTTAAGGTGAGTCCTCTATTACTGAACCTATTCAAAACTTGTCTATGTCTGTGGTCATGTTCCTTCTGATCTGATCCATAGACTAAAACATTGTCCTGGTAAGGTTTTATCCCATCAGTGTTGCACAAAGCATCCTCCGTAGCACTTTAGAAGACAACTGCTGCGGAATTTAGCTCAAATGACAACTGAGTCAACTTAAACATAACAAAGGGCATGATAAGGGAAGTCAACCCAATGGAATCAACATCCAAGCGGATCTGATTGTACGCCGCCTTAAGGTCTAAGGTGGAGAAAACAACAATTCCCTCAAGCTGGGCAAGCATCTCTGAGATATTTGGCAGGGGATACTTGTCTATGACCACAGCCCTGTTAGGTTCCCTCAAATCTACACACAACCAAACCTCACCCGAAGCCTTGCATGGAAGAACAACTGGGGACAACCACTTAGTCACCTCAGCTTTGACAATAATCACATCTTTCTCCAATTTTTTCAGTTCAGTGGGCATAGCTTGCCTCATAATTAGGGGAACTCCCCTGATCTTGCAAGCCGCTGGAGTTATTTTGTCCTTTAAAACAATTGTGTGTGAATAATCAGACAGGCACCCTAGCTTTCATCAAAAACTTCTTTACATTTTTGATCTAACACACACAGAATATTGCTTCTCTCTGTCTCAACCACTGACCCACAACTTGTTGCAAAATTACTGTCTTGACACTCTTTTACCTCAGGGGTTCCATGCTTTAGGATCATAAAAGGCTCACTAGTGAGTCTAGGATGGCATTTAAATCCCTCTGGTGCATCCAACTACTAATGCTGTATCCTCTGCAAGAAATAGAAACCTTACCTTCCCAATTTAGAAAACTCTCCTATTTTTCCGAATGCATTCACTGCATTCGTTTTATCTGCAGCTAGATAAAGCACCAATTACACATCAGTTGAGGCACATTATAGGTATTAGTCCTACAAGAATTTCATATAGCAACAAAGTCAAAGAGAATTTTGAAGTCCACAAACAAATCAGAGAATTTAGTTAATTATCATTTGTTTATTATTCTTTTCTTGGATTGTCCAAATTTCATTATAACACATAACAGCCGACACGTGTTTCGTCCATCCGGACTTTTTCAAGGCTGTAACAAATAGATACAAATATACAATATTACAAAACACATAAAAACAATAGCTATACAAAGTGTTGTTGTTTAAAAACACAATTTTGCTTTAAAAAGGTCCTCTTACTAAAAGACAAATTTACATACATTTATGTGGTATCGATTCCTTATATATTGACACTCAATACAAATGAGGGGCTGGTGTCAATGAATACAACGAAAAAGAAGGCCATAAGTATACAGCTGGTAAAGAAGATGTTAGCAATAGAGTAAAGAGAGCCACCACCAGAAGAACCATCAAGATCCTGTTGGAGTATAAGATACATTATAGTATGATAGCAGATTAGTGTGTGCTAATAGCGTAGTAGCGTGGAACGAGTTATTTTGTCCTTTAAAACAATTGTGTGTGAATAATCAGACAGGCACCCTAGCTTTCATCAAAAACTTCTTTACATTTTTGATCTAACACACACAGAATATTGCTTCTCTCTGTCTCAACCACTAATCCACAACTTGTTGCAAAATTACTGTCTTGACACTCTTTTACCTCAGGGGTTCCATGCTTTAGGATCATAAAAGGCTCACTAGTGAGTCTAGGATGGCATTTAAATCCCTCTGGTGCATCCAACTACTAATGCTGTATCCTCTGCAAGAAATAGAAACCTTACCTTCCCAATTTAGAAAACTCTCCTATTTTTCCGAATGCATTCACTGCATTCGTTTTATCTGCAGCTAGATAAAGCACCATATCGTCAGATGGATAGCGCAGGCTAGTGGTTCAATAAACAGTGAAAACAAAATTGGCGAAAGGGCGCAGCCCTGACGAGTCTCACAACTTACACAAACTTGTGACAACTTTGGACAGTTTCTTGTGGCTTCTGTTCTCTTTTCCCAAAATGGTATTGTTCATGGACTGTGCTTACTTTGGGAAGGTAGTGCCTATCCAATTTCTTGATACAGAGATCAAACTCACATATCCCTTCTACTCCATCATCATCAATAGCTGGAAGGTGTTCGAAAACTTCCTGTCCTTCTGGTCCTAGACAATGAAGAAGTAGAGAGGCCTTCCTGTCTGCACTCAGGGTACCGCAAACTTGGGTATAATGTGAAAACACCATTTTCCACTTCGCCCACCTGATAGTAGGTTCACCAGAGGACGACAGAAAAAAGGGCGGACGTGTTATGTTGTACATAACCTCTTCTGTGCATTCATCTCAATCCCAATAATGTACCTACTATAAAAATAATGTTTAACTTTGTCCTGCAATGACCCCACACAAACGTATGTAAAATCACCAGAAAACAAAACTCCGGTAACCAAAACTGATACCCGAACAAGTATCAGTGGAGAGAAAACCTACAAAGAAAATTCCCATAGGGCAGAGCCAGCACTGTCTCTGCCCCTGAAACTAGAATAAGACAGCGTAGTTTACCACAAATAAAGGAGCCCAGACCAACCTATGCAGAAAAATAATCTGCAAGCTATGGGATGTTCTTGCAGAAGTTGTATTCAAGTGTTGCTCTGTGCCGATAAAAAAAAAAAACACAGGGAAGTGTGTAACGGGGGTGTGAGATGAGGGCCCATCAGACAGTACTGAAGTAGAGCTGTCACTCTGATGCTCCCAAGTAGGGTCTGCAGCATCACACTGACGTGTGTGATTAACGCTTGACAGATGTAGAGGCAGTGCAGTTACTATGGTGCACTTTTGTAGTGTTTGTCTTGTCAACCAAGCTGTGTGAGTAGTGCCAGTGTAACAGAAGATCACTGTGACAAGTAGCGTCACGATGCAGTGAGGCACAGAATACATCACAAAGCTGCAGGTTGCCAAGGAAGAACGTTTGCTCACAAAGCTATGGGTTGCTAAGAAAGAGCATTCTTGCACACCACAATGTCACTGGCACTTGGTGCTTGCGAGTAAGAAAGGTAAGCCAGCTCTCACACACTGCGTAGACTAAATCGCTCAAGCTCTTGCGAGCGGGCAACGGTTACTCAGTCAAGCGCGCACAGCAAAGACTGAGTTCCCACAGTTTATAGTAAACCCCGCAAACGCTGTACAGCACCTTAGTAGACTTGAAGCATGGGTGTTAGGACGTTTTCTCCAAAATAGTCTCACTCGTTCAAAGCGGGTCGTTAAGATAGTTCCGTTTCACAGAAGCCCTTACAGCAGGTACATGCAGGGCTCAAGATCATCACCAGTGTGATGAGGAAGGCCGCTGTCAATAAACCAACATTACGAGTTGATAGCAGAGATGATTTGTATTGTACTATAAGAGCTCATGAAAAACGTCCTAGCCACCACACCAGCAGGAGAGCAACTGGAGAGAGACCCACTGTAATATTCCTTCTACACTACATTCCACCTTTTACTTTCTATGCAACATATTTGTGTGTGTGTGTGTATATATATATCCTGTAACTCTCACAATGTACTTTCTCCTCAAAGTACATAAAACCTTAAATTATCCCCTGGGGAGATCGATAATATCTAACTGTGGAGGTCTATATGAAAACATCTCAGCATATGTAGACCACTTCCTAGCACTGATTGTGACATCATTGAATTCATATATAAAAAACACCGGGGATTTTTTGAGAATTCACAGAAAAGATCATGCTTTCGCTAAGGTTTATCGACGACCTCTTTATAATCTGTAATGGCACAACAGAAGAATTCATAGAGTATTTCGACATCTTAAACAACAATAAAGTAGGCTTGAGTTTTACATGCAATAAAAGCACTAAGGCTGTGCAATTTTTGGATGTGCAAGTATATATTGAAGAAAATCTGATTAAAACCACAGTGTATCGAAAGTCAACTGCCACAAATAGCATATTGCATGGATCAAGCTTTCATCCAAGATCTCTGAAAAAAAGTAATCCATATGGTGAATTCTTAAGGATGAAACGAAATTGCTCTGACGACAAAGAATTCAAAGCCAAAACACATGAAACAGAACACAAATTTCGAAGAAAGGATACAAGAGATCAGACATCGAGGAAGGAAAGAAGCAAGCAGAATGCATTGCTCAAGCAGAAACTTTGGAAAGAATGCCAAAAGGAGAAGAACAGCTGAAGAAGACAATTAGAAGATCAGACTGATATTAAGTTACAGCAAGGACACCCATCAAATTATCAACAGGCATTGAGGTATATTAAAAAAGGACCCAGACATAGGAAATAAACTGGGTGAGAGACCCGATGTGTCATATGTTGTGTTTATATCCTTGCTGCTACATGACCTCATTGGATTCCAGCTTTTGCATTCTGTAACCATGGAATCCAGTGAGATCAGATGAAGGTTAGATCAAGGCTGGAAGAGGAGCGTTCAGGCTGTCCTCCTCGACATACTGCTGGGTTCTTACAATAAACCCTACTTTAACAAGCTGCGGTTTGGATCTTTATTTACGTAACACTGGCGGCGAGCTTGAACCCAGCAAAAGCAAACCCAGATTCAAGTTCATTACGGACAGCATTTGCGGATGTCGGTGATTTGCATCTTCACCGCATCTCTGTACGCGCTAAACTCCAGACTACAATCTCGATTTGACAACTGTATGTGGTGTAACCATCGCATGTATCTGGATCACCTGTTGGAGATCAGTGCGTTGATCGTTTTGACAGGCAGTTGTGAGCGCAGTTGAATCAAACGCGTGGTTTGAATACGCCCGCATTCGGATCCGCGCTACCATTCTCTCTTCTTCGTGCTGCACGATGCTTTGTACGTGTTGATAGTGACAACACACGTTACGTAGGCTTACGCGAGCCCGCAGGGACGATCTATTGTATCCTGGCAACGCATCAAATTGTCATATCCTGGCAACGAATCAGATCGTCACAGCGCGCGCATTACAGAAAGGCTACGCTTTCACGTTGATGACGAAGTAGCATCAACTGTATCCTGGCAACAGATACCGGAGACAATACAGCGGAACAGTGATTTTACACGGAAGCGCTTCAAGTTATATCAGCTGTTTCTGCACTACAAGAAATCGTTTACCACCTTTCATTCTACGGTGATACACACACCGTGTGTCAATCTATGGTGACAATTTTATTTTTTTTCCTCTTCTCTGTGATATTGTTTTTTTTGTTTGTTTCATTCTACTTCACATCATAGATCGCATCATGACGACAATGAACCTACCAGCTCTTCAGGCATTTATGGTAAAAGAAGGAGAAGTAACAAGTTTAGAATGGGAAGAATGGAAAGATCACTTTATTAATTATTTAGAAGTTTTTGATAGTGAAAAGTTGTCCCCAGGAAAAAAAAAAATACTTCTACATTGTTTGGGTTCTGGTGGTTTACGTATTTATAACCGCATGGAAAAGAAGCCCAGGAGTGGGGATGAAGGTGATGTTTTTTCGCATGCTTTAGCAGATCTTGATTCTTACTTTGCTCCTACAGTGTGCAAAGCAGTACATCGTTACAATTTCTACCATCGCAAACAAGGTGCTAATGAAAAAGTAGAAGATTACATTGCAGCATTAAATAATGTTGCTTTACCATCCAAATTTGGAGTAATAGAAGCGGAGCTAATTCGTGATCAATTAGTGATGCATTGTAATAATACACATTTACAAGATAAGTTATGGATGAATGGTGATTCCAGCCTACGAGAAATCACATCTATAATTTCTAAGGCTGAACTCACTTCCAGATGTGCTAAGACAGTAATTTCTTCTAATAATAGTACTCAATGTGATGAAGTTATTTAAATTGTTAGAACCCGTACTCGTCCTGAAGAACAAACTAAAAAGAAAAACGAAAGAGATGTTGTAAACAAAGAAAATACAATTTTCAAAAGTTTTCAAAATGAACGAATGGGTGACCTGACAGGTAAATGCTATAGGTGTGGAAGTTCATCCCACCTCGCTCATGATAAAAAAATGTCCTGCACTAGGACAAAGATGTACCAATTGCAAAGTTTTGGGACATTATTCATGAGTTTGTCAGAAAAAGACAAGGTCTGTAAAATGCATTGTTGATGAATATGCTTGTGAGGATGAATATTCAGATTCTGATGAAGTTATTTGTGTCATTGAAGAACCTACTATAGAGGGAAAAACTATTAGGAAGAAACCTGTTTGCAAAATTGTTATCGGGGGAGTTTCAGTCTCGCTCATGGCTGATTCTGATTCTGGCTCACCGTATACAATTATTAATCGGAACACTTGGAGTGAATTTTTTGAGAAAAAATTGGACAATGCTTTTGATGTCCCTGACGTTCACCCCGTAAGTTATACCGGTGAACCTATTGACTTAATTGGATTAAAAAACTGACCCTTTGAGTTCAAGGGTAGATGTGCTGAATGCAAACTTTATGTTTCAAAATCTGGGCCTTATGTTCTAGGATGGTGGGACCAGGGTGAGTTGGGATAACTATTGGATCCCAACAGCACTGATCCGGTGTTAAGTATTGCAGAAACGAATAAAAAACAGTACAACATGATTACTTCTAAATTTCCTAAAGTACATGACAATACTCTTGTTAAAGTTCTTGAAGTTTTAGAGCTTAAAGGACTTACTGCTGAGGAATCTAAATGTAAACTGGCTAGAAGCAGTGTTACTTATTTGGGGCATGAAATTAGCTCGAAAGGGATTTTTCCGAAATCGGAAGTTGTTGACGCTATTATGAATGCTCCAATACCCCAGAATAAGGATAAAGTCAGATCCTTTTTAGGATTAGCAGAATTTTATTCAAAATTTGTACACAATTTCTCCCGAAAAATGTATAGTATTAGACAACTTTTAAAGAAGGGTTGTACATTATTTTGGTCTCAAGAATGCCAAGACAGCTTTGAATGTATTAAAAAAGATATATGTTCAGCCCCCGCACTCAAAGGTTTTTCTCCTGACCTCAAAAGCATCATCACCACAGATGCTAGCGTAAAGGTTTAGGTGCGGTATTATCAAAGATTCAGGAAAATGGCAATGAATGTGTTGTTGCGTTTGCTTCCAGAGCTCTTACTAGTACTGAGGAAAAATACTCAGTCATTGACCGTGAAGCTTTGGGTTGCGTATGGGCTCTTAAAAATGTAATGCAATACATTTGGAGTACATGTGTGACTGTTAGGACAGATCATAAACCCTTAACCAAGGTACTTACATCGAAAGGTCTTAGCAATGTCTCACCCAGGATTTCACAGATGTCTATCCAATTACTTGACTATGTTTATAATGTAATTTATGTTCCTGGTGTTAAAAATAGGATCGCTGAATTTCTCAGCAGATGTCCACTTCGCAATATCAAAGAAGAAAAGAATGAATGGGATGATTGGATGCTTGCTTCAGTTTTTGGAAACGAACTGCAAAACATTTCTCGCGATGAATGGACACAAAGTTTAGCCAAAGATTCAACCTTGCTTTCTGTAGTTGAGCATGTCCAAAAAGGTTGGCCAGCAAAGGCACTATTACAAGATAGTCTCCTTGCTTTTTGGGAAGTTAGGAATGATTTATCAGTTGAACATGACCTGTTACTTAGGAATGGAAGGCTTATTCCTCCTTTAGATTTTCGAAATAAAATCATTAATCTATGCCACGAGGGTCACTTAGGAATTGTAAAATGCAAATCTAGAATAAAACAATCATATTGGTGGCCCGGCCTTGACAAGGGTATTGAAAGAGAAGTAAGAAATTGTGTTCAATGTACCAATTCGGACAAGAGTTTAACTACTCACAAAGCTCCTTTATACCCCATTGTTGTCCCTCACATGTCATGGGAGAGAACTGGCATCGATGTTTTTGGCTCTGTCAGGAATACCCATAATGTTCCTAAATACATAATTGTCACTGTCAACCATTTTTCAAAGTGGCCTGAATATAAAATAGTTGACAAACCTGATACTGAATCCATACTTTTATTTTTAGCTGATGTATTTGGCCGTGAAGGTCTTCCCAAAGACATTATTTCTGACAATGGCGGACAATTTGTTAGCGAGTCATTTAAGAAATTCATTAAAGAAGCTGGTATTAACCATAGAGCCTCTTCTTTGTACCACCCAGAAGGGAATGGTTGTGTGGAACGCTTTAATAGAGTAATCAAAGGTGTCATCGAACTGTCTTTCAGCAATCGTTTAGACTGGGAAGATGATCTGAGAAAGACTGTCAATGCATACAGAGTAACTCGCTGTGAATCTTCGGGCTATGCCCCGTTTGAACTAATGAGAGGAAGACTTCCCCGTACCAAAGATATGGGTTGGTTAAAATGTACTGGATCCGTAGCTTGGTCTGCTAGTAAAGTAAGGAAATCTTTAGAGGATCACCAACAGAAACAGAAAGAGACCTTTCATCATACGAATAATATTTTAAAAAAGTACTTCTCTGCATTGGTGATGTCGTTAAAGTGAAAAAAGCCAGACTAACATGCAAAGGAGAAAGTCAATTTTCAGATCCTTTAAAAGGTATTACAGTAATGTGTAATTCTGCTTTATTGAGTGATGGAAAGGTGTGGCATGCTAGTAGAATTGCTAAATTCAGAGGTGAATTTGAATATAACTTAACTCAAGATATTCAGACTAACCATCATCCAATTAAATATGATTGGATACAGGATTATACTTCTGACTCTGAGTCCACTCCATTTGTTACAGAAGAAGGAAGCTATACTTCCATTCCCAACACAAATCCTTGTGACTCTGAGTTTTCTCCTTGTGTTGCGGAAGGGGAAGTTAGTGATGATTCCAACACCAATCTGTGTGATTTTCCTGACGCAAGTAATTTGCGTAATACTCCCAGTGTTGACACTAATCTCACTGATTCTATTCGAGATAATTCTGTAGTAATTAACGCGAGTGCTACCTCCAAGGAGTACATCATTCCTGAAAGAAATCCCGAAGTGACTAGAGCTGGTCGAGTTTGTGTTAAACCACTTTATTTAAAGGATTACATCACACATGTATGTCCATCTTGAATTATGTTTGCAACTCGTCAAAAAATATATATATCTATATATGAAATGTTGTGCTACCTTTATTATTATATTTTTTAGTATTACATTTCTTTTGTGAGAAAGGGGAAGTGTTGTGTTTATATCCTTGCTGCTACATGACCTTATTGGACTCCAGCTTCTGCATTCTGTAACCATGGAATCCAGTGATATCAGATGAAGGCAGATCAAGTATGGGAGAGGAGCGTTCAGGCTGTCTTCCTCGACATACTGTTGGTTTCTTACAATAAACCCTACTTCTACAAGCTGCGGTTTGGATCTTTATTTCCGTAACATCATACAGAAGGGCCCCTTCATTGAAGGAGAAGTTGGTACTCAGTCACTTTGTAAAATTAAAAGCGGCTTTCTGGCAGGAACAACATCAGAAAGGCTTCAAAAAATTTGAAAAATGCAAGGCATCTCTAATAGGGAAGAAAACTCAAGAGATCCAGGAAAAAGTTTATCGACTGATGAAAAAATGAACTGTGAGACTAAGTACATTGTGTACATGTTAGGATGTCAATGTGGCCAACATTATGTAGGAAGTACAATCTGTGCATTAGAAAAGAGAATTCTGGAACACATCCATGCATTGCAAAATAAAGACATGAACTATGCAATGACAAGAGAAATGTCGGTACATCAAGGATACACTTGGCAACAGATGAGATACTGAAGAATTGCCACAATACCTGCTAATGAGAGCGGTGCAGTCAGAACACTTAGACTAAGAAGATTGGAGACTAGATTGATCATAGGATTCCGTACCAAGCAACCACAAGGAGAAGAAGAATTATATGTACACTTGTAAACGCAGTAATCTAAAAACACCTAGTTCTCCATCGAGAAGTATGAGGGGCTACAGATTAAAGTAACAATCTATAACACAGTTGGGTAGGAGAGAAAAGGAACCAAGAGCATAAAATGCTCGGATTCAGAAATGTGTAATTAGTGGCTACATAAAGAAACACTATTATTGTTGGCATGACGCCGACAGTCCAAAGGATTCAATCTTGAGAAAAAATGAAATGGCAAAGATATATACTACCAAGCTTCCTACGACCAAGGTGATGCACCATTTATTAGGCATAAAACTGTGGGAAATTAGAAGCGCATACAATTTGGGGAACATTAAGTGAACCACACTCTACGATGTAAATAACAACATGTAAAAGACTCAAATTAATTTTGACAACAATACCAACTTTGTTTTTAGCATGTAAATGACAAACTGACACCTAGAAGTAATGGTTGAACTACATATCCCACAATGCCTCATAATGGGCCGAGTGGGCAGACATGTCACAATTGTAGGTAAAGATGGATTCAACCAACCATGATCAAGACTGGGAAGTCCGAAACGCGTTGGTGATGGTGGCAATGAATTAAAAATTGCTTGATACAGAATCCCTGGAGTGCAACGTATTCTTTATTGGTGGTAAATAAGTTTCGAGTCGTGATTCCACCTTGTGCGTGTGCACCGGCCAAGAGCGTGCAGATTGTGAAATCAATTGACGAATGATTATATATATATATATATATATATATATATATATATATATATATATATATATATATATATATATATATATATATATATATTCACTTAAAAAACCATAGGTTTCACACATGTTATAGTTAGCTGGACATTTCACTTGTAAAAAACCAATGAAATTCCCCCGTTATAGTTAGTTCAGATAACTATAACTCGCGTGCCCGCAATCCACTGCTCATGACGTCACATATTACATCACTCATGACATGGTCAGTGGCATCACTTATGACATCAATGATGACATCATCCTTGTGATAGAGTGGCGGTCGCGCGAGTTATAGTTATCTGAACTAACTATAACGGGGGAATTTCATTGGTTTTTTACGAGTGAAATGTCCAGCTAACTATAACATGTGTGAAACCTATGGTTTTTTAAGTGAATTTGCAAGGTTTTTTAAATGCTAATTCCTAACTATAACGTGTATGAAACCTATGGTTTTTTAAGTGAATTTGTACGGTTTTTTAAATGCTAAGTTATGTATTTATTATTATTTTTTTTTTTTTCAAGGTTTTTCACCGTGCACGCACCGTGCGCGCGCTTTGGCGCACGCAATTTTTTTCAAAAATAATAAAATGTTTTTTTCACCCTTGGGGGTCCTTCTGTGACCCCCTGACAAAGGCTAGGGGGTCAGGAACTCTCTTCCCAGCCCCCTTTTAACGTTTTCCACCTTTTTTCCACCTTTCCTTTTCAGTGCGACAGACAAAATGGCGGCCGACACTTCCTGATTTCGACCGATTCGAATGTTTACTGACATCTATCAACCAATCAGAATTTCGCTCGCGCACGGCACCATGCGCGCACAGTGCGCGCACGGTGCGCGCGTATAGATATTTATATGCTTTTAAATGCTATTTTCTCAGGAAATACTGAACAGATTGACACCAGACCTGCAAAAGACACTTCCCTGACCTGAGGACTACCTCTCTGCCAAATTTCAAGTAATTCTGTTCAGCCGTTCGGGCTGTACCTTCGATTAAAAGTCCTATGAAAAATGCATAGGGAAAACGCGTTTTGGGACCCCCCGTTTTTCTCGGCCCCCCCTTGACGAATTACCCTGAGACTTTCAGGGTAGGAGCTGAGCGGAGCGCACCATTAGTTTTGAAAATTTCGCGAGGATTCGTCAACCGGCGCCAAAGTTATTCAAATTAGAATTTTGAGATTTCCTATGGAAACACGATCCTAACTATAACTATCTACTGGCGACCGCCAGTAGATAATATATAGATATAGATATATATATATATTTATTTATTTAAATATAAATATATATATATATATCTACACATCACTTAAACGTGCCTGTGACATAAATGATGCCTCCTGCAGAGTAAGAAATATGAAAGGAAAATATTTTAAACATCACTTACCTGTCTCTGCCACCTCGACACTGAGCAGGTCCTGCTACCAGTACAAAATATTAGTCTAGCAGTGCATGAACTGCTGCTGGATGCAGAAGACCACAGTGTGGCGGTGCATGCTGTGCTGCACTTTACCCCAAAGCAGGGTCTTCTCCGTCAGGCTTGCTGGGCTTGCCATCTGCTGCCAACATGAGAGGGACTGGCGCTGTACATAAAACACCAACGCAACCACCTCCTTCTTTGAAAAAAATATAGCTCTCCGTGGCCACCATACTCCGATGTTAGGGAGGGGGGAGCAGGCATCTGCTCATCAAGGTGCACACTGCCTGCCTCTACCACAGTTGGGTGGGTAACCAAAACGAAATAAGCAAAATAGATGAGAAAAAGATTGAAAAGAAGAAAAGGAGTGTAGAAGGAGACTGAAAAGTGAAAAGAAAGTTGAAAAAATGGGTGAGATAGGCAGCTCACGGGTAATGCCATTTCGTGTTTTTAACACATAATGCATCTTTCACTTTTTGCACAAGAGACTGGCAGACGCATTTCACTTAATTATGTACAATTTCATGTAATATTTTGGCAATTTTCCATAATTATACTAACGGTAATTATGCGAATTGTGCACATCGCTAGTCTGATAGCCTCTTTATGAGTAGATGTGTCAAGTGAGCTGTAATGGGGCAGATGTTGAGGAGAACAGTCTCTGGGAGGAAAGTGTGGCATAGAAAGGCAATGTGAGTGCTTTGTAGAAAAAGAGAACTGGAATGGTTGATTTTATGAATATTGTATTTAATCTATACATTGAATGAAAGATATCACTAGTTTAAAAATAACAGTGAAAAGTAAAAAGATATATGATAAGTAGCATTTGGGATTATTACATGTCAGAGGCATCTCTACAAGTGAATTTTATGGGGCACAAGGGGCAATAGATAAAAGTGGTGGGCCCACCTACAACAAGCAATCATGAAGATATATACATACATACCAGGGCATAGTTAGGTGACATTGTCACTTAAAAATTATTTTTAATTCTAAAGCACTGAAATTCACCGGTTATAAATTATTGAGCTAACTATAACTTGCGCCCCACCATGCACTACTTATGACTTCACATATTACATCACTCATGGCATGTTCAGTGACATCGCGGACGACATCTCGAGTGTCATCAGTGATATCAAGGGTCCCAACATGAAAATATAAAGGCAAGCCTATTGGCTTTGTCAAGGGGCCACCACCTTAATAAAAAAGTAATCATATTATGATTAACAATGAAAATCAATAGAATCTAAAATCATAAGACCAACAACATGAGGTCCCTGCAATCCTCATCTGAAAAGCAAAATCTCCATACCTACAAATGCTTAGAAACGCCATACACTTAAGCTCCATACTACAAATAATTAGAAACACTATACACCTTTCCTGGGGCACACTGTATACCCCCAAGGAAACATATGGTTATTATTATTACATGTTTCTAGGGGGCTGCTGCTCTTTCTGCAGCCCTTCAACATTTCTGTAACATGTTGGTAATGTCTCTGCCCAGATTTCGCCACCATAATGCAGGAAAGCATATGTAAATTAGCCCATGAAGGGCATTATGGGGTGCTGCTTGCCCGGAGCAGTGAATAATAAATGAACGTCACTGATTCTTCATTTATTATTAATGTTGGCACCATTTTTCCCGGGGCACCCACAACTTGACTTATTGTTAGGGGCCATTGTGGGGGGAGCCCCAAGGCCCCTGCTGCCCTACTGGCTCCCCATCCAGCACCCATCCTTGGGTGCAAATGGAGCCGGCCACAAAAAAAAAAGTCTATTCCGATGGGAGCCGTGGAGGAGGCCGTAAGGGTCCAGCTAGCTTCCCTGACAGCCCCCATCCTCAGGTGATGTCATAGGAGCCACCATACTTGTATGCGCTCCCGCCCAGTGGGAGGAAGCTTTTCTCACTGCTCCTGCTGGGTGGGGAACTATTCAGTGTCCCCTGCCAACGTTCATGCGGGCAAGGGAAAAAAATCAAAACATCTTTCATGTCCTGGGAGTATGGAGTCCCTGGGGTCATTACATGGATTTGGGGTGGGGCCACATGCATCCCCCTCCCAACATTTATGTATACTAAGAAAAAAGCTAAATGCGCTGACTCCCCCATTTCCTGGAGGGATTTTAATGAAAAGTGGTGCTCCCCTATTTACATTTTTTTTTTCCTGCAAGAGTACTGTAGAACTGCAAAACAATTTTCCCCACCCAAAGAGACTAGGGGTCCTACACTGACCCTTTATATCCTTTTTAACACCTTTTCAGGACAAGGGACGAAATCCCCAAGTCCTGTAATGGCTGCCACAACATTTCTGTTCATGTGCAATTAGAGCACTGCTCCAAAACATCCCTTTCAGCCAATCAGAAGGCTTGAAACTTCAGCCTAACTGGCATGCTCTCAAACAATCGTGCCGCACTAGCTTTAGCCGCGGCCATGAATACATCCAATATAAGAAATACATAAAATAAAAGTCAGCCTATTGCCATGTAATCCGGTTCACTGCCTCTTCCAAAGCCTTGCCCAGACCTCCTGCACCTCATTGTTTGTCCTCATTGCTATCGACACCTCATGTAACTCCTGCCACCTGTGGTCACATTTCACATCATGCCCACTCCTCCAGTGCTAAACCAAGACCAATTCGGAGGTAGGCGAGCGAACCCTCAGGGCCTCACGCTGTCTACCTTGCACCCTTCCCCCCACCTTTTATGGTGGGGGGTGGGTAAACGGCCACAGTTTATTAACATCCTAACACAAATCAACGGTCATTAATATGAGCCTTACATCATGCAATTATTAACATTTCACTTGACGCAGAGTCTCCATCAGTGATTCTACATCACTTGAAGTCCATCCCTAATCGTGTTACTCCATCACCATAAGTCTTCGAGGTCACAGCTCTGACAGCACCTCCTGCACAGTATTTTGCTCAGCGACCCATTGGTGTCAAGCGCTGCGGCCCCTAGGCTTCCCTTGCTACCGATATCCTGCGTAGGTGGCCCTATTGCCTGGCCTGGGCTGCAAGTGCCATGTCTGCATAGTGCTTACACTTTATGTTGGTCACGACATCAGAGGCATAAAAGCAGATGCCTGAGCGCACGCGCAGCGGACGCGCCGCGGGTGCGCCGAATGCGCGCACAAGGCAAGCCCGTCTGCGACCGTCCGTGCCCATACAAGCCCTAAGCCCGGAAACGCTGCCCAAATTAGTCGCCCCTCTCTTCCATCTAAATGGTTAGCCTATCCGCCCAAGGCGCTACTAGACTATAGAACGCAATACGTCTCGCAGCCTGCTACCATGGGTAATTGCCCGGATACGTTTCCTCAGATGCTGGATTGACCCATGACTTGCAAGACATGTTCCTTCCGCTGCAATATAAACACCCCGACCGGGAAAAAGGAGGACATTGTGGCGGACATAGGTCAATCCACCCCATTGTTTCTGCTTTGCAATGTTAGATCCCTGGCTAAGCACTCCATTGAAATTTGGGACATGATCAATTCCTACTCCCCAGAGGTATGTTTCCTCACATAAACATGGCTTAACCCCTCTAATCTCCCCCAGGTCAATCTCGCTATTCCCGACGGATATAAGTTTATCCACTTAGATAGACAGGGCAAACAGGGGGGCGGGATTGCAATTGCCTTCAAAAGCCACCTAAACGTCCAATAGACTACTACTCACTGCACGACTAGTCTTGAGCTAGGTCTTTTTAAGCTCACCAGATCTCCATCGGATAGCTGGAATGGGGCTTTGATCTATCGACCCCCGGGGCCAAAGACCCTCTTTTCTAACGAACTAGCCGAACTGATTGCCCTGCAAGCCCTAGCATCCAGACTTCAATTTTCATGGTGAAGTTGGGGACAACCCAGATACAAGCAACCTCTTAAATAGCCTAAACCAAATCAGGCTCTCCCTACTTTCAACAGCCCCCACCCACAAGGCGGGCCACGCTCTTGACCTAATTTTCACCAATATTGGGCTTTTGTCAGGGCTCCTACCCCTCCCCTTAACATGGTCTGATCACTTCTTGGTCCCTTTCTCCTTACGACAAGTGTCCTCCGATCTAGTACCTGGATCAAACACTCACCCATACCAACTTCGCAGACCCTGGAACAACTTATCCTTAGAAGCCTTCGAGGCCAGCTATAATGCGCTCCCACAGGCAGCTATACCGGCAGACCTAGATGTCTTGGGACGGTTGAAGACTCTCGACACCAGACTAACTTCAGTTTTTGATGCCCTAATTCCCATTAAAAAATTCCGCCCCGCCAAGCAGCGACAATCAGCTCCTTGGTACACGGGGGAGCTCAGCGCAGAGAAATCCAGGTGTAAGGCTCTGGAGAGATGCTGGAGAACCAGAAAAACCCCTTTGGACCGACACACCTACAAACTATCCCTTTCTAAATATCATCAAAACATAAAAATAGCTAGGAAATCTTTCATCTTAAAAGAAATTCGACCAAGCCACCAACTCGTCAAAAACATTATTCAACATAGTCAAAGACTTTGTCTCCCCTAAAGCCTGCCGACCGCCTGAAACGGAGTCACAGGATCTGTGCGACTCCCTTGCAGCCCACTTCGAGGAAAAAATCAACTTAATCTATGCCAATTTTCCCTCTCCACCAGCTCAGCCCACTACCCCCCTCAGGAATACTGGAGCAACCAATTTAAGGATTCCTGGCAATCTCAAACACTTTGAGCCTCTTTCTATAACTGAAGTCAATACTCTGCTGTCATCGGCAAAATCAGGCTCCCCTAGTGACATGTGCCCTCCGAGAACTATGGCCCTCATAGCTTCTTGCTGTGCCCCGGAAATTCAAGGGATTTTCAACAGCACCATCAGGTCGGGCATCATTCCTTCCATCTGGAGGGAAGCATTTGTTCGCCCCATCCTGAAAAAACCAACGGCAGACCCTCTCGTCCTCAGTAATTATCGCCCCACATCACTACTTCCAGTGCTGGGTAAACCACTTGAATCGGCCATAAACAGGCAGTTGAGTAATTACTTGGAATCCAACAACGTGCGAGATCCCTCGCAATCAGGTTTCCGTCCAGGTTTCAGTACGGAAACTGCAATCCTGGCTGTAACCGACTCACTGAGGCAAGAATTGGACGCAGGAGGATCAGCATTTGGCACGATCTCCCACTCCAAGCTGTCGGAGAGACTGCAGTCCTGCGGCATCCAAGACCAAGCACTGAATTGGCTACAAAATTTCCTATCGGGTAGAAATCAAACAATTATGCTGGGTCCCTATCGCTCAGACAAACGCCACCTGGACAAGGGCGTCCCCCAGGGCTCATGTCTCAACCCCACTTTGTTTAATTTGTACATGTCCCCTTTAGCAAAGATTGCAGAATCATGTGGGTTTGAGACAATTTCATACGCGGACGACACCCAGCTTATTTTTAAAATTAATCCCAACGCAACCACAGAACACTTACGTTTCGCGTCCGGAATGATTACCATTTCCAACTGGATGACGGATAATTATCTCCAATTGAACCCCAGCAAATCAGAAATCCTGCTAATTGGGAAGGCTCCTCTCTTCTGGTCTGAGAAATGGTGGCCGCCTGAGCTGGGCACCGCACCAGCGCCCAAACAAGTAGTGAAAAATCTGGGCTTTAAAATCGACCAGACCCTCTCCATGAAGGATCACGTTGCTGCAATCTCTAGCTCCTGTTTTTTTAGCCTTAGACTACTACGGAAGATTCTTCCCTTTCTCCCCATCAAGCATCGTAGAACTCTAATCCAGGCCATGGTGATCGGCCGCCTCGATTATGGTAATGCTTTGCTGGCGGAACTTGGCCCGACACTGTTAAAAAACTTCAGGTTATTCAAAACACCGCTGCTTGAATGATCCTAAATCTCCCCGCAGGGACGCCGTCAGCTCCGCTACTTCTAGACCTTCATTGGCTCACTATTTCGAAGCGAGCACATTTCAAGACCTGCTGCCTCACGTATAAGGCCTTAAACGGTACAGGTCCAAAATACCTGGCAAATAAACTTACTAAAACTTCCTCTACTCTTAACTTACGATCAAATGCGCTGGAGCTCCTGAAGACCCCCCTAATCCGTCTTACCCGCGCCGGGGGCAGGGCTTTCTCTTATCTTGCACCGCGTTACTGGAACGCACTTCCCATCTGCATACGCTTCTGCCCTTCCTTCACTATTTTTAGGAAACAACTGAAAACCTTCCTATTCTGAGTGCTTACAGTCTCTACCTAAGCTGACGTGTCTTCCCTCCCTTTTTTCCCCTCTCAGTAGATCACTAGGTATAGCGCCGAGATGCCCCAGGGTGAGTCGCGCGCTCTAGAAATGCCCATAACATAACATAACATTCACAATCCCTCCAGTACATCAGTCGTGAGGCATCCCAAGGACCGTGTTTGAGTGGCTCTTCCTCCTGCCCTACAGTGCTGTTATTGGCAGTTTTTGGGGGCAGGCTTTGCCACGCTGCTGGCAGTTCCATGACTGTTTTCTACTCCCCCACCATGTTCTAACTACGTGCTTCCCTGGAATCTAAGAAAATCCTAATTGCTCGAGCTTTCCCACAATGTTCAACAGGAACATGTCCATGCCTACCCTGGAGAGGTGGACCCAGTCTTCTGTGTAGTTGCATAGGGTCTTGGGATTGATGAGGCCAAGCCTGACGAATCCCCAGCCATTGCCCCAGCAGAACGTACTCATCGAGATGTTAAGCTCCCTCCTGGACCTCTCCCCTGCCGTCTGGTCAACAGCTTCCTTCCATTCAAAGCGTGCTACCAGCTCCGACCAGAGGACCTACGCCGGGCAGACCAACCTTGCCACTGCAGTGAGGTCTGCCTTCATTGCCTCCAGGAGTTTGCCTCCATCCCAGGGTGGCCAAATTATCACCCCGCCCCCAGGTGAATCAGACCCATGTCAGACCTGCCCATTGTTTGCAAGCCCCGCCGCACTGTTGGTAGCAGTTGTGCCCACCTCATCTCAGACCTGCCCAGCCAGACCACAGCCCTGTTGCGCAACCAAATCCCCTGGTATGCCTTCTGTGGGACTGCCCATCGCTGTGCCATTGTCATGTAGGAGTGGCTCAGCATCCAGACGGGCCACCTGTCATCTGAAGCCCCTGCGGTAAACGACACATGACTTAAAGGCATTTGGGTCTGAACTATGTCTTGAAGGCTCCGGAAGACCTACTGCCGAGCTATCTAATGTGCTCGTCGCTCAGGCTGTGGCTGCCACGGTTGCTGCTTCAACTATGCGAAATGAATGTGACCCAAACTCTATGGCCGGCAAGCCATCCTTCCCCAGGTCAATTCGCAACACTGCAGAGAAATGGAATCTGCTAAGGCATGTGCCATCCTGGTGAATGAGCAAAGAGCCACTCCCCCAATGTCTGCTCTGAATGTTCGCCCCTATTGGGAATACCGGGCAGCACTCAGGGTCTCCTAGGCAGTCAAGGCGCATGAGTTTGTAATTTCCTTCCAGAACCTTTTTTGATCACCTAAGTCATAGTATCATGTGACCCTCCCCCAGTTGAATGTCCTCTAGACATATGCCTGCGGTGCTGGGGGTGGATCTTGGATGGGACCACTAGCTTCCTGACCGTGTATGCCCCATAAAAGGTCAGTGTAAACACAATCTGGATAAGGCCGACCTCGTCTGTTGTCTTACATATGTCGGGCAGCACCACAATAACGACGTTAGTCTGGTGAAATCAATGGGTTGCCTGGTGTCTTCCTTTTTTGTTTCCAAACACCTCCACCCTCGCATCTTCACCCCGCAGTAGTAAGTGCCTGTTGGATCAGTTCCTGCATGTCATTTTGAGAAATAAGCCACAGCACGAAGATGTGCCTGGGCCCATAATTTTGTCTTTCCGTTCGAGAATGCCCACAGTATGAATTTCTCAACCTCTCAACTTGACCTGTCACTGAGTCTGCTCCCACGGGTTACCCTTTGGAATGGAGTCCAGCACTTACGGTACTTGGTCGCTGTCTTAGGTGCTAGCACCTGCTCCACCAGAGCTGTTAGGTCAGGTCTGCCAGTACCCACAACCCCCTTGGACGGGTATCATTTCTTGTTCCGCTTTCAGCACCAACCTCCAGAACCTCTTCCACTGAAAGCAACGGAGTTATTGCTACCTGACATGTGTCTGGCCTTGATCACTATGTTCAAGCTCAGCTGGCAGTTGACTAAGTGACCCAACAGATCCAATACCCTAGGGCAGCACGCGACCCCCAGATTGAGTGCCTGCACCACTGCGTGGTTAAGCGACCATAGTATAATCTGTCTATTTGCGAATCTGTCCTTCCATGCCCAAAAATCTACTAGGATGAGAAAAAGCTTGAGGAATGTGATGTTCTTTCTCAGCTGCCACTCATGACAGGAAAACTGCCACCGTGCTGCACACCAGGCTTTCCAAGGATGTCCCCAATGCCTTCCACCCCTGCTGCATCCTTGAACAGTTCCAACTGCTTGGCCGACACCCAGAGTTCCCGCCACACCAGAGTCCCTTTGAAGTTCAAGAGGAAAGTGACCCAATGCTGCAAGTCTTCTTTCACTCTGTGTGTCAGTCTGACCCTATGGTAACTCTTGCCAAGCCCCTTTGCTACCCCAGCCAGATTCCGGATGAACATTCTACCCACGAATATAACCTTACTAGCAAAGTTAAGTTTGCCCAGCAAATATTGAATCTTGCTGAGGGTCGCTCTCTTTTTGGCTAGCAGATTTACGATTGTATTTAAAATCATTTAACTTTGGAAGTGACTGCCTGCAATCCCATTCCTCTGAAGCCAGGAATGTTAGCCGGGTGGTGGGCCCGGCTTTTTGTTGTGTGCCAGCGATATGCCCAGCTGATCCACTAGCATGATAAACTGATCCAGTAGGGTACTGCATTGCTCATTGTCCGGGTTCCCAAATAAAGAGAAAATCATCCAGGTAGTGCAGGCGCCATCCCGCTGGGTGCCTCTCACCCAATTCCCCCTCCAGGAAGGTACTGAAGGTTTTGAAGTAGGCACAAGAAATAGTGCAACTCACAGGGAGACATTTGTCTTAGTAGGAAAGACTTCCCAGCTGGAAACCCAGTAGGTGGTAGCTGCGGGGGTGTACCAGAAGGAGGCTGAAAGTGGATTCTATGTCTGCCTTGGCCATCAACACCTCCCTCCCTGTTGCTCAACATATCCATTGTGTCATTCAGCGTGAGGTAAGGTACTGAGCACTGCTTCTGGTCCAGCCCATCATTGGCTGACAATCCCCAGGGGTATGAGAATTGGTGGATGAGCTGGAACTTACCTGCCTTTTTCTTTGGAACCACACCAAACGGAGAACCCAAAAAATTCTCCAGTGGTGGGTTCACAAACGGCCTGCCACCCGGCCCAGCAGAAGCTCCCTTGTCACTTTTATCATTGCTATTTCTATATTTTCGGACACTGACCTAAGGTTGTGACTAAAGCAATCTGCGCCTGGACCCCTGTAAGGAATGATGAAGACTTCTTTGAAAGCCTTTACTAGCATATTTGCATCTTCAGGATTGCGAGATCTATTGAGCATTAGTGTAAGTTCTTTAATTCAGATGAGGGTAGGGGCCACCTCATCTGACCTGCTTGCCGATGACCCTCAGGCTGAACCCTCAGGGGCATCAGCTCCTTCAGGTTTTTTTTTACCACTGGTCTCCTTGCTTTTTCTACATTCCGCCGCTGGGTAGGAACCCCCACAATTGCTGCGAACTTGCCTGAATTTACAAGATTGGCCCCACTCACATTAATCTTTTTTGTACTTCCAGCATGATGTTGCACAGCCTTCCCCTGTCCTTCTGTTGCTCTGCTGATGACCCTCCTGTTTACCTGCATATCTGTGTGCCCGAAAATTCGACTCCTGCGCGGTAATCTCTTCTTGCGCTGCCGCCATGTGGTGTGTGAAGCCTGTTATGTCCTGATGGTCCCTGTCTATGTTAGTCCATGTCTACATTTTTCCCCTAAAGCCTGCGTTGTATCACAGCCATGCCTTGCCTTGAAACTTGCACTGCGCTTCTTACACCACCTGCTTATAAAGAAAGAGGGCTTCCTCGCTCTGGGGAACTTCTCTACAAAAAACATTGCTAGTGTTCTTAATGTTTGGAGCCAGTTAACAATGAACCACTCTATTCTAGGTTTGCACCTTTTCCTCATGTCCTTCTTGCTCATGTTGTTAAGTCTAGCCCCACCTGCTGCACTTCCAATAAGAAAATGTCGATAAATTCCTTTCACCATCTGGTGGGCTGCTGAAGATCAGTGAAACGGGCCGACTGTTGGTGAGGACGGCGAGCCGATTTCTCCTCTCCCCTGTGGGAGACTTATCGCTGACAGCATCGGACTCGGTTTGCCCTCAAAACATTAACCTTGCACGAAAAGTGACCTCATCACTGCACTCGGGGCAACTAATGCAGGTGTACATTAGGAGGTGGAGACACTGCTCAATAATTATTTGCTCCCCTAGCGGCAGTGATCCGGTCCACTTCCTCGACCCAGGACCTCGCACTGGGGGTAATCCTTTGATCCCAAGGTGAGAAGTGACTCGCAACTGGTCTACTTGGACTCACTTGAAAGGCACGGGGGAGATAGCGGAGAAGCGGCATGCTTTGATGGCCTGACTGGAAGAGACATACTTGGAGCTGACGAATAGCGGCGGAACGCCAATTAGACAACCATAGGGCTCTGAGGTGGGTGTGCCCCTTAATAGACCGGAAAGGGACCTGATAGTGTGGTGTTGCGGTCTAGTCCGCAGCGCGCACGGCGCGTGACGTCACCGGACTTCCGGCGACGGCCATTCTAGAATCGGCATTAGCGCGCCGATTCGAATAACGATCGGAGCTCCAGATCGGCGCTCCTGCTGTGTATCCATATATCTAGAATAAACCCTTCAACCACACCTACGAGAGTTGTCTTCTGTGGGGGGACACATCAGGAAGGAAGGGACAACATTACAATGGCGACGAGGAGGTGAAACGGCCCAGCGCTGCCTCCATAGTGTGTGCCTCGTGGTTATCACGCCATCTACATCCACGGTCACCACCCCGACCAGCAGGAGCGCGGCAGTGTCTCGGAGGGAAGAGGAGGGCGCGCATCTAGTCCGACGGGTAACACCTGAGCCCGGCCCCGGTCAGCAGCAGCCCAGCGGTGCGGAACGGCGCCAGGGAGAGTCCGCGTGGTGAAGCGCACACACACACCGTGGCGGGGGTCACAGGACGCAACGCGAGAAGCGGCAACTCCGACCGAGTAGACGACCCAGGCGAAGGCAGCCCCGACAGCACCCGGGGGTCGAGAAGCTCGAGCCCAAGACCGCGGCGAACGGAGGCAAGGAGCAAGATGAGTGCCACAACGACAGGTTTGCCAAACCCGGTACCTTTCCTCACGAAAGCAGGGGTTCCGGATATGCCGTGGGAGGATTGGAAGCCGTATTTCTTGAATTTCTTGTTCGCGTTAGAGGAGGAAAGCGGCGCAGAGTTCCCAAGCACGCTCAGGATGAGGATACTGCTACACCATTTGGGCCCTGCAGGCCAGAGAGTGTACGACGATTTGGTGAAGGTGGTGCGGCCCGCGGCAGACGATAATGTGTTTCAGCACGCGATCGACGATATTGACGCCCATTACCGCCCAACCGTATGCGTAGCTGTCGACAGGTACAACTTCTACCACAGAGCGCAACAGAAAGGGGAAACGATTGATCAGTATGTGGCGGCGTTACAGAAGCTTGCCCTAACGTGCAAATTTGGAGCCTTCCAGGAAGAGTTGATCAGGGACCAAATAGTAATGCATGCAGCGAACGCGTCCATCCAGGACAAGTTGTGGGCTAATGGAGATGAACCCCTTAAGACCGTGGTAGCCATGGTGAAGAAAGCAGAAATGTCCAAGAGGTGCGCGGAGACAGCAAAGAAGGACCGACTCCCAGAACAAGCGGTGTGCAGGATAGAAGATAGGAAAAGCCGCGAGAGACAGGCGGCAGAGCAGCACAACACGCGACAGCGCAGGAAGCCAGTGGCCCGGGGCGCGAAACAGCAGACACAGGGACAAGGGAGCACCAACACGTGCTACAGATGTGGCAGTGAAAGACACGCCGCCAACGACAAAGGGTGCCCAGCGTTCCGAGCTAAGTGTGCATACTGTGGTCTGGTGGGTCATTATGAAAGAGTGTGTCGAAGGAAAACGCCAAGGCAGCAAGTGAAGTACGTAGCACAGGAGTCGTGCAAGGAGGAAGAGCAGGAATGCCAAGAGGAGGACGATGAGATCCTGATGATTGAAGACCAGATCCTGGGGATCGACGGCGCAGTCGACAAGAAACCGAGGTGTGACATGACCATCGGGGGAGTAGGAGTCACCATGGTCGCCGACTCAGGTTCCCCCTACACGATCATAAAGAAGAAGATATGGGAAGAGGACTTCGCACCGGCTAACACTCACCAACTGCGCCCAACGGACATCCATCCGGTGACATTCACTGGGGAACCCATACCCATGGTAGGGTACTGCCCCCTAACATTTGAGTTCAAGGGCAGAACGTGCGAAGGAAAGCTGTACATGGCAGAAAAGGGACCATCGGTGTTGGGATGGAGAGATCAAGGGAAGCTGGGAATAAAACTGAATCCGGGAGGCCGTGTACAGGTACTCATGATGGAAGAAGACCCCGGAGAGGGAGCAAGGCAGTGGAAGGAGGAGTTCCCAGAAGTCTTCAGAGACGACATAGGGAAGCTCACCAAGTTCACGCACAAAATTAACCTCAAGGAAGGAGCCCGACCGGTGTCCCACAAAGTGCGAAACATCCCGTTCCGCACCAGGGAGGCAGTACAGGAGAAACTGCAGAGGTTAGAGGACAACGGGATCATCGAGGCCATAGACAACGCGGAATGGCTAGCCCCCTTAGTAGTGGCGCAGAAGCCGAACGGGAAGGTGAGGTTGTGTGTAGACCTCAGAGAACTCAACAAAAACATCGTGGTGGATAAGTTCCCGCTTCCCCGCATCAACGAGATGTTAGCCAAGACCAAGGGCGCCAGGTGGTTCTCCACAGTAGACTTGACGTCTGCGTATCACCAGATCGCACTCCACAAATCGTGCAGCCACCTCACATCGTTCATAACACCGTTCGGGTGCTACAAATTCCTACGGATGCCGTTCGGACTTGCCTCGGCAGCGGCAGTCTTCCAAAAATTGATGTACCGCCTGTTCAACAAGATGGAGGGAATCCAGTTCTTCCAGGACGACATCTTGGTGATGGGCGCCTCCAAGGAAGAACATGACCGGAGGCTAGCAGGCGTCCTGACAGTACTAGAGCAGAACGGGCTCACGGCCCAGTGGGACAAGTGCAAGTTTGGACTGGAAAGTGTCACGTACCTAGGGCACGAAATCAGCCAGGAAGGCATAAAACCCAAAGCCTCCAACGTGGCAGCCATCAGGGATGCACCCACACCCACAAGCAAGGAGGAAGTACGGACATTCTTAGGGATGGCTGAGTTCTACAGCAAGTTCGTATCCCACTTTGCATCAAAGACATACCACCTGAGATCGATCCTGAAAGACAAAACTGCGTTCACATGGAAGGAGGAACAACAGATGGAGTTCGAGGGGATGAAAAGAGAAATATGCGAAGCCATACCCATTCAAGGGTTCGACCCAGCAGCCCCCACGACCCTGACCACAGACGCGAGCGACCGAGGCTTAGGAGCCGTGCTAACGCAAAGGTCTGCACAAGGAATGACAGCGACGATCAGCTTCGCGTCCCGCACGTTGGCAGACAATGAACGCAAATTCAGCGTGATCGAAAAAGAAATGCTAGCCGTCGTGTGGGCAGTGGAAAGGTTCCGACAGTTTTTGTGGGGAGGACGGTTCCTCTTACGAACAGACCACAAACCCCTGGTAAAGGTCCTTACATCCAACGGCCATGAGCACGCTACGCCAAGGATCGCAAAGATGACGCTGCGACTCCTCGACTACGTGTACGACGTAGAGTACATCCCAGGCACCAGGAACCGAGTGGCGGACTACCTGAGCAGGGCGGCCGCGAAGGAATCAGCAGAAGCGCAAGACGCAGAGAATTGGGCAGAGTACGCAGTGGCGTTCATGGGCGATCACGAAAAGGCCATCAGCAAGCAGGAATGGGAAGAAGAGTACGGGTCTGACGAGAAGGTGAAGGCCGTCAAGACATATGTGACGCAGGGGTGGCCGGAGAAGAGGTTACTCGGAGAAGAACTCAAACAATACTGGGAGGTCAGAGAAGAACTGTCGCTGGGGGACAACCCGTGTTTCCTGTTCCGGAGCAACAAAGTAGTACCCCCGTTGGCGCTGTGACCCAGAGTGGTGGCCATTGCACACGAAGGTCATTTAGGAATCGTGAAAACGAAGGGAAGAGTGAAGGAGGATTATTGGTGGCCTGGGTTGGACCTTGCCGTGGAAAGGCACGTCAGGTCATGTGAGCAATGCAGCAACGCAGACAAGACGCAAAAAATGCTACGTCCACCGCTGGGACACTTCGACTGCCCGGAAAACCCGTGGGAAGAGATCTCTATAGATGTTCTGGGCCCCATACAAGATGCCAGTGGTAACCAGAAGTACCTCACCGTGGTCGTGGACAGGTACTCGAAGTGGCCAGAAGTCCATGTGGACGAAAACGCAGAGACAGATACCATCTTGGGATTCCTCACGGAGGTGTTCATCAGAGAAGGGATCCCCAAAGGAATCCTCAGTGACAACGGCCCACAGTTCACGTCGACCAAATGGGAGGCCTTCATGGACAGAAACGGGATAACCGTCAGGCGCACGCCTGTGTACCATCCTGCGGGGAACGGAGCAGTGGAGAGATTCAACAGGGTGATAATGGGGTCAGTGCAAGCGGCCATCGGGCAGGGAGCAAGCTGGGAGAAAGAACTCAAGCGCCTGCTATGGGCTTACCGGATAACTCCCTCGTCCACAGGTTACAGCCCATTCCGCATACTGAGAGGAAGAGAACCGTTCACCCGAGACAATGTGGCCTGGAAGAAGCTCACTGTGCAGAGTCATTGGTCACCGGCTGTGGTGCGCAGGAACTTGGAGAAAGCGCAAGCTGTGTACACTAACTACTATGACGCAAGGCATAACACCGAGGAAGTCGCCCTGGAGAAAGGAGAGTGGGTAAGGGTGAAACTGCCGGCACCAGGAAGGAAGGGGGACAGCAAGTTCACGCCCCCATTCCAAGTGGTGGAACCCTATTCCACATCAGCCTTACTGAGCGACGGGAAGATATGGGCACAAGACCGGATGGCTAGATGTACCAGGGCCGATGAAGCCGAGCTGAACATGGAGCCGGACAGCAGGGCAGGAGCCGAGTCCACACCGGCGGGAAAAGGGGAGTGTAGGAGACCAGAGGGAGAAGCAGGAAGCGTTCCCAAAGGAACCTGGAGTCCAAGAGGTGGAGGTGCCGAGACTCCAGGACTAAGTGACCGAGAGACAGAGTTGGGCGGTCTTGAACCACGAGAAGCGAGTGGGGAGGCGATCCCGAGTGGGGGGAGCAACACCCCTACCGCAGGCGCAGGAAGCAGGAGGACACGCTGCGGGAGGAGAATAATGCTGCCACGAAGATTCGAGGAGTTCAGCCTGGACCACAAGTAAGACTGTTCTGGTATGAAGGTGGGACTGAGACTTTTGTGTTTGTAAAGGAGGGAGATGTGGTGTTGCGGTCTAGTCCGCAGCGCGCACGGCGCGTGACGTCACCGGACTTCCGGCGACGGCCATTCTAGAATCGGCATTAGCGCGCCGATTCGAATAACGATCGGAGCTCCAGATCGGCGCTCCTGCTGTGTATCCATATATCTAGAATAAACCCTTCAACCACACCTAAGAGAGTTGTCTTCTGTGGGGGGACACATCAGGAAGGAAGGGACAACATTACAGATAGGAGCTCAGGGGTCCTAGGAGGAGTGACGCGATCTTCCTGGGCACCCAACAACTACTGCCTACGCAGCAGGGCAACTTGTGGTGATATCCCCTTGTCTACTTGACAAGGACAGAGACCCGAGCATTCCGACCTTGTTCCTAGACCCAAGAGCCCTCTGACGGGGGACAGTGACCCAGCGGGAGGGGGGAAAGCCGACAGGCCAAGTGGTTCTTGCAGTGAGTACCCCTTTCTGTGGAGCCCACAGAAACAATTCTAAAATGGCAGCAATCAAGGGAAGTCGTGGGGTGCACCAACAAAAGAGTGATACATTTGCTTGGCAGGAAACACAAGATGGAGGGCTGCCAAATCTGAGTTCAGAACAGGACACCAAACAGAAGGCGAGCGTATAAGAGTCACCCACGCTCCAAGACGTCCTGATGGCCATCAATGGTGTACACACATCACTGAAGGGTCGTATTGACTCGGTTCCCACAGACATATCACTGCTCAGAGCAGACCTACGTAAAATGGACTCTGGGGTGAAGTAGGTGGAGGATGTCACACAAGAACTTGTCGCCCACGCTTCCATTTTGAAAAACCAACTTTCTGAATTACAACGGACCGAGCTCCTTGTGACCCAGCTCGACGACTATGAAGGAAGATCGCGGCGCAATAACGACCGCATCCTAGAGGTGCCGGAGAGGGCCGAAAGAACAGCAGTGGACCTTTTTATTGAAGACTTTGTGGCTAACCACCTGCAGCCTAAACACCTTTCCAACTATTTCTCTATTGAGAGAGCCCATCGTGTCTCGGGGAGTAGGCCGAAGCCAGGGGTGCCCCCTCGACCTATCCTGGCACGAGTGTTTAACTCTCGAGACCAAGATCATATTCTCCAGACGGCCCGGTATGCCCCTACACCCTCCCCCCCCCCCAAGTATGAAAATAGAACAACCACGTTTTTCCCTGATTTCACCGCCAAAGTTCAGAAATGCACACGCTCTTTTCTGGAGGTAAAAAAGGCATTCAGAGATAGAGAAATCAAGTATGCTATGCTGTTTCCTGCGAAACTGCGAGTAGAGGCTGAAGGTAAAAGCTGGTTCTTCACAGACCCCACGGAGGCAATGGAATGGCTCGATGGCTGGCGGAGAGTGGGAGAGAAGGCACAACCGGAGCAGAAAGAACGACAAGGGATGAAGATGCAGAAGGGACAAGAATCCACCCATGACTTGGTAGACCACCACACGACAGGTGGTTCTTGAAATCACCTTGGAAGCTTGATCTAAGAACCAACTGGTGAACAATCACCCTGATGTTCAAATTGTGTTCTCGACTTTGGGGGGGCAGGGCAGACTGTGAGATCAGTATGAACCTGTTGTAACGCCCTGAACGTCCCAGGATCGTTTAACAGACACGATAATGAGGACGCAACCACTTGTGAAGGGTTAGTTATTTTAATGAAGGCAAAACAATACAACGAATAAACAAAAGTTATAGTCACTGGAATCCTCCAGGCTAAGTACGTTACCAGCCCACAGCACGGATGGTCCTAACCGTCCTCTGCATATACGCCGATCCCGGCGTATGCCAACAGAGGGCAGAAATGAAATGGCCGACAATGCCAATCGGTAGGCTGTGAGGGGCACGACGAGTGTTGGGGAGAATCGAGGAGTCAGGGAAACACCCAGCCGGGGTCTCTACCTGAAGGGAGCAGCCGCTCAACCTCTTCCTCAGACTGCACCGGAACGCGGAGTCACCTCCTGGTGATGCGTCACCGATACCCCAATCAAAAGCAAGAAGACTGAACCGAGAGCAGCCGCTCGATCGATCCTGTGGACTTCCGAGTCTGTAACGCGGCAAACACCTCCTGGTGTGCGTTACAGCTGGCAGTCCCTGTATCTCTGGTCGGGCTGGGAGTTACGACTCCAACCAGCAAAAGCGCCACTGCGCTTTGACTCAGCCGAGTCAAAAAGCGAAGCTCAATGGTTGACCGGTAGAGCTTCCGGGTCCTTCACAGGTGACGATGGGGCAAGACACGGCCCAGGGAGTAACGACTCGACCTACCTCCATTCTTGCCTTACTGGAGCACCACTCCGGAACACTGCTCTTCACGAAGCAGGTACGTCGGTGTAAACACAATATCCGACAGCCTTGTACCTCCCGGTTCCTCCCTTTATAGGGCGTGTTTTCCTTGAGTTATGTAACAGCTCTCCTGTTTACATAAGGGCGTGTTTTCCCTTGAGTTATGTAACAGCTCTCCTGTTTACATAAGGGCGTGTTTTCCCTTGAGTTATGTAACAGCTCTCCTGTTTACATAAGGGCGTGTTTTCCTTGAGTTATGTAACAGCTCTCCTGTTTACATAACCTCTCAACCGCTAAGCATCCTGGGAGATGTAGTCCGTTTACGCTGGTTACCGTTTTCCTCCCCTCGCATGACAGGAATTCTTGACAGTACAGCCTCCCTCTCAGCGGCTCCCCACGGGTCCAGCGCTGGCAGGAAAACGCCGATGGAACAAGGAGACCAAGCGCGGAGCATGAACCCCTTCAGCCGGTTCCCATGATTGCTCCTCCGGGCCATAGCCTTTCCACGCAACCAGGTACCACAGCTTCCCCCTGCGCCATTTGGACGCCCGTATGCCCGACACTTCATACTCCACCTCCGACTCCACGCATACCGGCCTAGGTGTCCCAGACGGCTTGGAGGGTGCTGGTTTGAGCAATGATACATGAAAGACAGGGTGTATCCGCAATGACTGGGGCAAGCACACCTTCACGTTCACGGGACCCAAACACTTGGTAATGCGATAGGGGCCCATGTACTTGGGATGGAACACACTGTTCTTTCGAAACCTCATGTTTCTTGTGGATATCCAGACGTAGTCTCCAGTGCGGTACAGTGGCCCGGGCCTTCTCTTCCTGTCGGCCGCAGCCTTGTATCGTCTCTTGGCCTCTATTAGGACAGCCCTTGAGCGCATCAACGTGTCTTTTATGTGTGCCACCCTGTCCGCTGTGGCGGGAATCCTGTCCTCTCTGAACGGATGTAGAAATGGCAAGAACCTGGGATGTTGGCCATAGTTGCTATAGAACGGAGATGACTGTGTGGAGCTGTGAGTGGCGTTGTTATAGGCTATCTCTGCAACCCATAGCAAGTCGACCCATTCTTCCCTGCCCTGGTCCACAAAACATCGCAGATACTGTTTGAGCGTTTGGTTCAGGCGCTCGGTTTGGCCGTCCGTTTGAGGGTGGTAGCTGGTGGACAGGGCGGTCTTAACATGCAGCGCAGTGCACCAAGTCTTTCAGAATTGCGCAGTAAACTGCGACCCCCGGTCCGACACGATCATCCCAGGTAATCCATGCAGTCGTACCACATTCTTTAGGAGTAGTGACGCCAATTCCCCGGCCGTAGGGACTCTCTTGCAGGGGATGAAGTGCCCCATTTTCGTCAAGTAATCCACCACCACCAGTATTGCCGTCATCCCCTGGTCTACCGGTAGGCCCACCACGAAGTCCAGTGATATGCTATCCCATGGTCTATCCGGGGTCGGAAGTGGATGTAAGAGCCCTTGGGTTCGGCCATGGTCGGCCTTCATGGTAGCACACGTAGGACACTCCTGTCCCCACCTCCTGACATCCACTCTCATGGTTGGCCACCAGAAATGCCGTCCCATGCTAGCCACCGTTTTTTCAAAGCCCAAATGACCTGCGCATGGAGAGTCATGGCACCAGATGAATGCTTGTTTCCTTAGCCTAGGCGTGGGTATCAACAGGCACCTGCCCTTCAGGGGTATCCCGTCCTTCAGCTGCCATTCTCTGTGACTGAGGAGCCACCTCCGCCATGCGAATGACCTGATCCCTCTCTTTATTCCCCTCAGGAAAGTATCCGGTTGGATAACCCCCAATACCATCCTCGGGGAAATGATGGAACGCTCGGTCGCAGGCAATGGTTCCTTAACTGCAGATTGACGGGACAGGGCGTCCGCCTTCCGGTTTTCCGTCCCCGGCCGATATGTGATGCGGAAGTTGAACCCCGCAAAGAAGATCATCCACCGCAGCTGCCTGGGAGAAAGGTGTCTTGTGGCCGTCATGAACTGTAGATTCCGATGGTCCGTGTACACCGATACCACATGTCTTGCCCCCATCAACCAATGCCTCCATTCGGTGAAGGCGTCCTTGATTGCGAGAAGCTCCTTCTCCGCAATATGGTAGTTGCGTTCGGCGTCGTTGAGTTTGCGGGACATGTACGCAACGGGATGAAGCACCCCTGTGTCGTGGTTGCGTTGGGACAAGATAGCCCCCAGCGCCACATCCGATGCGTCCGCTTCCACCACGTAGGGGAGATCCGGATCGGGGTGAGCCAACACCGGCGCCTTACCAAAGGCGCTTTTCAGGGCCTCAAAGGCTGTGTTCGCTTCAGGGGACCAGACAAACTCCTTGGACTTCCTCAGTAGCTGTGTGATTGGGGCCACCAATCCTGAAAATCCGTCTATAAACCGCCTGTAAAAGTTGGCGAAGCCAATGAAACTTTGGACGTCCTTCACGCTTTGGGGCACCGGCCATTCTTTCACCGCCTTGATCTTTCGTTCTGCCATCTCCTGTCCCTCTGGACTCAGCATCACTCCGAGGAATTCCACGGACGTGACGTGGAAGTCACACTTGCTGAGTTTACAAAACAGCTTGTTTTCCCTCAGCTTTTGGAGCACAGCATTGACGTGGTGTACGTGCTCCTCCACACTGGACGAGTAGATGAGGATGTCGTCGATATATACGACCACGTAGATATCCAACTCCTCTCTGAATACCTCATTCAAAAAGTACTGAAAGGCTGCCGGGGCGTTGCACAGACCGAACGGCATGACGAGGTACTCAAAAAGGCCGAACCTGGTCTTAAAGGCGGTCTTCCACTCGTCTCCGTCCCTCATGCGCACCAGATGGTATGCCCCTTTCAAATCCAACTTGGTGTAGATACGAGCTTTCTTGACCTGTTCCAGCAGTACACTGATGAGAGGCAAGGGGTACCGATTCTTTATGGTTATCGCATTCAATGCCCTAAAGTCCACACAGGCTCTCAGCTCCCCATTAGCTTTCGGGATGAAGAAGAGTGGCGAGGCGGCCGGAGACTTGGACGGGCGGATGAATCCTAGCTTGAGGAGTTTATCCAGGTACCCCCGGAGATGCACGTTTTCAGGCTCCGTCAGGGCATACAGCCTGCCGCTGGGAACGCTGGCCCCTGGCACCAGGTCGATCTGGCAGTCAAACTGTCTATGTGGTGGTAGCACGTCCGCCTTCACCTCATCAAATACATCCTCAAAACTGTGATAAGCCTGGGGGAGAGCCACATCTTTTTCTGCCGCTGTAGCCACCGTCTGACTCCCGCTCTCATCTGTGTCAAGGGATTCCGTTCTTTTTCCACAATGCAGGATGCAATACGGTGACGTCATTTCGACGCGATGTGTTGGCCAATCCACAGAGGGGTTGTGTTTCTGTAGCCACGGCAATCCCAATATGACGCCATATTGGGGCGCTCGGATGATGTTAAAATCGATTTGTTCCAAATGGTTCCTCCCATATCTCATCGGAAGGACCCCCGTGTGCTGCCCGATGGGCCCCGTCACCAATCGCCTTCCGTCTACAGCATAGACGTCTTCGGGTACAGCTTTGGGAAGAAGCACTAGCCCTAGCCTGCATGCCTCGTTGTGGTCCATAAACATGCCAGTGGCCCCTGAATCCACCATGGCCACAACGGGTATCCACTGGTCATGCACTCCCACGTGCACCGTGAGAAACAGGTGTCGGTGTCCCTTAGTGACCGAGTTGGAGAGTGAAGGGATGGATGAGTGACTCCGAGATGCCCCTTCTTTGGTCTGGGAGTCCTCTAGTTTTCCGCCGGTATGTCCACCACGGCTGTTACCGACCGGTTGGCCCGATAACGTGACGTCTTCGGTTTGGCAGGGCATTCACGTACGCAGTGGCCTTTTTTGCCACAATATAGGCACAATCCTTGTTTACGGCGTGACTCTTTCTCCGTGGCTGTGAGGCTCGCTCGTATTGCGCCGATGTCCATGGGTTCTCCCTTGGATGCGGTGGAAGTTTCAGGACTTCCCACCGTCACATAGGATGGAAGGGATTTTCCTTTTCTCCCCTGATCCCCTTTTCTTTCACTCAGCCTATGTTCCAGCCGTAATACCAGGTTGATAAGGCCCTCACATGTCTTGGGTTGAGGGTCAATATGAGCCACGGCGTCTTTGAGCTCATCGCACAGCCCGTGATGGAAGAGCGCCGTCTGTTTAGCAACAGGCCACTTGGTTTCCGCAACTAGCCGTCGGAACGCGTTGAGATACTGCACCAGGTCGTTGGATCCCTGTCTCAACTCAAGCATTTCACGGTCCGCCGTGTACGAGTCAGCCCTTCTGTCGAATACCTTCAGGAATTCCTCGCGAAAAGCACCCCAATCACATAAGATGGGGTCGTCCCTGCTCACCAGAGGTACGGCCCATTGTGCCGCGTTTCCAGCCAAATAGGAAATAAGGAAAGCCACACGAGCCTGACTCGTGGGGAACGCCCTTGGTTTGCACGATAAATGTAGTGCCACTTGTGTGAGGAATACCTGCACTGTGTTAGGATCCCCACTGTACCTCTCTGGTGTTGCCAAGGGGATGGCTACCGGCATTTCCACTACTACCGCAGGGGTCTGGTTCGTGAGGGAGGTGCTGGGCGTGAGCGGGTCCAATTGGATAGCATCCAGTCTGGCTTTTACATCGGCTGTTTCTTGCCTGGAGGCAGCCACTTCAACTTGCACGGTCGCTAAAGCAGCCAGCACATCATCAAGTGTTGCCATGTCTGCTATCGACCGGGAGACAGTTAGTGTTATTACGGTCGGATATTTTGTAACGCCCTGAACGTCCCAGGATCGTTTAACAGACACGATAATGAGGACGCAACCACTTGTGAAGGGTTAGTTATTTTAATGAAGGCAAAACAATACAACGAATAAACAAAAGTTATAGTCACTGGAATCCTCCAGGCTAAGTACGTTACCAGCCCACAGCACGGATGGTCCTAACCGTCCTCTGCATATACGCCGATCCCGGCGTATGCCAACAGAGGGCAGAAATGAAATGGCCGACAATGCCAATCGGTAGGCTGTGAGGGGCACGACGAGTGTTGGGGAGAATCGAGGAGTCAGGGAAACACCCAGCCGGGGTCTCTACCTGAAGGGAGCAGCCGCTCAACCTCTTCCTCAGACTGCACCGGAACGCGGAGTCACCTCCTGGTGATGCGTCACCGATACCCCAATCAAAAGCAAGAAGACTGAACCGAGAGCAGCCGCTCGATCGATCCTGTGGACTTCCGAGTCTGTAACGCGGCAAACACCTCCTGGTGTGCGTTACAGCTGGCAGTCCCTGTATCTCTGGTCGGGCTGGGAGTTACGACTCCAACCAGCAAAAGCGCCACTGCGCTTTGACTCAGCCAAGTCAAAAAGCGAAGCTCAATGGTTGACCGGTAGAGCTTCCGGGTCCTTCACAGGTGACGATGGGGCAAGACACGGCCCAGGGAGTAACGACTCGACCTACCTCCGTTCTTGCCTTACTGGAGCACCACTCCGGAACACTGCTCTTCACGAAGCAGGTACGTCGGTGTAAACACAATATCCGACAGCCTTGTACCTCCCGGTTCCTCCCTTTATAGGGCGTGTTTTCCTTGAGTTATGTAACAGCTCTCCTGTTTACATAAGGGCGTGTTTTCCCTTGAGTTATGTAACAGCTCTCCTGTTTACATAAGGGCGTGTTTTCCCTTGAGTTATGTAACAGCTCTCCTGTTTACATAAGGGCGTGTTTTCCTTGAGTTATGTAACAGCTCTCCTGTTTACATAACCTCTCAACCGCTAAGCATCCTGGGAGATGTAGTCCGTTTACGCTGGTTACCGTTTTCCTCCCCTCGCATGACAGGAATTCTTGACACCTGTCAATGTACTAGTGACTGGCATGTCCCGCCCGCAGGTGGAGATGGAGTGGGACTGCACCAAAGACCGAGGAATTGTTGTCCTGGACTGTGCTGAGTATACTTTACTATATCTATTGGTTCTTGTAGCCTAATCTATGATGATTTGGGGAGGGGATGGGAGGGGCGGGTACAGCCTACGTTTCCTCCACTTCAGGGTTGGGAGGGCGATGGGCACTCTGCGCTGTTGGGGAAGCGGGTCACCGGAATCCGTTATGCAGGGAGGCAGCGAGGGGGTGGGGAGAGTTTCAGGAGGGGGGTGATAGTTTGGTTTGTAGCTTTAGTTTAGCACAGCAACAAAACACAAATAGTAGGTCAAATCTGGAGCTCGATTCTCATTCCTGGGCGTCCAACGGCCCCACAATCATGTATTGGGAACACTTCCTATATTTGCTTTCACGCAACAATGCGAGCCCAGTTCATAGGCAAACGCACAGCACGTGCATCCACACACTGAGCTACCACTGTAGCTCCTGTGTGATGTGTGCGCCGCTACTGACACAGTGGGCCTACACTTACATCTCCACTAATGGGACCAAGCGCCGAACTTAAGTTCCTTACATGTAATGTAAACAGGCTTGGGGATAAACTCAAGCAACGTATAGTCCTCCAGTATCTGAAGAGACAGGCCCCTGACATAGTCCTCATGCAAGAACCCCACTTTATTGGCAATACGTGTAAGGCCCTAAACCAATGGGGTGATCAATTGACAGCGCATGCGAGGTTTACTTCTGGCTCCCGTGGGACAGGTGTGCTTCTGCGTAGGAACTGCCCTTATATGGTTAAGAAAACATAGGTTGACGAACAGGGCAGGTTTGTGGCTGTATCCGGTTCCTGGGAAGGGAAAACACTCAATGTGCTCTCGGTCTATGTCCCCCCTGCGCTGTGGCAGTTTAAACTACAGGACCTTAGCAAATTTATTCTTGACCTCCCAATTGGAACGTTAGTGATAGGGGGAGACTTTAATCTTACCATAGACGGCTCACTTGACCGACTGCCCCCACGCAGAGATCCCACTTCTGGCTCTAAACTGGCTGAGTTCCTCTCAGCCTTGTAGATATTTGGCGACACCTTAATGCTACGACCACTCAATTCACCTTCCACTCTGGGGCACACAACAGTCAATCGTGAATAGACTAAATGCTCATACACACTGCAGACCTGCCTGAATTCAGTCAAGCCCGCTGCCTAGCTCGTGGAATCTAAGATCACTCCCCCATTTTGGCTAAGATGACGGTTGGTCCCCAATGCAAGTGCACAATGCTGACTATAAACCCATGGGTGCTCAAAATACCTCATATCAAGTCAGCACTAACCAAAGATACTGAATTATACTTAAAGGAAAACGTTGGCTCGGTAACCGCAGCTCAAATCCTATGGGGCGCATTTGGGGCAGTTATAAAGGGAAGGGTTCTTGCCTTGATGGTAGGACAGAGGAGAGAACTAACGAAACGTATTGATCAACTTGAAGTAGAAATTCTCAGGGGTGAAAAGGCCCTGGCACAGTCCCCTGACCATGCTGCCCCGCAATTATTGGCGGTTAAGACACTCAATTACAGACAATTACTCACTGAGGCAGCCAAGGCAAAACAAAAGTCAACCTACCATAAAATCTATGAACATTGGGAATGAAACAGGCAAGCTATTAGCCTGGCTGAAAAAAAGAGAGCAGACATCGCGATGGGTACACCAATTGCTGGGGCCCATGGGAGAGGAAATCACTGACCCCCGAAATATCCCAGAAACATTTGCCACCTACTTTGACTCAGTATATACATCTGCCGTGAAGGTCTCGCCGCTAGCAGCGCGGGAGCTTCTCTCCACTATCAAAGTGAACTGCTTATCACCAGAGGAAAGAGACTCCCATGAAGGGGAACCCACAGAAGAAGAAATCCAATATGCCATACGGGACATAAGGTCGGGCAAGGCTATGGGACCCAACGGGCTCCCAATTGAGCTTTTCAAATTAACGGTTTCCAAATTAACCCCCTATCTCTGCCAGATGTATTTAGAAAGCTATGAGAATGGGCTGCTGCCAGAGGAGATCAGGTTGGCCACAATTGTTGTAATACACAAGCTGGGCAAACCAACCAACGATTGTAAGGCATATAGACCTATCTCTCTTCTTATGGCAGAAGCCAAGATACTTGCAAAACTATTGGCCAATAGACTTATTTCCCTGACCATCGGGCTGATACACCCGGACTAGTCCGGTTTTATGCCTGGCCGGAACACTGCCTTGAATTTACGACGCTTACATGGGGTGCTGGGTAGGCAGCACACACTTGGGGAAGAGGTGGCCTTGTTATCCGGGGACGCCAAAATGGCCTTCGATACCATTGAATAGAACTATATATTTGCGGTCCTGAAAAGAATGGGCTTTTGGCCTAATTTCATTAAATGGATCAAGTTGTTGTACACCAGCCTGATTGCTCGGGTAGTAGTGAACAGGCACACATCTAGACAGTTTAAACTGGGTAGGGGAACTCGGCACGGGTGCCCCCTGTCACCCCTAATATTCGCCCTATTGCTAGAACCCTTGGCGATTTGGGTGAGGGGAGACCCTCTTACTCAAATGGACCGAAAAGCATGAAGATATAATTTCACTCTATGCGGATGATATCTTGTTATATATGGCCTCTCCAACATCTACTCTTCATCGTATGTTTCATATTTTCCGTATATTTGGCAACCACTCAGGATATACAATAAATTGGTCCAAGTCGCAACTATACCCATTGTAGGGCCCACAGCGGTGCATACCAAGGGAGTATAAAATCCCTGTAGCGCCAGAGGGCTTTCGCTACTTAGGAATCTATATAACGATGGATCCCACCTGCTTTTATGAAGCAAATTTGCAAGGGCCCTTGTCTCTTTTCCGAACTGATTCTCCTGGGACGCGCAGCACTGTTTAAAATGTTGGCATTGCCTCACTTTCTCTACGCACTGCAAAACACCCCATACAGAATCCCCAAGTCCTACTTTTCCACTGTTGATAGCGCCATACGTACCCTGCTGTGGGATGGACGGGCACTGTGTATAGCGATGCAGAAATTATCGGTGGGATGGTATGACGAGGGGATTGCGTTGCCTGATCTTAGGTCATATTACTGGGCATATCAACTTGTGGTGATTAATCGCTGGGTTCACGGGGATGGGGATGACCCGAGTTTCCTCACAGACTGATGGCTTATGGGACTAGGTGGACATCACAAAGCACTATACACGAACCCCAGGATATTGGACCTTACCAGACCGACGGCACGCACAATTGAAATCTGGCATGCAGTTATTAAAAATTGGGCTGGCATAACAAAATTACATGCGCAACTCCACTTTGGGAACCTGAGCAGTTGGGCCATCTGAGTGCTTGTCCCGGGTTTGGTAAGTGGGACCTGAGTGGGATTTCAACTGTGAGGGACATGTGGAACTCTAATGGATTGGCCACATTTGCTGATCTACAGAGAGATTATAAACTTGCACATACCGAAACATTCAGATATCTGCAGATTAGACACGCACTTCAAACAGCAATACCAGGGGTGGTCTGCTTCCTGAGGCTTCCCCACCAGAAGACAGGCTGATACTCGAACTAACTCCATGGTCATGAAGGCCATATTCCTAACATAAAAAAAAATTGATCAACAACCGCCCAGATCTTTTAACGCGCTTGCGGCAGCGCTGGGAGGCGGATATAGGTGCGCTAGAGGAAAATGATTGGTGAGACGTCCTGGCATCCCCAAGGGAGGTAGCCATTCCTATGAGAATGCGGCTTGTTCAACTCAAAATTTTGCATTGCGTGTATCTTGCAGCAGGAGTTTTGGTCAGGATGGGCAGGAGGGCAGATTCTCATTGCCTCAGACAGTCTCACCAGGAGGGTACTTACTTTCACAATATCTGAGAGTGCCCAATTATCCCAAAATACTAGGAAAAAATCACAGATCAAATGGAGAGAGCTGGGGGGAAAAAATTGACGGTTACCCCGATCCTATGCTTATTAAAAGTATGGGAGGCGGCCCACCGACACCTACTCTCCCCTTACTTGGCGGTCCTCCTGGTGGACATCGAAAAAGCCTTCAACTCGGTGGACTGGGGCTTTCTAGATGCTGTTCTCACTGCGATGGGCTTCGGTCCACAGTTTCGAGGCATGGTCCATGTATTATACGCCCACCTGAGAGCTCGTGCCCTAGTCAACGGTGTCCTGTCGGAGCCCTTCCCCTTCTGTCGAGGAACGAGGCAGGGGTGCCCCCTCTCCCTGTTACTCTTTGCCTTGGCGATGGAACCTCTGGCGGCCTTGATAAGGTCCGAGAGGCGGGTGCAGGATTGGGAGTGGCCCCATGCAGAGGCCGACAAGATCACCCTCTATGTGGACGATGTTCTTCTCTACCTGGCAGATCTCGCCCGGTCTGGTCTTCACTGCATTAGGATTCTTCAGTCCTCTTCAGTCCTCGATCGGGCGTCCGGCCTCCGGCTGAACACCGACAAGTCTGTTCTGGTCCCTCTCCACCTCTCCAGGAATACCACTCCGGCGCCAATCGTTTAAATATTTGGGGATATGGGTGACTCTGCTCCCCGAATTGGGCTGGGCCCCCAATGTTACTCCTCTTGCGAAGAAAGCTAAATCGGATCACCAAAAATGGCAAACCCTACCTCTGAACCCGATGGGGAGAGTCACCCTGTTTAAAGTGATGATTCTCCCCAGGTTCCCCTACGTCCTCCAAAACACCCTCCTCTGTTTCCCGAGGTCCTGGTTCCGTGAACTAGACAGTATGGCCTCTAAGTTTCGATGGGGGAGGGGAAGGACTCGTCTGGCCCTGAGCACCTGTAGGATTCCATCATTCGACGGGGGCCTGGGGATGAATCACTTATATCTTTACTATTTGGCCACGCGCCTCCTTTCCCTTCACGATTGGTTCAACAGAGGTTGGTCCGACCCGGCCTACAGGCTTGAGCTGCTCACACTGGAACTAACTTACATCCATTCCATGCTATATGGGGACCCCATTCCATCCCGAATACCAGAGGTGACACGTTCTGTGCTGGTGGCCTGGCGGGCCGCTTTGAGGCGCACTCAGTGGACACGTAAGCTAAATCAGTGCACTCCCCTCTGGCGGGGCACCTGGCTTAAGGAGGTGAGTGGATTACAGGGCTTTCGTTCCTGGGACCTCATCGGAATTTCACAGCTGGGTGACGTGTGGGCGAGCCGTCATATGCGTTCCTTCGCGGACCTTCGCACCCGATATTCCTTGCATCAGTCCCAATTCTACAAATACTTACAGCTGCGTCATGCCCTACATGTGCACCTCCCGGAAGGCACACGGATTCCCGAACACAGCCCACCTGAAGCGCAGATAATGTTTGAAGACCTGGGGAAGGGGGGAGTCTCCCGCATCTACCGCACACTAATCAATAACACCCCAACCACCCTAGACCGGGTCCGACATCAGTGGGATCAATGGGTGGGAACAAATTGGATGAGGAGGACTGGCGCAATACCCTTATGGCCCTTAGAACTGTCACCGCCTCCGCCAGACTCCGCATGGTCCAACTTTATTATTTGCATGCAGCCTACCTGACCCCAACCCGCCTTCACCGGGCTGGGTTTTACTCGACCCCCATTTGCACCAGATGCGCCCAGGAACCCGTCAACTTCTTCCACATGCTATGGGCTTGCCCCCGGCTGGCTCGGTTCTGGGGCGATATCGAGGAGGAACTCTCAGAGGTGTTGGGATGGGAGGTTCCCCACGACCCTCGTCATGCACTCCTGGGTATTACGGGCGGGCTACATGGGTCCAGGAATGAAAAGTTGTTTCTTACTACCGCAATGGCTGTGGCTAAAAGGGACATAACGGCCTCTTGGAAACGCTCTGACTCTCCGAGCGTTGGACGTTGCCGAAGCGGGGTTGACTGGTGCGCCACACAGGAGAAAACTCTATATGAGGCAAGTGGCTGTCCCTAGAAATACCGTAGGGTGTGGGGAAAGTGGCTGGGAGGATTGGTTTAGCTCTCTAGGAACTGTCTGTTTGTATTACTTTTGTATTCTGCCAGGACCACATACTGTGACAGTTTAGCCGATAATTACATCTATGCTCTCTTACTTTATCATGATGAGTGGCTGTTGTTATGTGTGCAACCAATAAAAATTTGTTTATCAGAAAAAAAAGTATGGGAGGCCACAGACCTCACCTAGAACGAGAAATCATGGGTTTCATTGGGATGGTCCCTAGCAAAACGAAATATGGCACAAAGTGGGGCGTGGGTAAAGCGCCAACTATTGGAGAGTGGGTTGCTGATATGGATAAAGCCATGATTGCTGAGAAAGACGTTTTCAAACATAGAGGATGCCCCATAAAATGGGATCGTAAGTGGGCTGCTTGGAATATATATGGAATATATTCGGGGGGAAATTTGCCTGTCTCACACTGTGGAGCTACAACGTAGTGAAGCAGAGTTGTATGGCTCATTAAATATCGAGGACGAGATACTGGAATGATGGATCTTTCTTGTAACACGATACTGAGAATAACCTATGCAAATATTGCATCTAATTGTAAGTTATTGATGACACATATTGCTGTGCTCTGGGTTATGTTGCCTAGTAAAAAGAGTTTAAAAACAACTTAGGTTGACACACTAAAGTATACAAAAAAGTGATGGATGGAATGCTTGGATTGATCTCAATCACTACTAATTACTCAGATCACATTAATCATCATTTCTCTCAGTTCCTTGAAACAAACAACCTACTATAATCATCGCAATTTAGTTTCCGTGGTGTTCAGAGCACAGAATCCATTTTCCTCACAGTATTAGAACATCTCAAACATATATTAGATATTAGAGGCACTGCTGCTCTTATTTTACTGGATATGTCGACGGCCTTCAACACCATTCCTCAATCCATTCGCATTTAGGGATTGTCAGAAATTGGTGTCGAAGGGTCCGCCCCTTGCTTGGATATCTAAATATATTACTGACAGGTCTCACTCAGTGCCTCTCACTCCTTTTACCTCAGGTCCTGTACCCTTAAATTGTGGAGTGCTTCAGGGGTCATCTTTGAGCCCTACACTCTTTAATATGTATATGATCCCTTTGGCAGTCTTGATCTGGGAATTAGGGTTTTATGGGATGTCCAATGTGGACTACACACAATCAATTATTTCTCTAGCAAATGACAATGCCTCATGCCAATACAGGGTTAGGCAATGTCTTATAGCAGTAGCTGCATACATGAAAACAAATCTGAAACTCAATACAGACAAGACCAAGTTATTGTTGATTTTAAAGGACAAACAACATTGGAACGAGCTCTAGTGGCCCTCCAAAATGCGCCCACTCCACTCACCAGTAGAAACTAACCAGAATCTGTGCATAAAATTTGATAGCCAGCTCTCATTCAAATATCAGATTGTTACAGAAACTTCTGTCTGCTTCATGTTAAAGAAAATGCTTCCAGAAGGATTTGGATTCCCAACCACCACCAAGGCTAGAAAAAAACCAATTCATGTCTTAATAACCTCTAGACTGGATCACTACAACACTCTTTACAAAGGAAAGAAGCTTGTCAACAAACTTAACTAGGTACAACATTTCTCAGGCGGACACCTGTGCCATCTCCGAAAACATTGCTCAGTCTCATCAATATTGATAGATTTTCACTGGTTACCAATCAACAAGAGTATCTAAGTCAAGATCCTATCCCACATGCATAGAGCCGTTAATTGAACTGGCCCTCTTCAGACTTCAAAATATATTTCAAATCTACTTACCTACTAGAGCATTAAAGGCCTCAAAATCTTTTTCCATTCCCCCTCCTGAATTCTGTATCTTTCTGAGGGGCGTGCACTCGGCAGCAGTCGCAGATCTAAATTGTGGAATTCTCTCCCTCTGACTCTGTGTGTTACTTCTGACTCCAAACGTTTTATTAACAACTTGAAAACCTGGTTCTTCCCCACAAACTAACTCAATTCCTACCTCCATTTTCCCAGTTGAAGACTAAGGTGCCGATTACGATCCGGTAAAAAAATTCCCCGTACGACTCGTATCCGGTCTTTTTACCGTACGAATCGTACAAGTGCCGTACAAACTGCCAATTACGATTCACATGGGAAAAAGTCCATACGAATCGCATTGGGAATTATTCCCCACATGTCCTCGGGTCGGAAAATGTGTCCGACACGTCCACGGACGATTTACCGTACAAATGTGAAAAGTGAAGTCCGACCGCGGAATTACGATCCATCCCGTGCGTCCGATGTTACAACCGTATGGAAAAAACACCGTCCGCACCGAACTCCCATAGCAACCATGGAGACATGTGCCCGCATACGCGCCCAACACTCCCCCCGCGCTGGGGGTACGCACCGTACATACACGGGTGGGGGTACGACTCGAACGTACACGGGTGTACATACACGGGGGGTACGACACGTACACGGGTGTACATACATGGGTGGGGGTGCGACTCGAACGTACACGGGTGTACATACACGGGGGGTATGACACGTACACGGGTGTACATACACGGGTGGGGGTACGACTCGAACGTACACGGGTGTACGTAGACGGGTGGGGGTACGACACGTACACGGGTGTACATAAACGGGTGAGGGTACGACTCGAACGTACACGGGTGTACATACACGGGGGTACGACATGTACACGGGTGTACATACACGGGCGGGGGTACGACTCGCACGTACACGGGGGTACATACACGGGGGGTACGACTCGAACGTACGGGGGCTGGGGGGGTCGGCGCGTACATATGGGGCGGGGGGGGTCGGCACGTACGTACGGGGGCTGGGGGGGTCGGCGCGTATGTACGGGGGCTGGGGGGGTCGGCGCGTACGTACGGGGGCTGGGGGGGTACGGCGCGTACCGGGCCACCTACTCTGGTCGTTTCGCGCCGTACTTCGCTTTTCCGGCACTTTTTGGGTGCCGTGAAAATATTGCCGTCCGGACTGCTGTCGGTTCGAATCGTACTTCCTGGGTCGTGAAACGCTGCCTGAAAGCGTCCCGATGTCACGTCGCAGCATTCCCGGATCACATTCGTATGTATATTTTCGTCGGTCGGTGTTTTTTACGATTCGTACGGAAATGGTGTTTCCGTGCAAATCGTAATTCCATGTTTGTAAAGTTTTACAACCGGGTACGAGTCGGACGGAGAAAACGCTCCGACCGACGGTTCGTACCCGGTTTTTACCGGATCGTAATCGGCACCTATATCTTAGTGCCTTGAAGCTAATTTTCTACTCACCTATAGGCCAACCCAATTTTCCCCAAGGAACTGGGTAGGACAATTAACACATACAAAATATCCCTTGAGGAGTTATTTCTAAACCAATGATTTCCACATTTTATCACAATCACATATGAGATCCGAGTGATTAATCACTCACCAGATAATTACAGTCACGGATGTATTCCAGGATTAAAATATTTTTACTTCATTTATATTCAATATGTTGCCTTTATGCAACAATAAACATCATCAGCATAATCCACATAATATACACACAGTATGTACAATTAATTAATAACAACACTGGCACTACCACAAAATCCCTCCAATTTTCTAGACTCTATCAAGTGAGGGGACTGATGGAAGTGCAGTCACTCCTTTTAACCAAAAGAATGCAAAAATATTCATTAGTCCCAATGATTCAATCATACAGACACTTGCATAACTGGGACATAACAAAGACCAGCGTAAAATGCTTCAAGATAATAAGGATGTGGTGTCGACGTTTTGGTCTTCAATGGCCCAAGGGGTCCGCGAGACCATCCTCAGGACTTAGTGTTGCAGAAAAACTAAATCCTGTGAATACTTGATTCCTTCTCAATCGGATTCAAAACCGATGCCAACAAATATGTCTATTGCACACAGACTCCAAAGTTAATTAGGAACATCTTCTTTATAGTCCTTTCTAACACGTCCGAATGGTATATACGATCTGAGCAGTATTAGTATTATTAATTAAATGTACTTACTGTCTGTATATATAATGTGGATTATGCTAATGACGTGTATTGTATAAATGCAACAGATTGAATATAAATGAAGTAAAAATATTCGAATCTTGGAATACGTCCTTGACTGTAATTATCTCGTGTATGATTAATCACGTATGTGACCGTGATAAAATGTGGAAATAATCTGTTTAGAAATAACTCCTCAAAGGATATTTTGTTTGAGTTAATTGAAGCTAATTTTCAGCATTATCCACACTTCGTAAATTACATTTAAATTTCATGAGCATAAAACACAAAAATGCATTATCATTAATAGGTGCTGTCTTTGGCAATATTGTCCCAGAACATTAGGTACTATTGCACTACAGCTGATTAACCAAGTTACTTGTGTGTATATTTGGCTCTTCAGTGTAGGGACTTCAAAGTTTACTTCAGCCATGGTAGAAGGCTTGGCACTCAGTTACTGGATGATGCAGTAACCTCACCATTATTTCTATTTCCAGGTAAAAACATTACTTTAAACAAATAATTTGTCTTCTAAGGGCTTGCCTGTTACTTTGATAACGGGTTTTGCCTCTGGCAGAATGTATGCCAAATCCCTCTGTTCCCTGACCCACCCCACCGTCTCCTCCCCAGTCTGGGCCTGGTTGCCATTTCAGCACATTGTACAGGCTAAACCCACAACCACATTTAATGTGTGAGTATATTCCTCTTCCAGGTTCCGTCAATCCTTACAGCCATTACATATAGAAAAGTTACACATAGGACCAACAATGAAAACCAGAAGGTTCTAGCACCTTCTGCGGCCAAAATACAGCCCCAAACAATTGCTTAATTCTTAGTAGTTAGGCACCACAATTCAAAACAAACTTTGGTAAAGCTACTAGACCTAACATTTAATAGCCAGCCTCAGGAGGACTGGCTTTGCCCATGTGTGCTTCTTTGCTTTGTTGTTAGTTTAACACTCCAAGAGAGCATTTAACTCTTAGCCAATCTTTGAACATATTTTTGGGCATACTTTGCATTTCTATTCCTTTCCAAAATAGCTGATGTATTTAGTAGAAATGCATCAGCCATCTTGAAGCAGTACTGAATGATACAGAACGATTTTAGCAATCTTCGAGTAATAGTGTCATTTTTCTTTAACATTCTTGCATTCTGAGATGGTTGAGCATGCTAAAAGGAACGTGTCGGCCATCTTGTAACAGTAAAGAATAAGTAAGAATGAGAAAATAGTATTCAAAGATGATCCCCTGTGCATGCACAGCCGATCACATTTTGTTTTTTCTCATTCTTTACTGCTTCAAGATAGCCAATATATATATTGAGAGGAGCACATTGGCCATCTTGGAACTGTCAAAAATGAGGAAAAACTTTTTTTTAAAAAGATAACCGCCAAAGCACTGCTGGTTTGGGACATAGCTCACTGTAAGCACAGCGAGCAGTGCTTTAGCAGTGTGTTGGGAGCTGCCAGGTGCTTGAAAAACAAAAAAACAAACTTTACAAAAGTGATTTTTTTTATTTTTTCCTTATACAAAAGGACATATTTCCCCATGACCCCTATCAATTAAGGGGGACTGCTTTAATGGTGGATGTGCACAAGCAAAATGCTACCACTTACAGTGAGGGAAGCCAACGGCTGAAGTGGGCTAGCCCATTGCCTCATGTATTCTGTAGTGGATGTAAGAAAATGTGACTTACAATTGAACTGATCACTGAATAAAGACCTCTCTAATCCAAAGTGCATTAAGCTGGTGAGACAGCTAAAGAAAGACCGAATCAGACTGGGGCATGTGAACAACCTTATCCAAAAAGGATTGGATTGTCTGTTCACCTCCTTCTTAAGAAACTCTTATCTCAAGTCTTTTATGATGGCAGGTTGAGTAAAGGCTCAGAGGGAAATCTACAAATATCAAAACTCATTCCCACATTCAACTAGGATTCCCACCTATAACAAAATGATGGACTTGTCCGGCAATGGACTGCATTCCAAAATGTTGTCCAGCAAGAGGGAACTGGCCTGTACCTCTTCAGTCAATGCTTTTAGAATCCAAGCTTGAGTCCCACGGGGTTAACTAAATTCAATGACATAGACTCAAAAACTGCCTATTGCAGTTGGGATTTTCCGTTAGCCATGACACCCAATAAAACAGGGGCATCCACTACACCTACAAGCTCCCCTCTTGCCACATAGTAACTGAAATGTAGGGTAAGGGCCAGAATGCACCTTAGAACCATCATATCATTGGAACTGTTAACATCTACTTAGGTGGTTCCAATGGTTTGTTAAATGGGGGCAACCTGAGTTTGTCAAAGGCATACTGCCATGCACTAACCCTTCCTTGTGCTGAAAATGGGGCTAAGCAGCCTCCACCAAAGACAGGCAAGTTATGCAATTGGCTGTGGACAATAGAAGCTCATCATACTGCTGATCCCAGAATGCTCTCTTCAGATCTGAAAACTCTTGATGTTGAATAAGTCCTTGTTTCATTTCTAGTCAGCTGGGCTACTTAGATGCATTGCACCCAGAATGCTAACTTCCTCAAGCAGGTTTCCCTTAGCTGGTCATCCTCTTTGTCCTACTGTCAGGGCCCATTCCTCTCCACAAGGGTGTGTTCAGCATTAGGTTGTTCTTCCAAAGTAGGTCTCTGCAGCACGCCTTCTGCAAATTATAGATTTTGTACCACACCAGCAACGTTGTCTTGTTCTTGGTGACTGTCCCTCTTTGCTAGTGCAACAGAGCTTGTTCTAAAAGTCCAGATGGATAACTTTGAAGAGCATGTTCTTGACCTACTTTGGGAACACTGGTGAGAACCCAGGGAAAAACAGAGTCACAGTTTCCAGGGACCGACTGGGATCCAAATGCAGCCCTGGCAAAAAAATTAAAACCAGCCCCGTTCCCTTCTTCCTTTTCCAACCCTCTATAACAGTGCCTTCCTGTTGCACTAACATATCCAAGTGCCATAAACATTTGTTCTCATCTTTGTAGCGAAATGGCTTTTTAGAATTCTGCTGATGTTGTGAAGCCTAATTGAATGCTAGATTTGAGGACACTGGTCTCTCCAGGCCACCAGATATGACTAAGCTTTTGCAGGAGGAACAGTTTATTGGAAAGCATTGCTTTGATAACTTGACAGATGAAGAGATTTACCAGTACAAAGCAGGTACATTCAAGGCCAAGTCTCCTAGTTCTATTCAGGTGGTACTGGTTAAAAGTAGAATCGTTGTACGGGGGAGTCACAGTTCCTACAAATTACTGTGATAGAAAGAGGAGGAGAAAGTCGTTCTCTTAATATAATGACAGGGGACAGTGTGTCCTTGTCCTGGTGCCCTTACACCCCCTGAAGGATGTCATGCTTCATCATTGGGCGGTGCGCCTCGTTGGGCTGATGCTGCAATGCCCTATGGGTCCCCCGAAGGGTCACTTTTTTGGAGATCTTTTGAGTTAAAAAAGCCGTAAAGGTGTGTGCGGGTCTGAGTTGGAGTGGTGTCCTGTGCCGTGGTAAAAGATGGCTGTAGGGGGGGACTAAGGGGTGTTTAATAAGAAATAACCCCTCTGTCATCAATAAAAAACCAGAAGGTTGTGCGACTTGAGGGTGATAATGACCACCGGTAGCTAGACAAGTGTCACGTCCATTATGGACATGCTAGAGGACATGTTTCGTGCAGTATTGTGGTCTCAGGGGAGATCCTATGTGCGTTTTCAGGACCAAGGTAGCGAGGCAGCAAGAGGTCGGGTAGATTTATACACCTGCTGGATGTACGTAACTATTATGAAGGCAATACCTCAGCCAAACTTCATGGGACATTATACCTTTTTGGAATGGATTATATCATTCACCAAAGTGGCACTATGACTATTTAACAGGCCACCACACTGCATTAGCACTGATCTCACTTTTTACCTTGGTCCTGAAGAAGCAAATAGCTTTGGAGAGCAGCCTTCAGGCTCAGTCCAGGTGGAGTGTTAAGCAGCTTGTTTTACCAGATCTAATCATATAATGTAGGTTAAACGAAAACGAACCACACAGTGAAGTTATAAAAATAGGTATATTTATTATATATACTCACTACCACATTGGTTTATCTCCTACCCAAAGATATAAACACAATACACACAATACTTCAAATGTAAACAGGTAAGTAAGCACAAATACATAGTGGTCTCCAGGGGGAGACCAAAGCATATACTAAAGAAGTGGAATGCGACCTGGGACCAAAGTCGAGATTTGGACCAGAAGACTCAGAAGAGCTGGGGACACAGGGAACCACCCGCTGTAAGTACCCAGGAACCCCATGGAGGCTGTGTGCAGAGTGTAAAAACAGCTGTGTACTCAATAGAAGTCAATGGGAAAGTCATGGTTGCAGTTTTGAAGAAGAAGAACCCTTCACAGTGGACCCTGAAGAACCCCCATGGAAGACAGAAGGTTGGAGAGTCACCCCACCTGTGGATACCCCAGGAACCAGAATACCTACACCGGGGAAGCCGGGTACATAGGTGCAAACTGCATCGGAAACCGCTATAGGCCACAATGGAAGAATTCAGGGAAGATTTCACTGGAATCCCAAAGTGGATTCTTGAAGAGGAGAATCTGTAAGTAGAGGGGACAGTGTCTATGCCACTCGGAGGTGACCAGGAGGCACGGAAGAGCAATGTCCACCGATGACGGACAGTTCAGGAGAGTTGACAATGACCTTGTTGCAGCAGCTGTGAGGACCAGGCGATGTTAAGGAAGACCAGGAGACCTGCATGAGCTGCCCTACGCCAGAAGTCGAGAACCAGGGGTTGGTGTCCGGTGGGAGCACCAACAACCCTTGACAGGTACAACAGGCATGGAAAGCGAAGAAGGAGCAACGTTGGGACCAGTAAGGTCCAAGGGACTCACCACAACCAGTGGAGTCAGAGCAAGCCATGAACATGCAGGGGAGTCAACTGAATCAGGAGAAGACCCTCAGGAGGACCCACAGGACATAGGCACAAGAGTCGCAAAAGGACTTTGAGAAGCTCACCAAGAAGGAAGGACCACAGTGCAGAGGATGCAGTGTAGATGCTATACCTGGCAGAAAGAGATGCTGGAGGCTGGAGATTCTTGTAGCCCGAAGATCTCTGGAGTGCAGAGCCAAGAAGCCTTGGCAACAGGAAGTCAACGCGGTGCACAGCAGTTCGGTCCCAGCGGTTCAGACGAGGGATACTTGCCTCAAACTTGCTGAGATGACAGGCCTCGAGGGAGTTGCAGAATCACCACCTGTGTTGCTGAGCCTTTTAAAGTCCATGGGACGTCAGGAGAAGCAGACCGGTCAGCTTTGTTGCAGTGCCAGCAGACGCAGTGGAGTGACTCCTTCACTCCAATGGAGATTACTTCAGGTGTCCTTGACGCCCACAGATCTGTTGAAGATCCTGGAAGAAGCACAGACACAGACGATGAAGAAAAGGTGCAGAACAGCGAGACCAGGAGCAGCAGGAGTCTTCCTGGATGCAGTCTTGGCTCCAGGCGAAACCCAGCGAAGTCCAAGTGTCCAGACGATCGAAGAGTGCCTTAATTTCAGGCTTGAGTCTTGTCCCACAACAAATCTGAGGACCCACCTACAGGTAAGCCCTTTCATATCCTAAGAAAGGGGTTAGGCCGACTCAGGGGTCCCTCCCAGAGGGGGGCTGGTTAGAGGGGAGAATACTCCCATGTCGTTTGTCCAGGTTTGCACCAGAGTGGGAGCCAGGGGCTCCCAGAACTGGTTTCAACTGGAGTATGTATGGAGGGCACCAAATGTGCCCTTCAAACAGTCTGGTGGCACTGGCAAGCGCCCCCACTCCAGCCCAATACACATCGTCCTGCCTGGGAGGTGGTAACACCTCTCAGTGACAGGAAACCAATTGTTCTATCTTCCCCTGCTCGAACTCAACTCAGCAGCAGGAGGGCAGAGTCGAGTCTGGGGTCGGCAGCAGCACTAGCTTGCTGGCAGACCCTGGAAGGCAGTTACCGGAAGTACTGGGAGCTTCCCGGAGGAGCCCCCCAGTGCATGGAATCATACTTCCAACACCGGTAACGGTGTTAGGGTAGAATTACAACATGTACGATACCAAACATGCCCAGGTTCGTCACAGCTACTACATACCAATGACGGATGGCCACTATATGTATTAAAATGGCTGCACGCAATTACAAAGCCTGGAGAATCCTGTTCATCAGGGGGACCCACATACTTATAACCCAGCACCCTGCCTTCAGGATTGAAAGGTCTGGATCAAGGATGGCTTATAGGTTTTAAGAGTAGTGACCTCAGATATAAGAAACCTTATATCTGTCATAAGTTGTGCTAGCACCAGCTTACACAGGCTGCAATGGCAGGCTTGTAGTCACAGTTTGAGTGGTCTCTCATGGGTGGCACAATACATGCTGCAGCCCATGGGGGACCCCTGGTGGACCTATGCACTGGGTACCTCAGTACCATATACTACAGACTTATAGGGGTACCTGGCACTGACCTCAGGAGGGGGAGGGGGTTGGGATGGTCGCTGTGTTTAGAAATGAGTTATGTGTTTAAAATCACCTGCTGCAAAGTTGGTTGTGTACCTGTAGTTTTCTGGCAACAATTAAAATGTCAAGGTAACTCTGGTGATTAATGTTCCGGCCGGAAAGAGAATGGAGTTTTGTCTAGTAGCAGTTTTGACACACATAAAGTAGCAGATGGTTAATATGCATGCTGCAAAAAACGAGTACCATGCAGATAACAGAACTGTAATTTATGTGGATAGTTCAGTGGGTTATGATTTTCTCACAGAGATCCTTTTGTTCCTTGCATTTCATAAGTTACAATCTGAATATAGCACAGTGTCCTATGAACTGTCCTCAAAGAGCTGCATGAAACTGCCTGGTATAGGTTAGAACATTATGTGTTTTTTCTCTAGTCTTTCATTATCCTAATATTGCTAAAAAGTTTTTTTGGGGGTAATAATACATTCTTATTAGTAAAGCGAACCCAAATCGCTATGGTACGTTTTAAACGATCATGAATTTGTGCTTCTCAATAACAAACACTCTTGCAATATGCTGCCTCTTAGTACTAGTATGGCTGGCATGTGATTCCTACACATTATAATCCTCAATGTTTCCTATAGACTGATGTACACATGCATTATTCATTGTCTCAGTATAATGTGTGTGTGATGTAAAGTGCTCCGACACTTCACTAGTATGAGTAGCACTATAAGGCAAATGCAATGCATCTGAGAGGGGGCTGTAGAGAGACGAGGACCACTGCTGGTGGGTGGTAGTGAGGGAATTCATGGACAAGGAGGTCATTGGGGGCGACAAAAAAGATTAACACACTGGGCGCAACAAGCACTAAAGTCAGCATGTCAGCTCTAAATCTGTGTGTGTGTGTGTGTGTATATATATATATATATATATATATATTCACTTAAAAAACCATAGGTTTCACACATGTTATAGTTAGCTGGACATTTCCCTCGTAAAAAAGCAATGAAATTCCCCCGTTATAGTTAGTGCAGGCAACTATAACTCACGCGACCGCAATCCTCTGCTGATGACGTCAGATATGACATCACTGTATTTAGACACTTATTTACCCATGTCTTCTTCCATTAATCTTTAGCTATACATATATTACAAATATTTATTTTTCATAAAGACACATATGTCATCAGTGATGTAATATCTGTCGTCATCAGCAGAGGATTGCAGTCGCGTGAGTTATAGTTGCCTGCACTAACTATAACGGGGGAATTTCATTGGTTTTTTACGAGGGAAATGTCCAGCTAACTATAACATGTGTGAAACCTATGGTTTTTTTCAGTGAATTTGTACGTTTTTTTAAATGCTAAGTTATGTATTTATTATTTATTTGTTTTCCAGGTTTTTCACCGTGCGCGAAGGGAGAAAAAAACAATTTTTTTAAAAATAAAAATCGCGAGGTGCGCGCACGGTGCGCGCACGGTGCGGTTTGCGCACGGTGCGCGCGCTGTGGGTGCTCGGTGCGCTTCGCGCAACGAGCACCCACGGTTCGCATTGCGTGCCGTGCGCGCGCGGTGCGCGCACCTTGTGATTTTTAAAAAAAAAAGAAAAATTGTTTTTTTCTCCCTTGGGGGTCCTTCAGTGACCCCCTGACCAAGGCTGGGGGGTCAGGAACTGTCCACTCTGCCCCCTTTTCACGTTCTCCACCTTTTTTTTTCACCCCCTCAGACTGCAAGAGACAAAATGGCGGCCGACACTTCCTGGTTTCGACCGATTCGAATGTTTACCGACATCTAACAACCAATCAGAATTGCGCTCACGCACGGCAGGGTGCGCGCACAGCACGCGCACGGTGCGCGCATATAGATATTGATATGCTTTTAAATGCTATTTTCTCAGGAAATACTGAATAGATTTACACCAGACCTGCAAAAGGCACTTCCTTGACCTTATGGCTACCTCTCTGCCAAATTTCACGTAATTCTGTTCAGCCGTTCGGGCTGTAGCTGCGACTAAAGGTCCTACGGAAAAATGCATGGGGAAAACGCGTTTTGGGGCCCCCCTTTTTCTCGGCCCCCGCTTGACGAATCACCCCGAGACTTTCAGGGTAGGAGATGAACGGAGTGCCCCATTAGTTTTGAAAATTTCGCGAGGATTCGTCAACCGGCGCCAAAGTTATTCAAAATAGAATTTTGAGATTTCCTATGGAAACTAGGTTGTAACTATAACTATCTACTGGCGACCGCCAGTAGATTATATATATATATGTAGCGAAACGCGTCATGCAATGCCAATTGGAGAATTAAAGCGCTTTGAACTGAAGTCCTGTGTGTGCTCTGCTTCCTTCGTCTGAGGGGAGAATTGGTGGATGTTTATGGTGCGAGCCACGAGCACTTTAAGAGTACCAACCCCTAAGTGTCCGGCGGATTTTGTGGCAAAACCTTGGTGTAACTACAGACTTTGTGGTAGACGCCGGAACGCCGCTTACCTGATCAGCACCTGGCTGTCAATGATGGACCGCGACTTCGCAGGGGACGCATTGCCTACTTAGGCAGTATGCACTGGAGTTTATCGGGAGTCAAAGCGGTGGGGTGAAGGACCCAGAACAATGCTATCCCGCTCATTTCCATATCGAAGCCCTCAAGAACTAGGCGGCCATGGGGAAACGGGAGCAGACACCGCCCACTGGGGCAAGTACTTACTCTGATGTCTGCTCAGCTTGGACCTGGACTCCTGGGTTCGGCTCCTCCCGGTGGCTTGACGACAGCACTGCCTCAACCAATCACAATGAGGCAGGCAGTTTAAAGGAGGGCGGGAGAACCGTGAAATTGTTTGGCAGCATTTGAGAAAGCTATTGTAGCGAAACGCGTCATGCAATGCCAATTGGAGAATTAAAGCGCTTTGAACTGAAGTCCTGTGTGTGCTCTGCTTCCTTCGTCTGAGGGGAGAATTGGTGGATGTTTATGGTGCGAGCCACGAGCACTTTAAGAGTACCAACCCCTAAGTGTCCGGCGGATTTTGTGGCAAAACCTTGGTGTAACTACAGACTTTGTGGTAGACGCCGGAACGCCGCTTACCTGATCAGCACCTGGCTGTCAATGATGGACCGCGACTTCGCAGGGGACGCATTGCCTACTTAGGCAGTATGCACTGGAGTTTATCGGGAGTCAAAGCGGTGGGGTGAAGGACCCAGAACAATGCTATCCCGCTCATTTCCATATCGAAGCCCTCAAGAACTAGGCGGCCATGGGGAAACGGGAGCAGACACCGCCCACTGGGGCAAGTACTTACTCTGATGTCTGCTCAGCTTGGACCTGGACTCCTGGGTTCGGCTCCTCCCGGTGGCATGACGACAGCACTGCCTCAACCAATCACAATGAGGCAGGCAGTTTAAAGGAGGGCGGGAGAACCGTGAAATTGTTTGGCAGCATTTGAGAAAGCTATTGTAGCGAAACGCGTCATGCAATGCCAATTGGAGAATTAAAGCGCTTTGAACTGAAGTCCTGTGTGTGCTCTGCTTCCTTCGTCTGAGGGGAGAATTGGTGGATGTTTATGGTGCGAGCCACGAGCACTTTAAGAGTACCAACCCCTAAGTGTCCGGCGGATTTTGTGGCAAAACCTTGGTGTAACTACAGACTTTGTGGTAGACGCCGGAACGCCGCTTACCTGATCAGCACCTGGCTGTCAATGATGGACCGCGACTTCGCAGGGGACGCATTGCCTACTTAGGCAGTATGCACTGGAGTTTATCGGGAGTCAAAGCGGTGGGGTGAAGGACCCAGAACAATGCTATCCCGCTCATTTCCATATCTAAGCCCTCAAGAACTAGGCGGCCATGGGGAAACGGGAGCAGACACCGCCCACTGGGGCAAGTACTTACTCTGATGTCTGCTCAGCTTGGACCTGGACTCCTGGGTTCGGCTCCTCCCGGTGGCATGACGACAGCACTGCCTCAACCAATCACAATGAGGCAGGCAGTTTAAAGGAGGGCGGGAGAACCGTGAAATTGTTTGGCAGCATTTGAGAAAGCTATTGTAGCGAAACGCGTCATGCAATGCCAATTGGAGAATTAAAGCGCTTTGAACTGAAGTCCTGTGTGTGCTCTGCTTCCTTCGTCTGAGGGGAGAATTGGTGGATGTTTATGGTGCGAGCCACGAGCACTTTAAGAGTACCAACCCCTAAGTGTCCGGCGGATTTTGTGGCAAAACCTTGGTGTAACTACAGACTTTGTGGTAGACGCCGGAACGCCGCTTACCTGATCAGCACCTGGCTGTCAATGATGGACCGCGACTTCGCAGGGGACGCATTGCCTACTTAGGCAGTATGCACTGGAGTTTATCGGGAGTCAAAGCGGTGGGGTGAAGGACCCAGAACAATGCTATCCTGCTCATTTCCATATCGAAGCCCTCAAGAACTAGGCGGCCATGGGGAAACGGGAGCAGACACCGCCCACTGGGGCAAGTACTTACTCTGATGTCTGCTCAGCTTGGACCTGGACTCCTGGGTTCGGCTCCTCCCGGTGGCATGACGACAGCACTGCCTCAACCAATCACAATGAGGCAGGCAGTTTAAAGGAGGGCGGGAGAACCGTGAAATTGTTTGGCAGCATTTGAGAAAGCTATTGTAGCGAAACGCGTCATGCAATGCCAATTGGAGAATTAAAGCGCTTTGAACTGAAGTCCTGTGTGTGCTCTGCTTCCTTCGTCTGAGGGGAGAATTGGTGGATGTTTATGGTGCGAGCCACGAGCACTTTAAGAGTACCAACCCCTAAGTGTCCGGCGGATTTTGTGGCAAAACCTTGGTGTAACTACAGACTTTGTGGTAGACGCCGGAACGCCGCTTACCTGATCAGCACCTGGCTGTCAATGATGGACCGCGACTTCGCAGGGGACGCATTGCCTACTTAGGCAGTATGCACTGGAGTTTATCGGGAGTCAAAGCGGTGGGGTGAAGGACCCAGAACAATGCTATCCCGCTCATTTCCATATCGAAGCCCTCAAGAACTAGGCGGCCATGGGGAAACGGGAGCAGACACCGCCCACTGGGGCAAGTACTTACTCTGATGTCTGCTCAGCTTGGACCTGGACTCCTGGGTTCGGCTCCTCCCGGTGGCATGACGACAGCACTGCCTCAACCAATCACAATGAGGCAGGCAGTTTAAAGGAGGGCGGGAGAACCGTGAAATTGTTTGGCAGCATTTGAGAAAGCTATTGTAGCGAAACGCGTCATGCAATGCCAATTGGAGAATTAAAGCGCTTTGAACTGAAGTCCTGTGTGTGCTCTGCTTCCTTCGTCTGAGGGGAGAATTGGTGGATGTTTATGGTGCGAGCCACGAGCACTTTAAGAGTACCAACCCCTAAGTGTCCGGCGGATTTTGTGGCAAAACCTTGGTGTAACTACAGACTTTGTGGTAGACGCCGGAACGCCGCTTACCTGATCAGCACCTGGCTGTCAATGATGGACCGCGACTTCGCAGGGGACGCATTGCCTACTTAGGCAGTATGCACTGGAGTTTATCGGGAGTCAAAGCGGTGGGGTGAAGGACCCAGAACAATGCTATCCCGCTCATTTCCATATCGAAGCCCTCAAGAACTAGGCGGCCATGGGGAAACGGGAGCAGACACCGCCCACTGGGGCAAGTACTTACTCTGATGTCTGCTCAGCTTGGACCTGGACTCCTGGGTTCGGCTCCTCCCGGTGGCATGACGACAGCACTGCCTCAACCAATCACAATGAGGCAGGCAGTTTAAAGGAGGGCGGGAGAACCGTGAAATTGTTTGGCAGCATTTGAGAAAGCTATTGTAGCGAAACGCGTCATGCAATGCCAATTGGAGAATTAAAGCGCTTTGAACTGAAGTCCTGTGTGTGCTCTGCTTCCTTCGTCTGAGGGGAGAATTGGTGGATGTTTATGGTGCGAGCCACGAGCACTTTAAGAGTACCAACCCCTAAGTGTCCGGCGGATTTTGTGGCAAAACCTTGGTGTAACTACAGACTTTGTGGTAGACGCCGGAACGCCGCTTACCTGATCAGCACCTGGCTGTCAATGATGGACCGCGACTTCGCAGGGGACGCATTGCCTACTTAGGCAGTATGCACTGGAGTTTATCGGGAGTCAAAGCGGTGGGGTGAAGGACCCAGAACAATGCTATCCCGCTCATTTCCATATCGAAGCCCTCAAGAACTAGGCGGCCATGGGGAAACGGGAGCAGACACCGCCCACTGGGGCAAGTACTTACTCTGATGTCTGCTCAGCTTGGACCTGGACTCCTGGGTTCGGCTCCTCCCGGTGGCATGACGACAGCACTGCCTCAACCAATCACAATGAGGCAGGCAGTTTAAAGGAGGGCGGGAGAACCGTGAAATTGTTTGGCAGCATTTGAGAAAGCTATTGTAGCGAAACGCGTCATGCAATGCCAATTGGAGAATTAAAGCGCTTTGAACTGAAGTCCTGTGTGTGCTCTGCTTCCTTCGTCTGAGGGGAGAATTGGTGGATATATATATATATATATATATATATATATATATATATATATATATATATATATATATATATCCAAACAAAGAGCACTCCTGAAGGAGCTCGTAGCCCGTTGAGGGGTGGCACGATGCCGGTGGTGTATACCGGTAATTAATACTAAAAAAGAACGGAGTTCCAATCGTGCGCTCGGATGCTGTGCATAAATCACCAAAGACCAGGGATCATTCAAAGGGGTTTATTATTTTCATAAACCCGACGTGACGCGTTTCACCGGCTGGGGGCTTGTTCACACACCGATATGCCCACCGGCCCAGGCTTACATACATTTCCGGTTCTCACATGTACATAGACAGGACTGGGAAGTCCGTTTTAGGCTCCATTTTGCAGTGGTATCATTGTGTATGCAAAAACAGTGCTGACATCATCGTTAGTTATAGGGGCCATTTCACAGTGTTTCACATTATGCATATTAAAGTACAGTTCTCAAACATGACAGCGTATACAACCAGACAGGTTGGAAAACCCGGTTATGTAACCTATGCACCCTAGCTCATGTTGACATTATGTGTTGAATGGAGCTGTCCGCGCAAGCTGTTCTCACCATACTGCTTGTATAGCCCAGCACCGCTCGCGGTGTCCCCTGGGATATGAAGTGCTTAGAGACTCTGCTACCCTTATTAGTGGGTGAGGTCTATTCTGTCTCGTGCGCATGCGACCTAGTGTCAAGGGGACATGCTGACTGGTGCTTCCGTCATTTTGATTGGGATGTGACATGGAATACGAGTTGTGTAGTCTGGTGGCATCTGTTTTGTGAAACATGAGTGTAGGCTCCTTGGGGTTGTACTGCCCATGTCCGTTGTGCATGAGTATGCTCATGTATATTATTGCCATGATGACCTAGGTGTAGCGTTCTCCCTGAATCTGTCAACAGCACTAGTGCTGCAGATGTTGCTTCTGTAAGACTTTGGTGAAGTGCAGCTATGTAAAACCAAAGGAAATGATGGACGGAGTGTTGAACATTGCAAGCACTCACCCCCAGTCAACTGATCTGGGTTTAATCCATCACCGTTCTTTAGCCCACTCTGCCACCCCAGTTCAGACATGGCCATATGCAAATCAGTCTGACCCTGTGCCTCATGGGAACAGTCCAGCCCGAACTGCCAAGCCATGTCTTCCCTGGACCGGAAACAAGCTTCCTAGGACCGGTTTCTGGCATTTCAGCCGTCTTCAGCCAGGCTTGCTTGAATCCAGTGGCAAAGTGAGCAAGGGACTCACGTCTGAGCATACCCTGCCAACTTATGGCGAACAAAGCAAAACCAAAGGAAATGATGGACGGAGTGTTGAACATTGCAAGCACTCACCCCCAGTCAACTGATCTGGGTTTAATCCATCACCGTTCTTTAGCCCACTCTGCCACCCCAGTTCAGACATGGCCATATGCAAATCAGTCTGACCCTGTGCCTCATGGGAACAGTCCAGCCCGAACTGCCAAGCCATGTCTTCCCTGGACCGGAAACAAGCTTCCTAGGACCGGTTTCTGGCATTTCAGCCGTCTTCAGCCAGGCTTGCTTGAATCCAGTGGCAAAGTGAGCAAGGGACTCACGTCTGAGCATACCCTGCCAACTTATGGCGAACAAAGCAAAACCAAAGGAAATGATGGACGGAGTGTTGAACATTGCAAGCACTCACCCCCAGTCAACTGATCTGGGTTTAATCCATCACCGTTCTTTAGCCCACTCTGCCACCCCAGTTCAGACATGGCCATATGCAAATCAGTCTGACCCTGTGCCTCATGGGAACAGTCCAGCCCGAACTGCCACGCCATGTCTTCCCTGGACCGGAAACAAGCTTCCTAGGACCGGTTTCTGGCATTTCAGCCGTCTTCAGCCAGGCTTGCTTGAATCCAGTGGCAAAGTGAGCAAGGGACTCACGTCTGAGCATACCCTGCCAACTTATGGCGAACAAAGCAAAACCAAAGGAAATGATGGATGGAGTGTTGAACATTGCAAGCACTCACCCCCAGTCAACTGATCTGGGTTTAATCCATCACCGTTCTTTAGCCCACTCTGCCACCCCAGTTCAGACATGGCCATATGCAAATCAGTCTGACCCTGTGCCTCATGGGAACAGTCCAGCCCGAACTGCCAAGCCATGTCTTCCCTGGACCGGAAACAAGCTTCCTAGGACCGGTTTCTGGCATTTCAGCCGTCTTCAGCCAGGCTTGCTTGAATCCAGTGGCAAAGTGAGCAAGGGACTCACGTCTGAGCATACCCTGCCAACTTATGGCGAACAAAGCAAAACCAAAGGAAATGATGGACGGAGTGTTGAACATTGCAAGCACTCACCCCCAGTCAACTGATCTGGGTTTAATCCATCACCGTTCTTTAGCCCACTCTGCCACCCCAGTTCAGACATGGCCATATGCAAATCAGTCTGACCCTGTGCCTCATGGGAACAGTCCAGCCCGAACTGCCAAGCCATGTCTTCCCTGGACCGGAAACAAGCTTCCTAGGACCGGTTTCTGGCATTTCAGCCGTCTTCAGCCAGGCTTGCTTGAATCCAGTGGCAAAGTGAGCAAGGGACTCACGTCTGAGCATACCCTGCCAACTTATGGCGAACAAAGCAAAACCAAAGGAAATGATGGACGGAGTGTTGAACATTGCAAGCACTCACCCCCAGTCAACTGATCTGGGTTTAATCCATCACCGTTCTTTAGCCCACTCTGCCACCCCAGTTCAGACATGGCCATATGCAAATCAGTCTGACCCTGTGCCTCATGGGAACAGTCCAGCCCGAACTGCCAAGCCATGTCTTCCCTGGACCGGAAACAAGCTTCCTAGGACCGGTTTCTGGCATTTCAGCCGTCTTCAGCCAGGCTTGCTTGAATCCAGTGGCAAAGTGAGCAAGGGACTCACGTCTGAGCATACCCTGCCAACTTATGGCGAACAAAGCAAAACCAAAGGAAATGATGGACGGAGTGTTGAACATTGCAAGCACTCACCCCCAGTCAACTGATCTGGGTTTAATCCATCACCGTTCTTTAGCCCACTCTGCCACCCCAGTTCAGACATGGCCATATGCAAATCAGTCTGACCCTGTGCCTCATGGGAACAGTCCAGCCCGAACTGCCAAGCCATGTCTTCCCTGGACCGGAAACAAGCTTCCTAGGACCGGTTTCTGGCATTTCAGCCGTCTTCAGCCAGGCTTGCTTGAATCCAGTGGCAAAGTGAGCAAGGGACTCACGTCTGAGCATACCCTGCCAACTTATGGCGAACAAAGCAAAACCAAAGGAAATGATGGACGGAGTGTTGAACATTGCAAGCACTCACCCCCAGTCAACTGATCTGCGTTTAATCCATCACCGTTCTTTAGCCCACTCTGCCACCCCAGTTCAGACATGGCCATATGCAAATCAGTCTGACCCTGTGCCTCATGGGAACAGTCCAGCCCGAACTGCCAAGCCATGTCTTCCCGGGACCGGAAACAAGCTTCCTAGGACCGGTTTCTGGCATTTCAGCCGTCTTCAGCCAGGCTTGCTTGAATCCAGTGGCAAAGTGAGCAAGGGACTCACGTCTGAGCATACCCTGCCAACTTATGGCGAACAAAGCAAAACCAAAGGAAATGATGGACGGAGTGTTGAACATTGCAAGCACTCACCCCCAGTCAACTGATCTGGGTTTAATCCATCACCGTTCTTTAGCCCACTCTGCCACCCCAGTTCAGACATGGCCATATGCAAATCAGTCTGACCCTGTGCCTCATGGGAACAGTCCAGCCCGAACTGCCAAGCCATGTCTTCCCTGGACCGGAAACAAGCTTCCTAGGACCGGTTTCTGGCATTTCAGCCGTCTTCAGCCAGGCTTGCTTGAATCCAGTGGACTGGAGTCAAGCTATCCTGGCTGATGACGGCTGATAGCCAGAAACCGGTCCTAGGATGCTTGATTCCGGTCCAGGGAAGACATGGCTTGGCAGTTCGGGCTGGACTATTCCCATGAGGCACAGGGCCAAGACTGATTTGCATATGGCCATGTCTGAACTGGGGTGGCGCAGTGGGCAAAAGAACGATGGATTTAACCCAGATCTCTTGACTGGGGGAGAATGTCTGCATTGTCAGCATTCCGTCCATCATTTGTTTGTTGTAACGCTTTTCGCCCTAAGTGGGATGGGTATGCCCAGACGTGGGTCCCGTGCTCACTACGCCACTGGAGTCAAGCTATCCTGGCTGATGACGGCTGATAGCCAGAAACCGGTCCTAGGATGCTTGATTCCGGTCCAGGGAAGACATGGCTTGGCAGTTCGGGCTGGACTGTTCCCATGAGGCACAGGGCCAAGACTGATTTGCATATGGCCATGTCTGAACTGGGGTGGCGCAGTGGGCAAAAGAACGATGGATTTAACCCAGATCTCTTGACTGGGGGAGAATGTCTGCATTGTCAGCATTCCGTCCATCATTTGTTTGTTGTAACGCTTTTCGCCCTAAGTGGGATGGGTATGCCCAGACGTGGGTCCCGTGCTCACTACGCCACTGGAGTCAAGCTATCCTGGCTGATGACGGCTGATAGCCAGAAACCGGTCCTAGGATGCTTGATTCCGGTCCAGGGAAGACATGGCTTGGCAGTTCGGGCTGGACTGTTCCCATGAGGCACAGGGCCAAGACTGATTTGCATATGGCCATGTCTGAACTGGGGTGGCGCAGTGGGCAAAAGAACGATGGATTTAACCCAGATCTCTTGACTGGGGGAGAATGTCTGCATTGTCAGCATTCCGTCCATCATTTGTTTGTTGTAACGCTTTTCGCCCTAAGTGGGATGGGTATGCCCAGACGTGGGTCCCGTGCTCACTACGCCACTGGAGTCAAGCTATCCTGGCTGATGACGGCTGATAGCCAGAAACCGGTCCTAGGATGCTTGATTCCGGTCCAGGGAAGACATGGCTTGGCAGTTCGGGCTGGACTGTTCCCATGAGGCACAGGGCCAAGACTGATTTGCATATGGCCATGTCTGAACTGGGGTGGCGCAGTGGGCAAAAGAACGATGGATTTAACCCAGATCTCTTGACTGGGGGAGAATGTCTGCATTGTCAGCATTCCGTCCATCATTTGTTTGTTGTAACGCTTTTCGCCCTAAGTGGGATGGGTATGCCCAGACGTGGGTCCCGTGCTCACTACGCCACTGGAGTCAAGCTATCCTGGCTGATGACGGCTGATAGCCAGAAACCGGTCCTAGGATGCTTGATTCTGGTCCAGGGAAGACATGGCTTGGCAGTTCGGGCTGGACTGTTCCCATGAGGCACAGGGCCAAGACTGATTTGCATATGGCCATGTCTGAACTGGGGTGGCGCAGTGGGCAAAAGAACGATGGATTTAACCCAGATCTCTTGACTGGGGGAGAATGTCTGCATTGTCAGCATTCCGTCCATCATTTGTTTGTTGTAACGCTTTTCGCCCTAAGTGGGATGGGTATGCCCAGACATGGGTCCCGTGCTCACTACGCCACTGGAGTCAAGCTATCCTGGCTGATGACGGCTGATAGCCAGAAACCGGTCCTAGGATGCTTGATTCCGGTCCAGGGAAGACATGGCTTGGCAGTTCGGGCTGGACTGTTCCCATGAGGCACAGGGCCAAGACTGATTTGCATATGGCCATGTCTGAACTGGGGTGGCGCAGTGGGCAAAAGAACGATGGATTTAACCCAGATCTCTTGACTGGGGGAGAATGTCTGCATTGTCAGCATTCCGTCCATCATTTGTTTGTTGTAACGCTTTTCGCCCTAAGTGGGATGGGTATGCCCAGACGTGGGTCCCGTGCTCACTACGCCACTGGAGTCAAGCTATCCTGGCTGATGACGGCTGATAGCCAGAAACCGGTCCTAGGATGCTTGATTCCGGTCCAGGGAAGACATGGCTTGGCAGTTCGGGCTGGACTGTTCCCATGAGGCACAGGGCCAAGACTGATTTGCATATGGCCATGTCTGAACTGGGGTGGCGCAGTGGGCAAAAGAACGATGGATTTAACCCAGATCTCTTGACTGGGGGAGAATGTCTGCATTGTCAGCATTCCGTCCATCATTTGTTTGTTGTAACGCTTTTCGAACTAAGTGGGATGGGTATGCCCAGACGTGGGTCCCGTGCTCACTACGCCACTGGAGTCAAGCTATCCTGGCTGATGACGGCTGATAGCCAGAAACCGGTCCTAGGATGCTTGATTCCGGTCCAGGGAAGACATGGCTTGGCAGTTCGGGCTGGACTGTTCCCATGAGGCACAGGGCCAAGACTGATTTGCATATGGCCATGTCTGAACTGGGGTGGCGCAGTGGGCAAAAGAACGATGGATTTAACCCAGATCTCTTGACTGGGGGAGAATGTCTGCATTGTCAGCATTCCGTCCATCATTTGTTTGTTGTAACGCTTTTCGCCCTAAGTGGGATGGGTATGCCCAGACGTGGGTCCCGTGCTCACTACGCCACTGGAGTCAAGCTATCCTGGCTGATGACGGCTGATAGCCAGAAACCGGTCCTAGGATGCTTGATTCCGGTCCAGGGAAGACATGGCTTGGCAGTTCGGGCTGGACTGTTCCCATGAGGCACAGGGCCAAGACTGATTTGCATATGGCCATGTCTGAACTGGGGTGGCGCAGTGGGCAAAAGAACGATGGATTTAACCCAGATCTCTTGACTGGGGGAGAATGTCTGCATTGTCAGCATTCCGTCCATCATTTGTTTGTTGTAACGCTTTTCGCCCTAAGTGGGATGGGTATGCCCAGACGTGGGTCCCGTGCTCACTACGCCACTGGAGTCAAGCTATCCTGGCTGATGACGGCTGATAGCCAGAAACCGGTCCTAGGATGCTTGATTCCGGTCCAGGGAAGACATGGCTTGGCAGTTCGGGCTGGACTGTTCCCATGAGGCACAGGGCCAAGACTGATTTGCATATGGCCATGTCTGAACTGGGGTGGCGCAGTGGGCAAAAGAACGATGGATTTAACCCAGATCTCTTGACTGGGGGAGAATGTCTGCATTGTCAGCATTCCGTCCATCATTTGTTTGTTGAAGTGCAGCTATGTCCCAGGGAACAGATATGATCTCACTCAATTTTATTCAAGTTATATGATATTGTTTTAGCACATTTTGTCTAGTTTGGAAGAAAGGGGTGCACCACTGAAACAGGCATACATTGAATCAAGTCGCACTGTGTCTCAAGTCGAATGGTGGGAGGCCCAACAACAAGCTAGCATGACAACGTACAGACACAACTGGATGGCAACACATACATTACCCACTAATCAGGGTCACATAGTTGCACTATGCGGGGATATAGAAATCACTAGCAAGCATAGACCCTTATGCAGCCTTCACATCTTCTACCACCCTCCTGGTGACAACCTCCCTCTAATTGAACAAACTATGGAAACCATCTGCTCCAACCTGGGCCTACACTGCCCACAGATCTTCCTTGGTGACTTCAATCTCCATTGGAATGACCCTATGATCAGGTGGTAAACAGTCTCAAAAACTTCCTAAATTACCTCTCCCTGACCCAGTTCTGTGACAGTCCCACGCACAAGTTAGGCTCAATCCTTGATCTAATCATCTCCAATCCAAACTCAATTCTGCTCGTTTCAATCCTCCCATAATTCTGCTCGTTTCAATCCTCCCATGTGACTGGTCAGGCCATCACTATATCACCTTCCGCATCCTTGAAAGCTGGAACTCCAAAAGATCACTGAAAGAAAAACAATGGAAAAGATCGCTACATAATACAAACGTAAATGAGTTCATATCTCACTGCAATATCTCCCTACTGCCGCCTGCATACAAGACCGACGTTCACAACCTCACTGAGCACTATAACAACACCATGTTGTCTGCCCTGAATGCAACTGCCCCCCTTCAACTAAAATGAAAACCCATCAAAGACTCCAAACCATAGTACAATGCGGACAGACGTTGCCTGAGAGTCGCAGAACGAGCCTGGAGAGCCGCTCTATCCACTGGACGACTAAAAACTCTAAGACTAAAAAGGAGTAAATATAACAAACTCATCAGAACGGCGAAAGCAACCTTCTTCAAATCCTAACTTGACTAAGCCAAGAATCGCTCGAAAAGACGATATGAGTTGATTAAGTTACAATCAAAAACCACTTCTGGCCAATTCCCGCTCATCTCCTACCCGCAGCCAAACTGCGATGCCGTTGCCGACTTCTTCCTAGATAAGGCGAGTAAGATCGAAGCAGACCTAGAGTCTGCTCTAATCGAACTCTCACCCTCTCCTGACTCCTCCTTACCCTCGCCTCCTCTTACGCCGCCCTGTCTCTCCCCCAAAAACCGCCTAGAGTCAATTCACACCCCTCAACGACACGGCCATCCTCAGCATACTCTCATCCCTGAAACCTTTAAATCACTTCAATGACCCTCTCCCCCCAACTTTTTAAAATAAATGATAGGATCACTTGCAAAGCTCTGGTCCAAGATCATCAACGCCTCTCTTCGTCAAGGTGAGATCCCGGACTGCCTGAAGGCCGGTCTAGTTCTCCCTATTCTCAAAAAACCCATGGCGGACCCTGAAGACTTGAACAACTACCGACCCATCACAAACATCCCTACCCTGGCAAAACTTCTGGAGAAATGTGTACATGAACAACTGCGCAATCATATTGAGAATTTCCAACTTCTCGACCAATTCCAATCGGGCTTCCACTCTGTACACAGCACTGAAACGGCCTTCACTCATATAGTGGACGATGCTCTCACTTTACTGGAACAGAATGAAGCTTGCTTACTAATACTACTCGATCTCTCGTCTGCATTTGACATGGTCAAACATGACAATCTACTTAATCTCTTGGAATGCAGGAAGGGGCTCTCAGGCACTGTCCTAAAATGGTTTGCCTCTTTTCTCAACAACAGAACGCAAAGAGTCAAATCCGATCAATCTCTATCCAACTCCAGTCCCTGCTCGCAGGGGGTCCCCCAAGGTTCCTCACTCTCCCTCACGCTTTTCAACCTATTCATTGAACTACTGAATGTGATCCTCAAATCATCCAACATCCAATATCACATGTATGCGGATGTCACCCAACTTTACATGAATTATCTTCACCTGAAGATATCAAACCTCTCAACGGAATCCTGCACAAAACGTTAAATTGGCTTACCTCCAACCACCTCAAACTAAACGCCCTTAAAGTGGAATTCCTCCCCATTTCCCCCACTAGGCAAACCCCAACCGTTGAGAAATATCTAAGTCACCTCACCGCTCTCAACTGCACACCACACATCATTGATTCCACAAAGTCACTGAGAGTTGTTATAGATAAGAACGTAAACATGCAAGATCACCGAAGGAGCGAACTTTCAATTGAGCATCCTTAGAAAACTTAAACCCTACCTCCCACAATGTGATTTCAAAACGGCGGTGCAAGCACTAGTCATCTCGAGACTTGATTACGGCAGTGCTACTCTATGAGGACTTCCGAAAATCAGCTTAGCCCCCCCTCAGAGCATCTCAGAATGCTGCAACTAGACTCATCACTGGCTCAAAAAAATCCAACCACATCACGCCGGACCTGACATCGCTCAACTGGCTTCCATTTGAGGAAAGGATTCAGTTAAAAATTGCACGTATGACCCATAGAGCACTACACTTCAATACACCTCTCTACCTCTCAAATAAGCTCGAGCTATCAGGTGGATCTCGGCCCTCAAGGAGCACCAGCACTCTACTCATTAAACTAAAGAAATTTTAAAAACTACTGACGCGCTAATCTTCGACTTACCCACGCCGTGAGGGGAACGGCTAATCTTCATTCACGGCACCCGCTGCAGCCTTCTTCCCCCAGCCTCGCTTCGCTCCATCACCTCCGACGCTGCCATTTCCGTGAGGTGAACGGCTGCTCAAGCGGCCTTCCTAGCCCAGGGGGCAGTGCGCGGCACCTGTGGAGGGTGTCACCACAGGGCGCCAGAGGCCCTTAAAAGCTCTAAGGGATTCCCGCAGCGCGGGACGCGCGCGGGCTCGCCCGGGCCAAGGGCGGGCCCGTCCTTGCCCGTCATCGCCTGGAGGAGGCTGGGCTGGGCCAGCCCTCTAATCCCTGGATTCCCGGGACCTATACCTTTCCATCAGATTTAAGGTACCGTGTCGTTAATTAGGTTACCCGTCTGTGCAGTTATTAACTACTTTCTCCTGTGATTGCGATGGCTCCCCCCAGATCCACCCCATTGCAGACAGGGGAGATGTGCATGTGCAGCTAAGCGCCCTGGGTCAAAGCCAAATCCACCCTCACCATCATTGCCCACAGCTATTGACTTAATGCTCCAGAAGGCGATAGGAGTTGTTACATCTGAAATTGAACAGACTGAAAGACGCCTCTCAATTACGCCAGATTGCTTCCACTCGACCCAATTTCCCCTAAATGATCCAATGAATTTCCTAGATCAGAATGACTGCCAAAGTGTGGCTCCATCTAACCCCGATCATATTTTTACACCAAACCTCGAGTCTCGATCTGAGGGCACCTCTGTTAAAATCTCTAGATCTAGGATGAAAAAACAAGACAAGAACGGGGGCCCTAAAGGGAAAAAAATAAGGGGAGGGTCCGTTCAAGGCACTGCGAGGCTAATTGATAGTGGAACTTCTCTGTCCAACTCTCCCAAATCTCCGCCATACCAGACTTATCCTTCTTGGGCTCAAGCCCTATTGGCGGACTTCCTAGTCCAGTGTCGAGCGATCATGAGGGAAGAGATCGCCCCCCTTTTCCAACATCTACAAAATCTTGCATCTACCAAGAATTTATCTCAAGCCCACTCCAACCAGGAACCTACAGTAATTTTCACAGCTCCCATACATAAGAATGGGCTCTCGACTACACAGGAACTACCTCCCCGCCGGGCATTGCAGTACGAAGTTAGCAAATTGACGCAAGATCGAGCCCTTCAAAATCCCGAAGCTAGCAGCATAAATGACTCTGGAGTGACTCTAACCGGTGGACAAGGGCTTGCTGGGCCATCATCCCAAAGTTGACATGAGAATAACCATAACATTGAGCGGGTGACACCAACTCATACCTTATCAATAGCCAGAAATGCATCTGCTACTGACACAAGTGCCCTGCCATCTGCCACAGGGAATGTACGGGGGGGGGTGGTTATGCGCTGCAACAATCTTGTCTTCCCACAATTAATCTACCCCCGGAGGCTGCTCCCTACGTAACTATATTGGCAGGAATACTAGAACTTAAGAAAGGCCACAAAGAATCCCACTTAGAACTACGTAATAAGATTCTGTTTTGGTTGGCTAAAAACAAGCAATTCCTATATAATAAGGCTGGTGATATTTTGAAGTTAAGGAGGGTAAGGAGGGTTGCTTGGGTGGGCCCTACACATAAGTCCATTGGTGGGGATTGTGTGATCATCAATTTTAGATATCCAGAAACTATCCAAAGATCATTATTCCGATCCCCGATTAATAGGGTACCTCCCACGAATATTCGAGCTCTTACCCTTGACTTTTTCTATCCATGTCCCTGGAGCACGGGCGCCCCTCGGTCTTTAACCAACTATGAAAGACGAGGTTTGAACCCTCAGATTACTTCTGTTAGCTCGCAACAACATCTTTCTCCTTTTAACATTCCTGTATCTAATCGTTATGCCCAACTGGAGGAAGTAGATTGACTTGGCAGGTTGGATGCTCTAAACGCTGGTGGATACCTTTTAAGCCTCTTTGATACAGCTACCCACTCTGGTCAGTCTACTAGTACTTTGGGAACCAGAATCAATCTAGATCATAACGTTACTCCAATAAAATTGGATACAATAAGGCATAGTGTAACTGTGGGCTTCCTTCAGCCCCCACCGACTTTGTCCCCATGGCCCCATAAGGTGAATGAAACTATTAATTCTGTAAGTGATACTGATACCACCCCTCCCCTTGCTCCAGTTATGGTGACAACGGTTCCAAATGACAAAGGTGGAGGATCGATGGTATTCGAAAACAAACTTACCATTTTGTCCTGGAACATGGCGGGGCTTCTTAAAAAGATGGTCTCTCCTGACTGGGGACTTTTTATTGATCAGTTTGATGTCTGCCTGTTTCAGGAGACTTGGCTCAGGGAACACTTTCTTAGGTTGGGTTTTTTGCCTGTTAATAATTTGGCTTCAATTGGCAAGAGGGGTAGACCCTTTGGGGGTTTGTCCATCCTGATTGGTTCACACTTAGGATGTTCAGTGTCACAATTAGACACTCCAACCCCTGATCTTCAATGTATCAGACTCTCCTTCCCGTCTAAATTTAGTCTGATTATTATTAATGTCTATTCCCGTACTACCCAGATGGGAAAAGAATCACCAACATTGGACATTCTAGACAAATTTATATCTGCGGTACAGGGGGATAGTACTCTGATTGTTGCAGGGGACTTCAATTGCCAGTATGAACCTCTGCCGGGCATTATGGAGTCTATTACTTGCGAGGAGGATTCACTTTGGTCCATTTCTGATCTCCAAGTACTTCAGATAAAGGCATGGACACCACTCGCTCTCCAGTTGAATTCTCTTACTATGGCCCACTCTCTGAGAGCCTGTAATGGCCGTGCTCAATCTGACTTGGAGGGTAATCCCACTTTTAACCGCCCAGGCCAGCCTTCCCGTATAGATTATGTCATGGTAGAGGCAAGGACCTGGGCTAGGGTAATTGACTTCGAGATCCTCCCACGTCATGAAAGCGACCATAACGCCCTTGTACTTGATTTAAGTCTCCATGAGATGGGTTTAAACATAGAGGAAAGAGTAGATAACCGAGGTACCCCCCTTCTCTCTAATCACAGAAGAAGGCTCAAATGGCCGATGGTGAAAAGGTCCCCTGATAAAATGACTACTCTTTATCGAGTAGTTTATCTGGCGTTCCTTGAATTAAGTGGTCACTTCGACCAGGGCCAGGAATTGTTTTGTAATCAAATATATAACATCCATACAGGTCTAGTGAATGCTCTTGCCGAACTACTGAATCCACCAATGGCTAAATTAAGGAAGAATAAGAAGGCGCCCACATGGTTTGATCACAACTGTAAGAAAGCAAAGGGGGCACTCCTGGAAGCAATTAAATCCTTGAACAGACCACTAATAAAACATAAGAGAATAGATTATAAGAAAGTGCTAATTGAGGCCAAACAGAATTGGAATAATAGTAAATGGGATGCTATAAAATTTGCCCTTGGGAACAGGGACATGAGGGAATTTTGGTCAATTATAAGAACTGGTAGTAGGGTTGGTCAAAAGGCAGATGACCCTAACTTTGCATCAGAGAGATGGGTTGAGCACATCCAGCTGCTGTATGCCCCTCCGGCAGAACCAAATCCCTCTCACGACCCCTCTCCTCAGTCACTGCCTCAGAACATCGTTGAGGCACTAAATTGCTCCCTTACCTCACACTCCTTGTGAAGAATCCCATTTTAAAGTAACATTGAAGGAGGTTGAACTCGCCATAAAAAGGCTCCCAGCAGGCAAGGCGCCTGGCCTCGATAACATTCCCGGCGACCTTTATAAGGACCAAACAGCGATTTGGGTTCCATATCTCTGTTTTTTGTTCAACGCCATAATCCAGGGAGCTAAATTACCTGATACCTGGGTGGGAGCCGAGATCATACCAGTGTTTAAAAAAGGATCTCCACTACTCCCGGCCAATTACCGTCCGATCAGCCTGATCGATGTAAGCCAAAAACTATTTTCACGTATTCTCCTCGATCGGCTCCAGATCTGGATGGAGGAACAGTCGATTCTTAGCCCCTATCAGGCCGGTTTTAGGGAAAAGACATCCAAGGTTGACCAGTTATTAAGGCTCCAACTCTTATACTGGAAAACTGTGAGAGCAGTGGGTGGCAGCCTCTACTTAATCTTTGTCGACCTCAAATCTGCCTTCGATTTGGTACCCCGTCAAACATTATGGGCAGTAATGGAGGATATGGGGATCCCTGCAAACCTCCTTAATATCATCAGGAGGCTCCATCTGGATAATTTTGCACAAGTGAGGAGTGGTAAACGGGGAGGTTTAACACCCAAATTCACAGTCAAAAGAGGAGTCAGACAGGGCTGTGTTCTGGCGCCCACCCTATTCTGTCTTTTTGTAAATGCACTGATTGCCCACCTTAAAGGGGTCAAAGACATCGATGCCCCAAAGCTACAAAATGATCAGGTGGTGGCATTAATGTTCGCTGACGATACCCTCCTATTGTCAAAATCGCCAATGGGAATCCAACGTGCCCTGGACAGTTTTGTTAACTTCTGTCTCAAAAGGGGGTTGGCGATTAACACTCAAAAGACCAAGTTTATGGTCTGCAATCCACCAAAGACCAGATGTCCTAATCCCTCTCTGAATGGCATAGCGTTGGACAGGGTAACTGTCTTCGAATATTTGGGTATTACTCTTACAGATAGAATGGACTGGGGCCCACATTTGGCTAAGGTTAAACTAAGACTTGTGCAAACTACAGGTGGTATTTTAAAACTTCATAGAGAATCCACCTCCAAGCCAGTTGCTTCCATCATAGAAATATACAAGCCACAAGCACGGGGAGCAATTTTATACGGGGCGGAACTGTGGGGCCACTCCTCGATACCAGACATTTGCAAGTCTGAAAATTTATTTTTAAGATCTCTGCTGGCTCTCCCACCTAGTACTCCTCTTATTCCCATTAGAATGGATATGGGTATTAGACCTATAGAAGAAGCAGTGGCTCTACGGCCTCTGACCTATTGGCGTAGACTTTGGGTTACCCCCGAGCTGACACACTTTAGAGCTGAAACTGCAGAGGTAATGGGTCTCTCTGGGTCTGAGAAACTGCCCTGGTTTAAAGAAAGTATGAGACTGGGCTTACCAGGTCTTTGGTCTAATCCCGCTGTAGCCTGTGCTGAGCTGTCACGTGCCGACCTGGTCCATTTACACTGTATGTGCAGAATCACGGACATCCTTGGTAACCCTGGGCTGGGCTCGCTCACCCTCCACTTTCTTAATATAAAAGCTGAATATAGAGTGGAGCAGTTTTTAGATGAGATTTTGCCTAGTATCGCGAGAAAACTTTATCTGCAGTTTAGATATGGTACACTCCAGCTTAGGGTCCTCTCTTATAAATGGTCGACAGATAAGACTGTAGAATGTCCGGCCTGTGGGGCCAAGGAAGAGTCTGTGTCCCATGTTTTTCTTTCTGCACAGGGTACAAATCTATACGACAACGGTGGCTTGTTCAACTCTGCAGAAATCTCGGGTTCAGTCATCACAAAGAGGCGCTCAGAATTCTCAAATCCAACACCTCTACCCCTCTTGTTTTCTCTGTCTCGCGCTTTATTAATGCTATGTGGCACAGGAGAAGATCTTTTGTATAATTATTTTAATCTATATCTCCCTCTTGTCATCAATTAACTAAGAATTGATAACCAGTGCCTTTTTATCTTTTTATATTTTTTAACTTCAAATAATTTTTATATACTATGACAATTGTATTGTGTTCCTAATTTTAAGTGCTGGAAATACCAGATATGTTATTGTTTGTATATATGCATCTTTTAGGGTCTATGACTGAAATAAAGATTATTTGACTGACTGACAAAAAACTAAAAACATACAATCACACATTCTCTGGCATTGTCCCGAGAATTTGGAACTCCCTACTGTAGAAACAAGACTGATTCCCTCAACATTTGCCTTCAAAAGGGAAGTGAAAGCCCTACTTATGAACACTGAACCGAACTAGATGCGTTTCACCTTTTTCCCTATCTTGTTTTGCAGATTTAGCTACCACCTGGATTATGTTACGGCCCAGTCCCGGCTGCCAATGTGTCATTTGTGTACTTGATGTATATTGCTTTACTTTTCTCCCACTACTAGCTACCTATGTCTTGCACAACCTGTATGCAAAGCGCTCTGATACCAGATTGGGTCATGTTCGCGCTATACAAAACTTTATATAAATAAATAAATAAATAAAATGGCAGTGGCAATCAGGCTACGGCTAGTCTGACCCAGGTGGCAATTAAAAAAGCAATGGTAAGTGAAGAGTACAACATGGCTTTTATCATGCTCAAGTCCTTTGTGTGTCTGCTTTTATTTGTGTGTTTGCCTGCATTTGTATGCCTGTTTTTTGTAAGAAAAAAGTGATAGAAAGAGAGAGAGAAACAAGACACTCTCAGGAGGTATTTTAAAGAAAATGGGTGGCACTTTGTGTGTACATGTCAGCTCGGAGACAAAGATTCATAAATAACATAAAAGGGAGGGTTGGTGGGTGGGTGAGTGAGTAGATGGATGAGTGAGCAAGGGTGGATGTATAGATGGATGGATGGATAAATTGATGGATGGATGAATGAAAGCCTTGATGGATGGGTGAAAGAGGGTGGATGATTGGATAAAATGGCGGATGATGGGGGATAAGTGAAAGATTGGATGAATGAATGAAAGGGAAGGAGGAAGGATGGATGAACGGGTCGATGATGGATGAGTGAAAGGAGGGATTAAGTGAAATGGTGGATGGAATGAAAAGGTGGATGGAATAAAGGAGTGAAAGGGTTGATAGAAAGATAAGCGAAAGGATTGATGGATGAGCGAAAGGGTGGATAAAGAGATGGATGAGTGAAAGGATGAATGGATAGGTTTGGAGATGGATAGGTTTGGATCTGAAGGTTGGACAGACGGAATGGTGAAAGACTGAATGATGGATGAAAGACTGAATAGACGACAGAATGTAAAGGTTAAATGGTGGACATCAGCATGTAAATGGTAGGATAAAAGGATGAATGGATAGATCAGTGGAAGAGACAAGCAATATCTTCTGGGGAGGGTCATGATGATTTGCTTCATTTACTTGGTGCCATAAGAGCTTTGGGTCGAAGTGGGGGTATTTTCAGTTTCTTCCTACTCATGTGCTCAAAAATATATAGTATTGTGCAAAACAACAGAAATTGACAGTATGGCATTAAGAAGGTGCAACTATTGCCAAAAATCAAAATGTTAACATATTATTGCATCTCTCTTTCATTTTGTGTAATGAGTTAACCTGCTTTGTTTATATAAACTAGGGGTGGGCGGAATTTGCGTAGTCACACTACGCAAAGCTCCGCGAAACGGTAAAAAATCTCCGCGAGCACACAGAAAATCCACAAATACGCAGAACTGCTTGTTCGCGATGCTTTTTTCCTGTTTGCGAACGCTGTTTGCGTGCTCGGGGGGAACGTATCTCACGAACACGCAGTTTGAGAACACGAACAAGCAAAAAAATCCGCGAAGCCGTGGGACGCAGAATTTTGGGCAATTCCGCGTTCTCTGCGGAATGCGAAATTATCCAAATTCCGCGAGCGGAATGGAATTTACCGCCCAGGTCTAATATAAACACATTTCTCATGTGTTTTGGGATGTGCTGCACGTTAAGTTTCATCATGTCTTGCCTTTAGCCCCGCCCCTAACCCCACCCCCTCACTACACCTCTAGCAGCTCATTTTAATGAGTACCTGCACTTATTTTTTCCCATTTAAAGCGCTGGGGCAAACCACTCCTCCCCTGCTCCAAGAGGAGAGCAGCCTCACCCACCCGCCCTCAAAGCAGCACAAGCATAAAATGATAATAACTCAAAGTTATTATTATTTTATGTTTCTACTTCGCACTGCTTAAACGTAGTGGGGCAACTGGTCAGCAACACAAGTAAGTCACTGTTAACAAGGTGCCAGAGAGCAGAGTCCCTCAGATCAGTCACAACCTATTGCTCAGCCCACAGGCCCAACTCGACCTGATAGTGAATACTGTGAGAAGTGAGTGGCTGACGTCAGATTCAGTCTCCTCACGGTGCCCCACCTGAATTGTTGCAAGAAGCTTCGTCCATTGATTTCATTAATCAATGTGACGGCATCCGCAGGAACCTCGGCATGCCGCTGCTAAGCAGTGTGTGTGACAGGACTCGCTTCCCCCAGTGCTTCACTCGCTCACACTGGTGTCCTTGGTGGGAGGATGGGATTGGAATATTAAATACGCATCTATCTTCCAATAGCAATGAGTCTGGGGGTATGTGCCGTTGCCTCGTGTTCACATTTCGCAGTTGGGGAAACTGAAGCTCGCTGTGTTAAATTCATTGTTCAAGATCACACAGTGTGTCAAGGAGAGGAAACTGGGCTCGATACTCAGGCAGTATAACCTTTGATTAGCTGTGAGCAACGAATGTATGACATAACAATGCATATATTTACAACGCATGCCTTTACAACTCAGTTTTTACATCGCAACATCCTTTACAATGCATCATTTTACATCGCATGCCATTACAACAAATTTTTTAAAACTAAATTTACAATGCATTCCATTACATCGCATTATACCTTCACAACGCATACCATTACAACGCATACCATTACATTGCATTTAAGGTAAGTGTTGGATAGTGTAGGGGTAAAAATTACTATTCTAACTCCAGGGGGTGCAAAAGTAGGGTACGTGTTGGATAGTGTAGGGGTAAAATGTACTATTCTAACTCCAGGGGCTGCAACAGTAGGGTAAGTGTTGGATAGTGTAGGGGTAAAAATTACTATTCTAACTCCAGGGGGTGCAACAGTAGGGTAAGTGTTGGATAGTGTAGTGGTACTATGCGTTATAATGGTATGCGTTGTAATGACATGCGATGTAATACCTGTGTTGTAGTGACACGCGTTGTAGTCTCATGCGTTGTAGTGACATGCAATGTAATGACATGCGTTGTAAAGGATGTTGCGTTGTAATGACTGCGTTGTAAATGTAGTGCGATGTAATGACTGCGTTGTAAAGGTGGTTTCCCGTGAGCAACAGATGCGGCCTAGTAAAATGTGTCTAAGGTCTGCCATTGCAGAACCTGCGTGCAGTCTGGTACTGTCATGCTGACTGGGCAAGTGCACCCACTTCCAAGTCCCTAAACCTTCCCTTAACTTCATATTAGTCACCCCTATGGTAGGGCCAAGGGCAGGGTGCATTGTAAGCATAAGGGAGGACAAGCCCTGATGTGTGTGGCATGTCCTAATAGTGAATTACAGCCATTTTCGTTTTTCACTATTGTAAGGCTACCTGTTCTCCATAGGCCAGAATGGGCTGTTAGAATTGTTACATCCTGTGATCCTAACAGACCCAGGGAACATGGTAGAAATTCGAGTTTAGTATGCCTGAACTCAGAATAATAAAACACATCTTTTAGTAAAGTTTATTTTAATATTCTGTGTTTGCAAATACCACTTTTAGAAAGTTGGTATTTGCTTGCCATTTCAGCCCGCCTAGGCTATGATGTGTATCTGCCCGTCTGGTTTGTGTGAGTGACAGGGCTGGGGAAACCCAGAGGGGCAGGGCTAGGTAGCCTGGTGGTGAAATTGACAGCCAGATGGGTGGGAGGAGTATACCAGTATCCTGTGGAGCGGCTGATGTCTCTGCCCTGCACCCTGAATAGAAAGGCAGAGTCATGTCAACAGAGTGCTCAAGAACTGGTTTGGACTGGGCAAAGGCCCCTCTACCCCAGAGGAACAAAGGAATTAGGGGTATAAGTATTGGGACCCTGCTCCCAAGAAATTAGATCCTGCTTGACAAGAAGAACCTCTGCCTGAGGAGAAGGAACTGGGAAAGCTGTAAGGAGGAGTACTGTCCCTGACTTGGGGGATTGGCCTGCAGTGGTTGCCTTGCTGCTGGAAGGAGAGGAGAAAGACTACAAAGACTTTATTTCAACTTGTGCTTAAAAGATCTCCAAGGGCTTGTGCTGAGCTTGCCCCCTGAACGAAGTCCCAGGACCAGTGGACTTCACCCCCAGCTCCCCAGAGTCTTTTGGAAGTGCCTGCTGCTGTTGTTGGGCCTTCTGAGGGACTGCGTGTCGCAAGGAGCTGGGAGCGCAACGCAAGGAGGAGGAGCGTGCCGCCGTCGGAGCTGTTGCCGTTGCATCTCGCAGAGAGTGTCGCCGCTGCAGCATCGCATCGAGCGGAAGCGTCTCGCATCAATCCGGAAGTGTCCCGCAATGCCGAAGAAGCGTGTCGCCATCGCAGCCATCGTAGCTGACGCATTGCACTGCATCAAGAGAAGAGTCTCGCATCGAGGAAGAAGCGTGTCGCCATCGCAGCCATCGTAGTTGTCGCATTGCACCGCATCAAGAAAAGCGCCTCGCATCCACGGAGAAGCGTGCCGCCGTCGGGTGTCGCCGCTGCAGCATCGCATCGAGCGGAAGCGTCTCGCAAACGTCGGAGAAGAGTGCCGCTGCCAAGGCCACTGTCGTCGCATCTCGTCAAGGGTGACGCCGCTGTAGCTGACGCATCGAGTCGAGTCTTCTCGCAACATCGGAGAAGCGTAACGCATCTGGAAGATCCCGTCTTTATTTCTTTTGCACCAAGAACTTCATCGCATCAGCATCGTTGCAACACTTTCGTTGCCCTGCGTGTCGCATCTAAGGTACATTGACTTAAAGTGTCGCATTTAAGAACTTAAGAGAACTAAGCAAACTTCTACCAACTAAAGTAACCGTATTGTGTATTTTTGTCGTTTAATGGTCTTGTGGTAACTCTACATAAAGAATCCTTATTTTTAATATAAAAACCTGTGTGGTGTCCATTTGTAGTGTTGTCACTTGGTTACTGTATGTGTTCACAAATGCTTAACCTATAACGCTCTGAGATAAGCCTTGTCTGCTCGCGCCAAGCTACCTAGAGGGTGAGCAGGGGTTGTTTTAGTAGTGTAACCCCTTACCCTGACTAGAGGAAAGGTTCCCTGCTTGTCACAGGTACCTACCTGTGCCAACCAGAGAACTCGGATTCTAACATCCTCCCACCACGCTAGCTCAGGAAAACCTATCAGCCTGGTGATGGGCCATCAGGATATTCAGGCCACACCTAGGTTCCCTTTGTGTGACTATCTAAAGTGAATGCACAAACAGCCCAACTATCACCTTCCCACAGACGTGCATTCCACAGGCAGGCAGAGGCACAGAATGGTAATGCAAGAAAATGCCCACTTTCTAAAAGTAAAAGGAACAAATGATGGATGGAATGCTGAACAATGCATACATTCACCCCCAGTCACAAAGATCTGGGTTAAATCCATCATTCTTTTGCTCACCACACAACCCCAGTAATGACCTAGCCATATGCAAATCAGTCTTGACCCTGTTCCTCATAGTAACAGTCCAGCCCGTACTGGCAACAAGCATTCTGGGACCGGTTTCGGGGTATTACCCCTCATCAGCCAGGCTAGCTTGAATCCAGTGGCACAGTGAGCAAGGGACCCACGTCTTGGCATACCCATCTCACTTAGGGCAAAAAGTGGTACACAAACAAATGATGGACAGAGTATTGGTTAAATCAATCATACATTCACCCCCGGTCAAGAGATCTGGGTTAAATCCATAGTTCTTTTGTTCACAATGCCACCTCAGTTTGGACTCAGCCATTTGCAAATCAGTCTTGACCCTGTTCCTCACGGGAACAGTCCAGACCGTACTGCCAAGCCAGGTCCTCACTGGACCGGAAACAAGCACCCTGGCACTGGTTTCGGGGTAATTACCTCATCAGCCAGGCTAGCTTGAATCCAGTGGCACAATGAGCAAGGGACCCACGTCTGGGCATGCCCATCCCACTTAGGGCGAAAAGTGTTACGCAAACAAATGATGGGCGGAATGTTGAATAAATCATACATTGACTCCCAATCAAGAGATCTGGGGTAAATCCAGGAACAGGGTCAAGACAGATTTGCATATGGCTAGGTCTAAACTGGGGTGACATGGTGAGCAAAAGAACAATGGATTTAACCCAGATCTCTTGACTGGGGGTGAATGTTTTGATTACTTCTGCATTCTGTCCATCATTTGTGTGTCTTTTGCAATCTTGCAGCAATATGCATAGCCATGAAGTCCATTTATGCTGGTTACTGGGACAAATTTGCAGCCTGGTGTGGGGTTCGCAACACTGACTTTGGGCGTTCTTTTATTTGTTTTATCTTTGGCCCAGCAAAGCCTTGTTGTGGGCAATATTAAAGGTTACATGTCGGCCCTTTCTACACTTGTCAGATTGACTCTCCTATTTTAAATCACCTGTTGTGATGAGATTTATAAAAGTTTTAACAGGTTTCTCCTATTCCATTTGTGATGCCACAGTGGAACCTGTGGTAAGTGATTCACTGTTGCTTTAACGTTAGAATGTTAATACAAGGAATACTCTATTTGTCGTGTTCTGTTCTATCCTGGCTGTGGCAGTTGCTTCTGGGGTTCTTTTCCGTGCAGCTGCCTCTACCGTGGGCTCTTGTTATACTGCCTACTTGCTTTAATGGAATAAAGCAATCTTGGAAAAAGGTAACGACTCTGCGAGTTTCAATATCCAACCCCAACACAGAACCTTAACGTGGTCTTGATGTTTATCCTATTCACGCCCTTCAAGCCCCTGCATAGCTGCTTGTTGCATCTCCTGACGTTAACAACCTTTTTCCTCATTTCAATTACGTCAGCTCACACATGATTACATTTCAAGCACTTTCAGCGGAACTGCCTTATACCACCTTTTTCCCCAGACAAGTTGGTGTTGAGAACTTGCCAAAAGTCATGACTTTCTTCCGCATTGAGCAGTACATCACTCTGCCTGTGTCCTTTACTCTCTGTCACTCCTCAAAAGAGGAGGTGGGCTTCATCCACTTGACCACCCAACAGGGCTTTAGGAATTTTCATTGACCGCTCCGAGGACCATCCAGTAAATGATCTACTTTTTGGGGGTTCTCTGGAACAAAAAAAGAATTGCTACGCACTGGTCAAAAAACATCCTCCAGAAGGTCTGAGAGCCCATTACACGAGGGCTAAGGCTGCCATCACTGCCTTGGCTCATGGAGTGCCTGTCCTTGACATCTGCCAGACAGTAATCTGGGCTCCTGTGCATACATTCAAGAAGCACTACTGCCTTGACAGTCAGGTCTGGCGGCAAGGACATTTTGCCCATTTGTACCTGTAAGACTTTATGGTTTTGATCTAAGGCCACTCCACAGACTCTCAACCTGGGGAGTAACTGCTTGGGTCTCTTTTATAAGGTTAGGAATCAGCAGTTAGAATTATCCATCAGAAAAACAAGTTACTTGCATGTGGTATCACTCTTTCCGGTGGATACTCCATCCCCCTCATTCTGTGGAGTGGCCTCTTTTTAACATCTAACATCTAAAAAGGTCCCAAATTAGTATTCAGCACACTGGTGGCAACAATTCATTCACTCTCTGTGTCTGAGGTGGCGGAAAGGGAAAAAGACAAGAAACTTACAGCAGTGTGCAGGGGTGGCCCTTATATGCAGATCTGCTCGGTCACTGCAGGGTGGTATAGAACCAGGGCAGGATGGCACAGTGCCACCTCGTGGCGCACAGAAGCACTGCTGTAAAATGTTTCTAGATTCAGCACCTGAAGAGTATTCTAAGGTGAGGAATCTGTGGTTTGGGTATGCCACCAGAAACAAAACGTATTCATACCTCACAGGAACACCACCTTAAACTTCCATCAATTATATTGTATCATGATGGCACCCTCTCATCCCCCTCCACCTCCCCCGACCTGGCCTAGAGCCGCAGGACTGAGTTGGGACCTCAAAAAAGCATGTAATACCGTTTGATGGGAATACCTATACAAGATCCTGCAGCGCTATGGTTTTGGTCCTTGCATTATTCAGTTCTTCAAAACGCTCTACATGCAACCCATGGCACTTGTCCGAATAGGCAAATTGATCTCCTCTCCCTTTAAAATATATCAAGGAACCCGCTAGGGCTGTCCTCTGTCTTCTGTCCACCCTACTCTTCCCTCTTGCCATGCCAAATACGAACCGGGGAGGGTGGGTGGAATGGGGAATTCTACTTCCAGATGGGACCAGAAAAGTCTCCTTGTATGCTGTTAATCTTCTCCTTTGTGTAAAGGATTTTCAGGACCCTACAAACAACCTGACACAGATCCTGTAGAAGTATGCCTCCGTGTCATATCTTTGAGCGAACTGGTCCCAATCCTGTGTCTTTTCCCTAACTCCTAGAATCCCAGAGGCTCAACTTGATCTTAGGAGGGGTCCCATGAGATGGGAGGGCACCACGTTTAAATATCTTAGCATTAAAATCTACCACGAAGACTCAGACCTTATGGAGGTCACCTGTACCAGAGCAGTGACGTCCTTCTCTACACAAATATCTTTTTGGAAATCTCTGCTCCTAGCTCCAATTAGATGCATCGCCCTTTCAAAGAAGATAACCATTCAAAGCCTACTATACTATTTCTCGCACCTGCCCTTGACCCTGCCTACAGGTCTTTGTTCATGGCCTGGATGCAGTACTAGATGATCTCATCTGTCAGGGGGATGGAGGCCCTGGACAAGCTTCAACTCACAACTGAGGCGGGCAAACTGGGAACTCCACATTTAGAGTTTTTACCAACTGGTAGTGGCTGAGTAGATGACACCCTGGATCGTCACTTGAAGAGACAGCCTCCACGATGCCCCCAATGGAACCACAAGACTTAAACACTCTCCTACTAGTAAACAACCGACCATTGCAATATTGTCCTAAGCTTTGCACTGTTGCCCTCTGCTGTTATGCTTGTTCCCTCACAGTTAAAAAAGCAAGCAGACCTTAAAACTGCAATCCAGGCACTAGTAATTTCAAGGATCGAGTATGTTTGCACAACACTAGCCGGTCTTCCTAAGATTTCAACAGTTCCACTAAAAGCCTGCCTCAGTGCGGCTACAAGACTTATAACTGGAGCCAGAAAATTCGACCACATCACCCCTCATCTGAAAGCGCTCAACTGGCTTGCCCTTCGAAGCAGGAATACAGCTAAAAATGGCCTGTATCACTCACAAAGCGATACACTACAATACAACCATGTACCTAGCTCAGAAAAATCAAACAATCAGGAGGTTGCCGGGATTTCCTGAGTCATGGAGATCTATAACTGAAACCGTCCCTTTTCCGAAAGAAAAGAACTTATGATCGAGCTTTCTCTGACGCAGCACCAAGAATTTGGAATGCTCTCCCCCCTAACATTAGAAAAATCTGGTCCATTGCGGCTTTTAAAAACGCAGCCAAAACCTTTCTCATAAGCAAATTCCTGCTATAATCCCAGCAGTCCGGTCATTATCAGAAGATCTTCTTGTTTAATACAGACGCTACCGCACATCGACCACTAACGTCATTTTTTATTTTGATTTTGTAATTTTTATGTCATGCACAAATGTTTCTATCACAGTTCAATGTACAACTAATTTATGACTTTGTAGCATCACTGTTGCTAGTAACTTACTGTATATTGAGTAGGGTTACTGAAATTGCAAGGTGTTCGTGTTGTTATAATGTGGAAAATTATGTGAATGTAAAGCACTCTGATACCCTATTAGGGTCAAGTTCGCGCTATATAAAACACCGAATAAATAAATAAATAAATAAATAAATAAATAAATAAGCAATCACATATGCACTCGCTGTTCTCCTGCTGGGTCATCCGACTCCTACAGGGCAAACTACCTGCAGGGTTATGTGCACATAAATGAGGCACGCATCACAACTATTGGTGATTTGTCTGACCAGGAACAGTGGCTGCCTTTTAAGAAACTAGGGGGCAAATGCATCCCCCATTAGGGCTAATTTCATCTGTATAGCACAATGCACCTAGCAATTAAGGGACTCTGGCCCACCCTGAGTCCTTCCCTATTTTATTTTTATTTTATTTTATCAATTTATAGGGCGCAACAGCTACCCAAAAAGGGTTTCCCGGCGCCTTGTCACAGCTAGATTGAGGGCAGAAAGAGGGAGGTGGCTGTTGAGTGAATTATTTTTCAAACAGCCAGGTCTTGACAAGCTTTCTGAACCTAAGATAGTTTCCTTCCTTTCGGATACAGGGGGGGAGCGTATTCCAAAGGGAGGGTCCCAGGTAGGCAAAGGATCTGCCACCTGTTCTTGCTCGTTTAAACCTTGGTATGCAGAAACAGGCTGCCATCTGCGACCGGAGGTTTCTCTTAGGCGTATAGAGGGAGGCAAGAGATTGGAGATATTTTGGTGCGGTACCCGCTTTAATCCTGAACATATAGTTCAGGGCTTTGAAACGGATTCTGCTTTCGATCCTGAGCCAATGAAGATTCTTACGATGGTTCGAAACTCCGGAGTTCTTCGGAATATTACAGAGTAGCCTGACCGCTGCATTTTGCGCTATCTGTAGTCGTCCGATCACAGATTTATTTGCGCCCAGGTACAGGATGTTGCCGTAGTCAAGCCTAGATGTGATAAGGGCATTGACTACGGTCTTTTGTGTTGACACAGGCAGCATCCAGAGGATCTTCCTCAACCATTTAACTATGGTGAGACATAGGCTGGTTACTTTACTGGCCTGTTTGTTCATGGATAGGGAATTGTCCAGAATAAAGCCCAAGTTACGGGCGTGGGCCACCGGGGTAGAAAGTGCGCCCATCTGATCAGGCCAATGTACGGAATTCCAGAGATCTTGATCTTTTCCCAGAATCAGTATTTCCGTCTTGTCGCCGTTTAGTTTTAACTGGTTTTTTGTCATCCAGTTCAAGATTTTTAATAATCCTTCCTTAAGTAACGAAGGGGAGTGAGGACAAGATTCAGAAAGGGAGAAGATGATTTGGGAGTCGTCAGCGTAGTTCATAAGCGTTAGACCTGATTTTTCAACCAGATCGGCCAGAGGTTTTAGATACATATTAAAAAATAAAGGGCTAAGGATGGACCCCTGGGGAACTCCATGCGATGCAGGTAGGGTGTCTGAGACGGCTTGTGTAGATGCGATCTGGAAAGTTCGATTGGCCAGGAAGGATCTGATCCATTCCAAAGCCTTTCCTCGCACACCATTTGTATATAGCTCTTTAATAAGAGTATCATGGGAGATGGTGTCGAACGCCGCACTTAGGTCCAATAACACGAGCGCGACCGTGTGCCCTTGGTCGAGGAGCTTTCTGATGTGTTCAGTGACACCAAGCAGGGCGGTTTCTGTGGAGAAGCCAGCCCTGAAACCAGATTGCGAAGAGTGGAGTAGAGAATTTTCTTCTGCAAAAGTGGCTAAAGCAGAGTGTACGTGTCTCTCTAGACATTTAGAAAAAGCTGGGAGCAGAGATATTGGTCTATAATTCGCCAGTATTTCTGGGTTTGCGGTTGGCTTTTTCAGAAGGGGTGTCACCATGGCATGCTTCCATAAGGCTGGGACCGTAGCTAGGTCGAGGGATGAGTTTAGGAGATTAGCAATGATCTCCAGTGAGTGGTCATCCAGTTTTTTAATGATTCTGATAAGGATGGGGTCCCTGGGGGAGCCGGATTTAATAGTTTTAAGGATTCCTTTCAGTTTATCTATTGAAAGAATAGGCCAGGATTCCAGTAAATTTCCACTCAAAAAAGTGGGAATAGAGTCAGAAGGAGGGGAAGGTTCTGAAATAGAAATTTTTGCCTTAATGTCTGAGATGATTTTGTCGATTTTCTCAGTAAAAAAGCATGCTAACGCCTGGCATTGTTGTGTGTTTAATGGTGGTGCAGCAGCTGTGGTGTGTGCGCCGGCCAGTTCCTTGACTTTAGAAAAGAGAGTTTTGGGCATGTTGGTTGCTTCAACAATAGCTTTTGAAACAAAAGCAGCTCTTGCTTTCGTACAGGCAGTGTGATAAAGATTCCTGGCTTCTTGGTAACTCCTTTTAGCATTGGGGTCGTACTTTTTACGCCATTTGTGCTCTAGTGCTTTGCATTTAGATTTTTCAATCTTTAAGCTATCATTGAACCATGGAGCCGGAGGGCGATATCCACTCCCTTTGGTGCAAGTAGAAGGCAGACATTTGTTAGCTGCATTGCTAAGCCAGTTGTACGCTTCAGTTGCTAAGCGATCCATGTTGGAGTTGTGGCTTGGTGGGTTTTGTTTTAGTGCCGAGTTTAGTGCTTCAATGTCTACTAATTTCCAATTTTTTCTGCATGAAGCGTGAGTATTTTGTTGCAAGCTGAGGGAGGGTGGAAGAATGATGCTGAAGTTAATAAGATGGTGGTCGGACCAACCAGAGGGCAAGGTGGCAATACAGCTAAGTTCCCTGATGTTGGATATTATGGGGTCCAGCAGGTGGCCCGCTATGTGAGTAGGGCTAGAATTTATCAGGGACAGGTTTAGAGCCTTAAGGTCTTCCAACAGGTTAGAACATGAGGGAATGGTGGGATCTTCTAGATGCAGGTTTAAATCACCCAACAAGGAAAAATTGCTAGATGACATGTAGTAGGGAGTAATAAGGTTGGCAAAATTGGATACCCATTGAGAGGAATTTCCTGGTGGTCGGTAGATCAGAAGGCCTGACATGGTAAAATTGGGGTTCAAGGAGATTTTGAATAGACCTGCTTCGCAGTCTGGGATCGATACCGGTTCCAAAGTGCATTTTAGTTCTCTATTAAAGATGATGGCTATCCCACCCCCTACCTGTTTTTCCCTGTCTATTCTGACAATGGCGTAGTTATCGGGGAGGGCAGTAGCAACATCCGGGCCGGCGCTGTCATGCAACCAGGTCTCGGTTAGGAAGAGGGCACTAGGGCCTTTTTCCGCAAGGAGATTGAATATATCATGTTTATGTTTGGGCAGTGATCGACAATTTGTGCTATAGAAAACATAAGTCAGCGGCTCGACTTTGCGCAATAGTTTGCTTTTCCTGTGTCTCCTAGATGGGTCAGGGTGGGGTTGACGAATGGTGGTGGATAGTTTACATTCAGAGCAAGCACGTGTTCCGACTTTATGGAGATTAGATATGGAGCACCTCGGATTTGGGGTAGGGCGCAGCGCTTTCAATGCAGATGCCGATCTTACCAGCCTTGGGGATGAAAAGGGAGTCGGCGCCTCTGCCTCGTGCCCCGTCCTGGCACGGACGGGCACAGACGGGCTAGTCTTTGGCGTGTCTTCGGCGTGCTGATGGTGTGCCCGCTGCGCTCGTCCGCTGCGCTTCCTGAAAGTGCACCCATTTGTCCAAGCCATACACCCCATGGGGCATGGCAGCCACCATGTTTCTTGTGCTTATAAGAACCTTCTTCCTCTTACATCCCTGTCACTAACCCACCCAGCGTGGTAAATGGGAGGCAGATGTGGGCAGACCTCGTAATGTCAAGGAATGGGCACATGCACAGAGCTTGCTCACACAATAACTCACTATGCAAAATATAAATGAATACAATATTTCAGATTACACAGAGCCTATCTCTCTGCAGAGGCAATAAGTAAAAAAATTCAGTAAGCATCCCCCACCTGCCCTTATTGCTTTATGGAGCCTACTGACTTTACACATATGCTTTGGTCTTGTCCCCTCTTAAGGCCTTTTTAGACTTACATATTAAATATCACATCTTTTTTCACGGTCAAACCAATAGCACACCACTGGGCCTCAGTAGCACTGGGAATCTACAAAAGCTCCAAAAGGATAGGACATGTGCCCGAATTGCCAACCTTGCTCTTATCCTGGCTAAAGAAGCTATTACCAGCACCGCGACCCCTCCCCCTCCCCCCCGCACCCCCCCCCCGCCAAATAACTAGCTGCTTGGTTTTGTTATTAAATGGGCTACCATGGAAGGCTCTGCTCTGCAAAGAGAAGAATCCAAAGTGCTTCTGAAACCTCCTCTCACTGCAGCCTGGCCTCACTCCTACACAGTGTGCGAACCCCCTCTTCAGCAGGCGGTTTAGAGCACCACTGAAGGTATCCTTCCTGCCCTGTGAATCTCACACCTCCCCTTCCAATCCACCCACTGTGGGGCAGGAGGTTTGGATCACTCAGCCTAGCAAACAAGCAACTGCACTAGGCTCCACTATAACTCATGCCGTGTCCCTTCCTCCCTCCCCCCCCCTCATTTCCCCTACCTGTGGGTTATATTTTGTTCAAACACATTTTCTATACTAGATTTGTTGAAGTGCAGATGGTCCCCCCAACACTCACTCTTTTACCAGACCTTCCATTTCCAACCATGGTACCAACAGGTGATTTCTGAATGGACCAATCTGTGCTGAGTTTGTTAATGCACCAAAATAACAATGTCAATACAGGTTGTTGTTTTTGAAAGTAGAGCATCCAACAGAAAAAGTGTTATTGAAGGTAAGTAACTTGTTTTTCTGTGTCACTCAAATTGCTTCTTGGTAAGTGCTGACAACTGATCCTGCAGGGGTTCACAAAAACTCGTCTTTTGTGCTTCGGACTACTATCTTTGAAAACTGGGACATGTGACACATTTACAGAAAATTGGTGGGACAGATTCTTTTTAAACTAGGACAAAACTAGAAAATCCGGCATGTTTGGCTACTGAGCTGTGTGTATCCCCTGGAGAACATTACACACAGGTCGACTGCTCAGATGACACGGTAATATTGGTTTTCATCTGAATACTTTCCCAGTAATTTACATGGGGCGGTGCTAACCACGTGAATCCCCAATCCCGAGGCTTTACTCTGTTGCTGCGTTTGGCTTCTCCTGGCGCTTTTTGTGTCCGGGTCCCTGTAGCTGCATTGTTCGGCCTGGAGGGAGCCTGAGCTCCTCTCCCGGATCCAGTTCAGATTAATCAAATCAAGTAGCTTTATTCGAGCATTAAATATTGGTCATAAAAACAAGTACAATTCATATTTCAGCATAATAATTAATAAAAACCTAACCAGCCGGCATTAAAGGGTGAAGTATTTGGCATGTTATTTAAAAATATCACAACAAAGAAGAACACTTTACATTAAAAACGGATCCCGCCTCCCTTATTCAGAAGAGCATGGATTTCCTCACACGAAGGGAATTTTTATAAACATATGATATGGCATATCTCATATGGTATGCACAATTGAAAAATACAACAGCGCTGGCCTGCACCTAGACAGGCCCAAACCCCCAGAACGCGGATAAGGAAGATTATAGTAAAACAATGGTAAAATTTACAACAAAGGGGCATATCAACAAGGGCTTTATCTCTGCTTTTTTGGCTTTAAAAGCCAAAAATAAAGAGATAAAACTAGCGCCCTATCAGCAACAAGGTGCTAACACGCAAATTCGCATGTTAGCAGCTTTTTACTCTACGCTTCCCCTTGCATCTCTAATGAGATGCAAAGGGGGAGTTCCAGAGTAAAATAATAGGAGAAATGTCGCAAAGCGACATCTCTCCTATTAACAAGGATTTCGTTAACCCTGTTAGCGATAAAAAAGCAGCGCTAACCGCGGTTAACGCTGCTTTTTTACATCTGGTATTTTTCTGACTTAGCCATGATATCCTATGTAAGGTGGATATCATGGCTAAGTATGTCTATCCCTATCAGCAAGCAATCGCCAAACCTTGTGGGATTACCGCTGTATTTCCAGCGATAATCTCACAATTGGCAGCTTGCGCTCTGAATTTTATCGCTTTGGAGATAAGCGTTGCTAATAGCATGCTATCTCCGCGATAAAATTCAGAGTTCGCCGGCGATAATTATCCTCACGCTAAGAGCACTGAGCGATAATTATCGCCGAACCTTGCAGATATGCCCCATAAGAAGTAAAACAAAGAAGCGATCTTTTATCACATGGACAAACACGAATAGATGAATGATCATACTGCCCATGGGGAAACCAAAGGTATCATCTGATAAACCCCATCCTGAATATAGTTAAAAGAGTCCTATCCCACGTGTTATACACAAAGTCCAGGGACAGCTTCAGGCCTTAGGTGGTTTGGATTAAAACATATTCCCAATTCTGGATCTTGGACATTTCTACTGCCTCCTTTCCCCACAGCCTCCAGTCAAATAAGGCCTTGTGATCCAAATCTTATCTGTTTTGGTTACGTCGCATAGCTTACAGAGAATGGTTGGTTTACCCAGATTTAAACATATTTGCTTAATATAATCCACCCAAGGGATGCAGTGGCCCATCTTGCAGGACAAACAGTCCTCGACCACCTCCCTATTAAACAAAGTTTCAATCCAGGTTTACATTTTTTTTGCTTAGTTAATTAAAACCATTGCAATTCAATTTATTCATCCCTACAAAACCATTAATTAGCACTCATTAAACTAATCTTTCATTTTCCTAAAACAACGAAGTTTAGCTATTAAAATTCAGATTCTTATAAGTAAAAAGACTTAATATGTCCAGGTGCAATAATGGACGCCGGATTAAGAAAGTCAATATACAGGTTAGCGCAAAGGGGTTTTAGAAACGTTATCTTTACGTGGCCCCACTAAGAGAGAAAAGTTTTATAAAGTGCTTTGAAGTCTTTGGCCTACTTCACAGTAAATATCCTGCTACTGCCTAGGATTTATGGCCACACTCCTGAAGAATGTTACCAGCGCACAGTTGAGTGTTAGGTCAGCCGGATTGAAACACATGACTGGGCCTCTCTGCAGGTTCTTATCCCTCTCTTGATGAACTCCTTGTGTAGTATTTCATATAAGGAGCCTTTGTAGAGGCACAGCGCATGAATGATGTCCTCAGGTGCCTCACCGCAAAGCCTGCATTGTTCCCCTTAATCTTTTAGTGGCCATCGAGGGTAGTGCTCTAGTACTGGCACTATCCCTAGCCTGATATTTAGAAATTGCTCCTTTGTCTGGATGCTACAAGTTGTTGCTAAATAGCCTTGCAAGGATAACTTCATATAGTTACATAGAGTGTCAACCATGTCTCCTCCTTGCCAAAGCCATCTTGTTTTCTAAAAGAGATATTGCTTTGGTGTTTATTTTTATAATTTTTTTCAGCAAGTTCCGGCTCAGATTCTAGGCCCATGCAGTTGAGAGATCCAAAGTGGCAAGTGACCTTTGTTTCGAAGTCCTCATGGGTGATCTAACCCTCCCCTGTATTTCCAGCCAAAGATGGTGACCCAAGGAGCCCTCTTGCACAAGTTTGAGGCTTTGACAGCAGATCACAAAAGCCACATGTCGGCCCAGGGTTTGTTTAACCAGGCCAAACTCCAATCTGATTTGCACTGGGGACACATATGCCAGTAGATGCAAAACTGCTTTGTAAATTCTTAAAACTGTGATTTCTAGCGTCGTACTGTCCCGGCCTCTCAGAGCCTTGCTCCAGTATGCTAGCATAACCAGGATTCTGGCTTAGGCTACCTGCGAGATTGGACTAAAGGAGGAGCCCTTCCTTTTCCTATGGAGCATTCCCAAGCCAGCTCCGAGTGCCTGCCCTTTCCTCTTGATTTCTTCCATTTGGGCTGCAAATCTCCCATTAGGGCTGAACGAATCTCCCAAGTACTGATATATATCTGTTTGTTCGACTTTTCCAGTAACCAAGCGCCAATTGTGTTTTTCCATCTTTTTACTTTGGAAAGTAAGGGGCTTATTTACAAGCCCCTTGCACTGCCAGTAAGTCACTTTTTCCCATTTTAAAAGTGACTCACCTGCGTTGCAAGGGGTTTGTAAATAAGCTCCTAAGGGCCTTATGTAGGTGGGCTTGCATTTACCACTTCATAAATACCGAATCATACCGATTCGGTATTTATGAAGTGGTAAATGCTATGTAGGTAATGAGTCGGTAAATATTACCGATTCGGTAAAATTCGGTAATTACCGAATCGGTATTTACCGATTCGGTAATGAGGCATACCTTCCCATTGATGGGAAGGTATGCCTCATTACCGAATCGGTAAATACCGATTCGGTAATGGGGGGAACACATGCAAGGGTGGCAGGGTGTCACATTGACACCCTGTTGCACCCCTGATTCGGCCATGTGTGCACATGTGGCACACATACATGCCCTAAGGGCATGTATGTCTGCCACATTGCACACTTCTAAGCGCTATGAAATGCTTTCACACATCCATTCATTATTTACCACCAACTATTAGTTGGTGGTAAATACCGACTCCAAACAACACCCACACACTCCCCCTACATCTCATTTCTGTATTCGGAATTTACCGAATCGGTAAAATTACCGATTCGGTAATTTTACCGATTCGGTAAATTACCGAATACAGAAATGAGCCCCCTACATCTCAAAAGCCAAAATACCGGTCGGTAACGGTATAATTACCGAAAATCGGCCGTTACCGACCGGTATTTGGCTACCTACATGAGGCCCTAAGTGTTTTGGTCTTCATCATTTTAATAATTAACCGATTTTGTTTAAGTAATCCAAAGTTGCGTCCAGGAGCCACTGCAATCCCACTTTTGTCCTGCTTATCAAAACGAAGTCAGCCGCATATAGGAGGTTTGGGGCCATATGTAGGTAGGGACCCATTTACCACTTCATAAATACCGAATTTTACCGATTCGGTATTTATGAAGTGGTAAATGATATGTAGGTAATGAGTCGGTAATATTTACCGATTCGGTAAAAGTCGGTAATTACCGAATCGGTATTTACCGATTCGGTAATGAGCCATACCTTCCCATTGATGGGAAGGTATGCCTCATTACCGAATCGGTAAATACCGATTCGGTAATGGGGGGAACACATGCAAGGGTGGCAGGGTGTCACATTGACACCCTGTTGCACCCCTGATTCGGCCATGTGTGCACATGTGGCACACATACATGCCCTAAGGGCATGTATGTCTGCCACATTGCACACTTCTAAGCACTTTAAAATGCTTTTCAACATCCATTCTTCATTTACCACCAACTATTAGTTGGTGGTAAATACCGACTCCAGAACACACCCACACACTCCCCCTACATCTCATTTTTGTATTCGGAATTTACCGAATCGGTAAAATTACCGAATCGGTAATTTTACCGATTCGGTAAATTACCGAATACAAAAATGATCCCCCTACATACCAAAAGCCAAAATACCGGTCGGTAACGGTATAATTACCGAAAATCGGCCGTTACCGACCGGTATTTGGCTTCCTACATGAGGCCCCAGATGTTGTAAATCCTCCTAATTTTGTTTAATAACGGTGGGAGATCCGAGAGAAACAGATTAAGTGTCAGGCCACCCTATTAAATGAAACGCGGGGGTTACCCACAATTGAATGCCACAGTAGGTATGGAGCCAGATTAATCTGATCTTCCACATAATCTAAACTAAGCTTCTGATGGATAGCAAAAGTGGGGGAACTGGAAGGAGACCTAAAAACTGTCCACAGGCTCTATTTTGCTCAGTCTGCAGGCCACTTGTAGTTTTGTAACCCCAGAGACCTGCTCATGGGTAAGTACGGGTAGACACTTCCTCTTATGCACTTCTAGAAGAGGCGCAATGGGTTTATTACCTATGGTCGAAGCCAGCTTCCACACAAAACGCAATGAGTTTGAAAAACGTTACCCAGCCTTTGCAATATGTGGGGACCATGTAATCCCTGAATCAAAAGTAACTCCAAGGTAAGAGAATATGTTGATTCTCACAATAAGTTTATCCTTTGTGGTCAGGGATATCATTTTAAAGTTCATCAGTCCACACACCATAACAGAGGTTTTAGTAGGGTTCAATTCCAAGTTCAATGTGGCCATATAATCGATATAATCATCCGGCAGGGTTATAAGCCCATTGGATGTTTAATGCAATAGGACAACATCATCCACGTATGTTAACATGGGAATTGGCCAGTTTGTAATGATGGGCACATCACAATTCTTTGTAATCAAGACGTCATCCAGGCCATTTACATATAATAATTGGATTTGAGCTAGAAAAGAGCCCTGGCGAACTTCAGAACCCAGGGCAAACGTTTTGGTCCATTTTCCATTTTCTCTATATCTGACAGAGTCACCACCACGCCCTCCTCCCCCTCCTCCACAGGGCCGGACTGGCCGTAGTGGGCACCGGGAAACCCCCCGGGGCACCAAACGGGTGGGGGCCGGTTTTGGGCCCCTGGGGCCGTTTTTGTAACAGGCCCTGTAACAAAATCGGCTGAAAACCGGCCCTGACAAAGAGCTCGGGGGGGGGGGGGGGGGGGGTGCACCGAGCACTTTGTCAGGGCCAGTTTTGGTTCCCAGTCCAGCCCTGCTCCTCCACCAGGGCCAAAAGCTTATTTTCTAAACGGTTTGATGGGCTTTATGGAAATTTGGAGGTACTATCCTACTTTTACCATCCTAGGTGATTTTAATTTTCACTTAGAATATTTGGAGGATAAAAATACAGACCTGCTAATTGATAATCTCATACATTTTGACTCTAGACAATTAGTTCAACAATCCACTCATTCTGCAGGTCTTAGATTGGATGGTATTTTTTCTAATCATTTAAACTTTAAGATTGATAAACTACTACCTCTGATCTGGACGGATCATAAGATTTTATTGTTTAAACTTAACATCTTTACTCCCCTAACTGACCAAACTAGAACTCAAGTGGTGAGTAGTAAGAGGGCATGGAAGAAAACTGATACAATGAAATTTGATAACTTATTAAAAAATACACTGCCAGTAGTTAATGGTGATTTGGAACAAGCCTCAATAATGTATGAATCATGGATTAATGGTGCAGTGTCTCAACTAGCCCCCAGACAAAGCAGTATAACATATCGGAAAATCCCTTCTGCCCCGTGGTTCTAACAAGATCTCAGGGACCTCAAAAAAAATGTAGGCACCAGTAGCAGATATGGAGAAGGCAGTATAATCAAGAGGATAAATTAAAATATAAAAATCTTATAAAGGAGTATAAAAAGCTGATCAAAGTATCTAAAACAAATTATTTCACAGACAAAATAAAAGCAGCTAGAAATTCCTCGAGGGAATTATTTAGAACAGTGAAAGTCCTTTCTAACTTCGAAGATAAAAACAAGGTTACACCTAGTCAAGAACTTTGTGATCAAGTGAATAATTTTTTCTTTAACAAAGTTAATACAAACTTTCAAGATTTCCAAGGTCAACTCATTTGTCAAGGTCATATTACAGGTACTATCAAGGATACTGATATGTTAAACCAAAATTAGTTCTGCCTCTGACCTGGTTTTGCTCTTGTTCGCTCACCTAACAGTAGAACAATGGTTGCTCCCTTAAAAACAATTAAGTCAGGATCTCTGACTGATCCCTGTCCTCCGGAGGTACTCTATCCTGTCTCAGATACAATCGCTGCTCACTTCACTAGTATCATAAATAATATATTGGATTCGGCTATTTCCCGACAACATGGAAGAAAGCACCTTTCTTACCCTTGATTAAAAAAGCATCCCTGGACTCCTCCGGTGTGAAGAATTATAGGCCTATTTCTCGTTTACCATTACCAGCAAAAATATTGGGGAAAGTGATGAATAAAGAGGTTATCTCTTTTTTAGATTCCAATAATCTTTTTGATTCCACACAACACTGTTTTAGGCTTGGACACAGAACAGAGTCAGCTCTCCTGGCAGCTACAGAAAAGATCAGATCCATTGTTGATGCAGGAGAGAATGCAGCCTTAATTTTATAAGTTCTATTAGCTGCATTCGACACAGTGGATCACCTCACATTAATCAATCATTTTGAGAAAATAGGCATAAAAAGAGAGGCTCTGAAATTGATTTCATCCTTTCTTACTAATAGAGAGCAAGTAGTGATGCTCGAAGGATATACCTCCACTCCTTTTAAACGTCCCTGTGGGGTCCTGCTAAGGAGAAGGATGGAGAGAAGGTTGCACGGCAAGAGGGAAGGAAGGAAGGATGGATGGATAAAAAGAAGGCAGTAAGGTGGATGTTGGTGGAATAGACAGGACAAATTGAGAGAACGATGGATAAAGCCAGAGAGACAGATGGAAAAAAAGACTAGATAGATGGACGGAAAGAAAGATGGCTGCATAGATAGATGGAAAAAAGTTAGACAGAAGAACTGAGAGATGGAAGCAAATAAGAAACGAAAGATGGCAACCTCCAGGAAAAGTGCTAGGCTTGCTCACTCAGTACTGCTTTCAATGTTGTTCAAAAGCGGGGTAATTTTACTTTTCTGGCTACTCCCTTGGTCCTGATAGTCCAACCCATCATGTGGGATTCTGTTGAAGGAATGCATGTAAGTTATTGGGCAAGAGAGAGAGAGGCATTAAGGCATCCTCAAGGAAGGATGTGATGAGGATGAAATAGTGCAGGAGTTCTAGCCCTAGCTCTTACCTTACCTTAATATGTCCAAACAGGGACTCCCTGGGATGAAAGTTTAAAAAGGGCCAGAGCCCTGAAATTGAAGTGCGGACTCAAGTGGGGTGGTGTGATCAGTAAGTGCTATAGGTAAAGCCACAGCCCAAACAATATATATTGGATAAGCCCACAATTAGAGGAGCAAAGACAGGCTTGGAGTGTGGGGGTAGTGCAGGTATAAGTATCTCCCCCTTGTAAGGCAATCTGAAGATGGGGGGCATGAGGGGCATAGGCTGGGGTACAGAGGAGGGGGTTGCCCACCTGCTGAACACACGCATGTTGCCTGCAGTCTCCTTACTTGAGCACGCACTGATTTTGGGCTGAAACTGCGTTAGAGAAACAAGATTGATCCCAACTCAGTAGCAACATATTTAACTATGAAGCTCACATATTACTGACCAACTGATCCTAACTATGGAATCTTATTCTAGTAAAGACATAACAATCACTGGGCAATACAATTATTGTGTGCTATTTGTTTGTTAGCTGTGAGTGCATTTTTAGACCTGCATCACCTTCCAACTGTGGTCCTTGACTGCTTGTCCTTGCAAACTCTTAAAATTCAACGCCTAAAAATGAGGCACTTGTCAATTGAGTGAGCTTCTAGCTGTATCTGTCTCCTGGGGTTCTGGAGGCAAGAGCCAGTACTTGTTCCATGGGTGCCCCCCTTGCCCCTGTGTTTCCTAGATCTATAGAACAGGCCTGAGCATCACACTCAAGTGGGAATGCGCTCTAGTTTGAGACTTACATCCTGGTGTAACTGTGCTGCAAAATATGAAACACACCTGCTGAGTGAGACTGGGCTGTAATGCCAGTGAGTCTCGCGTACAGCATGAGGCTACACTTACGGAGTAAGGTTTGGATTTGATTTGAAAGGAGCTTCGAAAGCGCAGTACAAATATCCCCAAAGAGGAGTCTTGGTGCGAACTAAGGGTTATGGTGTGAGATTCACATGCAGTAAGAGGGATCTCGAAGGTGACTCACACCCAAAGGAAACTGTTCAAAGATTAGACGCAAAAAATAGGATTTTCCAATAAATAAATCCCATATCTGATCAACATCAATGTTCTCCACAGCGGTGGATTCCTACTCAGTGTGTGAGACTGTGCTACAAGGGTTATTTCTGCCCAGTGAGTGAGACAATGATCCAAGGATTACATCTAGTGAAGTAGATATTGTGTTTGACAATGTGGGACTGTGTAGGACTTGCCTAGTGAGCGAGGCTGTGCACTTGTACCCTGTGACTCTAATTTATAAGTGAGACAATGTATGAAACTCAAACCCAGCGGGTAAAATTTGCACACAGTGAGTGAGACTACTCCGAATCTGCAGTTATATTCAGTGAGTAAAACTGTGTTACACGGTGTGAAGCTATTACCCTAAAAACAGGGCACGGGAATTATGCGATTCTGCAGCAGCTGCTTTTTCACATAAGATTTGCATAATTTACCTCATCCGCTGCGTAATCTGCAGGGGGCGGGAGACCAGCCTTGAGCTCGGTAGTCTGTTGTGTTGCGCCTGTGACACAACAGGCGCACAACGTGGAGGTCATGTGACCTCAAGTTAATAAAGGTGGTCGCGCTCGTACGTAAGCCAGTATGGTTACGACGGCGAGAGCAGTGCGTAACATAACCTGGCTCCCGAGTCGTTATTGGGCTACCGCGTTTCACACCTGCAACCTGCATTGGCCTGTTGCAGAGCGCGTGTCGCCTCAGGCAACACAACAACTGGCGACGAGGGTGGGCGTACCCTCGTGGATCGTCGAACGCTGGTGTGGCGGCCACGAGCTCTGCCATCGGCTCACGGCGCTCGTGCCCCGGCGCGTGTGTGCTGCCGATCCGAGAGCGGCGTGGTCTCCGGTGCGCCTCTTCATCGGCGCGAAGCAGGAGGAGTGTGGGAACGTCGGCGCGACCCCCCAGAGGTGAGGAGAAGTGGAGCTGCCCATCCCCCGTTCAGCGTGCTGCATGTAAGGCCTAGGCCTCCTGGCCACATGGTCTAGGCCCGATACAGTGCAGCCCAGCCTGCACAAGGAGACACCCAGGTCCCCCACAGCGATCAGGCATCCTTCACTGAGCACAAACACTGAAGAGAGACTAAGGAGCCTCACCACATGGCCATCTGCAGTGAAGTTACCAAGCATATGGGGGTGTGAATCTCCACTAAGAGCCCAAGCCCCTGCCCCTCCAAAAAGAGGAGAGTAACCAGCTGCACCCCAGTAGAGTGCTGGGAGTCTGAGAAATAAGACAAAGTAAAACATCAAACATTGGCAAAAGCAAGCCAACAAGCGCCAGCTCAATAAGCACTGGCAAAAGCAAGTCACTAGCACAATCAGACGCTCAAGAAAAAAAAAATCAAATCCAGGAGAGGCTGTAAATTTGTGTGGGAGGCCCGGGCAACGGCGAAGTCCCCAGTCACGGCGGCAAACATGACAACGATACCCCATATAGAGCCATTTATTGTGGAGGGATCGCTCTCATCACTGGCGCCCAAGTGGAAGGACTGGGTGGATCGCCTACTCATATTCTTTGAGGTCACCAAGGTCCATAAGGACCAGAAAAGAGCAATGCTGTTGCACCTGGGGGGCAAGGACATCCATATTCATCACCAAAACGCTGGTGGAAGCAACGCCCAAGAGCCACCACACACTGATAAATGCCCTCAATGAATATTTTGAACCCATGGCCAATCAAGATTACGAAAGGTTCATATTTCGGCAAGCGCGTCAGCTCCCAGAAGAATCGTTGGACACGTACCATGCCAGATTTAAAAACCCAGCGTCCACATGCGGATTCCCGGATGAGATAGAAGAAATTCGGGGACAGATAATTCAAGGCTGCGCATCTACCAAGCTCCGGGAAAGGATACTTGAGGAATCTGGAAAGTCTCTCGCGGACATATTGACCCTGGGGCGGACCAAAGAATTGTCGAAAGCACAGGCAGCACACATGGAAGCAACCCTCCAAGTGCTTGTGAAGGCCAAACCAGTGAACGCCGTAACAACCAAACCCTCGACAAGATGGGCCAAGAAGGGACCCGGGACATCCACATCAGGACACCCCAAAGCCTGCGGATACTGCGGAGGTTCACCCCATCCGGCAGCGGAGTGCCCCGCCAAAGGCAAGAGATGCTCAGGGTGCGGAAGGTTTAACCACTTCGAGAAAGTCTGCAGGTCCAAGAGATACCGCAAACCCCGCCAAGTGGTAAATGCCCTGCCCGAAGGAGAGAGAGGACCCAGTGATATGGATAACGATGAGGAGGAAGAGCGGGTTGTGCACAAAGTCTACATGATCGGCACTACAACTCGGAAGGCGCGACGGCTGCCCCAGTGCAGAGTTCGAGTGGGGTCCCAAGAGGCAATGGCAGTAGTCGACACCGGTGCTACCATCAACATCATGGCATCGACCCTACACGGCACCATGAATCCCATGCCAGTCCTCTACCCCTCGGCCATCACAGTGTTCGCATACGGTCAGGACACACCTCTGAAGATACGAGGCCGATTCTGAACGTCCATATCACATGGTACCCAATCCATCACCACCAACGTTTATGTCACCGAAGATGGGCAGGGAATGCTCTTGGGGTACAGAGCCGCTGAAGACCTGGGGGTGGTGAAGTTCGCCTTCGGGGTACACCAGGAGTCCATACAGCATCTCCTATCTGAAATCTCGGAAGTATTCCAGGGGATTGGAAGGTTCAAGGGGTAAGAGATACACCTCCACATTGACCCCACAGTCCAACCAGTGGCCCTGCGGCACCGGCGGATAGCATTCCACCTGCGTCCCCTGGTCGAGGAAGAGCTCAAGAAATTGGAGGCTGCTGGTATAATCGAAAAAGTGACTGGCCCCACACCGTGGGTGTCCCCGATCGTTGTCACCCGAAAACCCAAACAGCCAGGCGCGGTGAGGATTTGTGTCGATATGAGGCTCCCCAATGTCGCCATCAAGAGGGAATGCCACACCACCCCCACAATAGACGATCTGATTGAGGAAATGGCCGGAGCCTGCTGGTTTTCCAAGTTAGATCTGAGGTCCGGATACCATCAGTTGGTGCTAGATGAGGCGTCTCGCAATATTACAACATTCTTGACACATGTGGGGCTCCGGAGATATACCCGTTAAGCTTCGGAGGTCCAGCGTGGCGGAAGTATTCCAGAACATTATACAAGAACTCATCGCAGACATCCCTGGCGTCATTCATGTCAGTGATGACATCATAATACATGCAAAAACAATTCCCGAACATAACACTCACCTCACCCAAGTACTTTGTTGATTGCGGGATGCAGGCCTCACCCTGCATCGTGAAAAATGTGAGTTCCTACGGAGAAAGCTACAATTCTTTGGATACACGTTCTCCACGGAAGGAGTCAACCCCGACCCTGAAAAGGTCAGAGACATAAAAGATGCCGTTGCCCCCACAAACGTCACCGAGGTCCGCAGCTTCCTCGGTATGGTAAATTATTGTGGGAGGTTCATCTGGGATCTTGCCAACTTGACCCTACCCTTGAGAGAGCTTACCAAGGAGTCCACCCCCTGGAAGTGGGGTCCGGACCAAGCCAAGGCATTTGTGGAAACCAAAGAGGCCCTCTCCGAAGCCACCACACTCGCCTTCTTTGACCCCAGAAAACTGACACTGGTTGCGGTGGATGCCGGCCCCATGGGCTTAGGGGCCGTGCTGTTGCAGAGACGGACCCCGGAGGAGGACTGGGCCCCGGTGGCTTTTGCTAGCCGATCCCTCACCGAGACGGAGTAACGATACTCCCAAATCGAGAAAGAAGCCATTGCCATTCATTGGGGGTGCCGCCATTTTCACCTGTACATATATGGAAAACCCTTTGTGGTAGCAATGGACCACAAGCCACTGGTAGCGCTTTTCTCAGGGACATCCACCAAGCCTCCGCCTCGGATCGAGAAGTGGATGCTGCAGCTCCAGAATTATAACTGCAAAGTGGAATATCAACCCGGATCTCGGAATCCAGCTGACTACCTGTCTCGACATCCCCGGGCAACAACGGTCCAAGCAATGGAGGACGTGGCCGACAATGAAGAATATGTTTGTTGTGTCACCGCTCGCTCCTGCCCACTACCTATCTCCATGGAGAGGCTTCGCGAAGCCACCAGCAAAGATGAATGCCTACAGCGAGCCAGAGCGGCTCTACAAATCGGCAACTGGCACAAGGCCAAGGAAGAATGGAGAGGTCTGACGGCCAATGCACAGCGGGTCATGGACAGCCTACATCACGTCAGAGATGAGCTGACTGAAGATGACACGGGGTGCCTCCTAAGGGGACCGGGCTGGTAATCCCGACCTCGCTAACCGAACAGGTTGTCCGTCTGGCACACATCGGACATCAGGGCATGGTCAAGACTAAGTCCAGACTTCGAACCAAGGTGTGGTTCCCACTAATGGACGAACTTGTGGAAGCAACCGTCCGGCACCACAAGGCCCATGCACAGGTCAGTCGTAGGCGGAGGGCCCAAGTGCCACATCTGCAAAAAGGCGATGTGGTGCTACTCAAGAATTGAATCACCAGCGGCAAGTTTAGGCTGACATATGAAAAGGACCCGTGGACTGTAGTCAATGTCAAAGGAACACGAATCATTGCCACGCGAGGGAGAGAAATCATAACCTGGAACGTGTCGCACTTTAAGAGGTACCAATCCGAGCGATCGGGGCCGTCACCAGTCTGGTGTGAGGACGTCTCCCAGAGAGCACCAGTGGCAGAGTCCAGCTCTAGCGGGGCATCAGGCGCATCGGCCACTGAAGACATCTGGGAATCCCCGAGTCCCGCGTCAAGCCCGGGCAGAGTCGTCGCAGGGATAGCGTTGAATGACAGTGACCACCGTCCCGAGACCCAGCATGGTGAAGAGGCCCTGGACGCCGGTGGCCGTGACTCCCAAAACAGGGGACTATCTCAGCACCAACTGCGGGGTAACCCAGCGCCCTCCTGCCGCCTGAAGGACTACTTTACGTAAGACTGTTTTATGTTATCTTTGCTGAACATTGTTGGGTAGCAATTCGCAAAAGGTCGCTCAGAACCTTGTTGACTGTTTGGTTTCAATGTTTGTTGGGGAGGGATGTTGTGTTGCGCCTGTGACACAACAGGCGCACAACGTGGAGGTCATGTGACCTCAAGTTAATAATGGTGGTCGCGCACGTACGTGGGGCTACGACGGCGAGACCAGTGCTTAACATAACCTGGCTCTGAGTCCCGGGTCGTTATTGGGCTACCGCGTTATTGGGCTACCGCGTTTCACACCTGCGACCTGCATTGACCTGTTGCCGAGCGCGTGTCGCCTCAGGCAACACAACAGTAGTCTCACACACCTGAATCGGGAGGCTTGGCGTGTATGGGGGCGCCGCAGGCGAAACTGAAGTCCCTTTCTTTTCCTCGAGAAAGAAAGCCGAACCACTCCTAGTTTCGTTTCCTTGGGCCCTTAGGTGTAAGTTTCAGTTCGGTTTTTAACTCCAGGAAATCACATGCTCCTCAGCTGAGCTAACCAACGAAAGGGAAGTGTGCAATCTTTAGAAAACAAAACCTTCCATAGATTAGCCCCTTTTGGCGCCCTTGACCCCGCAAACTTCCCATGCACCCCTCACCCCCTCCCTCCACTTCGATGTTTGCTTTTCCATTTGATAGGTCGAGTCCTGTGCTGGTTAAGAAACCGGGTCCTATCATGTGAACACGGGGGTGGTGGGGTGGTCATGAACAGGGTAGAAAAGCCCAGACGGACTTCCCCAAATCACAGTTCCAGGCCTCTCACTCGCGTTAAGGACGGTAAGCAGACACCCCATGGCTATGCTCTTGCACAGGACGCAGATTCACGACAGAGAATGAACTAGATTAATACTTTTTTGCCATCAGGACTAATTGTAATTTTAACTGTAATTGCCTGAAAAGGCACCGAAGCGCTTAGATGGATCGCATGTTACATCTATGGGCAGTGATTAGCTGACATGGCGTTGTAGTGCAGTGCGGTCTGTGAGAAGGTGTCTTTTCACACATGTGCATGTCCAGATGTTCTATATCGCATGGGGCAGTAGCGTAGCAGTGTGCCACAGGACCCACTGCAAGGAGGGATTCGAAATGCCCCCATGGTTGCTGTTTGAAATATAAAAAGCATCAAAAATCAGGTTTCCGTGGGTCTCTCGGTGCCACTGCAGCAGCTGCCCCAATGGGAGCAGGGTCATGTTTAGGAGTAAACCGGCGCTTTTAGGCCCCAAGCCTGGCATATCCAGCGGTGCCACTGAACAGTATTGGCTTCAGTACAGTCACGTGCTGTCAGTACTGCAATAGCGGGGGGGGGGGGGGGGGAGGGGGTTACTACCAAAGGACATGCTTCAGGTTTGCTGTCTGGCCTCTGCGTGGTACCAAGTACCATAGTGAGGACACAGCTGGTGAGCGTGAGAGGGGCAGCACTGAGGTGCAGAGGTCAGTGAAGGTCAGGACTGTGATGCATGCACAGTCGGAGCTTGGCGTGATTCCAGCACGGGGGTCTGAAGGTCGGGATTGAGGTGCATTCCTGTAGCTGGTCCGCTTCTCCCGACTGAAATAGCATGGCGGACTGAGGACACGACTGAGGTGCGTTGGGGGAATTGTGTGTGATTCCCAGTCCTGAAATAGCGGGGTGTGGTAAAGTCCCAGATTGGGGCGCATTGAGAGAGGTGTGTGTATGTCCCAGTCCTGGAATAGCAGGGTGTGTGGAGTAAGATTGGGGCGCACTGGGACAGCTGTGTGTGAGTCCCAGTCCAGGAATAGCGGTGTGTGGAGCAAGATTGGGGCGCATTGGGAGAACTGTGTGTGAGTCCCAGTCCTGGAACAGCGTGGTGTGGGGTAAGATTGGGGCGCACTGGGAGAGCTGTGCGTGAGTCCCAGTCCTGGAACAGCGTGGTGTGGCGTAAGATTGGGGCGCACTGGGAGAGCTGTGCGTGAGTCCCAGTCCTGGAATAGCGTGGTGTGGAGTAAGATTGGGGAGCATTAGAAGAGCTGTTTGTGAGTCCCAGTCCTGGAATAGCGGGGTGTGAAGTAAGATTGGGGCGCAATGGGAGAGCTGTGTGTGAATCTCAGTCCTGGAATAGCGGGGTGTGGTGTAGAGCAATATTGGGGCGCATTGGGAGAGGTGTGTGTGTGTCCCAGTCCTGGAATAGCAGGGTGTGGAGTAAGATTGGGGCGCACAGGGAGAGCTGTGTGTGTGTCCTAGTCTTGGAATAGCAGGGTGTGGAGTAAGATTGGGGCGCACTGGGAGAGTTGTGTGTGTGTCCCAGACTTGGAATAGCAGGGTATGGTAAAGTGCAAGATTGGGGCGCATTGAGAGAGATGTGTGAGTCCCAGTCCTGGAATAGCAGGGTGTGGAGTAAGATTGTGGCGCATTGGGAGAGCTGTGTGTGAGTCCCAGTCCTAGAATAGCAGGGTGTGGAGTAAGATTGGGGCGCATTGGGAAAGCTGTGTGTGAATCTCAGTCCTGCAATAGCGGGGTGTGGTGTAGAGCACTATTGGGGCGCATTGGGAGAGGTGTGTGTGTGTCCCAGTCCTGGAATAACAGGGTGTGGAGTAAGATTGGTACGCATTGGGAGAGATGTTTGTGTGTGTCCCAGTACTGGAATAGCGGGGTATGGAGCAAGATTGTGGAGCATTGAGAGAGCTGTGTGTGAGTCCCAGTCCTGGAATAGCTGGGTGTGGAGTAAGATTGGGACACATTTAGAGAGCTGTGTGTGAGTCCCAGTCGTAGAACAGCAGAGTGTGGAGTAAGATTGGGCCGCATTGGGAGAGCTGTTTGTGTGTGTGTCCCAGTCCTGGAATAGCAGGCTGTGGTGAAGAGCAAGAATGAGGCGCATTGGGAGAGCTGTGTGCGAGTCACAGTCCTGGAATAGCATGGTGTGGAGCAAAATTAGGGCACATTGGGAGAGGTATATGTGAGTCCCAGTCCTGGAACAGCGGGGTCTGGAGCAAGATTGGGGCGCATTGGGAGAGCTGTGTGTGTCTCAGTCCTGGAATAGCGGGGTGTAGATTAAGATTGGGGTGCATTGGGAGAGCTGTGTGTGAGTCCCAGTCCTGGAAAAGCGTGGTGTGGAGCAAGATTGGGGTACAATGGGAGAGCTGTGTGTGAGTCCCAGTCCTGGAACAGCGGGGTGTGGAGCAAGATTGGGGCGCATTTGGAGAGCTGTGTGTTAGTCCCAGTCCTGGAATAGCAAGGTGTGGAGTCAGATTGGTACGCATTGGGAGAGCTGTTTGTGTGTGTGTCCCAGTCCTGGAATAGCGGGGTGTGGAGCAAGATTTGGGTGCATTGGGAGAGCTGTTTGTGTGTGTGTCCCAGTCGTGGAATAGTAGGGTCTGGAGTAATATTGGGATGCATTGGGAGAGCTGTGTGTGTGTGTGTGTCCCAGTCCTGGAATTACGAGGTGTGGTGTAAAGCAAGATTGGGGCGCATTGGGAGAGCTGTGTGTGAGTCCCAGTCGTGGAATAGCGTGGTGTGGAGCAAGGTTGGGGTGCATTGGGAGAGCTGTGTGTGAGTCTCAGTCCTGGAATAGCAGGGTGTGGAGAAAGATGGGGGCGCACTGGGAGAACTCTGTTTGAGTCCCAGTCCTGGAATAGCAGGGTGTGGACTAAGATTGGGGCGCATTGGGAGAGCTCTGTGTGAGTCCTAGTCCTGGAATAGCGGGGTATGGAGCAAGATTGGGGCACATTGGGAAAGCTGTGTGTGAGTCTCAGTCCTGGAATAGCAGGGTGTGGAGTAAGATTGGGAGAGCTGTGTGTGAGTCCCAGTCCTGGAATAGCAGGGTGTGGAGTAAGATTGGTACGCATTGGGAGAGCTGTATGTGAGTCCCAGTCCTAGAATAGCAGGGTGTGGAGTAAGATTGGGGCGCATTGGGAGAGCTGTGTGTGAATCTCAGTCCTGGAATAGCGGGGTGTGGTGTAGAGCAATATTGGGGAGCATTGGGAGAGGTGTTTGTGTGTCCCAGTCCTGGAATAGCAGGGTGTGGAGTAAGATTGGTATGCATTGGGAGAGCTGTTTGTGTGTGTGTCCCAGTCCTGGAATAGCGGGGTGTGGAGCAAGATTTGGGTGCATTGGGAGAGCTGTTTGTGTGTGTGTCCCAGTCGTGGAATAGTAGGGTCTGGAGAAATATTGGGATGCATTGGGAGAGCTGTGTGTGTGTCCCAGTCCTGGAATTACGAGGTGTGGTGTAAAGCAAGATTGGGGCGCATTGGGAGAGCTGTGTGTGAGTCCCAGTCGTGGAATAGCGTGGTGTGGAGCAAGATTGGGGTGCATTGGGAGAGCTGTGTGTGAGTCTCAGTCCTGGAATAGCAGGGTGTGGAGAAAGATTGGGGCGCACTGGGAGAACTCTGTTTGAGTCCCAGTCCTGGAATAGCAGGGTGTGGACTAAGATTGGGGCGCATTGGGAGAGCTGTGTGTGAGTCCTAGTCCTGGAATAGCGGGGTATGGAGAAAGATTGGGGCACATTGGGAAAGCTGTGTGTGAGTCTCAGTCCTGGAATAGCAGGGTGTGGAGTAAGATTGGGAGAGCTGTGTGTGAGTCCCAGTCCTGGAATAGCAGGGTGTGGAGTAAGATTGGTACGCATTGGGAGAGCTGTATGTGAGTCCCAGTCCTAGAATAGCAGGGTGTGGAGTAAGATTGGGGCGCATTGGGAGAGCTGTGTGTGAATCTCAGTCCTGGAATAGCGGGGTGTGGTGTAGAGCAATATTGGGGAGCATTGGGAGAGGTGTTTGTGTGTCCCAGTCCTGGAATAGCAGGGTGTGGAGTAAGATTGGTATGCATTGGGAGAGCTGTTTGTGTGTGTGTCCCAGTACTGGAATAGCGGGGTGTGGAGCAAGATTGGGGTGCATTGAGAGAGCTGTGTGTGAGTCCCAGTCCGGGTGTGGAGTAAGATTGGGACACATTTGGAGAGCTGTGTGTGAGTCCCAGTGGTGGAACAGCAGAGTGTGGAGTAAGATTGGGCCGCATTGGGAGAGCTGTTTCTGTGTGTGTCACAGTCCTGGAATAGCGGGCTGTGGTGAAGAGCAAGAATGAGGCGCATTGGGAGAGCTGTGTGCGAGTCTCAGTCCTGGAATAGCATGGTGTGGAGCAAAATTAGGGCACATTGGGAGAGCTGTGTGTGAGTCCCAGTCCTGGAACAGCGGGGTCTGGAGCAAGATTGGGGCACATTGGGAGAGCTGTGTGTGTCTCAGTCCTGGAATAGCGGGGTGTAGAGTAAGATTGGGGTGCATTAGAAGAGCTGTGTGTGAGTCCCAGTCCTGGAATAGCGTGGTGTGGAGCAAGATTGGGGTACAATGGGAGAGCTGTGTGTGAGTCCCAGTCCTGGAGCAGCGGGGTGTGGAGCAAGATTGGGGCGCATTTGGAGAGCTGTTTGTTAGTCCCAGTCCTGGAATAGCAAGGTGTGGAGTCAGATTGGTACGCATTGGGAGAGCTGTGTGTGTGTGTATGTCCCAGTCCTGGAATTGCAAGGTGTGGTGTAAAGCAAGATTGGGGTGCATTGGGAGAGCTGTGTGTGAGTCCCAGTCGTGGAATAGCGTGGTGTGGAGACAGATTGGGGCGCATTGGGAGAGCTGTGTGTGAGACTCAGTCCTGGAATAGCAGGGTGTGGAGTAAGATTGGGGCGCACTGGGAGAGCTGTGTGTGAGTCCCAGTCCTGGAATAGCGGGGTGTGGTATAGAGCAGAATTGGGGCATATTGGGAGCGCTCTGCGTGAATCCCAGTCCTGGAATAGCAGGGTGTGAAGTAACATTGGGGTGCATTAGGAGAGCTGTTTGTGAGTCTCAGTCCTGGAATAGCAGGGTGTGGAGTAAGATTGGGACGCATTGGGAGAGCTGTGTGTGTGTGTCCCAGTCCTGAAATAGCAGGTGTGGTGTAAAGCAAGATTGAGGGGCATTGGGAGAGCTCTGTGTGAGTCCCAGTCCTAGAGTAGCAGGGTGTGGAGTAAGATTGGGCCGCAATGGGAGAGCTGTTTGTGTGTGTGTCCCAGTCCTGGAATAGCAGGCTGTGGTGAAGAGCAAGAATGAGGCGCATTGGGAGAGCTGTGTGCGAGTCACAGTCCTGGAATAGCATGGTGTGGAGCAAAATTAGGGCACATTGGGAGAGCTATATGTGAGTCCCAGTCCTGGAACAGCAGGGTCTGGAGCAAGATTGGGGCGCATTGGGAGAGCTGTGTGTGTCTCAGTCCTGGAATAGCGGGGTGTAGATTAAGATTGGGGTGCATTGGGAGAGCTGTGTGTGAGTCCCAGTCCTGGAATAGTGTGGTGTGGAGCAAGATTGGGGTACAATGGGAGAGCTGTGTGTGAGTCCCAGTCCTGGAACAGCGGAGTGTGGAGCAAGATTGGGGCGCATTTGGAGAGCTGTGTGTTAGTCCCAGTCCTGGAATAGCAAGGTGTGCAGTCAGATTGGTACGCATTGGGAGAGCTGTTTGTGTGTGTGTCCCAGTCCTGGAATAGCAGGGTGTGGAGCAAGATTTGGGTGCAGTGGGAGAGCTGTTTGTGTGTGTGTCACAGTCGTGGAATAGTAGGGTCTGGAGTAAGATTGGGATGCATTGGGAGAGCTGTGTGTGTGTCCCAGTCCTGGAATTGCGAGGTGTGGTGTAAAGCAAGATTGGGGCGCATTGGGAGAGCTGTGTGTGAGTCCCAGTCGTGGAATAGCGTGGTGTGGAGCAAGATTGGGGTGTATTGGGAGAGCTGTGTGTGAGTCTCAGTCCTGGAATAGCAGGGTGTGGAGTAAGATTGGGAGAGCTGTGTGTGAGTCCCAGTCCTGGAATAGCAGGGTGTGGAGTAAGATTGGGGCGCACTGGGAGAACTCTATTTGAGTCCCAGTCCTGGAATAGCAGGGTGTGAACTAAGATTTGGACGCATTGGGAGAGCTCTGTGTGAGTCCTAGTCCTGGAATAGTGGGGTATGGAGCAAGATTGGGGCACATTGGGAAAGCTGTGTGTGAGTCTCAGTCCTGGAATAGCAGGGTGTGGAGTAAGATTGGGAGAGCTGTGTGTGAGTCCCAGTCCTGGAATAGCAGGGTGTGGAGTAAGATTGGGGTGCATTGGTAGAGCTGTGTGTGAATCTCAGTCCTGGAATAGCGGGGTGTGGTGTAGAGCAATATTGGGGCGCATTGGGATAGGTGTTTGTGTGTCCCAGTCCTGGAATAGCAGGGTGTGGAGTAAGATTGGTATGCATTGGGAGAGCTGTTTGTGTGTGTGTCCCAGTACTGAAATAGCGGGGTGTGGAGCAAGATTGGGGTGCATTGAGAGAGCTGTGTGTGAGTCCCAGTCCTGGAATAGCCGGGTGTGGAGTAAGATTGGGACACATTTGGAGAGCTGTGTGTGAGTCCCAGTGGTGGAACAGCAGAGTGTGGAGTAAGATTGGGCCGCATTGGGAGAGCTGTTCCTGTGTGTGTCACAGTCCTGGAATAGCGGGCTGTGGTGAAGAGCAAGAATGAGGCACATTGGGAGAGCTGTGTGCGAGTCACAGTCCTGGAATAGCATGGTGTGGAGCAAAATTAGGGCACATTGGGAGAGCTGTGTGTGAGTCCCAGTCCTGGAACAGCGGGGTCTGGAGCAAGATTGGGGCGCATTGGGAGAGCTGTGTGTGTCTCAGTCCTGGAATAGCGGGGTGTAGAGTAAAATTGGGGTGCATTGGAAGAGCTGTGTGTGAGTCCCAGTCCTGGAATAGCGTGGTGTGGAGCAAGATTGGGGTACAATGGGAGAGCTGTGTGTGAGTCCCAGTCCTGGAGCAGCGGGGTGTGGAGCAAGATTGGGGCACATTTGGAGAGCTGTGTGTTAGTCCCAGTCCTGGAATAGCAAGGTGTGGTGTCAGATTGGTACGCATTGGGAGAGCTGTGTGTGTGTGTATGTCCCAGTCCTGGAATTGCAAGGTGTGGTGTAAAGCAAGATTGGGGTGCATTGGGAGAGCTGTTTGTGAGTCCCAGTCGTGGAATAGCGTGGTGTGGAGCAAGATTGGGTCGCATTGGGAGAGCTGTGTGTGAGTCTCAGTCCTGGAATAGCAGGTTGTGGAGTAAGATTGGGGCGCACTGGGAGAGCTGTGTGTGTGTCCCAGTCCTGGAATAGCGGGGTGTGGCATAGAGCAGAATTGGGGCGTATTGGGAGAGCTGTGTGTGAATCTCAGTCCTGGAATAGCGGGGTGTGGTGTAGAGCAATATTGGGGCGCATTGGGAGAGGTGTTTGTGTGTCCCAGTCCTGGAATAGCAGGGTGTGGAGTAAGGTTGGCATGCATTGGGAGAGCTGTTCGTGTGTGTGTCCCAGTACTGGAATAGCGGGGTGTGGAGCAAGATTGGGGTGCATTGAGAGACCTGTGTGTGAGTCCCAGTCCTGGAATAGCCGGGTGTGGAGTAAGATTGGGACACATTTGGAGAGCTGTGTGTGAGTCCCAGTGGTGGAACAGCAGAGTGTGGAGTAAGATTGGGCCGCATTGGGAGAGCTGTTTCTGTGTGTGTCACAGTCCTGGAATAGCGGGCTGTGGTGAAGAGCAAGAATGAGGCGCATTGGGAGAGCTGTGTGCGAGTCACAGTCCTGGAATAGCATGGTGTGGAGCAAGATTGGGTCGCATTGGGAGAGCTGTTTGTGAGTCCCAGTCGTGGAATAGCGTGGTGTGGAGCAAGATTGGGTCGCATTGGGAGAGCTGTGTGTGAGTCTCAGTCCTGGAATAGCAGGTTGTGGAGTAAGATTGGGGCGCACTGGGAGAGCTGTGTGTGTGTCCCAGTCCTGGAATAGCGGGGTGTGGCATAGAGCAGAATTGGGGCGTATTGGGAGAGCTGTGTGTGAATCTCAGTCCTGGAATAGCGGGGTGTGGTGTAGAGCAATATTGGGGCGCATTGGGAGAGGTGTTTGTGTGTCCCAGTCCTGGAATAGCAGGGTGTGGAGTAAGGTTGGCATGCATTGGGAGAGCTGTTCGTGTGTGTGTCCCAGTACTGGAATAGCGGGGTGTGGAGCAAGATTGGGGTGCATTGAGAGACCTGTGTGTGAGTCCCAGTCCTGGAATAGCCGGGTGTGGAGTAAGATTGGGACACATTTGGAGAGCTGTGTGTGAGTCCCAGTGGTGGAACAGCAGAGTGTGGAGTAAGATTGGGCCGCATTGGGAGAGCTGTTTCTGTGTGTGTCACAGTCCTGGAATAGCGGGCTGTGGTGAAGAGCAAGAATGAGGCGCATTGGGAGAGCTGTGTGCGAGTCACAGTCCTGGAATAGCATGGTGTGGAGCAAAATTAGGGCACATTGGGAGAGCTGTGTGTGAGTCCCAGTCCTGGAACAGCGGGGTCTGGAGCAAGATTGGGGCGCATTGGGAGAGCTGTGTGTGTCTCAGTCCTGGAATAGCGGGGTGTAGAGTAAAATTGGGGTGCATTGGAAGAGCTGTGTGTGAGTCCCAGTCCTGGAATAGCGTGGTGTGGAGCAAGATTGGGGTACAATGGGAGAGCTGTGTGTGAGTCCCAGTCCTGGAGCAGCGGGGTGTGGAGCAAGATTGGGGCACATTTGGAGAGCTGTGTGTTAGTCCCAGTCCTGGAATAGCAAGGTGTGGTGTCAGATTGGTACGCATTGGGAGAGCTGTGTGTGTGTGTATGTCCCAGTCCTGGAATTGCAAGGTGTGGTGTAAAGCAAGATTGGGGTGCATTGGGAGAGCTGTTTGTGAGTCCCAGTCGTGGAATAGCGTGGTGTGGAGCAAGATTGGGTCGCATTGGGAGAGCTGTGTGTGAGTCTCAGTCCTGGAATAGCAGGTTGTGGAGTAAGATTGGGGCGCACTGGGAGAGCTGTGTGTGTGTCCCAGTCCTGGAATAGCGGGGTGTGGCATAGAGCAGAATTGGGGCGTATTGGGAGAGCTGTGTGTGAATCTCAGTCCTGGAATAGCGGGGTGTGGTGTAGAGCAATATTGGGGCGCATTGGGAGAGGTGTTTGTGTGTCCCAGTCCTGGAATAGCAGGGTGTGGAGTAAGGTTGGCATGCATTGGGAGAGCTGTTCGTGTGTGTGTCCCAGTACTGGAATAGCGGGGTGTGGAGCAAGATTGGGGTGCATTGAGAGACCTGTGTGTGAGTCCCAGTCCTGGAATAGCCGGGTGTGGAGTAAGATTGGGACACATTTGGAGAGCTGTGTGTGAGTCCCAGTGGTGGAACAGCAGAGTGTGGAGTAAGATTGGGCCGCATTGGGAGAGCTGTTTCTGTGTGTGTCACAGTCCTGGAATAGCGGGCTGTGGTGAAGAGCAAGAATGAGGCGCATTGGGAGAGCTGTGTGCGAGTCACAGTCCTGGAGCAGCATGGTGTGGAGCAAAATTAGGGCACATTGGGAGAGCTGTGTGTGAGTCCCAGTCCTGGAACAGCGGGGTCTGGAGCAAGATTGGGGCGCATTGGGAGAGCTGTGTGTGGCTCAGTCCTGGAATAGCGGGGTGTAGAGTAAGATTGGGGTGCATTAGAAGAGCTGTGTGTGAGTCCCAGTCCTGGAATAGCGTGGTGTGGAGCAAGATTGGGGTACAATGGGAGAGCTGTGTGTGAGTCCCAGTCCTGGAGCAGCGGGGTGTGGAGCAAGATTGGGGCGCATTTGGAGAGCTGTTTGTTAGTCCCAGTCCTGGAATAGCAAGGTGTGGAGTCAGATTGGTACGCATTGGGAGAGCTGTGTGTGTGTGTATGTCCCAGTCCTGGAATTGCAAGGTGTGGTGTAAAGCAAGATTGGGGTGCATTGGGAGAGCTGTGTGTGAGTCCCAGTCGTGGAATAGCGTGGTGTGGAGCAAGATTGGGCCGCATTGGGAGAGCTGTGTGTGAGTCTCAGTCCTGGAATAGCAGGGTGTGGAGTAAGATTGGGGCGCACTGGGAGAGCTGTGTGAGTCCCAGTCCTGGAATAGCGGGGTGTGGTATGGAGCACAATTGGGGCGTATTGGGACAGCTGTGTGTGAATCCCAGTCCTGGAATAGCAGGGTGTGAAGTAACATTGGGGTGCATTAGGAGAGCTGTTTGTGAGTCTCAGTCCTGGAATAGCAGGGTGTGGAGTAAGATTGGGACGCATTGGGAGAGCTGTGTGTGTGTGTCCCAGTCCTGAAATAGCAGGTGTGGTGTAAAGCAAGATTGAGGGGCATTGGGAGAGCTCTGTGTGAGTCCCAGTCCTAGAATAGCAGGGTGTGGAGTAAGATTGGGCCGCAATGGGAGAGCTGTTTGTATGTGGGTCCCAGTCCTGGAATAGCAGGCTGTGGTGAAGAGCAAGAATGAGGCGCATTGGGAGAGCTGTGTGCGAGTCACAGTCCTGGAATAGCATGGTGTGGAGCAAAATTAGGGCACATTGGGAGAGCTATATGTGAGTCCCAGTCCTGGAACAGCGGGGTCTGGAGCAAGATTGGGGCGCATTGGGAGAGCTGTGTGTGTCTCAGTCCTGGAATAGCGGGGTGTAGATTAAGATTGGGGTGCATTAGAAGAGCTGTGTGTGAGTCCCAGTCCTGGAATAGCGTGGTGTGGAGCAAGATTGGGGTACAATGGGAGAGCTGTGTGTGAGTCCCAGTCCTGGAACAGCGGGGTGTGGAGCAAGATTGGGGCGCATTTGGAGAGCTGTGTGTTAGTCCCAGTCCTGGAATAGCAAGGTGTGGGCTCAGATTGGTACGCATTGGGAGAGCTGTTTGTGTGTGTGTCCCAGTCCTGGAATAGCGGGGTGTGGAGCAAGATTTGGGTGCAATGGGAGAGCTGTTTGTGTGTGTGTCACAGTCGTGGAATAGTAGGGTCTGGAGTAAGGTTGGGATGCATTGGGAGAGCTGTGTGTGTGTGTGTGTGTGTGTGTCCCAGTCCTGGAATTGCGAGGTGTTGTGTAAAGCAAGATTGGGGCGCATTGGGAGAGCTGTGTGTGAGTCCCAGTCGTGGAATAGCGTGGTGTGGAGCAAGATTGGGGTGCATTGAGAGAGCTGTGTGTGAGTCTCAGTCCTGGAATAGCAGGGTGTGGAGTAAGATTGGGGCGCACTGGGAGAACTCTGTTTGAGTCCCAGTCCTGGAATAGCAGGATGTGGACTAAGATTTGGGCGCATTGGGAGAGCTCTGTGTGAGTCCTAGTCCTGGAATAGCGGGGTATGGAGCAAGATTGGGGCACATTGGGAAAGCTGTGTGTGAGTCTCAGTCCTGGTATAGCAGGGTGTGGAGTAAGATTGGGAGAGCTGTGTGTGAGACCCAGTCCTGGAATAGCAGGGTGTGGAGTAAGATTGGTACGCATTGGGAGAGCTGTGTGTGAGTCCCAGTCCTGGAACAGCGGGGTGTGGAGCAAGATTGGGGCGCATTTGGAGAGCTGTGTGTTAGTCCCAGTCCTGGAATAGCAAGGTGTGGGCTCAGATTGGTACGCATTGGGAGAGCTGTTTGTGTGTGTGTCCCAGTCCTGGAATAGCGGGGTGTGGAGCAAGATTTGGGTGCAATGGGAGAGCTGTTTGTGTGTGTGTCACAGTCGTGGAATAGTAGGGTCTGGAGTAAGGTTGGGATGCATTGGGAGAGCTGTGTGTGTGTGTGTGTGTGTGTCCCAGTCCTGGAATTGCGAGGTGTGGTGTAAAGCAAGATTGGGGCGCATTGGGAGAGCTGTGTGTGAGTCCCAGTCGTGGAATAGCGTGGTGTGGAGCAAGATTGGGGTGCATTGAGAGAGCTGTGTGTGAGTCTCAGTCCTGGAATAGCAGGGTGTGGAGTAAGATTGGGGCGCACTGGGAGAACTCTGTTTGAGTCCCAGTCCTGGAATAGCAGGATGTGGACTAAGATTTGGGCGCATTGGGAGAGCTCTGTGTGAGTCCTAGTCCTGGAATAGCGGGGTATGGAGCAAGATTGGGGCACATTGGGAAAGCTGTGTGTGAGTCTCAGTCCTGGAATAGCAGGGTGTGGAGTAAGATTGGGAGAGCTGTGTGTGAGACCCAGTCCTTGAATAGCAGGGTGTGGAGTAAGATTGGTACGCATTGGGAGAGCTGTGTATGAGTCCCAGTCCTAGAATAGCAGGGTGTGGAGTAAGATTGGGGCGCATTGGGAGAGCTGTGTGTTAATCTCAGTCCTGGAATAGCGGGGTGTGGTGTAGAGCAATATTGGGGCGCATTCGGAGAGGTGTTTGTGTGTCCCAGTCCTGGAATAGCAGGGTGTGGAGTAAGATTGGCATGCATTGGGAGAGCTGTTTGTGTGTGTGTCCCAGTACTGGAATAGCAGGGTGTGGAGCAAGATTGGGGTGCATTGAGAGAGCTGTGTGTGAGTCCCAGTCCTGGAATAGCCGGGTGTGGAGTAAGATTGGGAGACATTTGGAGAGCTGTGTGTGAGTCCCAGTGGTTGAACAGCAGAGGGTGGAGTAAGATTGGGCGGCATTGTGAGAGCTGTTTCTGTGTGTGTCACAGTCCTGGAATAGCGAGCTGTGGTGAAGAGCAAGAATGAGGCACATTGGGAGAGCTGTGTGCGAGTCACAGTCCTGGAATAGCATGGTGTGGAGCAAACTTAGGGCACATTGGGAGAGCTGTGTGTGAGTCCCAGTCCAGGAAAAGCGGGGTCTGGGGCAAGATTGGGGCGCATTGGGAGAGCTGTGTGTGTCTCAGTCCTGGAATAGCGGGGTGTAGAGTAAGATTGGGTGCATTGGAAGAGCTGTGTGTGAGTCCCAGTCCTGGGATAGCGTGGTGTGGAGCAAGATTGGGGTACAATGGGAGAGCTGTGTGTGAGTCCCAGTCCTGGAGCAGCGGGGTGTGGAGCAAGATTGGGGCGCATTTGGAGAGCTGTGTGTTAGTCCCAGTCCTGGAATAGCAAGGTGTGGAGTCAGATTGGTACGCATTGGGAGAGCTGTGTGTGTGTGTGTATGTCCCAGTCCTGGAATTGCAAGGTGTGGTGTAAAGCAATATTGGGGTGCATTGGGAGAGCTGTGTGTGAGTCCCAGTCGTGGAATAGCGTTGTGTGGAGCAAGATTGGGGTGCATTGGGAGAGCTGTGTGTGAGTCTCAGTCCTGGAATAGCAGGGTGTGGAGTAAGATTGGGGCGCACTGGGAGAGCTGTATGTGAGTCCCAGTCCTGGAATAGCGGGGTGTGGTATAGAGCAGAATTGGGGCGTATTGGGAGAGCTGTGTGTGAATCCCAGTCCTGGAATAGCAGGGTGTGAAGTAACATTGGGGTGCATTGGGAGAGCTGTGTGTGAGTCTCAGTCCTGGAACAGCAGGGTGTGGAGTAATATTGGGACGCATTGGGATAGCTGTGTGTGTGTGTGTCCCAGTCCTGAAATAGCGGGTGTGGTGTAAAGCAAGATTGGGGGGCATTGGGAGAGCTCTGTGTGAGTCTCAGTCCTGGAATAGTGGGGTGTGGAGCAAGATAGGGGCACATTAGGAGTGCTATGTGTGAGTCCTAGTCCTGGAATAGCGGGGTGTGGAGCAAGATTGGGGCACATTGAGAAAGCTGTGTGTGAGTCTCAGTCCTGGAATAGCGGGGTGTGGAGTAAGATTTGTGCGTATTGGGAGAGCTGTGTGTGAGTCCCAGTCCTGGAATAGCAGGGTGTGGAGTAAGATTGGGACGCATTGAGAGAGCTGTGTGTGTGTGTGTCCCAGTCCTGAAATAGCGGGTGTGGTGTAAAGCAAGATTGGGGGGCATTGGGAGAGCTGTGTGTGAGTCTCAGTCGTGGAATAGCGCGGTGTGGAGCAAGATTGGGGCGCATTTGGAGAGCTGTGTTTGAGTCCCAGTCCTGGAATAGCAGGGTGTGGTGAAGAGCAGGATTGGGGTGCATTGGGAGAGCTGTGTGTGAGTCTCAGTCCTGGAATAGCAGGGTGTGGAGTAACATTGGGGCTCATTGGGAGAGCTGTGTGTGAGTCCCAGTCCTGGAATACCGGGTGTGGAGCAAGATTGGGGCACACTGGGAGAGCTGTGTGTGAGTCCCATTCCTGGAATAGCATGGTGAAGAGCAAGATTGGAGCGCATTGGGAGAGCTGTGTGTGAGTCCCAATCCTGGGATAGCAGACGGTGGTGAAGAGCAGGATTGGGGCGCATTAGGAGAGCTGTGTGTGAGTCCCAGTCCTGGAATAGCGGGGTGTGGAGTAAGATTTGGGTGCATTGGGAGAGCTGTGTGTGAGTCTCAGTCCTGGAATAGCAGGGTGTGGAGCAAGATTGGGGCGCATTAGGAGTGCTGTGTGTGAGTCCTAGTCCTGGAATAGCAGGATGTGGAGCAAGATTGGGGCGCATTTGGAGAGCTGTGTGTGAGTCTCAGTCCTGGAATAGCGGGATGTGGAGTAATATTTGGGCGCATTGGGAGAGCTGTGTGTGAGTCCTAGTCCTGGAATAGCGGGGTGTGGAGCAAGATTGGGGCGCATTAGGAGTGCTGTGTGTCAGTCCTAGTCCTGGAATAGCGGGGTGTGGAGCAAGATTGGGGCGCATTGGGAGAGTTGTGTGTGAGTCTTAGTCCTGGAATAGCAGGGTGGGGAGTAAGATTTGGGCGCATTGGGAGAGCTGTGTGTGAGTCGCAGTCCTGGAATAGAGGGGTGTGTAGCAAGATTGGGGCGCATTATGAGTGCTGCGTGTGAGTCCTAGTCCTGGAATAGCGTGGTGTGGAGCAAGATTGGGGCGCATTAGGAGAGCTGTGTGTGAGTCTCAGTCCTGTAATAGCGGGGCATGGAGTAAGATTGGGGTGCATTGGGAGATCTGTGTTTGAGTCCCAGTCCTGGAATAGCGGGGTGTGGAGTAAGATTGGGGCTCATTGGGAGAGAAGTGTGTGAGCCCCAGTCCTGGAATAGCGGGGTGTGGTGAAGAGCAAGATTGGGGAGCATTGGGAGAGCTGTGTGTGAATCTCAGTCCTGGAATAGCGGGGTGTGGTGTATAGCAAGATTGGGGCGCTTTGGGAGAGCTGTGTGGGAGTCCCAGTCCTGGAATAGTGGGTTGTGGTGAAGAGCAAGATTGGGGTGCATTGGGAGAGCTGGTGTGTGAGTTGCAGTCCTGGAATAGCAGGGTCTGGAGTAAGATTGGGACTCATTGGGAGAGCTGTTTGTGTGTGTGTCCCAGTCCTGGAATAGCGGGGTGCCATGTAAAGCAAGATTGGGGCGCATTGGGAGACCTGTGTGTGAGTCTCAGTCCTGAATAGCGGGATGTGGTGAAGAGCTGGATTGGGTCGCATTGGGAGAGCTATGTGTGAGTCTCAGTCCTGGAATAGCAGGGTGTGGAGTAAGATTGAAGCGCATTAGAAGAGCTGTTTGTGAGTCCCAGTCGTGGAATAGCGTGGTGTGGAGCAAGATCGGGGCGCATTGGGAGAGCTGTGTGTGAGTCTCAGTCCTGAATAGCGGGATATGGTGAAGAGCTGGATTGGGTCGCATTGGGAGAGCTATGTGTGAGTCCCAGTCCTGGAATAGCGGGCTGTTGAGTAAGATTGGTGCGCATTGGGAGAGCTGTGTGTGAGACCCAGTCCTGGAATAGCGGGCTGTGGAGCAAGATTGGGGCGCATTGGGACAGCTGTGTGTGAGTCTCAGTCCTGGAATAGCAGGCTGTGGTGAAGAGCAGGCTTGGGGCGCATTGGGAGGGCTGTGGGTGAGTCTCAGTCCTGGAATAGCGGGTTGTGGTGTAGAGCAAGATTGGGGTGCTTTGGTAGAGCTGTGTGTGAGTCCCAGTCCAGGAATAGCAGGGTGTGGAGTAAGATTGGTACGCATTGGGAGAGCTGTTTCTGTGTGTGTCCCAGTCCTGGAATAGCGGGGTGTGGAGCAAGATTGGGGTGCATAAGGAGAGCTGTGTGTGAGTCCCAGTCGTGGAATAGTAGAGTCCGGAGTAAGATTGGGACGCATTGGGAGAGCTGTTTCTGTGTGTGCTCCAGTCCTGGAATAGCGGGGTGTGGAGCAAGATTGACGCGCATTGGGAGACCTGTATTTGAGTCCCAGTCGTGGAATAGCGTGCTGTGGAGCAAGATCGGGGCGCATTGGGAGAGCTGTGTGTGAGTCCCAGTTGTGGAATAGCGTGGTGTGGGGCAATGTTGGAGCGCATTGGAAGAGCTGTGTGTGAGTCTCAGTCCTGGCATAGCGGGGCGTGGTGAAGAGCAAGATTGGAGTGCTATGGGAGAGCTGTGTGTGTGTCCTAGTCCTAGAATAGCGGGGTGTGGTGTAAAGCAACATTGGGTTGCATTGGGAGAGCTGTGTGTGAAGTAAGATTGGGGTGCATTGGGAGGGCTGTGTGTGAGTCCCAGTCCTGGAATAGCGTTGTGTGGAGCAAGTTTGGGGCGCATTGGGAGAGCTGTGTGTGAGTCTCAGTCCTGGAATAGCGGGGTGTGGAGTAAGATTTGGGCGCATCGGGAGAGCTGTGTGTGAGTTGCATTCCTGGAATACCGTGGTGTGGAGCAAGATTGGGGCACAATGGGAGAGCTGTGTGTGAGTCCCAGTCCTGGAATAGCGGGGTGTGGAGCAAGATTTGGGCGCATTACGAGTGCTGTGTGTGAGTCCTAGTCCTGGAATAGCGGGGTGTGGAGCAAGATTGGGGCGCATTAGGAGTGCTGTGTGTCAGTCCTAGTCCTGGAATAGCGGGGTGTGGAGCAAGATTGGGGCGCATTGGGAGAGCTGTGTGTGAGTCTTAGTCCTGGAATAGCGGGGTGGGGAGTAAGATTTGGGCGCATTGGGAGAGCTGTGTGTGAGTCCCAGTCCTGGAATAGAGGGGTGTGTAGCAAGATTGGGGCGCATTGCGAGTGCTGCGTGTGAGTCCTCGTCCTGGAATAGCATGGTGTGGAGCATGATTGGGATGCATTGGGAGAGCTGTGTGTGAGTCTCAGTCCTGGAATAGTGGGGTGTGGAGCAAGATTGGGGTGCATTGGGACTGGGAGAGCTGTGTGTGAGTCCCAGTCCTGGAATAGCGGGGTGTGGAGCAAGATTGGGGTGCATTACGAGTGCTGTGTGTGAGTCCTAGTCCTGGAATAGCGGGGTGTGGAGCAAGATTGGGGCGCATTAGGAGTGCTGTGTGTCAGTCCTAGTCCTGGAATAGCGGGGTGTGGAGCAAGATTGGGGTGCATTGGGAGAGCTGTGTGTGAGTCTTAGTCCTGGAATAGCGGGGTGGGGAGTAAGATTTGGGCGCATTGAGAGAGCTGTGTGTGAGTCCCAGTCCTGGAATAGAGGGGTGTGTAGCAAGATTGGGGCGCATTGCGAGTGCTGCGTGTGAGTCCTAGTCCTGGAATAGCGTGGTGTGAAGCAAGATTGGGGCGCATTGGGAGAGCTGTGTGTGAGTCTCAGTCCTGTAATAGCGGGGCGTGGAGTAAGATTGGGGTGCATTGGGAGATCTGTGTTTGAGTCCCAGTCCTGGAATAGCGGGGTGTGGAGTAAGATTGGGGCTCATTGGGAGAGCAGTGTGTGAGCCCCAGTCCTGGAATAGCGGGGTGTGGTGAAGAGCAAGATTGGGGAGCATTGGGAGAGCTAAGTGTGAATCTCAGGCCTGGAATAGCGGGGTGTGGTGTATAGCAAGATTGGGGCGCTTTGGGAGAGCTGTGTGTGAGTCCCAGTCCTGGAAAAGCAGGGTGTGGAGCAAGATTGTGTCGCATTGAGAGAGCTGTGTGGGAGTCCCAGTCCTGGAATAGTGGGTTGTGGTGAAGAGCAAGATTGGGGCGCATTGGGAGAGCTGGTGTGTGAGTTGCAGTCCTGGAATAGCGGGGTGTGGAGCAAGATCGGGGCGCATTGGGAGAGCTGTGTGTGAGTCTCAGTCCTGAATTGCAGGGTGTGGTGAAGAGCAGGATTGGGGCGCATTGGGAGAGCTATGTGTGAGTCTCAGTCCTGGAATAGCAGTGTGTGGAGTAAGATTGGGGCGCATTAGAAGAGCTGTTTGTGCGTCCCAGTCCTGGAATAGCGGGGTGTGGAGTAAGATTGGTGCGCATTGGGAGAGCTGGGTGTGAGACCCAGTCCTGGAATAGCGGGGTGTGGAGCAAGATTGGGGCGTATTGGGAGAGCTGTTTGTGAGTCTCAGTCCTGACATAGCAGGGTGTTATGAAGAGCAGGTTTGGGGCACATTAGGAGGGCTGTGGGTGAGTCTCAGTCCTGGAATAGCGGGGTGTGGTGTAGAGCAAGATTGGGTGCTTTGGGAGAGCTGTGTGTGAGTCCCAGTCCTGGAATAGTAGGGTCTGGAGTAAGATTGGGACGCATTGGGAGAGCTGTTTGTGTGTGTGTCCCAGTCCTGGAATAGCGTGGTGCCGTGTAAAGCAAGATTGCGGTGCATTGGGAGACCTGTGTGTGAGTCCCAGTCGTGGAATAGCGTGGTGTTGATCAATATTGGAGCGCATTGGAAGAGTTGTGTGTGTCTTAGTCCTGGAATAGCGGGGTGTGGTGAAGAGCAAGATTGTGGCGCTTTGGGAGAGCAGTGTGTGTGTCCCAGTCCTAAAATAGCAGGGTGTGGTGTAAAGCAACATTGGGTTGCATTGGGAGAGCTGTGTGTGAAGTAAGATTGGGGCGCATTGGGAGGGCTGTGTGTGAGTCCCAGTCCTGGAATAGCGGTGTGTGGCGCAAGATTGGGGCGAATTGGGAGAGCTGTGTGTGAGTCCCAGCCGTGGAATAGCGTTGTGTGGAGCAAATTTGGGGCGCATTGGGAGAGCTGTGTGTGAGTCTCAGTCCTGGAATAGCAGAGTGTGGTGAAGAGCAGGATTGGGGCGCATTAGGAGAGCTATGTGTGAGTCCCAGTCCTGGAATAGCGGGGTGTGGTGTAGAGAAAGATTGGGGCGCATTGGGAGAGCTGTGTGTTTGTCACAGTTCTGGAATAGCAGGGTGTGGAGTAAGATTGATATGCATTGGTAGAGCTGTTTGTGAGTGTGTCCTAGTCCTGTAATAGAGGGGTGTGGAGCACGATTGGGGTGCATTGAGAGAGCTGTGTGTGAGTCCCAGTCCAGGAATAGCAGGGTGTGGAGTAAGATTGGGACGCATTGGGAGAACTGTGTGTGAGTTGCTGTCCTGGAATAGCGTGGTGTGGAGCAAGATTGGGGCACAATGGGAGAGCTGTGTGTGAGTCAAAGTCCTGGAATAGCGGGGTGTGGAGCAAGATTGGGGTGCATTGGGAGAGCTGTGTGTGAGTCCCAGTCCTGGAATAGTAGGGTGTGGTGAAGAGAAAGATTAGGGCGCATTGGGAGAGCTGTGTGTTTGTCACAGTTCTGGAATAGCAGGGTGTGGAGTAAGATTGATATGCATTGGTAGAGCTGTTTGTGTGTGTGTCCTAGTCCTGTAATAGAGGGGTGTGGAGCACGATTGGGGTGCATTGAGAGAGCTGTGTGTGAGTCCCAGTCCAGGAATAGCAGGGTGTGGAGTAAGATTGGGACGCATTGGGAGAGCTGTGTGTGTGTGTGTCCCAGTCCTGCAATAGTGGGGTGTGGTGTAAAGCAAGATTGGGGCGCATTGGGGGAGCTGTGTGTGAGTCCCAGTCGTGGAATAGCGTGGTGTGGAGCAAGATTGAGGTGCATTGGAAGAGCTGTGTGTGACTCTCAGTCTTGGAATAGCGGGGTGTGGTGAATAGGAAGATTGGGGTGCACTGGGAGAGCTGTGTGTGAGTCCCAGTCGTCGAATAGCGCGGTGTGGAGCAAGATTGGGGCACATTGGGAGAGCTGTGTGTGAGTCCCAGTCCTGGAATAGCAGGGTGTGGAGTAAGATTGGGATGCATTGGAAGAGCTGTGTGTGTGTGTCCCAGTCCTGGAATAGCGGGGTGTGGAGTAAGATTTGGGCGCATTGGGAGAGGTGTGGGTGTGTCCCAGTCCTGGAATAGCTGGGTGTGGAGTAAGATTGTGGCACATTGGGAGAGCTGTGTGTGAGTCCCAGTCCTGGAATAGCTGGGTGTGGAGTAAGATTGGGGCGCATTTGGAGAGCTGTGTGTGTGTCCCAATCCTGGAATAGCAGAGTAGGGTGAAGAGCAGGGCTGAGGTGCCACTGCGCGTGCCATTTATTAATGAAATTAGTGTAGGCGTTATTTTGTTTTTTTCAATGCAGAGACACACATATTTTAGGGGAGTCGCGGGAGACTCCTTTGAGCCATCTGATGGCTGGACCCTTGTATCAAGGGTTTGATTACACATACGATGCAACTGCCGTGAACAGCGGTGTTGCTGCAGGGCAGGAATGCCAACTATCACAAGTATTTATTTAGCACTTTCTGTCGTTCAGTGGTATGTCCCATAAAAACTCAATGCCACAATAAGGGTGAGGGGAATAAAATATTATGACCTGTGGCAGCAAAAAGAAGCCCACAGCATGCCTGAGGAAATAGTGAGAAACACTTACAGCCAGTCCTGGAATTAGAACAAATGTACTCTGGAAGCTCATGAATTGGGGTCAAGGTGTGGCAGAGGTAAGGGGTAAGAGTGGGAGGGGTCACGAGGGGCAGTTTCATGAAGATCAGAGTCTTGACCATCAACTCAAGCATTTACTTTTTAAAATATGATGCAAACAAATTAGCAACACGAACAAATGTGTGCTTAATTAACTTGTCACAGTGAGGATGCATTTCAAAATATCTTCTGCTGCAGAAATCATTGTGTGTCTAGCAAATTGCAGGGGATAATAATAATAGCAAGATTACTTTGGTGGTTAAGGCACTTGCTGCGGAGATCAGTTTTGTCCTGACACAATTTTAACTAATGTAGCTTATAGGTAATGTGTATCTGCTGCAAAGCATATTATGTTACATGCAGATCACATATTTGCATCATATGTAGATAGGTTAGCAGATTGCTGCTTTTGGCACACACATCCTTATGCTACGCTGCAGTCCTTCTAATATCACAGAATTCGGGCACGCATAAGAGCTCAAGTGTGTGCGTGTGTGCGTGAGAGAGAGAGGGGCAGATTTACAAGCTCCTTGCGTCATTTTTGCGCTGCCATTGTGTCACTTTTTGTGACGCAGCAGCAGCGTAAAATGCGGCTCATTTACAACATGACGCATCTACGGAGATGCGTCACGTTCTTAAGCCTGGCATCATATTATACCTGCGTCAGGTATAATGTATGCAGGGTGGGCGTTGCAACGCAAAAAATCCTCGTAGAATTGACGCAGTGAAATCTTGTAGATTTCACTGCACCACTTCTAGGAAGCCACTCCGTCAAATTCTTACGCCTGCTTGAAGCAGGCATAAGGAGTGACGCAGCACAATGAGGATAGGCCTCCCTCTGCATTACTGGAGTTGCGTCGTGCTTGCGACACGACTCCAGCAATGCATGACTTTTGCGTCAACAGATGCGTCAGAATTTCTGCTGCATCTGTCAGTCCTTGCGCCATGGTGCGCCGTATTTTAAATACGGCGCATTCATAGTGGCGCAAGGGTTTCTCAGGCTGGTGCAGGGAAGGTGAAGCATCTTTACAGATGCGTCACTTTCTTGTAAATCTGCCCCAGAGTGTTTAAATGTCCTTCAGTTTTGAAAAATCACTAAGGCACATCTCACAAGTTCCACAACCAATCCCATTTCGCAATGTATGCAAACTTTACGCCAACGCATCCACAGTACACTTGGCACATACAAGCTGTGCGTTTTAGTAACACATCTGCGTACTCTGAATGGCCAGTACTGCACCATGCACGTTCAGAAAGGAGGATGCGAGGCGGCTTTGTTAAATTCCAAAAGGTTAGACTGCCTCCGGAAATATCCAAGTGCCATTACAACTGCAAGATAACCTTTAAACACCGTCACACCTAACAATACAAAGAATGACCGTACGGCGTGTTCCTTTCTCGTCGTTGTTATGAAGCAATATTCCCAGGTGCCTAGAAGATAGGCACTGCGACCACCTCGGCATCTCCCGAACCCATTGGGTTCCCATTCCTCGAAGCGTTGCCTGGAAGAACCGAAATGTTGATCTAATTCACATGAATTGCGCGCAGCTACAGCGAGTACATTTAGAAGACCCTAGTTGCTGTGCTATAAGAGGTTCTTGTTATTCACTATGTTTAGCGTATGTAGGTACTCCAGACACTCCATGCCACCAACCACCCCTTTACCTTCAATCCCCTCTCCTCCCCTCTACACACACACAGCTGCATTCCTTCTAGTGAAACTTTCTGTTCCAACTACTCACTGAGCTCACTGCAAACAAAACGTCCGTCACTGTGACTGGTTAGGATCATAAGTAGGGCTCCCAGTTTTATGGTATTTATTTTTTTGCCATTTCTGTCTGTATTTATCCATATTCATTTTTTGCTAATTTTATCTATATTTATCCATATTTATTTGGGGTTTTGTGGAAAAATTCACCTGAAATTAGTATATTTCCACATTTATTTAACCGATAAATATGCACTCGTGCTTGAATGTCTGCCAGGTTTCAGTGCTGTGAGCACCCGCAGAAGATAAATCAGTGCATTTATATGAAAATATGCAAATTTCAGTATCAAATTTGTGCATATCTACTGCTGTTAAAGCCTCTTTACTAAATTTTTTTCCTTTTTTAACCCCTTTATCTATCAATAAACTCATGGCCTGGCTGTCATGGCAGACAGTATTTAGAATTACTCAAAAAGCAACCCAATTTACGTTTTTATCCACATTTAAAAATAAATACAGACAAGAAAATGAATGGTTTCTGTCTGTATTTATCTGTAAAAATCAGCAAAAACGGAAAGCAGGGAGCCTTAATCATAAGTGATCCAGTCTGAGTGACAGCAGAATCTGTCAATAAACTTGAAGATTCCGGTAGTACACACCCTTCCTGGTATTTAAGTAATTTGCCTGCATGTTCCAAATAGCCTGCACATGATTTAAATTGCCCCTTCTCCTCAGAACGACGGTCAAAAGCAAAAGCAACTGCTGTAGTGGAACAGCGAGGACGAAGAATTGCACCACCAGGCGGTTCACCACTCTGAGCCCTGCTCTACAGATGGGGTCCACTGGACGACGACATGAAGATCTTCTGCAGCTCTGGGCCCTGCTGCTGTCCTTTGCTTGTGGCCTCAGTGGAGGTAAGGTCTGCGGTTGACGTGATGCCATTAGTACAGGCCTGAGGCTCTGCCATCATCCATGCAAGTCTTTTGGGGCAGTGGTTGTTGTGGGCGCGGTGGTGCTGGGGGGATCTGAGGTGCATAGCATGGCGTGCCCATAGCTTTTAAAAAAATTTAGAAAAACAGATTCCCTATATTTTTTAAGACAATCGTCCTGGGACGGTGAATTGTGACAGTTGAAATGCTTCAGCAGAAGTACTGTACTGTGAAACCGAGGGACAAGCAGACAGCTAAACAACTGCAGGGGTGGCTGCTCCGCATGGCAGGAGAGCGTCGCCCCACTGCTTAAAGGCAAAAAATGGAAAAAAAAATACTTTTATTGTTATTTTATTTTTCTTTGACTAGGCCTGGGTTGCAGTGTCTGCCTAGTCTGCATTGAGGCATGGCCAGGTTGCAACATCACTAGCAGGGGAAGGAGGAGTAGTGGGCACTGAAACTGCGCATGTCAGTTTGGACAGCTGTCCCCGGCAGGCCAAAGCGGCATGCGCACTTGGATATCTCCAGGCTATTCCTTGGAGATATCTGCAGGGGTCAGGAGCACAGGCTCCCAGTCTCTGCTGGAGTGTGAAACCAGCCCACTCCGCCCAATCCTTGCGCTTCTCTCATGCTGGCAAAAATAGTATGAGAGAAGCAGTGGTATTGCGTGGTACGATCCTGTGCTCATGGGAACTGCAGTGCAGGGAGCATAAGAGCAGCAAGGTGCGGGAGCGGAAGATAAATGTATATTGACTGATTTTTTTATTTATTTTTCCCCACGCTGCCCCTACGTAGAATGGGCAGCAGCTGAAACTGTAAACAAGCCTCCTTTCTAGGGTGCCTGCTAGACTGAAAGAAATGTAAATGTACGCAACTGGTCAGTCTGCAAACGTAAAGGGTGTCTGTAACCCAGAATTGGTTTTAATTGATGGAATCACTTGCAACTTCCTGATGACGCTGATTTATTCTTTATGAGAGGTGTTGTAAGGGAACTACTAGCTAAGTTGTGAAGTGTGTGCTTTTAAAAGACAGTTAAAAAAATTGCACTACATACAGTCTGGGTATTACTAAAATCTATTTTTTGAAAGCACTCATACATTAAACCTTTTTGTGCATTTTGTAGCTGCCTAGCTTATACTGTGTGTAATGCAAGTATAAAATAATGACTTACATGTTCACAGTGCTTTCTCTCACAAACTGGGCTCTAAACATGGACAAGTAACTATTCTCCACTGCACCAACCAGGATTCAAATCTATGGCTCTCTGGTGCAGTGCATTAACTAACAGAGATTTCATAGTGTACAACAGCTCATTTCCGACTGATTAACATAACTTGCATTTCATTTTAATTTAAGCTGTGCGTTATTTTCTGTGTTGTTACCCAAAGGTAAAACAGCGAAAAAAAAGTTACAGAATACTTTGTTTTTTTAGCCACACTTTTGACCACGCCCCCAAAGTCACTGACCCTGCCTCCTTTGCGCGCTGCATCACATGTCCCATACTTTTTTAATGCAGATCTTTTTGGGGGCCTTGGATCGGAGGGGATATTACTGCCTTGATCGTGGGAGGCCATGGTAAGATTGGAATGTGGGTGCATAGAGTCAGCATAGTAGTGAGATTGTCAAAATTGGGTGAGGCCGGGTTAAAAAAACTCCCAGTGGTGAGATCCTGATTACACCGCACAAAGAGTGCCAGCACCACCGAGAAGCTGCTGAGGCAGGAGTCAGAGCCCCCCCCCACCTTGTGGGAAAGGAGAGTGTGAGAGATGTAGATGTGGGCATATGCTGTTAAAAGACAGTGGCATGAGATATGAGAGAATCTCCATGCCCTCTTGAGGTATGGTGGTGGGTAGTACCCAGGAGTTGAGGGGTATGGGTGTGCTAGCAGATACTGTGCTGTCTGCACACCTGGGCACATGGGTGACTGCACGCATGGGTTATAGTGATAGGCACTATTCTGGGGTAGTGGGGGTTGTTCATTCCATGAGTTACAAGGGCATCTGAATGCCATGATATCGAGCAGGGTCTGCACCCCTTGAGATGTGGGGGGTAATGCATAACAGAGGAAACAGGGTTATCTGCGCGCCTTGAGCTACACAGGTTGTAATCCCAGTGCTTTTTATAGACATATATGCACAGTATTAGATATGAATAAGCACTACCAATACTTCATTGAAGTATCTGCACACCATAGTCCATCTGATATATACCAGCAACGAGTAATAGAGGTATCTGCATTCCAAGAAATCTATATGGTAAGACCCGCCCATTACTAAGGTGGTGCTTGCATGCCATAAGAGGTGGGATGCATTCTTGCCGCGAGCCATGCGGGATGTGCAGAAAGATTGAAAATAAGGTGAGAGGTTTATTTCGGGGTTTTTTCTATCTCATGAACATAATACTAATGAACATCAGAGTGCTCTGAACTTAGAAAATTGTGCATTTACTGTCAGCGAGTTCTATCATAATGCATTCAGAAACCAGAGCAATGATCTGCTGTTAATCATCAAAGAGATAAGAAAGGTTCTGGGTTACACTGTGGACTCGGAGGCAGGGTGGGGTTGTCAAAGAGAAGAGCTAGACACAGCCAGCTAGATGGAGTCCTATGGAGCAGAAAAGAGGGAAGGGGTCGTTTTGGGCCAGAGGGTTCTTCAACATTCTGCGGAATAGAAGTTGTAGAGCAGCAGAAGCTTGATTAAGGTGAAGAGTTGTCTTGAGCATTTGTTTACATTGTGTATACAAATATGTCAGAAGCAGGTTCTCCTTCAAGGCATGGAATGATGAGTCTAGCCTAACTTCTTTTGGAAGTAATCCCATATTCCTGGTGCAAATCCTGAAACGGAGCTGTTTAAGGTGGAGGTTTTCACATATTTGGTTGGTATGGAGTGAGTGGGAAACATTCTGTAGTGGTCGGCGGGCTCAAGGTTGTGTAATAGATATTGGAGTGAGTTCAGCTTAATGATTTGAAAATGTGACATGCTCAGCTGAAGATACATCATACTTTCATGGGAAACCTTTTGAGTTGTGAGAGTTCTGATATGTCACAGTACCAGAGATCTATCTGTCTGCTGCATATAGAACAGCATTGGTGGCTGGAGGGCCGGATAGTAAAGATATGCTACAGTCTAGGCAGGAGATGTCTAGGGTTTCAATAGCTTGTTTACCATCCTACTTATGAATGAATGAATGAATGAAGGGTTTGAATAATCTAAGTATTCTCAACTGTTGGTAAGGTATATTACCAGAATATTGCATATGAAATATCATGATAGAAAAAGATATCTGCCAAACTAAGGGGCATATTATCAAGCAGCAGCGATAATTATCGCTAGCCGCTCTTAGCGAGAAATTATTTATCACTGGCTACCTCTGGCAATTATCGCCATGCTATCGCTGTATCAACAACGCATAGCGCAATGGCGATAATTTTCCAGCGATAGCGGTGTTTTCCATGGAACATCGCTGCTTTCTCAGTGATGTTCCATGGAAAACGGCGATAACCTTGCTGATACGACCCTGTGGTCGTATCAGCATAATCCACCCCCTATGGTAAGTATACCTAAGTCAGCTTTTTTGCAGACGTTAGTTTTTGGTGAAAACCGCGGTTTGCACCAAAAACTAACATCTGCAAAAATGCGTAGGCATCCTTGTAAATATCGCGATGCGCACATCAGCGATAATTTACAAGGAGTACTGCCCAGTGATGCCCACTTTGCATCTCATTAGAGATGCAAAGCGAGGCATCGGGAAAACGGGTGCTAACATGAGCTAATGCATGTTAGCATCTCCTTGTAGATAGGGCGATGTCATTTTCGCTGCTTTTTTGGCTTTTAAAGCCAAAAAAGCGGCACAATGGCCCTTGATAATATGCCCCTATGGACTTCCAAAATATCATGCAGATATATATATTTAGGTAGGTATATGGTTACTATATTTAACTTCACATATATGTACATTGACAATATTTATTTTCGAGGCACAAAGAGGGAGTTAAGAACAGTTAAATCATACTTCTATATGAACCATCCTGATATTCTGGATCTCTATACTCAGGTCTTGATATTTTTGTATCACAATGTTCCTCTTGATATGCTGACATTTAACTGGTGATCAATGCTTTAGGCAGTGGCTCTGATGTGTACATTCAACTTAAGCTTGTTGTCAAGGGTGATACCTAAATATATAGTGCAATTATTTCATGGCAAAGACCAGACCTTCAGAGGGTTTCTTGTATTTGTTTTATTTGTATGTTAGCTTTATTAAGAATGCTAATACCCAGAGGTGTCCAGGCGCTATAGACTGTGAGAAGGCACGTGTAGTAGAGGACCACAGTATGCTCAAGGAGTTAAAACTGCTATTTTGCTATTTTAAAAAGTACGTCTTTGGGAGTTTGCAGAATTTCAACCGATGAAGCTTTCTATAAATAACTAAAGGAAGATGTTTCCAAGGAAGAGCGGTCCGCACAGGAAAAGAGTGACCTCCCAAGCGTGCTCTCCAGACCCTAGGCACAGACGCCAGATTAGCGTAGCATTCTAGAAGGGGTGTAGCTTGCAAAGAGCTGAGAGATATTATTAGAAGTCGGAAGACATTTGTAAACACATATATGGTAGAAACATAGGGGCATATCTACAACGCGGCGATAGAAAATTATCGCCACTTTTGCGGCCGCTTTCAGCCAAAAAGCGGCGATAATTTTATCATCTAATGAGCAAGGTCACGCTAACGCATGAAACCTTGCATTAGCGCACGAATTCCTAACGCCCAGCTTTGCATCTCTAATGAGATGCAAAGTGGGCGTTCCTGACCTGACATGACAGGAGAAATGTCGCTAAGCGACATTTCTCCTATCATCAAGCCCCACGCTATGAAGCATAGTGGCAAGAAAAGTAGCGATAACCCCTGTTATCGCTACTTTCCTTACGCCTGCTTCAGGACTGACTTAGCCATGATATCCTATGGAAGGTGGATATCATGGCTAAGTTTGTGAGGCCCAATCAACAGGCTAACGCCACATTTCGTGAGATAATCTCACGTTAGGCAGTTAGCGCTAGGATTTTTATTGCTTTTGAGATAAGCATTGCTAATAGCACGCTATCTCAGCGATAAAAATCCACGTTAGCCGGCGATAATTATCCTAGCGCTAAGTGCGCTTAGCGATAATTATCGCCGGTTGTTGCTGATACGCCCCATAATGCTTTCAAAAAGCAAAGCTTTTGAACTGGGAACCAATGTAGATTGTTAGGATGAGCGAAAATTCTGCCCTGTTTAGTGATAGCCGGTTGTCTGATAGAATACCAATGACAAAAATATTGTGTGGACAGCTGTGGGCAGTTGAAATTTGAGCATCAAGAAAGAATGGAGACGTCTTCGTAAGAGATGTGGGAAATATACCGCCTCAGCTAGCGCGCACATTACGTGACTTTGCCACTATATCGGGACTCAAAGTGAATGTCGACAAGTCCTGTATTTATGCATTCGGGGGGGGGGGGGGCACACCGGATCCGGGCTATAGCCTAGACGGTATAAGGGTGCAGTGGAGAGCTGACACTTTCCGCTATCTAGGAATCCAGATATATCGTCAACCGGCGGACCTTATCGAGGGCAACCTGGGCCGAGCCGTGACAGCCATCAAGTCACAAATACACTTCTGGAAAACGCTCCCACTAACAGTCACTGGCAGGGTAGCATTATCTAAGATGGTGATCCTGCCCCGTCATCTATACCATTTTGCTAACCTGCCAATATATATCCTGGTGGCCTTCTTTACCACACTCACTAAACTAATTAGGGACTTCCTCTGGGGCAACGCGTGTCACAGAATGGCGTTGGCTAAGTTGTACTTACCCACCGACCAAGGAGGCCTTGCAGCTCCTTGTTTTGAGCACTACTATTTGACAGCACAATTGCAGTGGATAGCTCGCTGGTTAGCTGACAGAGGCCGTGAAGACACCGCATCCACAGCACCTCCCTTCTCCCTAGAAGATATTACCAAACTCTTTCATCCAGCCTCCAAGGCCCCCATGCCGACACCGCTCCTCATGGTGGTGGCATATAAATGCTACCGCCGCAGTCTCTACCTTACCAGAGCACTGGTCCCTTATGCGCTGGCCATTCCACTGGAGGGTTCCCCCAGCGCGCCTGGGGTACTCACGCCTTCTGCACTTGTGGAGCTGCGCAAAGCTGACATAAAGACAATAGGGGACTTGTATCGGGATGGCACCCTCATACCATATGAATCCCTGGTTGAAGAGATGGGGTTGCCGCAGGGGCAATTCCTAAAGCCCTGCTCATTAATTGCGACACTGACCTCTAGATGGGGGGAGATGAAAGAGGAACCGAGCCACCACCTCACCATACAGTACCTTTACGTTATGGGGTGCGGCAGGCACTTGGTTCGATGGTTTGCGGCATCTCTACGCACGCACGCAGCGATAAGTCTGGAACCACTACGCCACAAATGGGAAATAGACCTGGGACGACCACTAGAGGATAAGGACTGGGGTAGGATACTACAGAGCCCAACACGCATACCCAGAAACATGTGCTTCCGTCAAATACAACTGTTTATAGTCCACAGAGCATACCTTACACCCGAGAAAATCAATCAGTATTATCATCGTGCAGACACGCGGAGTTGGGAGCTGGATTGGTGCACATGCTGTGGAGCTGTCCTAAACTATGCTCCTATTGGTGGGCTGTTGGGGAAGCCCTGCGTACGGGCTGCACCATACCCTTTGAATGGCCTGTTTATCTATTGCATCATTTTCGCAGAACCCCGGCTACTAAAGTTTCCTCTCGCTTTCTTGATTTGGGGCTGGTGGTGGCTAAGCGATTGCTAACGACGAGGTGGAAGGCACGCGACCCGCCGCACATACAGGCATGGAGGTATTCACTCCTAGCGTGGGCTAAAGCAGCAGGAATAGCAATTCTTCGAGAGGAAACGCTGGGACTCCGGAAGACGCCTATTGCGACACAATGGGAGGGACTGCTCCAGGCCTTGACACAAACTGAGGAGGCAAGCTTGGAGGGGCGATCCGGACAAGGGAGTGGTGCCCTTACGGAAAGTGCTGGATCGCCTGTCAATAGGCAATTGAGACACCATATAACTACATGTGTGCCGTCTGACGCTTAGGGAAGATATTGTCATGGTCGCTGGGTGTGGGTGGCAGCCTGTGGGGAGACACGAGACAGGGCGACAAGGTTGCGGGGGGAGTCGGGAGGGGGGCATGGCAAGGAGCGTATTGTTTCTTTTTTTAAAAAAAAAGTCAGATTTTGCTGCTGTTACTGGCTTCGAGGTGTTTTTTTTTTAGCTTTTGTGAATAATTTCTTACATCTGTGCATTTACGCATGCTGAAGAATTTGACTCTGTATACTACACTAATAGAGCCATGTCATAAATGCATGATTGCATTTACCCTATCAAGGTCTCACTTGTAACTAGGCCAACAATGGCATCGATATGTACGTTTGTACTACTTCTATGCAACCAAAATGATGAGGTGCTATTGCTAAATGGTTTAATGTAAGGTTGGCTTTATATGATGTATTGAGTCTTTAATGACGATGAAAAATGTATTGAAAACAATAAAAACAGATTTAAACAAAAAATCAAGAAAGAATGGAGTCCAACAAAAAAGGCACTGAAGTAGTCAAGCCTGCTTATAGTTAAGGCTCCCAGTTTTCCGTTTTCACTGATTTTTACAGATAAATACAGACAGAAAACAATGTGTTTCCTGTCTGTATTTATTTTCAAAAAGTAGAAAAATATGGAAAATTGTGCTTCTTTTTGGCGACTCTCCATGCTGTTTTTTATTTTTATTTTCCTGTGCAACAGCTGAGCAGGTAGACAGCATGGGAAGTTAAAAACAGGTTGTGATGTTCCTAAATGCAGGCGTATGTTAACATATATTTGTATTATAATGCTAATATTTACCTGTAGGTGTAGTGTTACATTTGGCTGCTTAGTTTGCTAAAATGCGACAGGCAGCAAAGTATGAGTGCATGTTATCAGTTAAATAAATGTGGAAATATAGCATTTTAACACTCTATATATTCTCAAAACACAAAATAAATATGAATAAATACCAATGAGATGGCCAAAAAATAAATATGGCTAAATACAGATGGAAATGTTAAAAAAATAAATACCATAAAACCAGTAGCCCTACTTATAATCAACTCCTGGATGAGAAGTTGGCTAGCAAAGCGGAGGATAAAGGGTAAGACTTTCTTAGAAGCTTCATCATAAAGAAGCAGGTGGAGGGTGTTTATTAATGTGGCCCTCAGAACAGAGAGCTGGTTGTCAAAAACTACGATCAGGTTGTTGCAAGTATTCTGCTCAGGAACAGAACTATGCTTGGGACCATAGAGCATTAGTAGTACCATGAGCCAGAGTTAGACTAGTTATAGTGTCTTACTTGTGCTCCTAACCATCCCAAAGAGACAAGTGAACAGACACCCCAAAACACAACACTCCTGAACCTCTCAGGGATCACGGTTACAGGAAACCTCCTTTCGCTCACACACTCATACTCGTCCACAATAAGATATGGAAGAGAAACAAAGGAAGTTTGAAATGTTTATTTAAACTATTGTGCTCTAGAATGCAGTATATGTGCCACAATCAGAGAAAAAACTGAATAGCAAAAATACCCTCTAGGGACCTTTCGAAGAATATCCTGATCAACATGACTTTTTCAAAGGGCCAGGAAATAAAAACAATATGGCTAATAATGACTTGGCAATAACTGTAGGGTGTTCCAAGACCAAGATGAACAGATGCGTTCAACCTCTAGTACCAATTGCCCAGAGGCCCTTTGCAACGGTGGATCAACGTTGGCACTCCTGATACAGGCAGCGATGACACCAGTTAAACCAAGGAGTGACCGGAGGTATGTTCTTAGAACATTGCTGGGTGAGACAGGCAAGAAAAGAAATATCCAGAACTATATAACTTTTTAAACATGTATATCTGCTTACCGGAAACCTGGAAAGTATCAGATTTGCATATTCAAAATTATATATTGTTGGGTATTCCATAAGCTAAAGGACTGTGGGGGTCAGCCAAGTGGTGGTCTAGCAGTACAAATGAGATGTACCTCAGGTGTTTCTAACTACTGTATTACGTATGGGTCTAAAAATACTTTGGCAGTTTGGATAAAATGTGTTACAAATTCTCAAACTCATTTGATCAATACCTATATTCCTCCCTTAGAAGCCTAGGATAGGAAGAAACTAGTAAGCATTCTAGAAGATGCTGGGTTTAACTTTTAACTCCAAGACCGCGCTGGCAGGTGACTTTAACAACAACCTTTTCCACATGGACATAAAGCTCTCTGTGGCATAGTATAGATCAAAGTCCTCCTGTCAGGGTAGACTGGTTAGCGCAACCTTAACGGGCCTGGGGTTTAGACATAGAAATGGTGGACATGTGAATAATCAACCTGCTAACTCAACTTTTAAATTGCCAGGCAAAGAATCAGTCATCGATTATACATTTCTACATGTCAATGATTTTGAAATCACACAGAACTTCAAAATGATACCCAGACTTTAAGGTGACCACAACCCACAACACATTGCCTTAAGACTCAGAACTGTAAAATACAATCCAGGACTGGTATTAGCTAAGGGCAACTTGACAATGAGAGAGGGAAAAAGAATAGTTTGGAAGGATGCATGTAACCAGTTGCAAGATAAGATTTGGGGTCAGCCATTTGTTACAAGCTTTTTGTCATCTATTAAAGCCCAAATGTGAGGGGGGGATATAGAAGTGATAATAATTCTTTCACTGTTTTTCTCACCCAAATTTTAGGCTTCCTAGCCCAGGTGCTTCCTAGCAACCGCACAAACATTTACTAGTAAAGTGCCTCACAAAAGCACAAGAAGCACAAATTTAATCTACTAAAGACACAATATAGAAAGGAATTAAGGCAGTTGTTGAAGTTCGAAGGAAAGCTACATGATATACCCACCATAAAAAACTGAAATCTAAGCTAAGAACCAAAATTGGTTACATAAAAAAAAAAAAAAAAAGAAAGTCACTACAAACAACACGGATTTTTGGGCCATTGTCAGTAAGGGAACCAAAACTCTTACAACCAGGTGTGAATACTATATAACACATGAGCAATGGGAAAAGCATTTGATGGTACTATACGGGATGCTAGAACCAACTACAAATTGTAAAGCAGACCCAGAAGATAGGTCCCAACTTACAATCAGCCAGCCATGTAGACATCCTCATCCGAAAAATGAATTAAAAATTGAAATACTCACCGGCAGCGTCCTAATGGGCTCCCTGTTGCCCTAATAAAGCTTAACCCCGAAAAATGGGGCTCGATTCTAACCCCAATGTTCAACATAGTTAACTCAGGCTTGTTATTATCTTCTTGAAAAGGAGCAATTTTGTATCCCAGATATTTATATATCTGGGATACAAAAAAAAAATATATATATATTACGCGTTTCGGCCGCCTTGGTGTGATGTGATCAAGGCCCAAGGCGGCCGAACCGCGTAATGGCGGACAGCTCTCGTTGATTAAATTAAGCTCAGCACAGATTTTGTGGTCCGTGTCTGTTTCTGAACAAGGAGGTGGAGTGTAAAAGCGGATTCATTGGATATTTGGAATCGGAGACTTCATCGGTTCAGCACAGACCCCCCTCCCCTTATCATTGACCCCGACAGTGATTCGGAAGAGATCTCCTTCAACGTTGTATTTTTTTTACCGCAAAAGTGGTCTTTGTCAATATAAACATACACAATGCCCTAAAAAATTGCAGAGCAGCTATCACCTCATTGCCTTATTGGATGCAGATGGGAAATTATTTGTTAAACACCTCCTATTCCACTTGCAGGTATGGGTTGAAAAATCAAACAGATTAACTTTTCGTAAGCCAGGATTCCGCTCTCATTGCAGCACGTTAGACAACATTATAGCTTTACCTATGATCGTCCAGAAAGCCCGATCGAGAAACATAGGCTTTTTGACAGTTTTAAAGACTTTTCAACAGCTTTTGACAGGTTGATTTGAACTAGCACCCCAGGTCTTTTATACCGTATACTAGAACTCCACACCAACAGCTGGGTTAGAGTCAAGATGTTGAATTGTTACAGTCTATCTCCCAAATTTCCCACTCATGATGGTCTAAAGCAAGGGTGTATTTTAGCCCCGCTTCTTTTTAACTTGTATATAGTAGACCTAACAGACGCACTAATACATAGCTCAGATGATGCTCCAAAACTAGAGCAAACTAAAGTCCCCTTTTCAGCTTATGTTGATGATCTGATCATCTTGGGGATATCCCAGATTGGCCTTCAAAAGCAACTCACTCAAATCCAATCATACAATCAAGAAAATAACCTTTTTGTTAACATTAATAAAATAAAGGTAATGTCCTTTGGCCGAAATAATTTTAAGTTCACCTGGAAGACAGAAAGCATTAAAATAGAGGAAGTCCAGGAATACCCATATTTGGGTTTTGATTGAGATAAAAAATCTCTCTGGGAAACATCAGGCTGAGAAAAAATAGAATTATAACACCTTTGGGTGCACTAAAAAGGTTTTCTTCAGTTTACAGGAGAGAAGCGCTAGGTCCTTTGCTGGACGTCATAAAGGCAAAGATTATCCCTGTTCTTTTATACAGGACCTTAATTGGGACACATACATACATGCAAAACCTAGACCTCATGTTTCTGAATTACATTCGACAACTGTTCCGCTTAAGGCAGTCAACCCCTTTATGCTGCATAAGATTAGAATTAGGCTTGACTCCATTATCTCCTTTGGTTGAGATTAATTGACTCACTTACTTCATAAAGGCAAAGGAGGCAGGAATGAATACTTAAAGAACAGTTATTTCCAAAGTATTAACTGCACTCTGCTAAGGAGCTTTTCTGTCCAAAAGGCGTCTGGAAAAGTTGCTGGGAGAATATAGCCTTCCCTTGAAGGCGACACTAGCATCTATGTTTAGAACAGCTCATATAAATTAGGGTTGAAAAAGGGAGTCGAAACCTTAACTGGAAGGGATATTGAGGCAGCTTCTAGATACAAGCATACTAAATACTCTATAGAAACCTCTTCGATGCATAGAGATTGTGAAAAATCTAAGCATCGAAACAAAGAACATGTGTAGCAAATGAGCCACACCCATTCAGCAGGAGAGTGGTAAGGGTGTGGTATCTAGCCCATGGTGCATTTTAGAACATACTGTCGCAAGTATAGTATTAAAGCATGGTGTGGGAGCACACTGTCATTCACACCTTTTCCACTGAAATGGCAACAGGGTTGTACTGATAAAACTGTATATAGCATACAAACAATAATGTGTGGAAATCATGTACCAACAAATATTTATAGTTAGCACATCACCAAGTAGCATCTTGAATTGTTTTGATTCAAATGAAATCTTTGTTCCATCACACTTTAGAATTACAGAAGAAAAATAAGCTTCATTTGTGCTTCCCTGACTGCTATGTTTTCAAATATTCATATTTTTTGTGTTAGAAAAAACTGACATCCTGCAGCCTTGCCTTTCACACTCTCTCCATGCTATAACAAGATTGTCAGATAGTTCACTTTATAAAATCATCTAACTTTGCAATTAGAGATGGAAACTGAAACATCAGTCTAGATTTAGAAGAATAAATTGTCAGAAGACATAGCTTGGCATGTGACCTCTGTCTGCACGTGCAGCAAGTATGACAAGAAAAAAAACATATTTACAGGCATTATTATGGCTCATTCACTTTCTGAATGTACTCGATTTGTTTATTTTGAGGGTGCTACAGTACCTCCCCCCACCCACCCCCTGCACACATATTCCAGAGCCTATAGTGTCTTTGATAAGGCTGAGTGAATGCTTAGTGCTTCTTGCACTGCACAAAACAAAAATAAGAGCATGTTCTAAAGCTAATCAGCTTCATTGAGTGGGACACATTGTAGGAAAGTGCCTCTTTTTGCATGGTTGCCCCACACTTTTGGCCTGATGTTGATGCTCTTTGACTAAGTGTGCCGTGGGTTCCTGCAAAACAGGTACCCGGGGCCTGTGTTTTTTCCCTAAAATTGTAACTTTGCAACCCCAATTGGTACCTCTCTGGCTACATGTAAGTCCCTTGTAAAAGGTTCCTTGGGTACCAAGGGCAATGTGACCAGGGAAGGCCTCTAAGGACTGCAGCACATATCCTGCCACCCTTAGAGGCCCTGTACCTTAACACATATACACTGCCCTTGCAGGTTGTGTGTTTTTGTTGCAGAGGAAAGTAAAGAGTCAACATCGCACACACACCTGCATGCCATGCCTACATCCCACTGCCTATGGTATAGGTAAGACACCCCTCCAGCTGAGTACACTATATCACTGGTGAGGGCACAGGTGCATGAGCCCTGTACCCTACAGTGTCTAAGTCCATTCTTAGGCATTGTAAGTGCAGTAAAGCTATTAAGCATATGGTGGGCGGAGCAAGGGTCCATCATGGCTGCTCGGAGCTTCTGCTCCTTTCAAGCCCCGCGTTCAACAACCAAGCGCGGCGCTTAAACCCCACTTAAACAGCTGATTGAGCCATCTCCAGACATCGGAAGGTCGGGAGTGTCTGTCGCTGTGGCCGCCGTTCCAACCGGACGCTGCAACGCCGGGATATCGGCAAAAGTCTTGCCCAGCGATATTGCCTTAAGATGGTGCCTGGGATGGAACTGACCCGCTTTTAGAAGTATCGGAGCGGGGGCTGCGTCATGGGAAGCCGATCCATGGGAACCTATTCCTGATTAGCGGCGTTATCGGGGGCTCCACTACCCGCTTCCCCGGTGGACGCCCACTGCTGTAATTGACCAGTTACACAGTAGGCACAGTCCTGAACATTGAACCTGCCCACAACTCGATCCTGACTTATGGCGAGCCTCCATCTGCCCGTGTCCGCTTGTGTGGCCCGTCCGCTGCGTGTGAAAAACATCCCTCGGCTGCAGCGGACATGCCGGATAGTTTGCCCGGAGCCCAGAGGCACCTGTTGCCGAAGATCGAGGTGAGCGGTCCCCCCATCCCCTCCTGCGTGAGGCAAAATGGCTGCTCCCGCCGCGCTGCCCACCGTAATAGGAGATGTGTCCCAGCACGCTTTCAGGGTCTGCGCTACGCCTCGAGCGCCTAGGGACACCGGGGGAGATCTTGTTTCCTTTTTAAGAACTAATGGGAGTCTGACCCTTCCCTCCCTACAAAGCTCTGTCGTACTCGGCACACTCTCGGTATGGAAAAGGGTCACAGGATTCCTGACCCCAACATGGCCGACAATGGTGACTTTTTCCCCCTTGCTGAACTTTTACTTTCTCAACCCTTCCAGGTCTGTGCCTGACCTCAAGAGGACGTCTAGAATTCTTTCGGACCATGGCTCCCCCCCCCCACACTACTCTGACAATCCCTGAGTACACATGACCTCTATCCTGACAGCGTAGTACGAGCATTATGTCTGACGCCCGGTGGAGCTGCTCTGTTCAGCTAATGAGGAGATCGGACTTGGTTCACCACCTGACCGTCACCTGCCCAGCCAGACTTTGGGCACAGTTTCTCCCCTTCTCCCTGTCCCACCCACCCTCCCCCTCATCCCTTCTCACTCCCCCTCTCCCCCTTCCCTCTCTACTTGTCTCTCCTTCTCTCCCGTTAATGTGTCTCATATATTTGATATAACGTGTAATTTTTATTATTGGTGTAACTTTGCTGACCTTATGTAAAGCGCTCTGATACCCACGGGTCTAGCCAGCGATATATAAAACTGTTTAAATAAATAAAAAAGAAATAAAGAATATATGGTCTGGGAGTTTGTCATTACGAACTCCGTAGCTCCTTAATGGCTTTACTGAATTCTGGGAAGTTTGGTATCAAACTTCTCAGCCCATTAACACCACACTACTGCCAGTGTGGGATTTAATGCCAAATGCACTTAGAGGGCATCTATCTTAGAGATGCCCCTTGAAAAATGACCTAACTCTAGTGTCCTGGCTGTGTGGCTGCTTGCCAGCTGACATAATTCTGGATCCCTGGGTTTAGAGCCTCCCACTGTAGGATCCTGAAACAAAGCACATCCTGGGCAGATTTGCCAAGCCTCCTCCCCCAGGATAGGCAGTGTCCATGAAGAGGAATCTTCAAAGGCTTGCCGCCTTTGTGAGCTGACCCAGCCATTTGCTGCTTCCAGCAAACTGGCCCCCACCGGTTCTAACCCCCACTTTGGGAAGGAGAATCGGTTGGAAAACCAAGGTAGGAGAAGAAGTGTGCCCACCTTGGCCAACCCGACCCCTCAGGTGGCGGAGGCGAGGCCAAGCACAACTCTCAGTCCCTGCCATTTTGAAGATGGGGGGACCCAGCAAACCAGAGTGAGGCTTATGCCCCTCCCAAACTGGAGGATGGCATAATAGTGGGTGTACCCACCCCAAGGAAGGAACCCATTGGTCCTGACTTGTACCTATCTGAAATGCCCCTAAATCTAGTATTTACGGACAACCCTGAACCTTGCCTCCTCAGACAAGCAAGAAGGAGAAAAAGAAAGACCAAAGAGCCGTGCTGAAGGAAGAAGAGGAGGACACCAACTGCCTTGGCCCCAGCCCTACCGGCCTATCCTGACCTCAACCTGCTCCAGCAGAATCCCGGTATGTCCTGCAGCCAGTAACCCCCAGAAACCAGAGGGCCTGCCCTGCCTTCCCTACAAAGACACTGTCTCCTGTCAGCATTGGACTTGCTTATGAAGCAGACTCTGGCCGAATCCGCAAGTCTACACCACTCTGCACCCGACACCAACGGCCCGAGTTCGAGTGGCCCAACACCACGAAGAGGTCCATTCAAGCGATCCTGACCTGGGATCTGGTTATCCCTGACCTACCTCGAGCCTCCGGACAACGCCTGCAGCCTCTATCTGGAGGGTCCCCCGACTACGACCAGAGCTAGGAAGGAAACCTGACGCCTAAAGACACCCCACCATCCGACGCCCCGCGACCTTTGGGGGTCCAACCGATGGTGTCCAGGCAACTCCCAGCATCCCAACTTACCTGTCCAACTGGTGGTCGCCTCCAGGAAACCTCCTTGCCCGAACCTGCAGTGTTTGTTCCGACTGGAGATCTCCCATTAAAAACAACATATTTTGCTGTTTCCTCATTGAGTTATTACTACCTAGACCTCGACTGGAACAGGTGGACAGTTGGGAATATTAGCTATATCATTTGGGGAACTATTCTTTCAAATGTCATTTATCTAAAAATTGTGTAGCAGCTATTGGCAGCTCGAAAGGTTCAAATGTTCTCCAACCCTTACTGCAGAACAGTATTCATGCCCTGCTTGGGTAGGAACGAGATTTAGTCCATCACTGTATGCCTGCACAACCAAAAGCTCCAGCTCAAAGACCCTGGATTGGCAGGACATCTCCTTGATTGAGTATGTCTAGACCTTGTGTTTTTCACAACCTGGGTGCACACAAGATGACATATACTAAGACAGGAAAGGAGTGTGTGTATGAAATAATGTATGTATTTACGTGTTTTGTCTAGCTGTGTAGCCTGTTACCAGAAGTCACTCTGCAGTGCTAATGTGTGTACCAAAAGCTGTACATTGACCTCTTTTGTCAAAGCCGAGCTTCAGTTTCTGTTACAATGATCCACTGGCTAGTATGCAATTTTCATGCAGCATTCGATTTGTGGAATAGAGCATGACGGAAATTATTGTCGTGACATCTCCCAATGAATCCAGTTTCCAATGTAATCCAGCCACTGCCCATAGAAAGTCATGCCAGATCCTACACTTTCAGAGTCAATGTGACAGCTGTTGATGCACTATGTAAGGATTAGGTGTGGCTCAGAATTACTATCAGTCAGCCTCCTGACTGCTGCGTCACACTGAAAACATGTCAAAACAAACTAATAATGTATCCAAGCACCCCAGTCACCTATGTCACTTATTTTTAAGCATTCATACTTTAAATGGTACCAGCATAAATTAAGCTAGACAAGCATTGAATTTTAACCACAATTTCAATCTAAGCAGTTGCAGAAGAACAGAATAAGAATAAGTTCATAAGTACAAGTACTTTGCAACTTCCTACCGATTTTCAAATAAGAGAAAACATTTTAGATAGTGAACACTTCACAAGTAATAGTCACACTAGTTGGAACATTATGTTTTTTAATGCAGCATTCTCTTTTGAACCCAGGGTGGTTGGATTATAGTTACAAATACAAGTGTTACTCTTTGCAAGTTTAATGCAATGAGTTCTGGCCCTTAGAGATCAGTGGATGTGAGGCATCTGTCAAAAAGCTACAGATATCCTGTTCGCTCTAATTAGATGCAAATGGCCTTTATGCACTCAAAATAGGGTGGATGGGAGATTGGGCCATCTTTTTATGTGGGACCCTTAATACGCCAGAATCCGAATAAGGCCCCCATTTCTAAATGTACAGATCCCTTGAGATCATGAAAAGTTAAAGAGAAGACAAGTATTTCAAAATAGATAACACAACGATGTCTGCCGTGAATGTACCAGTCCCAGGATATGCTTAAGATGTGGTCGATATTCTCAAATGAAAAGAGAGAGAAAGGAGGCTGGGGAAGGATGCTGTGAGTGCCAGGGTGAGCTCAGCCCTCCTTCATCGTGAGGGAACCCTGGCTCTCCTACGCTCTATGCCACCAAGACTGGCCTGCCCCTACCATTTACTTCATTACGGTTTATTCGTGTCAAAGTAAGGAATCAAATGTTATCAGCAAAAATTATGATTTGTATAACGATGCACGTCGGTTTTATTGAAATAGACACTTAATTTGTCTAACTTCAGCTATAAATAGCAAGTGCAAAAACCATTTGGTGTGCAAAATATGCTTGTACGTAAGCCTAAATTGCATCTATACAGTGCTTACTACCCCTGACGAGGAGCTGAAGAGCTTTATTGAAAGTAGCACGCTACCCGGGAGCCCACCAAAGTTAGAAGTCACTACACTAGTTATTGGGGTTATTTTTGCACGCTCATTCCATGTATTCACTCCAGTTGTGGTACATTATTGGCATAGATGTGATCGATAGAGAGTGCTATGTGAGAAGCAACCGCTTGCTGGAATTAATAGATAGCTATGGTTCCCAAAAAGACCTTAAGATGGATAGGCATGAGATTTAGAGTAATTTATATACAGAAGAGGCAGGCAGAAGGTAGAAAGAAGCAGAGGCATATTTAAAAAAAATAAGAGATGGAAGGTCAATTTTTTATGTAAGATTTAAAGGAATATAGCAGGTTGAGCATTTTTACTTGCAATTTGTGGATGTAAACATGTTGAAAGAAACAGTTTCAAATTCTGCCCTTAGGGAATGTAGCATACACAATCTTTGTAGAGGCACTTAAGAGGTGACACAGGAACTTCCCACAAAGAAAAAGGAAGCACAGTGCTCGTTAAGTCCTCTTTACTTCAAGCAGTGTGACAAATAAGCACATTCCGTTACCTGTAATTACAACCTGAGAACACCCCAGAAAGACTCCTTTCATATACCTACTACAGCAGTATATTAAATATTATAAGGCATAGTCACAGTTTATGCAAATGATATGCACCATACATAAACTATACATATAATATAAGATGTATGTTAGGTAAACACCCACTACCTAGAAAATATATCAAGGCAATTGATTGACACAGTGCCATAATCATTTATATATTCAGTACATGTTTGTGACCCACTGAATGCCTGGTTCTGACTGGTGCTGTCCCCTGCGTCCAGCAGGGGCCGTATTATGCAAGTGCCCCTGGAACGCAACAGGCATTTGTGCCAGCTTTGTTTGCCCCCAGGGCTCTTTGGTATTACAGAAGGGGCTGCAGATGCTTGAGCGGCCCCTTCTGTAATACCGATAGCGCTGGTGCACATAAAGCGCCAGTGTTATCTTCAGAAGGCGTTCCCTCATTTTCCATTTTCATGGGGGTGTGCCCCATGCAAATGAGGGAATCCCTTTGCCTCTGCTTTCGCGCTGTATTACAGAGGCGGGTGCAGAGGCAAAGAAGCTCTCAGGAGGCGCACTGACTGTGTGGCGCACTGTCAGTGCGCCCTCTGATGGCAGCCCTCTGGAGCAGTTGAAGGGGGTCTCATGGACCCCTCAGACATCCAGTTGCAGGCAGGTGCAGTCACTGACTGCATCCGCCTGCAAGGAGATCTTTCATCCCCTTTAAAAGTGCAGGCGGGTTGCCGCCTGCACTGTGACAACATGGAGTGGCTTTATAGCAGCCACTCTGTTTTTTACATGTGCTGTGCCGCATTTTCCTGGATTTCGTTGTGCCCAGCGCAATCGAAGTTAAATGTGCTGCATCTGTAATATCGTTACAACAAACAAATGATGGACAGAAGGCTGACAATGCAGACATTCTCCCCCAGTCAAGAGATCTGGGTTAAATCCATCGTTCTTTTGCCCACTACGCCACCCCAGTTCAGACATGGCCGTATGCAAATCAGTCTTGACCCTGTGCCTCATGGGAACAGTCCAGCCTGAACTGCCAAGCCATGTCTAAACTGGGGTGGCGTAGTGGGCAAAAGAACGATGGGTTTAACCCAGATCTCTTGACTGGGGGAGAATGTCTGCATTGTCAGCATTCCGTCCATCATTTGTTTGTTGTAAAGCTTTTCGCCCTTAGTGGGATGGGTATTCCCAGACGTGGGACCCGTGCTCACTACGCCACTGGAGTCAAGCTATCCTGGCTGATGACGGCTGATAGCCAGAAACCGGTCCTAGGATGCTTGATTCCGGTCCAGGGAAGACATGGCTTGGCAGTTCGGGCTGGACTGTTCCCATGAGGCACAGGGTCAAGACTGATTTGCATATGGCCATGTCTAAACTGGGGTGGCGTAGTGGGCAAAAGAACGATGGATTTAACCCAGATCTCTTGACTGGGGGAGAATGTCTGCATTGTCAGCATTCCGTCCATCATTTGTTTGTTGTAAAGCTTTTCGCCCTAAGTGGGATGGGTATTCCCAGACGTGGGACCCGTGCTCACTACTCCACTGGAGTCAAGCTATCCTGGCTGATGACGGCTGATAGCCAGAAACCGGTCCTAGGATGCTTGATTCCGGTCCAGGGAAGACATGGCTTGGCAGTTTGGGCTGGACTGTTCCCATGAGGCACAGGGTCAAGACTGATTTGCATATGGCCATGTCTAAACTGGGGTGGCGTAGTGGGCAAAAGAACGATGGATTTAACCCAGATCTCTTGACTGGGGGAGAATGTCTGCATTGTCAGCATTCCGTCCATCATTTGTTTGTTGTAAAGCTTTTCGCCCTAAGTGGGATGGGTATTCCCAGACGTGGGACCCGTGCTCACTACGCCACTGGAGTCAAGCTATCCTGGCTGATGACGGCTGATAGCCAGAAACCGGTCCTAGGATGCTTGATTCCGGTCCAGGGAAGACATGGCTTGGCAGTTCGGGCTGGACTGTTCCCATGAGGCTTTGGGTCAAGACTGATTTGCATATGGCCATGTCTAAACTGGGGTGGCGTAGTGGGCAAAAGAACAATGGATTTAACCCAGATCTCTTGACTGGGGGAGAATGTCTGCATTGTCAGCATTCCGTCCATCATTTGTTTGTTGTAAAGCTTTTCGCCCTAAGTGGGATGGGTATTCCCAGACGTGGGACCCGTGCTCACTACGCCACTGGAGTCAAGCTATCCTGGCTGATGACGGCTGATAGCCAGAAACCGGTCCTAGGATGCTTGATTCCGGTCCAGGGAAGACATGGCTTGGCAGTTCGGGCTGGACTGTTCCCTTGAGGCACAGGGTCAAGACTGATTTGCATATGGCCATGTCTAAACTGGGGTGGCGTAGTGGGCAAAAGAACGATGGATTTAACCCAGATCTCTTGACTGGGGGAGAATGTCTGCATTGTCAGCATTCCGTCCATCATTTGTTTGTTGTAAAGCTTTTCGCCCTAAGTGGGATGGGTATTCCCAGACGTGGGACCCGTGCTCACTACGCCACTGGAGTCAAGCTATCCTGGCTGATGACGGCTGATAGCCAGAAACCGGTCCTAGGATGCTTGATTCCGGTCCAGGGAAGACATGGCTTGGCAGTTCGGGCTGGACTGTTCCCATGAGGCACAGGGTCAAGACTGATTTGCATATGGCCATGTTTAAACTGGGGTGGCGTAGTGGGCAAAAGAACGATGGATTTAACCCAGATCTCTTGACTGGGGGAGAATGTCTGCATTGTCAGCATTCCGTCCATCATTTGTTTGTTGTAAAGCTTTTCGCCCTAAGTGGGATGGGTATTCCCAGACGTGGGACCCGTGCTCACTACGCCACTGGAGTCAAGCTTTCCTGGCTGATGACAGCTGATAGCCAGAAACCGGTCCTAGGATGCTTGATTCCGGTCCAGGGAAGACATGGCTTGGCAGTTCGGGCTGGACTGTTCCCATGAGGCACAGGGTCAAGACTGATTTGCATATGGCCATGTCTAAACTGGGGTGGCGTAGTGGGCAAAAGAACGATGGGTTTAACCCAGATCTCTTGACTGGGGGAGAATGTCTGCATTGTCAGCATTCCGTCCATCATTTGTTTGTTGTAAAGCTTTTCGCCCTAAGTGGGATGGGTATTCCCAGACGTGGGACCCGTGCTCACTACGCCACTGGAGTCAAGCTATCCTGGCTGATGACGGCTGATAGCCAGAAACCGGTCCTAGGATGCTTGATTCCGGTCCAGGGAAGACATGGCTTGGCAGTTCGGGCTGGACTGTTCCCATGAGGCACAGGGTCAAGACTGATTTGCATATGGCCATGTCTAAACTGGGGTGACGTAGTGGGCAAAAGAACGATGGATTTAACCCAGATCTCTTGACTGGGGGAGAATGTCTGCATTGTCAGCATTCCGTCCATCATTTGTTTGTTGTAAAGCATCTGTAATATGGCCCCTGAAGAGCACCCCCATAGACCAGACACCATGTCCAGCAGACTGGATGTTTCTGAGGTCACCTTCCAGCATCCATCTTGCGTCGTAGTGAATTTTGCACACCATTCTAAAGTAGTGCAGAAATGAGTTTCAAATACAATAACATGCTAGTTGTAAACATTGGTGCACAACATGCAATCTAGTCCCTGCAGTCAAAGAGGATACTACGGAGTATCAAATTAGCTCTGCTATGCCTCCCTCTGCCATAGTTTTTCCACCATGCTGGGTGCATGATGGGACAGCTGGGTTTTAATGGCAAACGCCTAAGAATCCCCAAAATGTAATCATTCAAAATACCACTGCCTAAAATTAATAAGTTGCCCCCTGGGAAAGTGATAGATGTTCCACGGTGCCAAGTGAATGGTGAGTAACAGTCTTAATATTTAATATGAGGTTACGTGAACCCAGTAATCAGAATCTGGGCGTAGGACGCAGTTCATGATGGAACGTAAGATGAGGGTGAAATTGGTCATAATGTTAAAGTAAAAGGATACTGGTGCAACCGCTGTCTCTTTCCTTTATCCCCTTGCACTAGGGAGTAGTCTAATGGAAAATTATGAGTCACAGAATTGAGGACACCAACTAGACCCCCCCAAATCACTAGTCAGGACTGCGGATGAGGGCTTTATGGGTAGAACTCAAATGCAACTTCAAATGAAAATATGTCTGCAACTGTAAGAGCCAGAGGGACACTATAAACTGTTCTACAATTATGGTGACCAGCAAAAGTCAACCGGGCACTACCCTAAGATGTGTTGAAAATTAAAATATCTGTGTCCCTCTGTGACTGGCAACAAGCAGACATAGGTGCCCACAAAGTCAGGCATGGTATTGGGCAGATGGAACAGTGCAGGCTAGCCATGGCAGACCTGGAAAGGTTATTTGTAGGTCTTCCACTTCTTGATTGCATCAATGCTGTTGGGTTAGTTCGTGGCAGATGGGATGAAAGATCCCTGCGCCTAAGCATCTAAATCCTGCAAGACAAACTATACAGAGACTTCTATCAACTTTTTAAAATATGAACACTCTTCCAGGTAAGACGGAGAGCATTTGCCTAGGCTTTCTGTGAAGGTAGATGAAGGGTTGGTAGCCGCAGGACACGTTATGTAGATTAACTACTGACCAAAACCAGTGAGTAGACCAGAAAGGTCTACTCCTTGTTTGACAGTGCCTAGGCAACACACAAGATTTTAAGGGGAGCTCAGATACTGAGGTTGACACACACCAACTAGCAGGGATACATCTTGATAATCCTCCACCCTACCATAATTGAGCCTTGTTTCTGGAGCAGAGCAAGAGTTACAGCAGCAATCAAGCTGTCACATGAACACAGAAGGATAAGGACAACTTAATGGTGAACTGATATGTTGTGCAAGCCCTACCATGTCTCCACAGGACACCATTTGCCATGTATATAGACTTGTTGCAATGCACGTGGATAATACATACCACACATACTGACTTAGTGCACACATCAGAATGGAAATGTAAGGACCCCATTGCTGAGGGAATGCATGTACCTTTAGAAGAGGGTTGGCAAGCTGTATCATCCTTCAGTTGGGCCGGAACCAAAGACAAGACTGCATCTGGTAGGGGGGTCCTACTGCACCTTTGTCTCCGTGCTCTTCCAAGTTTCTGCAACATCCATGGCTGTGCATCCTCCTGATTCACAAGGACTATGTGTGCATCAAGGACAGTAAGAAGGAATCTCACACTCCCCCGCATCTGCAGGCACCTTGATGACAGTGACTGGCACGTGTATCTTGCTGTCCCATGGACACCTCAAGGCTCTAAAACTCAGGTGGTGGTTTGGTGGCTCTCCAGAAGCCTGACCTGTCTTCCCTGCAATTTGGGAGGCTGCAATCCCTCTCCAGCCTACTGGAATCGCATCCCTGTGCCCCGCTCTTCTTGCTGTTGCCAAGGCTTGTTGACTCTCCAGTCTAAAGATCTTCAAGTTCCAAAAAGCCTCAGCCTCAAGCATTAAACAGCTCTGAAACCGATGTCCTAACTGCATCTCCTGCGATGTGGGCTTCCATCTCCTACGTGCTGCCGAAGTCTCCCTGTGATTCTCTGTGCCTGCTGCCAGTAGGTCCTTCTGGGATCTCTATTGATTCCTGCTGACTCTCCTGCTTGCTGAGTGCCTGCCCTGACTTATCTGTGGTAAGTGAGTTCCTCAGACCTTGCTGGTCTGGAACTAAGCATTTCATCATGTAACATGTCTTTTGCGTTTACCAAGGCTTTTTGGTGGTCCTGCTGGCCACTGACCTTCCTGCATCTCAACAACCAATGTGGGACAGCTCATGGATGGCTCCTGTGCTTCTGAAACATTGCCTGCTCACCACAGCTGCAGCTTCAAGACCTCCATCCTACAGTAAAGTACCCCCAACAAGGGCTGGTATTGTGCTCCTGCTACTCCTGGATCCCTCTGTGTGGTTTGGACTCGGTCTCCTCTTTTTACAGGTGCTCCTCATCTGGAATCCATTCCTGGGTTTCACCGACTTGTTCCACGGGTCACTCTAGCTGCTGGACATCGGAGGTTCCCTATTGACTTCAACAGGTGGTTCCGACACCACTTTGCAGCTAAGCACCCGGTCTCCCTGGTGTGGGTATCCTGGTTCTCTGGGTATCCACGGGTGGGGGTGTCCTCCAACCTCCCTGATTCTAACGGGTTTCCTCGGGGTCCTCTGGGTAGAGTCCTGAAACCATAAAACTCCAACTGCAACTTCCCCACTTTAGCCTATGGTCACTGACCCAGGTATCACCTCTGCAAATGCATGCCTAGCCACACTTAGTTACTTACATATAGTGGTTCTGTGCTCCCCCTGGTCCCTAGTTCCTTGGGTGTTAGTCTTGAGTTGGTACTCACCTTTCATTCCATTTACTTAGTATATGGCTTGGTCCTCCATAGGTTCCCATGTGTTTTATGTACTTTACTTACCAATTTTTAAGTTTATATTGTTCTGTATTGATATCTCCAGGTAGGAGATATACCAAAGTAGTTTTATTGTTTGTGTATAATAAATACAAAGTATTTTTCTAACACTTGTGTGGTTCTTTCTTGTGTGTAAGCTTCACTGAATGACTGTGTGCTAATGCACCCACTTTACTCCCTCTTGAATAAGACTTAGCTGCTCTCCACAGCTACCCCTTGAGAGCTTTGGTTATCTGGGACCACTATTACTACCACTAAAGGTTGTCTGTTCTAAGTTCAGGGCTTCACCAATAGATGTACACCATATACTGAGTCAGCCTCTCACACAAACCTGCTAGTTCCAATAATGAAGGCGCTATTGGTTAAAATCCTGAATTGACTGATGGTGTCACACATGACTTGGCACAACTTGTGGATATCTCTGAGAAGGTGATGGAGAGGGAAACAGATGGTGGGCCCAGGGTAATCCTTGGGTAACATTCAGTGGTTGGGCATGTTGCAAGGAACACTAGGAGTAAGGAAAGAGTGGTCAGCGAGGTTTGAGTAGACCCCGTTTAGTGCTGTACTGAGGATACGTTTGGCTAGCATAGTAGAATAGTCTGTCATGTGAAATGCTTCTGAGAGGTCCGGGAGCATGTGGCTAGAAGACAGAATGTTATGGTGGAACATGGACTGTTTGCTATATTTCAGGATCACACCAACAATAAAGACTCATTCCTAACTTGTGTATTCATCATCATCGCCATCATCTTTATTTCGATCACTTAGTTCCTATAAAGGACACATCACAATATTATTATAAATATAACAGTCATAGTTTAAAAAAGAGTTAACAATAAATTACAACAAAACACAAGGATAGTTGTTTGAAAAAGAAAAAACTAATATAAGATGCCTATTTAACAAGGACATCATTTTAAACGTAATTAGCATTTCTAATTAATCTTTGCATAAATATTAAAGCTAAAAACCCATCACCTACATCCATACATCTCAAGGAATAAAATGATCTACAAACCATCATGCAATATTGGACAAGAGATAAAGAGTCGCTTAATACATACATCTAGCAGTGTAAACTGGTGCAGAAAGCCAAGGTGCAATTCCAAGTCCATTAAAAAGATCATCTGATACCTCTTGCGCCTTAGTCCATAGGACCACCAAAAATTGTGCTTGGCCAAACACCACAACTCTCCTAGTGTCAGTACTAGGGAGTCGAAGCACCTCAAGATAGTGTCTAGAACTAATGAATCTACATAAGGGGAAAATCCATTTAGGCGGTAGATTTTTGTAAAAAGGACAGAAAAATAATAAATGAGCCAGGGATTCAGATCCTCCTTTGCATGCTGGGTACTGATCATCCAGTAATGCTTGCGATTGCCATCTACTGCGAAACGCCCTGGTCAGAAGGGTCTTGTATCGGAATTGGAGAAACAAATTCCGCTCCATAGCTGGGACTATCCCATCAATGGTAGGTTTATATTGGGGATAAGGTTTGAAATCTATAAAGTAGTGCCTCAGCTTTGGTCACACATTCCACCTGAATGAATTCCCAGTAGATTTCTTGAATCCTGAAATCTCGAAATCGGAGCCATCTTCTCTGGGTCCGAAATATATTTCCAGCCCCAGTTTCCTTAGGAGTGCCCTAAAGGATCGTAACCAGGGAAATGTACTTACAAATGGGCACTGAATAAGATCCATGAGGCCCACAAGAGCTTCTGTAATACCATTACCGATACCAAAACATTAAAAGTCCACACTCTGTTTTATGAACAATCTTCCTTTGAGCCAAATCTAAAAAAACTGCAGTAAGGAGAGTGCTTACTGGAAGATTAAATGGGGACCTAGTAAAACGATTATCAGTTACTAATAGGCTGTCAATATTCCCACATCCCACAGTCCTGCTCCATAAAAGTCTGAACCTAGGACCTTGGTGTTATACATTTCAAGTGCTGGGGCCACCTTTCTAGACACAGTTCTTCTATGTATCCTAGCTATATGTGAAATTTGCTGGATTAATGCAAGGTGTGCTTTCTCCTGCTGGGGGGGCCCCATTGCAGACATGGAGTAAGTCAAATGCCTAAGTAATCAAAGGTGGAACCTAGTCGATCGGACTGCCCCCAACTAACATACTCTTTTTAAAAGGTTTAGAAACACTGTGAGAAAAGACCATGGGGCATATGTATCAAACGATTTTTTAATCGCAAACGCTGCGATTCGCAAAATAACAGCGTTTGCGATTAAAAAATCGGTAATCGGGATGTATGAGGCAAATCCCATCGCAAAATTAAGGAATTGCTAATTTAGCGATTTCTTAATTTTGCGTAAGCATTTAAGAAATCGCAAATTGCGATTTCTTAAATGATATGTAAAAAGCACCCAAGTTGTGCGAATTATCCTTAAGAAATCGCAACTTACCACCAACTTCCAGTTGGTGGTAATTTGCGATTTCCTTTCAAAAAGCACTTTTTTGAATATTACAAAGTGTCACGTGGCGCTCATACATGCCCTTAGGGCATGTATGTGCGCCATATGCACACACATGCTAATTTCAGGGGTGCATCAGGGTGTCATCATGACACCCTTACACCTTTGAAATTATTCTCAAATTGCGATTAGCAAATTGCGATTCGCTATTTGAGAATTACTTCCCATTCATTCCTATGGGTCTCCTGGCCCATAGGAATGAATGGGCAGGTATTCCTTAATTGCGATTTCGCAATTTGCTAATCGCAATTAAGGAATTTTAAGAAATCGCAAAAAGTTTGCAATTTTTTAAATACATCCCGTTTTGCAATTCTCAAATAGCGATTCTTTAAAAATCGCTATTTGAGAATCGCAAATGGTGATGTTGATACATATGCCCCCATGAACTTTGTCTGTGTGTTGTTTAACTCCAGCCCTCACTCTTCCAAAAAGGAATTAAAATCATTTCATAGTTGTTGGAGCCCTTGGGGAGATTTTGAATTTAATGAAGTACCATCGGCACAGAGGAGGGATGGGAGCCGTCATCCCATATTTAGGGTGATGGATAGGCCGGTGTTGAATTGCTGGGCTTCCTAAGCCCACAGGAGTGTGGGGGGGCGGGGGGGGTGAGGGTCTCCAACCAGTATGAAGCCAGTGGGCCTCACCGCCACTCACCACGATCCTTTCTTTCCATTACTCAATGTTAAAATCAAGTCATAATTGCCAACAACTCAATCTACCATAGTCTATGTTTGTGGGACTCTGACATAGACGTTATTTAGGGGTCACACCTGCGTGTGATTGAGAATGAGTGTGAGTGAGTGAGTCTGAGTGAGTGAGAATAACTAAGTGAGAGTAAGAGTGAGTGCCGGTGAGCCTAAGTAAGAGGGAGTGAGGCAAAGAATAAATGTGCGTGTAAATGAGTGAGAATAAGTAAGAGTAATTGAGACTAAATGAGAATGAGTGTATGGCAGTAAGAGTGATTGAATGTGAATGTGAACATGTATGCTTGAGTCAGAGGGAAAGTGAGTGATTGCGAATGAGTGAGTGGCAGTAAGGATGAGTGCAAGAAAATGGGTGAGAATGAATGAGTGCAAGAGAGTCAGAATAGTGTTTTACGCTGCAAGTCTGCCATTGGCTCTGGCAAACTGAAGGTAATTCTTCACATATAGAGGCTCCCATGGCAAAATGCTGGTGCTAGCATGTTGTAGGCAATTCTTAGCATGACAGGCACCTCTGACAAAATAGTGGCACTGGCATACAAGAGATTATACTTGACATATGGGACATTTGTGTCAAAATGCTGGCATGTTCCAAAAGAGCACTCTCGTGTTCTACACTGGCGCACTGCGAAAAGTGGGAATCATTACCCGCAAGAATATTCCAATCATCCAAGTACTCCCATGTAAACTCTTTCACCATAACATTATTGTTGTCCGATATTGTTTCCATTAACGCTTTATCTTCATCACAACGGAGACAGCCTGATTGAATCTGTAATCTTTATTAGACTCTTCCAATACCAACTGCTCGCCACTCCAGGCTTTTAACAATGGTACGAACAGATCGCTCATGGTATGAAGTTAACACCTTGTGTAAAAATCCAATGCATTTCGAGCCCATCTGGCTCTTCATCAGGGATTGCTAAAACAAATACAATAAACAGCTTAGCCACAGATCATTTTAAACATAATAAATTGTAAAAAGACCCAACATCAATTGTGCAAATACATAATCTCATCGGTGTGCCAAATGAAAGAAAAATCAAATTGAAAGAAAAATCAAATGTAACTACTACTACTTTCTACCCCCACTCCCCCTGAAGCCTATGATTACCTTAAAGATACTGTGAACCTAGAACAAACCAAATAACGTACATTCCACTAAAAACTCAGTGCACCCCTCGTAATTCACCCTTGTCATCCACCCCCTTCTCTTCAGCTCTCTCCCCCTCCATCTCCCTATCTCTTGCTTTTACCTTCTAGAGCGCTCTGTTATCCTCGTGCTGTTCCCCATGAATACACTGCTTTCTCCCTCTATCCGACCGTTAGTTGAATTGTCCGCTGCACTCGTTTTCACGTTTAAATATAAGCGCTGTGTGTTCCCAGGCCGATATCACATGCTGGCATGGGCATCCTAGACAAAATTCTGACATACCATAGAAAATGTTTGGGCATATGGGGCGTCCGTGCTAAAATGCTTGTGCTGGCATTTTGGAGGTAATTCTTGGCTAAAGGGAGAACAATATGGCATGTGGGGTGGGAAGCCATGACAGAATGCTGGCTCTGACTTATTGGAGGTATTTATTGACATAAGGGTCACCCATAGAATATGGATGATAACATTCTGGCACTAGTATATTGTATTGGAATTTTTAGCCTAAGGTGGCACCCATAACAAAATGGAGGCCCTGGCACAATGGAGGTAATTTTTGACATATGAGGGCAGCCATATTACATTTTGTAAGAAATGGATAAATTCCCGGGAGCGTCAGGATTCATCGGTTTATCACACGATGAACTGACTTGAATATTTAATAAGTGCCCTTTTGGAGCCTATTGCTTTTTACCAACTGTATGTAAAAATTGTGCCTTAATTAGCAGTATTTGACTACATATTGTTTTCAAAAATTCCTCAAGGGAAATTCGGCTGACCCCTTCTTAGAAGAGGATGGATTCACTCTCTTCACTCACTTGCTACAGTTCTGGGCAAGTATGTCCCCCACCACTTTAAAATCACACCTGCTTCCACCGAACAGAACAGAATATAAACAGTGACTAGATTGCCACTGGGACCAGGTTTTTGTAAAATAACTAAATTCAGCAGTGCCATGCACACTTTTCTGATTAAATAACATCAAATGAACTAAAAAAAAAACACATTTTTAAACAGGTTTTGACCATGTTTCATCATTGTGACTATGTGAAAAATGATGCGTTTGACTACCACTTTGCTGTGTGCTTTGCTGTGTTGGCCTGCGGTGGCTGCTTTTGTCTTGGGCAGTGAAAGGATTGGATTGAACTTTCTGCAATCTACTTTGTGAGTTTCTCTAAGGGCTTGAGGTAGAGCTTGTCCCTGTTCAAGAAGTCTCAGGAACAGCAAAGACCTCAAGCTCTTCTGCCCTCAGCACTGGGGACTGTGTGTTTTGTGCTGCAACAGAAGAAAAGCAACCCGACTACGTCTACGACGCCGCTATCGACTCCGTGTCCTGAAGGCACCGCAGAGGGCACCTGCTTATGCCGCCACCGAGCCGCTGCTCGCACCGCAACCTGTGGGCACCGCACTCTGCACCGTCGCGCTTCACGACAATTCCTTGGTATCCCCGACGCCGCCGCTCCATGCCGAAATCGACACCGCTGCTTGCACCGTGGTTCGAGGGCATCGCTCGTAAAGTTACACGACGCACCCCTCTCATCCCGCACCGCAGCCTTGGCCTACCAATGCCGGCGCCATCAACTCCAGTTCGTCAGCCGACGACGGTGCTTCAGCAACGACGCCACCGCGGCTTGCACCGTGACTTGCCAGCACTGCGACGAGTGCCGCCTTCACCTCCCACCATGACCCAGGATTCACCGACGACACCATCTGATGCTGCCACCGAGCCTCTGCTCGCACTGCAACCTGAGGGCACCTCACGCCGCACCACTGCTCTTTGCACCACAGCACCCTATGCCTGCCGACGCCAGCGCTCCTGACTCCAACAGAGAGGAGATCGATCTACAACGCAAGTGACTTCGAGGGCCCCAAAGACTCCAGCACCGACCTCCAAAACCAAAGCCTGCGGACGCAGTGCTTTCGGAAGCTCAACAAGAGGTTGCCGACACCCTGCATTTCTAAAAGGTACTGTTTGCGGGTCTTCCCGACACCGTAGCTGGCCCGTGGAAACACGGTCAGCCAGAAATGTTTGGATCTGTTTGCTCACAACGCCGTGATAGCCCCGGACGGAGCTATCGACATCAAGGAACTGTTTTTCAAGCATATTTTGATAACCGAAGATTTTAAAGTATTGTATTGTGGATTTTTATCATTTTTAGTCTTGTCTTAAGTATATAAATATATTGGATACTTTTCTAAACTGGTGTAATGTCCTTTTGTAGGGCTTACACTGTATTACTGTTGGTTATGTGCGAATGCTTTACACACTGCCTCTAAGAAAAGCCTGACTGCTCGTGCCAAGCTACCAAGGAGGTGAGAAGGGGTTATTTTAGGAGTGTAACTCCCTTATCCTGACTAGAGTTGCAGTTTCTGCCTGGTTTTGGCACATGCCCTAGCCTACCAAAAATCCAATTTCTAACAATAAAACCTTCATATATGTGCATGCTTCACACGAGTGATACTGCCTTGCAAATTAGCATAAATTACATGATTATTTTAAGCCATTAACATAGGTCTTTTTTAATATGTGACATATATAAATTGATACACATAGAAATAACAACATTTTTTTCTATCAAATCTCCTTTTTCTTCTCCCTATGGTTTATAAATACATTTCTCATTATGATATAAACGAGGGAACTAATACATCAACACAGTTTGCGCAATAAATAGTTTAGGTTCTCAGTGCTGTTCTGTGTTTTTAGGTACTATACCCTCTCCAGACAAACACATAATCTTTCTTGTAATACAAAGAGAGATGAGATAAACTTCATGGCATATCATGTAAGCACCCTATATAGATGGTATCTGAAATAAATGTATTGTATGGATATATTTATCATGGAGTTATAGAAAATCTGTGATGTCATCAGTTTTAAGTTCATGTGACATCACTTCATGGCAAGACTAAGGGAAGATTCAGGGTCAAACGTCATGATGTCACTTCTTGTGATGTCATTAAGGTCAAAGATTGTGTAATGTCACTTCCAAATTCCTGGCATTTTGATGAATCTGCATCCATGGTCACTGATGGAAACCTGGACCTCACCATGTGAATGGTAGTGTCTTCACCTACACCATCCCATCCCTCCACCCATATTGTACTTGGTGACTGGGAACTGGTTAGGTGAAATTGTGGCAGATGTTTAACTCAAAGCTGATTTTTCTCAGTATATAAACTCAGTACATAATTCTGCTTTGACGTTTTCAGATTAAGGGTAATTAATTATTACCCAAAAGACTCCCATAGTTGTAGCGTCTGACACACACTCCTTTTGTACAGAGAGGAGTATATTCATTCTGTAGGTGTAGGGGGATTACGTGTTTGCCTCTGCCACTGCCCACATCTAGCATGAGAAGAACAGTCTTCAGTCATTAGGCATATTGGCTATCAGCAAGGATTGCTGCTGTATCCAGATAGGAAAGTTGGGTGCCATCCTTCAAATGGGAAATCAAGTACGAACAAATTGGCATTCCAATGGGCAGATTTATTCTTTTTTGTGCAATGCAGTGCAGCAGTGAGAGTTGTGTGACGTGTTGTGCAAGGGTGAGACAGCAGCACAGAGCCTTCTATATCAACAAGCATTGGCAAATATAGGTCTCGCCTATGTGACCTATTGGCTTTGCCAAATCTTTTTAGCCATGCTGCACAGCATCCCTGGTGGGAGCACAGGCGCAGGTCCAGTGCAACGAGGAAAAGGAACAAGACCTACAAGATGAGAGAAGTACACAAGGGAGCCAGCAAAAACACATGCCCTCTCATGGATTGCTTAACACTAAAGAAAAAAGTAGTGGTTCAAAAAGGGAGCAATGCAAGCACAGATGCCAGTCAATTAAGGTGGTGGTAAAGAGCAAATGCTCCATGGGAAGGACAACCAAAAGAATTACAGGCTGAGGCTCAATTAACAAGCAGGTAAATGAGTGACAAGGAAAGCCAACCAATGGAAAATGGCCCGGCTCTAATCTTCTCTATGTTCACAGTAAGCCACAATGCACTCTACAAAAAAATGCTCAAAGCACATCAGTACACTAGGTGATACCATTTTCACACATTATCATTTGTGCTCTGTATAGTTTTACTAGTAGACCTGTATGTCTGTGCAAATGTAATGGTCATTTCAGTTGAAATTGTGTTTTCTGTAATGGCAGTGCATTGCCCAACCATGCATACTCCACTCTTCGCCACTCCACTCTATGACACTCTACTCCACTCTACGCCCCTCCACTCTATAACACTCTCTGCCACTCCACTCTACTCTGCACCATTCCACGCCACTGCACTCTACACTGCACCACTCCACTTTACACCACACCACTGCACTCTGTGCCACTGCACTCTACTCCATTCTACTCCATTCTGCACCACTCTTCTCTACACCATTTACTCTATGGCTTCTACTCTGCACCAATCTGCTCTATGCCAATACACTCTTCTCCATTACCCTCTATGACACTCCACTCTGCACCACTCCACTCTACACCACTGAACGTTATGCCACTACATTCTACTATGCAGAACTCTAATCTACATCATTGCATTCTACAAAACTGCATTGTAAGTTGCTCAATTCTATGCTGCTGCAAGATACGTCACTATACGCTGCAACATTCTACGCCAATGCAATCTATACCAGTCCACTGTACTCTACACCACTCCTCTGTATGCCACTCCACATTACTGCACTCGTCTTTACTCTGCACCACTCAACTCGAAGCCACTGCACTCTATGCCACTGTACTCTACACCACTGTACTCTACTCTGTACCACTGTACTCTACACCACTCTACTCTATGCGCTAAGCGACATCACATACACTTTGTCTGCATGCTTGACCTAAAATTGGCCTGCTGCTTCTCTTAACCCCTACGCTGGCACACAAACAGGCTGCCTGGTGCCACAAACAATATTTACTCCATGGTGCAGAGGTGTGTGCTTGCGGTCTAGCCTAGGATTTGTACAGAAAGTATACATTTCTAGTACAAAATCCTACCCCTAGACAAATTCTTAATCTTTCCACAGATTGAATGTGTGCTGTACAGTTCAGCGCACATGCAGTGGCATATTTATCCAGCGTTTTTTGTTGCCCTTGTGCCACACAAGAGGTGCAGGGCAAGCATTTGTATTTGTATGGGAATTTATATAGCGCATGTATACCGGCAGGTATACATGCGCTATATGAGATTTACAAAACCATGCTAGGCCACCTTGCAATGCCTTGCGTGGCTTGGTAAATCTGGAGTAATGCAAGTCGCTGCCTTGCGTTTCTCTGCCCCAGGGAGCCATTCCATGGGTAGAGCATGTGTGTTCCTACTCATCCACACATGGATTCTGAAGAATTCCCAGATTTACCAATACTGGTAGAGCTAGAAATGTGTCAGAACGATAAGCTTACCCAGGGAAGGTGTAAAAGTATCTTTATTTCTCCTTGTTTTTTTCCTCTTTCTATGTGTGCTACGCTCCGCATATGTAGACAGAGGAAAAAGCCTCAGAGGATTATTTTTATGCTGGAAGGTGTCCCTTCCTGCACTAAAACAATGCTACCTGCAACACAGGCACCATTGCACCATAGTGCAAAGCTGACTGCGTTGGCACTAGGTAGCAGTTTCTGCCCCAGCGCAGGAAGAAAGCAGAAATACACCACATTTTGATAAATATGGCGCATTACTGCCCTTTCCATTTCAAGAAATTCAGCAGCACAAAGGTTTCTTGTGGTGGTCAACCTCAGTTTACAGTGTTCTCTGTTTGCTACCTCTAACATGTATCAACTTCACCCAGACTTAAGGACACTTACCTGACCGTCCTCCATACATCATGGTTTGAAGGACTTATCATCGCTTTGCATACATTTCATGACTGCAAAATATGTAAAATAACTACCTCTGCTCATCAAACTACTCATTACTCCTGCTCAACTCCCACTCTGAAATGTGTTACTACTAATTGATCACCTTGCTTAACACACATCCCTGACCATTGCTTACCACCCACTCCTGACTTCAGCTCCTTACCCATTAACAACACTGCTTGCTCCCCAGACTGTTGTATTCAAAGTCATGTAGCTGAGGTGTAGTTTGTAGATTATTTACTGAGCCTTAGTTAAAGGTTATTGAGTCCATAGATAGCTGCTCACCCCATACTCAAACTGTCAGACTTCACCTCACAGGCACCCAAACATTTCATTCATCATTGCCACTCCAACATTCTACGCAGCACATTCACACTGGCTGAGCAGCAGGGCCAAAGCAACAGGAGAGATGCATTAATACACAAGATATAACATATACCTAGTGATTTTAGCAGCTTCTTACCACAATGCACATGTGCGACATAGGCCACCCCCGTCCGCGCCACCCACGCCTCATGAACGCGCAAACAGTCGCTGGGTGAATTCGGCCTTTAGGTACCTACACAGCCTATTCCAATGCCTCTCATGCCGGGGACAACATTAATGTCGTGGAATGTCAACAGCCTCGACGACCGCAATAAACTCAGTGCTGTTTTTTAGTTTGTTAATAGTCAATACCAAATGGTCCTTTTCTCCTGGAAACACACCTGTTGGCCACACGCGGTCCTGTCCTAGTCCGAATCGACTACGACTTAGTCTTTCACTCCAGCCCCACCAAAGAATCCCACAGTACTGTGATCCTTATCCACAAAAACTTCCCCCTGGCTGTCACCTGCTCCCACACTGATACTGCAGGGGGGTATACACTAGTGGAGGGTTTCTTAGAGGGGTTTCATTACAATTTTCTCTGTGTATACATCCTTTCACAACTGGTAAAGACAACCCTCACTGACCTCATCTCTGTGATCAGCGGCCTCTCATCAAGCCGCACCATAATCAGAGGTGACTTCAACTCCTTAGCGGATCCATGACTCAACTGTACCGGTTTGGGTGATGTGGCACTGTAAGAGCCCGCACCCGTGAAACACTGGAGCACCTCCCTGGGTTCAGCGATGTCTGGATAATGTGGCATCCTTGTGAGGCCACCTAAACTCATGTGTCAGCGGCTCACTGCAGTCTTTCCAGATTAGACTATATATTCATGCCTGCCATTAACACACTACATACTAGAGGAGTGACCATTCTTAAGAGAGGGATCTCTGACCACACCCCCATAATGTTGACCATGGGCCTGCGCACCGATGGCCACAGACCGATGTGGCGGTTCAATGAATGTCACTTGCAAGACCCCCACTGTGCTCACCTCTTACAGCAAGAACTGGCAACATACTTTGAACTTAGCCAGCACTTAATGGCCGAGACACTGTTGGTGACAGTAAAGGCGGTCATGCGGGGAAGAGCAAATTTATTCCATTCTGGCCAGGGGAAAACATGCTCTCAAAGGAGAGCGGATCTGGAATTAGCTAAGCTAAAGAGAGAATGCAAGCACTCCCAGCTGTGTAACAAGCACACTATATGCCAATTGGTGGCGGTCTAGACCTCGTTGCATCCGGTATGCCTTGTTGGTTTACGGTACAAGCACGCGTCTATGAATTGGGAGACAAGCAGGGAAGCTGCTTCATTGGCTAACTACCTGTGACATGAGCTCCCGGCCGATCCCAGAGATCCGGAACTCCATTGGTGCTCCGCTCTACGCTTCTACTGAGATCACAGCCAAGTTTGCCACCTACTATTGCACTTTATGTGTTAAACAACAATGTGGTCCCACTCAAGACCCCGCACTCCCTCACAGCTGACCTTCACCTCACAAAACTGTCATCAACTTACAGAAAGATACCTGACCAACCTATCATCCTGACATCAGGCTCAGACGTCCTCCCCCCCTCGAATACTATTCCAAATTCAGGTTAGCCCTCCGCCCTTCACCTACTTAACCTCTATCAAGAGCCAGTGGAGAAGGACCTCTTTCCCCTGGAGCTGGACTTCGCCACCATTGTAGTCCACCACAAAACCGGGAAAGCTCCAGATGAGTGCTCTTCCTTCTGAACCATCTCTCATATTAATGATGAAATCAAGATATATTACAAAAACATGGCTAATCACCTTCTACCACTAATCATTACCCTTATTCACCCTGATCAATGCGGCTCTACACAGTGCGCAACGCGGCACTCGCCGGGTACACGCCTCGCTGGCCCACTACCATACACTTCATCTGTACGGCAGGGACTCTGGTCTCCCGGTCAACAAATTGCACCCATTTTCCCTCAAGGGAGACACTTCAATAATCAACTGGCAGTCCCAGCTCTCAATCCGACATCTTACCTCTAAATACCTGGCCATCAATATTGCCCTTGAGCTGAGAATGACCTGGAAACTCAACATCCGCCCCTAGAGCTACGAACCCTCCAGGACATGGCAAGATGGATTGATCTGCCACTTAATGTCTTGGGATGAGTAGCTCTTTTTAAAATGATGATCATGCCTCGATTTTTGTATGTCTTGCAAAACTTCCCCTATACATCCTGCAGACTTGGTTCAAGAAGCTCACTGGCCACATTTGCGTTATTCGAGGAATAAACCTCGCAATATCGCTTTGCAAAAATGCATTCAGTTCACACACAAGGGAGGCATGGCAATGGCCAATCCAAAGTTATGCCACTGGGTGTCTCAGATCCAAGTGCTCAGCGTCAGGCTTTATGGAGGGCGGACTGACCCTGTCTTCTGACGTGAGATGTCCCTTACTGGCTCGCCCCACCTGGACAGACCACCTTCCTTCGTCGCTGCTCGACTTGACGCACGTATCCAATCTGTGCAGGTGGACAGTCGTCTGGTGGGCCCTCTTAGATCGTAGACCCATCCAAGAGACCCCGCGATGGCATGGCATATGGCTGGTATAGGTGGCCCACCTGGAGGGATTCAGCAGTACGAAACCATTGGCATCTCGAGACTGGGTGATGTCTTGAGTGGTTTGCACAAGGTCTCCTTTGTAAAGCTTCAATCCAAATTCTCCTGCAATAAGTCACAATTTTACAAATACTTACAACTGCCTAAACGACTTACATCTCAGCACTGACTGACCTTCCCAAATACAACCCCATGGAACTCAAGATGACCATGAGTCCACTGGGGAGGGTGGTAATCTCAGTGAAATATAAATCGCTGGTTGTCAGCTCTCCTACCCCGCTTATGACCCTGAGGGAGCAGTGGGAGGGGTGGATAGGCCCCCTGGATGAGAGTGATTGGCACAATGCCTACAAGGCCCCCAGGGAACAGGTCATCTTGTCCCACCTGTGCCTTATCGCATAAAAAAATCTCCACCTGGCCTATCTCACGCCTTAAAAAATGGGAAAAAGGGGTGTGCTCCTCACTGCGACTTGTCCCAGGTGTGCCAGCGAGGACTGCAAGTTCCTACATATGGTCTGGAGTGCCCAGACATCACCCGATAGTAGAACAGGATCTTCTTTTTTTTTTTTTTTTTTTTAAAGAAACCTTTATTTGACTTCAAGGGGTTACAGACATGGGCCTACAACCCTTTGGGCCGGCCGCTAAGTAGCATGAGACGTACCATTCACCGTTATACAGATTGGTCAATCCGGGGAGCCCGTCAGTCCATCACCGCACCCAGTGAAGGCAGAAGCGATGGTTGAGTGGCAACATTAAATACGGTTTCAGTTTTCAATTTTAAAACTAAAAAACATTACACACAAACAAGGCAATAGACATTGTAAAGGACAGGACGCGCTCCCCGGGGTAGGGAATCAATGATCAGCGGCAGAAAAGGGAGGGGGCACGGGAACAGAGGAAAAAGCAAACTGTAACACACTCGTAACTTGAACAGACGAGGAATGCTCGGCTAGGGGGACGAAGAGGCATCCAATACAACAGCCAGTGGAGGGGCACAGATGTCTCCGCGATAAGCGTTCCACGGACCCCACACCCCAGTCCATTTCCGTGGCTTGCCTCTCGCCACATACACCGTCTTTTCTCTAAACATGCACCAATCCATATTCTCCTTCCACACCGAGATCGTGGGCGGCCTCTGGGAACCCCATAACTGGGCAATATTGCGTTTGGCCACCATATTTCCCAAAGTCGCCCACCGCGTCTGTGCCACATTATAATCATTTGGCTCCCACACGTTCAGCAGGCATCTCCTAGCTTCTGGAAGCAGAGCAACGTGACTGACTTCCTCCATTACCGCATGCACCCGACGCCAAAGGAGCGCCACCTCAGGGCATTCCCATATAACGTGAAGGAAAGTACCCAGCAAACCACAGCCACGCTTACACATCCCGTCCACGGAGAAACCCATGCGCATCAGGCGGGGACCAGTGACGTACACTCTATGGAGTATCTTTAGTTGTACGAACCGAAGGCGGGCCGGAATTGCCACCTCCCGCGGGGAGGCCAATGCCGAAACCCAGTCCTCATCATCTAATTCCAGACCGTCAGCCACCCAGATCTCCCTCAAGCGGGTCAACAGATCCGCCCGATCGTTGATAAGCTTTTTATAGATCAAGGAGATTGTGCTGTCAGGCACGTAGCCATCGAGCACCCTATCCTCCAGCGGGGAATTTTCCGGGATAGCGGTAGCATCAGGGAAAACCGAGCACAACGCATGACGGACCTGGGCATACCGGAAATACTCCCTATCGTTTAGCTTATATTCCGCTTTCAGCATTTCAAACGTTTTAAACTCCCCTTTCACCCAGAGGTCACTCACCTTACCTATGCCAATCATATCCCATTTCTCAAACCCTTTGGTTTTCCACAAACAGCCCATCCTTTCCGAAGCATACAGTGGAGTCGCTCGAGTCAGGCGGTCCTTCCAACCCATCGCAGCATTAGCAGCATGCCACACCCGTACCGCTATCTTTGTTGGGTCTGTCAACTGCACACCAGGAGACTTCGAATAGAGTGCTCTATTATAATCCCCCCCAGGCAATAGCATTTTATCCATCTCGAACGCCGGGTTCAGGGCCGGCCCGTACATCCCATGGTTCACCGCCGCCAATTGGGACGCCCAATAGTATCGCTTGATATCGGGGAGTGCAATACCTCCATCATACCAAGGGAGTGTCAATTTTGTGAGAGCGATTCGGGATTGCCCATCCCAGAACAACCGCCTCTGCAGGCTCTCCACCTCACGGAAATAGCGGGCCGGTATGACGTCGAGTGTATTTTGCAGTGCATACAGGAATTGTGGCAGCGACATCATTTTAAACAATGCCGCGCGCCCGAGCGGCGAAAACGGAAGCTGTCGCCACCTCGAGACGTCGGCCCTCAATCGTTGGAGTGGGGGGAGTAGGTTCCGCTCATAACGGGTCACAGGGTCCAAAGTTATGAACACTCCCAGGTATTTAAACCCTGACGGCGCAATCTGGATAGGGCAGCCACGCGGAAGAAGAGGAGCGTCCCCAGAGAGAACATAGACGCATGACTTGGCCCAGTTAATGACCAAGCCGGAGTTGCGACCAAATGAGTTCAGAACATCGACCAGTACTATCAAAGACTGCCGGGGAGATGTGAGGTACAGGAGAATGTCGTCCGCATAAAGAGAGATGCGGTCCTCAAATTCAGGCGTCCACCTAATGCCGCGCAACGAGGGCTCCCATCGTAACCAAGCAGCCAGAGGTTCCAGTGCAAGTGCAAAGAGGAGGGGTGACAGCGGACAACCCTGCCGCGTGCCTCTTCCCAACCCGAAGGGCGCCGACACTCTGCCATTCACAACTACCTGGGCCAACGGTTCCTCATACAGCAACCTCACCCAACTGATAAGCCCGGGGCCAAAACCAAATTTCGCAAGCGCCGCCCAAAGATATGGCCATTCTAGGGTATCGAACGCCATAGTGGCATCCAAGGACGCCAAGACGGCCGGTTCACGTATGTACTCCGCTCTGGCGAGCACTCCATGAAGACGCCTCAGGTTCAGGGCCGTATTACGGTGAGGTATGAAACCGGACTGGTCCGGATGGATCAAGTCGCCGACGACCCCAACCAGACGGTTAGCTAAAACCTTAGCAAGAATTTTAGGCTCAGCATTTAATAAGGAGATGGGCCTGTAAGAAATACACCGATCCCGCGGCTTCCCCTCCTTGTGAATGACGACTATGGTAGCGAGACGCTGATCATAGGGGAGGGAGCCCACGTCACGTGCCTCAAGAAACATGTCGCGGAGATGAGGCGTCATCTTGTCCGGGCGCAGTTTATACAGTTCAATGGGAAGGCCATTGGGACCCATGGCCTTGCCAGAAGCGATCGAGCGAATAGCCAAAGCAATCTCATCAGGCGACAACGTCGCATCCATCAGTACCCTATCCGCCTCTGACAAAGACGGCAACACTATATCTCTCAGCAGCAGATGAGTCATCCTCAAGGCCATTCGAGACTGGAGAGTATACGTCGCGGAAATAAGTCGCGAAACATTCAACAATTTCCACAGGGTCAGTCACACGCACACCATCCGCTCTCTCAATAACCGGCACCACTCGACTCGCTCTCTCCTTCTTGTCCAACCATGCAATCAATTTACCAGCCTTGTCCCCCACATCGTATAAGCGCCCCTGTTGCTCTCTACTCATCACTTTGGCAGCGTCAGTAACCAACGCTCTATAGTCAAGCTGCTTAAGACTAAGAACATGCAACGTATCTTTCGTAACACCCAACTCCAGATCCCCCTCCAACTTGGCTATGTCGTTTTCAAGGCGAGCCACCTCTACAGTCTTGCTTTTCTTGGAGTGGGAAATGAGAGAAAGAGCCTGCCCACGGGGCACTGTTTTGAAGGCTTCCCATAACGAGACAGCAGAGGACACTGACCCCACGTTTTCAGTGAAATAGCGCTCAATAGACTTGACCAGGTTCGCCCGGATTTTAGGATCACGCAGGTACCAGGGGTTAATCGGTGCCACCCTCCCCTCAGCCCCGTGGGTGACCTCAATGCTCAACAGTAGTGGGGAGTGATCGGAAATACCCCGGGCCAGATGTCTTACTTCTCTAATCATCACAGCTTGGGCCGCCGGCATAAGGACATAATCAAGTCTCGACAAACTCCCATGAGCTCCTGAGTGGAAAGTGTATTGCGCCTGCCCCGGGTGCATTAGTCTCCAGCAGTCTATCAGTCCGAGGGTATCTATAAACTCACTCAGCCAGGCCTGTGCCCCCGGGAGATCCCTGGGAGGGTGACGATCCGCCCCACCAGATACGACAGAGTTAAAATCGCCCCCCACCACCAAAACCCCCCCCGGGAGTCCCAGGACCATTCGCCCCAAATCAGCGAAAGTTACGGTCTGCAATCCAGGTGGGACATAAACAGAAACGAGCGAGATGGTTCTGCCCTCTCATCGGCCTACAAGTGCAGCATACCGCCCTCTATCATCATGGATCACATCGTCCACCTCCAACGGGAGAGAGGCTCTAATCAAGATGCCCACCCCACGTGAGCCAGAAGTGAAACCAGAGTGCACAACGAGACGATACCCCCTCCTATTCATAGCATGGCAAGAATTCCCAATTAGATGCGTTTCCTGCAGAAAGACAATATCTGGCGACAACCGTTTCAAAAACTGCAGCACTACTCCACGTTTAATCCTATCCCCCAAGCCATTCACATTCCACGAGAGTACTCTCAATCCCCTACCCCCCCATCCCATCCCCGCGCACAACTCCCCCCCCCCGAGAACACGATCCCGACCACCAGTCGTATGGCGTGACGTTGCCTTGTAGAACATTCAAACATTCCCCAACTCCCCCCCTCCCCACCAACCTTCCCGTTACAACTCCTCCCACCCTGCACCCCTGCGTGAGCCCATGTAGCCCCCCCAACTTGCAGTGTGCCTGTCGCCCTAACATTAACTACGCTACAAAAAGAAAACCCAGAGGAGGAAAGAGCCTCACTGAGCACCCCACAACCCCCGGGCATTGAAGGATAAGGCGCTGAATAGAAACACCAAACCAAAATATGGAAGTGTCATCACAATAGTCAGTCACCGGGAACCAAAAGTCTACTCCTGTCCAACCGAGCCCACTCCGTTCCCTTCGGTCTGTCCCTCTCGACGTCGTTGCTGAGGCAGGGTATCAAGCCAGTCTCCAACCTCCTCCGGCCGATCAAAGAAGTGTGTCCGGTCCTCAAACTCATCACGCAACCTGGCCGGAAAGAGCATCACATATTTCAGGTCCATGTCTCTCAGTCGCCGTTTGACACCCATGAACTCCTGTCGCTGCTTTTGGACCAATTGTGTGAAGTCCGGGTAGAAACTTATATGAGTGTTCTCGAACTTCGTCGGCCCACTCACCCTCGAGGCCTGCAGTATAGCATCCCTGTCCCTGAAATGAAAAATTCTGGCGATGATGGGCCATGGGGGAGCGCCCGGTTTGTGCTTACCACCCGGAACTCTATGGGCCCGCTCAACCGCAAAGAATTTACTCAAGCCTTTGGGTGCGAGATGGTTGATCACAAGGTCTTCCACGAAGAGGTCAGCCGCAGGGACCTCCGATTTCTCCGGCACCCCGATTATGCGCACATTATTCCGCCGAGCCCTACTTTCATAATCCTCCAGTTGACGGACAGACACAGCAGTGGACATCCGCAGATTACGGACCTCGGCTTGCAGGTCAGACACGTCCGTTACCAGACTCGACGTCGTCAGACCCAAGGATTTGACCTTTTCGTTCGTTTGTGAAAGGTCCGCTCTGACTAGTTTAACGTCGATCAAAACTGCGTCCAATTTATGGGCCAATGTATCGAATCGCTGGCCGACCGCCGCTTTCATCTCATCGATGGCACCCATGACGTCCTGCAATGTTAACTCCGTTGACGATCCCGGGCCATCCTTGGGTCTCTCCGGTGACTTATGCGGGCTACCAGGGGAACCTCTCAACTGGGTATAGCGGTCCATGTTGTTAGCTTGGGTATGAGCTCCCCGCCTAGTCGTCTTGGATTTTTGCTTATCTCCGTCCAATCTAGCCGCCATTGTCTGATGGTCGCCAAGGGTGTCGGCCACCAACACGATGAGCGATCCCCGGAGAACCAATCTAGGGAGCCTCGGCGATCCCAAAAGGTAGTCCCGGCTAGTGTCCAAGAGCAGGCAGGATACCCAATCGTCCCACTATAAATGTGTGCTGACAATCCAAGGCCCCTCAGTTTCAGCGAGGAGACCCGAAAGTGAAAGTAGGGGGTGTGCACCGGCCCAAGTCCTGCATGCCGTTGTTGTTCACTTTCTGCCCGGGCACCATGCCAACTCGAGTCCGGGGCAAGGTCCGGAGTAGGCCGCCAACTTGGAATCGATACTATTCTGGTTCCCGATGTCCGATTTGAATTTGGACAGCAGGTATCACCTCCACGTAGGTTCGCCCGTAGAAGCCCGTCGATAGAATCAGGATAAATTCAGGATAGACGTGGGAAGTTGTGGAGGCCCTCGGGAGCCCTGTGCCTACGCGGCCATCTTGGTTGCGCGCTAGGCTCCTCCCCCGGAACAGGATCTTCTTGATGTTCTCCCCAAACCTTGAATGACTGAACAACTGCTCCTTTGAGTTGCTCTACTGGGGATCCTAGAGAACCTGGGCAGCAATAGGGGAGAGTGCATCTTAGCTACAGTCGCTAAAAGAGAGATTGTGCGTAATTGGAAGGTGGCCCATGCCTCCTCGCAGGCTAACTGGAGAAAGGCAATAGAGTTGAATGCGTAATTAATGGAACCTGTATATACAATGAGGGGCCAGCCCCATAAGCACCCTAAAATCTGGGGAAGATGGTGGAAACGCTATAGTATACTTCTGCCCTAAGGACTGAGGCTGCAACTCCACCCACACTGGGCGTCGTGCCACCTGTTAATTGGTCTAAATGTGGTGTTTGCAATGTGTGTATTTGCTTCTACCTTTTTTTTTTGTTCCTTCATTCCCTCATGGTTGTATGTTCCCCCAGGTTTCAACGGATGTGTAAACTCAATAAAATGGTTTATAAAAAAAGAAACACCTGGCTGAGTCCCTGTCTCTCCTCACCATCTTTCCCTATGTGCAGTTTTTTAGGTCTCGCCTGAGCCAGCGCATGCGCTGCTCTGCGAGACATTTAGTTAGGGCTTTTCAAAGTGCTGCCATACTGCCTTGCGCTTGCGTTTACGCACACACACACGTGTGTAGCTGCCAGCTTTTAGCGCCCTGGCCTCTCCTTCTTTCGTGCGCACCACTTAAGTGTTTTTTCTTTATTGCGCGCGCACACATCTCACGGACTTGTTTTCTTTTGCTTCTCCCCACCCCACCCCCACATATCGCGTCTCCAATGCTTGTTGAAGTTTACCTCCAGTGACCTAAACTGGCATAACTAACTAGTTTGTGAACTCTCTTCCAGCTGGAGCCCAGTTGGTGGTCTTTATCCATTTACAGGTCTCACTCATTTCCATGTGAGACAACAGTTGACTTCCCAAAATCCGGCAATGCATGTGGTGTGAAATAGCACTCCGAGTGTTGATGGCTGGCTGGCCAAATACACAAACATCCGCCTTCCTCGCTAAGAAGATGTGATTGGCTCTTTGACTTTACCTGGGTGGCTCTTGGGCTGCAGGACTGCGTTATCTCGAAAGATGCCTCTGTTGTGTGCGTTCAATCACTATGCCTCTCATACTTCTTGAGGTAAACAAAATAAACACTGATGGGGACGAGAATGAGTAAAATATGCTTGCAAGGGTTAGCAGAAGCCTATATTATAATGTCTAAACGCATAATGACAATAGAATAATGGAAATGTGTTTTACATACCGCTGCGTACTGTACTTCTGCCATTTCTAAGTGCTTTAGTCACAGGTGTTATTACGTTTCTGCTCTTGTAGTTGTTAAAATGTTTTGTGAAACTTTAAAATTTCAAACATTGAACTTTTTTGTTATGAAAGCCATGTGACTTGTAATTTATAGAGTGAAGACACAAAAAGCAGGCGCGGCGAAACAATTACACTGTAAAGGTATACTAATAATTTAAGTTTCCGCCGGATTTTCCACCACTATCACAAGTACTTGTGTTCTTGTTCAATGTAACGGGTGTTCGTGTAAAGGGCTCCAATACTTTTGGGTCGAGTTCGCTTGATATGAAACTGCAAAAATAGTTAAATTTCCGCCTCTATTGTACTATTGTGCAAACTCTTGGAGACGTGAGCGGCGGAAGGGAGGAGTTAGCTGTAATCATATGTTGTTTAATGCTAGCACTTAAGTGGCTAAACGAGTATTATAACCGAAGTTCGAACACTCAGCTGTGATTTTTGCCACCCGTCATCATTATTCGATAACCCTTGCCTTCTTAGCAGCTCTGATGGGACCTTATTAAGGGGGCGGCACATGGACCTTCATGTGCAGTGCAGGGTACTGCGCGCTTTACGGATGAGGGCGGGCTCCACTGATGTCTGGTGAGCACTCAGCATTTGTGCATGTGTGAAGCAGGGGACACCCGGCACCATGGCTGTTGTCACCCTGCTGCTGCTCACACCACTTAACAACAGGCAGTCTGACAAGCCCACCAGCCCCCTTGGTGCTAATTCACGCTGAAGTGATGGGTGAAATGCTAGACTCGGTGCTCACTTTGAGCTAGTGGCTTCAGGTTCGGCACATCAGCACTCATTTTTGGGACCCGCACTTATTTTTCCCCAACAAATGTTGTTCCAGTGCAAGACAGTGGCAAGCATTTGCAATGCAATAGGTCTCGCAGTTGCGAGAGTTTCGGCTATTGGCATTGTAAATTACAATGCTTTTTAGGTCTCCCCTACGCAGCGCGCATGCGCTGCGTAGGAAAAAGACCTTTAGCCATCTATTCCCTTTTTCAGGCAAAAACATGCACGCATTCCATTGCTTAGAATGGCAACGCGTGCACGTTTGGCGATTCCCTTGAGGGAGCGAGCGGCGCCATCTGGTAGCAATTATCGCTCTCGCAAGGGAAACGCTGCGCGTCCCTGCTCTCGGCCGCACTTCTCCCACTTGAGGCGCATGCGCTTGTTATTTCCGTTTAGCGCGCGCACACACAACTACCGGGCTTAGTGCTTTCACCTGATATTGTCCGATTACATTACATTAGGCCACACCCACTTGCCTGTCCCGCATAATTATAGCGCAAACTTGAACCAAGGGCATTATATCTCTTCACACGGAAATCAGCTCCCCTTTCACAACAGTTTTAAGCACAGTGTAACAAAGCGATTTGCATGGAGTCACAAGATGCTGCGCCTGAGCCGAGATTCTAACCTAGTTACCCAGTTCTAACATCCGCAGCCCTGGCTGCAACGGGTGTGATATTAGGAGATTTGTCATTAGAAGAAGCACTCCCTGAGCTGTGAATACGTAGTGCTTTCACCTGATATTGTCTGATTACATTACATTAGGCCACACCCGCTTGCCTGTCCCGCATAATTATAGTGCAAACTTGAATCAAGGGCATTATAGAGCTTTACACAGAAATCAGCTCCCCTTACACAACAGTTTTTAAGCACAGTGTAACAAAGCGATTTGCACGGAATCACAAGATGCTGCACCTGAGCTGAGATTCTAACCTAGTTACCCAGTTCTAACATCCGCAGCCCTAGCCGCAACGGGTGTGATATTAGGAGATTTGTCATAAGAAGAAGCACTCCCTGAGATGTGAATACGTAGTGCTTTCACCTGATATTGTCCGATTACATTACATTAGGCCACATCCGCTTGCCCGTCCCGCATAATTATAGCGCAAACTTGAACCAAGGGCATTATAGTGCTTCACACGGAAATCAGCTCCCCTTACACAACAGTTTTTAAGCACAGTGTAACGAACTTAGCGCCACCACAGCATCACTGAGCACCACCACAGCATCACTCAGCACCAACACTGCATCACTCAGCACCACCACAGCATCACTCAGCACCACATCAGTCTCACTCAGCATCGCCTTTGCACTAGTACACCACCACATCATCATCACTCAGCAAGACATGAGTATCATTCAGCATCACCTTAGCATCGTCTCCACACCAGTCACCACCACCACCACTACCACCTCAGCATCCCTCAGCACCACCTCAGCCTGCTCTCGGAATCTGGCATCTGTTGATTCTCCCCTAGCATCTGGCCGCTGCTAGTGTTATAATACAGGTACTAGTTCCCAACCTTCACCCTCCGATTGTTTATGCCCCCTCAAAAAAAAGCTTTAACAAACAACCATTGGAATAGGCAGAAACAAGTTGCCAGCATTGCAAGAACAAAAGAAAACTGAGGACATTTTTTACTGTAAATACTTGTTTTAATATGGTCGTTCAGTTGTACATAATGCCTTCTTAGTCATATATAAGGTAACAAAAATGCTTCTGACACTTTTTTATTAAAACTTTTCAGCAAGCTGCACAGCAGCCACACTTCTCTACAGCACAGCTTAAAGACATTGGCAAAGTCAATAGCTCTGGCTAAACACTTATAAGGCCCCAAAGGCGAGACCTATTGGCTATGCCAGTGCTTGTTATACCATTTGTCAGTTTCTGAAATTGTCTTTTCACGTTTTGTCTATTGTATTTAATATGAATCTTAAAGTAGGCTTACATCCTACCTCCTTGCTTTCCTTGCTTTTCATTGGTTCCTGTGCTCGCCACTTACTTTTCCTCTATTTCTATTGGCCGCAGCATACTGTTTCCTGCATTTACCAATGCTTGTATGCATGTTTCTGTGTTGTTCCTCGTGTGCTTCTTTTATCAGTTTCTCATTGCCAAAGTACTATTTCCACCTGCTTTTGTGGAACCATTTTTTAAAGGTTTTGCATGCACAGCGCTTGTTTATATTATTTCTTTTGAACATGAACTAAGAATGCATGTGTCTGCTGCCTTGCTTGCACCAGCCCACGTCCCTCCCACCACCTTCTTCCTAGTGCTACTTGGAAACGGGACCCCACTATATTCACTTTTATAACCTCACGCGCAAAAAAACACCTCCTCCATGGGCTGATGGGCCCATGCAAAGACAGCCCCTTTGATAATCTTTGTGCTGTTAATTTTGTTTGGTCATAGCTGGAAACTACCATCTGTTGTGCTTCGATCGGAGCTGCTGAAATGGGGAGATCTGATGTGTGTCAGTGTTGTGTGCATGTGCTAGTGCCTCCCTGTTATTTGGTGGTGTCGTCTCCCTGCTTGTATTATTTCTTCTGAACACGCACCAAGAGTGCATGTGTCTGCCTCTCTCGCGTGCACCAGCCCCCGTCCCTCCCATCTACTGCCTCCTTCCACTGCTTGGCCCCTCCCCACTTAGTTGCTTACCCCAGCAGTCCAAGTATTCAATAATCCTCAAAGCTTCCCCCTTGTCCTCTTCCTACTTTTTCTCCGGGACAGCGTCTATCACATAGATGCTGGCAATGAGTTGGTGACCCAGCCTATGTACAGCAACCAGATGATGTTAGTCATGCCACCGAGGATCACACCAGTGGACACCAAAGTTTTGGTTTTCCTGGAGCAGACCATTCTGATATCCCTCCATATAGCTCCAAAATTCACAATCGAAAGGCGCTAAATATACCCATCCTCCCGCCAGCACCTTCCCATTTAAAGAGCTAACATTCCACTGACTAAAATGCCTCTACCTGTTCTTGGATCCTAATAACCCAGTATTTGTAAAGCGTGTGCGAATCACCCCTAAGGGTCTCAAGGCGCTGGGGACTGTTGGAGAGATTAATTGAGCGATTGCCCAGAGTCACATGGTGCTGGGCTGAGCTGGTGCCGGCACGCAAACCGTGAGCCCCATGCTCCAGAGTCAGCCGTCCTGGCCCCTGCACCACACCTCTCCCTCGATCCTGGCAGCAACAGCGCAGCATTAGCGCGTACTATGGGATAGAAGAATACACACTGCACTGGCTGGCTGCTTCATGAGAGCCAGTTCCTGTCAAAGCGGGGGGAAAAGTTATCAGTGAATTGGTTAAATGTTGTTAACTTAGTTTTCCAGCTTGCGCTGCTTCCCAATGCAGCTAGCCACAGTGATTATCACGTCCACGGCAGTAGCAGCATTCAGGGAAACCGGTCTGCACTGAACCCAGATGACAGCTCTACAGCCCAATGAGGGCCTGGCTGCAGTGGTGGTGTTCACAGTGCAGCCTGGCCAAACAACGAGATGAGAGGTGTAGGTTTCTCGGCGCGAGCATGTCTGCACATGGCATGCATGGCAGGAGGCGTGATATGTGCAGGTGTGCTGTGACATGTGAGTCTGTCAAGCTGCAGCTTGTACAAATACCACGTTTTTTAGATTCCACTTCCATTTTTAGGTTTTTAGGTCTCGCATGCGCTGCTCTGGCGAGACATTTAGTAGGTGGGTTTTGAAAGTGCTACCCACATTTTTGTGCTGGCTACAAGCTTCAGTGCACGATGGCGTGCACGTGCACAGCTGCTCCCCGCATTCCCCCCTCCCTTCTCGCCCAGCCATCTGCCTTTCCTGCGCCAGCCTTCAGCACCATGCCCCTCCCCCCGGTGCTGTGCGCGCATGCCTAGCGTGCTTTAGAACGTCATCGCGATCACTTTCGCTTTCAGAGTGATCGCGATGACTTTCGCTTTTACGGCCGCGCGGCGTTACTTTTACTGTCACGCGGCCAATGCTTGTTACTCAAGCCAAGGTTTCCTCCTATCCTCTTCAGGAATAAATCACCATGTCTATTGAGGAGGGGAACGTGTTTTATAAAAGTTTGTAAATGCCCACAAGCCCGTGCGTTTCCGGATGTTCACCAGCTTTCCAAGGTATTTCTCGCCCAAGAACCTTCTCTCATTATCATTAGGAACAGATTTCACGTGTAAACTCGAGTTTTCTGACTATGTAACACAAATTTACACCATTAAAGACTACATTCTCGCACCCAAGGCTCACGTTTCCCCAGTGGGGGCCCATCTTTGAGCCTTCTAGAGCTTAAAAGTCCTTGTGCTGCCTACCATTCATTTTAATAAGTATGGCAGGCGGGTGCGTGCGCTGCGGATTATAGACATGTTCAGTGAGCCTGATGTGAGGTGTACAGGACATGAGCTCTGGCATCAGGCTTGTAAACAAAGACCTTAAACGTAGATGGTAGGATGGCTCAGTGGGCTGATGGTGTTGAAACAAATGTTTATCTGCAGGTCAGGAGTTTGAATCGGACCAGCCCCTTGCATCATTCTGACAGTAGGTACATTTAGTTATGTTAGACTTAGAGTGTATGTTAGAAATTCCTCATGGTGGAGAGGTGCAGTAATATGAAAAAAATAGGGCATTACTATTATTGCATTTATGCTGCACAAAAGTGTGATAATCGTGAGGAGAATAGAAAACCCAAATGTTGTGATTAGCTTGCATTCTAAACATCCAGGAATTGTAAAAGTAAATACACTTGGTGCATGTTGATGTGTGTGCTGCTTCTTTTGGCTTTAAATTGAGAAAATCACTGTGGATTCTGCGAACTTGTAGAATTTTCTTGTACAATTTACCCTTTTGTGAACCCTTAAAACCAGTTCCAAAGATTTCTCATACGGTGCCACAACTGAAAGTGCGGTCTGATCTGTGTGGAGCCAACTGGAGCATTTACGCCTAGTAATAGCTCTGCTTTCCCGAAATCATGGTCTTCATTACTGAGTTCCTTCCCGATGCCACTTTCTGGCAGATGAGCTTCAGGATCAAAGTGGGCTCATTTTATTGACCTACTTAAAAGAGTTTCCTTATAGAGATAGCGATGCACTGACCTCTACTGCCAGGATTCAGCTCCTGCGCCTAACGGGTATAACTTACATGGGTCAGATTGCTTGAATCGTGCTTCTCACTGTTGCTGATTCAGAGGGCACATTAAACACGTTGGTAATTAATTGTAAGCGCCGAAGGTGCCTTAGAGTTTTTGCCTTAAGTGAAGAGAAGAATAAACAAGCATTGGCATAGCCAATAGGTCTCGCGTTTGGGACCTTATAAGTATTTAGCCATGCAACGGTTAATGTTGTTGCACCAAGGATATTGTGCTGCATAACTAAATACTTACAAGGTCCCGAAAGCGAGACCTATTGGCTATGCCAATGCTTGTTTACTTTTCACGCTATGTACTTTGGAGAAACCCCACTCAGGTTCACGATATCAAAATACTCTACTCAACACAATCTTATTTTATGTAAAGTTCAAGTAAGGTGCAAGAAATTTAGTTTTTATCAATCAATCAATCAATCAATCAAAGCTTTATTTCGACATATAATATCATAAAAGCACATTTATACATAAAACACAATTCATGAACATACATATTAAAAACATGTCGTAAAAGAATCTTTTTAAATAGAATAAATATATTAAAAATGTATTAAACTTTGACAGCTTTGTGGATAACACAAAATAATCAAATTGATCTAATTTCCTTCTGCCTAATCAACCATGCCCAACCTAATAATTTGGCCACCCCGCACACTATAGTAGTATTGGCGTCAGTCTTGAGAATTCTCAGTGCAGCAGAGTGGTCCCTCGTTCCGAGCTGCAAACAGACAGGTTTGAACCATTTCATTCTGGGTTTTACATATGCTGGGCAGACAAAAAGGAAATGGGAAATATTCTCAATAGCGCCCAAGCAATTTGGGCAATCCAGAGGAGTCTTGTGTGGAGGATTCCACTTGCTAGTGCGATTGCGAAGGGGAAGGTTCCAAACCTAAACTGAATAAAGAGTGATCTGTCCCTGGGCTTCGTAATGAAATCTAGATAGGGTTCCAAGTGGGGCGTAGGCTTATGCTGGCGAAATGCCTCAGTCAGTCTGCCAGGGTTTGGCTCTCTCGACTCCTGTGCATCAACCCATGCCCAAAAAGCTCTTTTGGTTTCTTCCTTGGATAATGGTGCCCCAGAATCCCAATCGGTTGTGAGGCCTGTTGCCACCAGAAGCTTCTTGATATTAGTAAGCCAACCAATATTGTGGGCACCTTGAAGATTCATGACCTCTCTTAGGCCGTCAGCATAACGAGAGAGCTCGCGGGTGCGCCATAACCGTGCCCAGTATAAAAGAGGGCGTAAGGTGGCTAAATCTTTAATGGAGCGCCTACCAAAATCACTCAGTAATGGCTTAGTCGGAGTTCCCCTTGGGAGTGATACAAGCTCCCTAAAGAACTTGTTTTCTCCGGTAACAAGTGCGTCTACACAACAAAAGCCCCATAGTTCTGCACCATAGAGAGCACAGCCTACCGCCTTTGCAGCATATATATCCAGGACTGGGGCGATGGGTTTGGTAGTGGACGCGCGTAATTCCCTTCCTAAAGCTCCTACTACCCGCCTATGGTTTAACACCATTTTATCAATATGGGGCTGCCATTTGAGTTTATCAGAGATTCTGATCCCCAAGTAGTCGAACTCTTTAACCGCTCCAGTGGTTTTCCATCAAGAGTCAAGGTGGATCTGAAGGATCTGGTTGGGTTAAAATAAAGGAGTTTAGTTTTGGATGTGTTGATGACAAGACCCCTCATCTTGCAAAACAGAGAGAAGCGATCCAATAGCTTCTGCAATCCTGCTGGTGTTTTTGATATTAGAAGCGTATCATCCGCAAAGAGTAATGCGGGGACTTTGTCGCCCACCAGAGCAGGGACGTCAGCATTAGCTTCAAGCAGGAAAGAGACTACACCATTCACAAAAAGTGTGAAGAGTGTAGGAGCCAACACACAACCTTGACGAACCCCTCTGTTCACCGGGATTTTGTCAGTTTTTTGCTCCTGGGAACCCCATCTAATACGAGCAAAATTACCTTCATGCATCCGGATCAGAAGATTCAGGATGTAAGGTGGAATCCCCATCTCCTCCAGGATTGACCACAAGCGATCACGGGGGACCAGATCAAAGGCGGTCTTGAGGTCAATGAAGGCCAGGTAGAGGCCGTCCTTGCCAATAGTGACCACCTTCCAGTATAGGAGCACTAGCCTAAATGCCTGGTCGATCGTGCTTCTGCAGGTTCTAAAGCCTGCCTGGAACTGTGTAATAATATTGTTGTCATCCACCCAAGAGTGGATCCTCTCCAGGAGGACCCTACCAGCCAACTTCTGTCCAGTATCTATAAGGCTAATTGGGCGGTAGTTGGCTGGGTCCCCCCTGGGGCCCCTCTTGTAAATGGGGATTACTTCAGCTCCCTTCCAGGACTTCGGTACCGGTGAGCCTTCCACCAAAGCATTGATGAAAATCTCGAAATACGTGGCCCATCCATCAATGTTAGCTTTAAATAAGTCACCCGGGATACCATCTGGTCCCGGGGCCTTAGCGGATACAATCCTATTAATAGCTATCTCGACCTCTCTCTTCTCTATCCTGGTAAATAAAAACTGATCAGGATGAGGGGCGGTGGTCCCCGCACGAATGCAAGGGTCTCCCATTTGCTCCTCCCCTACATATAGTTTCCTGAAATGGTCAAACCATTCCCTATCCGTTATGTGATTTAGAATTTGGTCCAGTTCGTGGCCAGTGGATCTTCTCACTATAGACCAGAAGAGCTCGCCATTCTTTGAGTGGCTCGCAGTTTTTAAGCTGTCCCAGCGCAGTTCTTCCCATTCCTGCTTGGCTGCTGCAAGGGCCTGCCTGTATTGCAATCTTGCTTGCCGGACCTCACCCAGGTTGTTGGATTTGATAGCAAGGACCAAGCTATCTTTTTTCAATCTGCAACTCTCGTTAAACCACTTGTGTTCTGACTTAGCACTTGGTTTGCGCTTTTTGCTATGGTCAAGAAACAAGGTGCTGATCGAATCTATGGTTTCCACAAAGACTTTAGCTGCAGCAGCAGGGCCAACCTTATCCCTGCAAACTGTAGAAAGCCTAAGGGTCTGGTTAGCAAGAATTTCTTCAAGAGTGGTTAGTTTTGAGTTACTCAAAATAAACTTGGGCCATTTAAGGAACCTGTTGCAGTTAGATGGCAGAACTGCCTTGGATAGCATTTGCATACCAGATGGAGGGGTTTGCTCTTTCCTAAGCCACATTTCCAACATGTTGAGGGACAAGGGGTTATGATCGCTGTTAATTGTTGGTATGATAGTCATATCTACAACAAATTTCCATGCCCTCCTGTCAACCAATATGTAATCGATTCTGCTTTGGCAAGAGACCCTATTAAAAGTATTTGCTCCCTTTGCGTCAGAGGTCGTGCGCCCATTAACAGCTCTTAGCCCAAATTCTATCGCTAGAGCATTTATTTGGATTACGACCGGTGACCATCTCTTTACAGGCTTAAGTGATAATGAGGGAATACCCCATCTAGCATCCTCATCGTGTATTCCCAGGATGTCATCTGTGGCAAGCGGTTCAAATGAGCAGTTAAGGTCGCCAGCAACAAAAAAAAGGGAGTCAGGAGGACAGGAATGAAGCATATCTGAAAGGGCTGTGATGGTAGGAGATTTTGCGCCCCCTTGGGTTCCTCGGGCATAAACATTAAAAAATTCCCATGTATAGTTGCTCTTGGTACACTTGATGGAGAGTCTCATTACATCTAGTGTGGAGCAACTATTAAGGATAATCCTAAGGTTAAGTTCTGCTCTGACCCATACCATAAGTCCACCTGATGGACGGCCGCGACCTGTCGAGGTAGCTGGGGCAAAAAAACAACAGAACCCCGGTTTGTATAATGGCTCGAGGCTCCAGGTTTCCTGGAACAAACATAGGTCATATCCCTTGATAAAATCATTCCAATCCGGAAGAGAAAGCTTGCTACGCAGACCTGCCACGTTCCAAGAGACAAGCTTAAGGTAGCTAGAGGAGCCATCACAGGGAATTGGAACGCTTAAGGGATGGTCCAAATGATGATCAGTAATATTAGTAGACCTCTGTGGTGGAATGACCAAAGTAGATAGTTCCGGACCCGGATGCTCTGATGATATAGTAGCATCAGATATACAACAACCTGGGGGGAGCAAGGGACTACTTGGTGCACCTCCCCTGGCCTTCAGTCAATCAACAGCCTCTAGACTACTGAACCGGTTTTGCATGGAGATAGAGTCTAAAGGTGGTGGGGGTCTAGACCAGCCCCCTTGTGGCAATCCCCTCCCATTCCGATGAACAAGAGTCCAACCATCCGATGTTGTGGCAAAATGGCCAGGGGGGTAGAAATAGGTCAAAGGAAGGGCACTAATAGATGCTCCTAAGCTAGGATGTCTCCAGTTGCAAATGTACTCCACTATTTTGGGGTCATTGAAGTTGATTAAAATACAATCCCCCCTTATATTCTTCGCCAAGTGGCCTACCCATAGCACCCTCCTAACCATGAGTATCTTACAGGCTTTGTGCATTGGCAGTGGTCTGTTTTTGTTGAGCCAGTGCACAACCCTGTTCCTCAGAGTTATGGGGGATTCAACTTTATATTTACCCAGTTCGGGGACCCCTGTTAGGATGACGACAAATGGGGAAACTTCAGGAGGCAAGTTCGGAATGTTTTCCCCCCTTGAGGTCTGGGATATAGGGATCCTAACATCCTCTTTGGGCTGGGTTATGTTGTGCTGGGCGGGTTTCATATGATCGGACACTGCTGTGGACTTGTTAGCTACTGCTAGAGCCTGATGGTCTGAGGGCGGTACTACCTGGTCATGGAGAGCAGCCGGGACTTTTTCTACTCTAATATTATCCGGTGGTTTGGGAACCCCAGATTGATCAATGTTGTTTAAAGAATCAATAAATCCCCCAAGACCTTGTTCAATCCTAAGTAGATGTTGTTCAATCTTGTGTATTCTATCCTCAACAGGGCGGAGGAGAAGCCTAATTGCATCATATATGTTGGATAACTCAGGAGTCCTTCCCTCATCCCTAGCTGTTACACTTGTCCCCCCACTATCATCCTGTCGCACCATTCTAACGGGTAATGAGTGAGCTGTGGGTGCAACTTTGTTTGCTGATACAGCCAAAGTGGGCTGCTCCAAAGGAGCGGGGGTCATTCTAGGGTTTCTGGGGTGGGTCAAAGGTTTTTGTTTTTTTCTGCCGATCTTGCCCTACCCACCATTAATGAAGGTGCACCCCTGTTTGTTTTTAGGAATGGCCCCAGGATGCCTCTCACGCAGTTGCCTAGTGCTAGGCTCTGGTACTGTACTGGGAGCAAACAGCAACAGGCAAGGAGAGGTCAGCAATGAGTCAGAGACTGTGGACTGTTCTCCCAAGGAAACAACAACTGTTCCACTGGGTAACAAATCCAGGGTCAGGGAATCAACATCATAACATGGAGTAGCAGCGCCATTAGAAGCTTGTTGTACAGGGGAGCGCGCATTAGCAATATGGCCCATTGAGGACCTCCTGGCCGCCGCAAGGTCCTGTGAAACTCGACGTTCCAGCAGCGTAATTTCTTGGTCAATAACACAGTTAACCTTAGTAATAAATTGATCCATAGTTCCTGTAAGATGAACATTGGCCACTCTACCTTTAGAGTCTTTCGGTGGCATAGTGGAGGCCGGGAGGTCGAGATAACAAGTTTAAGCACAGTGGGCTTCACGGGTCGGGCAGGGACCGGACAGAGCAAGGGAGGGAAATGAAACCAACAATCTGTGCAACACCACCAATATAGCCCTAACGTTGACTCTCATAAAAAAGAAAGGGCAACAGTACCTTTACACATACGCTGGAGATGCGTCGTTAGGGGGGTTGCCCAGTCCAGTCTGTTCCTGTCAGTGACGGGCAAGGACGGGCCCGCCCGCGCTGCGGGGCACCGGCAGTGGAGAAATAGGGCCCAGGCACTGCCTGATGATGACGACGGCAAGCGCCTGGGTCTGAGGCTGCTGGGAAATGTAGTCTTTCCCCCGCGTGCCGTTCCCCTCACAGCAGCGCTGATGGCACTGAAATGCAGGTAGGCAGCTTCTCTGCTCCCCAACGGTGGCCGTTCCCCTCACGGAGGGCTCAAGGAGGCTTTGGTAGGCTCAAGTTTCGTAGGTCTCCCCTCAATAGGCGCGTCCCGCGCTGCGGGGCACCGGCAGTGGAGAAATAGGGCCCAGGCGCTGCCTGATGATGACGACGGCAAGCGCCTGGGTCTGAGGCTGCTGGGAAATGTAGTCTTTCCCCCGCGTGCCGTTCCCCTCACGGCGGCGCTGATGGTGCTGAAATGCAGGTAGGCAGCTTCTCTGCTCCCCAACGGTGGCCGTTCCCCTCACGGCGGGCTCAAGGAGGCTTTGGTAGGCTCAAGTTTCGTAGGTCTCCCCTCAATAGGCGCGTCCCGCGCTGCGGGGCACCGGCAGTGGAGAAATAGGGCCCAGGCGCTGCCTGATGATGACGACGGCAAGCGCCTGGGTCTGAGGCTGCTGGGAAATGTAGTCTTTCCCCCGCGTGCCGTTTCCCTCACGGCGGCGCTGATGGCGCTCAAATGCAGGTAGGCAGCTTCTCTACTCCCCAACAGTGGCCGTTCCCCTCACGGCGGGCTCAAGGAGGCTTTGGTAGGCTCAAGTTTCGTAGTTCTCCCCTCAATAGGCGCATCCCGTGCTGCGGGGCACCGGCAGTGGAGAAATAGGGCCCAGGCGCTGCCTGATGATGACGACGGCAAGCGCCTGGGTCTGAGGCTGCTGGGAAATGTAGTCTTTTCCCCGCGTGCCGTTCCCCTCACGGCGGCGCTGATGGCGCTGAAATGCAGGTAGGCAGCTTCTCTGCTCCCCAACGGTGGCCGTTCCCCTCACGGCGGGCTCAAGGAGGCTTTGGTAGGCTCCAGTTTCGTAGGTCTCCCTTCAATAGGCGCGTCCCGCGCTGCGGGGCACCGGCAGTGGAGAAATAGGGCCCAGGCGCTGCCTGATGATGACGACGGCAAGCGCCTGGGTCTGAGGCTGCTGGGAAACGTAGTCTTTCCCCCGCGTGCCGTTCCCCTCACGGCGGCGCTGATGGCGCTGAAATGCAGGTAGGCAGCTTCTCTGCTCCCCAACGGTGGCCGTTCCCCTCACGGCGGGCTCAAGGAGGCTTTGGTAGGCTCAAGTTTCGTAGGTCTCCCTTCAATAGGCGCGTCCCGCGCTGCGGGGCACCGGCAGTGGAGAAATAGGGCCCAGGCGCTGCCTGATGATGACAACGGCAAGCGCCTGGGTCTGAGGCTGCTGGGAAATGTAGTCTTTCCCCCGCGTGCCGTTCCCCTCACGGCGGCGCTGATGGCGCTGAAATGCAGGTAGGCAGCTTCTCTGCTCCCCAACGGTGGCCGTTCCTCTCACGGCGGGCTCAAGGAGGCTTTGGTAGGCTCAAGTTTCGTAGGTCTCCCCTCAAGAGGCAGTAACCAAAATATGCATGACTATAATTTACATGTTCAGGTGTAAAGGTATGGTTGTGTTTTTCTGTTGTCACAACTGCCTAAGAAAGTCTCAGGCGTGCATCGGAGACCTATCCACGAGAGCTATTGATCTTACGCGTTGTTCAGTTTACAGTACTGTTCTATTCCATTTGGTACCGGGAGCACAAATCCGCACGCCTAATATGTTTAAGCAAGAACACAAACCTTTCTGCAAGCCCTGCTCCTACATTGTCGTGACATTGTTGGTACTCTAAGTCCGCGCTTCATTTTTATTTAAAAAAATATCTGGGCTCTCATCGGGAGGCCACTGAGGTTGCACCACACATTGCCTCTGCCCTGCTGCCATTGATAATAACAACACAAAGACTAACCATCACACTCCTTCACGTGGGACGATTCGGACTATTCCATTACAAATCCCTGTTTCTGACCATAAAATAAAACATTAATATGTCCTGGAATATTAACACGAAATAGGCGGATAGGAAACACCTAATGCATTTATCAATTCTTGTTTCTGCTAGCTATCACGTTCAGGCATCTCCTCTCCTTCTTCTCTCTCATTTAGTAACTTTCTGTTCCTCCATCATTCTACTTTTCCTTCCTTCTGTTCACGTTCTCTTCCCATGTCCTCCATCTTCACCATTACACTATCTACATTTCTCTGACAGCTTTGAAGAATGGCGACGTGCGGTTGGTGGGGCACAGCCAGCCGAACGAAGGCCGTGTGGAAGTTTACTACAACAATGCGTGGGGCACGGTGTGCGATGACAACTGGGACATAAAAGACGCTGATGTGGTCTGCTGGCAGCTGGGTTTTGCGAACGCGACCCGGGCCATGAAAGGCGGAAGCTACGGACAAGGTAAGTGAAGAAGAGAAAGGTGGAACGGCATTCAGGGGTAGGTGTGCTGTGTTGAAACAACATGAAGGGGAGGGCTATATCAGTGAAAGATTGTCATGTTACATTATGTTTGGCAGCATTTCTAAAGCGTGCGTACACCGAGCAGGTACATTGGTTTGGGTAAAAGGAGGTAACAACAAAATAAGGAGTCTAGCCATACGCTTGTCTGGAGAACCAAGGGCCAGATGAACGACCATTGGATTCAGCGCCTCGCAATTTGCGCCAAATTGCAAGTTGCAAATTGCGAGGCGCTAAATCCAATGTACAACAGTGTCAGAGACACTGTTAGCGATTCCCAATGGGGTCGCAAAATGCGAGGCTCATCAATATTCATGAGCCACTAGCAAGTTGCGACCCCATTGGAAATGGCCAGCCTCACAGGGATGGTGGTCTGCTGGGGTCAGCGGACCACCATGTCTGTAACTGCTTTTCAATAAAGCAGTTTCTTTTTTTTTTAAATGCAGCCCGTTTTCCTTAAACGAAAATGGGATGCATTTAAAAAAGAAAAAAGGAAACGTTTTTGTTTAATTTTTTAAGGGCAGGTAGTGGTCCCTGGGACCACGGCCTGCCCTTAAAAAATATTTTCGCCTGCATTCACAAAGGGGACTGTAGACTGTATCAGGACTGAAGTCCAAAAGATATTGTAAGTGGGAGTTATTGAACCCTCAGATAGCCCTTGGGCTAGTCCAGTAGTCTTAGTTCCTAAACCTCACACCAAAAATGGCAAGAGAGAGATGAGGTTCTGTGTAGACTACAGGGGTCTCAATGCAGTCACTAGGACTGATGCCCATCCACTCCCAAGGGCAGATGGGCTTATAGACACTTCGGCCTCAGCCAAGTTTCTGAGCACATTTGACTTGACAGCTGCCTACTGGCAGATCAGACTAGCTGATGATGCAAAGACAGCATTTTCTACCCCTAGTGGGCATTACCAATTTGTGGTGATGCCCTTTGGTTTGAAGAATGCACCTGCCACTTTTCAAAGGTTGGTGAACAAAGGCCTTACAGGTCTGGAAGCCTATAGTGCAGCATATCTAGATGATATTGCTGTCTTTAGCTCCAACTGAGAGGATCACCTGGTCTACCTGAGAAATGTTTTGGAGGCCCTGCAGAAAGCAGGCCTAACTATCAAGGCCACCAAGTGCCAGATAGGGCAGACTCGGGTTGTGTACCTGGGCCACCTTGTGGGTGGAGGTCAGGTTCAAACATTGCAGAGCAAAATCCAGACCATAATGGACTGGGTTGCTCCAACTACCCAGACTCAGGTCAGAGCTTTCTTGGGCCTGACTGGGTATTATAGAAGATTTGTCAAAGGTTATGGATCCATAGTGACCCCTTTGAATCACTTAACTTCTAAGAAAATGCCCAAGAAAGTTCAGTGGACAGTTAGCTGTCAAAAGGAATCTGATGACCTGAAGCAGGCCATGTGCACTGCTCCCATTCTGCAAAGTCCTAACTACTCCAAATAATTCATTGTCCAAACAGATGCATCTGAGTTGGGGGTAGGGGCTGTGTTATCACAATTGAATGACGAGGGTCAGGATCAGTCAGTAGCTTTTATTAGCAGAAGGATGACCCCCAGAGAAAAACGTTGGTCAACCATTGAGAGGGAGGCCTTTGCTGTGGTTTGGGCTATGAAGAAGTTGAGGCCATACTTGTTTGGCACTCACTTCATTGTTCAGATAGACCATAAGCTCCTCTTATGGCTAAAACAGATAAAGGGGAAAACCCCAAACTTCTGAGGTGGGCCATTTCCCAACACGGGATGGACTATACAATGGAACATAGACCTGGGAGTAACCATCCAAATGCAGATGGACTCTCCAGATATTTCCACTTAGAACATGTAGACTCAACTGGTCAAGGTTAGTTTATTGTCCCTGCATGGGGGGGGGGGTTGTGTAGGAGAGTAGAATCTGCTTCTTATAGTTACCCCCACTTTTTGCTGATGTTTCACTTTTTTCGACTTTAGTCTGGCTGGGATCCTGCTATCCAGGGCCCCAGCCTAGCTGCTTCCTCTCTAAAATGACTGCATGTACTTTAGGTACACTCCAGATTGGATTCTTGGGTGCCCTTATAAGTCCCTAGTATATGGTATACTATGTACCCAGGGCATAGGTACCCCAGAGGCCTACCAGGGGCTGCAGCATGTATTGTGCCACCCCAGGGAAGCCATTTAAAATGACACAATGGGTCTGCTACAGCAGCCTATGTAGGGTGGTGTATGCACCCTTTACTGAGATATAGGTTCCCTATATCTCTCCATATCACTGCACATATAAACCTATCAGTCACTCCTATGGCAGGACTTATCAATCCTGAAGGCAGGGTGCTGGGTTTTATGTGAGAGGGTGAACATGCATGAGCAGAGCCCCTCTGCAGCCTTTGGAACCTTTATTACTGGGTTGTTTGTGATGCAGCCACACCATATACTCTTAAGTGCATTATAACCTTGCGGTAAATGCTAACTTTAGAATGGCTGCATGGAAACATGTCGTGTTTGGTGTCAAACACCTTGGAATCATACCCCCACACCAGTAATTGATGTGGGAGGTATGATTCCACCCTACTAGATGGAGAAATATGACAGCACCGGTATACCCGGTACCAGCTTCGCAAGCCCTGGCATCACAAAATGGATGCTGCCAGCCACAGACATGAGTGCTGCTGGACGAAACTCCGGCAGGGAACGCCTGGACAATAGGTTTCCTGTCACAGGGAGGTGTGACCACCTCCCAGACAGGCTTTAGAGTATTGGGGCTGGGTGGGTGCACTCCAAGAGTGCTTTGAAGTCTGCACTGGGGGCACATTTAGTGTCCCTGTGCATAGTCCAGCTCAAACCAGTTGAAGAGGCTACCAGACCATGCTCTGGTGCGAAACTGGACAAAGGATATGGGTGTACACACACCTCTGTCCTGACCCTCCCATAGGTGGGTCCCCAGAGTTTGTCCCATCCCTTCCTTGGGTATAAAGTAGGAACCCCTGACTACAGGACTTTAGATTTACCTGGACAAAACTCTGCTACAGAATCCCAGAACTTCTACTATCTACACAACGTTGGATGACCGAAGAATCTCCCTTGGAGTAAAGGAGTTTGGGTAGGTGCACTCCAAGAGTGCTTTGAAGTCTGCACTGGGGGCACATTTAGTGTCCCTGTGCATAGTACAGCTCAAACCAGTTGCAGAGGCTACCAGCTCCTGCTCTGGTGCGAAACTGGACATAGGATATGGGTGTAGACACACCTCTGTCCTGACCCTCCCATAGGTGGGTCCCCAGAGTTAGTCCCACACCTTCCTTGGGTATAAAGTAGGAACCCCTGACTACAGGACTTTAGATTTACCTGGACAAATCTCTGCTACAGAATCCCAGAACTTCTACTATCTGCATGACGTTGGATGACCAAAGAATCTCCCTTGGAGTAAAGGAGTTACTCCCCTGCAAGGCAGGCACCAAAGACGTAACTGTCCGGTTGGCAACTACGCAGCTCCTGAAGGACTCCGAAGTTTTTGCAACACAGGAGGTGGGTTTCCAAGCTTCCCCGAGGCCGATCCATGCTCTCAGCAATCCTGAGATACAAAGCCCTCGTGGGGACCGTGCAACCTGAACCCCTGGACACCGCGTTCATTTGCAGCAGCATATGCTTTTTGGTGACCCCTGAGGCTGTGCTGTGGCCTACTTGTAGTCCAGACCCTGAGCAGTGATTCCACCGAAGATTACTGGCCTACACTCCTCGAGTGACCTGTGGGCTGGTATTGAGCGATTCCTCTCAAGGTCCCTTTATGATCCCTTGTCTGTTGACTTGTTGGTCCCTGAGAAGGGTACTTTAACTTTCAATGGGCTTACCTGGTTGCTTCAGATGTGCCCTGACTCTCCGTCGCTTGGGGAGTCCACAGGACCTTGCTGGTCCACACAGAAGTATTTTTCTCTCACCACATAAGTTGCCGTTGCCAAGGCTTGTTGGTCTCCAATCCGGACACCGGCCCCCCAGCACTCGACATCCTTTATGGGACAGCTCGCCTGCAGACTGTTGTCATCGTCGACGCCTACTGGTCCCCATGGCAGTGGAATCAACCTCTTCGCACCTGAAACACCCGACATCGGTAGGCATTCGTCTATCGTGCCCCTGGTCACTGGCAAGTGACCCAGACTCTGTCCCCTCTGCTTTCAGGTCCTTCTCATCTTCGATCCAGGCTTGGATCACCCCGGACACTTCTCCTTTCCACGGCAGCAGCACTTTGCAGCACATCGCCATTGAAATCAACGACAATTCCCGACGCCATTTGACACCTATGCACCCGGCTTCCCTAGGTAAGGTAACACGAGTACTCTGGTGCTCCCATGGGTGCTGGCCCTAGAACCCTCTAAGTCTGAAAGGGTTTGCTCAAAGTCCTCTCCTAAGTGTCCTTATTATTTAAAATTCCAACACGACTTTCCCATTGAATTGTATGGGGCTCGCGGCTGTGGTCTCACACTGCACACGTCCCCCGTGGGTCCGTGTGTCAATGCCTTGGGTGGTTCCTTGGGGTCCCAGCGATTCTATGTGCTCTAGGCACTGTGTCTAGTCAAGTCGTGGTTGTTATACCACTGCCGTAATATATGGTTTGGTCTCCCCCTGGGGCCCATTGTATATTGTGCTATTTACTGTTGTTTAATAACTATATTATTGTGTGCTTTGCTCTCTAATCTCATAAAGAGGTTAGTAGAGAGTGTTTAGAAATAAATACATATATTTTATATATATACCTTGTGTGGTTCTCCTTTCATTTGGTCATTCAGGAGGTTAAACTCTGGTAAACCAAGCTGCTTTACACTCCTTCAAGACTTAGCCTGAAGGCTGCTCTCCATACCTACCACTAGGATAGCTTTCAATAAAGGTTGTCTTAAACCTAATCATCAATAAGGGTTGTTTGGACTGGTGCAAGGTGCCCAATAGAACTAGTGGACAACATATACCAGGCCAACTTCTCACACAGTCATTATGTGTTGGTAAAAGTTGAGTGAGTCTTGGATTCACTCAGGAATGGGCGCGAATGAGATGACCATGGGCAGGTTCATCAAGCGGTGAGTGACTCTGGGCATTAGTAAGGGTTAAGCAGTCAAGGCTTTTTTGAGAGCTGAATGAATAGCAGGGGTGGTTCCTCTATGGGAGCGTTAGGGTGTTGCCCCCTGTATTTGTTATACCCCACACTCATATTAAATATAAAAACAAATGGTTTTCTTTATGCCGCGCAGCAGCAGTGTTTTTTATTTTATATTATGGGTGCCTTATCTTCCCGAGTTAGGGTGGGTGGGGGCGGGGCTTTCCAGGCTCACCTTGGTTCACTTACTTGAAGTGTAGTAAATTGTGCAGTCGGTTTGGACGGGTGCCTTTCACTGTCCAAACCGACTTGCGCACTTGCGAGGCCGACTCTCCCTACTTGCAATTAGTGAGCCGGGGCGAGGGGAATCCCAGCTGCAGCCCATTTGGTCTCCTATGGAGCATTGTGTATGCCTGACCTAGCCAATCATGGGACTGCTCTCTTGCTGTTTCAAACCTAACCAGCAAGGGAGCAGCATCTGGATTGACCCAGGGGACGTGCACTGAACACAAGGTAGCGTGGGTGGGAGGCTCAGGTTAGGTGCACAGAATATGGCCAATCACTGTTCTACTTTATACAAAGCTTTGCAGTGATTGGCATTATCTGCCCCTTGCTCTCTTCCCTCTTCATACCCAGTGCCATTAAAAGAATTGTGCACAAAGTAGTGGCAAGAGATATTCCCTCCTGACCTCGCACCCCATGTAGCCGCTGTCTTCCAGCTCCTGCAGTGGATTATCTGGCTGGCTGTTGTAGCACCATCCCGTCAGCACTGGCTGCACTCGTTGTGGTGGAAAATAAATAATAAGCGGTAACATTAAATGATGATTTCAGAGCCTTTGAGTAAAAAAATATGTTCTTCAGCCATGGATACTAATACCAAAGTCTTTGCAATGAGGTTATCTCTTTCTAAATCACATACTTATGGTGCCAGTTGTGTTGTTATTGCACCTTGAACACAAGCATGGGGAGTCTATTTCAGAAGCGTTATGACCCTGCACACGCTTGTTGGTATATTCCAGAGTAGATTGAAGTGATTGCGACTGGGGCTGAACTGAATCGCCCCTCCAAAGCCCCATATTATATTTGACGCAGATAACATTAAAGCAGTACTTGTCTGTGCATTAAAGGACAGAGATATGCTGTGTTCCATACACAAGGGCACTTTTTGTGATTGTGCTCATAACAGCTTTTTGTCCCGTCATGTCTCGGAATCTCTGGTTCTGGAGTTCAGGCACATGATATCCATCCAAAAATATGAATTGCCGCTCTACGGACATTTATGACTTCAGAAACAACTGCTTATCTGAAAGTTTAAGGATATAAAATATTAATAAACATAAAAATGAAATCAAGCCTCCACAGTGCTTCAGGGAAGTGTTCAATGACAGCAGACCATAAATAACGGTTTCTACGCTGTAATTGTGAAAAAGCCGAGCCTGCCTTTCTTAAAATTTTCCCCAAAAGTCCCATTTTATTTTCCATTATTTAACTTAACCCCTTTCCCTTATCCGATATTACTTACCTATTCCTGCTTTCATTTATTTATTGTTCGTGCTTTTATTGCAATGTTTCACCCGATTTTTTTTTGTCTCCCGAAATTTAATTTCCGATTTGATCATGTCAGAGTGACCATGACTGACACACAAATGCCCCAAAAACTATTTAACTCACTGAATCATTTTTGTTTGCCTTAGAGTTCCCTAACAACTTGCTGCAGTGATGTAAACCATTTGACACAAGTTGTTAATGAATGGCAGCGCCTTATCTCCTTTTTGGGGCTGTGTTTATACGTTTTGCACTTTGGCACTCTTCAAGAATACATGTAATTTTAATTTTATAGCTGCAGACTTGCTAACCAGATCTGCCTTTGTTTGCATGTGTCGTGTGGTGACACGTGCTTCAGAGAGGGATAGAAATTGTAAATGAAAACACTTTTCTCCTAATTCAGCCAGCTTCCTTGTTGTTGGCTGATTGTCACTGTGGGTAGACTAAAGGGTGTATTTGTCAGGGTGGTGCTTTAGTAGCCTGTCCCGCTGGAAATACCCTTTCACCTGGATCAGGACTGTGCTGCAAAACACAGCCAGAGGGGAATTCTAATTATGTCATTTTTTTAAAAGTAGTCGCACAAATTCACATTCTACTAGACTGTGTAATTCCAAGAGAGCTTTGATGGTGATTTTGGCAGTGGTGTCCAAAGGAGGAAACAATGTTCTCCCCAAGCCAACATCCTCAAATGTCTTGCAAACAGATCAGTTCCCATCTACCTGTTTACCACCAAGTCCCTTACATTTAAGATGTCCTGGGACTAACTGAATCATTTGCCACCCGTTGACATACTGAGACATGGAACATATTTAGTGCAAGAACAAAGGGGGTAATTTTAATGTGTTTACATATTTCAAGAATACATATTCACAGTTGCCTTATAAACTTTTTATTTGTCAAATTTGCTTTAAAATGTACAATTTGCCACTCTTTTTAAAAATGTATTGGGGTAGAACCCCCTCAACCCCACCTTTCATCCATTTGGCTCGCTCACTTTGCTTGCGACATAACACTCAACCCCAACTTTTACACCTCACCACTCCGAAAACTCACCAGCCACCACTGATGAATAGGCAGTCAAGCCTTCATCCAGAGCATAATGAGCCTGGTCATTATCGGGGGCAGATGCTTGGTTCTTCCCTGCATCGCTACCCAGGAGCTTCTGGGCTTTTTTTTCCCAGATGTGAGTGAACCTTGTCTGTAAAAAAGCAAAGGTCAATATGGGCATAATTATTAATTGAGAGGTTTTAGCCACTGACAAGAACTAAGTGTGTCTGGCTTTTGTCAACGTTAAGTGTGCTTTGCATTATCAGAAGTTATGGACGCTTGGCTTTGGCAACATCCAAGTGAGCCGAAGTTTTTTCAAAAGCTGAGTGGCTACTTGTACTAGAATTAGCTATGTGAGTCTGGAATTTGTAAGCCTTGGATCTAAACACAGCTATGGTATTCTAGGATTTAGCATGGACTGAGCCAATGGCATCTAAGTGGGTTTGAAAGGTGTGAGTAAACTTGATCCGAATGAGTGTGGAAGGGTTGAGTGAGTCTGGCCATTAGGATATACAATGCAGTTCCGTCTCTGGATGTTCATCTGCACAGTTTTATCACTTCCCCATCTCACTCTTGCTCTTTTTGCACAGGCACAGGCCCTGTTCTACTGGACGAGGTGGGGTGCATTGGTACTGAGTCGTCCCTGGATAAGTGCAAGTCTAATGGCTGGGGGAAGAGCGACTGCAGCCACACAGAAGATGCCGGGGTCATCTGCAGTGGAAAGAGACATTGTGAGTATTCATGTGCAAAGATTCCCCGCTGTGCTCGTCACCCATGCCAGACCATCAGGGGTGATACCTCTCAGTCTGGCCCAGATCCATAGGGGTTTTCTTGTAACCTTAGGGCCAGAGGCTGTCTAAGAAGGCAGGGGTGAACACACACATTCTGGGCTGAAAGCCCCCCCCCCCGGTTCCCAACACCGCAGGAACAGGAAACAAATCATTATGCACATACACCCTGAGCCCTAAAACATGTAGCCAGCTGATAACAAGGATGCAACACAGTGGCCGGGTTTCATTTGGCTGCAAACAAACGTTTGTATTCCAAGCTGTCCGACTGTCTCTGGAAGCCCCGCCCGCACCTTCCACACCTGCACTGTAAAGTCCCACCATGAATGCTGTGTTCATGCTCTGTCCGGTTCTCTATGCCATGATCGCTCAATGTGCTGTAACTCATTATTGGGATCGTGAGTTGTGTAAAGGCTGCACATCCCTCGGAGTCGGAGGTCTGTCTTCGGGTGGACTTTGGTCTTCTGCTAGATGTCATTCTAACTGGCATCGCAGCTTCCTTTCCAGCTTGAGCCTCTTCTCGACAGTAGTCAGATTATCGGGCTCGATCCTCTGTATGTGGTCATTCTGTCTTCTGAACTCAATTCTCCCTTTGAGGCCCGTCGTTCTTTTGGGCCTCTTTTTGGCGCTTTACCCAGCAGCAAGTGGTGGAATGCTTGCTTCAGTGAGTGATGTGTCTCTTTTTTAAGTTTAGAAAGCTTTATTAAATATCATAAACCAAGTAAAACATCAGTACAGAAACAAAATGACAAAGGCAATATAATAGAACAATAGAAAAAGTGCCAGTGGAAAGGTAGAGATTATACCTAGGTAAAAAGCATTTTAAGGTTTTGGTTAATGGGTAGGGAGGGTAGAGAAGAGAGGAGGAGAGAAGGAGGGGGAGGGAGAGGGAAATGCAACCATTATACAGGATAAACATCATATAAATACCGTAAGCTAGTAAATGAATAAATATACTAGAAAAAGCTGTATTTATAACATGAACAGAAGAAAAAAGAAATAAAAACAGCTATTTAAGGGACAGTTTGGGAGAGAAAATTGGTTAATGGCAACCATAACAAATTCTTTTTGATCAAAAGAGGTACAGTGGTGGCAAAAGCACGATCAAGTCGATGGTGATGGCATAATAGATTCCACCATGCGTTATATGAGATCTTGGAGGCATCTTTCCAATTGGTCGTAATTATCTGTAGGGAAATGGCTATATACAGGTCTATAAATTTACGTACATTAGCAGAAACATTCCATATAGGAGCCATACCACCTAAAAAGATATGGACAATCTCAAAAGTGTGGTCAGTAGCTAAGATATCGTTCAGTTTAGACCAAATACGGGACCAGAGGGATTTAACCAACGGGCAGTGAAAAAACATATGCAAAAAGTCACCATTCTCAGAGGGGCAAGACCAACATTTTTTAGAGTCAATTAATTTGAAACTATATAAATCAGAAGGAGTAAAAAAAAGTTTATTGTAAAAAAAATACAAAGTCTGTGTGGTGCTAGCAGAACGTGAAGCAGTGTGCAACTTTAACCATAAAGAGTTCCAAACTTGAAGGGAAAACTCTTGGGCTAGATCCGTTTCCCAGGAGAGTTCAAGTTTGGACTTGGTTCTTACTACAGGGGAACAAGAAAGTAGCTTGTAAATAGCAGCAGCTTTAAGGGGAATAGAGAAGTCCGGAAGGGGGAAAATGGTTGAGCCAGCAGTAGAGAGTGAAGCGCCCTGAGAAATAAAGAGATCTAAAGAGTTCTTGAGCAAGGGATACTGGGAGGAGTGGACATTAGAGAGGTGAAAGGAATCATGAATGTCGGAGAAGTCGCGCAGGGAATTATTGCTAAGTAAGGAATCGAAAGTAATGATGCCTTTATCTATCCATTCTTTCCAAAAAAGTGCTCTGTGATTAATCTTAACGGATTTGTTGTACCAAATTGGGATTGAGGAATGAAACTCCAACTGCGAGAGAGAAGAGCGAAAGACAGAAAGGGCAAGTGCCTTAGAATGTCTAAAAATAGGAGTAAGAAGACGTTGCGGAGGATGAGATAACCGGGCAGCCGTAACGAAAGAGAAAGGCGAGAGCTGCGCAAGTTCTATAGCACTCCAGGCTGTTAGAGGGGGGTCAGACAAATCAGATAGAAAAGGCCAAATCTGTTTCAGAGTAAAAGCTGAGTGAAACCGAACAATGCTGGGGAAATTAACTCCACCCAGATCTTTAGGTTGTTGAAGACGAGAGAGAGAAATCCTTGCCTTACGTTTATTCCATAAAAAGGAGGTAAAAATACGATTTATGGTTTTAAAAAAATAGAGTGGAAGGGAAATTGGAAGCATTGAAAGGTAAAAATTGACTATAGGAAGAAGCATCATTTTAATAGTGGCGAGCCTCCCCCACCATGATAAGAAAAGGGGGGACCAACGTTCTATAAGGGAAGAGAGCTTTTTAACAATATCCTTCTGATTAAGCTTAATCGTATCCCTAATAGTACTAGCATACAGAATACCTAAACATTTAATATTACCTGAGTTCCATTCAAAACCCGAACCCTGAAACATATGAGGAAGGCAAAATTTATTAAGTGGCAAAACTTCAGATTTATCTATATTAAGTTTATACCCAGAAACAAGAGAATATTCTTGTAACAGGGAAAAGAGTGTGGGCAAAGAGGTGGACGGGTTAGAAATATAAAGCAAAATATCATCAGCATAGGCCGTAAACTTAATATCAATGTTTCGAAATGTGAAGCCAGTATATAATGATGAACGTCGAATTTTTTCCAAAAAGGGCTCTAACGCAAGAATAAAAAGAAGAGGAGAGAGAGGACAACCTTGTCTAGTGCCTCTATGCAGAGAAAAATACGAGGATTGAGACCCGTTGACCCAAATAGAAGTGGAGGGAGCAGAATATAACAATTTAACATAATGAATGAAGGGAGGACTAAAGCCATGCCACCGCAAAGCACCAAACATAAAATCCCAACAAACTCTGTCAAACGCTTTCTCAGCATCTAAGGTAATGGCAGCGATTGGGGAGTCCATCTTTGAGGCCAGGTGAATAATGTTAAGGAAGGTTCTCGAGTTATCAGTGATGGATCTACCTTTAACAAACCCAGATTGATAAATGTTGGTAAGATCAGGAATAACTTTGTTAATACGAGAGGCCAAGACTTTAGCGTAAATTTTACAGTCCGTATTAATCAAAGAAATGGGTCGATAATTCTTGCAAAGGGAGGGATCTTTATCTTTTTTAGGGATTAAGCATAGCATAGCCTGAGTAAAAGAACCTTGGGACCTCCCTTGAGCAACAAAGGAATTAATCAAAGAAAATAAATGTGGTAACAGGATATCCTTAAAGTGGAGATAAAAACGAACCGTGAAACCATCTGGGCCCGGAGTTTTATCTTTGGGAAGAAGAGTAATAGCATTAAGTAGCTCTTTTTCTGAAAGAGGAACGTCCAGTGAAGAGAGATCCACAGACCTGTCCGAAGACCTGGGGAGGGACTGAAAGAAGGAGTCTATTTGAGAAGGCGAGGGAACAGATTTGGGCGTATAAAGTGTGGAATAATATTGAACAAAACAATCGAGAATTTTATCATCAGTATGCTGAGGAATTCCATGCGAGTCAGTAATAGTTATTATTTTAGATTTTTGTTTTTTAATTTTTAGATAAGTAGCGAGAGACTTACCAGCTTTATTGCGTCCGCCATACATTTTAGAGTGAAAATTGAGAAGAGTAGTACTCGCAGAGTCCCAAGAGTGCTTGTTAAATTGCATTTTTGCTTTGATGAGGGAAGAGAGCGATTCTGAGGAATTAGCGGTGAAGTAGAGATGCTCTAGGTCTTTAATTTGTTTAAGAAATTGGGCCGACTTTGAAAGAGCTGTTTTCTTTTTCCGTGAGACAAAAGCAATAATAAAACCTCTGGCCGCAGCCTTGAAGGAATCCCAAATAGAGTGAAAGTGAGAAGTAGAGTGAAGATTATTTATAAAAAAATCCTTTGCAAAAAATATAAATTGCTCAACAAACTGTGAATCTAGGAGAAGCGAATTATTGAAGCGCCACCGCCTAGAAGTGGGAGTAGGTGAGGGAAAGTCCAGATCAGTAATAACCGGAGCATGGTCAGATATAAGAATTGAGCCTATTTCTGAGTTAGTCATAAATTGGAATGAATGCTGTGTGAGAAAAATATAATCTATACGGGAATGTGAAGAGTGTACTGGAGAAAAAAAGGAAAATTCTAAAATATCGGGATGAGAAAGTCTCCATGAGTCAATAAGACCTCTAGAGGAGATAGCATTAAAAAAGGACTTTTGCATTTTATTGGGGACATATCTGGTATGTGATTTACGATCTAAAAATGGGTCCATTAGTTGGTTACAGTCACCACCTACAATCAAATTATCACCTGCATGAGAGGATAGAAGTTTAGAGAAATCCCTCCAAAAGGATAAATCTACACCGTTAGGGCCATAAACATTACAGAAGGAGAATTGTGTATTATTAACAGTAACATCTAAAAATAGCCATCTACCACAAGTATCATGGAATTCATTGTGCAATTGAACAGATAATGACTTATGAAACAAAATAAGAACACCATTTTTACTATTTACTGCTGGAGAACAGAATACCTCTCCAACCCATTGTCTACGCAACGAAGACAAATCTTGAGAGTTAAGGTGAGTTTCTTGTAACAGTGCAGCTTGACATTTCAACCTTGTTAAAGGAGATAAGACACGTTGTTTTTTAACAGGGTTGCGGACTCCTTTAACATTCCAAGAAATGACACGAAGACCATTCATTTGTGTAAATAAAGTAAAGATAAGGAGGAAGGAGTATGGAATTTAAGACAGGGTAGAGAACGAGAAGTAAACAGAAAATAGAAATTAGATGCACATGTGCCTGAATAACTAGTAAGAAACAGAAAAATTAAAGCAGGCAACAACCGCAAATACGTTGGTAAAGATAGAAAAGAGAAGAGGAACAAAGAAGTACCATGATCAGAGAAAGAAAAAAAGGAAGTGTGGTGTGTATCAGATAATGAAAAAGTTGCCAAAAGATTAGAGATGACAGGGATAAAAAGGGATGAGGAAAGAGGGGACAAACAGCAAAAGGGTGGGAGAAGCAAAGAGGAAAAATGGAGAAATAGAAAGAAAGGTACGGGGGTACAGAAACCCCCAAAAGGCATCCAAAGGAGGGTGACGAAAAGCCAATAGACTTTAGCCACAGAAAGCAATTGAACAAAAAACATTACTGTGAGAGGGGGGCGACGAAGAACAAAACAGCCGCACTAAGAGGAGCATATAGGAGAATAGACTACCATAGAGATAGAAAAAACTGAAAGACGGAAGACTATAAAATTGGAAAACTAGAACAATATAAAAATCAAATAGGACAAGCGAAGGAACTTACCAAACATCAAGGGAAAAAAACGGCAACAGAAGGGGTAAACACTGTAAACAGCAGGATGGGACAAAAGGGTGACCTTGACAAGAACACCACATAGGGGAATCCTGCAAAACAAAAGGAAAAACAAGGAATGAGCAAAAGAAGTACAGGAACTATCCAACTTATAACTGAACATTTTAGCAAAACAAAATAGTCCTATACTTTAAGAAGAAAGAAAAACAACTAGGAATTGCTCAGTTCCATAAGTTCTCCCTTGTGAGTATGAATGAACTTCCGCAGGTCTGCAGGATCCTCAAAACTAAAAGTTCTTTCCTTATAGGTCACTTTGAAAAAACAAGGGTGTATTAAACCATAGCGTGCGTTCATAGATCTCAAAGCCGGTCTGAGGTCCAAAAATTCCTTTCGGCGGGAAGCCGTAGGCTTGGAAACGTCCTGAGTAAAAAAGACCTTGTGCCCAGACCAAATCATTTGCTTATGTTGCTTGGCGGCCTGGAGAATCATCATAAGATCAGAGTAGAGGAGGAAATATGCTATGATTCCACGAGGTTTAGATGCAGAAGATGCATTCTTTGGCCCCAGACGATGAGCACGTTGTATGTTAAAGTCTGAGGATTTCGGGAGGCCGACAATTTGAAGAACTTGAGACTTTAGGAATTGGATCATATCCGACCCCTCCGATCCTTCCGGAATACCATAAATGCGCAGGTTGTTGCGCCTATTGCGGTTTTCCAAATCTTCCGCTACTTTCTTGAGCTGGCCGACCTCTTTGGTGAGAGTGTCAACTTTAGTAACAACATCCTGTGCATCACTGATCCTCTGTTCCACCTCAGACAGTCTCGTATCCATACTAGACCATTTATCATCTAACCTCTGAAGCGTGGCAACAGTGTCTGTAATAAAAGGACGAATAAGGCGCAACTCCTCCATAATATCCTCAAGAGTGAGAGGCAGCGGAGACTTGTTTGGGGAAGGCGGGTCCTTTTTGGTACGCTTGACAGAAGGGTTGCTTGAATCCTTCCTTCCCCCAGTGGAGCCTCCGTGAGGTTTGGTTGAATGTACGCCCTCCATACTGACGGTACCGCAGCCAGTTATGACAGAAATAACCAATGGCAGAATGCAGGCAGGACAGCAGTGAGATTGCTTAGTCAGCAGCAAGAGGAGGCGTAGCAAACGATGAAAGTACCAAGATACAACACAGCGGAGGGTACTGGGACACCGGAAACACAACTAGCTGCCTCTCAAATAATTGCTAGGAGATACGGTCTGAGGAATCCACAAAAGCCACCAAAGAGACCGAGCACTAACAGATAATTGCGCAAAAAGATGGCATAAGGTGAACTAACGCAGCCACCGCCGTAGTGCCACCAAAAAACAACAGGGAATAGGCATAAAGACTCAGTGGCAGCGAAAAAATAGAAGAAAAACGCTGCAGAAAAAACAAAATGGCGGCCGCCTTCTGAGGGGAGCATAAAATGCGCAAAAAAAGTAACAAAAAGACCGCATTTCGGTCAACAAAACTTGCCAAAGCAGTCTCTGCAATGTCCCAGAACCAAATCCATGCTCGAAGCGAAGCTCCGTTGCCTTAAAGAGGTGTCATCATGCTCGAATCGGCATTGTTCGAGCGGAGCTCCTCACCCGGCGGCCATCTTGGATCGTCGCGCCGCGCGCTCCCCGTGATGTGTCTCTTAATGTACGCGGAGTCTGTGCAGTGTGTGCGGGGCTCATGAGCTTCATCCTTTCCAGCATCAGAGCTGTCTGCTTCAGACGGAGAACGGCTCTCACTCACCCTCTTTGTCCACCTCCATTATTGTGCGTGGTTTTTTACATCCGCGTCACCACCCATTTGGGGATTCCTTCATATCCATCCTTGAATATCCCTTGTGAGGAGTAAGTAGAGCACAGATGCTCCATTTGAGCATAAGTAGCCTACCTTTTACTACTTCTCCGGTTACATACAGACATTATAGTGCTCGCCCCAGGGGAAAGTGATGGAACATGAAGGACTCATTTAAATGACGTATTTCTCATCAGTCCACTTCCGAGTCATTCTCACGCGATCTCATCCAGTGTGTGTCTAATCTTCTTCCTTGTTATGATAGATGGTACCAAATCCAGTAGTGCACGGGTCCCGATGGTGAAGGGTTTTACTGAAGAATATCAGTAGGCCCACGAAGGGGTAGAAAGTACCAAGCTCAACTGATAAATGTTCGGGCTGATATGCTACTGGGGCTGCGGGACCAGTGGACTAGGGACGGACTCGAGTTGGATGATGAGGACTGGCAGTCTGCTGTTTCCTCTCCTAAGGAGGTTGCGATCCCGTCGCGTCTGAGGCTGGTGCAGCTCAAGATCCTGCATCGAGTGTATGTGACGGGGCCGCGACTGGTTCATATGGGATTCTCTGAGGAAGGCCTATGTAGGAGGGGATGCGGTATGCTGGGTACTTTCCTACATATCATCTGGGAATGTGGTGTCATCACGGAATTTTGGAGGCGAGTTCATGCGGTGATGGGGGAGGTGACGGGCATTGCTATGCAGCCGGAAGCGCGGTGTTGTCTCCTGAATGTCTGGGGGCCCACTGACCATGATGAGGCACAGACCCAGTGGGTGACCCTGGGTAACATGGTTGCTAAGAGGGACATCGCGCGCTTGTGGGGATCCGGGGGCCCCCCACGTTAACTGCGTGGAAAGAAAATATGGACTGGAGTATGCTCAGGGAGAAGACAGTATACTGCGCCAGAGGCCGCCCTCGGAGGTGGCATGCCATCTGGGGGCGGTGGAATCAATACAGGGGGGGAATATGTCTTGCCCCTGATCTGGATCCCCCCGAGGAACAGCTTTCTTCTTGACCTTCTTTCCAGCTCAGTAGGCAGATGTGATGGTTAATTGACTTCTTGGGCCTCTGCTTTCCCCCCCTTTTCCTCTTATCATAGTACTGTGACTGTTAGATGATTGGGGTCCGGCTCCCCCTGAGGGGCTACCACCGTGGGCATTCAGTGTTGTTGCCTTGCTGGGGTTTGTTGTGTGTTTGTAATTATTAAAAATGGAACCTTCTCACTGCTCCTTCAATGTACTGTGGACGATTCTTTGTACTCTCCTATTGAAGCTGCCGAACCTCCGGGTTGTCGGCTGAATAGCTGTGTCCAGACTCTTGAAGAAATATAGGTTTTTAAAAAAAAAAAAAAAAAAAAAAAAAGAAAGTACCAAGCTCTAGGGGTGCTGATTTGCTGTAGGGCCGTATAGCGCTGATAAACAGGTTAAAAACGCACAACCTGAGGTAAAATCAATGTCCATTTGCATTGTCGGGTTCAGGTGATCAAGAATCATGGATCATTTCATTATGCAAAGTTCCTGCTTATTCTCCCTACGTGCAATAATCTTGTGCCAACAACTTGAAAGGTTTAAAATCGAAACTAGACTGCTAGGAAAATTAAAGTTGTAATATTCCAGACTACCACTAGATGACAGGAGAGTGTACAAAATGTGAACGAGCAATAATAAAAACTGCTAATCGATTGATATGGCTAAGTGATTTCATTCCCCCTCCAGTATAAGCCCTAAGACTTCTAAATGTGGAAAACCCTTACAATGACGACCTCCGGATAATTTAACGGCTAGAGTGGCCGACTTATAAAGGTGGTCGTTTTCAGCAAGTGTGGTGCTTAAATAAACTTCTTGCACCCAGTAATTGTGCCCATTTAACTTTTATTAACTTTCACTCGGGAGCGCAGGAGCGGTGATTAGCTCGCGCCGAAATCCGCGCTCTAATGGCCAAACATGGCTGCCGCCGGACTTCCGTCCGCGTCACATGTAGTGTGCGCGAACAGCTAGACCGGAACACCACATCTCCCCCCTATTAACAACAACCCAAAGAAACTGTACAGTCTTACTTGCTGTCCATTATGAAATATCCAAACCTCCTGGGCAGATTGACTCTTCTGCCACTTCGTGTCCGACTATTGAGACCACTTGTGCCCGGAGTGGACTCATGGTGTCCCACTTCGGGTGTGTCCCCACCGTCCATGCCTCCTGTTTCTATACCGCTTTCCAGATCTATTCTCTCTTGGGTGCTGAACGCTTGTTCTCTCATCTCCTCTCTCTCCCTTAGCGATGTTCTCGGTGGTGGACTACTCCCCTCCTCCTTGGGACATTCCGGGTTTCCTCCTTTCCTCTGTAAGATGTTAGCTGTCTCTTCTATGGTGTTGCTCAAACCTGCTGAATTACACCTCGCCATTCTATCTTGAGACCATATTTTCCCATCGCTGAGAAGCGCTGACCTAGAATATGGTTCCATCACTTGAAGAGGGGGTGTGAATTTACTCTCTCCTTTCTTCTTCTGTGTAGGCAGCTTGATTCTCACCCATTCGCCCTTCTCTAGTGTGACCTCTTTGGTGTTGTGTTTGGCATCATAGTGCTCTGTGTACACTGTCTGGGCTCTCTCCAAGTTTCTGCGCACCACTGCTGGAGACCAGTGGTTTTGCACCGTGAGGCGTTTCCACGCCACATTATCCTTTGTGAATGGTTTTCTTCCTTTCAGGATTCTGAATGGACTGTACCCAGTGGTGGTAGGTGTTATCCGATATGCCCACATCAGTCATTTCAGTTCCTTCTCCCAGTTCTGGCCTTGGCTGATCGCCGCCTGGATCGATCCCATGATCACCCGGTTAAACCTCTCTGCTAATCCATTGCCTGCCGGGTGGTATATTGGCGTATGGCGCGTCGCAATGCCATTCCTTTCCATGAAGGTTTCCCATTTAGTTGACGTAAATTGCGGGCCATTGTCACTCAAAATCCCTTTGGGGATCCCTTCTCTTATGAAGACGTCTGTTAAGAAGGCCAGTACTGTCTCGGTTTCGGTGTTCTCAGACACGTCTATCTCCGGCCACTTGGAGTATCGATCCATGACCACCGTGATATATTTCTGAGTGCCTTGTGTGTCTTGTATGGGTCCTAGGATGTCTATGGAAATCTCTTCCCATGTGTTTTCCGGACATTCGTATCTCCCTAGGGGCGGGCGTAGTAATTTCTGAGTCTTGTCCGCATTGCTGCATTGTTCGCACGCCCTTACATATCTCTCTATCATCACATCCATCCCCGGCCACCAGTAATCTTCTTTAGCTCTCCATTTAGTCTTCACGATCCCCAAGTGTCCTTCGTGTGTGATGGTTACGATGTGATCCCTCAGGGTGTACGGCGGGATGACTTTGGTGCCCCTTAGCAAGAACCAGGGTTTGTCCCCTATTGATAGTTCTTCGCGGATTTCCCAATACTGTTTCAGTTCTTCCTCCGACAATCTCTTGTCCGGTCACCCATTCGTCACATATGCTTTTACTGCACTAAGTTTCACGTCCTTGTCGTATTCGTTTTCCCATTCCGTGGCGCTTATGGCTTTTTCTGGGTCTCCTGTGAGGGCAACCGCATACTCCTCCAATCCACCTTCGTCTTGGTCCTCCGCACCTTCTTTGGATGCAGCCCTACTCAAAAAGTCTGCTACCTTGTTCTTGTGTCCTGGTAAGTACTCCACGTCATACACATAATCGAGTAGCCTCAGTGTAATTTTGGCTATCCGTGGAGTGGCATGTTCGTGCCCGCTTGACGTGAGGACTTTCACCAAGGGTTTGTGGTCTGTACGCAGAAGGAACGTTCCTCCCCACAAGAAATGCCGGAAACTCTCCATCGCCCATACTGCCGCTAGCATCTCCTTCTCAATGACACTAAATTTTTGTTCATTGTGGGCCAATGCTCTGGAGGCCAAGCTGATCGTAGTGCTCGCTCCTTCTGTGGATTGTTGCGTGAGCACTGCCCCTAATCCTCGATCACTAGCGTCTGTGGTTAGAATGGTCTGCGCCTCTGGGTTGAACCCATGTATGGGCACTGCCTCACTGATGTTGCGTTTCATGTCCTCGAACTCCTGTTGTTCCCTTTCCGTCCATCGGAATGTGGATTTATCTTTCAGTAGTACTCGCATGTGATGGGTCTTAGATGCAAAGTGTGGCACAAATTTACTATAAAACTCTGCCATCCCCAGGAAAGTCCTGATGTCTTCCCTGTTCTTGGATGTCGGGGCATCTCTGATCGCCGTGACATTGGATGCTTTCGGTTCGATTCCCTGTTGACTTATCTCATGTCCCAAATACGTGACTTTGTTCACTCCGAACTTGCATTTGTCCCATTGAGCGGTGAGTCCATTTTGCATCAATATGGTTAGTACCCCTTTCAACTTCATGTTGTGGTCCGCTCTGGATGTCCCCATCACCAATATGTCGTCTTGGAAATATTGGATGCCTTCCTTCTTGTGGAACAGCCTGTGCATCAATTTTTGAAAAACCGTAGCCGCCGAGGCCAAACCAAAGGGCATCCTTAAGAATTTGTAGCATCCGAAGGGTGTTATAAATGATGTAAGGTGGTTGCAGGATCGATGCAAGGCAATCTGGTGGTACACTGATGTCAGGTCGATGGTGGAGAACCACTTTGCTCCCTGGGTCTTAGCTAGCATCTCGTTGATCCTGGGAAGAGGGAACTTGTCCACCACAATGTTTTTGTTAAGTTCTCTTAGGTCGACACAGAGTCTCACCTTCCCGTTTGGTTTCTGCGCTACGACCAAGGGCGCCAGCCATTCCGCGTTGTCGATTGCCTCTATCACTCCATTATCTTCCAATCTCTGCAACTCTTCCTGTACTGCTGTCCTGGTCCGGAACGGGATGTTACTTGCTTTGTGGGTCACCGGTTGTGCCCCCTCTCTCAGATGAATTCTATGCATGAACTTTGCCATGCGTCCTATAGATTCTCTGAAGACTTCCGGAAACTCTTCCTTCCATCGTTGTGCTGCATATTCTGGTCCCTCTTCTGTCATGAGGACTTGCGTGTGCCCCCCCGGATTTAACTTCATTCCCAGGGCTCCTTGATCTTTCCAGCCTAGAACCGACGGTCCCTTTTCGGCCACGTATAATTTTCATTCGCACGTTCTGCCCTTGAACTCGAATGACAACGGGCACAATCCAACCATGGGGATAGGTTCTCCAGTGAATGTCACTGGGTGGATGTCCGTGGGCCTTAGCTGATAATTTGTCCTTGTTACGAACTCCTTCTCCCATATCTTTCTCTGGATAATCATGTAGGGTGACCCCCAATCAGCCACCATGGTCACTTGTACTCCTCCTATCGTCATCTCACACTTTGGCTTCTTGTCTGTGGTGCTTTCTATGCCTAGGACCTGCTCTTCCACTATCAGGATTCCATCTTCATCTTCCTCGTCCTCTTCTTCGTTCTCCTTGTGTTCCTCTTGTGCCACATACTTTACTTCACTTCTAGGGGTCTTCCTCCTGCACACTTTCTCGTAATGCCCTAACAGTCCGCAGTATTAGCATTGGCACTGAATGCAGGGCAACCCTTGTCGTTGGCCGCGTGAGTGTTGCTGCCGCATCTATAGCATGTGTTCCTGCTCCAATTCCGTTGTCCCTGTGGTCTTGGGGTTCTTGTGTTGTACTTTTTGTAGTTCCTTGCCCCCTGTTGTCCTGGTGGTTGTTTAGGGTCACTTGTCTTCCTGTCCACTACCTTGCACACTGCTTGCCCTTGACTGCTCTAGTGCTTGGCTGCTTCCACGCAGCTCTTGGACAATTCCACTTTTTTCACTAACGCCACTACTTGCTTCAAAGGTGCATCGCCATTGACCCACAGCTTCTCTTGTATGGAGGAATTCACTGTGTGCATGATGATTTGATCTCTTATCAATTCTTCCTGTAAGGTTCCAAATTTGCACGTTATGGCTAATTTTTGTAACGCCGCTACATATTCATCCACCGATTCCCCTTTTTCCTGCTTCCTGTGATAGAAGTTATACCTATCTATCGCTGTGCATACCACCGGGCGATAGTGGTCGTCAAGGTCTTCTAATGTGTGCTGGAAGACATCTACATTCGTAGCTGCTCTTTCCTTTTTCACCAGGTTTTGGTATACTCTTTGTCCCGCCGGGCCCAAGTGATGGAGGAGGATTTTCTTCCGCCGGGCGCTCGTGAACTCAGCTTCTCCCTCCTCTTCTAGCGCCGAGAGGTAGTTCAGGAAGTACTGTTTCCAGTCCTCCCATGGCATTTCGGGTTCTCCTCCTTTTGCCAAGAATGGCACCGGGTTCGTCAACGAGAATGTCTGCGCGCACATCTTCTCTCCGTTAGTGGCTCGTCTCAGTGTATTGGTAGGGTTGTCTGTGAGTGCGTCCCTTGGACTCCGGTCGTCCTCCTGGCTGGATTCCCCGCTCTCCTCTTGGCCGTCGTTTGGCTGCGCCAGGGTACAGGACGCCCCTGCCGGGGTTACGTGGCTGGTGAGCCTTCCTTCCTCTCGGGCAGCTCGTGGAAGTCGGCCGGGGACCTTCGCCAGCAAGGGTACCGGCTCCTGGAGGGTCGAACAGTGACGTCCCTAGCCTGCGCAGGTGTGGCGCGACGCCGGCACTGTGGCGCACTCACCGCTGCTCTGCCGCGCTCCCGGTGACTTGCTCAGTGGGTGGGCAATCCTGGGCTCGTGGCCTCACAAGGGATTCTGGGTGGGGTGCAGGGTGCTTCTTCATCCCATCCTCGTCGCCATTATAAAGGTGGTCGTTTTCAGCAAGTGTGGTGCTTAAATAAACTTCTTGCACCCAGTAATTGTGCCCAATTAACTTTTATTAACTTTCACTCGAGAGCGCCGGAGTGGTGATTAGCTCGCCCCGAAATCCGCGCTCTAATGGCCAAACATGGCCGCCGCCGGACTTCCGTCCGTGTCACACGTAGTGTGCGCGAACAGCTAGACCGCTACACCACACGACTTAGAAGCTGAGGAGCCAGGTTCGAGTCGGGCAGGTGGCTCAAACATCCTGTAATTCTGGGCAAATCACTTAATCTCCCCCTGCGTAACAAACATTTGCAATGCAATAGATTGCGCATTTACGCAAGTTTGAGCTATTTTTGTTTTTGTTTTTAAAAAATACATAAAAGATATTGTCATTTACAATGCCAATAGCTTGAATTCTCACAAATACGAGACCTATTGCATTCTAAATGCTTGTTTGTGAAAGCGCCCCATGCCGCGCTTTCATTTTAATGTCGTCATGGCCCTTTCTTTAAGACGCAGCTCGGCGTGAAGAAAGGTGCGTCCGCTGATAAAGTAAAAGCGCGGTATGAGGCGCTTTTAACAATATAAAGCATTTGATAAGCTGCATAGCGTCTGCAGAAGTGCTTCGCTGTGCAGGGAGCGTTTATGAAAGATAAAGCGCAGCGTCCATGATCGGGCGCCGTGCTGTCATGAAAACGGGGGGGGGGGGGGGGGGCGAGGGTAGGGAGAGACTGTTGTGCCTGCAAAAGCAGCTAGATTAAGACATTAAGGAAAATAGTGCTCACAGACTGTAGATAAAACAGACCATGTAACAACACAAGTAAAAAGTCCAGTCCTCATGGGAGGTTACAAATGCAGACAAGGCGTTACTAAGGAGGGACTAACAAGCCTATTAACAAATCAGAAGCAATCATTTAGAAAGGAAAGTAACAGGAGCCAATTGGAAAGATGGGCGGAGAGTGTGCGGAGCTTCACGTCCATACTAGGGGTGGGCGGAATTTGCGTAGTCGCGCTACGCAAAGCTCAGCGAAACAGTAAAAAATCTCCGCAAGCAGGCAGAAATTTTGCAAACACGCAGAGTCGCTTGTTCCGCCCGTTCGCGATGCTTTTTTCCTGTTCGCGAACGCTGTTTGCATGTTTGGAGGGAAATATCTCATGAACACGCATATTGAAAGCGCAAACAAGCAAAAAATTCCGCAAAGCTGTGGAATTTTTGGCAATTCCGCATTCTCCGCGGCACGCAAAATTAACCAAATTCAGCAAATTCCGCGAGCGGAACGGAATTGACTGCCCAGGCCTAGTCCATACCTGAATACAGCACGCCTTGCAGACCAGCGCAGGCGCTACCCAGGCTCGACCTAATAAAAACATATTGTTCTTCAAATGTGCTTACTCTAAATGTGAACAAAAGCCCCAAAGACTGAGCTGTGATTCAAATGGTGCGGTGTATTGAGTTGCTCTTCCCTGATCAAATTGAGTGGGCACTGTCTGTCAACGATGTAAGCAGTCGGGAGCCGAAGCCATGTATTATGTTTTGTAGAGACACAATCATGATTTACATACATTCACATAAAATGAATTAGAAAAAATACTAGATCCACCTAATCTCCACTACGTCCACATATCACATCAAAATACAATGGATGATATTTCTGCAATGGTATGGGTTAACAATGCAAACACTCTTAAAAACAAAAGGGTTAGATTTGTCGTTCCCATAAGTCCCATGGGAGACATAATTTGGTGCTTTCAGGGGTTTTTCCTCCCGTATGTCTTGATCAATGCATTATGGTATATACCCAAGTTTCCAGAGGTGGTTCTCTGTCACTTTTGGGTGGACTTCACTGATCCACATGCTATGCACACTATCTTAACTTTAGGATATTGGCTACTTCCAAACTGGTACGTATGCGCTGCTGCAGCTGTTCTCACATCTCTGCAACTTCTCATGCTTATGCGCAGCAATTTTCACCATGCTATGTTTGATGCACATCTATGAACCTCAAGCACCTTAGCCAACACTACCCAAACCGGCCAAACTACAACCGCACCCTATCAACTAAGCATTCCTGAAGAGTACAATGAACCTGATACAGATCTTAGCACTTCATGACCTCATCAAAAGTACAAAGCAATATAGATGCTTCGAATATGCTGAGGTTTGCTTGCCCTTTTGAGGCAATACCACCTGTAAGCTATTACATTGGGCAAACATGAGCAGAAGTAAACCTTTTCTGTTGTTATGATTGAAAGGCTAAACCAATTTGGTGTGTTGCCGGAGTTTTTACATTTGTGAAAGCAATTTTCACCCAATTGTCTGAATACACCTTCTGAATGTCACATATGAACTCTGGGTGATGCTATAGTATTGTAGCCACATCTTATTCCTTTCACCACTGCGAGCGGCCCCTTCAGTGCCGAATATGGCCTCAATCTGCTTTTGTGTTTGATGTTTTGATTTTGAAAAAGAGTAAAAAAAAATCTTGGAGAAAATATGGGAAGTCAAAAGTACAGGATGTAAAAGAAATCATCGGACTAAAGGTAAATAGTAAGGCATAATGGTAATGGCTACGGCAAATAGTAAAACACAAAGAAATTCAGAACTGAGTAGGTCAATGGCAGCACAAGCTGAGTACAACAGGATCTACCGACTTTATTAAAAACATTTTTTTTTAAAGTAATACTTTGAGAGTTCCGGAGTGAATATTGCAAAATTAATCAGTAAAGATGAAACTCAGATTTATTAATAAACCCAAAATAAACACATGAACCCATCTTTATGTATGTTATGATGTGACTGTTGGCTGCTATTTCGTATGGCTTTATCCTTTTACCATGTATTATGTAGCTGAGTCTAGGACTAACATGACTTCAGTCTCTGTACTGGAGATCTGGTTGCACTTAAAAAGGCTTGTTATTTGTTATAAATGTATACAGACTTAGAAGCCGAACAAGCCAAGGCAATAAAAGAAAGCTACTGGCAAGTGGTTTGGAAAAGCAAAAGAGCCAAAGAGGCCCATATAAGCAGGTTGTTGGAAAGTAATGAAAAGAGACACAACACGGGAAAATAAAAGTATAGAAATACCAAAAGCAAGGACAAACGAAATAAGGGGCCTCATACTCAAAGCCTTTTCTGGTGGTAAGTGTGTCATACGCCTGTTTTAGACGTGTGTTACACCTGAATATGAAGGACTGTTTACACTAAACATTTTTGCTATTTTTTCGGAATAAGACATGCTTACTCACAGAAACCGTGATTAAGCATTAAACTCCAGGAATTTCATGAATAAGTCTGACATAATACACATTTACTCATGAAAAAAGCTTTGTGAAACGGGTGAAAGGATTTCAGATTTCAGGTGATCCGTAGCCACAGTTACAGCTCTGTGGAAAAGGAGAAAATAGAGAAAAGAGAAAAGGACGGCTTGTGGATGTGATTTATCACTTGGTCTACAGGCAATGGATGATATGGGGTGATTAGGATAAAGAGAAGAAATTAGAAGAAGACCGGAAGGGCAGAAGCTTACAGGAAGGGATATCCTAGAGAAGTTCCAGCCATGGTCTTCAAAGGTCACAGCCAGGAAGAGTCTGAAAAAGTTGGAGCAAGAGATGCCAAAATGGTAGGTTCAGGGAAGAAGAAAGAAGATGAAAGCACAAACGCATACAAGTAAGAGAGAAGCTGAATTGAACGGAGAAGGCAGGAGCAAGGACGGGTTTTAAAAAATGATTACTTGCTGTACATGGAGATGTCTGCGTGTTGCTGGGAGGCACGGGTCACATGAACGCAGTGACCTAAAAATAATGTACGTGCACAAAGGCAACAAAAAAGTGAATGGCTGCTTGTGCCCCGGGGGGCCTACTAAGTACGCAATGATCAGGAAACACTGAAGCCTGTGCCTGATTGTACCCCGGGGGACTGCTGTGTGCTCGCTCCATCAGAGCGGGAATGTCTTTTGATGTATGCATAAAATTCCAATCAGAACGAAATCCAGCCCCATAATTATTGAAACACCACCTTAAAAAAAATAAACCTAAACATTACCTTTTCAAGCCATTAAAAACGAAACCCTGGGTACAAAAAATGTGTGTCCGTTGTGAAAACAAGGGGTGAGGTTAGCATTGCAGTCTACGGCAGCGAGGATGAGCAGCGCTCGTCAAAACTACTCGTAAACAAGAGGAACAAGCCCAATCCTTCTTAAAACAAAGCCAAAAACCAAACTAACATCCTAGTAAAAAAAAGCCCAAATGCCGGTCGACAGTGAAAATTGCTAAAAGCCTAAAAATTATAGCCAATGAAGAGGGAGGCATGGCAAAAGACGTACCCCCAATACAGCTGTGGAATTAGGAGGAGGTGGGAGGGAGGAAAACTATATTTAAATGTAATCAGCTATGGTGCCGAAGCTACACACAGGCAAACAGAAACAGAGCAGGAAACCAAGAAACAAAGTAGTCCCCAAGAGAACAGACAAAGAACTGAAGTGTGATGAGACAGTACTTAGTCCCTGATGCATGGGAGGAACGGAACAGAAAATGAGGGAAAAAGAGGTAGGACTGACCACTGGCAAGCAAGGATTTTTGAAGGACACTGAAACAAATAAATCAAAAGCAGGGGCATGGCTTTAAGCCAACATGAGAAATTACAACAGGCCTCGAATGATCGACCTAAAAATGAATGTGTCCGTCTGTAATGCAACCGGTGCTCATGTAAAGCGGTCTGATACCTTCGGGTTGAGTTTGCGCTATATAAAACTGCACAAAAATACAACATAAAAACTTTTGATGAGAGCAGATGACAAGCTGGTACAGCCACAGCCAAAGAGCACAATTAACAATTGTGGCTGCTGGAGCGCTTCTGCCATAAGGACTAGACTCCCAGGCTAGTCGTAGCCCCTCGACCAACCTACTTAGTTTTAGGGCAGACTTACTGCCTCTTGTCTATTGCATTTCCAATGTGGGTGAAACGTCCTAGTTGATGTTACTGACTAACACCGTATGCGGATGAAAAGCGAGGACTTTATGTGTAACCGCCGCCAATACCACCACCACCACCAATACCCCCACTACCAATACCACCACCACCAATACCACCACTAATACCACCACCACCAATACCACCACCACTATCAATACCACCACCACTACCACCACCAATACCACCACCACCAACACAACCACTAATACTACCACCAATACTACCACCAAAGCCAGTACCATCACCACCAATATCACCACCGCCAATACCACTACTACCAATACCACCACCACCAATACCACCACCAATACCAATACAACCACCACCAATACACCACCACCAATACTACCACCACCATCACCAATACCACCACCAATACCCCACCACCAATACCACCACCACAAATACTACAAGCACCACCACCACCAATACTTCCAATAACACCACCACCAATAACACCACCACCACCAACACCACCACCATCAATACCACCATCATCAGTACCACCAATTCCATCAGCAATACCACCACCACCACCAACACCACCCCCAATAACACCACCATCAATGCCACTACCACCAATACCACCACCATTACCACCAACAATACCACCACCACGAATACCACCACCACCACCAATGCCACCACCACCAATACCTCCACCAATACTACCACCACCATCACCAATACCACCACCCATACCACCGATACCACCACCACCAATACCACCACCACCACCAATACCAATGCTGCCACCACCAATACCCTCAACACCAATACTGCCACCACTACCAATGCCACTACCACCACTACCACCACCACCAATACCACCACCACCAATACCACCACTAATACTACCACCGCCACCACCAATACCAATACCCCCACCACCAATCCTACTAGCACCAATACCACAGATACCACCACCAATATCACCACCACCAATACCATCACCAATACCACCACCACCAATACTACTACCACAACCAATACCACCACCACTACCACCAATACTACCACCAATACCATCACCACCAGTACAACCACCACCAATACCACCACCACCAATACAAATACCACTGCCAATACAAATACCATCACCACCAGTACAACCACCACCAATTCTACCACCACCAATACAAATACCACCACCAATACCAATACCACTGCCAATATACCACCACCAATACCACCACCACCAATTCTACCACCACCATTACCAATCGAACCACCACCACAAATACCACCACCACCACCAATACCAATACCACAAGCACCAATACCTATACCACCACCACCAATACTACCAATACCACCACCATCAATACCACCACCATCAGTACCACCAATACCATCAGCAATACCGCCGCCACCAATACCACCACCACCAATACCACCACCAACAATGCCACTACCACCAATACTACCACCACCAATACCACCATCAATACCACCACCACCATCAATACCACCCCCACAAATACCACCACCACCAATACCACTCACCACCAATACCACCACCACCAATACTACCACCGCCACCACCAATACCAACACCACCACCAATACCACCACCACCAATACCACCACCACCAATGCCACCACCCCAATACCTCCACCACCAATACCACCACCATCACCAATACCACCACCAACAACAATACCACCACCAATACCATCACAACCAACAATTCCACCACAACCAATACTACCACTGCCACCAAACAAAAGCGGAGAGCAGTGGACCATACACATGTGGCAGCACCTGTACCGTAAATCACCTATGTAATAACAATGATGAAAAGCGTGCTGAAAAACCAAAAAGGGCCCCCTGCCCAAGGGCACCTCACCACAGCCACCACCAATACCAGCACCACCACAAATACCATCAATACCACCACCACCAATACCACCAATACCACCACTAATACCCCAATACCACCACCACCAATACCAATACCACAAGCACCAATACCACCACCACCAATACCACCCCCACCACCAATACCACTCCACCAATACCACCACCACCAATACCCCCAACACCAATACCACCCCACCACCAATACCACCACCACTAATACCACCAATTCCACCCCCAATATTACCACCACCAATACCACCACCAATACCACCACCATTACCACCAACAATACCACTACTACCAATACCACCACCACCAATACCACCACCAATACCAATATCACCACCACCGATACCACCACGAATACCACCACTAATACCAATGCCGCCACCAGCAATACCCCCAACACCAATACCACCACCCCACTACCACCAATGCCACTACCACCAATACCACCAATGCCACTACCACCACTACCACCACCAATACTACCATCACCAATACCACCACCACCAATACCCATGTAAATTGATACTTGTATAGCGCACTACTCACCCGCAAGGGTCTCAAGGCGCTTGTATGAATACCGCTGTGGAACCCATCCTGGCTTTCCCTGTGAGGCGTCCACTCCTGGGCACCCCCAAGGTGGAGGCCAGGCATCCTTAGCATTGTGGGGGCCGTTGTGGAGATTAAGCAAGCTATTGCCCAGAGTTGCAGAGTGGGACTCCAAGATTGGAATAGGCACCAAGGCGAGAATTATCAGGTCCATGGAATTTTTGAGCCCAAGACCTGCCGAGGCAGGGAATTGAACCCTGGTCCCGGGCTAGACCTCTGCATCAGGGTCTGCCGCTCTAATCATTGAGCCACACTTCTCCACATTGAGCCACACTTCTCCACCATATACCACCACATTGTACCACCAATACCAATATCACCACCACCGATACCACCACAGATACCACCACTAATACCAATGCCGCCAACACCAATACCCCCAACACCAATACCACCACCCCAATACCACCACTACCAATGCCACTACCACCAATACCACCACCCCCACCAATACCACCACCATTACCACCAACAATACCACTGTCACCATCAATACCACCACCACCAATACCACCACCACCGATACCACCACCAATACCACCACCAATACCAATGCTGCCAACACCAATACCACCACCACCAATACCACCACCATCAGTATCACCAATACCATCAGCAATACCACCACCACCAATACCACCACCAACACAACCACCAATACTACCACCACCACCAATACCACCACCACCAAAACCACCACCACCACCAATACCACCACCAATAACAACACCACCACCACCAATGCCACCACCACCACCACCAAAACCCCCACCACCATCAATACCAACACCACCATCAGTATCACCACCACCACCACCACCACCAATACTACCACCACCAAGACCACCACCACCACCAATACCACCACCACCACAATATCACCACTACCACCAAAACCCCCACCACCAATACCTCCACCTCCACCACCAATACCAGTACCACCACCAACAATACCACCACCAATACCACCACCAATACTGCCACCAATACCACCACCACCAATACCCTTATTGCCAACAATACCAGTACTACCACCAATACCAACACCACCAATACCACCAATGCCACCACCACCAATACCACCACCGCCATTACCACCACCACCAATACCACCACCTCAGTGCCTCTCGCTCACTAATAATAACAGAGGCCCTGTATGAGGCCGGAGCTGCAGCCGAGACCATCCCTCCCTCCCTCCATGTCTGCCATAAAGCACAGCCGGCCCTGCACCAGGAGGTGAAGTCAGGGCCCTACTACAGCGGCAGTGTTTTTTATTAGGCCAAAGATAGCAATGACATTACGCAATGCCACACTGCACACTCAAATCATGGTTAGAGGGCAGGAAATAACTCCCCCTCCCACTCTTCCTCCTGAGCCGCGACAGTGTAATCACAGAGCGAAAGGAATTGCAGCACTTTGTTCGTGTTTAATGGCAGATCATATGTAACTCTGACTTCACGCTTTGTTTCTGTGTAATTTTTAACACTTACACATCATCTTCACTGCACTATTTATCACTACTTTGAAGACATCGCAAGCCAGTCTCTTCCTCTGATATTTACAATCTAACAAGCGGTCAAGAAGGCCCTTCATTGCAATGCAACAGGTCTCACATTTGCGAGAGTTTAAGCTATTAGTATTGTAAATGACAATGCCTTTTATTTATGTTTTAAAACTTGAAACATAAATAAAAGCTATTGTCATTTACAATGCCAATAGCTCAAACTCGTGTGAATGTGAGACCTATTGCATTGCAAATGCTTGTTTTAATGACCTACCAAAATCTTATCATTGGACACAAAAGGACCTTAATTTTAGCCTCCACAACGGACCCTCAGCTCTTATTCCCACTCCCTTGTTCTGCTTTTTTAGTTTTCGCCTACACAGTGCTTCTCATTTTTTCCCTTTATATCAATGACTTGCTTGGTAGGGTAGGACACGCACAGGGGACTCACCAAAGCTAGGAACAATGAATCTTGGCTGTCTACTCTTCGCGGATGACACCTTCCTGTTAGATTTAACTTCAATCGGTTTACAGAGGCGTCTCAATGAGTTAGAACACTATGCCAATGAAGTTTCCTTAAAATAAACATTTCCAAGAGCAAAATTATGGTTTTTAGGTCCGGGGGATGCAGGGTTAGGAAAATATGCACTGGTCTTTGGGGAGAGATAAGCTAGAAGCAGTAAAATTGTATCCTATTTAGGAAGACATTTTTCAAGCAAGTGCTCAAGTATTGAGCATACTCATCAGTGGAGTTGAACGGCATTATCTCAGTCCTCTGCAATTGGCAGGCAATATAAATTCAGTGGATAAAGACATTTTGCCCATGTTTTATTGGTTTATAAGATTAAAAGTCCGCCATTACTGAGTTACACTTGTGAAGCAGTTGATGAGCAACACTGGGACATTTTCAAGAAGGTGGAAAGGCACATTTGGTGAAAGTATGTAACCTGAATTGTGCAGCAGCTCCAACGGCCCTCCGACTTCTTCTATTGTCTGAAGGGAAAGAGTGTTTTTTTTTTGTTGAAATTATGAGAAAGAATTAGTTATGTTAGGAATTGGGCAAAGTGAAGCAAGCCCTCTTCCAAAGCAGGGTTGGAAAACTTAATAAAAAAAAGAATCTATGAAGTAAGTCACAAAAGAGATACTGTACTGTGTTCACGGCACATTAGGAATGACATAATAGTGGGTAGTAGCATGCGCAAAAATCCTCAACCATATGTCTTCTGGAACCTTCCCCATGGAGTGTGTAGAACCATCCTGTTACTAATGCTGAACTTGCTACCTTCACAAATCATAACAGGAGCATAGGATGGATTAGCTAGGGAGGATAGACTGTGCGGCATGTGCGGAAATTGGGTGCAAGATTTAAACCATATGCTATTTGTCTGTCCCCTACGTCAGCCATTACGACGTCGATTATTAAGACCAGTGTTCCTAAAGTATGATATTACCTCAACAATGGAGGCCTGAAATTGTCTTTTGGCCCCTCCCTCTGAATCCGCATGTTTCAAAATTTGTATCTTTTCTAAATATTTTTTTTTTTTTTTAGAAAGGATCATTATATTGTTCTTTGCTTTGGTCATGTTAAATATGGCCCTTCAGGGTAACAAATTTTGCACATTACAGGTAGAACCTTAGGGTATTAGGAATTGTAATGTTGAAATTGTTATAGTATTTATATTGCCTAAAGCTGCTTGTACTGAATTGTATTGATGTACCGTAATGAAACTGCACAATTGTCTCCAATGTAAGTCATAATGTTGGCCAGGTTTCTTTTTTCCAAAAAATACTCTGACGCACTTGCAATTTATATGTTAAGGACTTTTATTATACATGGCGTGTATTTTATCCTGATGTTTGCTGCTACGTACTTTGCACTATATATAATCAATTGTGAGATCTTTAAACTGTTAGCTTCTAGAATGTATTTGATGTTGTTTTATAATAATTGTAAGAACTGCTTTTGTATCCCTATGTGTATATTTTATTTGGAACTCCTTGGAGTTCCAAATCATAAAAATAAAAATCATAATCGCCTAGACAGTGCAGGAGCTGTGTCTGTGAGACTTTTGTTTACATACAGTGGGCTTACAGCCCGCCCATTGCTTACTTTTTGTTAGCTTCACTGCTCTCTATGCCGCTGCACTCTATACCACTCTACTCTACTCTGCACCAGTCTACTCTTTGCAACTGCACTCTATGCCACTCCACTCTGCACCACTCTAAAGCACTGCACTTCTCTGCTCCACTTTACCCTACAGCACTGCACTCTATGCTACTGTATTCCACCCTGCACCTCTATATTCTATACCACTACACTCTATGCTGCTGCACTTTACTCTGCATCACTGCACTCTTCTCAGTACCACTCTACTCTTTGCCACTGCCTTCTATGCCACTGCACTATATGCCACTCTACTCTAATTTGCACAACTCTACTCTATGCCACTTTACTTGGCGCCACTGTAGTCTATGCCACTCTACTCTGCACCACTCTATTCTACGCCACTGCATTTTACACCACTCTACTCTACTTTGCACCACTCTACTTTATGCCACTGCACTCTATGCAACTGCACTCTACACCACTCTACTCTATGCCACAACACTCTATGGCACTATACTCTACACCACTCTACGCTTCTCTGCACCTCTCTAAACACCACTCTACTCTACACCACTCTACCCCACTGCACTCTACACCACTGCACTTTACACTGCTTTACTCTACTATGCCACTCTACTCTACACCACTTCACTTTATGCCACTTCACTCTACATTACTCCAAGCCTCTCTAATCCACTCCACGCCACTTTATGCGACTCTATTCCTCTCTATGCCACACTACACTACTCCACTGTATGCCACTCCACACCACTGTAAGCCATGCCACTTCACTCCACTATCCTCTACTCTGCTCCACTCTATGCCACTCTAATATACCCCACTCCACTCTGTGCCATTCTACTCTATTCATCTCTACTGTATGCCACTCCACTCTACGCTACTGCACTCTACACCACTCTAATCTATTCTTCGCCACTCTACTCTATGCCACACCACGTCAAATCACTCTACTCAGTGTCACTCCACTACACTGTACGCCACTCCACTCCACACCATTCTACTCTATGCCACTCCACTTACGCCACTTCCCTCTACCTCACTTCACTCTACGCCACTTATTCCACTCTACTGCACTCTACTCTATGCCACTCCACACCACTCTATATCATGATAGGGTACTCGACTCCTCTCCACGCTGCTGTACAGCATGAGTAAACAACATTGGCAAAGGCAATAGCTCTCTCAAAGGTGAAACCTATTGACTCTGCCAATGCTTGGTTTGCTTGCCAGCTGTTCACAGACTCTATCGCCCTCTTGAAGGACTACCCTCAGGACTACCAGTGAGGAGATTACAAATCACAAACCTGAAATTAGCAGGCGTTTAATGGTCTGGACACTCTGACTACTTCTGTGTTTTCTTTTACAAAAACAGGCACCACTACCCATTTTATAGTAGTTAATTTATTCTCTACGTAAGGATGAAAGGTGGAAGTGTCCTTCTTGAGATTCACATCATGACCTGCCTGCCAATCTAAGAGAATCAACCACTCACTATAGCTCCTGCTTTGCAACTGAGAGCTCCTCTCCTGTGAGCTAATCCCATTAGCTGAACTCAGTGTGTTCATTATACAGCAGTTTGTTATTGTTTCTGTTGGTTCCTGTAGTCTAATACTCCATAGGAAGAGAAAGCCTAGATTCGTTGCATGGCCCCTTGTTTAACCTCTAAAACTACCTTCTCCAGTGGGCGAATTTGGCCTTATGTTAACTTACATGTAACCCATGGTTTGCAACCTAAAAAAACATGCCCTATTCTTGCATGTGACCCAAACCCTGCCCAACATCTATTTTGGTGTTGCAGATACAAAGCCCTCAAAAGCAAGGGTTTATTCTGCAACACCAAAAATATATGGCCCTGACTGAGTTGGAGGTTTCTCCCTGTGCACAGGGATGAAAGTCTTGTTTCCTCTGGATGACTATCGCACCTACCAAAAAGGTAGCAGACAGCACTAGTGGAGGGGAGGGGGCAGATGGTGCCTATGCCTCTGCTTAATTTGTCCTGTCCATCCCCCCTTTGGGCCCCACAACCACCGCTGTTAAATGTGCCAGGGCAAGGCCCGAAAAAAGCAGGCATTGCACATTGTCACACACATACATATGTCCAACCACCTTTCACTGTAAAGTACGTCGCTTGTTTAAAATGTTTAAATCTAACTTTGTATGTATGTGTGTATATGTCTTTATACACATAGACATACATATGAACACACACATGCATACAGATTGAAACATTTTCAGGAAACATGCATGCACACGCTCTTTGTAATTGGCCTTTATTGGTCCTATCAGTTTTATCTGTGGCCCAATGTGTGCACCTCTCCCTAAATTTCACTTCTAGAGACGACATTAGCAGACAGGAAACACTTGTCAGAATGGCACCCTGAAGCTGACATCTTTGAGGCAAACAGACTGGCTGTGAATGAATGGCTTTTTCCCATGGCAGAGCCGGGCAGGGCGAGGCTCTGCCATTAGAAACGCAGAAGAAGTTCACCCGCCTGCAATTAAGGCAGGGTGAACCAAAGGGTTGTCAGGCTACTAGCTCAGATATCTCATAGCCAATTAGCCAGGCACACATACACACTCAATCACAATGAATGAACGAATGCAAAGGAACATTCCAACCATGAATGACTGAGACAGCAGTTTGATTTGGGAACGTTATGTTGCAGGTTGATTTGGTGCAGCGATCACAAACCCGTGTAAGAGTAAGATGTAGGGTGGGTTTTGAGGATGACCCTTGCATGAGACCTCCACCTCAGGCTCAAGCAGCTCCTCCTCTAGCCCTGGGGGTGAAGCAGCACTGCAGCAGGAGAGTGTGCAGCCTGGCAGGGGGATGCTGCACTAAGGGGCTGCCTGCCAGATTGTCCCCATGCCTACGACGCAGCTAGTGACACTTACGGCCTTCTACGGCCCCGCCAAACTTTAAATGTCTGCCTTCATCTCTAGCTCGGTCTTTTTTCCCATGTTTGATTCTTCCTTTGTTTCTATCTAATATTTCAATTGCGTTTTTATACTCTTAAGTATTAAACCTCCTTTCTTCCATAACTCTTCTCTAGTCTTCCCCTGTTTTTGTACCCCTGGGCAGAGTTGGGAATGGAGAGAGTAGCATGTGTAGGGTTCTTTGTCAAGACTCAGAGGGAATACAAAGGCTCACGGACTTTCAGCATTATTTACGGGGAAATGGTCAGAGGGAATAGGCCTAGTTGGTGATCTTTTCTGCAGAGAATGTGCCCAAGTCATATGTTTTTGCCAGAAAAGGGCTTCATTTACACCTGTCAGGAATTTGCAGGATTCCTGCCTGGTACCAATGGGTTTTCCTAATGCGGCTTTCTCGTTGAGGAGTGTAGAGGAATCAGCAATGGTAATCCCCACTTAAGCAGCTGGGAGCCGGTGTATTAAGGTGTGGTACGCATGAAAGTTGTGAACACCCGCAAGCGTGTGCGTTTGTTTGCATGCACTAATCCCAAACGGACCTTTTCCCACCCTGAAAGGGCTGGCCCATGTAATTCTTGTTCCTGGGTGGGAAGAGGGTCAAATCACCTACAAAATAGAATTGGCAGTGGGGGAAAGGGTTCTCCAGGAAAAAATGTATCCCATTTGGAGAAAAAAGGAAAAAACAATCAATTGAACATCAGGCTTCATTTCACCACAGCGGAATTGAACACTATACAGTTCCACATAAGCAAAATGGTAGCCCAGGCAGTGTGCCACATAACATTCCCAGTAGAAAGCCTGGAAGCTTGAACCTGGAATAGCTTTTCAGGTGTACCACTGGGAATGTTTGTGAATTCCCCAAAATAGTAAATTTGCGCCTGTTCTTAGTACTTCTAGTACTGGTACTGATTTAGGGCCAGATGTACGACCATTTGGAATTGCGACTCGCAAATTGCAAAAAATAGCGAGTCGCAATTTGTGAGTCGCAATTCCAAATGTACAACAGTGCCAGAGACACTGTTAGTGATTCCCAATGGGGTCGCAAAATGTGAGGCTCATCAATATTCATGAGGCACTCGCATTTTGCAACCCCATTGGGAATGGCTGGCCCTCCCAGGGATGGTGGCCTGCACGGCTCAGCGGACCACCATGTCTGGAACTGATTTTAAATGAAGCAGCTTTTTTTATTCAATGCAGCCCGTTTTCCTTGAAGGAAAACGAGGTGCATATTTAAAAAAAATGAAACATTTACCTTTCATTTTTTAAGGGCAGGCAGAGGTTCCTTGAGACCACTGCATGCCCTTAAAAAATATTTCCCCCTGCATTTGCAAAGGGGAAGAGGTCCCCTGGGGACTCCTTCCCATTTGCAACTGCATCACCACCTACTTGAAGTGGGTAGTAAATTGTGACTGTTTTGCGACCGCAATTGCGGTTCGCAAAACAGTCATACATAGGGCTCAGAGTCGCAATTAGGAAGCACCGCCCTTGAAACGCCCCTTCCTAATTCTGAGTCGCAAATGCTATTTAGCGAGTCGCAAATGAATTGTGAATCGCTAAATAGTGTTTGTACATGGCCCTGTAGGGTTTTTGCATGCGCAAACGGGTCGCAGACTCGTCCGTGCATGCAAAAATGGGTCGTATATCTGGCCCTTAGTACTTTAACTCAATTGGGATGTTCAGAGTGGATGTTCTCGGGTCCTCATCCGCGTTCTATGTTTGTCAAACCTTTTTTCTGCACTTTCTTACTACAAATAATTCTTAACTTATCTTTCCAGGCGCAATTTAGCAACTGCCTATGGATGCTGTCAGAATACGGACACCGGTCTGTAACATTCATCATAACATAAGTAATACATGGCTCAAGACAAGCCTTGGTTAAAAGAAAGGAAAGAGAAAGCAAAGATAGGGAACTATAAGATCCCTGTTGAACAGTCTATCCATTTCCCTCTAGGCAGGTCAAAGACTTTGGACAGTGTTAGCTCAGCCACATTGCCTCATGTTAGTATGAGTACGCTTGGGATACCGTTCTTCGAATCACTGCCATATGTGCACTTGGTGCCCCCCATACAAATAAACACTGCGAGTCCCACATTAATGGATTTACTAAATGGCAGCCCAAGATTGGCTATGTGGTGTTCTCCTAATGTCACGCAACGTGGTAATCCTGGTTGTAATTCAGCTGTACCAAACTTTCTTATTGCCAAATGTTTTGTTTCCATCCATAGATTGGTCCAAAGACTCCCAGACATACCAGCTGGACCATTCCATTGAATTCTCCGAGGCCTTGAACAATCTCTACAACAGTAAGCGTGACTGTGATCTGAACATCACAGTGGTGATCCCTGGGGACGAATCAGCTCCGCAGACATTCTGCCTTAACAAGCTTATCCTGTCACTGAACATAGAGGCTAAATTTCTGCTGAAGGCGGAGGCGAACAACTACACCATGAGCATTGATGCTGAGTGTCTACCCTATGTGGACAGCTTCTTCAGGTAAGATCAGAATAGCATCTGCAGTTCTCTGGTTGTTGGGTTGTTGGCACTGAAAGTAGTGTTTGCAGCAACCAGGGGATGCTAAAAATTGTGGGGATGATTTATGGGTATATTCTCAAGAACGTGTGATAACTACCACAAAAGTAACTTAACGCAACTTTCAACATCGCAGTCCATCACAGGAAAATTACACCGTGTGAACTAAGTATTCACAACACGGCAGTACCATGCGATAGTCACCAGATAACGCGTCAAATGGCCGCGTTAAAAACAATACCACGCCTCAAAAATGCGAAACATGAATGCAAAAAAAGCTGCGATGAGGCCAATCGCGATACAAAAAGCTGCGAAAACCAGCGACAGGCCTGCAATTCACACGTGTCATGTGTGAAAATGCACGATAAAAGCTACAAAAACAACACACCAGAAACAATCCAAAGTGCGTAGCAACATGTATGCACCCTGACCGAGCGCAGAGGCCAATGTGAACCCCACAACCCCCACAGACCACCATCAAGGAACAACAGGCTTGGGGAAGGCCAAGGAGAAGAGGGAGAGGAAGATGGATTGCAGTCCGCAGCAAAACCGGATCAGCGCCACAGAGGTGACGGAACACAACCATCAACTGACCCACAATTAGACCACCGGGAATGCAGTCGGAGTGTCGAGGATGCCAATGGAGGAGGCCAAGAGGCGCTGGCATGATGTGAAAATCTAAACCAGGCACAAAGCCCCTGCCAACAGGAAGGAAGCAACGGCGACAGAAGGTGGGAGTCCTGCACCACAGGAGGAGCTGGAGGAAACGGAGGCCACAGTCAACAGTGTGGAGACGGTGCAAGGAGCCAGGAGTGCGGACACAGCTTGGGAGGACCTGACACAACATCAACAGGGTGAGTAAAGACCAGGGACTGGGGGAACAGGGGGAGATGTGCACAATGGCACACATGCACAACGATGTGTAGCACACTGCATACCCACAATGACCCTGGAACATGTCCATTCTCCCCGTGGCACACAGCAGAACACACACATAGCAATAACAGCACATCCACATTGACGACAATGTGGCACAAAGTGCAACACCAAAACACACAAGATGATGGACGGAATGTTGCACATTGGCAAAACATTCACCCCCAGTCACAGATCTGGGATTAATCCAACGTTATTTTGCTCACCACGCCACCCCAGTTCAGACATGGCCATATGCAAATCAGTCTTGGCCCTGTGCCTCATGGGAACAGTCCAGCCCGAACTGCCAAGCCATGTCTTCCCTGGACCAGAATCAAGCATCCTAGGACTGGTTTCGGGGTTTCACCCCTCTTCAGCCAGGATAGCTTGACTCCAGTGGCGTAGTGAGCACGGGACCCACGTCTGGGCATACCCTTCCCACATAGGGCGAACAGCAAAACACACAAGATGATGGACGGAATGTCACACATTGGCAAAACATTCACCCCCAGTCACAGATCTGGGTTTAATCCATCGTTATTTTGCTCACCACGCCACCCCAGTTCAATATGGCCCTATGCAAATCAGTCTTAACCCTGTGCCTCATGGGAACAGTCCAGCCCGAACTGCCAAGCCATGTCTTCCCTGGACCGGAATCAAGCATCCTAGGACCGGTTTCTGGGTTTCACCCCTCTTCAGCCAGGATAGCTTGACTCCAGTGGCGTAGTGAGCACGGGACCCACGTCTGGGCATACCCTTCCCATATAGGGCGAACAGCAAAACACACAAGATGATGGACGGAATGTTGCACATTGGCAAAACATTCAGCCCCAGTCACAGATCTGGGTTTAATCCATCATTATGGTGCAATACCAACACTGCAGAACAGAGGACACAACTGGCTGCGCTCATGTGCTGAAACAGGCCAAGCACATCTAACAGAGCAGGAAACTGGGAGAAGGAAATGTACGCGTACAAACCTACATCTGTCATGTAGTCCAAATGTCCATTGTCCCGCATCAAAATCCAGCACCTCCCAAACAGTCACAATGTACATAGTCATACAGTCTGCATGTAAACAAGGACAATGCGCCAACATACATGTCAACACAATGTCAACATGCATCTCCCCTTCACATTGCAGAGGGACAAACAACACCTCCAGCAGAGCACAGCAGACTACCCATCAGTGATGCTGGAGAGGACCACCCCACCATCGGCACCAACGCCCTACAACAACCCATGGACATCTCAGGCAACCCACCCCCAGGAGCAGGGCATCCAAACCACACAGAAGAGACACCAGCCCCCGCACAGCAGGCCACACAGCAGGAAGCACCCGCCACCACGGCTGGCTCCCAACACGTCACCTAGGCACACATCGCATTCCAATGCCAGGTGTCAGAATGACAAAAGGTGGTGGCAGAATAGGTGCGGGTTGGGTATAAACCCATAGAACACGAACTACACCACATGCGTGGATGTCAAATTCCCCTCAGGGACCACCTACACCACACCAAGGAGACCCACACTGCGACAGAGACACATACATATGCACATTTACAGTACAGAACCATGCCCAGAGGCACGCAATTATCAATCACACACCCACGCTGGACGATGGCCCAGTACACCCCACTAACGTATTGAGTGGGTGACGATAAAGCTACATGTCCAAGGTCCAACACGCTACCTGCGGCGACATGTTGGCATCCGCTGTACACAACACAATGTAATCTTGTCGGGCCTGTCGGGCCTGGGGCACGCATGCATACATCATGAACACAAGGACACACGCAGACAGTTCGTGGAACTGGCCACGGGCATGTGCGCCTGGCCCCTTTATTGGCAGGGCCACATGTACAGTGACCCCTGTGCTGGATGTGTGTAGGGTGAGTGTAAGCCAGTCAGTAAGGAGTTGTTGGTGCTGGCGAAAACGTGAACTGTGAACAGCAGTAAAACAGAAACAGAAAACACCAGCATGACAGAGACAACTGCAGAGCATCATGGAGGTAGCCGGAGCAAGTACAGAGGCCACCCAATAAGCAAACAAAAGTGTCCATGAGTTGCAGTGCACTGAGGTTGGGGCACCTGAAGTGCCAAGCAGGGTATCAGGCAGATGATGGCATCCACCACAGGTGTGAGCAACTCCGTTAGTTTGCCAGTACGACTGTTTCGACTCTTGCAGTTGGAGGTGGACCTTGCGGTGGTGGCATGTGCCTCCTGCGGTGATGCGTCATCCAAGCCGCTCAGGACTCGATGTGATGTGTGAGCCCTGGTGTAAGGCAGTTGAGGCCGGAGGCAGGGGACAGCGCAGGGCCACAGACACATGGCGTTGATGACCCCAAGGCCCTCGTCTCAGAGGTCATCCAATATATCAGAAGACAGGGTCCCTGACTTGAGCTGCACAGAGTTAGTGGCCCCAGATGCACTGCGGCCGGCACAGGCACCTCACCACGGGACGGTGACTTGCGGTGCAGTGAGATGGGCCACGCAAGCTGAGCGGCTCCACATCAATGTCCGAGGTGTATGTGGCAGAGAGTTGAGGGGGACAGTGGAAGGTGTCCTCCAGGGCATGATGCAGAGGGTGGAAGCTGTACGGAAGCAGCAAATGGAAGAGTGAAATGCCACAGCATCGTTTTGGCCACAAATTCAGTATCACCGACATGATGGTGATGACAACCCCAAGTCCATGTACTCAGTCGCCACCAAAGTTCAACCAGAAAGTGTCCGTGGGTCTTGGGAAACAGACTTAGTGGCACTGGGGCTGAAAGAGGATGCAGTCTGCGTTGAGGCCTGTACAATGACATCAAGTCAGCATTTAATAAATAAAGACTGCATTTGAATAGTGTGACCTACTCGACTGCAGTGTAGGCCTGATGCAGCGGTCAGCGCGGGCCAGACGCGAATCAGCGAGCTCCTCCTGGAACTCTAACATATGACGTTGACATGACATTTGGGGGTGACTTGTGGTTCAGGGAGGCAAAAGCGGGTGTTCAGTCAGGGATGATGACGTGTCCTGCCTGGTACAGACTGGATTGGATTGGCGTGAGGCCTGCTGGACCGCAGTGTAGGCCGACGGCGTAGTCAAGGGCCCACAGACACGTGTGCTTGGGATGCCAGACACAGACTATTGTCACCACATCGAAGGGAGTACAGTGATTTAAACGCTGTATTAATGTGCGTACTCGGACAATGTATGATCAAGACTCAGTCCCAAATGTGTGACCTACTCGCCTGCAGCGTAGGCCGGAGGCAGCGATCAGCAAGGGCCCACAGCCACTTGTTGTTGTCTTGCAATACACAGAGTTAGTGACACCAGGGCATTTGTGGGTAGTGTTCGATCACCTCCGTAACGATGATCCTTTTTTCCTCCTGACTGACACGCGTCTTCCTCTCCCACCTCTCCTTGCATGCAATGATATGCACTCTGCCATTGACAAATCAGGACTCAGACCCACATGTTCGAATGACTCGAATGCAGCGTGGCCCGAGGGCAGTAGTCCGCGTGGGCCCCCGGACACGTGTGGATGGAATGCTATGCACATACTTGGTGGCACCACATCGATGGGAGTATAGTGAGATAAAATCAGCCATAATTGATGTTCTCTGCCATTGTGTAATCAAGACTCAGTTCCAAATGTGTGACCTACTTTTCCGCTGTGCATGCAGGTGGAGTACGTCAACGAGTAGGGAGTACTACGGGCTGGAGTCATGGAGGCTGTGATGGTCTGAGGAGGCTGCCAGGTTCACGGCACTCGGGCTTGGAGCTTGCACCGGCATGTGGTGGGCCCTCTTCGATACACGCCGGTGTCGGCAGGTGTGCATTGAGGCCTGGGTGCGCCGGGCCTGGCAGGAGTGGTACGGGGCCTGTGGCCTGGAGTGCAGCAGGCGCACTGTAACGCAGGCAGCACCGCTCACGGCGTCAGCCTCGTGGCGGGGTGAGGGGTGCCGCCCTGGCAGAGTCGTTGGAACCACGCCCAGAGCTACGTGCTTTTTATTCACAACCCTATGTGTGCCTAGCATACGCCGGGCCAGCCCACTCCACTCACGCTTACAGGGGGGGACGTCACAAGCTACATTTCCGGGATCTTCCCCACCGGCTTGGGTAACATGGTTGCGTCCACTGTCCACTGCACTCCATACACCAGAGGTGTATGTCGACATAGATATGTGTGTGGTCTGCATACTGTAGTCTGGCCATCACTTCAGCGCCACACTTGGCATTGTGTACATTTTCATTCATCGGTCACTTGCCTCCTTCGCACATGCCTGGTCCCCACCTCTTCCCACAATCTGCTATCGTGTGGCTGAGGTGCCATGCAGTTGATGGCTTATGTGCATGGCTGGCCCAGGTTGCCAGAGTGAGTTGTGCTGTCATGTCTGGTGGGTGGGCATGTTGTTTGGCATGCTGTATGTGAGTTTGTGACATGTGCATTCCCAGTGTTGTGAGTTGCATGGTTGTGGAGTTGAGGTGTGTGGTGTGTTCATTTGGTACTTGCCAATGAGCAGCGCATTTCCGTAGGTGCCAGCCAGGAAGTGCTGGGTGATGATGGGCTCTCTGAAGATGTGGGACTCATGCACTGGCAATGGGTGGTTGGCGTCGAGGTTGGTGGAGATTCCCAGGTGGTCCACTATTGCCTGCACAGTGATGGTATGCGTGTGCTGGCGGTAGAGGATATTGTGTGCAGTGTCACCAGGGGGCACAAGTAGGACATGTGTATATTCAATTGCCCCCTGACACGTGAGGGAAACCAGCTATGACTTTGACGCCTTGCTTGGTCTCCAGCTGGCCCTGTGCAGTGTGGGGAAAGGATAGGTAGTGTGGGACCAAGCTGATGATGGCATCCAACACAGTTGGGGGGGGCTTGGATGTGGCTGGCTGTGAGACTCCTCCGACTCTGGCGGTTGTTGGTTTGCAGGTCCCAGAGGCCAGCAGGTGCAGCACAGCCAGCAGCTTTGTCTGCGGAGGGGTGTTGGTTGTCTGCTGTGTTGGTACCGTTGGCCTGTGGGCAATAGTGGTAATGATGCGTAGGATGGTTGTCCTTTTGAGCCTGTGGTGTGCAATGACGTTCCCTGGTGTTGGGTCTGTGAGGTTGGTGTGTTTTTAGCAGGTCGCTGTCTTTGTCTGCGCTGCCTCAGTTTTGGTACGGGGGGCGGGGTGGGTCCAGGGGGGTTCCTGGGGGTGGTGGCGGTGGCTGTTGTTGCCCTATTTGGGCTCCGGGCTGCATGTTCAGTTGCCCGGGTGCATCTGTTGTTCTTCATGTTTGGCTATGGGCTGTGTTCCCATGTCTGTTGCCGGTTGTTGTCCGACTTTGCACCAGGTCAGAGCAGGTGTTAATTTACTGCTGCTAATGCGCCTTATCGCATGTTTTGTGATCTTATCGCCGATCTGGCTGGTCGTTGAGAATGTTGCGGAGTGGTGTTGTCGCTGCTTTTTGCACGGGAACGCCTGCATCTCATTAGTGATAGTTGCCGGGTCCATCTGTGCCGATGTTTTTTGTGGCTGCTATCGCGGGTAAACTGGTGTTATGGGCTGTTGACACCAGCTTGTGAATGGGGCAATATGTTTGTCGCAACTTTGGCTGCGATAAAGTGCCATTAACTCGGTGTTAGCTCCTTGGGAATATGCCTCTTATATGTCAGGGAAGTGGGAGCTGTGCTATAAATTGGCAGAGCTTCCACCCCACTGAAGTCACATTTCTCCCACCTCATTCATAGGTCGAGAACCACCAGGGTTCGAACTGTGCAGCTAGCTGAGACTCTGCTCTTGAACACACTTGACCTGATAGTGTGTCAGCCAAAGCATTGCTAGGTCATACTGACACAGACCAGATGGCCCAGGTTCACCATCCAAGGATTTGGGAGTTTTTTGTTTCTGATACTAGATCCTGATCCAGAAAGAGTGTTTTTGTAATTTGGTGTTAGTCTATTCAGTAGTTTTGAAATCATTTAAATAACCGATTTATGACTATGTAGAGATGTGGCGGGACCGTGGATACGACAGATATCATACTGAGATCTGATTGGCTGCCACTACTTCAACCAGGAAGTGGTGGCAGCCATTTTAAGACGCAGCCCGAGTCCTAAGAAAAAAGGCAAGAGAAAGAAAACAAAAGGGTACAGGGTAGGAAAACTCTGACCCCCTAGGCCTGGTAATGGGATCCCAGAGGGACCCCGCCTGGGGCCAAACATGTTTTCTTTTTTAAAATTTGCCACAAATTCGTGAATCCTGTGCTTTTTTTTAAGCTCAGTATAATCTGGCACATACCATAAGGAAACAGAACTAGAGAAGCACAAATTGCATGATCTAATGCCTTGCCATAACGAGGGACATTTGCAATAGTCTCCTTCATCACCATTCCATTTGCACAAAGCCATCCTCCATTTTGAGGTATGCATTAAGGATCATAAGAAGCTGGATTGGCGTCAATTACAGGTCATCAAAAAGAAAGTTATTTTGTTCTTGGTATTCCAAACTATGGTTCTCATTGAATGGACTAAACGTCCAGGGAATCATAAGGCTAGTTTGTGGCAGGTGTAAAGTAGATACACATGCTGTGCATACTCCTGCCATCTAGTTTTTCCTTTCAGATGTGTGCAAATTGTTGTTCTTTGAAGTCCTTCAAGGCACAAGGTGTAGTAACTACACCCATTACTGGTAATGTGCATGGGCATCAGCTCCATTTTTAGATAGTTTGTATTCAGCGGTCGAACAACTTCGACACCATGTGCAGGGCCTAGCCCCTTTAGGTCTCCGCCCATTCCTCAGCACCAGATTCTACCTGAAATGTCTAGCGAAGTACCCAAAGACACACCTCCATTAGGTATGCAACTTCTGTGTGTCCCTAGACCACCAGGAAGCCTGCAAACCCTGCATTCAGGAACATGAAAACTCTCCGGTACCGTTGGGAACGTTACATCACATCGACCTCAATGGCGCAACACCAGTCGGAGGATAATCCGGAGCTGTCTGAAGAATAGAAGACCGAGGGGGAACCGCAGCTGGAGGCTTCAGGCACACAGGTTCAAGAGTTGGAGATGGAGGAGGACTTGGGCTCCAAAATCAAAGTGGACAATTCCCCACCTGTGTAGCGTCCATCGACAAAAAAGGCTGCAGTCAGTACTATCATCCTTACTCCCACCCCTCGACATCATCTGGAAGCCGAGCATTGCCCTTGAAATGGTTGAGCATCGAACCCACAGGCCAGCCAGGAGGCTTCTGGTTCACCACTGCCACAAGGCCATGGTCGGCACTAAGAATCCAAGTTGGCCCGATGCATGCATGCCCCTCGGTGTCAAAGCCTGGATCTAAGCCATGCACTTGTACTGCAGGTGGATTGTCAGCTCTGGCATCGAAGACACCTTCGAAGTCGAGCTCAGAGCCGAAATCCAGCTCGGTACCGACAGGACAATGCCCATGCTCTGTGCCAAGAAACCCGACTTCCAGAGCAACATCCTCTACAGCTTCGGAGAATCAGGAACAGGTTCACTGACAGAATAATGCGACAAAAATATTGTGATAGAGAAATATTGTGTCAAAAATATTGATGTGATGTCCAATACTTATAATGTTACATACAAAAATATTGATTTACACTAATATTAAAATATATATACAATAATATGATTTTTTTAATGAAAAGAAAAAAAAAATAGATATATAGTCTATTGGAAGCAACATCACAATATGTAGATTATTTTCTACAGGACCATGTCCAACGACTGCCTTCCTACATTAGAGACACAGGGGACTTTCTGTCCAAGATTCAAGATCTGGAATGGAAGGAGGACTATCTATTAGATGTCACGTCACTCTATACCTCTATCAACCATCAGGACGGACTGAGGGCCCTGGGTCACTACCTGATAAGAGGATCTACGGAACAAGAACAACATAGCAAAATGATTATCAACATGGTCGAATTTTGTTTAAAGAACAACATATTTTTGTTTCAGAGTGCACATTACCAACAACAACGAGGTGTGGCTATGGGGTTCAGCTTCTCTCCAAGCTATGCATGTCTGCATATGGGGTGGTGGGAGGAGCTGGTCCTCCATAAACACTTCGAGGCAATCTTGCATAACAATGTGAAATGTTGGTACAGATTTATAGATGACCTCTTTGTAGTTTGGCAAGGCTCGGAAAGATCAGCACAAGAGTTTCTAAACTGCCTAAATGTAAACAATCTAAATTTACATTTTACATTCACCATCAGTCAAGAAAGAATTACATTTCTGGATGTGGGGATTTACATTAAAGAGTGTAAGATAGAGACAACACTGCATAGGAAATCAACGGCAGGAAACTCTGTCTTACGTGCGAGTAGCACCCATTCGGCGCATTTGATCTATAGCATCCCCTACGAGGAGATGCTTAGACTGAGAAGGATCTGTAGCAATCAGGATGATTTGAAAAAAGTACAGACAGACAGCAAACTCAGATTCCTAGCAAGGGGTTACACATCAGCATGTATAGATGCAGCTATTAAGAAAAGTGCAATTATCCCCAGAACAAGCCTCCTAGAACGGAAAGTAGATAAAAGAAAACAAGACACTCAAGTAGCTGACGATACAACATTCAGAATGATTTTTGGCTACAACAAACAACACAGAAAGATAACAAATATCATCAAAAGAAATTGGCCACTCCTGTTAGGAGACCCGGTGATAGGGCATTCACTACCCAGACAAGCGTCCATCACATTCAGCAGGGCATCTTCAATGAAGGATTCTCTGGTGCATAATGATGTAGGCACACCATCAACTGGCTCATGGTTATCTCAGAGGAAGGAATTCCATAAACATAAAGTGTGCAGAGCATGCCAATTTGGGATAAGTAAAACCATTTACCAGACATCCTTCAATGAAGAGAGCAAAATCATCACCAAAACTTTAACCTGCAAAAGTGAGTTTGTTGTTTATGTGTTGGAGTGCCCATGTGGCCTACAATATGTGGGCAGTACCATCCTGCAGGGCCACAAAAGGGTACTCCAACACATAAGAGCCATCAAGAATCACGATCAATCGTATCCAGTGGCGAGGCACTTTGAGGAAAAACACAATGGAAACCCGATTGGTCTCAAGTATTTCCTCATTGATGCCATCGCACCTAACAAGAGAGGAGGAGACAGAGAAAAGGCACTAAGACGCTTAAAGACCCGGTACATTCTGGATCTAGATTCAAAGGCCCCACGGGGCCTGAACGCTACTGAGGAGCTCTACACTTGCCTTTAGGGAATTATATGCACAAAATTTAGCAAGAACTGTCAGTTTTTATTTAAACAAAAGTCACAAGGTTATTTGACCAGAGATTAAATCCACCTAAGTCCAAATCAAATTTATTTTATAACACATTTAATCACGATTTAAGGCGGGGTGTCGATTAGGACAATAGCACTTGAGCACTTTACACTTTTAGCAAATTAATATTTTTAGCACCACATGTAATGGATAGGATTTTATTAGGGGTTTTACACCTTTGAGCCCGCAATAGAACAGTCAAGGCAGTTGCAATGAGCTATACAAGATAGCAATAAAAGTATTAGGAATGGTGGCCAAAAATCAGGTATTGAGACCTGAACGCCACATATAAACCCCAAAGGACAATATAGGCCAAATCTTGTTAGTATAGGAGCGTGACAAGGCAAAAACAAAGACAAGGCAATATACTCCTAACTAAGCAGGGATAATTATAGATAATTAATAAAAAGAAAAAATGGGACACCCACAATGGGGTACCCCATTTAATAACTTAGATCTAGATACAGCCAGACCCAAACACTATTGCCGAAGTCTAGTCAAGTTGTTAGTTATAAATAATCACCAACTGAATACAACAAGTTATTCACATTAAGGGTTTTTATATTTATATAGATATGTAAATCTGTTTTTAAGTTCAACAGACAACCAATTGTGAATGTTTATCTATGTATTTATTTATTTATTTACCTATTTATTTCTTTATTTATTTAGGTAATCATCTAAAAATTGCTGCTATGTTTAGAATACCTGCCTGTAAGTTTGCAAAGTTATTAGTCTGCCCGCTATGTTTACTATATACCTTACTCATTGCACTGTCACTTTAAAATGAAAAAAATGTAAAAAAACGTATTTAAACTTACCTGTCACCTGAGAGCGCGTCATGCGATCAAGGGCCTTGGGGCTCAAAACGTGTCATGATGGCTGGTGTTGGAGGAGTCTGAATAAACAATTCTATGCACTGATAACGTGGTCCATGCTCCGTCACTCAAATCGGTGGCAGTGAAATGCGAGCGGAGTGTGTCAATATATATATATATATCTATATATATTTCTCACCAAAATGAATTACACGCTGCACTCTCCCAGGGGGTAGTTTGTCAAAAATGGTTTATTAGCAAGCCATCATTCCTCCACCAACGCTTTGAAATTCGAGGCTGGTCCTGCCTCGCCGCGCGCAGCAGCTGTGCATATTCACTGAAAAGACCATAGGTTTTAGGGAAAGTTATAGTTAGTTTAGTTAGTTGGACATTTCACTCGTACAAAATCAGAAAAATTCCCATGTTATAGTTAGTTCAGCTAACTATAACTCGCGCCCCCGCAATGCACTGCTGATGACGTCACATATTACATCACTCATGACATGGTCAGTGACATCACTGATGACATCTCAAATGACATCACTGATGACATCATCCAGTGACTGTGTCTTTCTGTAAAGTTTAGATATGTTTAATTTATATAAGGAAAGGCGTATTGAAGAATGAGTGGGTGTATAAGTGTCTGAATGGATGATTTAGTAGGTGAGTGACTGACTCTATAAGTGAGTGATTAAACGTATCTTACACAATGCATGGGTTAGTGACTAAACTGTGTGAATGTCTGTATCCGTCTGTCTGTTGATGTGTAAGCGGCTGCATGGGTTTGTGAATAGCTACATGAGTGTCTATATGAGTTATTGATTGGTTGTCTGAGTATCTGTATGGGTGCCCGAGTGTTTGTGTGGGTGGGGTGTGTGTGACTCTGTGCATAGATGTGTGAGTGGGTGATTCACTGGGTGCATGGTTTCAAGAGTGCATCTGTGATTGACTGTATGGGTGGGTGAGTGTGTGTATGAGTGTGTTAGTGAGTGAATGTATATCCTAGTGGTACATGTGTGAGTAACTACATATGTGAAAGGCAGTATATATGTGTGTTAGGGTATATAAATGGCTATAAGTGAGTGTGTGATTATGAGAGTAGCTGTATGGATGAGTGTGTGCTTGTATCAGTGATTGTATAAGAGCGTAAGAATGTGCTAGTATTTGTATGAGTAAGTGAGCTGGTGTGTGTATAATTGTATAGTTAAGTAAATGGGAGTGTGATTAATTATTTGCATGCATTAGGTGTGTGAGTACCTCTATGGATGAGTGGCAGCGTGTGAGTGTCTATATAGTGTCTATATAGGTGTATGAGTGTAGATGATAGTCCTGTACTGAGTGACCGTAAGTATGAGTGACTGTACCGGTGAGTGAGTGAATGTGTGTGTAGACCTAAGAATCAGTGAGTGGGTATGTAGTTATTGCTGTTGGAGTGTCTATGGTTTTGAGAATGGCAGTCTGTAATTTAGAGTGGGTGTATCAAAAGTTATATTAGGGTGTGAGAAGATGCATGAAATTATCACATGGAGGATGTCATCAGTGATGTCATCAGTGATGTAATTTGAGATGTCATCAGTGATGTCATCAGTGATGTCACGGACCATGTCATGAGTGATGTAATATATGACGTCATCAGCAGTGCATTGCGGGGGCGAGAGTTATAGTTAGCTGAACTAACTATAACGGGGGAATTTCTCTGGTTTTGTACGAATGAAATGTCAAACTAACTATATCTTTCCCTAAAACCTATGGTTTTTTCAGTGAATTTCTAAGGTTTTTTAAATGCTAATTTCTAACTATAACTTTCCCTAAAACCTATGGTTTTTCAGTGAATTTCTAAGGTTTTTTAAATGCTAATTTCTAACTATAACGTGCCTGAAACCTATGGTATTTTCAGTGTATTTCAAAGGTTTTTTAAATGCTAGTTTCTAAGTATGCCTACAGAGGTAGGACATGTGATGAAAGACGAAACAACGCACAGAAAGAAAAAAAAGGAAATGCACAAAGAAGCAACAGAAGTCCACAAAGACGAAGAAAAGTGCAGGAAGAAGAAGAGATGTACAGAAAGAACCAACAGAGGAGCATAAAGTCCTCCTGTGCCCACAACTTTTTCAGACGGGTACTGGTGATAACTGACTCTGACTAACCAGGCCTAGAGCCAGTGCTATGCTAAAAGACACTTAGAATACAGTGAAAACACCTATATACACTAGGGAACACTATGAGTTGGGATACCCCGTGATTAGCATGACCTCCTCTGTAAGTCCCTAGTACATAATAGGGCAGGGGGATAAAAACTACATCTTAAAATGTGCCACGGGGCGCGTTTGCACACTGGTGAAGTGAGGGGGGGCCTGAGGTTACATGTTTGCAAACACGCTCTGTGGTCGTTTTAAGTTGTGGGATAAAGTCCCCTTGAATCCTGAGGGTCCCTGGGGTCCAACTAGTCCACCAGGTACCTCCAGTAAGCGACACAGAGCTGCGTTAAAGAGAGTTGTAAAAAGGGGCATGGCCTGGTCCACCTCTCTGCAACGCAGCGCAGCGGCGATTACTGGAAGCACCTGGTGGTCTAGTTGGCCCCCAGGGGCCCTCAGGATTGAAGGGGAATTAATTCCTCAACTTAAAACGCGCCACAGGGTGTGTTTGCACACATGTCACCTCAGGCCCCGCCCCCTCCCTTCACCACTATGCAAACGCACCCCGTGGCGCGTTTTGAGTTGGGGGATAAAGTCCCCTTAAATCCAGAGAGTCCCTGGAGTCTAACTATCCCACGAGGTACCTCTAGTAAGCGCCACAGAGCTGCGTTGCAGAAAGGTGTAAAAAGGGGCATGGCCGCTGAACACCTCTGCAACTCAGCTCCCTGGCGCATACTGGAGGTACCTGGTGGGTTAGTTGGCCCCCAGGGACCCTCAGTATTCCTGATTGTCCCATGGAAACACTATCTACCACCCATAGATCCATGCAGTATTTGTCAATGTTCAAAGGGATGCTCTCCCGCCCATGATATCTTCCAAGAGCCGGTCAAGGCAAGAGTAATCACTCCTTGGGTCGACAAAAAGTTTAAATCTTCCCCCTCTGACCCTCTTAACATCAGGGGACAACTGACACCTGACTCCATAGTGGTTCATATGACGAGGAAAACAGCAAATTCCCAGGACAAGGGGGATGCATAGCAGCCCACTCTGCTGTGCACTGGCTTATTGCCAATTTAACGGAGCTACTCTCCTGGTAGGATCGTGCCAACTGGGATGAAATAGAAGAGTTGCTGCAACAAGTCCTGGAACAATATAAAAAGAGGAACTAGTAGTTAGTGTCCACAGGAAAATTATAACTAACACTAGCGTTAAGTTTGCCCTAGATGCAGCAGACACTACTGCACGTGGAATAAATACAAGTATTCTTCCACGCAGACATGCCTGGTTTTAAATCAGAAATACAGCAGCACCTGGTCAACTTGCCTCTCGATGGCACGACCTTAGGTGTTACAGACTAACTTTTACATTTAATATTCTTTCGAGTGGTCATCTTTTCTGTATATTTACTCGACATCCTTACCCTTTGGGTGGAAAACAAAACCTAAAAATGGAGCTGATACCCATATGCCTTACAAGTAATGGGTGGAGGCACTATACATCTTGACCCAATGGACTTCTTCAAAGAAAAACAATGTGCACATGTTCGAACCCAACACTAGATTGCAGGAGTATCCACAGCATGCACATTTACAGCACTTCATGCAACGAACAGATGCTTATAGGGTAAGAAACATTTTCCTTTAAGTGTGCAGTCTGTCCCTTCCCCTGGAAAATGTCTAGTTCATGAGTGATCGTGGCCAGTTATGGGCACCACAGCTGGCACAATCTAGACATATTTGTTTCCGTTTTTCCCTGGAAACAACAAGAACTTATGTTTACGCTCAGAATGGCTAACGCTGAGTAGAACCTTGTCATCCACAAGGCTCTGACTGACACGTATGCTCAATACACAGAAATTTGAATCTCCATTCCCATTTATCACCAAAGTTCACTTTGAACCTCTGAGTTTAAAGAAGTGACTCAAGGGAAAATAAATGACTAACTCTTTTTTTTTTTGTCAAATTAAGCCGCAGGCTCCACTCCTGGTGGTGCCCTTTCGTCAATTCCTTTAAGTTTCAGCTTTGCAACCATACTCCCCCCGGAACCCAAAGGGAGTATGGTTGCAAAGCTGAAACTTAAAGGGGAATTGACAGAAGGGCACCACCAGGAGTGGAGCCTGCGGCTTAATTTGACAAAAAAAAACTCTTTGTTTGAAGAAATATGATTGCACCTCTCCCAGTCGAATTCCACCAGCACAAATCACTGCAGATCAATTCAAGCTGAATGCAAGGCATTCATTCCTTGTTAGTTCTGTCTTGGAAAGAAGAGCAGACATTGTAAACCTTTGCCTGCCACTCCTGCCTCTGCAGGAGTAAAGACATACTCCTCACTTCCCTGGTCCAGAATGGTCCACAGTCCAATTGCAACCAGAACCTCTTTGCTAGGTGTACCGTTTACTGAAACTGGATATAGTCTAACATGTCTTCCCCAGATCAAAGGAGTAAGAGCGAGGATTGCTCACAATTTGAGATGTAGACTGCCTTAACTACATGCAACTATATGAAAAAGTTCAAGATTCTGGCAATAGCGTTGCACTAAGGGGATTGGCTGTGTGAGGACTTACATCTAGGATGTGGCTTAAAAGCACCAAAATCAGCATAAAGACTCAGCATAAAGAAAATGTTGACCATAAAACCACCCCTTGCTTGCACACATAACCAAATCTGGTAGAGCCATAGTGGTTTTTAATACTTTATATATTTTGATTTAATGTGGGCTAAAGTTCCAAACATTTAATATGGAGAAGACAGCTGTGGTAATTTTTAGGAGGTACTGTTTATTGGTTATTGAATATATGATGACTAGCATTTTCTTGATGAACGTATTAATCCAAAATATTGACTGTCTTTGACAAACAAGCAAATCCAAATATTTGTATGATTGTAGATCTTGTATCTCGAAAGTGAGGATAAACGAGGTATCTTCACAAATAATTGATGTGTGATTAGGCAAGAAAGACCCCTATTGCCGCTTATGTTCACACTTACATCGAGACATTAGAACAGTCTGTATGCTTATATTCAACTAGTCAGTGGGTTTATATGAGGCAAGACACATTCCCATACACCGATGACCTGTTCAACTCTTATACAAATAAACAGCATTCACCACTAGCTAATATATGGAAAAGATTGAAAGTTCTAGAAAGTCTCAGAACAGAAAGGAGAATCTTTTGTGGAAGTGCTTGTCTTGTTTGTGTTAGCTGGGATTTGACAGAGTGGCCATCCTATAGTTGTCAAAATAAGTCTTCATATATGTAGGAACAAAGATCCCCTCTTCCAACCGAGATTTGTAGGGGTAAATTATCCTCTATTGCTGCAGACACAGAAACAGAATTTCAAATGTAGCTCACACAGGCATGTGTATCGCTTGGGCAGATAGCAACTATTAAGATGACACTACCTCCGAGGTTAAAATACCTTTTACAAATGAAACATACAGAAACATATTTAAAGACTTTCCGCTAGCTAGAGGGGACTTGTATCAAAAGGGAAGGCACCAAGAATATTTAGAAGGTAGATGATGCACATTAGGAGGAGAATAATGGTCCTGGAACTGATGAGGTGTTACCAAGTGGCACAATTAGGCTTCTTCATGAAACCATTTATCGACAACACTGTCGTTAACAGATCAACATAGCTGGTCCCCTGTCTTCCTACTACAGACTGACAAGGAGAAGGTTACAACTCACCAGCGACCTGGGTCATCCACATGTATGGGGCACAGTAGTTCAGAGGACGGGGCTGGCAACATTTCTGTCTTCATTTACACTAATCATGTCAAACCTTGAGTTCACACCAAGTTCAGCAGTGAACAGTAAGATGTTTGATATATAGAAAGCTGTGGTCTGCACTAAGGTGAAAACATGTTTGGAACTTGATTGAATAAATCCTTTGAACAGGTTAAGGCTGAATTTGGTCTCCAGGAGACACAATGATTTTGTTATAACTAAATACAAAACATTTGCGATTAAATCCTTTGAGGAACGTAAGACTGAATCTGATCTTCAGGAGGCAGAAGGATTTTTTTATAACCTAATATGATATTTGGTTATTGCACCCGTCCAGTAGGAACGCAGCAGGAAGGGCGCTCTCTCAATTTGAAAATAGGCTACTGAAGAAAGACTTGCTCATCTGATGTCAGACGTCTATAAGATAATCACATATGTGAGGAGGAAAGTTTTACAAACGTCCTGGTAAAGATTGCTTGTACATTAGATGGATGTGGAGGAATGTAGCCATATAACAATGAGTGAGGACAATAAGGCTAAATTATTTTCTAGGAAAGAACATGTGTTGTATTAATAGTACCATTCACCACCAAGGCTTAACAAATTGAGTTCTGGTGGACAGCCACTTTCTGGAACACTTGTATGTGTATTTTTGTGCTAACCTGAAATTATTAATTTTTGGGAAGGGGTGCAGGTTTAAGTAGACAGAATCATTGGCACTGTGCTGCAGAGATTAACGAAGGTTGTTCTTTTAGGAGTCTCCGTAGATGGATAATTCTCCTTGCACTCTGGAAAAGAGGAATTGATTAAGCAGTTTATGCTAGCAAGGAAACATGTCATTGCTACTTACTGTGGAAAGACTTACCCCCCCCCCCCGGCCCCCGCCCCCCTAATGTTATGTACCTGAGTGCATCAAGTATGCCACTTACTGGACAAGAAAAATATAGTTTGCATAATGGGAAGGTAAGAAAGGATTTAATTGGGAAGGATTCCCTGTTTGGGATTTTTATACCTGAATTATGAGAATTGATATGCATGGGCTACATGAAAGCGCTGTCGATCACCATTGAAAGTCTGAGCTACATGAAGTTAGAGAGAAGACAAAAGATGAGACAGAACTGGTAATGATGAGAGGAAAGAGCTTGGTAAATTGAAAGTAGATTGGCACTCTGGTGATCAGTTGAGCAAGAGAAATGTCAATGGTAATGCAGTCACGAATCATAGTAAAGGTTGGGGCAGGTTATTTATTTTTACGAGTTAAAAATATTAATCAATACAAATTACACAATCACAAAGGTATTTCAATTTTCTTTCAAATTATTTGATTATGTTTTACAAAGATAATAGTACAAGGGAATAAATAAAATGTCCTCACACTATCATCTTCATATTGAGAAAAGATACAGACTCCTGCTTAGTTCATCACTCCTTTCCTCCCCATCCACGTTCTCCCCAGTCACTAGGCCAAACAAAGAAGGGAGAACCATCAACACCCAAAATGCCATAAAGCAACAGTTAGACACAATTTAAAAACAAGGAGGGGCTAACCATCAGTCACCACAGGCCTCTCAACATGCCTAGACCCAATTGATGCTCATTGGTCCAGGACTACACAGATCTTGAGCACTCTCCCTTAGGAGAGGCATCCAAGTTAAGCTAAAAGCCTCATAACTATTTGTGAGGGAGTATGTCTCTCCCCTAGGAGAGGCATCCAAGTTAAGCTAAAAGCTACGGGGCATATTATCAAGAAACGGCGTTAAAAGTATCGCCGCTTTAGCGGTGATAATGGGCTTGATAATATGCCCATGAGAATTCCCATAGAAGCCCATGTTCTGGTGTCAACATGGGCTTCTATTGAAATTGTCTGCGGTATATTGTCAAGCCCATTATCGCCGCTTTAGCGGTAGTTTTCTTCCGCTAAAGCGGCGATAATTTTAACGCCGTGCTTGATAATTTGCCCCCTCATAACTGTTTGTGAGGGAGTATGTTAGTAATTCCTTCGCCAATATGCCTCAGATTCTCCTCAACCAATCTCCCAGCATAGGGGGTTCTTCTTCTTCCAATTTCTGGCAGTCATTAACTTAGCAGGTAACAACATGTGGGTTAGCAGTATTATAGTTTTAAATGTTACAAAAAAGCAGTATCAGTGTTTTCAGTGTAAATGTGTGCAAACATTATGGGGCAGATTTATGAGCCCCTTGCGCCACTTTTGCGTCACTTTTCCCATGTTAAAAGTGACGCAAAAGTGGCGCAAGGGGCTCATAAATCTGCCCCTATGTGTACACACATAATACATGAATCAAATTAAATCACAGTAAAGATTTGGTGTAGTTGTTGGTGAAGGGTATTCCCTTGATATATGTTGCTTCATTACTTCTGAAATGCATAGGCAGTTCAAATACATTCGAAAAAAAAATCTCAAATGTAGTTGCCTAACAGATAAATCCGCACAAATGACAAGTGTTTAGTTTCAGAAACGAATTGTTACAAGACTAATATGAACTGTTATTGTGGCGTTATAGGAAGCTGGGCTTGAAAACACAATCTCAATATTTCTGGGGCAAATCAAGAAAGAATCAAGGGGCATGTTATCAAGAAACAGGCGTTAAAATTATCGCCGCTTTAGCGGCAGAAAACTGCCGCTAAAGCGGCGATAATGGGCTTGATAATATGCCATTGAGAATTTCCATAGAAGCCCATGTTGAGGTGTCAACATGGGCTTCTATTGGAATTCTCTGCGGCATATTATCAAGCCCATTATCGCCGCTTTAGCGGCAGTTTTCTGCCGCTAAAACGGCGATAATTTTAACGCTGTGCTTGATAATATGCTCCCAAGTACCAAATCTTGGTGAATTTGCTAAGGTACAGAGTAGGAGTCCTGGAGATCCAACATAGCCTAAACGTTGTAGGTATGATAGAACAATCCTCTAATGTTAAGCTCCTTGTTAGGTCTCGCCTGACCCAGCGCATACGCTGGTCTGGCGAGACTTTTTGTGAGGGCTCAAAAAAGTGCTACCACCGTAGCCTAGAGCTACAGTGCATTTGCGCGGGTGCGCGCGCCTCACTTTCGCGACCGCACAGCCGCTTTGATGTTTGATCGTGATCACTTGTTCTCTTCGCTTTTTTTTCCTGTTTATTAATTCTATGTAGTAATGGTGGCACCCATGCGCCGCCACTACTACTGAGCAGTAATAAACAGAAATAAGCATTGGCATAGCCAATAGGTCTCACTTTTGGGACCTTATAAGTATTTAGTTATGCAACTGTTGCATGGCTAAACACTTATAAGGTCCCAAAAGTGAGACCTATTGGCTATGCCAATGCTTGTTTTTATGTTGGGTATGGGGTAGAGAAAGACGCATTGCGAGTTACCAATTAACGTGAAGTATGCTAGAACATCTGATTATATCTTGATTCATTGCCATCATTAGATTGTCTTGTTAAGTCATCAGATCAGCTGAACTCCATTACCTTTTCCTTCGGGTTACCCGGTTGCCAAGACATAAAGCTGCAAAACTATTGTTACAGGAAAGTACAGGTAAGTTGCAACATGGACAGTAGCGTCATGAACCCCCCGCTTTTACAGCTTAAGCGGCGGTGGTGTTGACACTCAGAGTTGTTTATGAGGCTTTCCTGTCTGCAGCTCTGCAGACAAAAGATCTAAAAAATACGGGACACTGATAACAGAGGTCAAGCAAGAAAAGTTAATTACAACAAAGAAATGAAGAGGAAAAGAAAGAGAGACAGAGAGAGGGCTGGAAGAAAGAGTGAAATGAAGGGGATATGAAAATAAAGAAGAAACTGCCCTGAAAGAAGGGTGAAAAGGATGAAAGGATGGATGCAGGGACGAATATACTGATGGATGTAAGGATAAAACAATATTTGCATGAGTGAGAGAAAGAAAGTTTCTTGGATGATAAAGGTCTGGACGAATCGTTGCCTGGATGGAGGTGTGGAAGGATGGATTGCTGGATTGATAAAAGGAGGGAGAATTGGTGAATGTATGAAGAAGAATGGATGGATGCGTAAAAGGATGTATGTATATTTGGAAGTGTGAGAGGAAGGATGAATGGATGGAAAACTAATAATGAAGGGGTGGTTGGATGGAAGCGTGAAAGAATGGATGAAAATATGAAAAGATGGATAGATGGATGTATACATGAAAGGCTTAAAGATGAACGAAAGCGGTTGATAAGGGACCTCATCTAGAGTCGGTAGGGCTTACTTGCTTCACTCACCCAATGACTTTCGAGGTATGGATCGAAGTGGGGGGGTATTTTAATTTGCTAGCTACTCCCTTGAACATGAACTTTTCAAATGTATATGCTTTGTATGGAGCAAATGGCAGAAATGCTGGTTGTAGGAACAAATACTACTGAACAGGTTCCATAACAATATTTGTCCCATCTAGGTATATTGTATTGCATTAGTCAAGACTAGTGATTAGCAAATGTATGTGTTCAACGCCATATTGTCTTTTTACATGTACCATGCAAAGGTTTGCAAAAGAGCAGGATGTCTGATCATGGTGCAGGAAAGTAGGGTAATGGTTTGTGGCCAGATGACAAGTAAGACTCTGGGTTCCATACGGACTCCCTCCAGAGTTCTACCAAAGCTTTGCCTATCAACTACTCCCTTACCTGGTAACATAATACAACTTGGCAGCTGAGTGCAATGTTTTGCCGTCTTCACTTAGGGAACCCCTTCTGGTCTGAATCCCAACACCCATACAGGATCCAACCTGCCTTTCCTCTTACAGACCTCTAGTTATTCTGGGCACAAATTACAAAATATTGAGTAACATTCGGGCTGGCAGATATGTACAGGTTCTCCCAGATCTGATACACCCAAATCAGAATGGCTTTGTTCCAGGGAGAAGTACATCGTTTAATATCCTAAGGCTTTATCACATTACAGAACAAGCAGCCCCACTATTTCCACACTCGGCCTGCCTAATACTGGACCTGGAAAAGCCATTTGATACTCTTATCTGGCAATAAATATTTACAGTCATAGTTATCTGGGATTTGGCAAATGTCTCCTTATACTAAGTTGACTGCTATATAGAGCCCCCACATCTAGGCTATGGATTAAATCTATATTAGATTCCTTTGAGGTGTGCAGAAGATCAAGATAGGGATGTCCCCTGTCTCCTCTGCTTTTTGGACGTGCAATTGAGCCACTAGCTATAGTGATGCAGCAGGAAAGACTTAACTGGGGAATCCCATTAGATAGTGGACTACATGCGATCTCGCTTTATGCAGATGGTATTCTACTCTATCTTAAGGTTGTGCGATGGGACACAACAGCATATTTTAGATTTGGGGCAGCAGCAGGACTTCAGGTAAATTGGAACAAGTCATGTGTTTTCCCAATGTACTTAAGGGTGACTGCTGTGAACATGGACTTGGTGGTTCCCTATCCCTTGGGAGGTATCAATGTTTCGATATTTAGGGGTAAGGATATATCATACTAAACTAGATCTATAGCAGGGAACTATTATTAGAGCAACATCAGCACTAAAATCACCTTTTGGAAAGGGCCCCTACAGGTCCTATAGTCCTGTCTAAAATGATCATGCTACCTCGATTATTATATCGCTTTCTCAGAAATTGATTGTGAATTTGACGGTCTGCTTAGTGACTTGATTTGGAAAAATGGGCTATAGAGAAGCAATGACTGAGAGTTAATTACCTGTAGAGAAGGGAGAACTTGGTGCCCCCTCATTTGAACACTACTACCTAGCTGCCCAGCTCCAATGGTTTCTTGCTGGCTGTCTGGCTGGTAACTCACAAACCTCTGTGGGACATGGGTTGCTCAAACTTCCAAAGCTGTTGTGACTCCTTCCACTGAACAACACACTTGACCCTGCTTAGTTCGAGTAGCATATAGATGCATTAATTTTAGCGAACAGTTGACATCAACAAGTCCTGCATATGCTACTGCCATACCACGTCTTGGGCTACTAAAACACCAAGGTTATTTAGCTGATCCTGAACTGCAGAACTAGCATGAAATGGGCATATCCACCTTAAGGGATCTATTTCAGGTTGGGCACCTCCATATGTTTGAAGAACTTCTAGATATGTATTGGATTCATAATGGCAAATTCCTAACTTACAGAACAATTAATAGTACCTGTGCAAATACTGGGGAATCAGGGAAGATGAACCCCAGGCACCGGCTCTAGTCCTGGCATTGCTGGAGATAGGAGGGGGCTGACACCTAGTTACTTGGTTATACTGAGCCTTGAGAGAGCATATTCAGACATTCCTACTCACACTCTGTGAAGCTTGGGAGGCAGATGTGGGCAGGGCAATGCATTATACAGGATAAGGAAGAGCACTGGAGCACTCACAGTTTCCCATAATGCTCACTTTAAAAATATGCAATCTCTGATATTACACAGAGGGTGTTTGATCCTGAAGAGACTTACACACATTTTTCAAACAGCTGCCCTGCTATGCCCCCGCTGCAACTCCAAGCAGAAAGACCTACAGCACTTGATTTGGAGCAGACCCTCCCTGGCACGAAACTGGCAAAATGTTCAAAACACCCTTGCTACAATTACCCAATGCCGCAACCCCAAAACTTGGTAAGAATGTGCACTGCGTCTTATTTCACGCACAAAACAAATAATATAGTAGCAATCTGTTTCATGAACCTATCTCTATAACTAGGTAAACAAACCTCAATCATGAAGAGGTGTGTAAACTTACCCCCATCAGCAGCTTCATGACACGCTACATTAATCCACTGGTGTGAAGCCGAAAGAAGGGCACTCAGGGACTAGCTTATCAGTGAGGTTCGGGGTGTGAATCTCAAATTTACCCCCAAAAACGTAGTGGGCTGTAGGTGGAGAGGTGAGATGACCAAGGTTCATAATGGACTGTTTCCATTAGGAACAGTGTCACTACTGATTTGCATTTGATGGGCCTCTGTTTAGAGTGGTACAGTGTGCGGAAAACAATGGGCTAGAATGCTACCCTGAGTGACTGCCACTGTTTAGACTATTTGCAAATATTCATCCCATCACCTTTTGGTTATTTGATTGCCAGTAGTATGCCTGGAAACTTGAGACTGGCACAGGGTGCCAAGTCTACCACTGCCAATGTTTGTGAATTCCAAAACATAGTGAATTTTCATCCACGCAAAGAGTACTTCTCTGAGTGCAGGTTTACTATTCTTTGGTGAACCTGTTACTATGTATATGTAAGGTCCTAATCCAAATAATGAAAGTTAAAACCTCTTAGTGAAATGAAAACATTGGGAACAACTGACACAGACATAGCAGACCCCACTCTGGGCACCCTGACCCAACTACCAAACCAAGAATGCATTTGAGGGTTGTCATACTCCAAGCACCCCCATCCTACCTGGGCCTTGTAGTTCTCCCTGGGAACTCATCTCTATGTTCACTTACAAAATAACACCCTGGAGTTTCTGCCCTGACATCACCTCTTTTAAACGTATTTTCAGTGCACATGCTCTTCTTCATCTCTGAAACAAGAAGCCTTGATGGTAGAGTTGTCAAATCGGTGCAAGGCTGGGCTCCATGTTTCTGGTCCTCGCATTTATCAAATCATTTTATCATGTGACTGTCGGCCTAATGTGCTAAGCTTGAGTCACAAATAGAGGAGGGGGTGCAGGCAAATTAATATGGCAAACTGAGCCGAGGTGATCCATGGTCATGTCTTGACTCTAAGAGTGCACGAGCCAAGCCTTGAAATCGTTTGGCATGTATATCCTGTGCTTAATTTGAGCAATGGTTGGTGGTGGGGGCCACCGGCATTTATTTTTGGGGATCAGCACTTATTTTTTTTCATGGTATATTTACTGAGTGCAAGAGATGAAAAACAGACAGATTGGAAAGACAAAAAAAGACAAAGACGACAAAACCATCACAAAAGGAAAAAGCAGGAACCTGCAAGAGCGAGAAAAAAGCGGCAGGGGATATCTGGTAGGGGATTAAAAACTACCAACCTTGGCATATGGTGCGCCAACATTTAATTGCACCGGCCGCCGGCTTCTGAGGAGTGCTTCGGGCACCGGTACTCTTTCTTTCACAAATTAAGAACTGTAATATATTGTGCAACAAACATAATGTAATAATATATTCTCTTCAAAATTCAAAAAAGTGTATTTCTTTATCCTGTGTAAGCATCTCACTCTAGTACATCAGATTATCACTGCATAGACAGATATTTATTAAAAGTGATAGGGCCAGATGTACATACCTTTAGAATAGCGATTTTCAAATAGTGATTTTTCTCAGAATCCGTATTTGGTAATCCCTATTCTAAATGCATGAAAGCTTTCCTTTTATGTTAGCGATTCCTAGTGGGTCACAAATAGACCTACCTCATGAATCTTAATTTGCGACACACTAGGAATAGCCATCATCACAGGGATGGTGGCCTGCTTGGGTCAGCAGACCACCATGTTTGTGATTTCTTTTTGATAAATCAATCTTTTTTTTTAAGCAGTACATTTCCCTTAAAGGAAATGGGACTGCGTTTTTTATTTGTTTGGTTAAGAAGACGCAGTGGATGTTATGTTATGTTATGTTATGTTATGTTATGTTATGTTACGCCTTTTTATAAAGCGCACAGCTGCCCCAACAAAGGGGCGTCCCGGCGCTAACCACAGAAATCCAGAGGAAGAAGGGGGAGATCAAGCCACAGGGAAGAGGTAAGTCTTGATAGCTTTGCGAAATGTGGTCAAACAGTCCAGAGTGCGGATTGACAAAGGCAGGGAGTTCCAAAGCTTAGGTGCCAAGAGACAAAAGGATTTGCCACCAGCTCTGGATCTCTTAACTCTGGGGACAGCAGCCAGCATCAATTCGGAGGAGCGCAGCGTGCGCCTAGGGATATAGGGGATGATAAGGTCAGACAGGATCTCGGGAGCGGAGAATTTGAGGATTTTGAAGGTGAGACAGAGGGATTTATATTCAATTCTTTTGGAGATTGGGAGCCAATGAAGGCGACGGATGGCCCCTCTTCCAGAGCATGATCTAGAAAGGCCAAGGATGGCGCGCGCTGCGGAGTTTTGAGTGCGCTGGAGACGGTTAAGCTCTGCTTTATTGGCCCCCAGCAGCAAAGAGTTGGTATAGTCCAGTCTTGAAAGAATGGTTGCTTGGACTATAAGTTGACGAGTAGCTGAATCAAAGAAGCGGAGGGCAGGTCTTAAAGTACGTAGCAGCCCAAAACAAGTGCCAGCTATTTTTTTGGTGTGATCCTGGAAGCTTAAGGTCGAGTCGAACAAAAAGCCGAGGTTCTTCACCACCAATTTAGGGGGGGGGGCCGGTCCCAGGGATGGAGGCCACCAATGGGAGTTCCAGAGCTCCTTGTTTTTGCCTACCAGAAGGACCTCTGATTTACTAGCATTGAGCTGAAAACAGTTCTCCGTCAGCCAGCCCGCGATAGCTTCAAGGCTTTGTTGGAAATGAGCGGCATCTTGAGCAAGATCATCAGAGAGAGCTACCGTGAGCTGGGTGTCGTCTGCATACGAAACCATAGAGAGTCCGTGGTGACGTGCGACAGCGGCCAGGGGCTGAACATAAAGATTGAACAGAGCCGGGCTGAGTGCTGAACCTTGGGGGACCCCCTGCGCAATAGGTTTAATAGAGGAGGAAAAAGGAGGGGCAGAGACTTGAAAGGATCGATCGGTCAAGAAGGAACGGAACCATTCAAGAGCAGCGTCTTTTATCCCGGCTTCTTCCAGCCGGCGCAGGAGAATCCGATGAGAAACCGTATCGAATGCAGCGCTCAGGTCCAATAATATGAGTGCTGCTGTTTGGCCCTTGTCAAGGATAGAACGTAAATTTTCGCTTACAGCTAAAAGAGCGGTTTCGGTGCTATAGCCCGCGCGAAAACCGTTTTGGGATTGATCTAAAATCTTATTTTTGTTTCTGTGCTCAGCAAGAACTTTGTTGACATGGGCCTCTGTAACTTTTGCCGCCCATGGTAAAAGGGAGATTGGCCGAAAATTCTCAGGCTTGGAAGAGTCAAGGAGCGGTTTTTTTAACAGGGGGAGTACCTTGGCCTGTTTCCAGGCCAGAGGGACCGAAGCCCTGCTAAAAGAGGAATTAATAGTAGAGAAAAGAGGCGGAAGGAGGACCGGGAGACAGTCTCGGTATTGAGAGGGTCTCATAGGGTCCAGAGGGGACCCTGATTTAACTTTAGAGCTGAGGGTCAGGAACTCCTCTTGCGAGATGGGAGGAATACATTCCAGGGGAGAGTAGTGAGTAGAAATCGGAAAGTGTTCTTGCTTTGTGAAATGATTAGGGAAGGATTTATAAATGTCTACAACCTTTTGAACGAAGTAGGAGGCCAATTCTTCGCATTGTTTATCGGAAGTGATAGTGAAGAGGATCCTTCCTTTTTTTCAAATCATTAAGGATTTTGAAAATACATTTAGTAGGGTTATTGCTGGAGGCAATTTGGTTCGTGAAGAAGGCCGTGCGGGCGTGGTGTATGGCTTTGTGATAACTTTTTAAAGTAGCCTGATATTGTTTCTTCCTTAACGGGCAATAGTCCTTGCGCCAAGCTCGCTCACTGTGTTTGCAGATGCTGCGCATTGTGGCAAGAGAGTCTGTGTACCAAGGATTAGGGCAGACGCCGCGTCCCTTAGACCACTTTAATGGGATAAGGGAGTCAAGTGCAGCGTAGATCCAGTCACAAATTTCCTTGTAGGCTTGTTCTGGATCAAGGTTATCTAGGATAGGAAGACTAGAAGACAGGAGGGCCAACAGGTCCTCCCGTTTGAGTTTGTGCCAACACCGTTTAAACATGGCTCTAGGCGTGGTTCTGGAGGGGGTCTCTGCCAGAGGAAGGAGAATAGTGATAAGATAATGGTCAGACCAGCAGACCGGGCTAGGGGGGATGACCTGGAGAGAGGGGATATTGGAAAAGACCGGATCTAAAAGATGACCAGCCAGATGCGTGGGTTCCAACACCATCTGTTTAAGTTGGCAGGCTTCCAAGTCCGCAAGCAGAGAGCTGACACATGGATCGAGGTGATGGTCAAAATGGATGTTAAGGTCGCCAATAAGAGTAAAGTTAGCTGTTCTAGAGGCTAGAGCATGAATAGCTTCCATAAAGGCTATCTTAAACTCGGAAGAAGGGCCGGGAGGGCGATATACCAAGAGGCCAGAGAGGGTAAAATTGGCATTGGGAGAGATAGAAAAACGTGCACATTCGGAGCCAGCAATGTCTTCACGAGTGAAAGTACAGAGAAGGGAAGACTTATAGATGACCGCCAGACCACCGCCTCTGGTATCTCTGTTAATGGTGTGGATGTTAAAACCTGGAGGAAAAGCAAGCCCCGGTTCGACCACCGTATCGGTCGTAAGCCATGTCTCCGTAATAAAAAAGACATCAGGAGATTCGGTTTCAACAAGATCGTATATTTCGTTGTGGTGTTTCACTAGTGAACGTGTGTTGAGGTGGAGAATTTTAAAAGGGTGTTTGGTAGGGGTAGGAAAGACGGGTGAGGGTGGGGGGTAGGAGCTAAACCTGCAGCTATTACAGCAAAAAGGTCCCTCAGCATCAATACATTGAACCATACTGCACTGGGGTAGATTGAATCTGACAGCAAGCAGGAAGTCCCTAGTATACCCCAGCGTACCTGACACAGGACCGGCAGCGTGGCTGGCAGCTGGCGGCGTACTGGCGCGGACGGGCGCAGACGGGCTTGCCTTAGGCGCGCCTTCGGCGCGCCATCGGCGCGCCCGCTGCGCTCTCCCGCTGCGCGCCCGAGTCAGCGTCTGCTTAAGTGCTGACATGTGATGCAAACACTAGAGCGGCCCAGGAGTACCTCCAAGATGGCATCCCCCCAGCCACCACACGTGAGGCCGGAGTGCCGTACTGGAGGCGTTCCAGGTGCTGATGCCCCCCAAAAGCGACAGGTAGGCACAGCAAGCGTTGCGCTAGCAATCTGTTTTAACAACAAAATGTACAGTAGGTAAAATCCCCAACCATAAAACACACGTTAAAAACAGATTCTAATAAAAGGTAAAATGCGCAATTAAAACAGTTTCTAAGAAAGTAAAATGCGAAGATAGCAGCAGTAATCAACGTATGCTCTAACTCCCGGCTCAAGCCTCAGGAGACTGTGGTAGCGCGCCCGAGTCAGCGTCTGCTTAAGTGCTGACATGTGATGCAAACACTAGAGCGGCCCAGGAGTACCTCCAAGATGGCGTCCCCCCAGACACCACACGTGAGGCCGGAGTGCCGTACTGGAGGCGTTCCAGGTGCTGATGCCCCCCAAAAGCGACAGGTAGGCACAGCAAGCGTTGCGCTAGCAATCTGTTTTAACAACAAAATTTACAGTAGGTAAAATCCCCAACCATAAAACACACGTTAAAAACAGATTCTAATAAAAGGTAAAATGCGCAATTAAAACAGTTTCTAAGAAAGTAAAGTGCGAAGATAGCAGCAGTAATCAACGTATGCTCTAACTCCCGGCTCAAGCCTCAGGAGACTGTGGTAGCGCGCCCGAGTCAGCGTCTGCTTAAGTGCTGACATGTGATGCAAACACTAGAGCGGCCCAGGAGTACCTCCAAGATGGCGTCCCCCCAGCCACCACACGTGAGGCCGGAGTGCCGTACTGGAGGCGTTCCAGGTGCTGATGCCCCCCAAAAGCGACAGGTAGGCACAGCAAGCGTTGCGCTAGCAATCTGTTTTAACAACAAAATTTACAGTAGGTAAAATCCCCAACCATAAAACACACGTTAAAAACAGATTCTAATAAAAGGTAAAATGCGCAATTAAAACAGTTTCTAAGAAAGTAAAGTGCGAAGATAGCAGCAGTAATCAACGTATCCTCTACTCCCGGCTCAAGCCTCAGGAGACTGTGGATCTGTTGTCCACTGCCTCAACTTAAACAATTTTTTTTTTTTTTTGCAATCACAAAGGAAAGCAGTCTTAAAAGGACCCCTTCCCATTTGCGAATTGGTTACCACTACATGCTTGTAGTCTGTAAAGTATTAATGTTTTGCAAGCAGAATTCGATCGCAGAACATTATTACATACCATTCCAATTCAGCATTTGGTAGAGATGCCCCTTCCAAATAGCTATACGATTGGTGGTTGCAAACTTAAATTGCGATTCGGTAAAGTTTTATCGAATCACAATTTGGGTTTCATACATACCAAAATGCTTTTTTCAGTCGTAAATAGGCAAGTTCTATGAATCAGCCCGTTTGCAAATTCAAAAAAGGTTAGTACATGTGGCCCATTGTTTTTATAAAAATTGATGCCTCTCCCCTCAATGACAATGCCATTTGTGAACTAAGCGGCAAGTCAGCAGCCATGTAAACCCTAACCTTGGCCTTTATTCTTATTATAGATGGAACTACATTACAGTCTATTAAATCAAATATAAGAGGTGCTTGTACAGCACACCTCCTGAACTCAAGTATTTAAAAGTGTGCTCATATATGATAATAAATCAAAAGAAGTCTCTGTGAAATAAAATATGTGCCTAGAATCGCACCATTTGGACAAGTAGAGAAGGCGGTATTGATTCCAGCAGTGGTGGCTAAAGGCCTCTGAAAGTGGTGGGCGCATTAAGGGGACATATATTTACAACATTAAATGTTTTATAAATAGAATATTCCCGAACACCTCTGAGATACGAATTCCATTTTGAAGCACAGCATAGTTGCACAATGGAATTCGTAATGCAGAGGTGATTGGGCACAGTCTACTTAAGGAGCATTTACAGTCTGCTAAAAGCATGGAGTAATAAATAAACTTTAACTTACCTTGACACCTTTTTCTCCTGCGTCACTCAACCTGGCTGTAAAGAAGATGAATTCTGGTTCCAGAGGGAATCTTCCCTGCCAATATAAGCATTGCTCTCATGCTGCCTATAATGCCGGCTTTGGCGATCAGCTGACTCCAGTCTGCCAGTCCCTCCTATCTGGGGCGACCAATAGTGAAGGGCAGGAGGAGGAGTTTCAGATACGCTTACGGCACAAATGCAGGCGGGAGCGCAGTGGGCGTGCCAAAGGTGCACCAAAGGCAAGCCCGTCTGCGCCCATCCCCGCCCAACCGTGCCCAGGGCCCAGTCACTATGCCCAAACTTGTACATACTTCTCCTTAGAACTTAGAAAGCTTCACTCCACCTCTTTAGCACTAAACCTAGATACCAGCATGAATCTGGTAAATCACTTAATCTGGCTACCACGGAACTCCTTTCCGGAGGTTAACAAACCCTTACATCAAAGTACAGAACACCAACAAAAATATAAGTGTTCAAAGCTTTCGATTTATTACTTGAACATGTGATCCCTCGTTAAGCACCAACTCAACATTTTCACCCTTCTGGATCTTGAAAAACTGGATATTCTTGTACTTATGGAAACATGGCTTACCCTTGACTCCTCTCCTGACATATTGGCAGCATTGCCAAACGAGTACTATATCCTCCACACTAACCGCCCTCGAGGTAAAATAGGGGTGGGTCGCATCATACGCCGAGAGTTTAAATTGAGCGACCTTACCCCACTCTGTCTCCCTGCAGTTGATAATACAGTAATCAAATTGGAATCAGACGTGTCCCCGTTAGTATGTATTCTTCTTTACAAACCTCCACAGCATATGCCCTTATTTCCGTACTCCTTGGGTGAACAAGTTGCCAACCTGGCAATTGATCACGCGAGAATTCTACTGATAGGCGACTTTAATTACTGGGAAAACGATACTCAGGGAGGGCCGCAATCTGTTGAGCTGACTGAATTACTAAATAGTTTGAACTTCACTCAACAAGTACCATCAGCTACGCATGTCAAGGGACACACCTTGGACCAAATCTGGTCCATTCATTTGGTAGTATCTGACCTATCTGTAGCACCTTGTATCTGGTCAGATCATTACTTGATAAAATTTACTTTAGAGGCCCCCATCAGGAACAAAACACAAACAAAAGGGGGGGTTGGGTACGTAAATGGAATGCTATTGGAATGGCTGACTTCAGTAGCACTCTAACAAACACAATACCTAAGTATACTCACGACGTTAACACCCAAGAGGAAAATATTTCAGCTTGGCTACTGGATGCTAGTAACAAACATGCACCGTTGAAAACAGCTAAATTAACCCGCCGTTTCGAGGATCAGAGGTGGTTCTCTCCTGAACTAAAAAAAAAAAAACTTACGCTCCGCCAAATGGAGAGGAAGTGGAGGGTGAGCTACTCATCAAAAGATAAAGTATCCTATCAAACGGCTATGAGAGAATATAAAAAATGCATCCTAAATGCAAAAGCTGTTCACTTCTCATCTAGAATTCTTACCTCCACCAACCAATCTAAAGAAATATTTAACATCGTAGAGGAACTGTCTAATCCAGACAGTGTATTAAGTAAGCCCACCCCCTCACAAAATTTATGTGATAAACTGAACTTTTTTATTGAGAAAATCTCCCGTATCAAGGCTAGCATCCCCACTCATATAGCCCAAGAAATTTCCCACTCCACATATAAAAACTCATATTCCTTGAACACTTTCACCTCCATCGATTTTCAGACCTTTCATAGCCTTCTACTTAAAGTCAGCTCTGGTTCTCTCACCGATCACTGCCCTCCACATGTCTTAAAGGAGGTTCTTACTGCCCTTCCAGGCCCTGCCCTTGCCCTGCTAAATGACTCTTTATCTCAGGGCTATGTACCTTAGTCTTTTAAAGAACCTACTGTGATCTCTCTCTTGAAGACCTATTTCCCTGCTCCCATATCTGGCTAAGTTGTTGGAGTCTCATGTGGCAAAGTGTTTGTCCAGTTTTCTGGAACAAACTAACTTTCTTGATCCTCACCAAGCGGGTTTCCGTCCCGGCCACTCCACGGAGACAGTCAATATTGCAGTAATGGACGCCCTACGGGAGAAGGCCGACAAGAGGACTCCTCAGGCCCTGGTGCTGCTGGACTTGTCCGTGGCTTTTGACATGGTCGACCATGGTATCTTGGTGGACCGTGTCAAGGATGCGGGCATCCAGGGGCCAGCTTTAAGCTGGATTTGCTCCTTTCTGGAGGATCTCTCCCAGGCTGTTCGCCAGGCTCAGTTTATGGCGCCTAAGCAAAGTACCATGTGTGGGGTGCCACAAGGATCTTCGCTCTCTCCACTTTTATTCAACCTTTATCTACTACCACTGATCAGGTCACTGAAAGAAAGAAAAATGGTTACTTTCAACTATGCTGATGACCTGCAGATACTCTTCACCGTCGATAATTCACCCCTCTCAGTCTCGGACTTTCAGTCAACTATGTGGTTTATTAGTCACTGGATGGACAGAAATCATCTAAAACTAAACCCAGGAAAGACTGAATTAATCTTGACAGGTGGCAGCCAGAAATTCTGGGGCTCTCACTACTGGTCAGGAGAACTGGGCCCATCTCCCACTCCCTCCTCTTCTGCCAAGAGCCTTGGAGTTATGATATCAAACGACCTGTCCCTAAAAAGGCATGTGGGTTCTGTTATATCGTCTTGTACTTACCAGTTGCGAAAAATCTGAAAGATAAGCAGATTGCTGATTCAACCTGCGCTGGTACAGGTTGTAATGGCCATGGTTCTATCGCGGCTCGACTACTCTAATGCAATCTACCTTGGATTACCAGCTGGTCTTATGAAACGGCTGCAGATAGTCCAAAACCAGGTGGCTAGACTGATATACCAGCAACCTAGGTGGCATCATGCGTCCCCCCTTCTGAGGGAATTGCACTGGATTCCTATGCCCCAACGCTGTGCTTTTAAGATTTGCTGCTTGGTATTCAAGTCACTGCATGGTCATGGTCATGGTCCTGGATTCATAGACAGCCTAATTTCTAGATACACCCCCTCACGAAACCTTCGATCAGTTCATCTTCAGCTACTATCAATACCCACTTTCAAATTAAAGTGACAAGGAGGTGCCAGGTTTGCTACCCTGGCCCCTAAGCTATGGAATTCTATCCCTCTGGAAATCAGGTCTACTACTGACCTACTTAAATTCAGAAAACGGCTTAAAACTTGGTTGTATTGTCAGGCTTACAATAGAACTATCCATCTTTCTGACATTTCCTAGATCCAGCGCCAAGAAACCAATCCGGTGAACGAGCGCTTTATAAAACACTACTAACATAACATAACATATCAAGAGCAGTGCCAAGATTGGCTGGGTCAGGCAAGCACAGTGCTCCATCGGAGACTGATAGAGCTGTGTCTTTGCTGTTCCAGCTTCCTCATAGCATTGGTTCTGGAAGCCTGAACTGCGCATGTTAGGTTGGCCATGGAGAAATGATTGGCCGATCTGGCATGCACAGTCCAGTTTCCATAACCTCATCTGGTCCTGGTTGTCTAACAACGAGAGTGCTTAGCCCCACCCCTAGGCAGGAAAATGAGTGACAGAACGGGTATATTGTATTTTATTAATAAGTCTCTCTGCTTGTGGGGGCTCCCAGTATGGGGTTAACGCCCAATACTCCTATGGAGGAACCGCCCCAGGTTTCCAGGGTATCTGGCTTCACATTTTGAAATTCAGCCACTACATGGTATTTCTGTCTCTCTCTCTCTCCTGTTTACATCGAAGGTCACTGTTTTGTCTTTCATTCTTGGATGAGGAAAACCGACACAGTGATAGCAGACTCGACTCAGGGTCCCAGAGCCAATTACCAAGCCAAGAATGCATTTATTTGGGGGTCTTACACCCCAAATACCCCCGGAGCTACACCCGGAGGGGCACTGCGGAGTGAGAAAGTACCCTATCTCCATGGAGTAGGATGCACTTCTCATCCAACTTCAAAGCTTAAATAAGGACGAATCAAAACCAGCGCTTATTTGGGGGTTTGCCTTCCTGAACACTAAACATGCTAAGCAACGGTTCCCCTGTCCTATTACTAATGAGATTCATCCTATTGATGCGAATACCAATTGTCCCCCCCCCCCCCCCCTTTGACGCATGTTCTCCATCACTACTATCGAAGTAGGTGTGGTTCTGCTATTCTCCATAATGCTCTCTGGGTGCTGCTAAAAAGTTATGGTTAAGAAATAAGCAAAGTAATCGAATGTTGCTGTTTGAGCTCTGTAAACTGTAGATGTGATATTGTGAACATATGAAACTGGAATGCAACAGGGCCTTAATGGATATGGAAATGACCAACCATCGGCTTAACAGTTCAGTCTTTTCTATTCACTACTAAAATATGTGTACTGTTCTGCAAATACAAATAAAAAGATTTTAAACAAATCATGCAAATGTATGCAACCTATAATTGATAATGTAGCAGATTCCTCTATTGTGGAATGTGCTTTTTGTGTCCTAATTGATAGCATGTAGGCTACAAACCACCTAGCTAATCTTGCCTTCGACAATGCTTTTCATATAACTGCAGAGGAAACATTTTATGAGAGATTGTAATGTCAGTGTGCTAAGTCAACACTTTCTCACATTAGCTCAGGTAAACCTCTCAGCGGGTGTAAGTGGCGTGCCTGGGAAAGAACACTGGTACCTTAATCTTCTCTTTAATGTAAAGCAGTGAAAGTGGTGGAGTAAGTCACCCTCTCAAATCTGCCCACGCTTAATAAAATTCTAAATATAAATTGCAAGGCTTAATTATTGGGTACTAATACCATCAAGGACTCCCCATCTCCAAAGATGGTGCCCAGTTCTGTAGTTAATGTGTAAGTGTGACCACATAATGTTACACAAAAGGGTTAGCACAACCCTGAGTACAAAATTGTGCAAACATAATACCCGCTAAATGGTTGTTTGTGAAAAAAAAATTCATACTCAAACAACTAGATGGCAGGAGCATGTATGGCATGTCTCCATAACAGCCATTAATCTGTAAACTATTACAGTTAGGTAACTTTTCCTACGCACTGCTAGAACTGCATATCAGATCTGATACTGACTATTAAAAATCTTTCTCTTCAATCAGAAATGCACCCTCCAGAATTCTATAATATTGAAATGTTTTCTATTTTACATCTTTCCCAGGTATCTTTACTCCAAAAGAATCGAGATGCAGTTTCCCGCAGTGAGGTGTATTCATAAGATGGCATCCACCTATGGTGTCACCGCGTTGCAGAAGTACTGCAGCCACCTATTTGCCTTGATCCTCCCGGCAGATCCAACCTTCAGGACCCAGGTGGATCTATGCAGCTATGCTGTCTCTACAGAGGATGCCCTGTTGGAGGAACTCTGCCTGCAGTACCTGGCCTGGAACTGCGAAGCCTTCTCCGAGTCAAGTGCTTGGCTCGGTCTCAGCTTCAGGCTGCTCCGGGCCCTCCTCGCGAGATCGGACATGATCATCCCCAGCGAGCACCACCTCCTAATGGCCCTGCACAGGTGGCGCTCTGCTCAGCTCTTGGAGGCCGAGAGCACGCAGAAGCTGCTCGGGGAGATCCGATTTTCCATGATGCCTCCTGAGCAGTTGTTTGAGCTCCAGTTCAATCTATCTTACTACAAGGACTTTGAGACATTCTTCCAAGGAAAGATTCTCCAGGCCATGGAGTTCCACACCGTGCCCTTTACCAAGTTGAAGCAGCACAAGAACTTCATCAGCCACATGTACCATCCACGCATCTACACTTCCACCATCTGGAGCTTCCACATGAAAAAGCAAATGGAGACACAAACCCAGATGCACCCTTCATACCATCGGCACAACCCGCATGGTCATGGTCATGGTCATGGTAGTCCAGCCTCATCCTTCTACACCCCAAAGCACCCCAGTTTTGTTTTCAACAATGAGCGCATTTCTTGGACTGCCACGTACCTCATGAACTCCCAGAGCTGCAGCAACCAAGGGTATCATTGCCAGTCTAGCAGCTTCCCTGCACTGGGGCTGAGGCCGAGCTCCAGCACCGATGCCAAGATCCAGTACGAGAACAAGGCTGTCTTCATCTGTGAAGGGTCTTATGTCTTCGATGTCCAGGATTTTAAGAACAGGGTGTCCATTCTCCCCAGTAATGGCTCTGGCTTCTTCCCCTGCCCTGAAGGGTCTACCAAGTACGTGTTTGTGGTGCGTCCAATTTACCTGCAGAACTGAAGGTCCACTGATAGTCATGAGAGATCCCTTAAAACCAAACCCAGAATTCGGCTTTAGAGATAACAGAAGCATCTTAGAGCTGTAGCAGGCCTCTTCAGAATTACAAGACCATTCCAGACTACATTTCAAAGATAGACAAGACCCCGACAAACGCCAGGAGAAGTATAGAGTTCCACCAGAGAGCTTCAGAAATACTAGAAACATTTTGGAACCAGATCTCTTTGTTTTTGTCTTAGAGTTAGAGCCTTTGCTGGACAGATTATAATCAGCAGTTAAAGTGTGCCTGGTGTAATTCATATAAATTTCAAAGCATGTCTTATTAAATCTGCCCCAAAATATCTTTTCTGTTTCGTTTCATCCTGGGAATGCATGTTCAGTTAAATCGACCAAGAACTGTTGGGGACATAGAAACTGGCTATTAAAATCATTTAAACGAAATTAGTAGGGTCCTGTATATAATGTTTTACTCGACAGTGAATTACCACTTTAATTACTAACATACAGAACACGAAACTGATCCCACCAGGCACAGTTGGGATTTTAATCTTTTTTATGTTCTGAATAAATGTACGTTTTGTGCTGTTGCGAGCTCACTGGGTTGTACTTTTGTTATGTCTGATATATAATCTGGATGTGCAACCTCCCTGGGTAATGGATAAATATAGTTCTTTGCTCCTCTTTACCTGTACCTACCTTTCTCTTTGTTCCGGTAGTGGGTCAGAACTACTACTGCCGCATCTAACCATAAAAACAAACCAAACATATGACTTACAGCTACCTGATCATTATTTGCCCCCAAACCGTACAGATTTTAAACAAACAAGGTAAACTGTGGCGACTCTCTAGCGAATCTTAGTACGAACAATAAACAAGCATCTGCAATGCAATAGGTCTCGCATTTATGAGAGTTTGAACTATTGGCATTCTTGCAAATGCGTCTAAAGGAAGGGATGTGGCTGCCATTAAAGTGAAAGCTCGATATGGGGTGCTTTTACAAAAAAAGCATTTGTTAGAAAAACAAATGCTTTTTCTTGTAAAAGTGCCCCATACAGCGCTTTCATTTTAATGACGGCTGCGCCCCTTTCTTTAGATGCGGCTCGTCTAAAGAAAGGGGCGTGGCCTCTAATAACGTGCAAGCGAGGCACGGGCGCTTGGAAACAACAATAAAAAGTGAATAAAGAGTAAAAAAAAAATGTGGCCGCATTCGGCGCCGCAAATAAACCAAAAACGTGGCCACCACTGTAGCATGCCCTGCCATAAAAACAAAAATAAAGTGTTAGGAACAGGTGAAAACAATTTAAACAAAATAGTGCTTGGAGGCTGTAATTAAAGCCTACTGAGTTACAACACACGTAAGAGGGCCAGTCCTTATGGGAGATTACAAGATGAGACAAGGAAGTACTAAGGAGGAACTACTAATCATATTGACCAATGAAGAGCCAGAGTTTACAAAGGACAAGACACAAGTCAATGAAAAATATGGGCAAAGAGTGGGTGGAACTTCAAGTCCATACCTGAATACACCATGCCTTGCAGAGCAGCGCATGCGCTGCCAAGGCTCGACCTAAAAAACAAGTCGTTTAACCTGGCCTTCGTCTGAATGGTAAGGTGAGAGACCCTCATAGAGCAAGACAGCAAGCCCTACACGCTGGTTGTCGCAGAGAAACTTTTGTTTTGCAGTGCATAAAGCCACAAACGAAAGTACACTCTGGAAGTTTATAAAATATTTCAAACTCCAACTTAAATATACATTTCTTCAACCAAAACTCCAAATTGGCAATTGCGTACAATAGAATATTTATCCAAACCTGCAATTACAATAAATTAAAGCAATAACTGGACAGTAGCAAGTGTGAAAAAGTCACACAATCCAAAAGTAACCACTATGCGGCTACAAACTATCACAGAGATCACAGAGTAAGAAAGAGTTGGCTTGATATTTTGTCTCATCTCTGTGAACATAGCTCAGGGATACACCTGTAATGCTGTAAAAGTGCTCCTTTTATGCAGTGCTGTGGCACATGTCATTAATATGTGGACTGTAAGGAAACTGCCCATTAGTTGTATGTCCTGCACAGGTAATGGGTCCACATTTGCCCTCAATTGAGAACCAAATACCCAATTGAAGCACTTGACTCTCTCAGGGTAGTGGAGCATAACAGTCCAAGGCCTACTCAAGGGAGATGGCGCGGGACTTGTAATCACTATTCGCTGGCACGCAATAATAACACACATAATTCTCCAGTCTGTGCATTTATTACAGGCACACTACACAATACTATGCAGTAATTTACAAATATACATACGGCTGATGGAAATACCCTCTGATGATTTTGCGTAATCACCTCTGACCTCCTAAAGGGGTCAAGTTTGACAAACCAAATTAAGAATTAGAAACCTGAGCAACAATTGTAAGCATAAGAGTTCATATAGATTCACAACTCTCCAACAGATTAGATTTCTTTCTTTTCTTTTAATATTCCATTTTCATAGCATCTTCAGTAATTACAATTCTTGTTGGATGCTCTTCAAACCACAAGGTAACCACAAGATTGCCAACACGTGTTTCGCCAGGCAAATGCGCCAATCGACTTCATCAGGGCAAAAGGAACAAATGAAAAAAAACTGTGAAAAATTCTTCCCATGAATCATAAGTTCAGACAAGACAAATTCCTTTAGAGCAGCAATATAAGATGCCGCAGACGCTGAGTATTCATAATCACGAGTGTTCCAAAGTGAATAAAAAAGATGTACTCCTATAACAAAGATCACCGCATCACGATCAGCAGTCTGACAAGTCAATGTAAAACCTGTTCGTACTCCCAGATCTCGGTCGTGATACACCGAGTCCAAACCTTAGATAAATCGGTACGGCGACCAGCAGCATGTATTATCCATTGGCGTCTAGCATTAAGTTTGACAAACCACATGTCAAAAAACATAATTTTAGGAGTAAATGCAATAATCAATAATAACTATGGGTAAATGCACTTATTAACGTTAATAAAGCATATACATTTTGATCAGTACTCACTGTCAAGAATATTATGTCAATAAAGCATCTAAAAATGAATTTCCCATGGGTCTGTGTGCTTTGTTCTATACTTTCAGCCATTGAAAACACCATTATAAAAACAGCTCCTAGAGGGCATTACATTTTGACCACAAAACATGTAACCATAAACTTCGCACCTAGAGGGCAATGTATAACATGAATCTTCCTTTAGACATCATCAGGTCACAATAACCACAGCCATTGACTTAGCCTCTAGAGAGCACTGCATTCCCAGTTGAAGAGATTGTGCTCCAGCCTGGGAAATTCTTAGGGAATGTGGGCAAGCCTGGGTTGGTCACTCCTTCAGAGACCCTGCAGAGTATTATGGAGCGCTCCCTCATGGAAGTGTGCATATTTTATTAGTAGCTTCAGCAGCTCTCTTTGCCCTGGCTTGCCCCATGTGGTGTGCATTTTACATTTCTTTTACTTTTTCTTTTCTTGGGGCTGCCCGGTCATACTCGGGCATCCTCGCGGAGCAGTCAACTCCTGATTGACCCGTCGGCTCCCCTACAGGCAGTACTTCCCAGTGCAGCCGCAGGAGCCTGCAGTTCTTCTCCTCTGCCCGCTCCTGCGGATAGGACTCTCAGTTGCTGTGGCGATCCCAGCATTCCTCTCTCTGGCGGGCCTGGAGTTGGGGATCCTAGGCCCCCTTGAATAAACCCAGCCAGGTGTTGAAATTACTGAGTTCGCTTGGCTCTGGGGAGAGGGCCCCATGCATTCTCCCTCCCAGGGAAATATTTTGGAATTACTCCTTGCGGTGAACCCTGGACCCTGGCCCACCCTGGCGGTAGAGACTCACCCGGCAGCTTAGCTCCACACACTCCCCCTCCTGCTTATATCTCGGGCCCTATCACCTCTCTGCCCCGTCCCAACTCTCCTGCACAGCCTGCCAGGACATTTCAAAATGACGTCGCCAATGACACTAGTCACATCTGCTCTAGGGCCACAGGCCCATCCCTCGCTGACATCACTGCCAGGGGCTTTCCCACCATATCTTCAAAGAAAGCCCATATTGTGTTGGCTCCAGAGGTCTGGGCTCCCTCCTTTGTTCAGTGGGCTTGGGCCGGTCCATCCCTGTTACAGTGTGACAGCTGATTGATTGATGCAGATCCTTCATCTCCACCCCTTTCCCCCTCAGGAGCTGGGTCAATCACTGTAAATTGCTTGCTTTTGGGGATGCCTTTGTTCCTGCTGCTGGAGAGAAATGTAATTAACTTGGCACAGCAGGGAGACCAAAGGCCTGGGCTATGATCCTGAGATGAGCCAGAGATATATGACAATCCCATAAGCTGTACAGATATCTTTTAGGAACTTGAAGAATTGATTTCCTCATGCAGGTTACACCCTACTTCAATATGTCACTGGTCTCTGTAGGCCAAAGGAAAGTGAAGCTGCACTCTAAGGCAGTCTCCCCATATGTGTTTAATAAAGTGTCACTGCAGACAAGACAGTAAACCACACTGACTTTCCCTGTGAGTGTACACAAACATTATGAGGCCTAACTCAGGTCAATATCCAGTCCTGCAGAGTCCCCTCTGCGCCAGGCTACCTGTGCACAGTTACCGGGCTGTGCACGACAGTCTGCCATGGGCAGCCCGCACACGTGTGCACACACGTTTATGTGTAACCATCCAAGTGCCCCTTACCCTTGCTGCATATCTTAAAAGGCAGACACTGGTGGTAAACATGCACTGTCCATTTACCATGAGTATACCATGGGTGAGGCTCACCCACAGAAAAAAGGTCACATACCAAGCAAACAATCTGGGCCGATTTGATGGGCTGAACACATTTCCTTACTCACCGCTGCCAGCTGAGCCTTATGCAGAAGAATTAGCCACTATGCATGGTATTCTTCACCTCGTCAGTTATAACAAGAGACAATGGGTTCTGACCAGACAACGTTATCGCCAGTTGTCCGCTGCCTCAAATACCTTATGCTGGTCGTTGGCCGCCAAGACCACCTACCTCACCTAGCCATGAAGCAACCACTCCCTCTCAAGGGTGCCTTGCCTCAGTACGAACACCTTCACACTCTGGCTCTTCTTTGACCCCCCCACCCACAGCACTTACCCTGGGGTTTTTATCTGCCATCACCCTTTCGAGACAACTGTCTTCCCCAAAGAAAGAAATGCCCACTCACAACACTTGTCAACCCCCTTGCGGAGAATCACCTTGGGCTCTTGGCCTGGGTGCCAGCTGGGACACCAGAATCCATCCCATGATTTACCACCACATCGACAGTGTCTGGAGGGCTGAAGTTGTCTCACCAAGCATTCCTGCAGCACACCCCACCTAGGTTGCTCCACCCAGAAATCAACTTAGGAACCTAGAACCCTATCTTTGTTCTCTACAATGAAACAGAATCTATGCACTGTGCCTTAGGAACTCGTAACCCCACTCTTATGGGACCACCAAGCCCTATCTTCCCTAGGAATTAGCTCTATCCCTCAGGGTTACTTAAGAGAGCCCATGTGCCTTTGGTCAGCTTCACCAATGCTCACTGTCTTTAGGCAACTCCTCGGCCTCCCTGCAGCTTAGCTAGAGACCACCTAGGGACCCTAAAGATCGCTTCTTTGGAACTTGACAGATGACCCTGTAGGCACACGCCATAGCCTTCAACAGTAGGACAAATGCTCTATACTCAGAACACCTACCATGCTACCATCAAACGTCTGCCAGGCAAAGTCCAACACAGCCTGTTTCACTTAAATCTCAGCTCGACAGTCTTGGACAGAAGTGACTACACCAACCCAATCCGAAGCACAGGGCCCTTTTATTTAAGATAGGCCCCACCTAGCCTCCTGGTTGTGCCACTGCGGACGGATCCCCCTTCTGCACCTTGCAGAGTGCCACGCCCATGAGCTAAGTCACCTCAGGGGCCCTAGGGATGCACCCCAAGGCTGGCACACCTAAAGTACACAAGGCAGGAGTCCATTAAGGCAGAGCCTCTGTCCCTCTTTGACAGCTCAGAGCCCAATCTCTAATGAGACATGGCTTTCTGGCCACCTTGTCCTGGTGTCTGATCCCAGTGGACCTACCTGATTGGTTACTCAGCCAGGCACCGCCCTAGCCACCACCTCAGGATTAAAACAACAACACTCTAAGATTATATACTTTACTCTCCTTGGACAGTGACCTACCCTACCCTGGTACCTCAGGGTCTACTTCTAACGCCCATCCTGGAATCTAGGAAGTCCACCCCCCCCCACTCAGATCTCCTCAGGGCCAGTCACTTAGCCCACCTAGGGTCTGCCATTACGCCACAGATCTCGGGAACAACCTTCTGTTATGTTTCTTATTTAGGCCCATCAATCAATCAATCAATCAAACAAACAACATTTGTAGAGCGCACTACATACCCATGAGGGTCTCAATGCGCTGGGGGGGGCGCTACTGATCGAACAGCCAGGTCTTGAGTAGCCTCCTGAAGGTCTGCTGGTCTTGGGTCTGTTGTAGGTTCAGTGGCAGGGTGTTCCAGGTCTTGGCGGCGAGGTGGGAGAAGGACCTCCCGCTGGTGGTTGTTCTTCAGATGCGCGGGACAGTGGCGAGTGTGAGCTGGCGGTTGGGGGTGTAGAAGGAAAGTCGTTTGTTGAGGTAGGCTGGGCCGGTCTTGTGGAGTGCCTTGTTTGCGTGGGTGAGGAGCTTGAAGGTGATCCTCTTGTTGACGGGCAGCCAGTGCAGGTTTCTCAGATGGGGGGTGATGTGGCCCTGGCGTGGTACGTCGAGGATCAGTCGTGCCGAGGCGTTTTGGATGCGTTGCAGTCGTTTGATGAGCTTGGTCAGGGCTCCCGCGTAGAGGGCGTTTCCGTAGTCGAGTCTGCTGCTGACGAGGGCCTGGGTGACTGTTCTTCTTGTATCTGTCGGGATCCACCTGTAGATCTTGCGGAGCATGAGGCAGGAGGAGGAGATGGCGTTGACTTGCTTGGTCATGGAGAGCGTTGAGTCGAGGATGATTCCCAGGTTGCGTGTGTGGTCGGTGGGTGTCGGGGCTCTCCCCGGTGCCGTCGGCCACCAGGAGTCATCCCAGGCTGAAGGGTTGGAGCCAAGGATGAGGACCCCCGTTTTGTCCGAGTTCAGCTTCAGTCGGCTGGTCTTCATCCAGTCGGCGACGGCCTTCATTAATTTGTGGAGGTTGGCTTTGGCGGTGATGGGGTCCTTGGTGAGGGAGAGGATCAGTTGAATGTCGTCGGCGTAGGAGATTATGTTGAGGTCGTGCTTTCGGGAGACGTGTGCGAGCAAGGCCATGTAAATGTTGAACAGTTTCGGGCTGAGGGAGGAACCCTGGGGTACTCCGCAGATGATCTCGGATGCTTCGGATCGGAATTGGGGGAGGCGGACGCTCTGGGTTCTGCTGGAGAGGAAGGAAGTGGTCCATTCCAGGGCTTTGTCTCAGATCCCTACGGCATGGAGGCGTGCGCATAGTGTGCGGTGGCATACGGTGTCGAAGGCGGCGGAGAGGTCCAGGAGGATGAGGGCTGCGGTCCTACTGTTGTCCAGCAGTATCCTGATGTCGTCGGGGGTGGCGATGAGGGCGGTCTCGGTGTTGTGGTTGCTGCGGAACCCTGACTGGGAAGGGTACAGGATTCTGTTTTCTTCGAGGTATCGAGTTAGCTGTCTGTTGATGATCTTCTCGATGACCTTGGCCGGGAACGGGAGCAGAGAGATGGGCCAGAAGTTCTTGAGGTCTCTAGGGTCTGCCTTGGGTGTTTTGAGTAGGACGTTGATCTCGGCGTGTTTCCTGCTCTCTGGGAAGGTCACGGTCTTGAGGGAGAGATTGATGACGTTGCGCAGGTGGGGTGCGATGGACCTGCTGGCTTTGTTGAAGATGTGGTGCAGGAATGGGTCTGACGGGGAGCCGGAGTGGATTGTGCTTATGGTCTTGATGGTGTCATCGATGCTCACGCTGGTCCAGGCTAGCAGGAGGTCGTGGGGGATGGTGTGCGGAGAGACTGTTGTGTTGCTGTCTGTTGGGGCTGCCTGGGTGTTGAAGCTGTCGTGGATGTCTGCTATGTTGCGGTGGAAGAAAGTGGCGAGGGAGTCACACAGGGCTTGCGACGATGGGATGTCGTTGGTGTTGGAGCTGGGGTTGGAGAGTTCCTTCACGATGTTGAAGAGCTCCTTACTATTGTGTGTGTTGTTGTCAAAGCGGTCTTTGAAGGAGGTCCTCTTGGCAGTCCTGATGAGGTGATGGTGGTTGCGGGTGGCGTCCTTGTGGGCTGCGTGGCTGTCCAGGGTCTGTTCGCTGTGCCCTTTCTTCTCTAGCTTCCGGCAGGCTCACTTGTAGTCTAGAAGTTCTGGGGTGAACCAGCTTGCCCTCTTGCTGGTGTGTCTGTGGGGGGGTTTCTTCAGCGGGGCGAGGATGTTGGCGCAGTCGACGATCCAGCGTCTGAGGTTGCGGGCAGCGTCGTCGGTGTTGGAGGATTCGGTGGGTGGGCGGAGAGCGAGGTTTGCGTGTAGTTGGTCTTCGGTGATTTTTCTCCAGCAGCGACGAGGGATCTGTTGGGTGCGGTGGAGTATGGTGGGTTTCTGGAAGGTGAAGTGGATGCAGCGGTGGTCGGTCCAGAGGAGTTCGGTGGTGTGGCTATAGGTGACGTGGGGGCTTGCGGAGAAGATGGGGTCAAGCGTGTGGCCTGCAGAGTGTGTAGGCATTGTGACGAGTTGCCTCAGTCCGAGGTTGGTGAGGTTATCGATCAGGGTTGTCGAGTTGCTGTCGTTGTTGTTCTCTAGGTGAAAGTTCAAGTCTCCGAGGAGGATGTAGTCGGTGGAGGTCAGGGCGTGCGTGCTGATGAAGTCGGTGATGGAGTCGCTGAACTGGGGTCGGGGTCCAGGGGGTCTGTAGACGATTGTGCCTCTGAGCGTGGAGTTGGGGTCTGTGTGGATCTGGAAATGCATGTGTTCGGCGGTGCTGAGAGTGTCGTTGGTGCTGGTCGAGACCCTGATGCTGTTCTTGTGGATAATGACGATTCCTCCTCCGACTCTGTTGGTGCGGTCTCTGCGGGTGATCTTGTAGCCGTCTGGGATGGCTATGGCGATGTCAGGTGCAGAAGAGTCGTTCATCCAGGTCTCTGTTAGGAAGGCAATGTCCGGGGATGATGTGTCGAGCAGGTCCCAGAGCTCGACGGCGTGTTTGCGTGCGGAGCGGGTGTTCAGTAGCATGCATCGGAAGTGGTTGAGATCTTTCTTGGCGGTTTGTTTGGTGGCTCTGAGGCTGGTGTAGCTGCAGTTCCGGCAGGTGAAGGGACCGTGTGTGCGTTTCGGGGCGGCCTTGAAGCAGGTGTGGGTCCGTCTGGGGTTGAGAGCGTGGAGTGTGCTGGCATCGTAGCGGCGGTGGTCGTCGTGACTGGGGTGGGACCAGGGGTTCTGGTGCTGGGCGCGGTCCAGGCACGGACGGGCGCAGACAGGCTTGACTTAGGCGCGCCTTCGGCGCGCCAGTAACACGGCCGCGCAGCTGCAGCCATATATGGGGATGTGGGCGGGAGGAGCAGCTGGGATGCGGGAGGCAGGGGCAGCGAATGGGCAGAGAGGGGGGCGGGGCCGCAGGGGACGCAGCGGCAGGAACGTGAGCGGTGGGGGCACCTGAAGGCAACCGGGCACAACAGGGGCAGCGAGGGGAGACAGAAGGCAAAAAACAGGCACAAATCAAGGGCAGCGAAGGGGAGACAGAAGGCAAAAGGGCTCAAATCAGGGCAGCGAGGGGGAGACAGAAGGCAAAAAACAGACACAAATCAAGGGCAGTGAGGGGGAGACAGAAGGCAAAAGGGCACAAATCAGGGCAGCGAGAGGGAGACAGAAGGCAAAAAATGGGCACAAATCAAGGGCAGCGAGGGGGAGACAGAAGGCAAAAAACGGGCACAAATCAGGGCAGCGAGGGGGAGACAGAAGGCAAAACGGCATAAATCAGGGCAGTGAGGGGGAGACAGAAGGCAAAAAACGGGCACAAAGATACAAACCTAGGGCCTACCGCTGGCCACCAGGGATGAGGCACAGGTGGTAGCCTCAGTGGCGTAGCTAGAGCTTCTGGCGCCCGGGGCTATCCCTCAGATTGCCGCCCATGGCCAGTAGCAAGGGGTTGTCGGGGCTGGGGAAAAAGGATGGCGAGCAGCGGGGGTGGATTGGCAGGGTTTAAGTTACAACACCCCTCTCTACTCCACTGCAGGTGAAAGCAAAGGTCGGAGCTGAGTTTGCTGCGTGCGTCCACCCACTATTTTCTCAAGGTGAACGCCATTCACCCTGCCAAGAAGTTGGGCCACACAGAAATATGCTGAACTTGTCCCGGTATCATTTTCAGACTCCTGGACAAATTACACTAATTATGAGATCCTCCGCTGGCTTCTTGTGAGGCATAAAAGACCCTAGTGATTGTACACCGTTCTATCTACTCTTTCTCTCCTCTTTGTATCAGGGATACACTTTAATAAAACAGCCCAATATTAACTTTTCACACCACAAATAAAAATTTGCTGAATGTCCTCAGGAATAAAATAGCTTCCTTTTGGGACAGGGCCTTTTAATTTGCATTGGCTAGAGAATGACCTTCCCCTATTGTGCATAAAAAAAAAACTTAAGACTTGTATGTAATCTGCATTTTATCATTTTGATCTATAATTCTCTATGATTTTCCTTGTTTTTATTACACTTTTTTTTCCTATTAAGTTGTTCTATAGTGCCAGGAATGCAAGTTTTACATGCTTGTATTAATAAACCATAGCATAACATCAAATGTGAACTGAGCTCTCGGAGAGCTGTCAGCTGCTATTTGCTCTCCCAATTCTCAGCTCACAGTTTTGAACTGAGCACAAAGAGAACTGTGAACAGTTCACAGCTCACTGAGTGCTCAGTTCACAATTGCAATAAGTGTTTTGAAAGAGCTATGGTCTGCTCTCAGCTGAGGGAATCCTGAGGAGGAGGTCATGAGGGAGAGCCCAAGAAGTGTCACTTGCATGATACTCCCACCTCAGAAACCTCCAATTCCTATCAAAGGGACATCACAAAGAAAAAAACTCTATTTTGAGAGCGATAACATTTAGAAAGGGATTTGGAAAGAAAATAATGTGTATTAATGAGCCCTTGTAAGACTAAGGAGAGATACAGGAGGGCCCTGAAGCAGGCCTGGCATGTAAGTAACAATCGGGCGTGCAGTGGCCCACCCGAATGTATCCTTGGCTCACCCGAATAAAAATTCCTGTAACCGGGCCTGTTGGGAAGAAGCACTGTGCGGCAACACGCATGTCACGGGTTCAAATACTGGTAAGGTGGGCAAATCGTTTGAATCTGAGCAGAAGTAACTATCATTCAAGCACCTTGGGACAATTTTCTGTTTGTGCGCGATATGACGACAGAACATTTGCGGTCACCCAAAAGGTGACTAAACTTGGAGCCGAAAAACAATTTTGTCCACACACTTTTGCAAACAATCCCCTCTACCTCAGGATAAAAGAGTTTCGCGCGCCACAAGGAGAGGCCCTTGCGTATTTCCGCCATTCTACGTTCCACTCCATCCGTTCAGTGCAGAATGGTTTGATTTCTCACAAAAAGTACGCACCGTTATCACCATTGGCTAAATCTGTGACTTGAGCAACACCTACAGGCTGTGTTCAAATTATGACTACGACTGCCATGATTCCAAGCACAACTACAAATGATATGGTCAAATGCTATGTGGCCACACTTCCAGCTTGTCTTGCCTTTTTGGCCGCATTCTAGGAATTGTAGTTGAGTTTTAAACATTGAAAGTATGTGCCAAAAATATTATCTTAATAGCCAAAACTGATTGGTGGTGTCGCGCATGACAGGCACTAGTTGGTACATATACATCTGTACTCTCATAATTTAAAATTCATAACGCCGTACATAACAAGTGTTATTAGTGCACTAGTCAATAAGGAACTCGATTTATCGACCCAGAAGTATATATAGTGTGGACCCCGACGTGATTAATACTAATCAGCTGCTGATAATACAGATGAGCAGAGAATTGTAGCGCGCTGCAATGATGCATTTTGCTCAGATAATGTGCGGAGGGCCTGCATTCGTGCAAACATTGATCAGATCAAATGCTCTTTTGGACAGGTTTTGCTGTTTGCTTTTAAGGGAATGGAGCAAGGGGGTTGCTTGTGTCAATATTATATCAACTTATGAACCAGGGTAATAAGGGATAACGAAAAAATTCCAAGATACAACCTATGTTCATAAACCATTTTATGCGAAGGTTTTTCAGAAATAAAAACAGAACACAAAATAACAAAACAAAAACGGATTATAAAATTATAGGAAAGAAGGAAACGGATTTACCTCAAATGTATTTTCATCTTTCACATTTTTAGAGTTGAGAAAATATATTGGTTACATTTCTTGTTACGCAAACACGGCAAATCAGAGAAAATTCAGTATGCCCCACATGCAAAAACCTGTGTGTGCTATGGACTGCGATAACTCCTGTTTGCTCAAACGCTTGAACGATATTGGCGACGAGGCAGTCACCCGCTCTGCTGTTCACATACAGTGGAAGAGCTGCGCGCTCGACAGACATCCAATGAAAGCACTTCTTACCCAGTAACACTGTGGTTAAGGGAAAGAAAACAGACCTGACATCCGACCCGTGTGAAATGCAGTCAGTGTCTGCAGCAGATCTGCATTTCCCAGCACGAGACTCCTCCACTCAGAAGAGAGCACGCGTGGTGGTGTGCGGCATGCGCGACAGTGTGCATCACCGCTGCAGCGCGGGGCTGTCCAAAAATTATGCCTAGGGCCGTCATTGGTAGCGCTTGACACTCGCTACAAGATTGACGGCCCTGGGACCCACATAAACAGTACGCCGGCGCCGCACCACCACTAAGTTAGGTGGAGGTGGTGCAGCATTTTGTGTGGTGCGGCATTTGGGTGCAAGCAGGTGCGCTTGTACTTACAGTAACACGTGTGGTGTACTGGCTGCTCAGAGACAGCACCAGTGCCATGCAGCTGCCGCTGGCCACCGCGAAAATAGTGCTACGCCACTGATTTCACTGCGCCACTTCTACGACTTGACTGCGTCACAGTCCTTCCGCCTGCATCAAGCAGGCATAAGGACTGATGCAGGGCCTTTCACATGGCACTCGCCCATGGGCAATGGCACATTGCTAGAGTTTCCTCTGGTTTTTGGCACACTCCAGCAATGCGTCATTACTGTGCCAACATATACGTCAGTATTCCTGACGTATCTGTTGACTCCTTGGGACATGGAGCTCCATACAGTAAATACGACGCATCCACAGTGTTGCAAGGAGGGCGCAATGAAAAGTGTTGCATCGGTGTTTTTAACCAGCGATGCCACACTTTTCATAAACGAGGCCCTAAATTATTATCAATGGTTGTTTACAAAATGTACCTAGAAACGCTGCCTTTGTCACAGCTTTCCCCAAAGGAGTGCTGAGGGAGAGCACACAATACCACATCTAATTACATTCATGTGTGTTTAGTTTTCAGCAGTTTTATTGGACAGAAGTGCTTTAAAAAGATCATTTAACACATATTTACTGAAAGTAGCAGTGTCCCTTGCTCACTATGCTTTAAAATGTGCCATTTCCAATATATTATTACAGTTGTAAATATAGAATAATAACACTTACTGCAACATTCTTTAAAATCTCACCATATTATGTCTTTCATTAAAAGATATTGTGAGAGATCGAAACCCATGTCCATCACCGAGACCCAAGTGTTGTTATTGGGGACCGTGCCCCCCAAAACACCTACCTCCGGCCTGTTTCTGCACCATCTCCCTCTCTGTCTGCACCATCTCCACCTCTGCCTGCACCATCTCACCATCTGCCTGCACCATCTCACCCTCTGCCTGCACCATCTCACCCTCTGCCTGCACCATCTCGCCCTCTGCCTGCACCATATAACTCTGTCTGCACCATCTCACCCTCTGCCTGCGCCATCTCAACCTCTGCCTGCGCCATCTTACCCCCTGTCTGCACCATCTCCCTTTGCCTGCAGCATCTCCCCCTCTGCCTGCATCATCTCATCGCACCCTCTGCCTGCACCAACTCCCCCTCTGCCTGCACCACCTCCCCTCTGCCTGCACCATCTCACTCTCTGCCTGCACCATCTCTCCCTCTACGTGCACCATCTCCCCTCTACCTGCACCATCTCACTCTCTGCCTGCACCATCTCACTCTCTGCCTGCACCATCTCACCCTCTGCCTGCACCATCTCACCCTCTGCCTGCACCATCTCTCCCTCTGTCTGCGCCACATCACCCTCTGCCTGCACCATCTCCCCTTTGCTTGCAATATCTCCCCCTCTGCTGGCAGCATCTCCCGCTTGCCTGCGCTACATTACCCTCTGCCTGCATCATCTCACTCTTGGCCTGTACCATCTCTCCCTCTGCCTGCAACATCTCCCACTCTGCCTGCGCCATCTTCGGCTCTGCTGGCACCATCTCACCCTCTTCCTGCACCATGTCCCCCTTCCCTGCACCATCTCCCCCTTCCCTGCACCATCTCGCCCTCTGAGGGCACTGTGTCTCCCTCTATCTGCACCATCTCACCCTCTGCACATCTTCCCCTCTGCCTGCACCATCGCCCTCTCTGTCTGCACCATCTCTCCCTCTGCCTGCACCATCTCACCCTCTGCACATCTAGCCCTCTGCCTGCACCATTTCCCCTCTGCCTGTCCTGTCTCCCCCTCTGCCTGCACCATCTCACCCCCTGCACATCTCCCCCTCTGCCTGCACCGCCTCCCCTTGTGTCTGCTTCTCTTGTAACCCTTTCCTTATTACCTTCTATCCACCACCACCGATGCTTTCTGTCTCCCAGTTCACAGCTCTTCTCAGTGTGACTGAAAATAAACTCTGGTGAAATGTGCTTTGAATTCGTGCATGCAACACTAAGTGAAAAGTTTAAATAAACAGAGAAGACACACTCACCCTCACCTTCACTCTGCCTTCGAGCACACCACAGGGACTGGGGAGGACTGGTCAGGCTGGGAGCAGGAAGCATCTAAAACGAGGGTTTTATGGAGAAAAGGGAAAGATAGGCATGTAGCGTTGCTTGCAGCTTGCAGTAGACACCGCGGGGCTGGCCAAAAATTATGCCCAGGGCCGTCATTGGTAGCGCTTTACGCTCGCTACAAGATTGACGGCCCTGGGACCCACATAAACAGTATGCCGGGCCCGGCGCCGCACCACCACTATGTTAGGTGGAGGTGGTGCAGCATTTGAGTGCAAGCAGGTGCGCTTGTACTTACAGTAACACGTGTGGTGTACTGGCTGCTCAGCGACAGCACCAGTGCCATGCAGCTGCCGCTGGCCACCGCGAAAATAGTGCTACGCCACTGATTTCACTGCGCCACTTCTACGACTTGACTGCGTCACAGTCCTTCCGCCTGCATCAAGCAGGCATAAGGACTGATGCAGGGCCTTTCACATGGGACTCGCCCATGGGCAATGGCACATTGCTAAAGTTTCCTCTGGTTTTTGGCACACTCCAGCAATGCGTCATTACTGTGCCAACATATACGTCAGTATTCCTGACGTATCTGTTGACTCCTTGGGACATGGAGCTCCATACAGTAAATACGACGCATCCACAGTGTTGCAAGGAGGGCGCAATGAAAAGTGTTGCATCAGTGTTTTTAACCAGCGATGCCACACTTTTCATAAACGAGGCCCTAAATTATTATCAATGGTTGTTTACAAAATGTACCTAGAAACGCTGCCTTTGTCACAGCTTTCCCCAAAGGAGTGCTGAGGGAGAGCACACAATACCACATCTAATTACATTCATGTGTGTTTAGTTTTCAGCAGTTTTATTGGACAGAAGTGCTTTAAAAAGATCATTTAACACATATTTACTGAAAGTAGCAGTGTCCCTTGCTCACTATGCTTTAAAATGTGCCATTTCCAATATATTATTACAGTTGTAAATATAGAATAATAACACTTACTGCAACATTCTTTAAAATCTCACCATATTATGTCTTTCATTAAAAGATATTGTGAGAGATCGAAACCCATGTCCATCACCGAGACCCAAGTGTTGTTATTGGGGACCGTGCCCCCCAAAACATCTACCTCCGGCCTGTTTCTGCACCATCTCCACCTCTGCCTGCACCATCTCACCATCTGCCTGCACCATCTCACCCTCTGCCTGCACCATCTCACCCTCTGCCTGCACCATCTCGCCCTCTGCCTGCACCATATAACTCTGTCTGCACCATCTCACCCTCTGCCTGCGCCATCTCACCCTCTGCCTGCGCCATCTTACCCCCTGTCTGCACCATCTCCCTTTGCCTGCAGCATCTCCCCCTCTGCCTGCACCATATGAGTCTCTGACTGCACCATCTCACCCTCTGCCTGCATCATCTCATCGCACCCTCTGCCTGCACCAACTCCCCCTCTGCCTGCACAACCTCCCCTCTGCCTGCACCATCTCACTCTCTGCCTGCACCATCTCTCCCTCTACGTGCACCATCTCCCCTCTACCTGCACCATCTCACTCTCTGCCTGCACCATCTCACTCTCTGCCTGCACCATCTCACCCTCTGCCTGCACCATCTCACCCTCTGCCTGCACCATCTCTCCCTCTGTCTGCGCCACATCACCCTCTGCCTGCACCATCTCCCCTTTGCTTGCAATATCTCCCCCTCTGCTGGCAGCATCTCCCGCTTGCCTGCGCTACATTACCCTCTGCCTGCATCATCTCACTCTTGGCCTGTACCATCTCTCCCTCTGCCTGCAACATCTCCCACTCTGCCTGCGCCATCTTCGGCTCTGCTGGCACCATCTCACCCTCTTCCTGCACCATGTCCCCCTTCCCTGCACCATCTCCCCCTTCCCTGCACCATCTCGCCCTCTGAGGGCACTGTGTCTCCCTCTATCTGCACCATCTCACCCTCTGCACATCTTCCCCTCTGCCTGCACCATCGCCCTCTCTGTCTGCACCATCTCTCCCTCTGCCTGCACCATCTCACCCTCTGCACATCTAGCCCTCTGCCTGCACCATTTCCCCTCTGCCTGTCCTGTCTCCCCCTCTGCCTGCACCATCTCACCCCCTGCACATCTCCCCCTCTGCCTGCACCGCCTCCCCTTGTGTCTGCTTCTCTTGTAACCCTTTCCTTATTACCTTCTATCCACCACCACCGATGCTTTCTGTCTCCCAGTTCACAGCTCTTCTCAATGTGACTGAAAATAAACTCTGGTGAAATGTGCTTTGAATTCGTGCATGCAACACTAAGTGAAAAGTTTAAATAAACAGAGAAGACACACTCACCCTCATCTTCACTCTGCCTTCGAGCACACCACAGGGACTGGGGAGGACTGGTCAGGCTGGGAGCAGGAAGCATCTAAAATGAGGGTTTTATGGAGAAAAGGGAAAGATAGGCATGTAGCGTTGCTTGCAGCTTGCAGTAGACACCGCGGGGCTGGCCAAAAATTATGCCCAGGGCCGTCATTGGTAGCGCTTTACGCTCGCTACAAGATTGACGGCCCTGGGACCCACATAAACAGTATGCCGGGCCCGGCGCCGCACCACCACTATGTTAGGTGGAGGTGGTGCAGCATTTGAGTGCAAGCAGGTGCGCTTGCACGTACAGTAACACGTGTGGTGTACTGGCTGCTCAGCGACAGCACCAGTGCCACGCAGCTGCCGCTGGCCGCCCCGAAAATAGTGCCGCCTGGGGCGGACCGCCCCCCCCCCCTAGCTATGCCATTGGGTAGCCTGCGGGGGGAGGAGGGCCTCGACGGCAGCGTCAGGGCTCACAGGCGGAGCTGTGTGGTGGGGGAGCGACCTACCAGCAAGGTCAAGGTTGTCGCTGTCATATTTTACTGCAAACATGTTTCTTTTATTGCCTTCCTTTTCACACAATAACCTTTTACAAATTTGTGTGTTTGACAATGTTGGGTTAGTTTCTCTGAAACTGCTTTGCTTACAAATTCTGCTTCGCCTAACAATATCACGACTCCTTGAACACTACATTCAAGGCCTCGAGATACATTGTGCAAATATCTATCTATTTTTCATCCACGAGGCAACATGGCTATCTATGGACTATAACAATGCTGTCTTGCATGGAACTTACAAGGATGCTATTCATTATAAATAAACAAACATTCCGAGGAGTGCTTGACTGTCATTGGCGAGGTCTCTATACGCTGAAGCTTCAGCCCAGCAGCTTGCTGATATCTCCGCAAGAGTGTCCAGCTCGCGACCCAGACAGGGACTTACATTCTTTTCCTTCAGGTAACAGCGGATCATCCAGTATGGGGATTTTTGGCAGAACACATACATACGCCCTAGACACTTAGGTTAGGGACTGCGTAGTAGGACTACGCCTGATTTCTAGATTTTTTTAGATGCCTACATTTATACACTGCATTAGTATGATGGTGAAACTATTTATTCTCTTCACTGTCTTGCTGCTCCTAATCACTTTCATCTGCTTCTGTCTATTGATCATTGCAGCACATATATTCTGAACAAGAATCATGTTGGTTCAATAAATATTGAAAACGTCCCTCTGTGTATTCTTTGTATATTTCTCTGAGAATAAGAGTGCATGAATGACTGAGCGAAAGGGTTCTAGATCTGTTGCCACGAACCCTGGGGGATCAGAATTGTCATGTTCATGGTTAGGGGGGCGTAAAGTGCAGTGTGAGCTAGCTGGCCTATAGGACAACATATAATGAGGGGGTGCATAGAATCAGTCTGGTACCATCTCAAGCGTTATGCTTTCCACAAACATGAAGTTCCTCCCATAGGGTGGAAACTACATGACATGGCACCACCAACGTTGGTTAGGTACTTATTTTAATAGACCACCTGAGTAGTTCAATCGTGCCTTCACAGCAACACCTACTTACCTCTAAACCAGGGACATCTGTTGTGGTAGGGAAAATTCTCTTCAGCTGAGTAGGTAACTCCTATGTATTAACTGTAGGCTGTTCAAGCTCAAACTCTTAAAGGATCTAATTCCCACTCTGTAATTCATTTCCTATCATGTCTGGAGACGAAGTTACCCGGGTACTAAACATATCGGTGAACTGCAGACATGCAGTTACTCTAAAACTACTAAACCATGGTCTCTCAGCCAGGAATGGAGATGTTACCTTCGTAGTTGAGGTACACAAAGCATTTAGGACAGAGGTGTTCTATTCTTGGGTTAGGATGAAATAACGGATGTCTACACTCCTTATAAGGAAATAGAAGTTCCTCTCACTCACCAAAAACATATAAATTGGTTTAAAAGCACCCACCCACACACAACAGCAAATGTTAGACTCGGTCCGCTCAGCAATGACGGAGTAACATGGACAGTCGTAGCTGGATACACACTGCTTCCTAATGTTGAAACTTTACCAGCAGCAGAGGTGCAAACACTATACAAAGATTTAGTAACTATGTACAGAAATCTTGCATAGATCGCCATGCGGACATTGACACTTAACCCTGCACGGACTGCTCAAACTACACAACCACAATTGGCTACACCAAGGATCAGCCCACAAACACTAAATGCAGTCATGGGAAAAGTTCCCATTAGACAGTAGGAGATTTTGTTCTGGATTGCAAAAAAAAACAAGCCAGCTTGAAGCAGTGTTTCCCCATACAGACCCATAGGAAAAACACAGAATATTAACTATCTGCTTGCCAATGAGGTTGGCTCCATCCATTGTTGGTTCTTCCCCAGTCAGGGCTAATGGCTGTATTTCCAGAGGCTCATGTATCCACCAGTACTGCAGAATTCTGGGGCTTCTGTAATCTGCTCAGTGATTTATGTTTTTTACCCCTGCATGCAAACATTACAGTAATCAAACTCTGACTAAGCATATGGGTAGACGTAGGAACAAAATGCTCCCTGTGAGCAAATTCCTCTGATGTCTTAGGTATTAAAATTCCGTTTGTTCCATCTGATCGATCTGGGATTTAATCATATGTGGCAGGTTGATGAGGCACCATGACGTATTGATGTCAGCATAGGTGGGAAGAGTGAAACTTTGAAGAATCACATTGGGCTTTTAAGACTGGGTTTATTGAAGCCTGTTCGGCGCAGCCAGAAAGGTTCCAGCCTTTGAGTTCTGTTATGCCATATTCAAGTTAAAAGGGTGAAGTATCCAGATTACAGTGAATCTAAACAGAGGGTCCACATTACCACCTTAAGGGCCTCATGTAGGTAGCATACCAGTTACCACTTCTTAAATACCGAGCCGTACCGAATCGGTATTTAAGAAGTGGTAACTCGTATGTAGGTAATGAGTCGGTAATTTTTACCGATTCGTTACAATTCGGTAATTACCGAATCGGTATTTACCGATTCGGTAATGAGGCATACTTTCCCATTGAGGGGGAGGTATGCCTCATTACCGAATCGGTAAATACCGATTCGGTAATTGTGGAGAACATGCAAGGGTGGCAGGGTGTCACATTGACACCCTGTTGCACCCCTGATTCGGCCATGTGTGCACATGTGGCATACATACATGCCCTTAGGGCATGTATGTATGCCACATTGCACACTGCTACGCGCTCCAAAATGCATACACACATACATTAATTATTTACCACCAACTATAAGTTGGTGGTAAATACCGACTCATAAACACACCCACACACTCCACCTACATATCATTTCTGGAATCGGAATTTACCGATTCGGTAAAATTACCGAATCGGTAAAATTACCACTTCGGTAACGTTACCGATTCGGTAATTTTACCGATTCGGTAGTTTTACTGAATCGGTAAATTCCGATTCCAGAAATTGACCCCCTACATACCAATAGCCAAAATACCGGTCGGTAACGGTAAAATTACCGAAAATCGGCCGTTACCGACCGGTATTTGGCTACCTACATGAGGCCCTAAGTCTCTATATTTTACTGTAGTTGAATTCCTAGACCAGCGTATTTATCCCCTTCATTTGTGCAAAACGTAGCAGGAGCTGATAATCTCCTAACACTATATTCTTAAATTTTGTTGATTCTTTTGCGAAAGATAAAAAAAGATTCCATTCTATTAGTTTAGTAAGCTCCCTCAATACCACCTCTTACACTCACTGCTATGTGAAATTACATTCTGGGTCAACATTATCCCAAATATACAATGAATCTTTTCTTCTGGCCTTGTTGGGTCCTATTTGGTGAAATGAAATAACAAAGAACTTGGGGGCAGATTTATGTTCCCTGGCGCATCCCTGCAAATCAGCATGGATGCCCCAGGGAAGATGCGTCACGAAAGTTTACCCTTGCGCCACAATAGATGCGCCGCATTTACAATGCAGCGCATCGTGGCGCAAGGATAAACAGATGCGTGACGCATCTGATGGCGGAAGGTTGGCGCATTGCTGGAGTTGCGTCGCAAGCGCGACGCAGCTCCAGCAAGGCTCGGGGGTGCCCTATCGTTACAATGCTGCGTCAATCCTTACGCCTGCTTCAAGCAGGCGCAGGGTTTTGACGCAGCATGGCCGGAAAAGTGACTGAGTGAAATCTTGTAGATTTCACTCAGCCACTTTTCGGAGGCGTTCCTGCGCCGGAACGCCCCCCCATGTGCAGGTACGCCCACATGTGGCGCAAGCTTTACAACGTGACGCATCTCCCTAGATGCGTCACGTTGTAAATGGGGCGCAACATTGCGCAGGGTTTACGCAGCCGCTGCGTCACAAAAGTGACGCAACGGCGGCGTAAAAGTGGCGCAAGACCGTTATAAATCTGCCCCTTGATTACCAAGTCAAACCTGTGCCTTATTTGCATGACACGTGTGGAGCATTGTGACCCCCTGTCAGGACGCTAGGTTATTCATGTCAGTTATTTCATATTTCAGAGCCATGGTAATTGTAGAGAAGAATTATTGATCAATAGCATTCCACAACATTGACAAAGGAAAGGAGTAAAAAAACACTAGAGCGGTCATGGCTTGCTTTGTAGAGAGTGAGTTCCAGCATTTTGTGTTGACAGATGCAGAGTCCATTTCAGAGATACAATATATTTTACAGGTTATGATTCAGTTTACCAAAATGAGTGAAAGAATGGAACATCAGTGTGTTTTGCTACATACAAAGAACCCCCTTCACTATGCTGTTTGCACAGGCAGCCTGCAAATAATAGAATGTCCTCCAAGTTAAATGTTCCCATTGAGTTCCATGACTGCACTGAATGACTGAATGCTTGCATTATTCGGCAGTATTTTGTAGCATGCATACCCTGCTCAGCTTGAGCATCTGCAGCTTTCTGGATATTGAAAAGGCTCATGTTATGGCAGATACAGCCTCAATGAGATTTCTTCCCAGGAAGTTCCCCCTGTTCCAGACTTTTTCTCCGCAAACAATCTGGTACTGGAGACCCACCCCAGGAAGTGAAAACAGTAGATTATATATGGTATCAGTTCCTGTATTTCTGTGCCATTACTGCCAGGGGCCCAGAGCTGCTATTTTTTATATAATTCCTCAAATGTTTCAATGTCAGCCCTCAAAATCCAAAGCTGCCAAATCCTTGAACGACCTCCCCCAACACACCAGGGCCTCCACCTCACTTCATGAATTCTGCAAGAAACAGCAAACCTGTCTTTTCAATTAGTCTTCTTGAGCGACCATTGAGACTGCCTGTACTCCAGCCCAGCCTCATCACACGCCTACATTCACATACTCAGCTGTAGTAACAAAGTGCAATGTCCTTTTATGAAAGGTAGCTTTCTGCTTGGACTCTGGTAGCACTTCTATTATGTCTCTCATACATATGATGGGTCTATTCCTTGGACACCATACCAACCCAAAGATATCCAGAGGTTCTCACTTCTGTCTATGATGTCACGGGCATTTCTTCACATCCAAACCCTCGTGTAATGGCTTTACAGGATCACAGAACTCTAATCATTTATGGTTATGTATTCTTTCTTCTTCTTTCCTTCAGCCTTTAGAAAACCCCAGGCCTATGCGCCACAGGGGGCTAAACATGCGTCTGCTGTCTGTACACATGTTACTCATGGTACCCGTCAACACTGCTGGATTCATGAAAAATTCATTGAAAAATAAAAGACCAAATAACAAATATTTAATAGAATTAATTTTGGTTTTCCAATAGCCTCCCGCTTAGTCACTCTATAGACCCTGCAGCTACCCCCGCCCACTCCCACCAAGGGCGCGGACCAGAACAACCAAACCCAGGCCGTTCCGCACCCCAAACGGCTCACGAGATTATGCCTCCCTTATTTCCTCTAGGGTTCCACCTCCCATTCCTACTCTCCCTCCGCCACCCCTCAAGGTGATACGACCGCCCCCCCTCCATCCAGTGCTCATCCCCCACCTTCACTGTGTCCCATATACCAGTCACCTGTAGTGTAACAAACACCCACCCCAGCAATCCCCCGACCAACCCGCCAAACATGTCTAGCCACCCACAAATCCCCTTACCAAGGGTTCACAATACAGGTCAACCTAGCCCCGCTACCTTGCTACCAGTGCCTGCCAACAGAAAGGATCCCAAGCCAGTGGCCTCCTGCCCGCAAGCTCATCCCCCTGACATGGAGACTGAAACTCTCCCAAAGGCCTACAACACAAGTCGACCTAGCCCCGCCCACCTACCACCTGCAATCTCCATTAGAATTGTGCCTGACACACCAACCTCCTGCCCACAAGCGTTTTCCTCTTATTGGGATATTGAAACTCTGCACCACAGAGCAGCCAAACGAACTCAGAACATCCATAACTCCATTCTGGAACTATAGAACCTCATTCACCTCACTGAACTTTCCTTCTCAAATTTCAAGCTCCTGCAGAACTCCAACCCACCCCCTAACTCCAAGCCCCTCCTCACCCATTACCGCTATCCTTGAGACACCTTCGCCCTCTCAAGCAGCCCTGTCACCTCTCAGAGAAGGAAATTCTAGCCCTCCTCCTCTCCTACAATTCCACTCCTGTAACCCCAAATCCACTAGACCTCACAGAAGAGGAAATTCTAGCCATCCTCCTCACCTACAATTCTTCACCAGTAACCCCCAGTCCACCTGACATGAATGTCGAACAGACCATCCGCACAGTCGTGATCAACCCCAACAGATCAGCTACCCTCCGCAACAGAAGTGTGGTTGATAGCAACCTAGCGCCAGTACCCCTGTCCGCCCCAACTCTAGTATCTCTCTCCGACCCCCCTTTATCTGGCCTCTTAATCAACTGCCGCTCAGCAGTTGAGCACGCCACTGCCATCGCTTAACTAATCCTGAGCCAAAATCTCTCGATTTAGCAATCCTGACCGAATCGTGGCTCAATGAATTCTCATCTCCTTGCCTTAACCTCTTAGTCCCGCCCAACTACAACATCACAAGGCTGGACAGACAATGTAAAAAATAGGGGGAGGCATAGCCTCCATCTACCTCTCTAACCTCCTCGTCACTGAACTCCTGGCAGAGTCCACAGACTCCTGCAAATACCTTGCACTTTTCATATGCAGCAACACCATCCAACTGTGCGGCTTGCACATCTTTTACCACCCCCCAGGCCTGAATGACACCTCCACTGACCACCTCATGGAAGTCATCACAGCCAAGCTCCTCCACCTCTAAAGACATTTTCCTTGGTGATTTCAATCAGCACTGGAACGACTTCAAGGATCCTCAGGTCAACGCTATCAAAGACCTCCTGGCCGACCAAGCCCTTACCCAAGTCTGCTCACTCTCAACACACTCGAAAAACGCCATTCTAGAATGGATCATCACTAAGGTATCTGCAGTCAAGCTTAACGTTTTAGACCCATGTGACTGGTCTGACCACCACGCTATCACTTTCCTATTACCTGGACCCACAAGACAAGGGCACCGCAACCGGTGATTCCTAGACGTTGGGTTAGAGACACCAAGAACCTTGATCACGGAGATTTGGCGGCTCGCTGCAAGTCGGACTTCCCCCCTCCCCCGCATATCTCAACGGTCAATGAGCTCACTGATCACTACTCCACAACCATAACTAACATTCTAGATGATCTTGCCCCGCTCAAACTAAAAAGAACCCAAATCAAAGACAGAAACCCCTGGTTCAACGGGTCCCTCAACAGTGAGAGGAGATCCCTCCGGCAGACAGAAAGAAACTGGAGGCAGCACCCCTCAGCCGTACACTTAAAACTTCTCCGCCAGGCCAGAAATGCCTATAATAGGAACATCCTCAACTCAAAAAAAGATTTCTTCAGATTGGACCTGGGCAACGCCAAGAACAGACCTCGTGGAAGCTGTTCGAAATGGTCAAACACCAATCAAACAAACTGGCCAAAACCTCTAAAGAAATCCCCAAATCCCTAATTTCATCGGACGAGTTCTCCACATTTTTCTCCGACAAAATCACTACCCTAGGAAACAAACTCAGATCCACCACCGACTCCCAACCCCTTCCGGATCTGCCCCTCCCGCCGCGCTGCACCCGCAGGTATCACCCAAAAACCAAGCGCACTGGACCAACTTCAAAGTGTATGACGAACACTCCGTCTTGAAAATACTATCTCCCTAAACCCGAACAACCACTTTAATGACCCAGTCCCCTCCAGCTACCTAGCTGCCGCCGCTCAATCCATCATTCCTAGTTGGACTGCAATAATTAATGCCTCCCTTCTACAGAGGTCGATACCTGATTCTCTGAAGTCCTCCCCATCCTAAAAAAAAGTCGCTGGATCCTGCTTCCCCGGACAATTTCAGACCTATATCTAATATCCCACTCCTAGCTAAAGTTGTGGAAAATGTGTGCAACAGCAGCTGAGTCAACACATCACCAACTTCCACCTACTAGATGACTTCCAATCCGGATTCAGGCCTGGGCACAGCACTGGAACCACCATTCTCCACATCATGGATGATGCCCTCCAAGCCCTTGACCAAGGCAAAACCTGTCTCCTAATCCTCCTAGATCTATCCTCGGCTTTCGATACGGTCAACCACGAAAAACTACTTGAACGCCTCAAACTCAGGATGGGACTGGATGGCCCTGTTCTTGAATGGCTTAGGTCCTTCCTGCAAAACCGGTCACAGAGATTCCTAATCAACGGTAACCTGTCTGCTCCCTCTCCAATCACGGTTGGAGTCCCCCAAGGATCAACCCTGTCCCCCACCCTCTTCAACCTTTACCTCAAAACGCTAGCCGAAGTACTACGCACCGCAAAAATCTCCTACCACATGTCTTGCTGATGACACTAAGATCTATATAAAAATCTCTTCTTCCGAGGAGATTCTCTCCCTGAATGAGGCCTTGACATTGACTGTCCAGTGGCTCACCTCTAACCAGCTCAAACTCGACGCAAAAAAACCTGAATTCCTCCTAATCTCCCCACCTAATACAAACCCTGACATTCAGGAATGGATCAAGGCGATCACAGCTTTAAACTGCCCACCAACCATAGTGAACTCTGCCAAATCCCTTGGAATAACCATTGACTGCAGTTTAAACATGCGTGACCACATCAACTCGATGGCCAAATCAGCCAGATTTCACTTGAGCTACCCAAGGAAACTGAAACCTTTCCTTAACACTCCCGACCTAAAAATGTCAGTCCAGGCTCTTGTCATTTCTAGACTGGAATATGGCTGCTCTACCCTCTCAGGTTTACCCAAGACCTCTCTGGCCCCTCTGAAAGTCTGCCTCAATGCGGCCACCAGACTACTAACAGGCACAAGCAAATTCAACCACATCTCTCCACACCTGAAAGCTCTGAACTGGCTTCCTCGTGAGGCCAGAATCCAACTTTAATTGGCTTGCATCACCCACAAGGCCCTTTACTTATACTCCCCGGCATTTCTTGCCCAGAAACTCATGATATCCGGAGGAACCAGAAACTCCCATTCCGCCAGAGACCTTTCTTCTCCAACCAGCACGCTTGCAGGAAAAAGAAACTTACAATCAAGCCTTCTCTGGGGCTGCACCAAGAATATGGAACTCACTCCCGCCCGCCATTAGAAGAACTCTATCTCTGGGTCGCTTTAAAAAGGATGCCAAAACCTTCCTAATGGCCTAATTCCTCTCCTAAATACTGACTTGAAATCACCTCAGCGACCTTGTACTACTTCTCATCTGGTCTATCCTGTTGCCATCCACCCGGTACCTCTGGGCACCCCACCCTGGGATCTGGGACCCTCTGTTTCTCGTAAAATGTTTTTGCCTGTGTTTATCTCAAATGTCTCCCCCCCCCCCCACTAATTCTCTTGTTTACAATTTGCGAATTCTGTAGAGCGCTCTGATACCCTTCGGGCCAAGTTCACTTGTGGTTACCCCAAATGTATCCCCCACCCCCCTCGAAGTCTCTTGTATACATCATATGAATCCTGGAAAGCGCTCTGATACCCTAACGGGTCAAGTTCATGCTCTATTAAACACAAATTTTAAAAAAATAGAAGACTGCACTACCTGGGGTACAGTCTTTACTGCAGAATATACCAGAAAACATAGTACCCCTTCTCTGGTTGTTTTACCTGATGTATTGAAACAGCTTCAGAACCTGCCCTGGACTTGGGGATGAAACTGAGGGGCAATTTTGAGAAAGTATCCTCCATTATGTTGAGTAACATAAAGGATGAAGCAGCAGCAGTGTGCATACTCCAACGCCTAAGAGATTTTACTCCTGCACAACAGAAGCGTGCATTACCTAAAATTATTGAAGAAACCTATGCTACTCTCGGTAGAGATAATTTGTGAACTAGACCTGGTAAACCACACCTAAAGAGTAATATTGAAAATGATAACACCGAGCAAGCACCCAACTCTTCAACAAAGAAGAAGTGGGATAGTAAACAAAAAAATAGTAAGGACAAGACAAAATCACGGGGTGGGTCTCCTCAACAGGAAGCCACTGAAAAACGATACCAAACGAAAACCGTGATAATATTAGAACCCCGGTATCATGATACTGATACACGTTTATCTCGCTCCTTTCAGGAGCCATCTGATAAACATTCGGGGAGAGGTGAACGGTCAGAATGCAGATCGGAGGAGAATGTGAAACCAAAGAAGTACTCACAACACTCATCTGACTACATAATAAAACAGGACGATAAACAGAAAACTTCTAAACCTCAATTCAAAAAGAAGAAAGTAGCAAGACTAAAGGCCAGGCATGCCCCGGATATTAGGGACTCTGCTTCTGAGTGGGGAGTGGGGAGTGGGCAGTGATAATGCTAGACCGCATGCCAGAAGTCTCAATAGCTCGCCAGAATCTGATGGACTGTCCAGTGGGAGGAAACACCTGATACTAGTGTAGTGTCCACCATCATTTATACAAAATACAACTCCAATTGGAGGGCGACATACTCAGAAACATTAATGTTCTCTTCTAGGAGGACTTAATGTACTGTTACCACATTCTTTTGGGTAAAAGAAATAATTGGTCACATGATTTCGGAAAGGAGTGCCCTAACGGGGAAACGGTAATTTTACCTGCTTTCTCTGACCTTGTTCCAGAATCAGTAAAACATTCATACACCAAGGAGTGAGCATTCGCACTAGCTCCTGCATTTTACCGTATCCATGTGGGGTGGGATGACCCCACCAGCTTCACCTCATCATTGAGGACGACGCCACAACCTCAACGCCAATACCCAATTAAATATGAAGCGAAAAACAAACTAAGAAAATCCTAGAACAACTTGAATACCACGGTGTGATAGAAAGTTGCACCTTACCTTTGAATAATCCCTTATTTCCAAGTAATGAAACTGGACCATTCATATGGTCTCGAATTTGACTACAGACATTTGCACACAGCTAGTCGCACATTTGCAGTACAGAATGCATACAGTGCCGCACTAATGAACAATATCGTGTGGAATAGAAAACCACACTAGATATCTCAAATGGATCTTTCTGCCAAAATATGGCACCCCAAAGCAGATATTTGACTCCCTTCAGTGCTCTAGGCTTTCAGAGGCAATTCTTTCCATTGCCCCATGTGTATAAGGATAGCCCGGGCTGTTCTCAGCCACAGTAACAGAGCTACTACAACATTTTAATGTTCAGGCATTGTCCTATGTCGATGGCATTTATCTGACAGATGATGGCCTTGACAAGAGGGGATCGCATATTCACTGGTATTTGTTCACATGGGCTATACATTCAAATAAAAAAAACAAAAATTGCACACCTAAAATGTCCTTTTTATGGGATATGAGCTGTCAAGTGAAGCAAAAGCCTTGCGACACACTTCCTAGAGAAATGTGCGCTGCTTAAATCACCAACAACATTAAAAAGACTACAATCCATATTGGGATTCCTAAATTTTGGCAGTATATACATTCCAGATTATGCAGAACGGGTTAAAGTACCTTTAGGTTTTTGGGCAAAGAAACTGCCAGATGCTGGAGAGAGGTACACACCCTTTGAAAAACAGTTGGTTGCATGCTATTGGGCTCTAGTGGATAATGAGCAATTGAGTGGGTTATGTTCCCCCAAAACTCACAGAATTGGACATGCGCAGGAAGTCAGCATAATCAAATGGAAGTGGTATATACAGGATAGGGCCCGAGTAGGTCCCAAAGGCACCGTGGTGTTGCATGAGCAGGTGGCGCAGTTGCCAATGGAAGAGACAAAGGTGTTGCATGATGTACCTGAAATACAGGAGACTCCTGTAAAGTGGGGTGAGCCATTTAGCAAAGTGTCCATAGAGGACAAGAAGCATGTGTGGTTTACTGATGGTTCAGCCAGGTATGTAGGGGTTAAGAGGCACTGGAAGGTGGTGTCATACAATCCTGTGACCCAGAAATTGTTGACTACTACTGGAGAAGGAAAGAGTATCCAGTTCGCAGAACTCTACGCTGTGTATCAAGCTTTGAAACAAGAATTGCCAGGAACATGTCATATTTACACTGATTCATGGTCCACTGCCAATGGGTTAGCAACTTGGCTTCCCTTGTGGCATGCTCATAGTTGGATGATAAATGCAAAGGAGATGTGGGGCAAGGAATTGTGGAAAGAGATTTGGACCATGTTGACACAAAGTACAGTTACTGTTAATCATGTAGATGCTCATTGCTCCACTGACTCACATGACCGCTTGCTTAATTCCCTCACAGATGAAAAAGCTAAGATTTCAGAGGCTGAGGTGGCAACGCAGGATTGTGACTTGGTTGGGATTGCGAAGTGGGCACATCAGAAGTGCAGACACTTTGGAGAACAGATTACTAGCAGGTGGGCAGAGTATAGAGGGATACACATTCCCCTAGACTTGATTAAAACCGTGATTTTGCAGTGTCCTGTTTGTCAGCATGCCCGATATAGATCAGCCCCACAGAAGGTGAAGGGCGAGTTGAAGAAAGGAGAATTACCAGAGCAGAGAGAGCAGATGGAGTTCCTTGGGCTTCTGCCAATTGATAAAGGGAGCATGTATCCAGCAGTGAGTGGAGAAATAGTCAGGAAGGAGACTGACCCAGCACTTCTTGCTGTGCAGGGAAAAATAGAGTTTCATTCCAATACCAAGAATTCAGAGGCTAAAGCGTGGATAGAATTCTCAGACAATTCCCCAGAGCCAGCAGTGAACTGTGCAGAGAGGAATAATAATATTGTACTTCCAGAAATGCAAAATAGGGACATGAAAAACGTGCCCTTTTTGAAAAATGTTTCTTGCAAGAAGAGTGATGCTTGTTTCTTTTCCAGGTCATCATACTGCGACATGTTGGTGAGCCTGATGTCGGTATATGTGTGCTCCATATGGATGGGACCCTTCCTCCCTTCCCTTCCCCTTCCCCTTCCCCCTCCAAGCCTGGAGGGAACACCGGACGGTGGAAGATGAAATCCGGGTGGCTGAACGGACCGGACGGGGACGTGCTTTGCCAAGACTTATGAACTGTTTTATCAACATGGAGCTAAAACAAAATGCGAGAAGGCTGTGTGTCTTTCACACAGAAGGGCTATTTGCTTAAAGAGAAAACCTACCAAACCCACACATTTCTGAAAACTAGACACCCGGGGAGTCCAGGGAGGTATGGCTTGTGTAGGTCTCCCAACGTTTTCCTACCCAGAATCCCCTGCAAACCGCAAATTTAGCTCAAAAAATCACTTTTTCTCACATTTATGTCTGGGAAAGTTCTGGAATCTACGTGGATCCACAAATTTCCTAACACCCAGCGTTCCCCCAGGTCTCCCGATAAAAATGAGACCTCTCTCATGTGGGTGGGTCAAGTACCCACGACAGGCAAGGGCTCAAAACGTATTGAGGAGACATCAAAGTGACCTATCACAAAACAACCTGGTTTTGCAAGGGGGGTCACCTGGGTTTTTGGTCCCGGGCTCGGTGGCCATCTTGGGAAACTACCAAACCCACACATTTCTGAAAACTAGACACCCGGGGGAGTCCAGCGAGGTATGGCTTGCATGGGTCCCCCAATGTTTTCCTAGGGGGGGTTTGGGGTATTGTCATGCCCATTTTGGGCAGCCCCCAGTCCTACACAAATAAAAAAAAATCCCTGGTTTCCAGTGGACTTTCTGCCCCCCGGGGTGCAGATTGGGGGCTACTGCCCCCTTATTCCCCCCAGGGGGGCAGAAAGACTGGAATTTTTACAGGCGGGGTGGGGGCAGTGGCATGTCTGTTTTGAGTAGCCCCCACCCCTGATACAAATTGGCAAATAAAATCCCTGGCGTCTAGTGGGCTTTCTGCCCCCCCGGGGGGGGCAGAAAGGCTGTAATTTTGGCAGGGGTGGGGGCATTGGCATGCCCGTTTTGGGCAGCCCCCACCATAATTCCAATTTCCCCCAAAAAATTCCTGGCATTTAGTGGGCTTTCTGCCCCCCCGGGGTGGCATATTGGGGGCTACTGCCCCCATCTGCCCCCCAGGGGGAAGAAAGGCTGTTATTGTGGCGGGTGTGGAGCATTGTAATGCCTGTTTTGGGCAGCCCCCACCCTAAAAGAAATAGCCCCCAAAAAATCCCTGGTGTCTAGTGGGCTTTCTGCCCCCGGGGGGGGCAGAAAGACTGAATTTGGCCACTTTTTTAGGCGGGGAGTGAAGGCCCTTGCCAAGGGGCCGCTCCCCCCTCCCTGGTGTCTAGTGGGTGGATCCCTGCTTGGGGATCACCCTCCTGGGGTGATTCCCAAGCAGGGATCCACTGGGGAGGGGTACAGTTGGAAAGAGGAGATTCTCCCCTTTCCAATGATACCTCTCCCGTCTTTCTACGTGCTCAGGGGGCTGAGATAGCCCCCTGAGCTCGTAGAAAGTGAAACTGAAATGAGCCTAATGGCTCATTTCAACTTCGGTTTCTGTGAAATGACGTTAGCGCGATGTGCGTGCTGATTGTCATTTCACAGCTCCCGGCCGTCCTGCTCATGCAAGGGGTTAAATCTGAGGTCACTACACTTGAAACCTATAAGTCACCCCTATGGCAGGCTCTTCAAGTCCTGAGGACAGGGTTATTGGTTATAAGTGTGAGTGCCCCTGCATGAGCAGGACACGCCTACAAACCCCGGAGTCGAGTCTCCAGGCTTTGTAAGTGCGGTCGGCCATTTAATACATATAGTGAACATCAAGTCATTACGAGATGTCTAACTATATATTGGCTGCACTGAAACTGGTCATGTTTGGTATGAAACATGTTGGAATCCTACCCTAAAACTGATCCCACTGTTGGATGTAGGATCCCATGTACAGGGTGGCTCCCTTAGAGTGTCCCCTGGTATTTCCAGTACCAGCCTTCAGGATATAACAGCAAGCTAGTGCTGCTGCCGACCACAGACATGTTTCTGCCCTCCTGCTGCTGAGCTGAGCTCGAGCAGAGGAAGGTAGAACAATCGATTTCCTGTCACAGGGAAGTCTGATCACCTTCCAGATAGGACTTCCTCTATTAGGCTCGGGTGGGAGGGCTTGCCATCACCACCAAACGTCTTTAAAGGGCATATTTAGTGCCCTCCTCGCATACTCCAGTTTTAGCCAGTTTAGGGAGCTCTTGGCACCTGCTCTGGTGTGAAACTGGACAAAGGACATGGGAGTATACTCCCCTCTGTCCAGCCCCTCTCCTGGGAGGGACCCCTGAATCGTTCCAACCCTTTCCCTAGGGTACTTAAGAGCCTACCTGTGAGTGGCTCTTCAGATTCGTCATAGGGCAAGATTGAAACCTGACACCACTTCAACTTTGACCGTCTGGGCACCTGGACTTGGCTGGACTTCGCCCGGAACCGAGAGTGCACCAAGGAAGACCCCTGCTGCTCCTGGTCTCACTCTTCTGCAAGTCTTCTTCGTTGTCTGCGCCTGTGCTTCTTCAAGGTTCCTCTCCAATACTATGGGCATCAAGGACACACACAGGACTCTCCTTTGGAGTAAAGGAGTTACTCCCCTGCATCTGCAGGCACTGCAATGAAGCTGACCGGTCTGCTACTCCTGACGTCCCACAGACTTCGAGAGACTAAGCAACACAGGTGGTGGTTCTGTAGCTCCCTTGAGACCTGGCCTGTCCTCTCAGCAAGTCTGAGGCCAGTATTCCTCGTTGGAACTGCTGGAACTGAACTCCTGTGCACTGCATCAACTTGCCATTGCCAAGGCTTGTTAACTCTGTACTCCAGAGATGTATGGGCTACAAGAAGCTACGGCCTCCAGCATCTCTTCCTGCCAAGATCCTCACCACATCATCTGCACTGTGTGCCTGCATCTTTGGTGATCTGCTTGAGGTCATCTTGCGACTCCTGTGCCTTCGGCCTGTGGGTCTTCTTCAGGGTCTTCTTTGGCTTCAGTGGGCTCCCCTGCTTGCTTGAGGCCTGCTCTAACTATCCTGCAATTGGTGAGTCCCTTGGCCCTTGCTGGTCCCAACATTGCACCTCTTTCGTTTACCACATCTGTTGCTGCTGCCAAGTCTTATTGGTGCTCCCGCCAGATACCGGTCCTTTGGTTCTTGACTTCTGATGTAGGACAACTCGTGAACGGCTCCTGGTCTTCCACTGCATTGCCTGATCCCCAAAGCTGTAGTGACAAGGTCATCGTCATCACTCCTGTATCTTCCGTCATCAGTGGTCATTGCTCTTCCGTGCCTTCTGGTCACCTCCAAATGGCATAGACTCTGTCCCCTCTGCTTGCAGGTTCTTCTCATCAAGAATCCACTCATGAATTCCACTGGACTCTTCCACCTTCTTTGCCAGCGGCATCTTTCCTGAAGTCTTCCATTGTGGTCTACAGCAGTGTTTCCACTCTGCACACAGCCTCAGTGAGGTTCTGGGGTACTTACCTAGGGTGATTCCTTGTGTTCCCAGCTCTTCTGAGTCTCATGGAGTTGCAGTTCGCATTCCACTTGTTTCATATATGGTTTGGTCTCCCCCTGGAGACCACAGTGTATTTGTGCTTACTTACCTGTTTGCAATTGAAGTATTGTGTGTATTTGTGTTGATATCTCCGGGTAGGGTAAGGGTTAGTGAGTGTGTATAATAAATAGATTTATTTTTATAACTACACTGTGTGGTTCTTTTTCATTTAACCTACACTATATGATTAGTTCTGGTAAAACAAGTTGCTTAACACTCCTTCTGGACTAAGTCTGAAGGCTGCTCTCCACCGCTACCACTTAGAGAGCTTTCTTTGGCTGCCTAGGACCACTACAATTCCCATGAGGGTTGTTTCACTTCAATAAGTGTAAGCTAGCCTCCTACAGTAAGCGTAGGAAAACACAAGGGCCCCTACCGGGGGGCCAAACAATATACTAACATACTAAAAAAGAGGGATGTGAAGTTAGTACCAGAATGGGACGACCACCCTAGGATCAGCAATCCAGGGGAAGCGAGGAACCACCCAAGGTGAGTAGCTAGGGCCCTCATGGTACCCAGGTGCAGAGTCGTTACACATGGTCATACGTCTATAGGATAGAAAAGTGGAATTCGCGGTTGGGATTTTACTGTTCTAGGACCCTTCTCGAAGGACCCCGGAGGAACCACTTGAATCACAGAGGGTTGGAGAGCCACCTCACCCGTGGATACCAAGGCAACCAGGATACCTACACAAGGGAGCCCAGTTGCATAGGTGTGAATTGGTGTCGGAACCGCCAGTTGACACACCAGTCAACCAACAGCCCAATTTCTTACACACACATTGGGGAATGCCCAGCTACGGGTGACAAGTGCTCAGCATGTGGGAAAATTAACTACTTTGTGAAAGTGTGTAGGTTGTCGAAGCCATGGAGACCCACCTTAAAGAAAGCTATCAATGCCGCAGCATCTCCCTCAGCCAGGCAGGGAGGAAAAGATATAGGTGATCAAGGATATGCACTCTGCCCTTGGATGATGACACCCCTCCGGGACCCGGACACACCCTCCCAGAAGCAGTACAATGCGGCCCACATATGCACCAGGGGCATCGTTGAATGCACATTTGGCGTGTTGAAGTCACGTTTCAAGGTGCCTGGACTGCACAGGTGGGAAGCTCCTGTACAGCCCGGACGTCGTGTGCAAGATGACCGTTGCATGTTGTGTGTTGCACAACATCTGTGTTTGCACCAGGGCCCCATGGATCCCAGTACCAGAGGTACCGAATGATGATGATGGTGATGGGGAAGGTGGGCCACATCCCACTGCAGCTGCGGCAGGAATGGCCCGTAGGAACTACATTATTAACACCTACTTCTCATGAGCACGTCACATTGTGTCGGTCCGTGGCAATCATGGGACAGTAGTAGATGTCCAATTGCACTGCATGTGTGAATTAAACATTTTTGCAGGTTAACGTTTGGAATTGTGCAATGTCATGTTACATATCCCTGGGGTTACAGATGTGATTTGCCTGATTGTGCACATTTGCCGGTCCAGTTGTGTCCTGTGTTCAGTTGTGGAGAGGTTGCTGTTTGTATTGGGATGTTGCCAATATCGAGGTGCACTTCTGCATATGTGCGTATGCTGCACGGTGGGTGTGTCACTCCAGCAGCTCTGATTTGACTGCCACTGGTCTCTTTCATGCGGTGCGCCTGTCAGTTCTGTCCTTCCACGGTGCTTGGATGTTGTGGTGTGCATGTTGTCCTCTGCAGTTGGCCAGTGTGCATCCGTGGTACTCTGCTGTTGCTGTATTTTGGTCAGTGGTATTTTCCATATGATGTTCTTGTGCTTGTTCCCACATTGCGTGTGAGTATTGCCGCCCTTGCGCTGCTTATCCCTGCTTTCCTCATCACGGAAGGGCTCATAGCAGGTTTTCTGATGTTGTGGTTTGTGTTTTTATCTCTGTCGGGGTGGTTCTATCGCGGATATTGTCCACGTTATTGATGGAGCAGGTAAAGCAACATTTTGTATACCTTCTCTATTTTGCATGAAATTTAATTATGTAATCATTCTAAATATTAACTTGTACTAATTTGTGTAGAGTGGTATGATTAACCAACAATTGCACCTTAATAAACACGAGATACACGTGGGACTAAAATGCTAATTGCATGGCTAATAATTAAATGATTAACTGTGGTACCCAAACTAACCTTAGGATCTGTTGAACTAGAGAATTGCTTGATTCATGTTGCTTTTGTGATGGTTTGTGCATCCAGTGCTGCAGAATGGTGAGTATTATTGCTTTAACCCCTTCAGTGCCCATGACGAGCTGGACTCGTCATGGGCTGCGGTGGCGCTGTGCCCATGACGAGTCCAGCTCGTCATGAACTCCGCCCGCTAATAAAAAGCGCGGCACTGGGCGGGGAAAGGGGCGGGCATGCAAGGGGTTAAATGTTGCTCCATGCTATGAAAATACTAATATATATTGGGATTAGTGTGGGTTTAAACATTAGAATCTTAATTTCTATATATTAATTACTGTTATGTTTGTTTTTGCTTAAGTTGGCATTCGGGCCTACTAGGCCGCAGTACATAAAATGGAGTTCGGAAGTGGCCACCGTCATGTGAGCGCAATGTTGACTGCGCAGACTCGGATGGCTCTGAAGATCTCTAAGCAACCTCCGATGAGAAACGAAATGTTCCTTGTCAAGGATAGGAACGTGGAGGACTGCCAAAACCCAGACTAGTGTGAATGACTGAGGGGACAATGAACGACCTGTACAAGAAGGTTTACATGTTGTTACTTTGGAACTTTCGCCTGTGAAACTACGAAAAGAATACAATTGGGAAGATGTCATGCCCGGTCTGGGAATATTGAATAGACTTACAATTTTCGGAGGGTTTAGCCAATCAGAACACTTTCTACCCCTAAATTGTTGCACATTGTCCTAAAAGTTAAGGAGAAAAAGAGTATAAAAGGGGGGGGGGGGGTTAAGAAGGGGGTTCATCCTTCCTTATTGCTGTTAGGCTGTTGGTGTGGAGAGTCGATTTGCTGGATTGTTGGTTCGTTGGTGCGATTGCTTGGTCCCGTGGCTAAATCGTGGGGACTGCGTCGTGCTGAAGGAGATTTCTTGGACTTACCTGGGTTTTCTTTGATTATAAAAGGACGATTCCATCTGAAGGGATTTTGCTTATTGTTGTGTGTTGACGGGTTCGTCTGGAGTTGGTTACCAATGTCCAAATTTAGGTAAATATACATGTCATGTCAATTGATGTTAGAGATCAAGACTGGAAATCGCTCAATAGAGAAATTGTTGAACTGTAATCCTGAATATGCCAACACAAAGTGACTTAATTAGATAAACTAAACTTGATTAATAAGAAACGAGATTGTGATTCTTTAATAAGGTATTGAAAAGCTAATCGAAAGGTTCCGAAGCTTTAAATGTATTTTAGCTGGTTCTAAATCACCATCAACCAGTCCAACTAATTGGTCCATCGACCAAGTGGTTGAGTGCCTTGATGTTAAAGTTAGGATTCTATAGGAGCAGATGTATATAATGTATATAATGTAAAGAATTGTATCCCGATAGGTAACAAGGTACCCCCCCCACATGTCCAGCGCTTCTTTTCCTCCTGTGTGCAGACTAGAGTGAGACGTATGGGTGTTGGTGTTATGGACCCCACCAATGAATGAATGTATGAATGAGTTAGTGTGGTGATGAGTCTGTGACATAGAGAGGATATGTAAATTTGCCCTTTTCCACTGGAGCAGTTTTCTGGTAGCAGATTGATGGTTTTATTGCATTGGTTTGGTGATTATTGATTATTGATTTATGTTCTAACACATTATGTTGAGTTGTGTTGCGTTTTATGTTGTCAATTGGTTTGAAAAACTTCCGGAACGTAGGAAGTTGGTTGCCCTGTAGGTACACGGGGAAAAAGTTTGGCAAGTGAAGTCGCACAGTGTATTGTCTGGTTGCCCTGTAGGTACACGGGAAAAAAGTGTGGCAAGTGAAGTCGCACAGTGTATTGTCTGGTTGCCCTGTAGGTACACGGGAAAATGTGTGGCAAGTGAAGTCGCACAACACATTGTCTGGTTTCGAGTTGATGACATCGTCGTGTGTTATCGGTATGGACATTTCTGTGTGAACGTGCGTGAGTGAAATAGCAACAGGCTCTCTCGTGAAACTCTGGCCTTAATTCTCAGGAGCAGTGTAGTCTCCACATGTGTTTTATCCCCAGAGAAACGATTAGCCTTTTTGCTTGTTAGAAGGGTAAGGTAGAGGGAAGTGCTACTTTATCGGCGAAACTGAATAATTCTGTGGTAGGGTAGTGGTAAGCGCTGCCTACTGGAAATACAGAATTCTTGTCTAAGTGAATAGAGCTATCTCTTTGGTTTAGCGTTACAGGCAGTGGTGGTGTTTTTATGTTGTTACTAGCAGATTTTGATTAAAGAACACGTAAGAAAAGTTTGCCAATACATTTTTTAAAGGAGGGGTCAGCAGAAGCAGGAGTAGCGAGAAAAAGCTGAAGTCAGAAAGACCGCACTGGGATTGGCCAGCCATAGAGAGACGAAGCTTTCACGGATTGGTGCTTTGGTGTGAGCCGCGCTAGGAGTGGGGAATTGCCAGTGTGACGTAGGCGCCCCGGATTGGTGCGTTTGTGTGAGTCGCACTGGGATTGGAGAATTTCAGGAGTGATGTAGACGCACAGGATTGGTGCGTTACTGTGAGTCGTGCTCGGGTTGGAGAATTTCAGGAGTGACGTAGACGCACAGGATTGGTGCGTTAGTGTGAGTCGCGCTGGGATTGGAGAGAATCCGGAATAGTTGCAAGGGAAGGGATTTGAAAAGTCTAGTGATTCAGAACTAGGGAAAATAAAAATGATGTTCTACGATCCACCTGAGAAAGAGAAAAAATCACGGTTTGGGAAAATTAAAAGTCTATTTAAAAAGGATAAGCCGATTGTGACTAGGGAAGGACAGATACTTCCTCCACTGAAATCACCTGCATCTTTTATGGTAGCGAAATATGGGTATCATACATGTATTTGGCTAGAGAATTGGGCAAAGTATACAAAAGAGGATGGAGTTCTAGCGTTTCCAGAAAGTGGTTTGTTTAGTTTAGCTGTTTTAAGAAACCTAAGAGAAAGAATTATGAGGTTAGAACAGAGACCTAGACCTACTCAGTTCAAGGCTTTGACGGAGTGGGAAGAAGAGATATATGAAAGGGAACGGCATCGGAGTGGAAGAAGGTATAATTACATGTTTGGTAGACAGTGTGGGCAAGAAAGTCATGAGGATCGAATGAGAAGATGGCGGAATGCAAACATGACTGATGGTATGTTTCCTTTGTGAAATACTGAAGAGACAAGTGGCAGAAAGTGTACAGAAAAGAGAAATTATACAGGGTCAGAAGGTTATAAGTATGGTGTGAATGAATCGGAGGATGAAGTGCTAGAGGACATTTTTTATAAAAATCCTCCCCCGTATCAACCAAATTCTACGTTGCTGATGCCGAGCGCGCCGGTAAAAGAAACCATGATAAATAAACATTTTGAGCAAACGCCATCTGATTTAGGGAAAAATAATCCATTTAGAGACTCTGAAATGTCACAACATATTAGGACTGGAAATGAAAATTCGGTTGAACTAGCTAGAACCACTCTGGAATTAATTGAGAAAATTTGAGAATTAACCAAAAATATGGAAGCAGTGACTGTACCTGTAACTATAGGGCCGGTCTTTGATAAACAGAAAGATAGTGAGCATTGTTTAACCGTTCCCTACAATAGTAATAAACGAATCGAGACCGAAATAAGTGGATCTGGAGAAAATGCATGGGGAAAAATGGCAGGAACATCGGGTTTAAGTACTCCCAAAAATTTGACTATAAATCAAAGTCCAGCAAGTAAGACGCTGATGACAACGGAATCGGCACCAGAAACCCCAGAGAGAAATACGGATAGAATAAGAAGTGAGACAATCCCTGTAGGACCCACTTCTGAGGAATTAAGTGATTGGTTAAGGAGTTTACAGTGAAAAGATACAGAACCTCAACCTTTAGATGTGGCAAAATTAAAAGTAACCTTGGAAGAATTAATAGTAGGGACTATTGCAAATGAAAAATTAAAAGCATACCAGGACGAGGAGCTAATGTTTCTCTGCAAGAGTATAAGTCGGAGAGCGAGGAGTTTGCATGAGAAACTTGAAGAGACAGCGAGTGAAATGGGTATTGATTTTGAGAAAAAAAGATCATTACAGAAACCATATAGAGTAGATTTTTCTGAGAAAGATCTTGAAAATCTGAATGCTGCAGGGAGATTGACTCAAATTAAAGAAATGTTGCCTTGTTAAGGAAATGGGGTGATGTAGATAGGTGGAAAAGTAGGTGGTTTCGAAAGAGAGAGGATGCGACAGACAAAACTTTTTCGGCATTTCCGCTAAGAGAAAACGAGCCAGTAGTAACTGAATATCCCATGAGGGAGATCCTAGGGGGGGGTTATGTGCATGTTCCCTGGACTAGGCAGGACATTTTGTAATTTACAAATGATTTCCCAAGGTTGAGAGAAAAACCAGTTGAGTGGTACCGACAGGTAGAAAGGTTTGTTAAATTATCACAAGTATTATGGATAGATTTGAATGGTCTTTTTGATATAATTGTACCTGCAGATTTATGGGCAGAATGTAAAATTACAATAGGTTGGCCAACTCAAGAGTACCCTAGGGATCCTAAGACGGGAGCCCCTGATCCAGAGGTAATGAGGAAATATGAACAGGTAATTCACTTTTTGAAAAATAAAGTGCGGCCAAAGGAAACTGAGGGTAAAAATTGATAGAACTCACCAAGAGGTTAGAGAATCTGTTCACGCCTATTATGAAATGTTACGGTTAGCTTTTAAGCAATACAGTGGGGATGAGAAATTGAGTGAGAAGGATTTAAGTAATTTTGTATATCGATTTGTTTATGGTTTAAGACCTGAGGTAAGCGAAATTATCAAACAGCATACAGTGGATTGGCAAAATAAAAAGATAGATGAAGTGTTACGACATGGAAAATATTTCAGTGATGAAATCAAAGCCAAACAACGCAAGCTGAAAGAAAAGGCAATGTGGGCACAAGTTAAGGTAGCGGAGAGACAAGAGGCCCAGTTGATTGAGCAGGCTAATAGCATGGGCCAAGTTAGACAAAAACCTAATATTGGAAAGGGAATGGGACAAATCAGCTTAGAGAAAGCAAAAAAGAAATGGCCATGTCATAATTGCGGAAAATTAGGGCATTGGAAATCCGAGTGTAAATTGCCCCGAGTGCTAATGGTGATAATGCATCATTGAATCCACAGGTGCAGAATGAGGTGAGTTGTCAACCGCCGCGACAGCAGCAGGTTGTTACCCAACAGTGTCAGGTGCCAAAGCCACCTTTTCCACAGAGCGTAAATCCTCAGAGATACAGTAATGAGACAGGATTCTACACCGAGGAACAGCTAACGAAGCTACCGTGCGCTAGTGCTGTTTCGCAGTATTGGCTGCAGCGTGATGAGAGTGAGTCAGAAGAGAATTATTGATGGTGCCTAGGAGAGGAAAAGGAGTGTGTACTTAGCGCAACTCTAGAGGTAGACCAGACAGGACCCTTTGTGGATGGAAAGGTAAATGATGAAAATATTACTTTCCTAGTAGATACTGGTACTACTCGTTCAACTGTTAGATCAGCTGACGTTAAAAATCTTCCTCTCTCGGGTGACACAATCCAAGTAGTCGGAGTCTCAAATAGACAGATAAAAACGTATCTTACTGATCCTGTTAAAGTTAAAATAGGGAAATTCACCGACATGCATCGATTTGTCATGTGTGATACTAGCCCTGTGAATTTGTTAGGGAGAGATTTGTTGTGCAAAATAATCTGTACGATCTTCTGTACCCCTGATAGCATAGCTTTTGAAACTCCTGATGAGGATGTACTGTATAGAATGACAATGGCAAATTTGGAACCTGAAACTACTGAGGCATTTGTTGTATTTGATCCGGAGGAATTGCCTCAGGAATTGAAGAAAGCAGTGAAACCCGAGGTATGGGATTTCACAGGAGAAGATATGGGATTGATGAGAAAGGTAGATCCTGTGAAAATAACTGTAAAAGAAGGAGTAAACTACCCGAATATTCCTCAGTATAAATTGACACCAGAGATAATTGCAGGAGTGACGCCTGTAATAGACAAGAGGATTGAACAGGGAATTCTGAGAGAAATAATGAGTAGTCCATGTAATTCTCCGATCATGGGTTTAAAGAAGCCTAACGGAACTTTCAGGATAGCGCAAGATTTGAGAAAAGTGAATAAAATTGTTGTACCCTGCTACCCCATAGTACCAAACCCTTCAGTAATCCTATATCAGAGACCCCATGATGCGGAATGGTACACAGTCATTGACCTGTGTCATTCTTTCTTTTCTAATCCATTGCACCCTGATAGCCAACACATTTTTGCGTTCCGGTTCGGCGAACGTACTTTGGCATGGTGCCGTATCCCACAGGGGTATACAGAAAGTCCATCGATATTTACTCAGATTCTAAAGAAGTCCTTAGAAGATTTGAAAATGCCTGAAAGTTCAGAACTCGTGCAATACATCGATGACCTATTGGTGGCATCGAGAACGCGAGAGGCATATGTGGTGGACACAGTTGCATTGTTAAATCATTTGGCGGATGGAGGACTTAAGGTATCCCCATCGAAATTACAATTTTGTAAAAAGGAAGTACATTACTTAGGTCATAAGATTGAGAAAGGCCTGAGGAAAGTGACTGCAGACAGGATCAGAATAATAAAAGGAATGAGAGCACCAATGACTCAGAGAGAAGTGAGAATGTTTCTTGGAATGGTGGGATATTGTCGCCAGTGGATCAGTAACTTTCCGCTGATTGCAAAACCTTTGGTGCGCTTGACAAAAAGTGATGTGAAAGATCCCCTTAAACTAAATAAAGAAGAGATGAGGGCCTTTAGACAACTGAGAGACAGCTTGTGTGAAGCACCAGCTCTTGGAATGCCTGCTTACGAAAAGGAATTTGAGCTCTATTGCAGTGAGAGAGATGGATGTGCACTCTCTGTGTTAGTACAAAGGCATGGAAAATTAAGACGACCGGTTGCCTACTTTTCAGCTGTACTAGATCCTGTAGCTGTAGCTTTACCTGGTTGCTTGAAAGCAGTAGCTGCTACCTGTAAGAGTCTGGAGCAGAGTGAAGTAATTGTGATGGGATATCCTGTGAGAATGTTTGTTCCCCATGATGACACATAGTCGGCTGACTAAATATGAAAAGGTCATTCTGGGTGCTACAAATGTGAGCCTTGTAAGGTGCCTTAATGTAAATCCAGCGACATTGCTACCTGATGCTGTGAATGTGGAAGTGAAGGATGATGTGGATCGTGACTGTTTGGAAGTCCTTGATTATTGCACTAAGCCGCGTCCGGACATAAAAGATGTGCCTCTGAAAGAAAGTGACTATGTGATGTTTGTGGATGGGTCATGTCTGAGAACTGAAGAAGGGATTCTGAGTGCTGAGTATGCAGTATGTACTGTAGCGGCTGTGTTGGAAGCGTCTTGCCTGAAAGGAGTAAGATCAGCTCAGGTTGCTGAATTGTTTGCATGACCAGAGCATGCAAGTTGGGAAAGAATCTACGAGTCACTGTGGTTACCGATAGTCAGTATGGGTTTGGAGTGGTGCATGATTTTGGACAAATTTGGTCTCAAAGAGGGTTCTTGACATCAAGTGGAACTCCGATCAGAAATGCTGAAGTGGTTGGGAAATTGCTTGAGGCGATACAGTTGCCTAAGCAAATAGCAGTTGTAAAATGCGCAGCCCATTCCAAGGGTACTGAATATGTGTCAGCAGGCAACGAATTTGCGAATGACATAGCACAGTATTGTGCGCGGAACCAAAACTCCTTGAATCGGAATCGGGAAAAGGAAATTAACTCATGTCCCTTACTTTTTACTAACACTGTGAGGCAGTTACAGGAAGAGGCAGGAGAAGAGGAAAAGAAACAGTGGATAAAATCAGGATGTGTACCACGCAAGGTAGACAAGGTTTGGGTTTATGGTGATGGAAGACCAGTAATGCCTGATAGCATGATCTCTACCATGGCACGAATGTACCAAAGACAGGCACATGTAGGTAGGGATGCCATGATTAGACTTTTCAAACAGACCAGGTATAACGCCAAGTTCCGGCTTGTACTGAAAGCCTGTGTCAAAGATGCCTTATATGTCAGCAATATAATCCGGGAAGAAAAACAGTGGTGAGTTTAGGAACCATAGGACGGGAGGGAGGTCCTTTCACCAGAATGCAGATTGATTTAATTGAAATGCCCCCATGTAATAGGCTAAGATATGTCCTACTAGTTGTCTGCCTGTTTTCACGTTGGGTGGAAGCTTACCCGACTAGAAGGAGTGATGGAGTTACTGTAGCGAAACCCCTATTGAGAGAGTTCATTCCTAGATTTGGTTTCCCAGTAATGATTGAATCAGATAGAGGAAAGCATTTTCAGAACGAAATTATAAAATTGATTTGTGAAGCATTGAATGTACAACAGAAACTACATTGTGCCTATCGCCCAGAGGCTTCTGGAGTAATGGAACAATTGAATGGCACCATTAAAAACAGATTGGGAAAAATGTGTTTGGCCACGGGTCTAAAATGGCCAGATGTCTTGCCTCTGGTGCTCATGACTATTAGGTCGATTCCTGATAGGAACATTGGCCTGAGCCCCCATGAAATTATTATGGGTAGAGAAATGAGACATGTTTTCATTCCTGTCAACAAACTACTGCCCATATCCGATTACTTTGTTTTGGATTATTGCAAGGGGTTGGCTGATACCGTTCATTCTGTGTTTCATCAGGCTGGACCGGATGCAACCACCCTTGAAAAGAAGCCAGCTCATGATTTGAGTCCCGGAGACTGGGTGTGGATCAAAGTGCATAAAAGGAGAAATTGTCTGGCCCCACGCTGGGGGAAACCACGTCAAGTGATTCTGACCACGACGACTGCTGTGAAGTGTGCCAGAGTAAAGAATTGGATTCATGCTAGTCATACTTTTTGAATCCCTAATCCAATAAATAGACCAGAGGAAGAGTATTTGGAAGAGTCCGATACCAGTTCTGAGTCAGAATCAGAAGAAACAAGAACAAGACAAACTCCAAGAACGGAAGAATTGGAGTTGAGTCAAGTTGCGGAGTCAGAGAATATACCATTGAGGAGACGACTGGAAATTTCCGATTCTAGCTCCAAATCAGAGACTGAGCAGGTGGGAATACAAGAAAGGATAAAAGAAAACATTGAAGAAACTGAACAAGAAATTCTTGATAAAGAAGCACCAAGTGCAAGCACTAGAGAAATTCCGCCTGAGATCATAGAATTAGAAGGTGAGGAATTAGATACAGAGAGTGAGGGTAAGATTGTTGCGGAAGACCCCCCGAGGAGGTGTAGGGACAGCACACATCCAGGTAGAAGAAGGGGCAGTAAGTTAACAGGAAGATTGCGTGGAAGAAACACGAGGAGGGAAAACAGTAAATAGTGAACCTGAGGTCCTGAGAGTAAAATCCAAAGAAAGTAAAAATCAAACCGATAGAGAATCGGAAGAGAGTGAAGGAGAAGGCCAAGGAGGACGAATCTTGAGGAAAAGAGCTTGGAAAACAGAGCAAGGTGAGAAGGGGAACAGGTTGAAGAGACCGTCCAAAGAGGAAATCTGGCCTAATAAACTTAAAAGATTGAGATATCGACTAACAAGAGTAAAATCTTCTAACGCTGATCAAGTGACTGAGGTGTCTAGTCAAGAGAAATCAGAAGACACTGATCAGGCACACTTGAAAAAAGAAAAGAGAATAAAGAAACCCAACCAGAAGTACAAGTCACCGGAGTGGACGTATGTGGCACTTCCTGATATACAAGAGGAAGCAGACAGCCAAGGAAGTCTGGGAGTGACTGTACAGGAAGTGGTTGAAGAAGAAGACAATTCGGAAATCCTGAGAGTTATCTTATCTCATATCAGAGAAGAGACAGATGATCAGGAAGTTCTGAACCAAGATTGCGATAACCGAGACAAAGACGATCAAATGCCGGATTGAAGTGACAAAGGAAGACGCAGATAATTTAAAACAATAGATAGGAGACGTAACCGAAAGAACCAAATAGGCATTCAGAGCTTTAGGTTTAGACAAAATTAAGTTGTGAATAAAAGGGGCTAAGTCAAAAGACACTGATCTTTTCCGAAATGGCAAACACAGAAGGTAGAAAACCTACATGTGGGTTTCTCAGAAGATGGTGCAAAATGTGTTGTTGTTGTACAGGATTACTAATGCTTCTATGGATCATATTAGCAATAAAGATTTCATCTAAGGTGACATTTGAAAGGGTAGAAAACCACACAGAGAACAGGACTAATAGGGAAGAGGTTTATGATACTCATGCTATTAAACTTGATAGATAGAACAGATTCTCATAAGGATAGGTCTATAACTGATTTTTCTAATAATGTTTTTTTCAAAGTTGCTGTATAAATATGTACAGACTATGGAAGTTAGAGACTGTTATGTTTGCATGCAGTTACCTGCATCAGTGTCAAAGGGTGGCACCTATCATCACCTTCCTTTGACATATGGAATAACCTGTAGTGTATTAGCAAGCTTGTTCTATAGAACAGGGAAATTAGAATATTATTATACTGATGTAAATAATGTTTTCTCACAGATACCTGTAGTCCCTGAACTAAACAAGGTGATTCCTGGTAAAATTTTAGGCAAATTCTTCTTAGAAACTAGAGAATTAACTTTAGAAGAAGTGTTTAAGAATAATCTTACTTGTAGTCTGAGGAAGGAAAAAAAAGCATTCCTGGACATGGTAGAGGAGAGGAGAATTAAGATGCAAAGAAAGGCGTCTGGTGAAAAGATGGAAACAACATTTTGGGATGCTGGAAAGGAAAACCATTTAAAGGGAGAGATAAATCCTGCAATGGCTTTGGATTGGCCTCAGAAAGGGAAATTGTGTATTAGTAGAGATAACACTGCTTATGATAATTACTTTGTAGGTGCAAGTGAATGCCATGACTTATATAAAATCATGGGAGGATGGGGATTTAAAGGAGGAAATGATCCGGTATTCCCTGGAATATATTACGTCTGTGGGAACAGGGCTTATTATAGGTTACCGGACCACTGGTATGGTACATGCTACCTAGGCCTGGTCTTCCCAAAAATATTTCATGTGGGAAGGGGAGAGGATGGTTTGCACGAGATAGGTAGACAACTAACACGTAGAAGGAGGGAAAGTTGGTCAGAAATTGTAGGGGATATTTTTGGAGCACTGATACCAGCCATTGGAATATCTCTGAATGCACATAAAATTAGAAAACTGTCTACAGTTGTGGATCGCTTATCGACAAGCACAGCTGGAGGGTTCTTAATGGTAAATACCGAAATGGTTGCCATGAGAGCCATCATTATGCAAAATCGACTTCCCTTGATATTCTTTTAGCCAAAGAGGGAGGAGTCAGTGGAATGCTGAAGGTACAACATTGCTGTACTTATATTCCTGACGAGAGACAAAATTTAAAGAAATATATTAATATAACTGACTTGCATGAGGAAATTGTTCCATTGGAGGTTGAAAGTGTTTGGGAGAAACTTGGCAAAAGTTTTTGTACTATTATATATTAAAATAATTTTATAATGCGCACAGCTACCCAAAAAGGGTTTCCAGGCGCATGATTAAGGTCAGAGGAGGAGGAAGGTCAGGGTTTATTGATCAAATAACCAAGTTTTATATAAAGACTATAAAGGGTCTATTAACAAGATTAGGTAGTTCATATGTAGGTAAAATACTAATACCAGTGACTTGTGTGGTAATACTAATACTGATCTTGAGATTAGGGTGCGTATGTATAAAAAGAAGAAAATTACAAAATAGAATAAAAAGAGAAGTTGCGAAAAGAAAGGAGAAGGAAATCAGAGAAACAAAAGTAGGAGATATAGAACTAGAAGAATGGAAAGAAAACATGTACAAGAAAACAAGAGAGGATGAGATGGGAGATACTATGATGTAACGTAACCAAGTGTAAGGGAACTGAGTAATCATTTCTGCAAAAAATGTATGACATTTAGTGGGATTTGAGGTGATGTTAAAAATCACCAAAGGGGGGATTGATGGAGCAGGTTAAGCAACATTTTGTATACCTTCTCTATTTTGCATGAAATTTAATTATGTAATCATTCTAAATATTAACTTGTACTTATTTGTGTAGAGTGGTATGACTAACCAACAATTGCACCTTAATAAACACGAGATACACGTGGGACTAAAATTCTAATTGCATGGTTAATAATTAAATGATTAACTGTGGTACGCAAACTAACTTTAGGATGTGTTGAAATAGAGAATTGCATGATTCATGTTGCTTTTGTGATGGTTTGTGCATCCAGTGCTGCAGAATGGTGAGTATTATTGCTTTAAATGTTGCCCCACGCTAGGAAAATACTAATATATATTGGGATTAGTGTGGGTTTAAACATTAGAATCTTCATTTCTATATATTAATTACTGTTATGTCTGTTTTTGCTTAAGTTGGCATTCGGGCCTATTAGGCCGCAGTACATAAAATGGAGTTCGGAAGTGGCCACCGTCATGTGAGCGCGATGTCGACTGCGCAGACTCGGATGGCTCTGAAGATCTCCAAGCGACCTCCGATGAGAAACAAAATGTTCCTTGTCAAGGATAGGAACGTGGAGGACTGCCAAAACCCAGACTAGTGTGAATGACTGAGGGGACAATGAACGACCTGTACAAGAAGGTTTACATGTTGTTACTTCGGAACTTTTGCCTGTGAAACTACGAAAAGAATACAATTGGGAAGATGTCATCCCCGGTCTCATGGGAAACAGGCAAACCTGGGAATATTGAATAGACTTACAATTTTCGGAGGGTTTAGCCAATCAGAACACTTTCTACCCCTAAATTGTTGCACATTGTCCTAAAAGTTAAGGAGAAAAAGAGTATAAAAAGGGGGGGTTCGGAAGAGGGTTCATCCTTCCTTATTTCTGTTAGGCTGTTGGTGTGGAGAGTCGATTTGCTGGATTGTTGGTTCGTTGGTGCGATTGCTTAGTACCTTGGCTAAATCGTGGCGACTGCGTTGTGCTGAAGAAGATTTCCTGGACTTACCTGGGTTTTCTTTGATTTTAAAAGGACGATTCCATCTGAAGGGATTTTGCTTATTGCTGTGGGTTGACGGGTTCTTCTGGAGGTGGTCGCCAATGTCCAAATTTAGGTAAATATACATGTCATGTCAATTTATGTTAGAGATCAAGACTGGAAATCGCTCAGTAGAGAAATTGGTGAACTGTAATCCTGAATATGCCAACACAAAGTGACTTAATTAGATAAACTTAACTTGATTAATAAGAAATGAGTTTGTGATTCTTTAATAAGGTATTGAAAAGCTAATCGAAAGGTTCCGAAGCTTTAAATGTGTTTTAGCTGTTTCTAAATCACCATCAACCAGTCCACTAATTGGGCCATCAACCAAGTGGTGGAGTGCCTTGATGTTAAAGTTAGGATTCTATAGGAGCAGATGTATATAATGTATATAATGTAAAGAATTTTCTCCCAATAGGTAACAAGGCGCCCCCCCACATGTCCAGCGCTTCTTTTCCTCCTGTGTGCAGACTAGAGTAAGACATATGAGTGTTGGTGTTATGGGCCCCACCAATGAATGAATGTCTGAATGAGTTAGTGTGGTGACGAGTCTGTGACATAGAGAGTATATGTAAATTTGCCCTTTTCCGCTGGAGCATTATCTGGTGGCTATCGCATGCTACCGCCTTGTTGTGAATTCCACATTGACACAGGGTTATTTTCCCGCGCTAGGCTGCAATATTGAAAGTTGCGTTACACTACTCTTGCGGTAGTTATCACATGTTCTTGTGAATATATACCCCTGGCTGTCTTAAAGGAAAGGAACATAAAGGAAAGACAACTGCATATCGACTGCACAGTACAGCCAATGTTGCTGCACCATCGCAGGGTGGCATTTCACCTTAAACCAAAGTTGAAGGAGGACCTCCACAACCTGGAGGCCGCAGACATTATTGAGCGGATCGAAGGCCCCTGCCCATGGGTCTTTACCATTGTGGTCACTAGTCAGCTGAAGGAATCGAAGGCTGTATGCTTGTGTGGGGACATGGTGCTCCCAAACCTAGCGATCAAAATATTGAGGCACCTCACACTAACAGTGGATGACTTAGTGGTGAAGACACAAGCTCACGCTGGTTCTCCAAATTGGACCTTCAGTCTGAATACCATCAACTTACGCAACCGCCAGAGTCCGGCTATATAGAAACATTCTCATCACACCTGGAATTTTACAGGTACAAAAGATTCAACTTCGGTGACAACACAAGAGCTGCTGAAGGTTTCGAGGACACAATCATAGAGCTGCTAACCGACCTAGTGGGGATTGGTAATGCCAGTGAGGACATTCTAGTGCATGCCCTAAGGCTGGAAGAACACTGTGCACGCCTGCAGAAGGTATTTCAGAGACTGTGGGCTAACTCTCGCCAAGGTGAAGAGTGAATTTATGAAAAACAGTATCAGCCTTTTTCAATTTCAATGTTCAGTCAAAGGGTTTGTTCCTGGCCCTGTCAATATTAGTGATATACAATCAGCACCAGCCCCACTATCCATGTCTTGTGTGGAGCTTCTTAGGCATGGTGAACTACTGTGGCTACTTTATCTAAAATCTGAAAACTCTCTCAGCTACCCTAAGCTTACAAAGGCATTAGTTCTGTAGACGAAGAGATGAAGAACATGAGTTAGCATTTAAAAACACCAAACAGGCCCTGTCGGCTGTCACTACGTTGGTGTGTTTCAACCTCAGAAGAAACTCAGCGATCTGTCGATGCCAGCTCCATTCTTCTTGGGGCAGTCCTATCCCAGAAAACAGGCCTGTGGTGAGTGGGCCCCTGTTGCCTATGCAAGCCAGGCCCTCACACCCACATGTGCATACCCTTTGTCCTATATATTGTTTATACTGAATGTACTCTCTTATTGTGGTTTTTATTTCAACTCTAATTATATATGTGTTTTCCTGTACTTTATTTTGTATTTAAACATATTTTATTGAGTTTAAATGGTACCATCTGGGCTACGGGCCAGCCTATACATAGTGAGACATCAGATAAATCAAGAGTACCAGATTTCGTATAAAAAATTAGTACCAATAACATATATAACAAGAAAACCTTTGCGCAGACAGTTCCATTACCCTTAACATTTGTTTAAAATGTTTTAGTGTTTGTGTCGCTTGGGCTATGATGTTGAATGTGACATGTTGCGACCTGGAGCGGACAGGAAAACACATTCCTCTGGGAGTCTGGGAGGAAAGGCGGGGGGAGATCTATGCCCCAGTATTCTTCTCATCTGGACCAAATATTCCTATGTTTTAAAGGACAACCTCTTGCTTGGAAAACCGTGATTTCTGCCCCCATGCATTTATCTAGTTCTGTCCGCCACTTCCCTATCATCTTGGGACATGTTCCCTTCCACATTAAAGCAATATCCTGCTTAGCTATGGTCAGGGCCAGGAATAATAGGTGTTGTTTATACCGATTTCCCCCTAGCCCATCAGTGCTGTGTAATTAGAACAGTTTGGGGCTGAATGGCAAGTCCCAGGATAACACCTCACCCAGACAGGCCGAAACCCTAGGCCAAAAAGGCTGTAATACAGTACAGTCCCAGACCGTGTGAATAAATGTTCCCTCATCTCTGCCACAGCGTAGACAACTGGGGGGATTGTATGACTCCCATCTTCCACAGACGGAGTTGGGTATAGCACATTTGGTGTATGTATTTGAATTGTATGAGACGGTATCTAGAGGATACAGAGGCTTCCCGGGGTCTGGCCATGGCCTCGGCCCAGTCATCGTATGACAAGTCTGGAATATCTGCCTCCCATGCCCCTCTGGTCTTATGAAGGGTCGTTTTGGCATGTGTCATCAGGGTCTGGTATATCTGTCTAATTTTATGAGCTGTCAAATCCCCCATGAGAAGGCGGGCCTCCAAAGGGTGGAATTCTGGAAGGGTGTCCAGGGCGTAGATTGTGGGCGTAATGGCGTGGCGGACCTGGAGATATTTTATAAAATTGCGACTTATGTAAGTGAAATTCCGTCTGTAGCTGCTGGAAAGACTTCAATGTGGTGCCCTTCATCACATCCCCAAGGGTGAAGATACCTATTAGGTCCCATTTGCGGAATCCCTTTAAGGCGGCTACTTGGAGCAGAGGATTGCCATGCCACAAGGGGGTCACCTGGGTCAAACGTCCCTACCACCCCATCTGCCCGACAATGTATCTCCAAATCCTGATCGTTGTTTTACTGGCATGTGGGAGGAAATCCAGCTTCTGTTTACTATATAGTAACCGAAGGAGGGGAACCCCTTCCATCGCAGCGTGCTCCAAAGCAAATGCAGGATCTGATTGTGTACTATACCACCATTCATTAATAATCAAAAGGTGAGAGACAGTGTAGTAGGCATAAACATCCGCCGCCGCAATGCCCCCGCAATCCGTGGGTTGTGCACAGGTTTGTAGCAACACCCGAACAGCTCCTACATTCCATAAGAACTTATTATGTATGGCATTAACTTGTGCAAACCATGACTACGGTATCTGGTATGGAAAGTTATGTAGCCTATATAATAGTCTAGGAAGAGAGACCATGTTAAATATTGCTGAATGCCCATATAGTGAGAGGGGAAGGGATGACCAAATATCTGTCTCGTCGCGAACGCCAGTTAGGAGTGGATTTATATTGTGTGCCCATGAGGTCTTTGGGCATGGGGACATGAAAATACCTAGATATTTAAAGCCGCATGTCGCCTGCACCAACTGAGCCGCCCATGAGTTCCTCCCCTGGTTACCGCAGACCGGAAACAAAACAAATTTGGAGGGCTTGGTGTGGAGCCCTGAGGTTTGACCGAAGACTTGAAGGATCTGTAGGATCCGTGGCCCCGAGATCCACGGGTCCTTCATAAAGAAAAGGACGTTGTCCGCATATAGTGCAATCCGATCAGGTTGTGACCGAGGCCACTCGAATCCCCGGAGCACTGGATCTCTATGTACCCAGACCGCCACGGATTCAATCGCTAGGGCGAACAAGAGCAGAGACAGGGGGCAGCCCTGTTCCATGCCCCGGCAAATGGGGAAGGGGGCCGAGCATTGTCCCGCAATGCGCATGGAAGCAGCAGGTTCTGGGAGTAATTGGCGGGTATATGCTTGGAAGTGCGGGCCAAGATTGACCACCTCAAGCAGTTGAAAAAGGTACTCCCAGCTAAGGGAGGCGAAAGCCTTGTCAATGTCAGCAAGTAGTATGGCTGCCAGGTGTCCCATCTCTGAGGCCAAAGCCATGGCATTGTGGTTTGTCAAAATCTGTGTATGTATCCATGAGGTGTAAACATATAATCCAGCCGGGACAAAGAGCCATGAACGGTGGACATAGATGTGTAGCTCTCCTCTGCCGGATGATATTCCCACCATATGTCTGACCAACCCAACGTGCCAGCAAGCTGAGACAGTTTCGAGGTATCTGGTATGGGTCCTGAGCCGGACCCCCGTCAGCTATCTAGTGGGAGCATTACATCATTCCAGTCACCACCCAATAGGATTAAAAAGTCCAGGAGTTCAATCCACAGCAGGGTGATAATTTCAACAAAGGGGGGGTGCATAGATACTCCCGATGCTTATGCGTTCACCATATAATGTGCCGCATAATGTAACATACCGCCCCCGGAGTCTGCCCAGAGTTTCTCGTACACGAATGGGACTCGGCGATGAATAAGGATAGAAGTCCCCCTAGAGCCTCTCGTGAACCCAGCATGATATATAGAGTGGTAACCAAACCTGCCAGGCAAGGAGCCTTGGTTCCCATCAGATGAGTCTCCTGTAGGAGAAGGATGTCGGCCATGTGCCGCTTGGCCTGGCAGAGAATGGCACCTCGTTTGACTTTGTTAAGTAAGCCCCTGACGTTCCAAAACACCACAGTTAAATCTCCCGGAAGGGGAGTGTCAGCCAGCATGGTCATTTATCGTATGTATATGAATACTAGACGTCGTGCAAGGACGGGAACTGGATTGTGTGTCTACGCATGTGCAACAGTTAACAGTAACATGAGTAAAACCCCCAGAACCCCCATCGTCCCCCCTCTACCTCCGATACTGCCAAGAACAAGGAGCATCTGTTGAAGCAGGGGGCGCATCCGACCCCCAACGGGGGGTTGCGATTCCCTACCTCCAATGATTCCCAACCTTTCCCCAGAACTTCAACATAGGTATAAATGTCCGGGGCTGGACAGTCACACCGTAAGGCGACCACGCTTACTTAGTGTAACAAATGATACATGTTCTAGTATTAGTCAGCTGGCTGGGGCTGGAACCAGGGAATCCTACCATAGGTCTATTCAGGATGCCCGTTCTGGGCTGGAGGAGCGTCTGCCGGATCCTGAACTATGTCGCCTCTTTGACTTGGTCTGTCGGGATTGACTTCTCTGTGAGCCACGAGATGAATCTGACTCCAGTGGCGGCAGAGAGCGACGCTTCAGGTGGGTACATTCGTCAGACCAAGCAAACACTGCTTCAGGTGTATCAAAGAAGTGGTCTTGGAGTTATACACAACTCAGAGCCTGGCTGGATACAGGAGTGTACATTGAATGTTAAGATCTTGCAATTGTCTCTTTGCCGCCATGAAAGATTGACATTGCTGTTGCACCAGGTGGGTATAATTAGGAAATATCAGAATTGATCTGGATTCAAAGATGAGTTTGTCGTTATGTAGTCTAGTGTATTGTAATACGGTGTCCCTGTCTGTATATTAGGCAACTTGGTGATGACTGGCTTTGGGTTTTCTCCTGTGGTAGGCTTCTTCATAAATGCCCAGTGGGCTCTCTTGACCAAAAAGCAGGATGATAGCCTTTACTCCGGCAAGAGATCTTGGAGCCCCTTGGTGAGGAAATGATTCCTGGAGGTACCCTCACTGCCCTCCGGGAACCCCACAAAGTGAAGGTTGTTGCGTCTGGCGCAGCCCTCTGCAACCTCAACTTGTGACGCCAATTCCTGTGAGATCACTGTAAGTTTATTGACACATTGCGGTAGATTCAATACCGTATCTTCGACTGCTGAGACCCGTGTTTCCACTTCAGTTACGCAGTCTACTGCTTTTCTGAGATCTTGGCGGAGGAAGGAGATCTCAGATCTAACTTCGCCAATTTTCGCATCAAGCGTATTCCTGGCCACAGTGATGGTGGCCAAGAGTGCTGCGTTATCTGGAACGGCACCACTCGTGGATCCCCCACTCACCACCGTGATATACTGGTCGAGTGTTCCCTGCTTCGCGCCAGCATATCCCGGCTTATCCTTCAACATGATTGTGTTGAATGTAGAGTATGGCGGGAGAGTGACATCAAACTGTGGCGCGGCACAAATCTGTTGCCCAAGGGACCCGCACGGGGAGATGTCGCTGGCCCTCACGGAAACTGACCGTCCCTGGGCCACAAGCTGCACCAGGCCTAGCCTTGCCGCTTCCGCAGCCTGGAACGGCCAGCCAAGTTGGCCGCCCTACCGGAATCAGACTCGCCAGACCACCAGTCCGTCTCACCCCACCCCATAGAGTGGTCCACTTGTTGTATCTTCGGGTCTAGTCACTGCCTTTGGTGCCCCAATATCCGTGACTGCCACTGTAGAGTAAAGAAGCCTCAATTGCAATCTGTGGCTGGTGCGCTGCCTGCCTAAAGGAAGTAGAGCGGAGACTGCTGTCAGACACGTGACTCCGTGACGAGCCAGGGCCCCGCCAGCCGCCCCCGGGCAAAGGGGCACCGATCCAAACACCGGGGCCGCGATGAAGACCACCAGGTAGCCTCATCCAGCAGACAGCGCGTACCTCAGCACCGTCCAGGCTCATATTTCACCTCCCCCAAATCAGGGATCGAGCTGCGCAGTGACCCCCTGGTGGGGGTCCCCCATGTAGGAATGATGGGGGGGGTTGTCCACGGGGCCGACATGTTATGCCACCCTCTCTTCCGCCAGCGCGGCAAAGATCAACGTCAGCAGGGGTGCTTCGGCCTGAGGGAGCCACTGTCAGGAGCCAAGAGGCCGGCCCCGGGCCAGGCCGGCCCCGGGCACACTCCCGGGCTCAGCTCCAGCCTCAACCCACGCGCCTGCAAGAGGGCTCTGCAGGGAACACAGCAGTTAACCCAGCAGTTAACCCGCGACTCACGGCCCCAGCGCCAATCCACGCCGAGCACCGTCCGAGGCTCAGGAGTCAGGCAGAGGCGGCAGGCCCAGCCCGCCGCAAGCACCAGACGGCCTCACTGCTCAGTAGGCGGTCCGTCAGAAGCGCTCCACTCCTCAACTCGCTGGAGATGTGGCGGATCAGGTCTCGGTCTCCCCACCACCAACCAGCTATAGTTAGCAGGGTATTTCTGCAGGATTTAAGGGTGGGCGCGCAGAGCTCGGCTAATCTGCATTCGCCATGCTGGCTGTCCAAGCCCCGCCCCGTTTTCCTGTACTTTTATGCTTTTAATCATTTAGTGATGTGCACACCTTATTAAGACACTGATTAATTATTTGTGCATCCTTTTCCCAAATCTATGCACCATATTGTGTATGGTATTGTAGTCTGTGGAACGCTGCTACAATTCACACCATTTTGATTCTGTGCTTTCCAAGCATTTCTATTGTTATTTTCACCATTCATTTCTGGAGTTATTATAAATTCTGCTGGTGTGTACTGCAAATATTCATACCATGTTTTCAGTGACAGTCCGTAGATCATTGTTTTCCTATGTTACAATATTTTTTGGTGTCTCTTTATGTATTATCATTTTTATATTTCTATTAGTGTCTCAGTTATAGTGTTATTTGTGAAAAATCTGTATTCTTATACAGCATAGGATTTATTTCTGAATAATCCTTTATTTTCGTGTACTGTGAGCACATTATGGCAGGTATGTAGCCTGGCAATCCCCAATTTGTTTTCTAGATTCTCCAGGGTAACCTCCACTATGTTCGATTTGTTCGAAGGACTGCTTTAGATCCTTTAAAATATGTCTTGGAGACATAGTTGCACAGCATTGAAAGGAAGAAATGTATATTGGAACACTACTTAACAGGTATTACTCCCGCACCTAAACGTGGCAGTGGTCGGATTAAGAATAGTCTTGCACCCCTTGCCCTGTGTTCTTTATGGCAGGATGGCACAGGGCATGTGGGCTTCATCCGAGACATTGGTTACTTTGTCCTTGCTGTTTATTCAGTTGCGCACTCAAAGTATGCTGGGTCGTAGTGTTGCTGACCATCACCGTTCAGGCCTCTGCTGCAGTTTTCAGTGGCGGCCAGCTGCAATTAACACAGGTAGGGCGACAGGCACACTGACAAGCACTAACAAGCATTTGCAATGCAATAGGTCTCGCATTTATATGAGTTTGAGCTATTGGCATTGTAAATGACAACGCGTTTTATTTATGCTTCAAAAACCAAAACATAAATAAAAGGCATTGTATTTACAATGCCGATAGCTCAAACTCGCGTAAATGCGAGACCTGTTGCATTGCAAATGCTTGTTTGTGTTTTGTTGTTACCAATGCTCTTGATTTAAACTAATAAAAATATATATATTTTCGAGTTAGCTTTTTTGAAGCAAAAAGCAGGCAGGTTCCTACTGCGAGTTTGAACAATGAAACTTGGCAAGACCAAACCCCTTTTGGCATGCAATTTCAATTAACCGCTATGGGGTTGATACGTAGATTTCAAATTTGAAGGAAGGGTTTGAGATGGGAAGGGCTGCATTCAGCTCATCTCTTTCAAGAGAAGTTTTGAACACGTACAGCACATATACATCAAAGCGCAGGGCCGCAGGCGGAAGTCGGGTAAAAACAACAAGTGAAATAGAAGAAACCTTTTTTTTTTTTTTTTCTTTTTTAAAACCTTTATTTACACATCGAATATTGACAGTCATGGGCCTACAACCGCCCGGGCCGGCCGCTAATGTAGAGAAAACAACAATACAGCAGTTAGAAGAGCCGAAGCGAACCGCACACCTAACGGCTGCAGCCGCCCACAACTGAACATAGTATTTCAGAAAGGTTTCTTATTAACTTTTTACAAATAAAACACAAAAAGAAACTTACACCAGGCAAAAGAAATCCATTAACAGGGACTTGCTCTCTCATGGGCGGGGTACAACAGTGACAACGAAGCCAATTACACATTTATTTGCGTGAAAAAGGGCACGGGGGGCAGGAAGAGGCTCGGTCATCCCTCCCGCAAAGCGACCAGGAACATCAAAGTCAAGGGGACATCGTTACGTCTGGTGCGACCACCAAGGGGGGGGGGCGCAAATATCCCCCCGATAGGAATTCCAGGGACCCCACATCTTACTCCATGCCCTAGGCTTGCCCCTGGCCACGTAAACCGTCTTCTCTCGGAACATGCACCAATCCATGTTTTCTTTCCATTTCGTAACTGTGGGGGGCCGGCCGGACCCCCAGAGCTGCGCAATGTCCCTTTTAGCGATCATGTTGCCCAAAGTCACCCAACGTTCTTGCGCCACATCGCAGTCAGTCGGCTCCCACACATTCAACACACATCGCCGAGCCTCAGGGAGCAGCGCCACACCCGTAACCTCCTCCATCACTGCATGTACACCAGTCCAGAAACGTATCACCTTCGGGCACTCCCACAGAATATGAAGAAAAGTACCAAGCAAGCCACAACCGCGCCGACATAAACCATCACTTGTGTAACCCATGTGAAGCAAGCGGGGACCGGTGACATATACCCTATGTAGTATCTTCAACTGCACAAATCGAAGGCGAGCCGGTATAGCAACCTCCCTCGGTGAGGCTACGGCCGCGACCCAGTCTTCGTCATCCAACTCTAGGCCATCAGCGACCCAGACCTCTCGCAAATGTGTGAGAAGGTCCGCTCGAGTATTAATCAGTTTTTTGTAGATCAGGGAAATAGTACTATCTGGCAGGTAACCATCAAGCAGACGATCTTCCAACGGGGAGGCCTCGGGGATAACTGCAGGATTCGGGAAAGCTGAGAGTAACGCGTGGCGCATCTGCGCATAACGAAAGAACTCCCTATCGCTCAGCTTATATTCCATCTGAAGAGCTTCAAACGATTTAAAAGCGCCCTCCGTCCAAAGATCCCCCACACGACTAATTCCGATCAAGTCCCACTTCTCAAAGCCTTTCGAACGCCATAAACCTCCCAACGCGTCCGACGCATACAGTGGAGTCGCACGAGACAGACGGCCCGTCCATCCCGTAGCAGCGGTGGCACAACGCCAGGCGCGCACCGCATTTTTCGTAGGACCGGTCAATTTACTACTTCCCTTCGTAGAATAAAGCGCCCTATTGAAATCTCTGCCCGGCAACAGTAGCTTATCCATCTCGTACGCGGGGTTCACCGCAGGGCCGTATGTCCCATGATTCACCGCCACCAACTGGGACGCCCAATAATATTGTCTAATATCAGGGAGAGCTATGCCACCGTCGTACCACGGTAGGGTCAATTTAGCGAGAGCAATGCGCGGTCTCCCATCCCAAACTAACTGCCTCTGTAAGCTCTCTACCTCACTAAAATATCGGGCGGGCACCACGTCCAGCGTATTCTGCAATGCATACAGAAAGCGTGGAAGAGACATCATTTTGAATAAGGCTGCCCGGCCAAGCGGTGATAGCGGGAGCTTACGCCAACGAGCCACATCGGCCCGCAGCCGCTGGAGCGGGGGCAACAGATTCAGAGCATAACGGACCGCCGGATCGAGGGATACGTGGATACCTAGATATTTGAATCCAGAATGTGAAATCTGAATTGGACAGCCACGCGGGAGGAGAGGGGGGCCGCCAACCAGCACATAGACACAGGATTTCACCCAATTAATGACAAGCCCTGAATTGCGACCAAAGGAGTTCAATACATCAAATAAGACTATCAACGATTTCCGCGGAGAGGTGAGATAGAGCAAAATATCATCTGCGTAGAGTGACACGCGATCCTCAAACGTCGGTGTCCACCGAATACCCGTCATGGAGGGTTCCCACCGGAGCCACGCCGCCAGGGGCTCCAACGCAAGAGCAAAAAGAAGCGAGGACAGGGGGCAACCCTGCCGCGTGCCCCTGCCAAGCAAAAAGGGGGCAGAAACTCTACCATTCACCACCACCTGCGCCAGCGGTTCCACGTATAACAACTTCACCCATCCAATGAATGCAGGTCCAAAACCAAACCTAGCCAGCGCCGCCCAGAGATATGACCATTCCAGTGTGTCAAACGCCATCGTGGCATCAAGAGACGCCAAAATGGCAGGCTCCCGAATAGAGTCAACTCTCGCGAGGACTCCATGGAGGCGCCGCAGGTTCAGCGCGGTGTTGCGGTGCGGAATAAAACCAGACTGGTCCGGGTGTACCAGGTCACCGATGACTTTAATCAGACGATTAGCGAGCACTTAAGCGAGAATCTTGGGTTCAGCGTTTAGAAGGGAGATGGGCCTATAAGACGCACAGCAATCACGCGGTTTGCCCTCTTTAGGGAGCACCACAATGGTCGCTAGACGTTGATCACGCGGTAGGGCGCCGGCCTCTCGGGAAGCAATAAACATCTCGCGGAGATGAGGTGCCAACCCATCTGGACCAAGCTTGTAGAGCTCGATCGGAAGGCCGTTGGGGCCGAGAGCCTTTCCTGAACGGACCGAGCGAATCGCCAATGCTATCTCATCGTTTGTAAGCGCCGCGTCCAGCAGTTCTTTATCATCGACCGAAAGGCACGGCAATGCAATATCTCGCAGCAATTGACGAGAGTCGTCTTCTGGCCTCTCCGAAACCGGAGAGTAGACGTCCTGCAAATGGTCCGCAAAGCAGCTCACAATCTCCCCCGGATCCGTAACACTCACACCATCAGCACGCACAATCACCGGGACCACACGACTCGCTCGCTCTCTCTTCTCCAGCCATGCAATCAACCTTCCAGCCTTGTCACCAACATCATACAAGCGCCCCTGTTGCTCCCTACTAGCGAGCTTGGCAGCATCCGTAACCAACGCCCTGTAATCCGCTTGTTTCAGGCAAAGGGCATGGAGTTTGTCACGTGTGACCCCTCGCCCGAGATCTTCTTCCAAGTCAGATATGTCCGACTCCAGGCGTACCACCTCCTCAGTTTTACGCCTCTTAGCATGGGAGATCAAGGACAGGGCCTGCCCACGGATGACCACCTTGAAAGCCTCCCACAACGTTACGGCCGATGAGACTGAACCCTGATTTTCCTCAAAATAACGGTCCAGAGACTTGACCAAAAGGGCACGAGCCGTGGGGTCATGCAAATACCAGGGATTAATCGGGGCCACCCTCCCCTCCACCCCCATGGCCACATCTAAGTGGAGCAGGACCGGGGAATGATCAGAGATGCCACGGGCCAGATGTCTGACCTCCCCGATCATTTGGGCTTGGGCGGTCGGCATCAGCATATAGTCCAATCTAGATAAGGAGCCGTGGACGCCAGAGTGAAATGTAAATTGGGCGAGCCCCGGATGCATTGATCTCCAACAGTCCACAAGCCCCATAGTGTCGATAAAGCCACCCAGCCAGGAATGTGCCCCGGGGAGGTCTCTGGGAGGGTGCCGATCCTCTCTACCCGATACCACAGAATTGAAGTCACCACCCACCAGCAAGAGGCCCTCCGGGAGCCCAAGCAGCAACCCTCCCAAGTCCGCAAAGGTAGTGGTTTGCAACCCCGGGGGGACATAAACTGAAACCAAACACAAAGTCCGTCCTTCCCACCGGCCCACCAACACCACGTAGCGCCCCAGGTCGTCGTGTATCACCTCATCAATTTCCAGCGGGAGAGAGGATCGAACCAAAATGCCCACCCCTCTGGAGCCGGTAGTAAAACCAGAGTGGGCCACCAAACGGTAGCCCTTTCTATTCATAGCATGGCATGAGTGTCCCACCAAATGCGTCTCCTGCAACAGAACCACATCAGGAGAGAGACGTTTCAGATACTGTAGCACCACCCCTCGCTTCAATCGGTCCCCCAAACCATTGACATTCTATGTTAAAATGCGCAACCCCCTACCCCCCATTTCCACCGCAACGGACACCCCACCCACGTTGAGAGCTAAAAACAGCACACTGATTGCCTGGTATAAAACGAACACCACACAAAAACAACACCCCTACCACCACCCCCCCAACTCCCGCTACACCCCCCCCCACCCTGCACCCCTGCACAGGACCATTAAGCCACCCCAACTCGCAGTGTGCCTGTCGCCCCCCCATAAACCTACTCTACGGAAAGAAAGAAGGAAACCCCCCGCCCCGAGGAGGAAGAATCTCACCAGATACCCCGCGGCCCCCCCAATGATGCAGTCCTAGAAAAGAAAAACCCCAGTACATCAAACCCAAGTCGGGGGTGAACACAAGATTGTCAAGGACCTACAAGTCATTCGTTCACCCTTGTTCCGCTGATCCACCACCCTCATCCGCAGCTCGTTCCTCCCCGCCGTGCCGACGGTGCAAAGTGTCAAGCCAATCCTCAACCGCCTCGGGCCGGTCAAAGAAATGAGTCCGTTCTTCCAGTTCAATACGTAGCTTGGCCGGGAAAAGCATAGAGTACTTCAAGCCCATGTCCCTCAGCCGCCGCTTGACAGTCATAAAGCCCATTCGCTGTTTCTGCACCGATTGTGTAAAGTCAGGATAGAAACTGATATCCGCATTGTCATATTTCGTCGGCCATGCACACGGGAGGCCTGCAGGATTGCGTCACGGTCCCGAAAGTTGAATATCCTGGCAATGATAGGTCGCGGTGGGGCCCCAGGCCTCGGCCGGCCCCCCGGAACTCTGTGTGCCCGCTCCACCGTAAAGAAGTTGCTGAGGCCTTTCGGCGCTAGTTTGGTCAGGATCAGATCTTCCACAAAGAGATCTACCGGCCCATCCTCCGACCTCTCCGGCACACCGATGATGCGTACATTATTCCGCCGGGCCCTGCTTTCAAAATCCTCCAGTCTCTTAGCAGAGAGGTCGCTGAGGGCCCGCAAACTACGGATCTCCGTCTGCAATTCAGAGACATCCGTCTTGAGGCCTGATGACGTGAGATCGAGCGATTTGACCTTCTCACTAGTTTTTGACAGATCTGCCTTAAGTAAGTTGATATCGATCAACACGGTGTCAAGCTTGTGGGCCAGCGAGTCGAATTGCTGGCCGACCGAGGCCTTCATGGCGTCGATGGCACCCATGACATCTTGTAGTGACAATTCCGTCGAGGGTGACGGGCCCTCCTTGGCTGCATCTGAAAGCCCACTCGATCCGGGAGATCCTTTCTGCTGGGCGTAGCGGTCCATGTTGTTAGCTTGCACGTAGCTACCCCTCCGGGGAGCTCTAGACTTGTGCTTGTCACCGTCCAGCCGGGTCGTCATCACTCAGCAGGGAGAGCAGATCTAGTGTACCTGTGAGGTGCAGCAATCACCCTGGGGAGTCCACCTGACTGATGGACAACCCCCTTTATCAATGCCACTCGACCGCTACAGATCGGTCCCAACGCAGAGCGACTGCGAGCGCCCGCCACCAGACTCGTAGAGGAAAGTCAAAAGCGAAAGTGAAACCAGGGGGGGACGGGCCCACCCAAGACCCCAGAGCCGTTGTTGTTCGATTGGAGCTCGGGGACAGTGCCAACCCAAGTCCGGGGTGGCGCCACGGAGCAGGCCTCTCTCTGGAGTACAGGATAAGTCGAGTTCCCAAAGTCCGATTTAAGTTCAGAAAACGGGAATCACCTCCGCTTCGGTTCACCAGGAATATTCCTTCAAATTAACAGGTTTACAGCCAGGATAGATGTGGGAGGCCGCGAGGGTCCCGGGAGCCCTGTGCCTACGCGTCCATCTTGGTTGCGCGCTAGGCTCCTCCCCCCGAAGAAACCATTTTTAACTGCACCGTGATTCATTGCAAACTGGCAGAGTTGCCAATGACTGTGACTGCCTGGGAGCCCTGGTACCACGAGGAAAGCACATTGCAATTATTACACAATGAACATCCAGCTACTCAAAACTGAGGCTACCAGAGCAGGCAGAGGAGTGAATAATGTATTTTTTTTGTGCCAAATGCCTTCATGGATTCTCATGAATAGAAAACCACCCAGAAAAATGTTTGGAGCACTGTTAGTGTCGCCGGCTATTCTCTAGATAAATTAGTTGCAGCTGTCCAGGCAGTAATGCCTGTGAGTTGTGGTGGTGGATGCAACCAGCATAACTTACACCATGTTCAGATATCTAAGTAAAGACACGCATTTTACATTTACAAAGGAGCGCTCACTGGGAGTATGAGACGTAAAACGGATCTGTGCTTTCGAGGCGGATTCACCTGTAATACCATTAAAATAACAAAAGCATTAAAATACACTAGCTTTGGCCACGCGGCCGTGAAAGTGAAAGTGATCGCGATTGCGATCGCGTGCTGCGGAGGAAAGACACATGGCGCTGCGCGCGTGCACGTTCACGTGCACTGAAGCTTTAGGCCACGGCAGCACTTTGAAAAGCCTGTATACAAAATGTCTCGGCCAGACCAGCGTATGCGCTGGATCAGGCGAGACCTAATAAAAACCAGCACTGCGCATGGGCCCAAAGCCAAAGTTCTGAATCGTGGTCCGTTTTAAACTGTGTTTATAATAGGCCCCGATTGAGAGCACTGGTGTTGAAACTGAAGGCACTGCGAGATTCTGTGTCTGTCAGTGAATTAATGCAACTTAATATTAAAAATATTAATTTACTTACCTGTTGCCTCATGCTGGGTGCTCCTCTTCAACTCGGCAGCACAAGATCCCAGAGCTACTTTCCTCTACCAATCCAGATGCTTCTCTCAGCAGCATGAGAGAAGCACCAGGATTGGCTGGAGCACACTGGCACGACGCTCCTTAAAGCACTAGCGTTCTGTGCTTGCTCTCTACCAAGCTGTCTGAGACAGCTTGGGTTCAAGTGTTTAAAACGTGCATATCAGGCTGGCCATTGCAAGACAGCTGGCCAAAGTGACATGGGCACTTTAAACCTGAAGGGCGCACTGATCCTCCCTGCTGCTGACCCGCTCTGAGACTCAGCTGCTGCCAGGACAAAAAATAAAATGGTAATAAATGTGTTTTATTACCATTTAATTTTTCACGCTTCCTTACCCTCCAGCGGAATGGCGACGCTCCTCCGTTCTCATGGAGGTACCACCACTGCCAGTTTTGTATCAGACTCTACTCTAATGTTATTATTCCACATCATTAAATATGCAGCTGTACAGGTTAGTACGTGGTATATTGCACTAAATGTTTTAAAACCCAGTTGTATTAAGTACCCAAACACATATCTTTAAAAGATGTCCCTGGTGCCGTCAGATTTCAGAAGTTGCTTTGATACGGAGTATACTTAACAAGGATATAGGCCTTTAGGCAAGGAAGTAGAAAATTAAACCCTTGCGTGCTTCGGACGGCCCCTGGCAGTCCGACGTCACGGTGGGCATGTGCGGAGGACGGCCAGGGGCCGTCCAAACCCCACCCACTCATTAATTTGCCCGCACCACGGAGGAAGTTGCGCAGCGCACAAGGGGTTAAACTACTCCACATTTCGAACCAAAGCTCTTATGGCACCAAGCAAACAGATTAAGCCATTACGACTCTCCCCAAAAGAGCTCTCTTGTCTCTGCCATCAAAGCATCTATCCATTCATCCTTCTATCCACCTGCTGATAGCCATAATCAGTGGCGTAGCTAGGGTGGGGCGGTGGGGGCGGTCTGCCCCAGGCGGCACTATTTTGGGGGAGGACAAAGGCATTCAGATAAGGCTCGGCTTGCTTTCGTGGACGTTCGGGGATGGGCAGAGAAGGAATAGGACTCGGGCAATGTCCTCTTCTTTTTTGTGCTGGCAGCTGTCCCCCCCCTCTCTTCCTATTATTCCCTCTCTTTCTGTCTTGCTCCTCACTTACTGAAAACTGTGACTTGAAGAAACGGTTCACACCCTCTCTTTCCTTCTTTCATTTAGTTGCTTCCCTGTGAAATGGTTTCAAAAAAGCAAAACACTGTTGCGGGAAATGCCCTTTTTCTGACATTTTTCAATTCCAAAGTGCAGCGGGATGGAGAGAAATAGAAGGTTTTAAATATGAAAAATAAATACATAACTAAATAAAGCAAGACAGAGTGGTCGCAAAGTGGCCAGATTGGTTTTATTTACATCCAAATACATCAGCATCACTTTACAGAGTTTGCCAGTGTAGCGCTACTTTTGTTTTCTCGTCTTTCTTTGAACAGCATTGTTGTTCCCAGGTGGGAAAGTGTACCATTCCTGGAGGTACTGCAATACCTGGTTGATGGGTGGATTGGAAAACAAAATGTGTACCATGGCTCTGTGTTTATGGATGTTGTCTTTTTAAACCATACTGCTTACGTTTTGGAAGGATATAAGCAATGGACATTTGAAACGGTTCCCTTCAGGGCCCTCTAGTCATGTCCTTAACTTTTCAGGTAAATCCACTCGCTGATTTCTGAACAGTGAGTGAGAGATCACTAAGGTAACCATGTTGTTTCTGCTTACATTTCACATGCTTTACTTAATCTTGCATTCCCTATGAGTGGTTGCTTTAACTTTTTTTTTAGGCAGCATATTACTCTTATCAAGTGCATAATTTGAATTGAGCCACATTCAAGTGTTTATAGCAGGCACAATTAGGTTATAGTTGAAGGCAGTGCGAGTTTCTCTCAGTGGGGAAGTATGGTGTTCAGTGGGGGAGAGGATGTGGCACTATGGCCAGAGCAGTCGAATTTGGAACTGGGGAACCGGGTTCAGCCTTCATGACCAGTCCACCAGACCACTCTACTGAGGGAGCACATCCCCATGCTAGACCTTGAAGGCCCCACTAGACCTTAGAAGGCCTGATGTCTTAGCACAAACAGGTGTACCCTAGTGGTGTCAATTGTGGGTTAACCTTGAAGGCCTGTCCACCACAATCCATACTGAAGTTCATCTCCAGCCTTGCGGGCAGGCCTACGAAGCAGCACACCCTAGAGCAACAGTGATCCAGTCGCTGTGACTCTGTCACTGAGGTCACATGAACCTTGAGCAGGTTAGGGCGGTGCGAACGGTGTGACCGCACTGGGTACCTATTTCGGGTGGGTGCGTAGTGTTTGCAAGTATATTATGGTTTAAACAAAACTTGCTGCCTCCTTCCTGGCCTCCAGCAATTTTCAGAAACAATAAAAATGTCATGATAACTTTGGTGATTAATGTTGTTCCTAGAGAGAGATCAGAGTTTTGTCTAGTGGAAGGGTTGACTCCTGGAAAGGTAGCACAGAGGGTTAATGTGCCTGCTGAAAAGAACATGTACCATGCAGATCACAAAGTGCACTGCTTTAATGGGGGGACCATGATGAATGGTCATTTAATGTCAGCTGTAGACGATGGATCCCTGAACAGTGTCATGTATGTGCATGTTTGCATTGTGCTGAGGGGATTACCAGGTAATTATTCACGCAGCTCTCTAATGGATGTCACATGCGGTTTTTCTGAGTCCCCAGATAGATCATGCAGTCTGTGTGTTCTCTTTTGTACTGCCAGTCACTGCCAGTCACCGGTGTATTCAACTGTGTAGCCTTGGACCGTGTCATGTATGTGCATGTAACTTGCATGATCGAGGTAACTATTAGCGGCGATACTACGTGTCTCTCGCACCTTTTTCAAGTGCTCGCCGTCCTTTTTCCCCAGCAACCTCCCCTCCCCAGGGGCTGCAATCTGAGGGATAGCCCCGGGCGCCACAAGCTCTAGCTACGCCTCTGGCCATAATTTCACCTTTACATTCTGTCACCCATTCATTCTTTCATCTATCATTCAGTCTTTCACCTTTTCATCCACCCATCCATATCCAAACCTATGCATCCATCTCCATCCATCATCTATGTAGTCATTCCTTCCTTTCACTCATCCATCCTTTCACTCATTCATGCATCCTTTCAGTCATTCATCTGTTCAGCCTCCCTTTCTCTCCATCCATTGTTGCACTTCATACATACATCCTCCCTTTCACCCATCCATTCATCCTTTCAGTCAGACATCCAAACATTCTTCCATTCATCCATCCATCCAACCACTCATCCATCTATCCACTCATCATTCATCCGTGCTTTTACTCATGTGTCCATCCATCCACCCTCCCTTTCACTCATCCATATAGCATCGTGTGCACCACACAATGTTACTACAAACAACATACATCTACTCCACTACAAACAAAACTAAAATAATAAAACACAATGACATTTACAACGCCAATAGCTCTAAATTTCACAAATGTGTGACCGATTGCATTGCAAATGCTTGTTCAATTAGCATGGACACAAAAATATAGGCCCAGACTGGCAAAATGCCAACAAGGTTGTATGAATCTAACCAAACATGCACTGTTATTCAGCTTACTGTGCAAGCTATATGTGTGTGAATATCACTTTGTAACATATTCATTATACAAAAGCCCAAAAATCTTAGTTCCCCGTTATAATTAATACCTTGCTGTATCTCATTGCCTTTTTTAACCTTCACCCTTTAATCTTTCACCCAATTTGATCCTGTTTTCCTCATATTTTAGCTTTTGCAGTTGATTCCATTTTTTTTTCATTCTTCTGTCTATTTCGTAATGATTCCATATGTTCCAGCAAATATGTTCCTTGCTTTCACTGTGTACATTAACTTAACTGTCCTTTATATCAAGTTTCATTATTTGTATTTATCGCGCTTTCTGTCTTTCTCTGTTTTTGCAGCAATGACCCACTGCAATATTAGACAACTTCCAGGTGATTTATAGCCAGAGCTGAGTTTGGCATCCAGTTGAATCGTGAATCAGTTGCATCCGCCTGCCCGTATGGAGTTTCGTTTCCGAGATGTGCCGAAGAGCAGCCAGATGGAGTTTCGTTTTCCGAGAAGTGCCGAAGAGCAGGGGATACACTATACGATGGGGGTGACTGGTGAGTGGGCGTGTAGGAACTTTGGTTGTGATATTTCAGTGTTTCTACACGCGCCTCTGACCATGATCTTTTACTGTGTTTTCATGCACCTTTTTAATGCAGATTTATATGGCGCGAACTCGACCCGAAGGTGGAGCGCTTTACGTGAGCGTTAGTCACACCTTTGACGGATATGCACACAAATCTTGATAATGGTGGGTACACAAGTAGGTATGAGCATGAACTTTGAGTGTGCATTCACACACCTGTGATGGCTCGTGGCTTTATTGTACACCTCTCAGGATGATCTTTTGAGGCATATGCTCACGCCTCTGCCATGGTTAATGAGCACGAATGCGCGTGCCACTGATGCTCTGTGAGTGTGTATGCACGCACCCGTGACGGCTATGTTCATGTTCAAAGGTTGCGTGCATCAGGCCATAATCCTGTCGCTCCTGGCAGTGCAGATTAGTGCGCTCAGCACATGCTGGCATGGAAACAGGGCGTAGTGCCCCAGAGGCCTCTGTAACTGACGCACAAATCGCAGAAATGAAACCTATGCGAACAAAACGAATGCAGTTGCCGGACGTCTCTTCTTTGAATTCTGGGAATACCTACAGTTATTGTCCGACGTGTTTGTCCAGCTTTGGGTGAAGCCAGAGTATAAATAGGCTGAAGGAAGACTAGTGTGAGGGAAAGGACGGTGTCGAGAAGTTAGCCCTTGGGAAGTGCGGAGCCATCTGAAAAGGAAAGGAAGAATATTAGAGAACAAGCGGTGAGTAAATAGTAGGTGTAATTTGTCGGTGGAGGCAGGGACGTATTTGGTTGGATCACTGAATAAGGTGTGCAGAAATATCGGAATACAAAAATATTGTGTCAAAAATATTGTTTATGAGAATATCCACCAAAAATAACTTTTTTATCGACTTTAAAATAGGATATTTTAAAAAAATGAGCTTTTTAAAATTCGAACATCATTTTTCGGGAATTTAAAGTATATATTTTTTAATTGTACATATATATAGCTATATATATCTATATATCTATATATATAGATTACCTACTGGCGGTCGCCAGTAGGTAGTTATAGTTAGGACCACGTTTCCATAGGAAATCCGCAACATTCTATTTTGAATAACTTTGGCGCCGGTCGACGAATCCTCGCGAATTTTTCAAAATAGGTGGGGCGCTACGCTCCGCTCCTACCCTGAAAGTCTCGGGGGGATTCGTCAAGCGGGGGCTGAGATAAAAGTGGGGTCCCAAAACGCGTTTTTCCCATGCATTTTTCCATAGGACCTTTAGACACAGCTACAGCCCGAACGGCTGAACAGAATTACTTGAAATTTGGCAGAGAGGTAGCCATAAGGTCAAGGAAGTGCCTTTTGCAGGTCTGGTGTAAATCTGTTCAGTATTTCCGGAGAAAATAGCATTTAAAAGCATATATATATCTATATGCGCGCAGGGTGCGCGCACCGTGCGAGCACCGTGCGAGCACCCTAACGTGCGCAAGCGTAATTCTGATTGGTGGTTACATGTTAGTCAACGTTCGAATCGGTCGAAATCAGGAAGTGTCGGCCGCCATTTTGTTTGTTTTCAGTGCGAGAGTGAAAAAGGAAGGTGGCGAACGTGAAAAGGGGGCAGGGTAGAGAGTTCCTGACCCCCTAGCCTTTGTCAGGGGGTCCCTGAAGGACCCCGAAGGCAAAAAAAAAATTTTTTTTTTTTAAAAATCGCGGGGGTGCGCGCACAGTGCGCGCACCCTGAAAAACACCCAAAAAAAAAAATTTTTTTACAAAAAAAAAAATAATAATTCGCAGGGTGAAAACCAAAAAAAAAAAAAATAATAATTTTTAATACGTAGTTTATTGTAAAATAAATATATAAAAAAAATAATACATAAATAAATTAGCATTTAAAAAACCGTACAAATTCACTGAAAAAACCATAGGTTTCACACACGTTATAGTTAGGAATTAGCATTTAAAAAAGCTTGCAAATTCACTTAAAAAACCATAGGTTTCACACATGTTATAGTTAGCTGGACATTTCACTCATAAAAAACCAATGAAATTCCCCCGTTATAGTTACTGCAGGAAACTATAACTCACGCGACCGCAATCCTCTGCTGATGACGTCAGATATTACATCACTGATGACATATGTGTCTTTCTGAAAAATAAATATTTGTAATATATGTATAGCTAAAGATTAATGGAAGAAGACATGGGTAAATAAGTGTCTAAATACAGTATTAGCATCAGCAGAGGATTACGGTCGCGTGAGTTATAGTTGCCTGCAGTAACTATAACGGGGGAATTTCATTGGTTTTTTATGAGTGAAATGTCCAGCTAACTATAACATGTGTGAAACCTATGGTTTTTTAAGTGAATATATATATAGATAGATAGATATATTCACACACACATTATCTACAACTCACCCCTTTCCCATGTACTACCTATACCCTTCAATATTACCTCATTTATAAAATTGAAATTATTGCAGTAAATAAAACACTTATGACTTCAGAAATTATATTATAAGCCAGAACAAAGTGCAAGGTACAGTGGTGAGTTATAGTTAATGTAGTGTGGCGAGTGAGGTGAGAAGTCTGTTTATGGAAGTGCATGAGTGATATTTATTGAAAGGTGGCGCGTAAGTATAAATGTGTGTTATAAGTATGATTTACAGTAATATGAAAGTGGCGTGTAAATGATAATTTCAAAAGGTCACTAAAGCAATGAATTTGTTATGCTTGTGTAGTTTAAGGTGTGTTTGGCACAAGTGCATAGGTGGTCCATAAATCATAGAATTAAGCGATAACTATAACTGTAGAATTTCTAATGTTTGTAGAGTGTAATTTGAGTTTGTATACCACACATAAATAAAGATTTCCTAACTATAATCTTTGTTTTTGTGAATTTCACTGTTTATTACAATGTTAGTAACAATTTTGTAATATTCATCCAGTTTAGTTTAGTGGAGTGGAGTGTTATTATGTGGAGTGGGGTACAATATAGTGGTGTAAAATGATGTGAAATGTAGCCTGGAACAGTATATTGTGGTATAGTGAAGTGAAGTATGAGGTATAGTGGAGTAATGTATAGTGGAATGCCATACAGCGAAGTGGCATAGAGTGGAGCCGCAAAGAGTTGAGTGAAGTACAGCCAAAAAGGATACTATAGAGTGGCATTTATTGGCGTGGCATAGAGTGTAGTGGTGTACAGTGCAGTGGTCTACAGTAGGATAGCAAACAGTGGAGATTGGTAAAGTGGATCGGCGTCCTGTATATATTTCAGAGTGTTTTTGCATACACTAGTGGTGTAGAGTGTAATGTATCATGGACTGAAATAGTGTACAGTGGAGTGACATACAGTGGAGTGTGGTGCAGTGGAGTTGCGTAAACATAAATAGTGTATACTGGAGTAGGGTATACTGGAGTGCTAAAGAGTGAAGTGATATAAAGCTGAGTGGTGTACAGTAGGCTTACATAAAGTGGATTGAGGTACAGTGTAGTGTTGTAAAGTTAAATTGCATAAAATGGAGTGCCGTATATTGGAGTGCCATACAGTGCAGTGGTGTCGAGTGGTATATTGTAGACTACATTGAGGTACAGTGTAATACAGTACAGTCCAATAGCGTATAGTGGAGTAGCATAAACTATAGTGCGATAGAGTGGAATACCGTATAATTTAGTAGTGTTTAGTGTAATAAAGTTGAGTTTAGTGACATTCACTGTGTAAATGTAGACAGAGTGCTATATAGTGGAGAAGCATATATTACAGTTGCGTCCAACTCAATCGGGTTAATTATTGAAGCGTAGAGTGAAGTCACGTACAGTAAAAAGTGGTTTAGTGGAGTGGCGCAGAATGTACTCTTGTAAAGCGAAATAGAATACAGGTGATTGTATTACAGTACAGTGGCATATAGTGCATTTCAGTACATTGCAGTGGCGTAGAGTGTAGCAGCGGAGACTGGAATAGAGTACACTCCGGTAGTGTACCATCATGTGGAGAGTTGGGGAATAGCATGTAGTGGAATAGAGTAAATTGGAGTAGGGTACAGTGGGATAGCGTCAAGTTGCGAGCAGTACAGTTTAGGGGCTTTCAGTAAATTGGCATACATGACAGTGTAATAGAATACAGTGGTGAACAGTATAATAGCATAGAGTATAGTGGTGTACATTGCAATTGTGTTCAGTCCAGTTGGGTCGAATAGAGTGGAGTAACATACAGTGGGTTAGTGTACTATGTAGTGACGTATACTGTAGTGGTGTAGCATACCTTAAATTCTGTACAGCAGGGTGCTGTAAACTAAACAGTTAGACAGTGGAGTGGCGTAAAGTGGAGGGTGTTAATTTAAAAAAATGTAACGTTAAAGTGTGCCCAAAGGCGGAAATGTTTTTTCACCAAAATATATACTATAATATGTAAATGTGGTGAGATTCCCAAAAGGTGGTGAAATTCAATGTATGTTGCTTAATTTATTTCATTATGTGTATTGCAAAATCTGTCATTCGGATTTGGTTAAAACTTGGCTGGATTAGATATTGTGTTGTGCAGATGCTTATTTTGGGTAGTGCAGGTAAGTAGTGTAACTGCTATAGAACTTTTAATTTATTTCAAGTTTATGAGATCAGTTTACGCTGTATGTTTGCGAAATATGGGTGTATATCTCTGTACTACCAAGGTACATAGTGATGCCAAATCACTAGCTACTTGGCAAATGACTGCCTTAACATGTGTTCAAGGCAGGCATGTTGTTTTCTCGTATTCTGAGTTACGCCTTCGGATATAGATAAGTAATTGGTTTGATATTTTTTCCTTACCTATTAACAGTTTAATAAAGTTGAAATAGGTTTTGCAAAATATTTATAATTTTCTTTATTTTTTTTGTATGAACAGGGTGTTGCACGGTACTACTGCGGAATACACAAAATTATTTGTAAGGGTACTATTGTTATTTCAAAATTTCTCTATTTTTTTGGAGCACTCTACGGGCAACAGCATTTTATTTTAAGTAGTGCAGTAATTTTTAGTAATTAATACGCTACTCTGTACCCTTATTTCAGCATATTTAGATATGCTATAATTGGAAAAAACACTTTAGCACACTATATTTACAAAATGTACGAAGCATTTTTGTGATGGGAAAGGACCAATCGGGATGTTTCGACCGCAAAAATGCTTTTACATATGGGCAAAAGACAAATTGTGATTGAGTAATGCATTATCGAATCGCAATTTGTGTCTGCAATTCGCCATTTGAAAGGGGCGTGTTTAGGGCGTTCCTTCCAAATACCAAATCTGAATGGGGTCTGTGAATGTTTTGAGACCAGATCACGGTCTCAAAACATTCATATTTTACCAACTCCTTGAAGGAGGTGCTAAGCCATCCACAAATAGGAAGGGGTTCCCAAGGGACCCCTAATCCTTTGAGAATGGAAAACAAATATTTGTTAAGAGCAGATAATAGTCCCACGGACCAATGACTGTATTTATATATATATATATATATATATATATATATATATATATATATATATATATATATATATCCACCTTCTTAAATTTCGCTAAGAAGACCCAAGCCACTTGCAATGTCGGGCCACGGCGGGAAAGCGACTCCCAATTTATCCACCAACTATCGTTACGGCGTTTTCACAAAAACAATGCCATGGCCACAAAATTTCATCTCAGCGTGCTTTTATTCCAACGGTCTTTGTCACTCTAGAGTGACAAAGACCGTTGGAATAAAAGCACGCTGAGATGAAATTTTGTGGCCATGGCATCGTTTTTGTGAAAACGCCGTAACGATAGTTGGTGGATATATATATATATATATATATATATATATATATATATATATACACTCATATATTCACTGAAAAAACAAAGATTAAACTAACATTATCTATTCTGTTGGGGTGTATATATATATATATTATTTTTTTTTACAACAAACTTTAGCCGCACACAGAAATCCTTCTATTGCAATGATATTTAATTTCAAAACAGAGCCCGTCTGTCAAACTGACGCGTTTCGGCCAGCAAGTGACAAAGGCCGTGCTGGCCGAAACGCATCGGTTTGACAGACTGGCTCTGTTTAGAAATTTAATATCATTGGAATAGAAGGATTTCTGTGTGCGGCTAAAGTTTGTTGTAAAATTGATTCAGGCCATTGGTCCGGCACATAGCCTGCACCCGCTGCTGAGCGCTCCGGCTTCTGACCACATTGTCTGCCGATATATATATATAAGGAGAGTGTTGTAATGCCAAATAAAGCGTAAATCTATTCCTGAAACAAGAGGCGTCAGTTTTCCTTTCTGTTGATATATATATATATATATATATATATATATATGTAATTCATCTGAGATACCATGCTAATCAGGCCATTCATCTCCAAATTGAGGCTCAGCCAATATAGCTCTATCCTGGAGGCCACTCTGGTCAAATACTGTTTTTTACTGAACCAAAGACTGTCAGCACAGCTTCGGAAATGGAAGTAGGGCCTCATACCAGAACTTTGGATGTTGACACCGGGCAGTCTTACGTACGCATGAGCGTGCACTAGTGTGTGCATGTATGGCGCGTTGGTGCATTGGTGCATAGAAACCTGCTTCTAACTTTCCTCTTCCTTTTGCAGGTGTTTTCAGGTTTACAGAGCCATCCCGCAGGAGTCTGCCTAATAACAATGGTAATGGGAATCTACGCATTGCTTGGCCTACTTTTTCTTGCATCAGGATTGGCAGCGGGTAAGGGTCACCATCTTATCATCCTCTTCTAAGACTTGAAGGTAAACCATATGATTTCCTATAGAGGACCTTGTGTCTGAAGGGCAAAGCAGGCTGCGGCAGAGTCATTTATATGTAGCGCCTTGGAGATGACTGACTCGTCCTTAGGTCCCCAACCTTGTAGAGGAACTCTGATTTGTTTTTGGGCATGATAGGTGTGTGCCCTGAAGCACCAGAAGTACTAACATTTCTCAACTAAAAAAATACAATACAAATAGTCATAATCATAAAACAAAGCTTTATTTGGTTGATAGAAAACCATCAAAGCATTCATACTTAAATATATTTTCATAAAAGCATTACTTAATGGATTATAAACAACTAAATCAATTCGATGGTTCTTGTGAATATGTACCGACAATGCAAAAAAACATGATCAATGCAGCATCATGCAACCATATACTGGCCTGGGAAAACAATCCAAATTAATTTAGGAAACAAAGTTAAAACAATAAAACAGGAAAAGTTTCCAATAGAAACAATTCACAAAAACAGTTGAGTAACAGTACATCAGATATATCAATCTCATGATACCATAAAAAAGGACAGCAAATATCAATGGGATTCCAGCCGCCTGCCCAAGCAAAATAAAAAAAGCTTTATTCAGTTCTTCTTTTTCTATTTTTTTTATCTCTTTTCCTTTTTCCTTTCTCCCATTTCAATCCATCAAAGTGTTCATAATCCATACATTTGGACTATTTTATTCTTAATTAAAATATTAATTAGAAAAATTCCGTATAGATAACTTCGTAAATATATAATAGCTTTAAAATGGCAAATAAAGCGAGAAAAGTGCAAAAATGTAATTGCGTAAGTTAATAGTCAAATTTGAAGTGCTAAAAGATTGACTATTTTTCCTAAACAGAGCTTCCCATACTATACTTTAACTCCAAAGTCATATTAACAATCACTTGCTAATAGCCTGAGTTACAAACGTCTAAGTGCCTAATCGAGAAATTTAACAAGAAGCGACTTATAGCAAAAACTATTAGATCAGACATATCGGTCTTCAAGATTCTATAAGCATCCCGATATTGTATTTTCCCTAAATTCAAGCATATTGGTCGTATTCACCTCCTGAGGATTTGATAATAATCAGTGCAGAAGAACAAAATATGTTCCTCGGATTCTTGTACTAAGTCACATGCAGGGCATATTACTGATGCTAAATCAATGGCCTGGTGTCTAGAAGTCCTTAAGAATAGGCAACCCAGTCGAAACCTGACAAACAGACTGTTTGCTAAGGGGGGTGAGATCAGATCCAAAAAAAGGTTCATACTTGGGACAAAGCTTAAAACATAAAACCTGAGTTGTTAAGCAGCCAGCAGGAGTGACCCACAGCCGCAGCCAGTACATTATAGATTTAAGCTAAGCCACATCCCCAATTCTCTTCATCCCTAGATCGAAAAATAATGGGGTTATGGGAGTGGTAACTGGTACAGAGACAAGGGATCCAACAAAGATATTTTCACACACCTTCAATTTGTGGGTATTAATGTAGCCCCAAATCTCAGCACCATAAAGTGTGGCGCTTTGGGCTTTGGCAAGGTAGACCTCCAATGCAGGGGTCAGCGGCCATATCCGTGACTATTTATAAAATCTCAATATTGCCTTGGACTTGTGGCATAAAGTAAGGTAGCTTTGGTTGAGGTGCCGCTCCCATTCGAGGGAGTCAGTCAGCCTTATCCCCAAATAGGCACTTGCCAAACAATCTTTCCCCAAAATTGGGTTCAAACTCTTGAAAAGCTACAAACGTAACCTAGCCTTTTTTTGAAATTATACCAGGTAAATATTTAACTGTTCAATTTTCTGTGCTAAAAACTAACATAGAAACTTTACTCAAATACATTTCTACTTTTAACTCTCAACATCCTTATCTGTGCGGCCTTTCATTTACAAATATATCATAACACATATTGCGACCACTTTGTTAATAGGGGTTTGTGCAGGACAGTGAATTATAGAGGCAATCGTGATTGATGCCTGAGAGTTTTGAACCACAATTTAGAAGCGCAGCAATGATGGCTGCACATCACAATTTAAAACCATAGCTGCCAAGTTTTCAGATTGCTTATGTGTAACATTTCTATGGATACATTGTGCATATAAGTGACATTCAAAAGCCAAATGTGTGACACTTCCAGTGACCCGATCTCACTAGTAAATCAAAGCAGTGAAGATCAGAAATTAACAATTTCCCCACATAACTGATAGCTGAGCGCCCATTTGTAAAGCGCACATTGATGACATTTAAAAACATCCACAAAATGCCAGAGCTGACAGTTTTTAACAAAACGTTCCATCCTGTCTGTGCATCACTTCAAGAAAGATATGAAGAAAGCTATCTTTCTGAGACTGGAACAAAATACCTGGATGTTACATAAATATCATTGGAGAAGGTATTCTAAATCTGAGCTTTCTCCCTGGGATCAGAATCTGCCCTACAGGTTGAAACTAGAGGGTCAAATTTACTAACATTTCATGCAAGGCAGGGCAGCAAGCAGAGTTGTTGCGCTGGGTTGCGTGAAACGGAGAGATATCAGAAATGCACCATATCAACTAAGATATGGCGCACTTCTGCTCCCTCCTTGTGCTGGTGCACTTGAGCCTGCCTAGCGCCAACGCAGATGCCCTTGCACCGTGCTGCAAAGGTGCCTTCATTACAAGCAGGATAGTTTTTTGTGCAGGAAGGGCTACCTGCACAAAAACAGTCCTTAAAGTCATTTTATTTTTTCTATGTTTAACAAAGAATGCATCACACATAGAACAAGCATTGGCATAGCCAATAGGTCTGCCTTTGGGACATTATAAGTGTTTATCTATGCAACAGTTGATGTTGCACCAAGGATATTGTGCTGCATGATTAAATACTTATCAGGTCCCAAAGGTGAGACCTATTGGCTATGCCAATGCTTGTTTTAATTTATCATTCTTGATTTTAGGGCATGGTAGGCTCTCTGACGGTAGGGAGTTGTTGAATCTGTGGTGAGGTCGTGTTGTTCAAATTATTTCCTCCATTATCTCGACAGTAGATGTCCTGAGCTCTATCTGCAGCACTGTCTGGCCTTAGTTGGCGTAGGGATCTGGAGGGCAGTATTTAGTGATTTTGTGCACTTATCTAGGATTGTTTAAACTGCTTGGGGCACTTTGCTGACTGTAGACAAGAGTGATATGCAATTAAAGTTACAATTAGTTTACTCTGGCCCACGAACTTTCATTGAGCCTCCTCCATCAATCTCATTCTTATGTCAATTGTGGCTACGCTGGTCTCAATCACAGTCTCATGCAAGTCCAGGGTTTCATCTTCCATCTTCATTGAGTGTAATGATGTGTTGGCAATGGCATCTATAGTTCTACACACTGATCTCATCAATGAAATCACGGGCTGCACGGGGGGTCTTGTGTGGCTTGCTACACTACCTGTGATCCTCTTTGTTAATTTTTAAGCTCTGTAAGATTATTTTGGAGTAATTTTAAATATCTGGTGGCTGGGCAATGTGTTCCTCAAGGGTGATTCGCAGAAGGGGCGAAGTACAAAGATGCAAATGTGTATTTTGTTTATGTCATCATTTCTATATGGAATCCTATGTTGAGGAATTCGGCTCAGGAGGATGCTGCACAATCTCTCAGCCAGGACAAGTTTATGAGGCTGAGGATTGATTTGTTGCACTGTTGATTAGGCGATGAGCTTGTGATGTTAAACTTTTGTACTTGACTACTTGTTGGAAGGGCCTAGTGTATATAAGCCTAGACAATCTCAGTTTTCTTGTTCCTTGGCCTTTTTACTTATCTACTATTGTGGTGCCATGGGTATACTGGTTTGGGTTCACCTCAATGTCTAGACTACTAGTCCCTTGAGGGAACTGGGTTGGATTTTTGTTGTAGTTCTCCCACATAGTTTACTGCAAGATTTCCATTGAGGATGTATGTTTCGCTCAATTCTATAAAGATTTCAGCTTTTTCTTTGAAGTAGAAAGTTACTATATGCTTCTGTTCTTACCATGATTCTGTAACGGTCTCTTGATTTCATTGATTGAGGTGATAAAAACACTCTGGCTTTCATCTGGTAATGTTGGCAATATGTCAATCGAGTCCTTTGCCGTTCTTCAATGGTCTTGTACTTTAGTAGGGGTTAACAAGAGAGTTTGGTATTCTTCTTGAAACCTTTCAACATGCGGCTGGGTTTATGCTATACCATGTTTTGTAAGCACAAGTGCTTTTGGGGCTGTAAACGATCTATGGTAATGGAAGTGAGTGGTTCTTTCCAAGAGTTCTAAGCAGGCACATGGTGTTAAAATTTCAAATTGCACTATGATAAGATCAAAACAAGGACTGGCAAATCCAACTGGTCTGGCTTGTGTTAGCTTAATATGTACTTTGTTGTTGGTTGTACGATGTGTAGCATGTTTGGATGTAGAAATTGAAATCTCACATACAGGTACCTATTTGCAAACAGACCACACATGTAGGAAAATATACACACGTACAGACATGAGTGCAGTCAGACCACACATGCATTCATGTGCGCAGATGTGGGTGAATGGATATGTGCTTTGGTGAAGGTGGATGATTGGCACCTGGAGATGGATGCATAGGTATGCTTTTGGAACAGTGGATAAATGTATGTAGATCGAGGTGCCAAAACACCTTTGTTGCAACATCGGTGGGAATGTGGAAACGTTGTAATAAGCATAAATGGCATTTTTAGAGAAAATACATATTTTCATGCAAGATAACCTTTTGCTCAACATTACTATTGGTGTGTAAACACCAGAAAGAGCACAAATAATATTTAGGTGCAACATCATATTTAGTTGCTTGTAGTGCATGACAGATGGAGCAGAACACAATGTAACTGTATCTTAGAAATTTGGGAGGAAATACTCAAGTAATTAAAAAGTTTTGAGAGATAGGCAGTGCGGTTTTTCTGATGTTGGTAATGGACTCTAGGTGGTCCTCCAGGAGGTTACAATCTTCCCCTTTCTGTGTAAAATACGTCAAATATGATTTTAAGTGAATGGGTAAGGGATTGGCTGAGTTATTTCACCAGTGTTTTGATGCCCAAGCCAGTAACTCAAACGGCAATCAGACATCCTGAATTTTGGAGGACTCTCCTACTGCCTTGACACTTTTATCAACTTTAAATGTACCCTAGTTTTTAGGGACAGGAGGGACTGAGCATGATTATCAGCACTGTAACATTACACATGCTCACTTCCACTGGTGCCTCCAGTAATTTTGAGTTCCAGACTGTTTAGACTTCTCACCCTAATACCCCCCATGTCTGTTGAGAAATCTTGGCTGTTGTGTTGTTTCTCTTTGCCATGACTGGCAATCTCTGCAAAAGAGGGGCAAATGCCATGAGACCCCTTCTGATAGCCTACAGGTCCTTCCAGTTGGAGGAATCCCTCTTCTCCAAGTTCAAGTGATGTCTGCTCAGTGACCTTCTGCAGTCCATCCTGACATATTCGCTTCCTCCTAAAGCTCTTGTCCACGATTGTGCATATGCTAATCACTGGTCACCAAGAGGAGGTCCACATTCCTCTCACGTACATCATTTTAACAGACACCCCACTTACAGTAACCACAAACTTCAAATCACTTGACAACGTCACACTAAACAGTAACCTAGAATATCTGAAAAACCTCCCAGGTCGCACCCAGGTCACGAACCTGATGAAAACAGAGATACAGGACAAGAACTGAGAAGACAAGTAAGCAATATTCTTCTTCTATGGCCACAACTTCTGGAACAATCTATACCATCATTCAAGACTTGACACCACACTTTGGCGCTTGAGGAAAACTAAACACCTTCTTATCTAGACATATCAGCCCAGAGCGTGGATGCCTCAAGTAAACGTCAACGGTTTGTAAGTACATTTGGTTCAGACTATACTCAAGTTTTACACCAAGGCCTTTGTAAATACTAGACCATCTCCCTGTGTCCTTGATCTAGCAGCACATAATCCATTTACTATGTAACATGCACCAAATACATTGAATACAATAAAATTATATTCTGGGCGATGAAACAAGCCCAAAAAGGGTAAGAGTGTTTCATGCACTTTTCCCTAGCCCTACAGTCTGCCAAGCTTGTCACTCTCTCCTTTCCTTCCAGAAATCCTGGAATGAACAAAGAATTCAGGATTCAGTATCCTCAACCATGTCACAACACAGCCCCATCCCGCCAGGGGCCTAGAAAGCTGGTGACACATTAAAACAAACACTCATGCATTATTGGGTCTAAAACGTTGGCAGCATACACCATGGGATTAGACAATGTCATGCGCTGTCCCATACGGTTAGCGAAAGAGACCCTCACTCATGTGCCATTTCAACAGGTCCACTAGTAATCCATAGAAATGAGAGGGTGTGCAAATGGCAGATCCAAAAACCCAAGTCTCCTCCCACTTTTGGGCTGTGAAGGTAAATAAATATATGGAGGGGGGGAGGGAGCAGGAATGACCATGTTGGTTTATCAAAAGTACTAAGCACACACCAAAACAGGCACAGAGAATGCATGGACACAAAGAAAGAATACCCATGAATACACCGACGTGCACACTGTAACCACAGAAGAAGACCAACAGTGGAGCCCTTACCATGCGAAACCCACAACTAACAACAAACAGTATACTAGTTTAAGCACTCAGCTGCACCAATAGGCCATGTAAATAAAAAGAACACACTGGACACAAAACACGTAAACATAAACCCCAGGTTCATGGCTTGGGTATATGGCAGGAACTGAATGACGAGTTAAGTCCTAAAAGTGCCATAAATTACAAGTTTGGGGAATGTGAGACCTGAATGCCCATCAGCTGTACATTAGTAACATTTTTGTGCAAGCACACATTGATCGCCCACTGCACATGTCAATACTATTATGTTTGATAATATGTTTTATTCAACTCAACATGTAAAAAAAAGAGAAAAAGAATGACTAAGTGGCCAATAATAGGCTGTGTTACTTTAAAGGACTTAAGGGGGAAAGGCAGTGTTACCAGTCGGGCTTCGTGCACGCTTCCTGGCGTTGAACATAAGCACAGGACTACATGTCCCAGCATGCAGTGCGATGGATATCGCGTGGTTTGCCTGCCCAGGAAGTTGTGAAACCAATCAGAGAACTCGTTTTGGTATATAGTCACACAGGTCCTTGTATCAGGTGCTTGACCTTCCCTTCCGAGGATCACGCTCCCTTGTTCGAGACCCTGGAGAGTTTAGTCACTGTTTTCCGTTTAACGGAGGACTTTGCTTACACTGCATTTCCTGTTACCCCCTGAGAGCCCCGAAGTTCGGCTCTCGTCTTATCCTCCCAAAATACCCCACCCTTGGAGACTGGAACTTGCCTTCGCTACGCAGCCTGAGAACCTCTATTCCCGCCTTCACATTATTGCCTCACCTGCCAGGAATGAAATCGGCTCCGTAGCAGCGAGAGGCTCACACGCTCCCGCAGCGTTTCTTTTTTTTTTCACGGCATCTTTATCGACGAAAGCCTTCAGAGCCTAGGATCCCTCTGAACAAAGTCTCCACATCCAGTTAAGTCTTCCTTTTGGAGTACGTTACTTCCTTATTTTTGGATTCCCAGAATATCGCTGTTTGAACTTGGTTACTTCATTTTTGTATTGAATCCTTTCAATTCAAGTTAGCGCTGATGAGCGCGTTATTGACTTTAAGGATTTGGGCTCATAGCGATAGCAGAGACATTAAACCCCGTGGAGAAGTTGGTTCTTTTCAAACGACCATTACCCATTTACAGCGAGTGTTTTATCGCTGGTTGTCCCCTCTTCTGTTTGTTCGTCAACCACTGCTGGAACTCTCTTGCACCTTGATAGAAAAGTTTGGACGTCTTATCCTGTTATTGAAAGTCAGACCTCCCCCACAGACGCCTCCATTCAGTACAGAATTAGGTGAAGAGTGTGAGTATAGGCATATAATCTGAGTTGTTGTAGTTTCTTGGCCATTACACTAGTTAATTGGGTGGGATTGCTATAACCCTATCTCTGTCTGTTCTCTCTCTTTCCTACAGGGTTCCTTGAAGCTTCCCCGCAGTAGCCTTGGTGATCCTTTCCAGTCTCTCCACTCCCTGTGGGCTTTGACTATCTGCAGTCTACACTAGCTGGAGGTGTCATAGCTCTGAGGGAAGGGGGAGGCGTTATCTTCGCTCCCGTGGACTTGGTACAACTGGGCATCCTACCACAGTCTGACAGAAAGGTCAAGCCCACGTATATCCAATCCCCTGAGCGAAGATGCAGCAGGGTGCGTCTTATGACGCTGCCATGTTAGATCCCGTAACGCTTGCTTCTTCCGATCTATCAATGGCTGAGTTGGCGACTACTGTGGTCAACTTACAGACAGAGCTTAAGTTGCTGAGAGGAGACAATCAGCAGTTGGTCACAGAATTAAACGTTCTGAAAACACAAAAGCAGGTAGAAGCTTCAGTGACAGACGTACACCCCAAGTCTAAACGTAATTACATTCACCCAGGCCATTTCCAATTGAATACGTCGGCTGAGTCAGCACCTAGCACTTCTACTTCTGCCCCGGTTAACGTGACGGTACTCACACCACCCCAGACACCATTGGCTATGCCGGAACGGTTTAGTGGAGACAGTTCTAAGTATGCTGTCTTCATGAACCAATGCCATCTTCAGTTCCTTTGTAGAGCAGCATCCTTTCCCACGGACGCAGCCAAGATAGCTTTTATCATCTCCTATCTCAGCGGGAACGCAGACCTTTGGGCTGTGCCGTTAGTAGAAAATGATGACCCTATACTGTATGATTTGGTTCAATTCAAGGAAAAGATGCAAAATCTGTTTGCTCGGCACTCATACATGCAGGCAAGTGAGAATGAGCTGCTTAACCTCAAACAAGGCACAAAAGACTTATTAACTTATATCACCACATTTAGTAGATTGGTTACTGAGACTCATTGGCCAGAAGAGAAGAGAACCTCTTTGTTTTATAGGGTTTTAAAAGACGAATTGAAGGACGTTCTGTCTCAAATAGTGAATCCCCCTGAAGACTGCGCTTCCATTATAGATTTAGTGGTAAAATTAGACCACCGCTTAACGGAAAGAAAAGGTGTGAAGACGAAGGGGGATTATCCGCGTCTCCTTTTCTCACGTACAGACAAAAAAGACACTAAAGATGTTAGTGAGCCGATGCAAATAGGGGGAATCAAAGGCCCGTTATCTGTGGAGGAAAAAGAAAGAAGAAGAAGGCTCCAACTTTGTCTGGATTGCGGTAAGGGAGGGCATTTCGCCAGGGAATGCCCCTCCAAACCTAAGCCGGCTGTGAACAGCAAGAGGATATCATCTGGGGCAGTGGTGCCAGCGGAAAACTAATGGGCTTGGATAGTACGGAGACCGCCAATCCAGGCTTGTTTGTATCCCAGGTCTCACATCTTGTAGCCCATACCCTCCCTCAAGTGCCCAAGCACTTCTCTATTTCTGTTGTCTTTCGATTGCCATCGCAATGCAGACAGTTTATGTCTATTCTGCTAGACTCAGGAGCCACTGGTAACTTTTTGGACATCACGGTAGCAAAGAATCTTGGTTTAGACTTTGTCCCAAAAAGACAACCTGAAAGGGTAAGGGCTGTGGATGGATCCGAACTATCCTCCGGTTTGATTTCACATCATACGCCTGATCTGATCATGGTATGTGATAATGGACATTCGGAGGTCATATCTTTTGATCGAATCGACACCCCTGCCTTCGGGGCCATCCTAGGGGTGCCATGGTTACAACACCACAATCCGCATATAGATTGGGTGACCCGAAAGGTAACCTTAAGATCCTCGTATTGTATAACACACTGTTATAAAGAAACGGCTTTATGGCAAGAGCCTTTATGTTGTGCCCTTTCTGCGACTGAAACTCCTGTACTCCCCCTTGAGTATAGCAATTATGCAGGAGATTTTGATGAAGTAAAAGCAATGGTTCTTCCTCCTCATAGGGCATATGATTGTCGAATTGATTTGATTCCGGGGGTAGAGTTACCTGTTAGCAGACTGTATGCCCTAACTGGACCGGAAACCAAATATCTTCAGGATTATTTACAAGACATGTTGAAAAAAGGATTTATCTGCCCGTCTACCTCCCCTGTGTCTTCTTCTCTTTTTTTTTATACCAAAGAGAGAAGGAGGTTTGAGAGCATGTCTGGATTACAGGGCGCTAAACAAAGCCACGGTAAAAAACAAATACCCCCTTCCACTTATCTCCACTCTCTTGAATCAGGTGCGGAAGGCCAAACTTTTTACCAAGCTTGATTTGCGAGGGGCATACCACTTGATTCGAGTAAGAGAAGGAGATGAGTGGAAAACAGCCTTTCGGACAGTATTCGGCTTATACGAATATTGTGTGATGCCGTTCGGCTTATGTGACTCCCCTGCAGCGTTCCAATTTTTTGTCAATGAAATTCTAAGAGAATATTTCGACTTGTTTGTTATTGTCTATATAGACGATATTCTTATATACTCACAAACGGAACAAGAACATGTGCAACATGTAAAATTGATTCTACAACATCTATGTGACAATCACTTGTTTGCCAAGTTGGATAAATGCCTTTTCCACACTCAGAAGGTAGACTTCTTAGGATTTGTTATTTCTCCTAATGGGATTCAGATGGATCCTAACAAAGTGTCTGCTATCACTAGTTGGGCCAGTCCACTACGGTTAGGGAAGTACAATCCTTTCTTGGATTCGCTAATTTTTATAGGCGATTTATCCATCACTTCTCTGACTTAGTGGCACCAATAAAGAGGTTATTGAAAAAAGGGGTTGTGTTTACATGGGACCAAGAGGCTGAGACTGCGTTTAATGCCTTGAAGACAAGATTCACTTCTGCCCCGATCATCAGACACGCTGACGAGACCCAACCATATTTTGTGGAAGCTGATGCATCACAATATGCGGTGGGAGGAGTACTTTCACAGAGAGACAGTAAGACGGGTACCCTTCATCCTGTGGCCTACTTTTCGAAAACCTTAACACAGTCAGAACAGAATTACACTGTAGGAGAGAGAGAGCTCCTGGCAATTAGGCTTGCTTTTCAGGAGTGGCGGCATTATTTATTGGGTTCTCCACATACCATCACGATCTATTCTGATCACAGAAATCTCCAGTTCTTTCGTTCCGCTAGAGCCCTTCCTCCCAGACAGATGAGGTGGGTGTCTTTCTTCTGTGAATATGACTTTCTAATCACCTTTCGCTCGGGGGCAAAACATGGAAAAGCAGATGCTTTATCTAGATTAGGCAAGGACTATAGTTTGGCTGAGGAGGTTACAGTACCCATTATACCTGAACAGAAAATTGTAGCGGTAGGAGAAAAACAAGAAATAGACACCGACACTTTTCTGTTAAGACTCCAACAGGAACATAGCCTGCTAGATAGAGAGGAATGGTTAGCTGATCCACAGAATAAAATCATACAGGGTGTATTCCACCACAAAGATCGTCTGTTGATATCCTCAGAGGACACTTGTTCTATGATCATTAAATGGTGTCATACCTTACCCATGGCGGCACATCCTGGAGGAGAAAAGACCCTCCAGTTGTGTCAGAGGTGGTTTTGGTGGAAAGGAATTACCCGGGACGTATTAGACTTTGTTAAAGCCTGTCCCATCTGTGCCAGACAAAAACCCATGCATTGTGCCCCTGCTGGTCTTTTGCGACCGTTACCAGTCCCTGAACACCCATGGTCCACCATCAGCATGGATTTCGTCACTGATTTACCTGTTAGTAGGGGTTGCACCACAGTACTAATTGTAGTGGATTTATTATCTAAGATGGCGCATTTCATCCCTCTAAGCCCAGACCCGTGAGGAGACCGTTAGGGGGAGAACTGTTACCAGTCGGGCTTCGTGCACGCTTCCTGGCGTTGAACATAAGCACAGGACTACATGTCCCAGCATGCAGTGCGATGGATATAGCGTGGTTTGCCTGCCCAGGAAGTTGTGAAACCAATCAGAGAACTCGTTCTGGTATATAGTCACACAGGTCCTTGTATCAGGTGCTTGACCTTCCCTTCCGAGGATCACGCTCCCTTGTTCGAGACCCTGGAGAGTTTAGTCACTGTTTTCCGTTTAACGGAGGACTTTGCTTACACTGCGTTTCCTGTTACCCCTGAGAGCACCGAAGTTCGGCTCTCGTCTTATCCTCCCAAAATACCCCACACTTGGAGACTGGAACTTGCCTTCGCTACGCAGCCTAAGAACCTCTACTCCCGCCTTCACATTATTGCCTCACCTGCCAGGAATGAAATCGGCTCCGTAGCAGCGAGAGGCTCACACGCTCCCGCAGCGTTTCTTTTTTTTTTCACGGCAACTTTATCGACGAAAGCCTTCAGAGCCAAGGATCCCTCTGAACAAAGTCTCCACATCCAGTTAAGTCTTCCTTTTGGAGTACGTTACTTCCTTATTTTGGGATTCCCAGAATATCGCTGTTTGAACTTGGTTACTTCATTTTTGTATTGAATCCTTTCAATTCAAGGTAGCGCTGACGAGCGCGTTATTGACTTTAAGGATTTGGGCTCATAGCGATAGCAGAGACATTAAACCCCGTGGAAAAGTTGGTTCTTTTCAAACGACCATTACCCATTTACAGCGAGTGTTTTATCGCTGGTTGTCCCCTCTTCTGTTTGTTCGTCAACCACTGCTGGAACTCTCTTGCACCTTGATAGAAAAGTTTGGACGTCTTATCCTGTTATTGAAAGTCATACCTCCCCCACAGACGCCTCCATTCAGTACAGAATTAGGTGAAAAGTGTGAGTATAGGCATATAATCTGAGTTGTCGTAGTTTCTTGGCCATTACACTAGTTAATTGGGTGGGATTGCTATAACCCTATCTCTGTCTGTTCTCTCTCTTTTCTACAGGGTTCCTTGAAGCTTCCCCGCAGTAGCCTTGGTGATCCTTTCCAGTCTCTCCACTCCCTGTGGGCTTTGACTATCTGCAGTCTACACTAGCTGGAGGTGTCATAGCTCTGAGGGAAGGGGGAGGCATTATCTTCGCTCCCGTGGACTTGGTACAACTGGGCATCCTACCACAGTCTGACAGGCAGGGTGGGCAGCAATACTACAGAAAAACACGTTTTAATGATCCAAGTACAGTTTTATCTCAGTATGAAAATGTGGTTACTTAAATAATGATCTTTTGCATGTGGGTCACACTTCACCTTGGCTGAAAACAAATTAAAACATGTTTCAATCCTTGACGATTTACAAAAATAAATAGACAAAAGTGACTTATTCCAACAGGCCAAACACTATAAAACAAAAGCATTGGCATGGCTACCGGGCCCTCGTCAATGAAAATAAAACATTGGCTAAATGCATAAATATTTTGTTGGTCTAAATAAAGTACAAAATGTCATGGTTCTCCCCGATACTTTGTTTTCGATTTGCTCCTTGCAAATGGGAGGAATACCATCTATTACCCAAATATTATCCAATGAGTTTGAGTTTGAGTTTAAAATTACTTATAGAGCGCACGTCTACCAGCGGTTTCTTGGCGCTATAGTTGACAAGGACCTGGGCTAGAAGACTGGGGAAGCTGCTGGCGTATTAATCAAAGGACTTCATGAACAGGAAGGTCTTGAGGTGTTTTACGGAATTGCGGGTACAGGGTGATCGAGCGAAGTTCAAGGGGAAAGGAGTTCCAGAGGGTCGGGGCAAGGGTGGCAAATTTTGAACCTCCCCACTTCTTTCTCCGGTAGCGTGGGATGGAGAGGAGGGACTGGGAGGACAAGCGTAGTTCCCTGGTGGGAACGTAAGGAATGATCTCGGAAGAAATAAACGCCGGTGTCAGGCCAAGTCGGGCCAAGAAGGTGATAGAAGCGAGCTTGAATTGGACCCTAGCTCGCACCGGGAGCCAATGTAAAGATTTCAGAAGAGGGGTAGAGTGGTGAAATTTAGGGAGTTTGAAGGCCAGGCGGGCCGCCTGGTTTTGTATCTGCTGTAGGCGTCGCAGGCTATATGCGGGGATGCCGGCATATAGGGCGTTGCCGTAATCCAGGCGGGACACCACCATGGCCAGGATGATGAGCTTAAGGGCGGGGAAAGTGAAGAAAAAGGGACACCCTGCGTATAGTGCGCAGTGAAAGGAAAGAAGAAGATACCACAGAGCTAACCTGGGAGTGAAGGGTGAGTTGAGAATTGATTTTTATGCCTAGTGTTTTGACAGAGGAAGAGGGGCCAAGGGAGGGGGGCCCCTCTCCTGAGTTGGCTGAGATGTGTTCGCACATTGCCCTGTGTTGTATGCTGGCTAAAAGTAAATATAAGTATACAATACATTCAATATTTGTAGACTTAAAAGGTCTTGGCTAATGGAGGGCTAGAAAAGGGTTACATTGTAAGCCATAATAACCACAAAGGTGCTTAAGTAAGCTACTGTAACAGAGAGAGTGTGGTAAGGCTAAAGTTACAGTCACTTGCAAGTGTTGAATTGTTGAAACAAGTGGCCATCTCTGCTCCTGGGCAGATCGAGAATGGCGACCTCCTGAAGAGGTGAAGATTAGACGTATGGGTATAGAAAGCAGGATACTGCTAAACTCGACAAGTCTGGATTTCACGAATTCACAAATCAAATACGGAAAGCACAAACAATTTTCAATTAGCGCAGAGGGTTGTGGGCAGCAAAAAGCCACACATTTCCAACAGTTGAAATTCAGTCTATACCTGCCATCAAGTAAGCAGACCAGGCAGCGGTATGAGATGCGATGTATACAGTATATGAAAGCACGCCGCATCCTAGGCACTTGTGTTACTTTGAAGGGTCAGGTGTCACAGGTCGTGAATTAAACTGACTGGGCACTTTACATTTTCATTGAGATGAGTACTACTGTGACATTCACTGTTTGCCCCTGACCCAAACCCGCTCTCCAGAATGAGGTGTCTTACACCTTGATCCTCCACCTTGCAGTGTGACGTGCGGGAGTTAGCAATCTAAAGCCGCCATGCCAATGTGCCAATTGGGGTGGGAGGTTGTCATACAGTACCCTCCAGATTTATGTATCTGGTTCTCTCGACCTGTACCACAGAGTCTTGTATGCCCACCAGCAACCCAACAGTCTGCTACCAGGGTGTCTGTGCCCACCTTTGATGTGTTCTCCCCTGTAATGTCCAGGAACTCGCACTCCTTGTCACTTGGTCTTCTGATCCCAGCCCGCAAGAAAGGATTCTCGAGTATGCTGCATCTAGCACCCTTCCTTCGTGCCACTAACAGAGACGTACCGAATGCACATATCTCTGCATTTCAAAACAGACTCCTCCAATCCTGTTGCCCACGATGACGTGCCGTATACCCCCTAGCCGCCTTCTCCTTATGGTTCACCGCCCCAGCCCTACGGTCCTAGGTTGCAGTCCTCTGACTACGATAGCAGGGTAGTACTGCTTGCTACCTCCCCCTCCCCCTTTGTGGTGTCGATATGTACACTTGGGCCTCTTTCCCGGCGTGCCTGATACCCTCAAGGAAGGCGGGCCGTCTTGCCCAGAGTGAGTGGGAGCTGCTAACCCTCCCTTCTAGCCCCCCTCAGTATACGACGATCTACCGCACTCACAGTAGGGTGTCTGAGCGGCGGCGGTAGCACAGGGTCTCTCTGCACGGGCTACCAAGACTCTGGCGTCATAGATAGGGCTGCCCGCGACGGCGCCTGATTCGGAGAAGCACAAAGGAGGGGGCACGGAGGGGGTTATGGAAGGGGGGTCAGATAAATCGAACGGGAAAAGAACCGAATTGAAGGTTAGACACATGAACTGAAAGGGGAGAGGGGAACGGGGGTGGGGAGGGGTAACCCACGAAGGGCTATTAACGGGATGGGGGTCCCAGAGGTGGTAGTGTGGGGAGGGGTCTCCGGGTATGGGTGGAACTGCTGACTAGAGAGGGTGTCGAAGCAACACTGGTGGAAAGGGAGGAGTCTTTGAGGGCACACTAAAAGCAAGGTGGGGAGAAGGGAGCACACAGAAGGAAGCCAACTAATCAGACGAGTAAGGGCAGCGGGAGTCTTAGAAGCGGTTAGAAACCACAAGCGTTCGCCAGGCAGCGACGGTTTATTTTTGCACCACGCTTTCAAAAGTTAAAGCGAGATGCAAAAATAAACACGCGGCGGAGCTTGTCTTTATGGGGCCATGTGTTTGAAACACATGGCCCCATAAAGATGAGAAGCCTTTTGCGGCCCATGGAAAAGCAGGCGAGCCCGTCCAAGTGGGCCGTCTGAAAAAGCCAAAGGGAGGCAACATGGAAAGCTCTTTTCCAATGGCTGGCCACCGTTTGGCATAAACGGTGACGCCAGCCAATGGAAAAGAGGGGCGGGGCTTAAAGCCCTTTACTGAAGCTGCTTAAAAACGTTAAATCTCTCCGGCTGCGCATGTGTGCAGTCATGCTAGGCGAGACCTAAAAAGGAAGTAACAAGAAGAAATAAATGTATTTCTCCTCGTTAAGCCTAGGTCTAGGAGGTGCACGATTTTGGTGCAATCCCAGGTTTACTGATTTTAGTTAATCTGGGATTGCATCAAAATCCATGGAGGGATGCATGCGAACGCCTATGCTCCAACCATAGAACGCCTCCCTGATGCAAAGTAACTTTAGGCAGCGTTATGTGCTGCCTCGTGTTACTTTGTATTTACTAAATGACACAAAGCCACATAAAGTGGCTTTGCGTGGCTTAGTAAATCCCAGGTAAGGACTTGTGTTGCCTTGCGATGACTTGAATCATGCAAGGACAATGTAAGTCCTTAGTAAATCTTTGAGCACTTTGTATGAGTAAACCAAAATTACTGTTGGTGTTTTATTAAAGCTGCAATGCTTTGTTCATGCTCTCATGAAAGGACCCAATCTATACCAACTTAACTACAGCCATAAAAAGTGTCCCAAAGACAGCTTATTGTTTTTATAAAAAGTATATTACTAAGGTCTGTTGAAAAGGTAGTGATCTTTGGAGTGTCTCAATCACCCCCATTCTCCCCTTCATACGACTTCCATCTGCAGTCACTCACTATGTTAGACACTTGGGCTATTTTTCTCCCCACATCTTTCTGAAATTCTCCATATGCATATCTCACACATTAATTCCTTCCTCTTCATCACTCTTTTCACTCTGTCTTTCTGCCTGTACTTCCTTGTGTCACCTGCTTCAACATGTTTATTTCACACACACTCTCTCTCTCTCTCTCTCTCTCTCTCTCTCTCTCTCGCTCTCTCTCTCTAATTACCTGTAAACTCAGGATTTACTTTGGTGCTGGCAATATTGGGATAGCTGTGTAACTCTTTCACATACTTTCAATGATTTATGGTAATTCAATGTGCCACATATGTGACCATCAATCGTTGTGGTCAACAGTGAGCAGATCAGGAATTGGATACAAAGGCAAACTTGACCAACAACATGAGGAATGTCGCTGCTTGGATGAAAAACAACTGCCTCCAGCTCAACAAAGACAAAACCAACGTCTTCTGCAACAACCACTTCCCCTGGGATGCCAATTGGTGGCCCTCCAAACCTGCCCCTCCACCCACCCCTGCTGACCATGCCTAGCACCTTAGGATCATCCTGGACACCAAACTCTCCATGAGCAGAAAGGTCAATGCCATCTTCTCATCATGCTTCCACATCATGCGAATGCTATGCAAGATTTTCAAGTGGATCCCACTGAACACCCAGGCTCTTATCACAAGTAGACTTGATTAATGAAACACTCTCTATGTCGGAATCCCAGCCCACGTCCTACGTCAACTCCAAACCATCCACAATGCCGCCACCTGACTCATCCTGAACATCCTGTGAAATAACCTCAACTCTTCACACCCCAACAATCCCCACTGGCTCCCAGTCCAGGAAAGATGTAACTTCAAGGTACTTACCCACGTCTACAAAGCTCTCCTCAACACCGATCCTGCTTAGCTCAACCATCGCATCAACTTTTACCAACCCAACTGATACCTTTGATCTGCGTCCCAAGCAAGAGCACACCTCCCTTGCATCAAGAAGACCAGAAAAGGGATGACGCGCCAGTGCATACTTTGCAGCCAAGACCTGGAACGACATCCTGATACATCTCAGAACTTCCCCCTCCCACATGGACTGCCAAAGGAATCTCAAGACATGGCTTATCCAGACAAAATAGGCACAATCTACTCCTCCCCCATCCCATCAGGCCTGTCCTACTCAGTGCCTGGATACCCTCACGGGTGATTAGACGCACTCTACAAATTCACATTACATATCATAATATAGTCTTAACACCTTCATGACTCATGAACAGGCACTGTGAGAAACTGTCACTGAATTCAACCTCAAATCCCAATCATGCCCACCACCCTGTTTTTGCAGTTGACACTCCAAGTGTGGCGGGTATAGCCAGATGTGGGTCCCATGCTCATTGTGACATAGGACTCAAGCTATACCTCATTGACGAGACTTACATAAGTTGGAAACGGTGTGGGGTTGCTTGTGTTCCCATCTGGAGGGGACCTGGGCTGGCAGCTTGGGATGGACCGTTACTTTTAGAGCACAGCTGTTACTATTGGAGCAGGACTGAGACTGATTTGCATAAATTAGGTCTCTATCTAGAATGGCACAGTGGACAAAACACAGTGGTCTGTAATGCGGCCCCTAAGGATTGCCAGTGGCTGAGATTAAGTTGAGCATTCCTTCCAGTGCCTTGTTGTTTTTGTGATTGATGCTCTAAGTGTAACTGATATGCCCAGACGTGGGTCCCAGGCTCACTGTGCAATAGGACTCAAGCTATACCTCACTTACAAGACCTAAGTAGAAACTGTTCTGGGGTTGCTTGTAGGGTGCCTGGCCTGGCAGTTTAAGCTGGACCATTCCTATTGGAGAAGAACCAAGACTCATTTGAATAAGGCGGGTCTATGTCTAGAATGGCACAATGGGCAAAAAATGATGGTCTGGAATGTGGCCCGAGTGATCACTGGAGGCTGAGATGAAGTCAAGTATTGCTTTAATCACCTTTTTGCTTTTGATCTTCTATACGTGGCAGCCCAGTTGGGGGTGTGAGCAAACTGCGGTGGTTTTTCAGGGTTGGTAAGCTGCCAGGACCCTGCCTGGCCAGGAAAGAGATGCTCATGATGGTCATACGTGCTGCAATGTATGACAAACCATGCTGTACAGAGGGTTTTGACATGGGGAAGCTCGACTGTTAAATTGTAATAAACAAGCTGGGCCCAGAGGCGGTGTCCATGGCTATTATAGTTACTTCTTCTCTGAGCCCAGCTCACACTACCTTGGGCACACTTAAGAGATTAATCAGTATTGGCTGTATACACATGCAGCAAATGTGTATACAACAAAATGCCTCAAGCAATGCACCAGGAGAGCTAAATACAATGTGTGGCAATGCATTTTGGTGTGGTGATCCAGGAATACATGTTAAAATGCAGTAGTCTAACCCAGGATGCTTGTCACTTGGCAGGGCTAGTAAACCCTTAGCTGCTTGCAGACTGAGACGGTCTTTACACTAGGGAGCAAGCCTCTACTGGAATTCCATTCCCCTCAATTTAAAAATTGCGACAAACCTGAGAGACATCAAAATAGTCTTAAAACACCGTCTCCTTCAATTTGAAGAATCCCCCAGTGTGTATCAAGTTCACCCACTGCCCTCTGGTGCAACATTACCAGTATAGCTCCTCTAATAATATTGACATCATTCCATATATTCTTTCCCAAAATGTACATCACTAGTTACTTTGTGTTGTTTAAAAAATTCTCTGTTAGATCTACCAAACAGCTTTGTGTCATGTTTGCCACATGCAATCTTGGCGATCTTAACCCATACTTCTAATAGAAAAAGTGAGGATGAGATTTTTAAAAATGTTTGTTAAAAATATTGGATTTGCTCCCCAAAAAACTTCTGTAGGTGGCGTAGGTCCAGCTAGTACTCAGCAATAGTAGTAATAAACATAAGCATTGACAAAGCCAATAGGTCTCGGCTTTACAAGGCAGAGCTATTCGTTTGGTCATACGTTCGCTCTTAAGCTTTATTTCGATTTGTAAAAACGAGTCATAAAAGCCTCACAATATTACAGATAGTTCATTTAAACATTCAAGTTCATATATCAAAACTCATTATTTAAAGCACTAAACAAATTTTATAAACCAATAAAATTATACGTAAAATAGTTTTAGACCATGATTAAAGACTAGGTAGATATCCAAAATTTAAAAACGAAATACTCTCCGATTAATTCATTATGTTTCCCATAACATTCAAAGCGTCTCTAACAAATTGGTCAGATCACACAGGTACTTAAAAGCCTGCCGATATTAAATAATTCTTGCAGCTAAAAAAAGAGGTCTAAGAGGAAACTTCCTGGGGCTGAATAAAACCTGCAGAAAAGTATAACATTTTGGGTGGACTGGACAGACCGCTTATCACACGGGCATTTCTGCTTAATCGTACCCCATCCCTCTTTCCGTGGGAATGCGATTTTGCGATGAAAGATTAAAAGGCGGAACCGTGTCAAAAGATACCTATGGTGGGTGTTTTTAATTAGGGTCAGGTAAACTTACATCCAGTCCCCTCATTTAGGTCCACATAGTGTCCTACCGAGACCTTATCTTGTCTATGTGGGTTCTTTTTTCTCTACATGCTTTGAGCACTAACTCCCTTAGGTCTCTTTTGGGATAATTAACAATATCCTCCAGGAATGACCAAAGGTCCCGTCCTTCCTGCCCCCGGTCTCATAGGGATTTTTAAAAATAAAATGTAACCTTGGGATTCTGTTTGCCTGATCTAAGCCCATACAGTCTCATATAAGGTCTCTGGTAAATTGGGTCTGCGGTTTACTCCATATAGAGTGCCACAACTGCAATGGTTTGCTTTCTAGGATATCAGAAAGATAATCAATGCCTAGCTCATAATAGACATTGGGGTCTGCGGTGGAGGGTGGCACAGCCAACAGGCTTTTTAAGAACTTATTTTCCTGTTTTTGCTGGGGACCGTTGTCCCCCATTCCCCAGATCCCTGCCGCGTAAGACGCTGTGGCAATGATTTTTGCGTTGTCAAGTTTCAACATCTCCGCAATGGGTTTAATGCCTAACTTGGAAGCAAACTTGCCCGTGGCTTCAATGTTCCTGTTTGAGGCACTGATTTGTTTGTGGGGTTTCCAATCTAGATCAGACGAGAACTGGATCCCGAGATAACTAAAAACATAAGTGCTTTGTAGTTTCTCACGCTCGATGTAAAAAGAGCTTGGTTTGACCCATGGTCGACCACAATTCATGATAAACATTTTGGCGACATTTATTTTCACCCCCTTTCCTGTCATATATTCCATATAGCAATTAAGCAGAGCCTACAGGCTATTGGGAGTGAGTGCCAATACAGCCGCATCATTGGCATACAGCAGGATTGGGATTTGATGTCTCCCAATCCGGGGTGGGTGGAATCTACACCTAGGGCCTACAGTGATTTTCTTTCATTCCCGTTGAGATAGAGGGATAAGAGGTAGGGTGCCAGCATGTACCCCATCCAATTTCAAAGGGTGGAGTTAATTCCCCTTTGACCCTGAAGCGCACCTTGGCTGATAGGTTTCTATATAGGTGGGCCCTAAAACTAGACTCTCCCCAGTAGTTTGGCTGAAGAGTCGAGTAGAGAGATCTGGCGAAAGCATTTGGGATCGTCCCTTGATTCCTTTTTGAATGTCAGTGAGGTAAACCAAGAGGGGAAAACATATCCTGCTCCCACTGTATTGAATACCTTCAGTGGTGTAACGATAATTGAGGGGGCCCACCTGCAAGGTATGTGGAGGGGCCCCCTCCGGACTCTATCAAGAGCTCTCCAGCTGAAGTGCAGTGCTGAGGGGGCCCCCTGGAGCTAGGCGGCCCCTGCACTGCGGGGGACGCGGGGGCCTGTGTACCGCCCCTCAATACCTTAATTAAAAGTGGAGCCCACAGGTCAGGAAATGGCTTGTAGGTATCCATTGGTACTCCATCCGGGCCGGGGGCCTTACCACTGGGGACCTTCAGCACTCATTCATGGGTAAATTCCAAAACTGATAATACTTCCCCATCCTCCAAATCTGGGGGTCCCTCTTCTGGGTTAGGGTGTTAAAATAATGCCCCAAAATGGTCAGCCCATTGAGTTGGAGTTATCCAATTGGTTAATGATTCTTTGCATTGTCATAAGTTAGTGCCAAAATATTCACCAGTGCATGTGGCCATCTTGGAATGGGTTTTCAATTAAAGAATTGCCTTTCCAAAATGGCCACAAATGCGCATAGATGTTTTATGACGTCCCGTGACCAATTTGTCATTTTTATTTTACCGTTCAAACATGACTGAAAGCAATTTTTAAAAACTAAATTAAGAGTAAAGAAAGTGTGTGGGAGCGCAAAAAGACAGTAAACTGCCCAGCAGCACTTTAAGGGCCCTCATAAAAAACATAAAAAGAGAAATGTTGATAACAGATATTAAAAAAAAATTACAAATATGTAATACATGTAAATATTTTTTAATGTAAAAACATTAAAAAAAACTTTTTCTTAAAAGTAGCAGCAGGATGGAGATTGGACTAGGAAGCACCATACAGTCATGGATGAGCAGAAGAGGGTAAATAATAGGAATTATTTGTGGGTACTAGATCATTAAAATAGTAATGAGGTAGCAACTGGGGCTTGGGTGAGAGTTAAAATGCATAAACAGACAGCGGAGCAGAGACACAACAGGAACAAAGAAACACATATACTCCCATGAAGTGCTGAAAGGATATTTGTTTTTAAAAGGACTCCCTCTAGCAGAGGAAGAATACAGTTCATTCATTCATAACATTGTGAGCCCAAACTGCTCGTGAGTGGGACAAACATAAGAATAGGAAGCAAAGCCATCCAATCATTAGCAAGGGACTCAACTAAATCCCACTCTAAGTAAATGTAATGCATTAGAAACAATAGATCTCCAACAGACAGCTCAAGCTAGCCAAAACCTAATAATTGCATTCCAGTGGTAACCTAACATAATGTCCTTTCATGTACATGCAAAAGAGCATAAGGACCCTTAAGACCATCGTAACTGTTCTCCTTTCACATGCATTACTTAATGTTGTATGGTATATGTATCCCTAGTCCCTAAGAGTATTTCTTTTCCCCAGATGTTGCATGTGTTAAATGTTGCTTTTCTTGCAAAGTTTGAATCTAGTCTACCACATACTGTCAATTGATAGCCTCCAGATATGCCTGTTTGAGTTTAGGGCATGGAGGCCTATTCATGACAAGGCACAATTGACTTGGAGTAGAAGTTGCATTCACTGTGAGTTTCTAACGCTGCCTGGCAGTGGGTCAATACGGTGTTCACCCTGCCTGCTCATGGGAGCATGCAGAGCGATGACCACATACATATATGCCAACTAGTGTTTACCATTTCTGAGGGAAATGTGTCAAGAAGGAAGAAAGCTGTTACAAAATTGACAGTGACATAGGAAAATAAAATGCAGTGTTCAAGTGTGTGTGTGCGAATTTGGGGGGTTGTGTGTGCATGCGTGCATGTGTGTAAGCGGAAGATAAAGTAGGAGACATGCAGATGGAGAGATTTCAAAAGGAGAGAAGTGGGTAGAAAAAGAGCTTAAGTGAGGGAGAGATGGCAGTGGGAGGTGATAGTTCGTGGATAATCAGAATCACAGCCCTCAACCACAGACCTTTGTAGTGTTTAATTGACAATCTTGGGGCAGCTTTACAAGCCCCTTGCGCCACTTTTGCGTCACTTTTACCATGGGAAAAGTGACGTAAAAATGGCGCAAGGGGCTTGTAAATCTGCCCCCTCATATTTTAAGAATCCTGTCTTTTCAGAATCGATACCTTTTTAATTCTAATTATGCACAACAATATTATTGTTCTTATTGATTTGTCTGATATTGAATAAAATAAAAAATCTGTGCTAACTCGCATTGTCATTGCCAAAAGATTCGACTTATTTTAGATGTATGTTTGTTGTGTAAGGTCAGGTGGCACACTGTTTTCAGTAATGTAGTGCACATGTTTTAGACCGCACACTTAATTACAATGACTATGCGTCTTGTAAAGCATTCCTAGGTATGTTTCTTTGGCCACGTTCCTTTCAGAGGCCCACTCCCAACATTTTTCATCCCACTTCAAGCACTGCTCAAGTCTAACAGATGGAATGGGGACACTTGGCAGTAAGTTCTGTACGGCTATACAAACCTAGAATGCAAAATATAATTAATACATTTAAGAAGACATAATAACTGACCCAAGGCTTTCAGTCTGATATGTGTATAATTGTACTGTATTGTAACTGTATTTATATAGCGCTTACTACACCTGTTGAGGGGTCAAAACGCTTTTTCGGCGAGTAGCACGCTACTCCAGAACCCATAAAGGATTACTGGTGAATCAGTATAGTGAAATATGAAAGTAATTTTAGTGGTGGATATGTTAGTCAGGTTTTTGGATTGAGAAGGATAGTGGAGGGATAGAAGAGGGAGAAAGCTGTGCATATATAATGTGGCAACAACTGAATATCTCCAAATCAAACTGCAGCGTTCTGTGTCTACCCATAGTTTCATCTGTGTTCTTCTCCCCGCCTCTCTCCAGAGTCATCCGCTAATGAGTCGGTGCACCTGTTTGACTGGTCTCCAGATCTGGCCTCGTCCCTTAGCCAGTTATACGACAGTCGCCGGGACTGCGACTTCCCCATCACTGTGGTGGGGAAAGAGAGTGCATCACAGTCCGAGGAGCTGTGTGCCCACAGCCTCATCCTGTCGCTGAACAGCGAGGCAGCGTCCCTCCTTAGGCATGGCGGAAACACTTTGACGGTCCTAGTGGATGAGGAGTGCTTGCCCTACGTGGACTCGTTCATCAGGTAAGAACCATTCCTGTCCTTCAGGATGACACGCTTCCTCCTTCCACATGCCCTCGTTTCAGGTTAACCGTCCCAGAGTTAAACACAACGTGGCGAAGTTTGTGTTACCCAAACACTTTATGCCACCAAGAGGTAGGGCATAACCATATTTGACATCTAGAGCACCACATCATGGGAACTACAAAGAGACAACAAATGCTTTCTATAAGTAAACTAAAGTGAACTGCCGGGAAGAGTTTATGGGGTAGAATCAGACTCAAGTATAAACAAGTAGCAGCATCTTATAATTGGCCATTCAGTAAGTTACAAGATTAGTGAAGAAAAGGCCACCTCTTTATCCACTGTAAAAAGGTCATCCAATGACACGATTAACGCTGCCACATAAGGACAATGATGACCAAATATTCCCTCCCCCTCCCCGTTAAAACAATCTATCATTTTAGGGCTCTTCTTAATGACTTCAAATTTTGTGAGACAAGAAAAAAGAGGTAGATCGAAAAGTTGCAGCCAAGTGTTCTTAACTTCTGGGATCATAGTAGTATTCATGCCTGTCATTGTTTAGTACCTGCCTGCTACTACAGAGCTATCACATGCGAAGGAGCTGTCCTACTTGAATTGCAATGTTGCTCTTACATGGGGAGCAAAGCAATCCTGCACATGTATGTATGTACGTATGTTTGTATGTAGATATGTTTTAAAACTTCTAAAGCACAAAAATAACTGGCTACCAACAGAGCGCTGTATAGGGCGTTAGCCTCGGTGGGGATACATGGGAGGGAGGAGACACAGAGAGGAGAAAGAGCCAGTGGAAGGGTTGAGAAGTCAGCCCATCTGTGGTAGAGTTCCTTGAAGAATTGAGTCTTCAGTTTTTCCTGAATTGTAGGAGGGATGGACCTGCTCTGATATCAGAGGGAATGTTGTCTCATATCCTGAGGGCATAAACTGAGAAGGCTTGTTTTTCTGTCTTCTCCATCCAGCTATGTTTAGTCTCTAATCTGGCAATGCCGAAGACACTAGGGCCAGATGGACAAAGCTTTTTTGAGGTCGCAAACAGCCCGATTCCCAGAATAGGACAGTTTGCTACCACAATAAAAGCATTTTTTAATGTACCAAGGTCCAATTTGTGATTTGGTAACCTATTACCAAATCGCAAATTCGGTTTGCGATTCAGTATTAAGAAGGGGCGTGTTAAGGGCATCCCTTCCTAATACCGAATCACAATGGCATGTGTGAATGTTTTGCAACCAAAATGCGGTTCCAAATCGTTCTTATTTTACCACCTACTTCAAGTAGGTGGCAAACCATTCGCAATTTGGAATGTATGTAAAAACATTTTTAAAAGCAGGCAGTGGTCCCATGGACCACTGCCTGCTCTTAAAAAATGAAAAGAAAACTCTTCATTTTTCTTTTTGAAACGCATTTCGTTTTCCTTTAAGGAAAACCAGCTGCATTGAAAAAAACAATGCTTTATTGTAAATCAATAACAGACATAGTGGTCTGCTGACTCCAGCAGGCCACCATCCCCGGGATTTTTGTGATTCCCAATGGGTTACAAATCAAAACCTATCTCATAAATATGAATGAGGTAGGTCTATTTGCGACCCACTGGGAATCGCAAAATGTGTCAGAGACACTTTTGTGCATGAGTGTTTGCAATTACCCTATAGCGAATCGCAAAAACTCTCTATTTGGTATTTGCAGACCATACCCTACATACCATACATTTGGCCCGTAGCCTGGTGTTGACCTTCTTATATTATTAAAAAGTTAGACAGAGGTCATGGTGTAGAGGGCCTTGTAATCTTGACGTTTACCTAAGCTTGCAGGGGGAGCCAGTGTAGATTCTTTAGCGATCTTGTTGGATTTCTCAAAGATCAATGTTGCTGCAGAAAGTTTACCTTTCAGAGGAGTGAGGATAGTCTCAGGGATGCTGTTGAGCAGAGCTTTGCATCTGTCAAGGTAGTAAAGGACATGTGCATGAAATGTAATTCTAAATTCTTCTACTAGGAGAAAAGGTTTTATTGTTTCAGGAGAGGGAGCTGGAACCAGGCTGTTTTGTTTTTCTCAACAATGTGTTCTATGAGTGAGAGGTTCAAGTAGAGGGCGAATCACAGGGATCTGGCCTGTTTTGTCGCATGTGGTGTGGAGCCCGTTAGGTTTAAGTTGGAAAGCCATGATTGAATAAGTGAATTTTGGTGTTGGTAAACAGAAGGAATTCAGTCATGTTGGGGTTTAGCATTACATGGTTTGTTGGCATCCAGGTTTGGATGTGTTGAAGGCAGGCTTTTGTGTCTCTGTATGTCGTTCGATGAGGAGATTTTGAGATAGAGTTGATTGTCATTAGCATACCAGTGGGTCTTGATGATACTGTCTGCAAGGATGACTCCAAAGGAGTTCCAAATGAAAGGTGAAAATGATTGGTACAGGGTGGCAAACAGGGGGACTCTGCAGATGACCCGGGACAGTCCAGGATCTGAAAGTTTCTATCTGATAAAGCTTTTTTTTATATGAATGTCTTTATTGATATTCTGGAGAGCATGATTTGGATTGCATTCAGTCTTTGCCTATGAATATCTTAGCTCCTCACAGCCAGAACTGCAGACGACTTATAACAAATGAAGTCTCAGTCCACAGTGTTCATAAATGCTGACATATTTTCACTGTGCCGTTGGGATAATGTGTCAGAGGCATGGCTAGTCTCTAGGTATCATTGCTGAGGTAGAACATTGTAAGATTGTGCCAGTAAATTCCAGCCTAGTTTTCAGGATGTAGATCAATGCAGGATGGTTGGCAATAGTGGCAAAGTTAAACAAAAGACCTGTAGCTTTTCACTGCAGTGTAAAATTGTCCCCACTGTTGTCAGGGTCAGCCATTGAGCGGGCTCTGCTTGAAAGCAATCCCGAATCCTATCCTACATGCAAGTCCCATTCCCCGCCCCCTGTTCGTGCATGGTGCCCTGCCACATTACCCCTTCAGCTTTCACCACGTTGCCACCCGTCTACATTTAAACAGCTGAGCATTCGGGCACACATTGATCACAATTCCTATAACACCAGCTTCCTTCACAAAACACTCAGTTCCCCCTCCCTCCCCATGCCCTGTCCCCGACCTATGCGGTCTTCCAGCCAAATGATGTCTCCACGCTTCACCTGCAGGACATCCTGCAGCTCGAAAATAACCTACTTGTACATGCCAGGAAACTTTGTTTCTATGATTTAGGACAACTTTGCCTAACTGCTCCAAAGCATTTTCCATAAATTCAGCCAACTTCACACCATCAACGGCAGCATTGCAGCCAATCTCACTAAATTGTGTTTTTCAGCAAAGAATCAGCATCTTTGAAATTTAACGTGCCTATACTTCTCTATTGTTCCTATAGGTATCTCTACACCAGAAGCATTGAAATCACACTGTCTTCGGTCAAGTGTTTCCACAAAATAGCCTCTAACTACAGAGCGACTAAACTGCAGCAGTTCTGTGCCAAGCTCTTCTCTCTTGTCATTCCAGAAGACCCCACGTTCCGTGCCCAGCTGGATCTATACAACTACGCCCTCGCTAGCCAAGACCCCCAGTTAGCAGAGCTCTGCCTGCAGTTCCTTGCCTGGAACTGTGAAGCATTCATTGAATCCGTGGCCTGGTTGGATCTCAGCCGGGAGCAGCTCGGAGCACTGCTTGTGAGGTCCGATATAGTGGTGCGGGATGAGCTCTCCCTACTTAGAGCCCTGGAAAGGTGGAAGGCTTTACACCGCCTCGATCAACATCTGATTGAAGAGATTCGCTTCCCCATGATACAACCTGAGGACCTTTTTCAGCTTCAGTTCAACTTGTCATTTTACAGTGATTTTGAGGCCCTCTTACAGGGCCGAGTACTAGAGGCTCTAAAGTTCCATACGGTCTCATTCCAAACCATGGCCCAACACGTGAACCTGACCGAGGCCCCTTTCACCCCCAGGATCTATACCACTCCTGGTTGGACTTTCCAGATGAACAGCAAAGACTACAACTATTACTACGGGGTGTATCAATCATTCCAGACCCCCACTCACCCCAGCTTCCTCTTTAGGTCACAGCTTATGTCTTGGAATGCTGGCTTTCACCCTTCCAGTCAGAGCTGCAGAAACTATGGCTTTAACTGCCCTGAGGGCTCGTTTCCTCTTCTGAGTCTCATCAATGCCTATGCCACAGACCCCTCCATAAGGTATGAGAATAAAGCTCTCATGCGTTGCCAGGGTGATGTCATTACTGAAGTCCAGGACTTCAAGGACAGACTGGTTGTGGTGCCCAATGGGGAAAATGGCTCCCTCTTCCCCTGTCCCTCTGGCTATTCCCAGTTCATACTGGTTATCCGTCCTATGTACACAGTCCTACCAGACACCATTGTATAGGGCCACCCACTGGGCAGCCTTAAGTTGAATTCCTATTGCTGATGAGATAGAGCCATAATGATGAGTTCTGTTAGTCAATGCATATGTGGAGGCGTGAAAAGTCGTGCTCCTGATATCAGCCAAACATAGGACTAAGGAAATAATGAATCCTTCTTTTTTTTAAATTATACAAGTCTCAGGGATAAATTAATTCTTTTTTTTCTCAGGCAGAGAGAGGGAATGATGGGGCTTATGTTTAGTGTGAATAGAGGTGTACGTGAATAAAGATATTCACAGTAAGTTTAATATAGAGGCGTGTGCTATATATAGGGCGTAGGTACTTGCAAACATTTCCCTAGGGACCACAAAATTTGGTCTGTTGTGTGCCCGAGAGCTTCACTGATGCTAGCGAGGTAGGGGGTATGGTGGGCGTTGGGGAAGCAAAGCATGTACATGGCGTGGTCAGTGAGTCATGGAGTTATTTTGAGGGTTTTATTCCATACTACCTTCTAAATAATGCCCTAGTCTCTATAAGAGTCATAGAGTTAACATTACTCTGTTAAGCGGTATCTGAATCGCTATCCCTCTACAAGCCTTCTTTACTTGCTATCATTACCTCGGGAAAGTCAAGTTTAAAAAAAGAAGTGACTTCATTATTGAATTGGAATGAAATAGAAATGCATGATGTGAAAGCAAAAAACCTACAATCAGATCCGGCTTCCTGACTTGACCAAATTGTGCAATCCTAGACAATTGTTTTATTTCACTTTGCCTCCTTTTTCTTCATTTCACATGTAAGAGCAACTTGAAATATGTGTTTCCGGGATATACACTGTACAAAACGTTCTATTGTAATTGATTTAATAAACTATAATGTTCCCAATGTATATTGAAAACCCAGGCCACTCAAAGAGTTAGACGTGACAACTGACTTGCCTCTTAGTTCACTATTGGCATTGTTGTCAGGGTGGGAGGAGGCATGAATGTTTCTACGTTCTTTTTTTTAAACTATCACTTAAAAAAATATACTTCTCAATGCACTGATATAATCTGATGTACTAAAGATGAAACACTTCTGCATGTTAATGAATATACATTTTGAATTTTGAAAAGACTTTGTCATTTTTATACATGTTTGTTGCAAGATGTCTCAAATGAATGCGCTCCTAAAGTGAAGTTTGTTTCTTTTCTCTTACTTCAAGTTATCTTGTGAATAAACGCTTGCCCATTTACTTAACATCTTTCTGAAAGTTAGTGCTTTCTTAAGTAAACAGCAGCCCTGTGCGGTCGTTCAGCAGGGGGCGCATGTGAAGGTTAAGAAGGCCTCATGCGCCACCAGCCGTACTTTGAGTATCACAAACTATAAAGGCTGATTTTCTCTTGTTTTGTACGAGTGACGCCTGAGCCTAACTATAAGGTCTCTGTAACCTTTGTTTTTTTATCAGTGAATTTCTAAGTTTTTTTAATTCCATGTAAACTACAACATCCCTGTAGCCTTTGTTTTTTTCAGTGAATTTCTAAGGTTTTTTAAATGCTAATTCCTAACTATAACATCCATTTAGCCTTTGCTTTTTCTCAATGAATTTCTATGTTTTTTTTAACTAGTAGTCGTGTTTGCAGAGTGGTGGAGAAAGGGGACTGGGCCGCTGACCAGCTCTCAGGAATCCCGCTGTGTAGGACTTACAAGAAGTACTAGGAGGGTTTCTTGGCCCCCAAGGTCCCTCAGGAGTAAAGTGGACTTCAACTCCCAACCAGTAGTGCACCTTGAACCATGTTTGCAGAGTGGTGGAGAAAGGGGGCACGGCCTCAGAAGACCTAGCAACCCCGCTGTGTCCTTGGGGACCAACTACCCCTCCTGTTACCTTTAGTAAGTCCCACACAGCATGATTGCTAAGACCTGGTAGAAGGCCTCGCCCCCTTTTTCTACCACTCTGAAAACGCATCTTCTGGCGCACTACTAGTAGGGGGATGAAGTCCCCTTGGCTCCGGAGGGTCCTTGGGGCCAACTAGTCCTCTTGTTACCTCCAGTAAGACCCACACAGCTGTATTGCTGAGATCTCGCCAGAGGTCACGCCCTCTTTCTCCATCACTCTGCAAAAGCCCCTCCTGGCACACTGCTGCTTGGGGGATGAAGTCCACTTTTTTCCTGAGGCCCTCAGGAGGCAAGGAGACCTTTATTCCCCCACCAGCAGTGTGCCGAGAGGCCCATTTGCAGAGTGGTGGACCATCTTTCAGCAATCCCACTGCAGCCAAGGGGACTTCATCTCCCAACCAGCAGCGTACCTGAAGGCAGGTTTGCAGAGTGGTGGAGAAAGGAGGCGGGGCATCCGGAGAGTTCCCGGCTTTTTCCCCCCCCCTATTTTTTTATGAAGTGGGGCCTCATGGCCCTGGGTTGTTTTGGGTCCCATGTACCCCATCTCCCCTGGCCTGCCCGTTTTTTAATACTTAATGTTTTTCATAAAGGGAGGAGGGCTGTGGCCTCTCCATTGGGAACCACGGGGGAGCCGGAAGGCCCCAGCAGTCCCTGCCGGCTCCCCACCTCCTGCAGGAGCCAGCATTGCTTTGAGACCCAGGGAGCTGCTAACATGCAGCTCCCTGGATCCCAAAGCAATGTCTGTTTCCCTGCTTGCTTCACAGCTGGCAGGGAATCATATACTGCTCTGCTTTCAACATGCAAGAGCATTGTTGCTTTTTCTTGCTTAAAGCAAAGCAGGTTTGTTATGGCTTGCCAGAAGTGGTGCTCCAGCCAAGCCATAGCAAACTGCAATGTCCCGAGGGTGGGCACCCCGGGACATTGATGCATTGGGCCCTGGGGGGTGGAAGTCACCAGGACCATGTATGGCTCCAGGAGGGGGGCAGTGCGGCCCCCTTCCAATGTAATTAATCCCCAGGATGGTGGTGGTCCCCCGGGGAGCCCCCCCCCATGCATTGATATTTCATTATAGCCGCGGGGAGGTGGCAGTTTCCGGGCTGTGGGGGGCCATGTGGCCCCCGCATTTGTCACATTTAGCCCTGGGGAGGTGGCGGTCCCCGTGGCTGGGGGGGCATGCACGCCCCACATCACTTTGCATATCTTTGCCCCGGGAAGGTGGCGGCCCCCGGGGCAGCAGGGAAGGCCATAGGTCCGCTCCCGCATCTAGTTAAAAAAAACTGTGGGCCCCAGGGAGGTGGCAGTCCCCGAGGTAGCAGGGGGGCTGAGCAGGCCCCCACCTTTTGAGTATTTGTTGCCCCAGGGAAGTGCCGGTTTCCAGGGCTGGCACCAGGGATGTGGCGGTCCCCGGGGCTTTCCATAAGCCCAAGAGGGGTGATCATGAGCCCCTTTTCTTCATGCCCCTGGAATTTGGCCGACCGGGGGCATGAAAAAAAGAAGCGTGGAAGCCCACATATCTTTTATTTTTTTATTTTGCTGTGGATCCGCAGATCCACCCATGAGTCCGCAACAAAATTAAAACAAAATCCTTTTAAAATGCGGCGGGGTCTCTGTGGGACCTCCACCCCCCCACCATATCAGAGTATTCCTAATCTGCCCCCTTTTCTTTCTTTTTTCTTTCTTTTCTGGGACTGGGCTTCAAACCGAGTCCCAAGATGGCTGCCAACACTTCCTGGTTGAAGTGTTGGCAGCCAATCAAATTTTAGTAGGATCCACAAGTCCACTGCAAGGACTCGCGTCCCCAGATATCTATATTTTTTCAAATGTAATTTCTCAGAAACTACTGAATGGGTTTACACCAAATCACAAAAAGCACACTTTCGGGACCAAAATCTAGCTCTCTGCAAAATTTGGTGTAATTCCGTTCAGCAGGTCGGCCTGTAGTCCTGTTCAAAAAATGAAAAATCCCCATAGACTTAAAATGGGGAAAACGTGTTTTCGGGCCCCCCTTTTTTCTCGGCCTGCTTGACTAATCACTCATAAACTTTAAACCCAACAGCTGAACCAAAAAGGGGAAGTATTGTGAAATTTTCTTGGAGATTCATTAGGCGGGGTCAAAGTTATTGGCAAAACAACAAACGCTTTTCCTGTGAAAACTTTGTTCCTAACTATAACTACATACTGGTGACTGCCAGTAGGAAATATAGATTAACACCTTTGTCCTCGCCGATAAGGAATCACCAGGACAACTCCCAAACGCGTTTCAGTCGTAGCCTTCTACCTTGACCATGGCTATGGCTGAAACAAATTGGTGAGGCAGCACTGCTTGAATAAATAATACAAGCATACCGGAGTTGTCCTGGTGTTTTCTTATCAGGGGGAACAAAGGTGTTGACATTTTGGGCCCCCGAAGTCCGACCAGGACCGACTCATCATGCTGCCTGACTCGCCAGACTTCTTTGTTGTGATAATTAAAACTTTAGTTGGAACCATGTCTGATCGGTGGGGTTTGAACTGCCCTTCATTGTGTATTGACAGAAGGCAGATGCGGTGTTTGCAAAAAACTGTTTGCTTGAGTCCTGTAGCTCTGGATTATATGTGAGGACTTAATTGTGCGTGTGTGTTTTGCTCTGCATTTTTACTTCCTTTTAGCCTCTGGGAGGGGACCCAAGCAGAAGAATGAAAACCAGAGACTGCAAAGGTCGGGAAACAGGACCCAAGTTTACTTTAAATGAAAGTAAACCGCAGGTGATGTTTTTAAAAGATGCAAGCACATCTACAACACTTTGATATGTGAACATTGCACGTTTGTGAAGTGCGTGCTGCTAATAACACTGAAGTACCGTGGTCGCACATGCATGCAAATTTTATTACAAATAATTTACTAAAATAGAACGGAGAGTGAATAAAAGGAAAAAGCTGACGGGATATGCAGTATGCCTTTGTTAATTCCAGGGGTCCCTTGATGTTTTCAGTTGCTATATTTGTGTTGACGGGTGGGCAGAAGCATCGACGGACGTGGTGTCCGTTTAAGTTAAACGCTGTATTTGTGTGGGAGGGCAGAAGCAGCAACGGGCGCAGAGCCATCATTTTAAAATAAAGTCACCACACTCTGCTCCGTAGTTCAGCCACTGCTCACCTCTCACAAGTTTCTGCAGATCTCGGACAAGCCTATAATTTTGTTTTCTGGAGAGCGCAGAATGCGGGCAGTGTACCCTATGATAAGGGAACATCACACGTGAAGCACGGCCGCACACGTAAATATAATGAAAAAATGCCTTTGGTAAATACAGGTGTAGATTGATGTTTGTACTGGTGCATTTGAGTTGAAGGGTGGGTGGAAGCAATGATGGACGCAAACCAACCATCAAAAAAAGTCACCAGCTCCATAGTGCAGCTCACCTACCACAAACATTTGTTGCTTGCCTCTCATCTCACAAGTTTTATAAGCGGAAGAGTTTGTTTTCTGGAGAGCGTGAAATGTGGGCAGTCCTCATGCAAACAAATATAAAAAAAAGAAATACAATGCCTTTTAGAAGGTTGGGCGGAAACAGCCACAGTTGATGTAAAAAACATGAAAGCAGGCACCGTGCTCAAATAAAGCGAGGCGCACGTCTGCATAAAAGTTAATAAAAAAAACATGAATGCACTAAATTAAAGATATAGGGCCTCATGTAGGTAGCTAAATACCGGTCAGTAACGGCCGAAATTCGGTAAATATCCCGTTACCGACCGGTATTTAGCTATTTCAGATGTAGGAGGCATATTTCAGGATTCGGTAAATCACCGAATCGGTATAATTCCGATTCGGTAAATACCGAATCCTGAAATCATATGTAGGGAGCACTCTAAAGAGTGAACATTAGTTTTAAGAATTCGTTATTTACCACCAAATACAGGTTGGTGATAAATAACGAATACCTTGCAAAACGTAATATTTTGCAGATCTAAGAGTGCCATGTGGCAGACATACATGCCCTTAGGGCATGTGTGTGCGCCACATGTGCACACATGCAAGATTCAGGGGTGCAACAGGGTGTCAATGTGACACCCTGCCACCCTTGAATATGCTCCCCCCATTACCGAATCGGTATTTACCGAATCGGTAATGGTGAATGGCTTCCCATTGATTCCTATGGGCCTCCAGGCCCATAGGAATCAATGGGAAGGTATACCTCATTACCGAATCGGTAAATACCGACTCATAATTACCGAATTTTTCTGATTCGGTAAAATTTACCGAATTATTACCTACATCACATTTACCGATTCATAAATACCGAATCGGTAAAATTCGGTATTTATGAGTCGGAAAATGTGATGCTACCTACATATGGCCCATAGTCCCTAAACTAAACACATAAAGGCCTACAGCGTAAGTAAACTGTAGTTTGCCGGTGCTCCTTGCCAGAAAACAGAAGTGATGCATCGGAGCCCCAACCAATAAGAAGCCAGGACAGAAAAGCAACACAGAAGTGAACCAATGGCAAGCAGCAGCCAGGATTACCCTCCTGAATACTGATTACAGCAGGTCTTGCAGTCAGCGCATGCTCGCTGATGCTCAACCTAAAAAATTACGTGGTCTCTCTCCATTCACCCTCAGTGGAGCACAGAAGGCAATTGTGGTAGGAGGTGACAGGCTCTGTTAATGCACTGGGGAGAATAATAAATGTTAAATGTTGCAGGAAGTGGCTTGTAGCATGATGTACTTACCATTTAAAGAGTTAGGTTGTGACAGAATCAGTGTGGAATAGAAGTGGAAGTGTTATTAACTTAGCTTAATAACCGGAGCACTGCTTATTTGATTGAAACATTATGGTATTGAAACCGTGTCATCTCAGGATAATATATTAAGATGGTGTAATAGTCCACCATTCATCATTGACTAGGCACAATGCACCCACATAAATGCATCAACCAATTCAACAGATCAAGTCAAAAATAAATCGACTAGTCAATCCTGCACCTGCGTACCCTAACCTTTATTTTGTGCCCCACCCTGAAAACACCAGAATGTGGCCGTAGATCATGAATGTTATCTATAAGTAAGCCTCCTCACTTGGCAATGTTGTGCAACATGCAACAGGCTACTACTATCTTCCACAGAACGCCTGGTAAGTACAGAAACACGCCTCCCAGCTACATATGATCAAGGCATCTGAAGTGCGACTGAATGCAAAAACATATTAAATGATGTGTACTTGTCTGCCCTTTTCTAACTTTGTTGAGTTTAGACGTTGGTAGGGTGGAAGAAGATGGGGGAAAGAGCATACCCAGCATCACCTGCAACACAGACATACACAATTTCTTAAAATGTGCCTCTATTACTAATTTACTGCATCAAGTATCCAATGTAAGGGTTATGTTTGTCTACTGTGTTGAAGTAAGTGATGAGTAAGTATGTTTGAGATACTATCCCGCAGATGCACATGGGTGCCCCTGTGATAGATATTATAACTTTCCTATGAGCCACATCACCAAAAACCCCAGCAACCAAACAACATGCAATAAGTGTCTGTTCAAAGTTGAAGTTGAAATGGGTTTCCAGGAGAGGCAGCATAAATATCAGTAAAACAGCCCCTGGCATTGTAGATAGCTTGCACATTGATTGAGAGCTAGAGGCGCATGTTGCGGAAAAGGCTTTCTCTGTGGTGAGGTGTCTGAAGTGCCACATGGGTGCATCAACAGTGCCTAAAACACAAGGGACGTGGGAAAAGGCCTAGAATTCGATTACCACTATCCACAGGTGACTGTGGCATGGCAATAAACTGTTACACTCTTCTGTTGATGCATCTCAGTACCTGCTACAAGCATCAAGACTGGTTAGGTTTTAGCCTGCTTACACTTTCTGACCTGAACCTCTTGAGAGATCAAGTGGATATGAAATAGAGCACAGTCAGCGTTTTGATATGGGCAGGGAGAGTCTGGGAGTGGGCTGTAGATGATGCAAGCACCTTCTCTCAGTCTGCAACCATCATAAGGATCCATTTAGGCAAGAAGTGGCATCTGGCAATTACTGTATCCCAGGCATCTTAAAGATGTTAATCATTTGCGTGTAAACCCTCTATCTCCTCAAAAAAATGGTCCTCAAAATAAGGGACAAAGATTCTAAGACAATTGCGGACATAGTGAAGGCAAAGAAGTTGTTTGGTGTGTGAGTTCATTTCTTTTGTGGTTAGCCTGCACATGATTGGTTAGTGTTTTAATGAGTTTCACCTGGAGATGAATGCTGGACTCCTGAGTCATCACTACCTTCCTCTTCTAATTAGTAAGTGTGGTCCATTTGTTGCAAGCCTTCTTAAAATGTGTTTTAAATATGATCTTTAAAAAAGTATAAAAAGTTAAAAATAATGTACAAATAAAAAAACTATTAAAGCCATACAAAACATTTCCCCATTATTTTCCTTTTCTAATGTTATTTGATGCTTCCATTGATTTTTATGCACATGTGCTGTAGCACCTATCAGTGGCCATCTGTGGTATTTGACTTACTTACTGGCTTGGTGGGAGTACATCTGTGCCTGTTTTGTCCTTATTAGAGCTGTGATCAAATTAGAAGTGTTTTTTGTAAATAGCAATTGTCTTATTCTTTTTCAGGTAAGTTTTTTTCATTTGCACGCCCTTCCTTATGCCCCTCATTCTATTTCTCTAAACCCCTTCCATTTATTAGAAAGTTCCCCCCATTTCCAGCTGCTCTCCTGCCCATTGTCCCTTCCATATCCACTTAAAAATCTCTACCTACATGTGCGGTGTTCTGTGCATGTGTCAGAGATTCCGACACAGAAAATATAACAGAGGCCGACGTCTCCAGCCAAGGCTGTGCACTGTATTTTGTAGTCAGTGAGTAGTACTACTGCAGTACTACTTTATGTACTATAAAATGCAGTTTGTTAATCAGCCTCCTATTGTACAGCTGAATCCTACCAAAACTGGTAGTAGACTTGTAACTTGATGATCAACGTGCACAGGTGACCGTTTGGCAGGCTCTCCCCCCCCCATTTGCCCTACTGTTGCTGGATTTCATACTGGTGTAATGACTCTATGATGCATTGGGCCCTGCTGACCAGGACTCAGTGCATTTACTCTAACCAATGAAAGATATATGTTTAATTGGCTTATCCCCAATTGGCATATATTAATTTACTTATAATTCCATAGTACATGGTACCATAGGGTACCTATGGCTTGTAAGTTGAGTGTCTCTCGTTGACTACAGCACTGGTTGTGCCACCATAACTGTGACAACTTATAATATGATACACAGACAGCTACTGCCGGCTGGAAGAGCAGGTTTTAACCTGCTTATGCGACTTTGCCATTTAAACTTATGGCAAACCCCAAATCTTCATTTTTAATATACATACGTCACCCTTAAGGTAGGCCTAACAAGCTCTACGGCAAGGTGCAGTATATTATAAAGAAAGACATGCTGTACATGTCTGGGCAGTAAAAATCCTGCATTGTCGTTTTTACTGTGGAAATGGTAATAGCTCCAATGGTGAGAAAAGATACACACATTGACAACTCAGAAGTGCTAACTTCTAAATGGCATTACTAAAGTTAGTACTTCAAAGTATCAAAAGAATCAGAGCATTAGAGTCGACTTGTTGCTCAAATCAAATTTAATGTAAAGTAAAACTCTAAACCATGAGTTGTAGTAGATTTCAATGCTTTATTGCATTTGAATGAAAAGCAATGATATATTATTTACACAAAAATTCATATCTCCAGAAACTCCAGTGTATTTTTGTCACTGAGGTGTCTATTTAACAAGAAAAATACAACCTGTTGTTATAAACTGTTGTCAGATTGTTATTGTGTTGGGTTGTCTCCTTATTCAACTGTTTTGGTACTTCTTAATGCTTTGCACTTGTTTCTTTGATAAAGTCTGACTGCTCTCAGTCATGGCTACCCAGGACTAAGTTACAGTTTTACAAATGAACCTGACTGGACTTGATATAGAAATGCATCATTACACAGTAAGGTCACACAACCACATCATATAATAATCCACATTCACATATTGGTGCCTAGTGGTGGGATCCAGAACTCGTGTTTTGCAATAATTATTTGTTCCACAAAATTTCACATTCAAAAAACTTTCACAGTGCCTGAGGCTGACATTTTGCAAGAAATCTTAATCATCTGCTTCAGTCACGGAAGCTTTCCTCCCTTTTAAAAAGACACTCTGAATACATACAGAAACCCTTTTAAAGATTGGTTAAATTACTGAAAACTAATTCTGAGGTGTGTTTTTCGATTCTGTAGATACTGTGACATGAGCAATGGGCATGGCTGTCACATTGCACAACAAGCCTGGATGCCTTCTAGTGGCTTTTTGGGAGAGCTCTGTGTCACTCTGATGGACAACAGGGTTGCTGTACTACTTCTCTTGGACCTCTCAGCTGCCTTCAACACAGTTGACCATGACACTCAATCAATCAATCAATCAGAACATTTGTAAAGCTCACTATTCACCCTTGCGGGTCTCAACGCGCTGGGGTGGGGGGGAGTAATGCTGCTACTGCTACTGCTTGAAAAGCCAGGTCTTGAGTAGTCTTCTGAAGGTTAGTAGGTCCTGGGTCTGCCGTAGGAGGGTGGGGAGGGTGGTCCAGGTCTTGGCAGCGAGGTGGGAGAATGATCTGCCGCCGGAGGTCGCTCTTCGGATGCAGGGGGCGGTGGCGAGGGCGGCGGAGCGGAGCTGGCGGGTGGGGGTGTAGAAGGTGCGTCGTCTGTTGAGGTATGCTGGTCCGGTGTTGTGGAGTGCCTTGTGTGCGTGGGTGAGGAGTTTGAAGGAGATCCTCTTGTTGACGGGAAGCCAGTGCAGGTCTCTCAGGTGGGGTGTGATGTGGCTGCGGCGGGGGATGTCGAGGATCAAGTGTGCAGAGGCATTCTGTATGCGTTGTAATCATTTCAGGAGTTTGGCGAGGCTCCTGTGTAGAGGCCGTTTCCGTAGTCCAACCTGCTGCTGACGAGGGCCTGGGTGACCGTTCTTCTTGTTTCGGTGTGGATCCACCTGTAGATCTTGCAGAGCATGCGGAGGGTGTTGAAGCAGGAGGACGAGATGGCATTAACTTGCTTGGTCATGGAGAGTGTTGAGTCGAGGATGAACCCCAGGTTGCGTGCATGGTCGGTGGGTGTTGGTGCTGCTCCCAGTGCGATGGGCACCAGGAGTCGTCTCAGGCCGAGTGGGTGGAGCCGAGGATGAGGACTTCTGTCTTGTCCGAGTTCAGTTTCAGATGGCTGTTCTTCATTCATTCGGCGACGGCTTTCATTCCTTCGTAGAGGTTGGTTTTGGCGGTGAGTGGGTCCTTGGTGAGGGAGAGGATCGGCTGGGTGTCCTCGGCGTAAGAGATGATGTTGAGGTTGTGAAGTCGGGCGACGTGGGCGAGCGGTGCCATGTAGATGTTGAACAGTGTCGGGCTGAGGGATGATCCTTGGGGTATGCCGCAGATGATCTTGGTGGCTTCGGATGGCAAAGGGGGGAAGCGGACGCTCTGGGTTCTGCCAAAGAGGAAGGAGGTGGTCCATTCCAGTGCCTTGTCTCAGATCCCTGCGTCGTGGAGGTGTGTGCGTAGGGTGCGGTGGCAGACCATGTCGAAGGCTGCTGAAGGATGAGGGCCGTGGTTTCGCCATTGTCCAACAGGGCCCTGATGTCATCGGTGGCAGTGATGAGGGCAGTTTCGGTACTGTGATTGCTGCGGAACCCGGACTGGGAATGGTCCAGGATGCTGTTCTCCTCGAGGTAGCAGGTCAGCTGTCTATTGACGGTCTTCTCGATGACCTTCGCCGGGAACGGGAGCAGGGAGATGGGTCGAAAGTTCTTGAGGTCCTTCGGGTCAGCCATAGGTTTGTTGAGCAGGGCGTTGATCTCGGCGTGTTTTCAGCTCTCCGGGAAGGTCGCAGTCTCGAAGGAGACGTTAATGCCCTTGCGGAGATGAGGTGCGATGGTGGCGCTGGCTTTGTTGATGATGTGATGTGGGCATGGGTCTGACAGAGAGCGGGCGTGGATGGTGTTCATGATTTTGATGGTTTCATCGTCGTTTAAGTTGGTCCAGGTGAGCAGGGGATCGGTGTGGGTGGTGGTCGTGAGGTCGGAGGGCTCGATGGCTGTTGTGGTGGTCAGGTTGTTGAAGCTTTCGTGGATGTCTGCGTTCTTGCAATGGAAGAAGGTGGCAAGGGAGTCGCACGGGTCTTGCGATGGTGGGATGTCGTTGGAGCTGGGTTTGGAGAGTGCCTTAACGATGTTAAAGAGCTCTTTGCTGTTGTGTGTGTTGTTGTCTAAGCGGTCTTTGAAGGAGGCCCTTTTGGCGGATCTGATGAGGTGATGGTGTCTGCGGATGGCGTTCTTGTGGGCTGCGTGACTGTCCGATGTCTGTTCGCGGTGCCATTTCTTCTCTAGTTTTCGGCAGGTTTGCTTGGAGGCCTGGAAGTCCGTGGTGAAACAGCTGGCTTTCTTGTTGGTGTGTCTGTTGGAGGGTTTTTTGATGGGTGCAAGGGTGTTGGCGCAGTCATCGATCCACTGTCTGAGGTTGCGGGCGGCGGTGTTGACGTCGGTGGGGTCGACGGGTGGGCTTCGGGCGAGGGTGGTGTTTAGCTGCTATTTGGTGACTTTGCTCCAGCAGCGGCGAGGGATCTGTTGAGTGCGGTGGTGCGTGGTGGGTTTCCGGAAGGTGAAGTGGATGCAGCGATGGTCGGTCCATTGGAGGTCGGTGGTGTGGCTGAAGGAGACATGGGGGCTTGCGGAGAAGATGGGGTCAAGCATGTGGCCGGCAGAGTGGGTGGGTGTTGTGATGAGCTGACTGAGTCCGAGGTTGGCGAGGTTGTCAATCAGGGTGGTGGAGTTGGTGGTGTTGTTGTTCTCGGGGTGGAAGTTCAGGTCCCCGAGGAGGATGTATTCTGTGGAGGCAAGCGTGTGCATACTGACAAGGTCGGTGATGGAGTCGCTGAACTGTGGCCGTGGTCCGGGGGTCTGTAGACGAGGGTTCCTCTGAGGGTGGTGTTGGGATCGGTGTGGATCTGGAAGTGCAGGTGTTCGGCGGTGCTGAGGGTGTCGTCGGTGCTGGCCGAGACCCTGAGGGTGTTCCTGTGGACAATGGCGATTCCTCCTCCTGTTCTGTTGGTGCGGTCCCTGCGGATGATCTTGTAGCCATCAGGGATGGCTATGGCGATGTCGGGTGCCGAGCAGGAGTTCATCCAGGTCTCAGTCAGGAGGGCGGCGTCTGGGGAGGAGGAGTCAAGTAGGTCCCAGAGTTCGATGGCGTGTTTGCAAGCGGAATGGGTGTAGAGTAGAATGCATCTGAGGTGGTTGCGATCTTTCACGGTAGGTGGATTGGCGGATCGGATGCTGGTGAAGCTGCAGTTCCGGCAGGAGAAGGGTCCTTGGGTGCACTTCGGGGCGGCCCGGAAGCAGGTGTGAGATTGTCCGGTGTTGAGTGCGTGGAAGGTGCTGGCATCGTAGCGGTGACGGGGGTTGTGGCGTTCGCTAATCCAAAGGCTCTACGAACCAGGCATAGAGGGGACTGCCCTCAACTGGATCACATCCTACCTTCAACACAGAACAAATGTCATCCATTCTCCACTTTTTTCATCCAAACCGTACTTCATAAAAGCAGGGGTCCCTCAAGGCTCTCTCATCGCACCCATGCTTTTCAACATCTACATGAAGTAATTTATTACCGGCAATCATCAAGAATTTCAGCTCACAGGCTATAACTATGCAGATGACACACAAATACTTCCTAAACTGGAGATTTGAAACTCACAAATCTTCAGTTGCCTCGGAGCCATTGATCCGTAGATGACATGGAGCCATCTCAAAATAAATGCTTCCAAAACTTAAATACTCACATGTGGCGATTGGAAAAATGATGACCCACTTTGCGCCTGGCCTGATGATCTGGGACCACCTCTTAAAATATCTAAGGAGTAAGAAAGCTGGCAATTACCATGGTCTCCAAGTTATCAGTGAATGCCAAAGCGGACAAATTTGCAAGATTAAGCTTCATTATTATGAAAACTCTGACGCATCTTTCCCCACCTGGGATATCCACATATGGTCCAAGCCACTGTCTCTCTTGTACAGTCTAAACTGGTTGTACGACGGTACAATGCTGGTAAATACATTGCATGCATTTGCCTCACATTTTTTAGCATGCATGTTTTTACTGCGATTATGCATTTACATCGCATGCCAATACCACACATTGTTTTTATATTTAAAAACAATGTATTTGTGGGGGGAGACTCCCACCTCCCCAACTTACCTTAAATTTGTGGTATTGGTATGCGATGTAAATGCATAATTGCGGTAAAAAAAATGTGTGCTAAAAAATGTGTGCTGCTCGCCGAAAAGCGCTTCAACGCCTCGTCAGGGATAGTAAGCGCTATATAAATACAATTATAATACAATACAATACAATATCACACAGTTTATACATTTGAAAACTTAAAAATCTGCCAAATTGACACCTCAACAGAAGTATTTATAATTGTCAATTAAAATTGCTCAGTAGGATCAGAGTTTGAAGGCTCAAAAGTACTGGTTTCAAAAGTTACCAAGCTTTTAAAAATAATTTCAAAAGTTTCAAATAAGTTTAGGAAAAGTTTTAAAACATTTTGCAAAGTTTCCAAAAGTGGTTATGAAAGCCATTAACCTTGGAAATCAGTTTGAATACTCTGTCCACACTCAGGATCACTGAGTTGAGAGGGTTGTGCAAGGACAGAAAGATCAAGCTGGGCTCTTCAGCCAGTAAAGAAGATCATGAGAAGGCCCTTGGGGCCTAGGATGAAGCTCTCAGAGTTCAAGCACTCCTGGAAAGTAAAATTACCCAAGACAGTGGGGAGGAAAATGTTGACATGTGAGTCACTGATGAAGAGGATTTAATAGGATGACAACACTCTGATTCATACCAATCGGCCCAGCCTGCCCTCAATATCTGGCAGTGAGGGGAGCTCAACTTCAGAGAGGGGGGGCAAGAGACCTTGGGGCCCAAGTAAGCCTCCTAGACCTGGAAAAGAGGAGATTGGCCCTCAAGGAAAGGAAGGTCAACTTGGGCATGAAGTCTAATGAGAATGATGGCAGCAGCAGGGACCTGCAGGGGGTTCCCATGACCCAAGATTGCCTAAAGGTATTTCACCTAAGTATGTTGAGAGGGATGACATAGATGAGTGGTCGACATCCTATGAGAGAGCTCTTAGGATGTGGAGGATGGATGAACAACCCTGGGGGTCCTTGTGGGAGCTGATACCAGTGGTGGGGAGAGATGGGCTTCTGAAGCCTGGAGGATGAGGTGGCAGAGTCTTACACCCACATGAAGGCAGCACTTAAAGAGTTGTTTGGTCGACAGAAATTCAGGAACATACACAAGGGAGCAACACAGACATGGGGGGACTTTGTGGATGCTTCACTCAAGACACTGGATGCCTGAATGAAAGGTAAAAAGGTAAAGACATGTGAAGGGCTCTATAATTTGCTGGTTAAAGAGCACATGGTAACTAATTCCAACACATAAGTTACACCGGCATCTGCTTGATTCCAAGATATCCAGCCTCAGAGAATTGGGCATGGTAGAAGATGAATGGGTAAGGACAAGGATGTCCCAGATGAATGATCCCAAGAATAGGGGTTAGGCCAACAGAAGGGAAAGGAGGAGAGTAGTAACTTTACAAATGAGAGTCTCTCAGGGCCTCAGAACCCAAAGGAGGGGGTCAAGGCCCAACGCAGATCTGACAAGCAGAGTAGTGGTTGTGGTTTGAGAAGAAGTTGTCATTTGACTGTCAGCAGCCAGAACACCACAGAGGGGATACTTCTTGTCCGAGAGAAAGGTTACCACTTGAGTATGTAGTTTAGACTTTAGTGAGGAGACCTCAGATGCTGGAGCCTAAAGACATTTAGCTGCGAGAAGGGACTAGATTGGTGAAGGTGTTAGCACACACTCTCAACAGTTCAAGGTTAATGGGATTCCTTCACTTCCTTTACACATCCTCCTCTCCCCGAAAGCTGGTCACCAAGATCTATGCCCTTGCGCTTGCGGCTTCTCCCATCTCTACCGACCAAGCGCATGCTGCATGGAGTGAGGAACTGGGTATTGAACTCTCTCAAGAGGACTGGCTTTATTGCTGCAATCAGACTAAACGTTTATCCCCAAACTACCACCTGCGTCTCATTCACTTTAAGTATCTGCATAGGCTTTACCGAACTCCTGCTCACCTGCACAAAATGGGCCTCATCCCCAGTGATAAATGTCTACGCTGCTCCGCCCCTGCAGCAGACTTCTCCCACCTTGCTTGGCTGTGCCCACAGATTTCAGAATACTGGTGTGAGGTGTGAGCTGTTATCTCTGAGATCACCTCGTCGCCGGTCCAGCCGGACGTTCTGCTTTGCCATCTAGGCTTTGTGAAATTCTGCCCTGATGCTACACACCGCCTGACTGCGATGCTTCTTGTTCTTGCTAGGCGCAGGGTCTCTATGTGCTTGGGTCGCAGGCCTGTACCCAAGGTTAACACCTGGCTTGAGGATGCTTCACATTGTCAGACACTCTTGTCCAGGGCATTAATTGGGAAGAAAAAACTGGGGGATCTCTCAAAGGGGCGTGGCCAATGTAATTAAGGGCGTGGCTTTAAAACACGTAAGCTAAAAATCTGTGCTTAACATAGTGTGCTGCCCGACTTGTATTTTGTTGTTTCTGTCATTGAATCCAGATATATGATACAAGTAACATCATACTTGTTAGCTGCATAAGATAAATCAGCAGCAACTATGGCTTGTATATAATATTTAAAAAGCTTCCACCTAAAGCCCTGGTGACACCACGGCAATGTTGCTGTTCCTGAGTTTCAAAAGGAGAAGGGAAATCCAGAGAGAAAATGACTCCCGCGCTTACCGTAGTTGTTCAGGTTCCGCGGGCCCTTCATTTTGTCGTGGGGTTTCTAACGGCCGCCTAGAAAATAAGTCAAAAGCCGGTACAAAGCGTTTTTTCATCCTTTGACGAGCCAGTATGTTGGTGGGTTATAGACTGCATGCGGAGATGAGCTACCGTTGACAAGTGTAGTTATAAGCTCACCTGTGAAAAGAAGCTGGGAGTAGTTCTCACCTGGTTGCTGCTGGGGGCTCGTGGAGCGGACGCTCTCTCCTTTCACACCGCTGTTGCTGCTGTTGGGCGCCACACGAGGGGAGGGCAGGACTACGCCTCCCAGGATCCCAGCTGACACCGCCTCCTCCCGTCAGCACTTCCGCGCCCGGAGGCGCTAAAAGCAAATGGCTCCCTCGGTGGAGCGGGAGTAGTTCTCACCTGGTTGCTGCTGGGGGCTCGTGGAGCGGACGCTCTCTCCTTTCACGCCGCTGTTGCTGCTGTTGGGTGCCACACGATGGGAGGGCAGGACTACGCCTCCCAGGATCCCAGCTGACACCGCCTCCTCCCGTCAGCACTTCCGCGCCCGGAGGCGCTAAAAGCAAACGGCTCCCTCGGTGGAGCGGGAGTAGTTCTCACCTGGTTGCTGCTGGGGGCTCGTGGAGCGGACGCTCTCTCCTTTCACGCCGCTGTTGCTGCTGTTGGGCGCCACACGAGGGGAGGGCAGGACTACGCCTCCCAGGATCCCAGCTGACACCGCCTCCTCCCGTCAGCACTTCCGCGCCCGGAGGCGCTAAAAGCAAACGGCTCCCTCCGCGTCGCGGGACACGCGCGGACGGGCGCCGGGCTAAGCCCGGGCAAAGGGCGGGCCCTCTAGGGCGGGCCCTCTGTGGCCCTCAGAGGACCGATTGAGGCTGGGCTGGGCCATCCTCCCTGATTGCTGCCATCGAAGCCAGTAAGTGTGCTGTGTCTGCAACATAGTCTCTGGGCTTTGAGGGTGCACCCTGGGTATGTGGACCTAAAGTATATTGTGAACCATACCTTGTGATCCACAGTACGTATATTTCGATATAGCTGGAACATCCACCTGTCATACTATGTCCAAAAAAAAATCAATTATGGACAATTATCTTGTTAAAGTTGTGAGCAAAATTAATAGCGACCGGAGGAAATCATTAGGCCGAGAAAGCCTGTCTGACTTACCCCAGGGAGCCGCCGAAAAAGACACTATTAACATCGCTGAGGATGTGGTCACTGGTTGTATTTCTGATGCCCCACCCATAGTAATTTCAGATGCCTGCGCCCCGATTGAGGCTCCATTAGTAGTCACGGAGGTTATATCAGAGCAATGCCCGCCGGCTCCGAGCTCAGTGAGGACGTGCAGAAAAGCATCTATCAAACGGGGAGGAAACACCAACCGGAAAAAATTAGAACCTGCACCGAAGAACACTGTCTGCGATAAGGGTACATTGACTAAAGACAATACAGTGACTATCAATACTGAGCAATTCAATTTGTTAGTTGGTATTTTAGAGAGTAAACTTGAGTCGATTGTCAAACCACTAATTACTAAAATTGATCAACTAACAGCCGAAGTATCTAGACTAGGGAGTGCTCTAGATAGGCATTCGACCAAGATGGTTTACCCTGGGCCCTCAGGGAGGGATGGCCTTGGAGGTGATTTAGCCTCTAAATCTATTAATGATAGTATCTGTTCTGCGATAGTAGCCACATCAGGCTCGCAAGCAGATAGACGGGTGGTACAGGTCCGAGCTGCATCAGCACTTGCAAATCAGAGTAGAGTATCGGCTCCAAAACTAAGTAGTTCTGTGCAGGCACCCGCAGTGTCTACAAGATTAGAAAGAGAAGCTATACCCAACAACAACCGACCCGTAGATCTACCACCAGAATGTGCACCCTATGTTATTGTTCTAGCTAATGTCCCCTCCTCAGATTCTAATCAGACTAGAACCTCTCCAGAGTCGCAGGACTCATTAAAAAACAAAACTATCTTTTGGCTAAACAGGCATTGTGGATTTCCGCTTAAACACTCTGACCAAATTTTGACAACTAGAAGGGTCAGTTGGATTGGAAATTCTAGGAAGTCCTGCAGGGGGGAATGTGTAATTGTTAATTTCCAACACCCTCAGCATGTTGCGACGGTCCTGTTAAGAGCCGCGTCCGTAACTCAGAACGAAACTGCTATTATTGCACGACCTCTTGGTTATTTTTATAACCATCTTAACAGGACGTCCTATGCTATAAAAAGAGACAGAGCCTTTTCCCCTAAACATACCAACAATGGAGAAAGACCATTTCCCCCCAACATTAGACCAGTTTATGAAATACCTGTTCAGAATAGATTTCAATCCCTGAGCTCCCTAGATCAGAACGATTAACATCAGAAGGTTTTTGAATCCCAGTTGTCCATTACTACGTGCGACTTATCTAACAAATCTAATAAGATAAGGTTAGTCACTGAGGATTTACAGATTAATGACAGCCTGTAAACTATTAATAGTGGGGTAACAGTAGTAAATGCCCCTGAGGACAATCAGGATCTGATTACTGATGTAAATGGATGCTCGGATTCGATTGGGAATGATTTTCATTCCGGGGGTATCTCCATTGCTAGTTGGAATATAGCCGGTTGGGCCTCTAAGGGAAACAAACTAGGATGGGAGGCCTTGATTAGATCTTTTGACATTCTCTGTTTCCAAGAATCTTGGTGCACCGCTACACCTAGCTTTGAAGGATATGTATGTTATAGCGTAGAAGCTTTAGAGTCTAGATATGGAAGAGCAAAGGGGGGACTGATCTCCCTCATATCAGTAGACCTTAAACTGACGGTTGTTAAACATTTGTCAGTTGGTACCCACTCTCAAATTCTATGGGTGCGACTATCAGATGGTACAGAGGTGCTTTTAATAAATTTTTATAACAATATTTTTAATAATTCCCGGCACAAAGTGATAGCCGAGCTTGATAGTGCCCTCATGAAGCTTGTAGTCGAAGCAAAATGCATTTTTTCATTTATTTGGTTAGGCGATTTTAATTCCACAATTTGTGGTTTGTCCTCCTCAAGGGCCTGTGGGATACTAAACATTAGTGGTGAGAATATGTATCATTTCCCACATACTGCCTATGGGGAGGCTATTAATAAAGTTATGGCAACCTATGATTTAGAGCTGGTAAGGCCTGTATAAGAGGCAAGCGCTTATTCTATCCCTACATTTGTAGGGAGAAACGCTAGCTCAAGCATTGACCATATCATGGTATCATCCAGTTTAGTGCCCCATTGTTTGATCAAAATAAAGGATACCTCTGATTTGAGTGACCATAACTGTATTACCATGCAAATCGAATCATGGAAATGTAGAGATCAGGTGGTGCCAAGAATCCTAGTTAATATTGAGCCACACAGAGTAAATGGGACCAGGCTTAGATGGAAAGGGGAAAAATCTGCTGTAGTAGTGCCTGTAATTATATCAAAAAACCTGATAAGTATTAATGCTATCTTGACACCAGGGTGTTCACCTACCTCTGTTGTGACTAATTTTATCAACATTAATATGATTATTAACAACATATTTACGGGGAATAAGCCGGGTACGAGAGGCAAGGGGAAGGGTTGGTTTGATCACGCTTGCACAACCCTTCTCACCCAACTTAAACAAGCTTTAGCACTCACCCCGAGGGATAAGAATCAAGTCACATTACTGCGTTATGAATATAAAACGGCACTTACTAGAAGGAAGAAGGAATTACAGCAGGAAGCCTGGGATAATTTAACTCAGGCGGCAGAAACCCTGGACAGCTGCCTATTCTGGTCCACTGTTAATTCCCCTTTCCTACAAGATGATATAACCCCCAACTCTCTTCTAATGTGGGGAGCCAGGCATGGGTATCCCATTTTACATCTATTTTTCAAGATAGTACCTCGATTGAAAACGATCAAAGGCTATGGCCCATGGTCCCATTAGACATCTCCCTATGGGAGGTAGAACGCAGTATCATAGCTAGCAAGGGAGGGAAGGCCCAGGGTCCCGATGGAGTCCCTATTGACGTTTATAAAGCCCTACCACTAATCTGGGGACCGATACTTACTTTGGTCCTCAATGCAGCGGTAACTACCTTGATTCCACCTACATAGGGAGATTCAATTATTGTCCCCATCTACAAAAAAGGGGACAAAGCATCAGCTTGTAATTATCGACCAATTAGTCTATTGGACTCATCGGTAAAAATTATGAGCCGGGTGCTGCTGTCCAGATTGGAATCTTGGGCTGAGGAAAATGGGATACTTGCAACTTCCCAATATGGTTTTCAAAAGGGTCGCGGGACGCTGGACCAATGTTTGAATCTAGAATTATTAATCAGTAAATTTACTAAGGCTACCCATGGTAACTTGTACCTTTGCTTTGCCGACTTAAGCAGCGCCTTTGACCTAGTTAACCATTAACTTCTATGGTCAGTCCTGCTAGAACTAGGCGCTCCAAAGGAAATTATCTTCTTCCTTGCTAGATTATATAATAAGATGCAAGCATGTGTATGATTTGGGGTTAATGGGGAATGTACCCCGAATTTTAATGTGAAACGTGGAATCAGACAGGGTTGTGTCCTCGCCCCGTTGTTGTTTATTTTATTTATGGGGTGGAAACCGTCCTGAAAACAGTTAAGGCCGACGCACCCCAGGTTGCCGGGATTAGTGTGCCAGTCCTGCTTTATGCGGATGATGCTGTGCTCCTATCTCGGACTCCTATTGGTCTGCAGCGTTTGATGGATCGGTTTACCACATTTATTGGGGAAAGGAAGCTGCTGATTAATAAAAGTAAAACACACGTTATGATCTGTGGGGCCAAGACTGGTAAAAATCATGCTTTTTTCATAGAAGGAGTGAAAGTACAGCAAGTGAAAATTTTTTGCTATCTGGGTGTCACTTTTACGAGCGACGGAAGCTGGGCCCAGGACCTAATTAACGTTAGGACCAAAATGACTAAAAGTTCCTATGGCATATTTAAATTTGCCACAAAGATAGGGGATAGACGAATAAGAGACATGATGGAGATATACAAGGCAAAAAGTGTTTCCATCGCCCTATATGGGGCTGGGCTATGGGGCTATTCTAATGTTGGTTGTCTGCAGACAGAAGAAAATACTTTCCTTAAAAAACTTATGTGTCTACCTGCTTCTGCCCCAACAGAGCTGATCCACAAAGAGGTTGGGGCAGCCTATTTGAGCGACCTTGTTTTACTTAGGCCTTTATCACTCTATAAAGCAATTTGGCACAAAGAAGAGACAGAGTTTAACCAACTTATTATTAAGGATTGCCTTAAATTAGATAACTGCATGAAAATCCCTTGGCTCAAGTTTGTTGTTGAGAGTTACCAGGCTATTTTTGGGCTGAACTTAGTATTAGATCCTAGTTCCCCCCGAGTTCTTGCTAAACAAGATTTGAAAAATACTTTTATGTTATCTAGAACTCTAAAACGTTTAGTAGGGCCTGGTCTTCTTACTACTCTTCAGACCTACAACAAATATATTGAAAATGAAGGATTCCAGCAGTATCTGAACCTAGTAACCCGCCCAGCCCATAGATTTGTCTTAACGAGATTAAGGCTAGGAATGGCACATGTCCTGGTGGCTTTCCCCCAACAAAAAAGGCATCCTGTTGGCCCTTGCACGTGCGACGGACACTCAAAGCAAAGTAGTATGCACTTTATGCTTATTTGCACTCTCTTTATGGATGTAAGGATTACATTTTTAAAACCTTTGTTTTTAAAATATGGCATTTTTAATACGGATGACGCAATGAGGTTGCTTTTTAACATGAACTCTCCAGACATATGTTTTTATACTGCCAGTTTTATTTGCAAATCTATTTATTATAGGAAAAGTATGATTTTTTAAACATTTGTCGTTTGTATTTCTGTATTCTTGTGTTTTGCTGTGCTTTCATGGTCATTATATGATATGAACCGAATAAAGCTTCATGAACTGACTCTTTTTAAAGGATTTCCCTTCCCCTAGAACGCTCACCTGGCAGGTTGTCATGCCGTAACTTCTCCACTAGTGAGAAGTGAGCAGTGTGAGCACGCGCACATCAATGTGCCTGCTGTCACTGCAGTCCGGAAAAAACAGACCGTCCGTGACAGGGCAAAAAACAGAGCCCGATAGAGACCCGTTTCGAGGTCCCCTTTAAAAAACTGCCAGTGCTCAGCACCGGTGAGACCCGGCCCACTTAAAGCCCTGCTCTTGTCCGAATTCTGGGACCTAATGCCGGCCAAATCCCACCCTATTGACATATGGGGTCCACTTGTGTCTTACCTCTCGAGCCGAAACCCTCAGCATCTTGCGACCTCTCCCGCGCTCCCTACCGGCGCTCCGCCCACGGCGGCCGCCAGTGCTGGCCAGTGAGGTGCCGTCTCACCTCTTACACATCCCTCTGCTCCCCTAGCTCCCCTCCCACAGGTGCCAGGCCACTCCCGCAGGCTTTCGCTTCCCCCCTGCGCTGACTCTGAATTTCCCTCTCTGTCTCAGAAACGTGCTCTACGTGCCCGTGGTAACCTCTGCTGCATATTGATGAACGTGATTTACCCCACCGTTTGGGGCCTCTATGATCATATATACTGTCTTGAAGAAGTGCAATTCTGTAACCTCGATGTGCAAATTCTGATTAATAAAGGTTTTTGAAAAATCAAAAAAAAAAAAGGTAATGGGATTTCAACCACTGCCCTGAGGGATACAGGTGTCAGTCACACCCTAGTGGTGGACAGTCTGGATTCCCCAGACCAGTACTTGCCTCAAGAGGTAGTAAGGGTGAGGACAGTCCCTGAGCAAGTCACTGTATGCACTGTGGTGTTAGTGTACCTGGAGATGGGGATACTTTTACCCTGCAAATGGTGGTTGTCCATTCTGAGCTCCCCTTAGATTGACTCCTAGGCAATTACCTCCCAGAGGTGAGCAGAGAACCATGTGGGGTGGCTACCCAGGGTGTCTCAAAGCCCACTTAGGGATATTGTCCCTAAGTCCAGGATGAAGAGGCACTAGAGAAGTGGTAATAGTAGGACGATGGGGGCACTCGCATAAAGATAATCAGAGAGCTAGAGGCAACCTACTCAGGTGGGGGTGTACCCCATGACTAGCACTGGTGAGGCAACCAATTTCCTTGAGGGAGACTGTGTGTCAGTACTAGAAGTCCTGTATTGTGAGGAAGCTGTTCTGCCCCAGGGTGTCACCCCCTAAGCTGATAGAAGACAGAGTGGAAGGAGGGTGTTTGCCACCTGAGTTGATAGTCCCCACTCTGAAATGCAAGAGAGGCTAGAGGAACCCAAAGAGCTAGTGGGTGTCTCCTTGCCAGTGAGGCCCACAGCTGACCCTAAAGAAATATATCCACCTGTCAGTAGGGAGCCAACATTGTGGTACTCGACCTTGACAACTATCGGTGGCCTCTGATGGTTGCTTGACTTTATGGCAGCCCTGGCCCTAGCATGGGGGTCAAACCCTGTACCAGCAAGTAAAGTGGGCCTCCTAACCTAGTTGGTCATAGTGGGATTACTCATGTGTTGGGTAGCTTTTCTGGGTCAGCTAGGTATAGCCTTAGCTACGTGAGGGGTAGATGAGGTTAGTACCCCACAATCCCTAGTAGTGAGTAAAGGAGGTATAGTACTGCCCAGGATGTAATTTGGGTTGGGATCTGTCAGTTTTGAGGTAGACCAGATCAAGGATTGGTTAGACAAAAGCATGTGAGACTAGGTTTACCCTGCATATGCAATGGGCTCTCCACAACCTTTCCGCTGAAAACTCAAAGGGATCTACTAAGTTTATGGCTGCTGCCCTTTGAACTTGAGCTGGAGGGGGGTGGTTGTGTGAGGACATGACAAAAAATATCGACATCCTATATTTATAATGGTAAGTACAAAAATATTGAGAAACAAATATTGATGTAAAATTTATAGTTGTACAAAATATTGATTTTAATATATATAAAAAAAATTAAATATATTAAATAATAAAATTAACTTTAAAAAATCAATTAGATTTAAGATACATTTTACCAAATATAACAAAAATAATATAAAAAATGTGAACATAAGTATATAAAATGTAATATACATATATATATTTACTTTAAAACAATTAATAAACTATTGATTTTAATTTCTTTTATAATTTTGTAAATATATAAAATATTACAAATAAAAAAATATATATATATACATACATACACCAATCTAGTAAAAACATTATATTAAAAATTAAAACATTAAACTATTTTAAATTCTTTCAACTTAAATTTTCCACTCCTTGTGAGTGCAACAGTAGGGAAAGTGTTGGATAAATGGATGGGTAAATATTACTATTCCCACTCCAGTGAGTGCAACAGTAGGGAAAATTTTGTCTAGCGGGGGGAATAATAAAAATGACTATTCCCACTCCAGTGAGTGCAACAGTAGGGAAAGTGTTGGATAGCGGAGGGGTACAAATTATTATTCCCAATACCAGTTAGTGCAAACAGTAGGGAAAGTGTTGGATAGCGTAGGAATAAAAATGACTTCCCACTCCTCTGAGTGCAACAGTAGGGAAAATGTTGGATAGCGGAGGGGTAAAAATGACTATTCCCAATCCAGTGAGTGCAACAGTAGGAAAAGTGTTGGATAGCGGAGAGGTAAAAAATACTAGTCCCACTCCAGTTAGTGCAACAATAGGGAAAGTGTTGGATAGCGGTGGGATAAAAAATACTATTCCCACTCCAGTTAGTGCAACAATAGGGAGAGTGTTGGATAGCGGAGGGGTAAAAAATACTATTCCCCCTCCAGTTAGTGCAACAATAGGGAAAGTGTTGGATAGCGAAGGGCCTAGGTGAACTTTGGGAATGCCTGATAGGAGGGCAATTCCATGGTCTAGCCTAGAGAGCAGTTGTGACTGCACCTCTGTTTTGAGGTCTTGTTCCAGAATAAGTTGTCTGATGCGCCAGAGCTGCCTAAGTTGGAGTTGTGCGCTGTTGCCATGGCTGTGATGTGTCTGTGAAGATTGAAATGATTATCAAGGGTGATGCAGAGAGATCTGGCACTCAGGACAATGGCAGGCTAGCCATCCAGGCAGAAAGCTTGGCCAGCCATTCTTGAACTGGCATTTTTGCTTTTGGGGTGAGATCAAAAGAAATTCAGTTTTAGTTGGGTTGAGTTGTATAAGGTGGTTGGGCATCCAGTTTTAAATCTTTAAGAGAGTTTTTGAAAGTAGGGCAACGTCTTCGGTGGAAGAGATTTTCAAGTATATTTGGGAGTTGCTTTGCGTATAGGTGGAAGAGAATCCCAGAGGTTCTGAGAATCAGACAAAGAGGTTTTTAGGTAGCGGTTAAAGAGGGTTATGGAGAGGATTGAACCTTGGGGAGCCCCTTGGTGAATGCTGTCCGGTCTAGAGAGTGAGTTGCCCATTTTCACAATTTGGGGACGGTTGGATAGGTATGAGGTGAACAGTTGACAGCAATACCTCCACATCCCATGTGAAGTTCAAAAATACAAAGGAGGTCCAGAAGGTTGACAGTGTCAAAGTCAGCAAATGAATCCAGGAGGACCAGGAGGCAGGAGTTGCTAATGTGAGGATTCTGAGGTAGTCATTGACCATTTGGCGGATCAGAGTTTCTGTACTGTGACCCTGTCGGCTACCTGATTGGAGAGTATCAAGGAGGTTGTTTGTTTGAATGTGTGCTGCTAGGTGGGACGGTACGCATCTTTCGATTACTTTGCCTAATAAAGGGAGTGTGGAGACTGGGGGTAGTTGTGCAGGTTCTCAGGATCTAGAGATTGTTGTTTCGAGAGAGGGTTGATTTGACCCATTTTTAGTTGTTCTGGGAAGAGGCCCTATTTGAGAGAGGAGTTCACCATGGTGGTCCAAATAGGGAGAATGTGTGTGGCAAGAGTTTTGCTGATAAAACCTGGGGTGGCATCCTACTGGTCATTTGAGGGTTTTACTTTGGATATTGTTCGTTGTAGGTCCTGTTTGGAAATTGGAGAGAAGAATGGCCAAGATTGTAGTCCCTAGCATGGTAGAGTCTCAACCGTTTCAAGGGAGTCATTGATGGGCAGCAAGATATGGATGTCTCTAACTTTATTATCAATGAGATCCATGAGGTTCATGCAACGGGCAATGGATGACTTAGTATCAGAAGTGGTAGAGGGGTTAGTAGCCTGTGCAAAGACCTCGAATAGGCACTTTGGTTTGTTCTTTGCCGAATTCACCAGGGCTCTGATATTGGAGGATTTGGCTATAAGGTTTCAGTCTTTTTAATGTTTTCTCACTATGCAAAGCTTAGTCCAACTCTGGTGAGATGATCCTTGTCTCCATTCTTTTTTGCATTTTCTGACAATCTTTCTTTCTTCATAAAGCTCTTTAGTGTGTGGTAAATAAATTAATTACCAGGTCTGAATTTCTATAAATTATCAATATAAATAAAATAATGAACTGAGGAGTCCGTGGTGTAAGAGTTAAATGGGCCTTTATTCATTAACTCGCTTTAAGGGAGAGCTCCATCACCTCAGCAGGTTCAGGAGTGGTCTACCACTTTATTCACTGAATACAGTTTTTATACATTTCACATTATACATTTCACAATATACATTTCACAATATATTGCAAGTCATTGGGAAGAGCCCTCCTAGTTCGTAGCAGAAAGATGTTGCAATTTAGCATTGCTCAAGGCACATAAGCAAAACACAGATAGACACGTACTTTTCAAGGAAACAGCTTGGGTTTTTGTTTATCAGAGGGTGGGGGAGCTGGTGCGTAGGTTATGAACAGACAACCTTGGAGGGAGCTGAAATATGTGACAATCTGCGGGCCTCAGTGAATGTTAGGCCAGCTGGCTTCGAAGAGATATTAGATAAGCCTTTTTTCTCTGAAAAGAGAAGGCTGGTGGGCCCTTTTTCAGAATCGGCTTAACCACAAAAATGTGTGGGTGTAACTGACCAGGAACTTGTGCAACCTGAGGAGATACGTGAACTGGCTGATCCTGGGCAAGCTGAAGTGAATTCTAAAATGGATGCTGTATCTAAAATGGATGCTGTATAGAATTGTTTTGGAGTAGCAGAGAAAGAAAAGTGTGCGAGAGGACAGAACCGGTTAATGTGATCTTTTAATTTTTATTTTCTCAAGTGGACCAGGGCCTAGAGGGTTTAGGTCTTGAGAATTTGCATTTCAGGGGAGCACATTCGTCGATAAGGGATTCCATGCAGGAGTTGAACTTGTCGGTAGCCTTGTTAATGTACAAATTAGGTGTAATCGAAATTAGGGTAGGAAGGGCCATGGCGGTTATGGCTTCTGTGTCCAGGTTGGGTGTGTTCCTGAACCATATTTTCTCTTTCTTGGGTTGCCCATAGGTTTTGGTATGCTAACGGTTAGGGAGAATGGAATCTGCATGTGATCAGACTGGCATGGGGTCATATGTCTTTAGGTTGGGGAAATTGGAGATTATCAGATTATTTTCTCATTCCCTCGTTGTCCCCAAGCGCAACTTATTTTATTTCTTTTGGATCACTTCCATGGCCATGAGGCCGTCCACATGGGCTTGCAACATAATTTTCTCATTTTCTATTGCTCGATTAATTGGCTTTGGGACTAGGCATGTAGCACAGAGACCGCATAAAGCGGGGCCGCACTGGACACAGAGACAGCAGGACAATACCATCATCAACACGAGGCCTAGTCCTGAAAGTACCTTCCAGCCCCATGCTGACAACATACCCCATAACCATCCCATTAGTGTCTAGGAGCCGGGCTCTTGGTGTATGGCTGCAGCTATTTTATGCAATTTGGAAATTGCCGCATAGACTGATGGAGAGTTATCAGGAATATACACACATCAGCTAGAACCGATCAATGTGCATGCTCCACCCCGGTCAGCCAGTATGACGTCAAGAACAAGACGGTTTTGGAGTGTTACCATCCTTATGGCCGTCTGTTCCTCGGTCAAGTTTCCAAGGGCAGATATCGTCTGATTGATGACGGCCTCCAGAGTCCTGGTAAGTCTACGTATTAATTTACTATTTTGTACAGGGCCTATGAAAAAGAAGAATCCCTTATTAAAATCGGTATATTGTTCCCAAGTTGTTTCAGTCTGGTCAACCCCTGAGGTATCAATTGCTCTTTTCCTTCGCTTGCGCTGATATAGCCGGAGATCCTTATGATAGGAAGCGGGTGTTATAAAAACTGGTGGGAGGAGAAATGCTATGTAGCATGTGCCGCCCCACCCTTGAGGTAATCGAAAATAGGCCGTGGAGCCGCAAACAAAATAGGTGTGGCGGGAGGCTACAAATGAAGACTTACCCCAATCCACAAAATCTAGTATCGTGGAGCAATCACTGTGCCCTAATTTCAGGGATCCATTCTTTCTGATACACAGATGGCCTTTAGTAGGTGTTACCAATATAGAGGGAGGGCCATTATTCTTATTAGACCTGATGTTCAATATTTGGAATGCGACTGTCTCATTGCCTGTCCGATATTCCTCACTCTCTAAAGCAGAGCCCCTAGCTTGGGGGTCTCCGTTTTCATCTGGGTAACAAGCTTTATTCAGGACAGCATTCAAATCTCCCCATGGCCATCCATTTTTACAAGAATTCTTTTCCTCAGGGCAAATCAAGGAGGCGTTCCTGACCACCATTAGGGCATCCCAAGCTGGGCATGATCCATTGTAAGAGAAGGACAAGGGAGAGAGAGGAATTCCGCCTCTACTCTGGTGCGCCGGAAGGCGACCACAGATCCAACAGTTTGTGGTATTGCTGACCTGAAGTGTATGATGTAACATCTGTATAAAGGTATTATTCTGTAAGGCCAGCCTGTGACTCTGCTCATGGGGGGGTAAAGTATGGTATGTGTGTTCTTCAGTTGTATTGACATGTCCTTGTTGGTGTGGTGATGGTGTCTCGGAAGGGAAAGCAACATGTAATATCCACCCCACACATGTCAATATAGCACATATCAAAAACAAAATTATCAAAGTCATTATACATCTGCTACGTAACATTTTACAGTATTTCTTTTTCATTATTGCCTTTTTAGTCGTCCCCCAGGCAGTCTGCCGTAACGCAGTAGTCATTGTCTGACCGCTTCACCAGTCAATCTGTACCAACTGGACTTAATTGATCAAACTTGAGCTACTTTGGCAGATCGTAATTTTGAACTGTAAGTTTGTTGGGGGGTCGGATCCAAGAGAGGGGGCAAATAGTTCGTGTTATCTTTCTTTTGAACAATGTTCTCAGGATCCCCAAAGTACTTTTTACAATGGCTGGCATGAAGCCATCCTTTCCTTCCTTCAACCTTTACTGCTGTCCGCGTAGTTAAAAGTACCAACTTTGGTTGCTTCCACCTGGGCTCCAAGGGCGATGTTCTATCAAAGTTTCGGATGAGAACCCAGTCCCCTGGCCTTATCGCATGCTCTTCGGGACTGGTGTGATCTGAAAAGGCAGCCGCCACCTGTGAACGACAAGAGCGTAGTGCAGACATCATGGCGGCAAGATAATCTGTCAACATATTACTGTCAGTATCCGTGATAGACTTAGGTCTAGGTGTGCCCCACATGTTAGGAGGTCTTCTGTAAACTACCTCATAAGGAGATAGTCCAGTCCTTGAATGTGCTACCATTCTCATGTAAAAGAGGGCTACCGGCATGGCTGTGACCCAATCTACACCCTTTTCTGCGCATATTTTTGCTATTTTTGTCTTCAGTGTCTGGTTGTGTCTTTCGACTAGACCTGCTGCCTGTGGGTGTCTGACACAGTGGAACTTCCAGGTGTACCCTAACAACAATGATACCTGTTCCATTAGTTTAGAGGGAAAAGGTTGACCATTGTCAGAATAGATAACTCGTGGCAGTCCATATCGAGGAAAGAATTCCCTAACCAACTGTCTAGCTGTTGTTTCGGCTGTGTAATCTGGTACTGGATAGGCTTCTGTCCACCTAGTCAATGCACATACAAACACTAGCACGTAATTCTGTCCCCTACATCTATCCATTTGTATGTAATCCATTTGTAGGACCTCAAAAGCATGTTCAGGAGGGTGAAATCCACCTTGTTCTACAGACACCCTTTTCCCCGGATTGAACTGACAACATATCATACATGTTCTGACTTTGTGTTTTGCGGCAGCTCACAAGTTTTTGTTGTGCCATAATGGTCGTAAGCTATCTAACATTCCTTTCTCACCTAGGTGTGCTGGACTATGTGTAGTTTCTATGATTATGGGTACCATTGAATCGGGTAGGAACCACACTGTTTTGTCTTTTGTCACCCACCCCTGTTCAGTCTCCGTCCCTCCTGCTTCAGTCCATTTTTTCTTTTCCTCTGGGGTGGCGTGGGCCTGTATATCTATGACGTCTTTGGTATGGTCTCTTACTACCAGAACTGTGTCCTGTTGAATTTTATGGGAAATGGCAACTGTCTGGGCTGTGTGTTTGGCAGTTTGATCTGCAAGATCATTTCCTTTGGAAACATCGTCTGTAACTTTGGTGTGGGCTTTGCATTTCAGAATCGCTACTGCCGTCGGTAGGTGTATGGCATCCAACAGGTCCTGTATTAAAGGTCCATGTTGTATCTTTGCTCCATGGGAGGTCAGAAAACCTATTTCTTTCCATAGAGTCCCAAAATTGTGAACCACCCCAAAGGCATACTGCGAATCTGTGTAAATGTTTACTTTTAAATTTTTCGCCCACTTACATGCCTGTGTGAGGGCGATTAATTCTGCAGCTTGGGCTGAAAGGGTGTCTATTCTGTTTGTTTCTATGACTCTACTATCAGTGGTTATGGCATAAGCTGCCGTTAACTCTTCTGTACTTGTCCGCATGCATGACCCATCCACAAAGAGCGTAACATCTACATTTAATAGCGGGACATCATCCAAGTCTTGTCTGGGTTTGGTGACAATCTCTATCATTTTAATACAGTCGTGGGTATCTTCATCATTTGTGGCATTGGGTAGCAAGGTAGCAGGATTTAATGTGTTACACCTCCTTATCTCTATGTGTGGTTGGAACAATGTCAGTTCATATCCCGTTAATCGTGCAACTGTAAGGTGTTGTGTTTGTGTTCTGTTGAGTAGGAGTTCCACCGCGTGTGGTACAAGTACTGTCAGGGGGTGTCCGAGGACAATGGCATCGCTTTGTGTGATGGCTAAAGCTGTGGCAGCTACAGATTTTAGGCAGGCAGGTAAGGCCTGTGCGACTGGGTCTAATGTACTTGGGAAGTAGGCACAGGGCCTGTTTCTTCCTGCTTGGTCCTGCGTGAGGACTGAAAGTGCTGTACCACCTCGTTCTGTTACAAATAGCGTGAAGGATTTGGTGTAATCTGGAGTAGCCAGGACCGGGGCCTGACAAAGTACTTGTTTTAGTTCCTCAAAGGCCTCTGTATGCTCAGTTGTCCATGGCAAAGATGTCGATAAACCGGCCTCCAAAGTGGTCAGTTGTATCAATGGTTTGGCCAAATGGGCATATTGAGGAATCCATTGTCTACAATATGATGTTAAGCCAATGAAGGCACGCACTTCTTTCTGTGTTGTTGGACGTGAAACAGTGGTGATTAACTGTATTCGTTCCTGTGTAAGTTGTCTACCCTCCTTGGACAGCAAGTGCCCAAGGTAGGCCACTTGCTGTGCACAGAACTGTAATTTAGAGGGGGAGACTTTGTGTCCTTTGTCTGCAAGTAATAGTAAAACCTGGAGGGAAGCATTTTCGCACTCTGTTTCTGACTGACCTGTTATGAGGATATCGTCCACATATTGTATGAGCGTGGTGTTTATAGGCATCTAGATGCTGTCCAACTGCCTCTTCAGGGCTTGACTGTAGATACTGGGACTTTCTGTATAGCCCTGAGGAGCTCTCGTAAATCTGAAGCTTCTGCCATTTAATGAGAACCCAAAAAGATATTGGCTATCCTCATGAATAGGAATGCTGAAGAAAGCGTTTTTCAGATCTATGACAGTGAAGAAGGTAGCCTTTGCGTCAATTGCTGTCAAAAGCGATGTTATGTCGGGTACCACAGGGTATTGTGGCACTACACATTTGTTTAATTCTCGCAGGTCCACTACCAAACGATACACAGGTTCAGCAGTTGGGTCCGTTCTTTTAAGAACTGGAAGAACAGGTGAGTTGCAAGTATTGGAATCTGCCTCTACTACTACCTTGTGTTCAATCAGGTCATTTATTATTTGCAGTAATGCTAGTTCAGCTTGCGGTGGTATTTTATACTGTCTAATTTGTGGCAAAACCACACCTTTCTTTAGTGTAATCTTGTGAGGTGTGATGTCCATACAGCCTACGTCTGTAGGACTAGTTGCCCATAATGTCTGCGGGATCACTTTGAGTCTGGCATCCAGTTCCTTTTCCAGGAAATGTCCTTTGAAATCTCGTAGGAATAACCTGACACCTTCTGGGGAGCAACATATCACGGCACCCAGTTCTTTCAGTGTTTTAATACCTAATACATTTTCGGGACAGGTCTTTGTTAACACTAGATCTGTAGTACGTGTTAGTGGACCCACTCCTATGGAAACATTTTGGGAGACCTTATTTATTACTGTTTTTCCCGAAAAACCCAAGGAAATACTATGTGAGCCGGAGAGAGGTATCCCTGGGACCTCATCATGGTTTATCGTTGTCCTACTGGCCCCTGTGTCAAGGAGGAATTTTCTGTCCTGCCCCAGAATGTGTGCTTGTACATAGGGGCCACGTTGGTCCACCGTGACAGGGATCAGGGGCAAGTGTTTTTCTCTCTCTAGGCCCTTTCATGAGTATTCGGGATATTCGGGGTATATTTCATCATTGCGCTGGTACATTTGAGTTTGTGCGGGGGTGTTAGTGGGGAGTCGGGCCTGGGCTGTAGGAGCTGGGGCCTCATTGTTTTGAGGGGCATAGGGACGGGCTTGCATTTTTTCTGTTGCTATATTGTGTTTCAATACAGGACATTCCCTGACAAAATGGCCAGGTTTCTTACAATAATTACATGACCCCTTGTCAGTTGATTTTGTATTTTTCCCTGTACTTGGTACAGTCATTGTCTGTGCTACCAGGGCTTTCATTTTAGTATCCTTGACACGCCTTCTATCTTGTTCCTCTTCCTCTTTAATCCTATTGTGGTGATATTGTAACATTTGTAACATTTGTTGAGAAGTGTTCGCTTGCCACGTACTCTCAACCTTTTGGACCCTGTTCTTTATTGGGGGAAGGGCATTTTCCACTAACTTTGCAACAAAAAGACGTTGATACCCTTCACTGCCTGACGAGAGGCCACTATTAATGGCAAAATATTTCTGTAGTCTTACAAAATAGTCTCCAGTATCTTCTTCTGGCTTTTGCTTGCATGCTGAAATTGCATCCCAATCCTCCTTTTTCGTTGTCAATAATTTGGGTAATACTTGCATAAGGAGATCGGGGAATGCTCGTATTAGGGGCCCTAATCCCTCCCCGGGTAGGCGGTCTTGGTCTTCATTCCCTAATGCTGTCCAATTTATAACTGTTCCCCCGTCCAAGTTCCAATCTTTTTCCATTAATTTTTCATAAATTCCCTCGGGAAGGAGGACCTTAAGTAATATTTTCATGTCTGCGTAGGTATAGTTTCCTAAACTCAGGATGTCCTTTATCTCTTTATGAAAGCCTTCAGGGTCTTTTTCATGTGGTGCTACTATTTTTTTCATTTCCAATATTTCTAACTTGGTAAGGGGGGTGTACACATGTACCCGCTCAAAGGTGCCATCAGCACCTGTCCTCGGATGCACCTCCCTTAGGGGGTATTGTCCCTTGTCACAAGTGCTTATACCGGACATTTCAGTTTCGAACTGTACATAACGTTGTCTCAGATCCAAAACTTTAGTAATTAATTCTTCATCCCTTGTGGACCAAAAACCGTCTGCACAGTCACGTAATAAGTGATATACTGCCTTAGGTGGGGGACATCTTTTTTCATATAATGTTGCCAAATGCTGTAACATGAACATACCCACTATTCTTTGGTCAGACAGGGAGAGGGAGAGGAAGATCTGTCCTATTATATCAGGGTCATAAAGTTGGTGCTGGGCAATCCAATCAGTGGCTGATCGTGCTATTTCTTTTTCATGTGGGGTGAAAGGCGGGTCGTCCTCAAGCCAGCGCTCCAATGACTGGACAGTGCACTGGAACAGTTTAGCGGAAACGGTATCCGTTCTAGTATTTTTGTATTCAGTTGAGATATGAGGGTGTGGGGGAGGGAAACCGGGACGACGATGGCTACGGGCCAGTCCCAAGACAGTAGTTCTCTCTCCCTCTTCTTCCTCACCACTCGTCTCTTCCGAGACGTTCTCCTGTCTTTCCCAATCTTGATGGATGGTATGGATGCCCGTTATCAATCGTACTACCAACTCATCTAGCCGTTTGTGTTTGGTGAACTTGGACTGTTCAAGTAAGTCACTTAGGTCCAACAAATGGTTGGGCGCCTTGTGATTAATGGAGTCCAATATCCTCAAAAAACAGGTCACCGCAAATTGTAACATGGTCTGCTTGGTCACTACTTTTCTATTTTGTATCATTGTTAACAGGGCTTGTTTATTTTGGCCAGTCCGGACGAAATCGTAAACTGTGTCCAATTGGGATTTACTGTTGGGAATTATCTGGAGTGTGTCTAGAGCCTGTCTCAATCTATAAGATATTGTGGCCATTCTACCCTCCCCGGGGCATTCATCATAGGGACATTCCAAAAGCGGGATATCAATTTTATTCTCTGCCACGTCTTTAACATCGTCTGGGGGAGGAGCGGTGGCCACTTGGCCACCCATCGGTGCTGGTGGTATTCGTTGCAGGGCTTGTTGTTGAATCACATAAGGCGGGGGATTTTCTATTAAGTAAGAGGACACGAAATCCTCTGAAGGAGTTATTTTTACCTTTTTCGTATTGTCTTGGATGCACATCTCCTCACTAGTAGTCTCTGTAGGCAGAACGGGATAAATCCCTTCAACAAGTGCACTTGTTTCTCTTTCTTGCTGTTCAGTAATAACTCTCTCGCCCTCTTCCTGTAATTTCTTTTCTTTAGCCTGTTCTGACATTTTCCTACCTTTTTCAATTTTCGTTTGTTCTTTCTGATATCTCCTATGCGCTTCCTTGCGCCATAATTCAATTGCCTTTTCTTGTGTAGGCCTTACTTTTTTTTTCCACAACTGTTCTTCTACTGCCATAATACACTCCATGTCCCACGTACCTGTAGGGGGCCACCTGAGTCAGAGTTCTAGATCCTTTGTATAATCTGACCACAGTTCCAAAAACATTGCCCCTTCTATACCATGTTTAGTATACATGAAATGTCCAGGTGTATATCTAGGTGGGACCGGAACGGCCTGTTCTAATAACCTTTTCTTGGTACTTAATCCTCGTAATTTGGAAAATAAAGGCATTTTAAGGTGTTTTAACTAAGCCTTATAAAGGTGAGAATTACGAAAACGATATACTTGATATCTTTATACACTGGGGAGCCAGTGCAACTTTACCGTGTTCTGTCACAGAACCCGTCTTTGTACATTCTCAGTAGTACTCACCGAGAAGCAGAACTTGAAGACCTGGTCATCGGACTGGAGCGCTGCGCAGGGGACTGAGGAACAACGGGACTCTGGAAACCTCGGACTCGACAAGTTCACTGGTCGGGCTCTGGGTTGGAACACTCCGCCAATCTTCCTCACTGCCTCGTGTGGATGTTCAGTCTCAGTCTGTCTCCTCCTCGCCGCGAGGGAGTCAGCAGGAATACCCCCGCTTCTTGTGCACTTGAGAGTCCGTCGGGGGGGTCTGGAAGGGACAAGGACCGGACCTAGATCTCCGGCACGTGGGGAAGGGGGAGCGTCCCTATTCGGGCGCCAGTTAATGTGGCAAATAAATTAATTACCAGGTCTGAATTTCTATAAATTATCAATATAAATAAAATAATGAACTGAGGAGTCCGTGGTGTAAGAGTTAAATGGGTCTTTATTCATTAACTCGAGTTAAGGGAGAGCTCCATCACCTCAGCAGGTTCAGGAGTGGTCTGCCACTTTATTCACTGAATACAGTTTTTATACATTTCACATTATACATTTCACAATATACATTTCACAATATATTGCAAGTCATTGGGAAGAGCCCTCCTAGTTCGTAGCAGAAAGATGTTGCAATTTAGCATTGCTCAAGGCACATAAGCAAAACACAGATAGACACGTACTTTTCAAGGAAACAGCTTGGGTTTTTGTTTATCAGAGGGTGGGGGAGCTGGTGCGTAGGTTATGAACAGACAACCTTGGAGGGAGCTGAAATATGTGACAATCTGCGGGCCTCAGGGAATGTTAGGCCAGCTGGCTTCGAAGAGATACTAGATAAGCCTTTTTTCTCTGAAAAGAGAAGGCTGGTGGGCCCTTTTTCAGAATCGGCTTAACCACAAAAATGTGTGGGTGTAACTGACCAGGAACTTGTGCAACCTGAGGAGATACGTGAACTGGCTGATCCTTGACAAGCTGAAGTGAATTCTAAAATGGATGCTGTATCTAAAATGGATGCTGTATAGAATTGTTTTGGAGTAGCAGAGAAAGAAAAGTGTGCGAGGGGACAGAACCGGTTAATGTGATCTTTTAATTTTTATTTTCTCAAGTGGACCAGGGCCTAGAGGGTTTAGGTCTTGAGAATTTGCATTTCAGGGGAGCACATTCGTCGATAAGGGATTCCATGCAGGAGTTGAACTTGTCGGTAGCCTTGTTAATGTACAAATTAGGTGTAATCGAAATTAGGGTAGGAAGGGCCATGGTGGCTATGGCTTCTGTGTCCAGGTTGGGTGTGTTCCTGAACCATATTTTCTCTTTCTTGGGTTGCCCATAGGTTTTGGTATGCAAACGGTTAGGGAGAATGGAACCTGCATGTGATCAGACTGGCATGGGGTCATATGTCTTTAGGTTGGAGAAATTGGAGATTATCAGATCCATAATGGTGCCTTTGAGGTGTGTGGGTTTATGGCAGTGTTGTTGGAGATCACTGGCATTGAGAAAGGAGGCAAAAGTGTCCACATAGCTGTTGCCCATGTCTCCCCATTGGATATTGAAGTCACCAAGGAAGATATTGGTGTCAGAGCTGATGAGTTGGGAAGTGAAGAATTCATTACGTGGTCATACACAACCGTGCGTGTCTCACTGTGTTCTCTGGGACTCGAAGGAGACCTCAATAAATAGACTTAGGTTGCAAGGTAGATGAACTGGGATTAGTACTCCAAAGTCATCGATATGATGAGCTGGTGGGATTTGACAGTTCTCTAGGGTTGGAAGAGCTTGTTTTATTGGAGATTTGGTTCCAGACCTGTTGTAACATTGCAGGCGCCCATACAAAGAGTGGCAGGCTTTAATAAGGTTGTTGTGGGCAGTGTGCTTCCAGGGTTTCCAGCCTGAGAACTGACATCTTGTGAACTGGCCTTCTGTGGTTTGAGGGATACCAAAGGGGTAGATGGACGGAGCGTTTGATCAAATCAAACACTCACCCCCAGTCAACTGATCTGGGTTTAATCCATCATCATTCTTTAGCTCACTCCACCACCCCAGTTCAGACATGGCCATATGCGAATCAGTCTGACGCTGTGCCTCATGGGAACATTCCACCCCGAATTGCCAAGCCATGTCTTCCCTGGACCGGAAACAAGCATCCTGGGACCGGTTTCGGGTTCATAACCCTCATCAGCCAGGCTATCTTGAATCCAGTGGCAAAGTGAGCAAGGGACCCATGTATGGGCATACCCAGCCAACTTAGGGTCAAGACTGATTTGCATATGGCTAGGTTCAAACTGGAATGGCATGGTGAGCAAAAAAACGATGGATTTAGGCCCAGATCTCTGTACTGGGGTGAATGTATGACATTGTTCTGCATTCTGTCCATCAACCGTTGTTTTTGCATTTGTCACCCCGAGTGGGAAGGGTATGCCCAGACGTGTGTCCCGTGCTCTCCAAGCCACTGGAATCAAGCTATCCTGGCTGAAGAGGGGTGAAACCCCGAAACCGGTCCTAGGATGCTTGTTTCCAGTCCAGGGAGGACCTGGCTTTGCAGTTCGGGCTGGACTGTTCCCATGAGGTACAGGGTCAAGACTGATTTGCATATGGCTGGGTTCAAACTGGAATGGCATGGTGAGCAAAAAAACGATGGATTTAGGCCCAGATCTCTGTACTGGGGTGAATGTATGACATTGTTCTGCATTCTGTCCATCAACTGTTGTTTTTGCATTTGTCACCCCGAGTGGGAAGGGTATGCCCAGACGTAGGTCCTGTGCTCTCCATGCCACTGGAATCAAGCTATCCTGGCAGAAGAGGGGTGAAACCCCGAAACCGGTCCTAGGATGCTTCTTTCCAGTCCAGGGAGGACCTGGCTTGGCAGTTCCCATGAGGCACAGGATCAAGACTGGTTTGCATATGGCTGGGTTCAAACTGGAATGGCATGGTGAGCAAAAAAACGATGGATTTAGGCCCAGATCTCTGTACTGGGGTGGATGTATGACATTGTTCTGCATTCTGTCCATCAACTGTTGTTTTTGCTTCTGTGGTTTGAGGCTGGCTAGTGGCTGGTCCTGCCAAAGCTGCATAGAAGTCCTGGTCCTTCCAAGTGGTGCCTATCAGCACTGTAAAAATGAAACACCTTCCCTGTGGCAGCAGCTGAAACCTAACCCGTGGCAACAATCACACCTTGGCATGCAACAGCACCACTTCCAGCCCAGGGCAACAGGGTGGGTAGCCAGGTAAATAGCCCGTTACATCAACCGATAATTGATTTTGAGGACACTGTGTTGCTGGAGCGGGCATAGCAGGCTGGCAGCTTCATGCCCAGGTAGAGCAATTAGAGGAGTGGTGCGCCGTATCTGAAAGAGACACGTTAGTGATAGATTCCTTACCTTAGAATATCCCCAGGCGTCAAACTGGATCCGGAAAGTTTTTCGTCAGCAGTACCCATGCGCGTCGGTAGGTATCGTCGTACGGCTCCACGTACGTCACTGACGTCGTAGCCGCAGAGATGATGTCATCAGAGCTACTTAGACGAGCCCACGCGTGCTGACGTCAGTAATTTTTTTTTCCGCGCAGCAGCGCAGAGCCGAGAGAGAGCGGTACCCCTAGTTAAAAGTTTTAACTTGGTTTCTGACAACTTGTTTTTTCGTGTACTTGACTACTGGTGCAATAGGGATGCCCGGGTTTAAGTCATGTAGGGCCTGCCGTCGAAACATGTCGGTATTGGACCCTCACGACGTATGTCTCTTCTGCTTGGGGCACGCCCATGACCCCGAGGCGTGCCCCGATTGTCGGGCCATGGCGCCGAAAGCTTTGCGGGAGTGTTCCTGAAAGTTGTTGGAGATCTGGCAATCGGTCCCGTGCCAATCGAGGTCCCAATCCCGTGGGAGGTCAAGGGACCGGTCGCGGAGCCATCAGCATCGCTCGTCGGAATCAGGGACAGGTAAGTCTAGGCGCCATAAAAAGTCAAAGAAGCGATGTCGCTCTTCCTCTACCCCTCACCGGTCGCAGGACGCGGTGGAGGGGGCGGGCGGTAACTCCCCCATGGCTCAGTTGGAGCCTCCGTCATTGCCTGTGGCCTACCCACCCTTTCCGGGCCCGCACGCGACTTCGGACGAGGTGCAGGCCTTTATGCGGCCTTGCGCCATTTGTTTGCCCCGCCGGGTCCCTCCGGAGCGCCTTCAGGCCCCATGGATCCCTCAGAAGGGTTTGCCTCCGTGCCGCCGCCTCTGGCCTTGGCTACGCAGGCACCATACCCTACGGCGCTGCTGACGCCGGACAGCGCCAAACCGGGACTGGTATCTTAGCCTCCCATTCCATTTCTTGGAGGGGAGTTTATCCTGTTTCCCAGAGCACCTCGTCCTAACCGGCCTCTTCAGCAACCGGTGGACGAAGGGGAATACTGGGAGGGGTCTGAGGACCCTCTGGCAGCTCAATGCGAGGATGAGCCTGAGTGGGAAGGCGATGTGCAGGGTCCAGTAGATCTGGATTTCTCTCCACACCCTGGTACTCTGTCCCCTTCTTCCGTGGCCACGGAGGAGCGTGGGACTTTTTCGGTGGTTTTGCGTGGGGCAGCTGAGGCTCTTAACCTCGAGCTCCCTTCTGTACCTATCAGGACCAATCTCCTAACTGAGGTCCTGCAGCCGCAGTCCTCCTCTGCGGAGCCGTTACTGCCCTTCAATGAAGTACTTACTGATATCCTGTTGGGCATCTGGCTTAAACCTAACACAGGAGTCCCTGTAGACAAGGGTGTGGCGCGCCGCCATCGCCCGGCGTTGGGTGATCCCAGCTTTCTCACACAACACCCGACGCCTGAGAGTCTGGTTGTCCAGGCTTCTGCCTCGCCGAGTGCTTTCCCTTCTGCTCCTCCGGACAAAGAATCTAGGAAACTGGAGCAATTTGGGAAAAAGATTTTCACATCTGCCTGCTCTGGCTTGCAGGCGGTGAATACTGCGTGCCTGTTAGGCCACTATTCCCATTCTGTGTGGGACACTGTGGCACAGGTGCTGCCTCAGTGCCCTGTGGAAGCACGGGCGGTTCTCTTCCAAGCCGTTACCGAAGGGAGAGATGCTGCAAAATTTACTATTCGTTGTGGGCTTGACACGGCCAACTGTGGCGCTCCGTCGTTATGCTTGGCTCCGAACTACTGGCTTCTCTGGGGATGTCCAGAACACCCTGTTGGACATGCCCTTTGACGGTACACGCCTCTTTGGTGATAAGGCGGATAGCACCCTGGAACGCTTTAAGGACTCTCGAGCTACGGCCCAGTCCTTGGGTCTCGCCACCACGCGTACTCCCTCGGCGTCCGCTTTGCGGTCCTTTCGAGGTCAAGGTCAGGGCACCCAGTTGCATTCTTTTCAGACCCGCAAGGCTGCGCAGCCAAACTCTCTGGCCCACCGCGGACGTGGGCCCCGCCGTGGTGGGTCTCGAGGACAGCGGCAGGTCAGTCTACCACCTCCCCTGTGGTCGCCGACTCTAAACCTTCCTAGTCTGGTGTTTCAGGCCCACCTGCCACCAGTGGGTGGCAGGATTCGCCATCACCTTCCCCACTGGCGCTCCATAACCTCGGACAGGTGGGTTCTGCAAATAGTCCGAAAGGCTACTCCCTCCCCTTCGAATCTACCCCTCCAGTCAGTGCCACCGCATGTCGGGGGAACACTTGGCACTTCTCCAGCAGGAAGTTATGGCCCTCTTGGCCAAGGGGGCCAACGAGCACGTTCCAAAGCCAGAAGTAGGTTGTGGTTGTTACTCCACTACTTCTTGGTTCTAAAGAAGGACAAAGGTCTGCGCCCTATCTTAGACCTCCAGAATGTCAATCGCTTCCTCCGGAAGGAGACGTTCAAGATGCTCACGCTTGCTCAGGTCTTGTCTGCCCTAGACCCGCAAGACTGGCTGGTAGCGTTGGACTTGCAGGATGCTTATTTTCATATCCCCATCCTGCCAGCCCACCGGCGTTACCTATGGTTCACGGTGGGCCATGAGCACTTTCAGTTCACCGTGCTCCCTTTCGGCCTTACCAGCGACCCTCGGGAGTTCACAAAAGTGATGGCGATGGTCGCAGCTCATCTGCGCAGATCAGGGGTTTCAGTCTTCCCCTATCTCGACGACTGGCTGTTGAAGGTGGGCTCGCCCCGGCAGTCATCTCCCACCTCCAGACTACAGCCGACCTCCTGCATTTGCTGGGGTTTTCCATCAACGTGCCAAAGTCGTACCTGATTCCCTCTCAGAAGCTCCTCTTCATTCGGGCTATGATTCCGATCTTTCGGCCCTGATCCTGGGATTCGGTCAGGAAGCCACTGAGGCTGCTGGGCCTCATGGCCTTCTGCATCCTGCTGATTGATCATGCCAAATGGCATATGCGGGCTCTGCAGTGGGACCTGAAGTTCCAGTGGACGCAGCATCGGGGGAACCTGTCCGACTACGTCCAGATGTCGGAGGGCACTGCACAGGACTTGCAGTGATGGCTCACGAACCAGCGTTGGGTCAGCGGCAGATTCCTCTCCCTTCCCCAACCGGATCACACAGTAGTGATGGACGCGTCCCTCCTGGGATGGGGCGGCCACATGGGAGAGGCGGAGATCAGAGGCCTCTGGTCTCTGGCGGAGTCCAAGCTCCATATCAATCTTTTGGAGCTCAGGGCGATCCTACTTGCACTCAAAGCATTCCTTCCCTCTGTCAAGGGAAGAGTAGTGCATGTGTTCACAGACAACACCACCGCCATGTGGTACTGCAACAAACAAGACAGGGTGGGGTCGTGTACCCTGTGTCAGGAGGCTCTACGTCTCTGGACGTGGCTGGAACGTCAAGGCATTTCCTTGGTGGTTCAACACCTGGCAGGTACCCTGAATGCCAGGGCGGACGGACTTAGCCGAAGGTGCATGTTGGATCACAAATGGCGTCTTCACTCGGATGTGGTGCAAGGTCTATTTCAGCATCGGGGAGAACCTTGGTTAGATCTATTCACCACCGAAGAGAACGTGCAATGTCAGCAGTTCTGCGCGTTGGTGTTTCCAAGGTGGCACTCGCTAGGCGACGCTTTTCGTCACAAGTGGAGTTGCTGTCTGTTATACGCCTTTCCGCCTATACCACTTCTGCCCAGAGTGCTGAAGAAGATCAGGCGCGACCGGGCCCTAATCATTCTTGTGGCACCGGACTGGGCTCGAAGAGTTTGGTATCCCGAGCTACTCAGTATGAGCGTGGATCTCCCGATCCGACTGCCTCTTCGGGAGGATCTCCTGTCGCAGCAACAGGGGACGGTCTTCCACCCGAACCCGTCCAGCCTCCACCTCGTTGCATGGAGATTGAGCGGTGACAGCTGATTCCATTTGACTTGCCTCCCGAAGTCTGTAATGTGATTCTGGCAGCCATGCGTCCCTCCACTAAAATGGTATACGCCTGTCGGTGGAAAAAATTTGTAGCATGGTGCACAGCAAAATCTGTTGATTCTCCTGCTGCCCCTCTTTCTGAGGTCCTAGTGTTCCTCCTTTCTTTGGCCCAGCAGGGCTCTGCTTTGGGCACTATCAAGGGCTACCTTTCTGCTCTTTCAGCCTTTCTTAGGTTGCCTGATCAGCCCTCTCTTTTCAAGTCCCCGGTTGTCAATAGATTTCTCAAAGGCATTACTCACCTTTTCCCTCCTATTCCTTTTGTGATGCCTCAATGGGACTTGAACCTGGTTCTCACATATCTGATATGTGCTCCATTTGAGCCTCTTCATAACTGTCCTTTGAAGTTCTTGACTTTGAAAACTGTCTTCCTGGTGGCCATCATCAGGTGAGTGAGCTCCAGGCTCTTTCCTGCAAACCTTCTTTACTGGCGATTCATCCGGACAAGGTTGTGCTTCGACCGCGTCCCTCCTTTCTACCAAAAGTAGTCTCTGCCTTTCATCTCGGGCAAACTGTAACTCTGCCCACTTTCTTTCTGCCTCCGCACCCTTCAAGAGAAGAGGAGAGGCTCCACTGTCTGGACCCAAAATGTGCGCTCTTGTTCTATCTCAACCGCACACAACAGTTCCGGATGGATGACCAGCTCTGTGTTGGCTACGTGGGTGCCAAGAAAGGCTGGGCTGTGCAAAAATGAACTATCTCCCAATGGGTTGTCTTGTGCATTAAAGCCTGTTACTCTCTGGCTAAAAAGGAACCTCCGGTTGGGCTGCGCGCCCATTCTACTAGAGTGACGGCAGCTACCACTGCATTGGTACGAGGTGTCCCCCTGCAAGACATCTGTCAGGCGGCCACTTAGGCCTCGTTGCATACTTTCACTAAGCACTATTGCCTTGAAAGTCAGGCCCGGAGAGACGGCTTCTTTGGCCGTTCAGTTCTCAGTGACTTTCTGGTGTAATCTCACTTCGCAGACCCACCACCGTGGTTGGTATTGCTTGGGTATGTATTCTAAGGTAAAGAATCTATCACTAACGTGTCTCTTTCAGATGCACAAGTTACTTACTTGTGTAACGATATATCTGTAAGAGACATTAGTTAGTGATAGATTCCTTACCGCCCGCCCATCCTCCCCGTTCTAAGAACTGTTCTCTAGGGATCAGATCATCCCTTTTCAGGGCCCTACTTCTATTGCACCAGTAGTCGGTCTCTGGCATGGCTCTGCGCTTCTGGCGTTGAAAAGTTGTATACAGAACTGACGTCAGCGCGCGTGGGCGCATCTAAGTAGCTCTTACAACGTCATCTCAGCGGCTACGAAGCCAGCGACATACGCGGAGCCGTACGACTACTTCTACCGACGCGTAGGGGTACTGCTGACAAAAAACTTTCCGGATCCAGTCTGACGCCTAGGGATATTCTAAGGTAAGGAATCTATCACTAACTAATGTCTCTTACAGATATATCTTTACACAAGTAAGTAACTTGTGCGTTAAGGTCAGGCATATCGCTGCTCATTACATCCACCACCGAAGTCTGACTGTTTGATGCTGACAAGGCTGGAGGGGCTGACAAAGCACAGGAGGTGCCCCCTTGCAAGAGGTACAAGCGACCATGGTGGGTCATTTGTAGTAGAACCATTCAGAGGAGACCAAAGATCATGCAGAAATCTCCTAAAAAGGTACCCACGTAAGAGTAAGGTGCTATCTGTGTTGACCCCACTAGAGGGAGTCAGAGTCTCGCAGTCGGGAAACTTTTGTTTTATTCAGTTGATGAAGGGTAGAACAGTATGGTGCTTTCTTTATTGCTGTCAGAGGAGATAGGTTAAATCCCTTTATTGTTTCGATGATGAAGGGGAGTAGAGCAGTATGCTTTCTTTATTGCTATAGGAGGAGATAGGTGAAGTCCTTTCTTTTGTTTCAATGCTAAAGGGGAATAAAGCAGTATACTCCTTTTTTATTGCAGTATTGTCCTTTCTTTGTTGCTGTGAGCTTTGAGGCCAAAAATGGGGGCGAGTGTTATGAAGACCTGAGGGAGAAAAGATGGATGTGCCAGGGCAGGGCCAGTGAGAGCAGAGTGGCCGACTGGTCTGGCCCCGAGAGCCTTCCCCAACATCAGGAGTCTGGAGGAGACCGCTACTCTCAAGGTGCAGAGATGGCTGAGAAGTCGAGGATGGCGAGCAAGGGCGTCATCTCCAAGACTCAGGAGGGCAGGGCCAGTTGTTCTCGCCCTGACACTACAAATGACAGCGCTAGCGCGCACGCCGCTGGCGCGCTGAAAAGACACGCCAAAGGCAAGCCCGTCTGCGCCCGTCCTCTCCCGAAAAGAAAGAGGAGTATAAGATGTTATTGCATTCTAATGAGTAATGCGAATCACATGTGTACCTTAGAAATGTAACTGTCAAAAGTATGCATCAATAGTTAGGGGATATCAACTAAGCGTATTTTGCTAATTTTGTTTAATATTACAATCATTACACTAATATTTTATGGTTTGCATTTCATAAGTGTTAAAGTATATACTGAAAGTACAGCTTATTTGCTTGTAACATGGTGCACATAATGTAACCTGTGTGTTGTTAATTTAGCCTAACTTTAGGCCTGAAATTAATTTCCAATGTATTTTCCAGCTAAGCGTTTGAATTCATATTCTGCTTGCATCATGGAATGTTGCATGTATCTTGTGTTCCCACTGCAGGTGGACAAGGCTTCATTAGTTGATAGAAAGAGTTATTGTTCCTAGTAGATAGAGAGGCCTGAGGAGAAGTAAAGCATTAATGAATGGAGGACTAGTTCTCTTGGGAGAAGGAGATTGCACCAAGGACGTATGAAATATCTCAATGTGTGAACATGGAGGCGGAGAGAGGTTCCTGGAATAATGGAAAATTACTAGTAGAACTGTGGGAGGTGCCTTCATCCAGTGATTGCTTATGTTGTAACGTAGTTAGGGACAGGTGACACTTTACTTAAAGATGCCTTGAGGTACAGACTTCATCTTTGGTGTCTGTGGCTTTATGCTACATGACCAGGTTGGAGTTACTTCTTTGGAAGGCTCTGGTGGTTGACAACTTTTTCCATCTTTACCGAACTTTCTTTAGTAAGGGTTTCCACTTTGAGGTAGTGTAGTAATAGTTAGGGACTTGCATGGGCTTCTAAATGGAATTTTGATACAATCCAATGCACATTTTTTCTCTTTTTAACATATGTGGCTATGCTTGAACTAGTCTTTTTTCTTTGTTATATATGGTGAATCAGGTCCGTAGATTTGGCTTCATCCTATTTACTTTGTATTTCTATACTATAATGCTTAGATTGGTGTACATTAGGCTGTTTCAGAGTTTGCAATAAACAAACTAACCCAAATTTAGTTGTCAACCTGAGTTAGATTTCATAGCAGTTTTGATATTTTGAAATGTAGATGTTGTGAAAAAGGTTTTCCCTTAACCGCTCATGCTGCACAATAAGAACCAGTGACCAGGTTGCTGAGGAGGACGGGTCCCAGCTTTCTCATATGGTAGCTACCGAGTATGGTTGTGCACTTGAAGTAAGGGAGAACTTAGAACCAAATCTAGAATAGCTCTAGAGCCCAACCCCAGCATCCCTAGTCTAGAGCTGAAATTCGAGGATTGGAGGACAAGCGGAGTTCTGGTGAAGCTCAGTGAATCCAGTGGCGGAGGAGAAGTGAGTATTAGAAGGGTTGTGTGTGTGTGTGACATTATGTTAGATTGGGATGGAGAATTTATTTTGTAATGTCTGACAGAGATATTGTGAGAGTCGTGTGAAGGTGGTAACAAGTGATTGTCGAAATTGTTATCAGGTCTAACGTGGCCTAAGATCCCAGGATATATAGTAAGGTGTAGAAGACACTGTGTTGTATTTGTCTGTTGAGTTTTTTGGGGCTTGTAGTAAGACGTCGTCGATGGCCGAAATTCAGACAGGGAACTTTGTGTAAATGGGGCAATTGTGAACAGTGTGGCAGACCTTTTGCACAGAAGGGAAACTATACTGATTCAGGTAATTCCCTGCTGGTCGAGATTTCATTTCCAAGAGTGTACGTACTTTCAGTGATTGAATTCTATTGATTCTTTTAGTGAAGCAGACAATTGTTGTTTGAAAAGAAACGTTTGTGTGTGAAGAAAAATTGTGAAGGAGGGTGAGCTGCTGTGAAGAGAATAGACTCTTACCAACAGAATTAATTGTTGTTCATGAGTAAAGATGTTACTAGAAGGGCGAGAGAGGCACATGCAAGGTTATTTGATTTGGCCAATAAGTTTGAAGTTGACATGGAACGGACTAAGGTATTACAGAAAAATCATCGACTTGCATTTAGTGATCAAGACATAGAGAATTTTAGAGTGCCAGGACTTGAAACACAAATTCGGGATTCAAATTTGGAGCACTTTGGATAAGTGGGAAGAGAGAGGGATTAAAAGGAAGGCTTCTAAAGAAAAGGGAGCGAGTGTTCACTATTTTCCTTTACGAGAAGTGCCAAGTGGAGGATATGTACATGTGCCTTGGGATAGGGGTGATCTAGCTGCATTTACAAATGACTTCCCGAAACTGAGGCAAAAATCTCCGGAGTGGTACAAACAGGTCAATTGTTTTGTGAAAATCTTGAAGGTATTATGGATTGATCTTAACACGCTGTTTGAAATTGTGATGCCATGAGATTTCTAGTTGCATGTAAAATAGCCATAGAGTGGCCTGACGGCAAGCCCGAAAGAGATACGGCAACGCAAGGTCCGTCGCAAGTGGTGATGAAAAAATTTGATCAGGTGATCACATGGTTGAAGGCTATGGTGTCTCCGCAGGATGTCAGCTTGGTTAAGATTGAAAGAACCACACAGGAGCCTTATGCTTATTATGAAAGGGTGTTGCAGGCTTTTAAACAGTACAGTGGGATTGATACCCCTGAGTTGAAGGACATGAGACAGTTTGTATCTAAATTTGTGACAGGGTTGTGAACTGAAATTGAACTGAAATTAACTTAATGATCCAACAGAATTTAATTTGTTGGCAGAACAAGTCTATTGACAAGATCTACATTACTCCAAATATTGCAGTGATGAAATTGACATGGGACATATAATAGGATGAAGGAGAAACTGATGTTAGTGCAGATGAAGGCTGTTCGGAGAGGAGGTCAGGTTCAACCCTATAGTGGAAACGTTGCCTCTATGACCGGAACATACCAACAAGGTGTTCAGATGCAGCAGAGTGGAGGAATGCAGGATCAAGGAAGAGGCAGGGGTGTTCTAATAGACCCAAATACTGCAGTGGATGTGGCTACTTTAAAGAAAACTAGCTTGCACCACTACACCAGTGCAAATGTCATCTAAATTATGCACATCAAGATCAAAACCGGGGGTTTAACCAGCCATAGGGCTATGTTGCACAGTCTCAGAGTGTGTTTAGATCACAATCCCAAAATATGGGAGGACCTCAAGGCCCTGTGATGCGGGTGCTGCAGCCTCTGATGCCACCGCAAGCTTTGCAGAATGCCTCTTATGGTGATGTTCTATTTTAGCAGTATCCCATGTTGGAGGCTTTCAATAGCTCTCACACCGATCAGTCCGAATGACGGTTTCTGAGAGGGGAGGAAGATTGTACACTTGATGCAATCTTTAAGGTAGACCAGAGTAGACCGCATGTTGATTCTGATGCAATGTCACCTCTTTGGCCGACACTAGTGCTACCCGCTCTACTGTGAGAACAGTAGAAGCTCACAACCTACCCCTCTTGGGCAAAACAATCCAAGATGTAGGTGTCGCGAATAAGAAATTGTCAAACACCTTGACAGAAGAAGTACCTGTGAAGATAGAGACTTTTGAGGACAACCATCAGTTTGTGGTGTGTGATTCGAGCCCTGTGAACCTATTGGGATGTTTTGCAAGTTAAACTGCAATTTATTGCACCCCAAAGGGTATTTAGATTCAGAACAAGGATGAGGATGTTGTGTTTAAATTTGAAAATCAAGATCTGGGTGTTTTATTTTTCGCCTTATTGACAGTAGAGGATCTGCTGCTAGATCTCAGAGACAAAGTGGCAGGTGTGGTTTGGGATTTTTTTTGGGCAAAGACACTGGACTCATCAAAGGAGTTGAACCCGCCCGTATACAAATTAAGCCTAATGCAAAATATCCGAGACCACAAAACAATTTGACACCCAAGACAATTGCTGGGATCACACCTGAGCAAGGTATGTTGGAGGAGATCCTGGGAAGTCCATGCAACTCTTCCATTCTGGGCTTACAGAAGCCTTGCGGCAAGAACCCCATAGAGCAGGATCCCCGCAAAAATAAACAAGGGTTCCTTGTTGTCCTGTGGTACCAAATCCATCTGTGATACTGTTCAGACTCCATGTGATGCTGAATGGTTCACTATTGTTGATCTTTGCCAGGCTTTTATTTGGTCCCCTTATATGAATCAACCAATTTTTGTTTGCATTTAAGCTGGGGGTCATATTTTAACGTGGTATCATGTCTCATTAGAGTATACAGAGAGTCCTTCTATCTTTAACCAGATTTTGAAGAAAAACCTTGAGTCTCTGGTCATGCCTTGTAATTCAGGCCTGGTGCAGTATATTGACGACCTCTTGGTTGCTTTGAATACTGGGGATGGTTGCAAAATTGATACCTTTGCTTTGTTGAACCATCTGGCTGAGAATGGACATAAGTTGTCCCCAAGTAAGTTGCAGTACTGTCTGACTGAAGTCCTATATTTGGGAAGTTGGAGTGCAAAAGGTGTCAGAAAAGTGTCGCAGGAGAGATTATCGGCCATAATGCAAATAAATCTGCTGCATACAGAGAGGGCAGTCAGGATGTTTTTGGGAATGGTGGGCTACTGTCGCCAGTGGATACCCAGTTTTTCCCTAGTGGCCAAACGTCTCCAGACGTTGACACACAAGGATTTGTCCGATCTGGTGCCCTGAGACAGTGATTGGTTGGATGCATTCCTAGAGTTGAGAAAGAGCCTCTGCTGTGCTCTGACACTGGGAATGCCTGATTACAACAAAGCGTTTTCGCTCTTTTGCCATGAAAGGGAGGACTGTGCTCTCTCAGTGTTGACTCAGAACCATGGAGGTGCCCATAGACCAGTTGCATACTTCTCAGCTACTCTAGATCTAGTAGCGTCAGCATTGCCCTGATGTCTCAAACCCGTTGCGCCTACAGGTGTCAGCCTAGAGAGATGCAAAGGCATTGTGATGGGTTATCCGCTTACTGTTTACATTCCGCTTTCCGTGGAACTTCTGCTTACAAGGAACCGAACTCAGCATATGATAAACAGTAGGCTTACACGTTATGAGCAGGCCATCGTGGCAGCTGAACATGACACTTTGAAGCTCAGTTCTATACTCAATCCTGCCATGTTATTACCATTGCCTGGTTGTGATGGGAAGGAGACCGAGGGCGAGCATGATTGTCTTGATGTCACTGAGCTATGCACCAAGCCACGTCCTGACATTGCTGGGCAGCCATTACCCGAGTCTGACCAAATACTGTTTGTGGATGACTCATGTTTAACGGATCATGCTGTTTGTACTCTCTTGGGGGGGGGTGAAAGCTGTATTGGCTTCAAGGAGTATTGACATACACCTTTTGTGTCTCAGACCAACTGAGGGTGACAATATTCACCGACAGTCAGTATGGTTTTGGTGTGGTGCACGACCTCATACAGTTATGGCCTCAGAGAGGTTTTATGATGTTGTCAGGATCACCCATCAGTAATGGGGGAGATGTGAGAAAACTGTTGGAGGCTTTACAGTTGCCACTGGAGGTTGCAGTTGTTAAGGTTTATGCTCATTTTAAAGGAAATTACTATGCTCTCTTGTAAATGTATACTCTGACGAAGTTGCACGCTACTGTAGAGAGAATGCATGAAGTTTCATAGGGAGTACGCAAATGAGCAGAATGATGAGACTGATCTCAATTGTTGATGACAGTTGCCGAAACTCGGGGTGAAGTGAAAAGGTTACAAGGGAAGGTTTCAGAGAAAGAACAATCAAGCTAGATCAGGGCGGGATGTGCAAAGAGGGGAGATGACATTTGGGTATCGGAGGATGGGAGGCCAGTGCTGCCAAATAGTTTGTTACATCCTATGGTAAGTCATATTTATGGACCAACACGTGGGAAGGGATGCGATGGTGAGGTCATTCAGGCAGACATGGTTTAACCCCAGATTTTGAGTGATTGCTGAGGTGTTTTGTCACCGGTGTGTGACCTGTCAACAGATGAATGTGGGCAAAAGGACCTCAGGTACTCTGAATCATATTGAGAGGTTAGGAGGACTATTTAATCAGATGCAGTTAGACTTTTTTGAAATGCTTTTTTGTAACAGACTGGGGTACATTCTGGTGGTGGTATCCTTAAGTGACATTCCCCGGCACCTAACTTTTTACATATGCGTCAGTCCACAACTTTCAACATTTTTCATATTCTGTTTTGTAGTTACGACTACGTGGCGAGGCATATCCACATTACAACCTCACCTTGATGCTGGCCATATTACGGATAAAATTATTTTATCTACTTATTTGTCCGGCAACTGTTGCAACTGACTAAGTGTCCTACTGATATTATTTGTTCTTCTATAACTTTGCTACTCACAGTTATAGATTTCCCTATTTCATCAGTGCTTTATGCTACCAGCATTGGTTTGTTGTATTTGTGGCTTTCCTGATGAAGGCGATTGGGTTGTTGAAATATGTGTAGACTCGATTCCACGAAGATTCATCGACAATTGAAGCCACAACATTTCCTTTCAATTCAATACACTGTGATATCCTATTACCATGTCTATCATATTTTGATTATTATTTGAGAATCATGACCAGTATTAAATATCAGATACGTTAATATAAGAAAAATGCATCATATATTATAGAATTTGAGTCAAGGGTATTAGACAAATGAACATATCATTGCCATATTTGGTGGGATTTTTCCCACCAATTGGAAACTGGCCTGTATTAGACCTATACTGAACAAACCCTCCCTTGATCCCTTGGAGACCAAAAATTACCGGCCCATTTCATGTCTACCCATCACCTCCAAAATCCAGGAAAAATCCATTAATCAGGATCTCATGTCCTATCTGGAGGGCAGCAATCTTCTAGACTCTACGCAGCATGGGTTTAGACCCCAACACTCGACGGAATCTGCCTTGATCATGGCAACTGAAGAAATCAGAAGGGTGTTGGACGATGGAGGAAGGGCTGCTCTAATACTACTTGACCTCACGGCAGCTTTTGATACTGAAAACCATTCAGTATTGCTAACTAGGCTGCAATCCGTGGTGGTCAATGGTAAAGCCTTAACCCTTCTCACTTCCTTCCTCGACGCCAGGGAACAACTAATCCACTGGGATGGTATGCAATCGGAAAGGTTCTCCCTCCCAGGTGGAGTTCCACAGGGCTCCGCCTTATCGCCCACCCTTTTCAGCATTTACGTCACCCCATTGGCCAGACTGATTAAGAGTCATGGCCTAGTGCTCGTCTCCTATGCCGACAACACACAAATATTGGTGTCAATCACCCAAAATGATAACCAACCAGCTGATCGTTTCCGTAACTGTCTCTCCTCTGTCATGTCTTGGATGAGGGTTAACTTCCTAAAGCTATATGCCCAAAAACTGAGGTGCTTGAATTCGGAAACAAACCCTCCATTTGGAACCACCATTGGTGGCCCCCGGAGGCCGGTTTGTGCCCCTCTCCAGTAACCAAGGCTAGAAACCTTGGCTTTCTTTTCGACGAGGGGCTTACCTGTGCCCCCCAAATGAACCAAGTGGTCTCCGCTTGTTTCTTCACACTCAAACTTCTCTACAAAATTTTCCCTTTCATCCCGCCTTCCCTCAGAAAAACCGTAGTCGGTGCCCTCATTCTATCCAGGATAGATTACGTTAATGCACTCTATCTAGGCTCTGGGGCCAAACAGCTTACAAAACTTCAATCTCTTCAAAACGCTGCAGCCCGAGTCTTATGTGGCCTTCCAAAACACCATCCTACCTCAGCTAGCATCAAAGCTCTACATTGGCTCCCGGTAAGACGCAGGATTGACTTCAAGGCCCTTTGCCTTGTGCACAAAGCCCTTTATGGAGGCGGGGCCAAAGATGTTCAAACTCTTTTTCCTCGCTACATTCCAACTCGCTGCCTACGATCCTCTGACGTTGGGCTGGTCCTCCCTCCTAAAATCAAAAGGGCTAGATTGGGTGGCAAACGCTTCTCATTCTTGGCAGCAAAACTATGGAACGCCCTCCCGGTCTCACTGCGCCTTCAGCCCTCCCGCTCCATCTTCAGAAAGGCCATAAAAACCAAACTTTTCTTACAAAATTAGGATTAGTGCTGCCCGGATGGAGATACCCAGCGCCAGACGCCTCGGCATAAGTGCGCTTTACAAATACATTCAGTCAGTCAGTCAGTATTTAAGTCATTAAGATTCTGTTTTGATTAGTGACTGTATGTTCGGATGTGATTTTCTGTGTTTTTATCGAGTCACGTAACTTTACAGACATTGACTATCACTGTTTTTAGAGCTTGTTTGTAAAAATAAAGAACATTTATTTTTTCTTCTTGGGTATGCTTGGCATTCATAAAATATATTTAAATTTGTGAAGTAAATAGTTAGTTGCCTAGGGATTTGTTTGTACAATTAACGGTAGTTTGAAATCCAGGTTGGCTCAAGTATGTGCCTCGACATCTCTGAAATGGCCTAATGCTTTGCCTCTTGTGTTGATAAGTCTTCGTAGCACCCCAGACAGAAGGACTGGACTCTCGCTACATGAGATCCTCCATACGATCTATGAGGTTGCCTGCCAACGTACTTGTGAATATATCTGATGATCTGGTGCTCGACTACTGTAAGGGGCTGACTGACGTGGTTCATTCTGTGTCTCACCAGGTTGAAGCAGAAACTGCACCGCCGCATCAGAAGCAATACCATGATCTCAGCCCTGGCGGCTGGGCGGTCGTCAAGAAGTATGTGAGGAAGAGCTTTCTTGAACCTTGTTTGCGTGGCCCGTTCCCGGTCATTCTAGTTATAATGCCGCTATAAAGTGTGGCAGCCTCTCGAACTGGGTAGAAGGCTCTAACACTTGCAGGGTCCTGTGTCCCCTTGATGAAACAGCTCCACTTCCAGAAGAGATGCCAGCAGTGGCTCGAAAGCCACGAGAAAGAGTCAGTCAAGTTGTAAGGGGACACTCTCAAGTCAAAACAGCACTAGAACAAGTTGAAAGAGGAAAAGAAGAGAAAGGAGCTGGCTCAGAAGAAGCTGGTGTCAAAGAGGTGAACGTGCCAAGTCCTGTTTCTAATAGTGTAACTAGTTCTGTGAGCCTGCGAGAGGAGGTGGAAGAAAGCTAGAGGAAGTTTACTGTTGCCCCCGAAGGGGAGCTCACACCTATAAGTGAAACATTTGAGTCATAACGAAATGAAGGTAGAGGATCCAGCTCAAGGAGATACAAAAGACTGAGGGTGCCTTGTCGGAGGTAGGCTTCTGCTGAATGGACTTACCAAGCCACAAATGCCAACGATGGTGAGCAATGGAACCTCCGTGCTGAGAATAGATGTTTTGCTGAAGATTCTGAGGACTGATTTGAAAGCTCTTCTTTTATTTGTCGTTCCTTATCCGCCGATGCTGAGTGGCATGCGAAACCTCATACTGAATGATACTGTTTTTCCCCATTTCAACCCAAAACAATCACCTGAGAAGGTTGCGAAATTGAGAGCAGATTTGTTACTGATGCACATAAATGAATTGGGATCAGAAATGTTAACTCACAATTTATGAACTTTTGATAAAGGTGCTTGAAAAAGAACACCTAGGCCACAGTGGAAGAAGAAAAAATTTAGAGTGTGGCAATTTAAAAGAACACGGAGTAGGACTAGGGAAGTCTCACAACGAATGTATATTGATATAAACAAATTGAACTCTGAACGAAAGACTGTTTTGCTCTTTGCACCGGTGGAGAACAACAGAGAAAATTCTGTAGCTGCTAATTCTCTCCCGAATTCGGTCTGAATCTAAAAGTAGAATGGAAACTAAATTGTTCTAGTAGTGGGCATCAATGTATAATGTGTGTTTCCATAACACTTATAGTAATGGGATTAATAGTGTTAGTTGTAGTGCTATGTTTGAAGTCTGCCGGTAGCATAGAGGAGATGCCTACACCTGCCCATACAAACTCTCCTGGGTTAAAGGGTGACTTAGCAATGTTAGGTGAGCAACACTTGCATACTAATTTATCTAGGGGGGATTTTACTTTAAACGCTTATGCTAGGTTACTCTATGTATATGCACTATGGAGGCAAGGGATTTTTATGTTTGAATGCAATTACCTGCCTCAGCAACTGAGGGCATCACTTATCATTACCATTCATTCATTCAGAAAGTCTTTATTTATGATTATTCATCTTAAAAGACATGCCATACAATGCGATTTAAAATACAACGATCAAGATTAATAACATCATAATTACAATATAATAAACACAGTTCATTAAAGTATAAAATAGTCATAAAATCAGCTTATAAGTAAAATGGTAGGGAACTATGTTGAACTACGACTTATCATTACCATCCTTTGACATATAGCATTAGTTGCAGCTTTCTTCTTAGCATATTTTATAACAAGGGTCATTTGAGCATTATTTTTCAAATTATATTCAGGTCCTTCCTGAGATGCCTATATTTAGGCACCGTAAGAGGCATGGAAACAATAGATACTACTTATGCACACCGACTTAACTTAACATGTGCACTAACAGGAATTGAAAAGAAATTCATTGATCAGGTAGAAGATAGATTTAGAGCAGTGGCAGCTAATAGCGAGACAGAATTTTGTGTTCAGAAATGGACACAAGAGGAAAGGGACTATCAGACCGCAGGAAACACTGGAGCGTTGTCAATAGATTGGCAACATAGGGGGAGATTGTGTGTACACCAGGGGTGGCTCATCCGTTATGGCGGAGGAGCTTGCCCCCCCTCAGCTAAAAGCCAGCAGAGGCAAAGGACAAAAATAAAATGATAATAACACATTTTATTAGCATTTTATTTTTAGTCCTGCAAGCCGAGGGAGGAGCGTGGCCCCCCATACTGACGCTACAGCACCAGGGAGCAGCGGGAGTGGTGCGCAATGCCAAGTGTGCAGGATAGATTGGCCGGCCCTCTGGGGCCGGCCAAACCATCATGCGCACTTGGGGGCATATTATCAAGCACGGCGTTAAAATTATCGCCACTTTGGCGGCAGAAAACTGCCGCTAAATCGGCGATAATTGGCTTGATTATATGCCGCAGAGAATTCCCATAGAAGCCCATATTGACACCAGAACATGGGCATCTATGGGAATTCTTAAGGGCATATTATCAAGCCCATTATCGCCGCTTTAGCGGCAGTTTTCTGCCGCTAAAGTGGCGATAATTTTAACGCCGTTTCTTGATAATATGCCCCTTAGCCTTTCTCCACTGAGCTGTGTTGTACAGCTGGGTGGAGAAACTAACACAGGCTCTCAGTCTAGGTCTGAGTGCCAAACTGAGGCGCTCAGACCAATCCCAGTGCTGCTCACAAGCTCAGAATCGCATTCCCAGCAGTAGCGCTAGGATTGGGAGCCTCTGAGACGGCGCAGTGTGGAGCAGGCTCCTGACAAGGACACGCGGCCGTCGGAGAAAATAGGTTTTATTTTCATTATTTATACTTTTTGTTTGTGTTCCCCCTTCACCCGCCCCACCAATTTGTAGTACGAGTGGTCGCTACTGGTGTAAACCACAACTGGCGTGATTACAGTTTCATATTTGTAAGAAAGAGTGAATGTGATCACACCTTTGAAGTTCGTGGATCATGCAAGTTGTTTGTGGATGGAAGAGATCCAGTGATTCCTGGAGTCAATTTTGTCTGTGGGAAGAATGCTTACTTAAAGTTAACTAGTAGTGTGGCGTTTTCAAAGATTTATCATGTGGATGATTTGGATCATCCTGTTTGGGAGGAGAAGTTGAGATATAAATGTGGTTTGAGTGCTGGAGAAATTATGGGAGGCATTTTGGAGCTATAATATCAAGTGTTGGTGTGATACTAAATGAAATCAAGATGAGAAACTTATCTATACTGGTTGATAAGTTATCTACTACAACTGCTGGATCTTTGTTGCTCATGAATACTGAAATGGTTTCTATTAGGTCAATGGGTTTGTAACACTGTCTTGCTTTGGATATTCTGCTTGTAAAGGAAGGCGGAGTCTGGCGGATGCACCTGATAAGATATAGGGACTTACAAAAATACATAAAGAACATTATTGACATTCAGAAGGATTTGAGGAGTTTGGCAGCTGAAGGTGTTTGGGATTGAGTTCGTAATGGATTTAGTGCTGTAGGCAGGTGGGGCCATATTATCAAGGACGGCGTTAAAATTATCGCCGATTTAGCGGCAGGAAACTGCCGCTAAAGCGGCGATAAAGGGCTTGATAATATGCCCTTGTGAATTCCCATAGAAGCCCATGTTCCGGTGTGACATGGGCTTCTATGGGAATTCACAAGGGCATATTATCAAGCCCATTATCGCCGCTTTAGCAATAGTTTTCTGCCGCTAAAGCAGCGATAATGTTATCGCTGTTTCTTGATAATATGGCCCAAGGTTTGCAAACCTTGGAAGTGGTATAGTTGGTTCTGTCCTAAAACCCTTCTTACAATTGCCATTTTTGCACCTACCCTGGTGGGTGTTGTCAAAGAAATATAAAGAAAGAAAGGGAAAGAATCGGAATTCAGGGGAGATACAGTTAGAAAAGGCACAAGATGAATACTATCATGATCTGAAATGATTGGAAGAGTTTAGAAAAAAAAGAATTGCAATAACGGTTTAGATTGGTCAATCTGGAAAGATCATCTGATAAGATGATAAATATTTGATGATGGCCCAATATGCCATCAGAGGGGGAATTGGAGGAGAGTATTTGGGGCCCCCTAGTTGAATTTACAGTAGGAGTGCTTTATAATCACGGGTCGTCTGCACTCGCATATATTCTGTGTGACTAATACATGAAAAGAAGAAAGAGGAGTACGGGATGTTAAAGTATCCTCATGAGTAACGTGAATTACATGTGTACCTTAGAAATGTAACATACAAAAGGGTGCAATAATAGTTAGGGGATAACAACTAAACATGTTTTGCTAATTTTGTATAATATTTCAGTTTGCAATTTCTAGCTGTTAAAGTATATACTGAAAGTACAGTTTATTTGCTTGTAGCAGGGCCGTGTGTGTTGTTACTTGAGCCTAACTGTAGGCCTGAAATTAAATTCCAATGTATTTTCCAGCTAAGCGTTTGAATTCGTATTCTGCTTGCATTGTTGAATGTTGCATGTATCTTGTGTTGCCACTGATGGTGGACAAGGCTTCATTAGCTATTAGAAAGAACTATTGTCCCTAGTAGATATAGAAGCCTGAGAAGAAGAAATGCGATAACGAGTGGAGGACGAGCCCTTAGGGAGAAGGAGATGGCACCAAGGACGTTTGAAATATCTCAACTTGTGAAAATGGAGGTGGGGAGAAGATGCTGAAATGATGGAAAATTACTAGTAGAACTGTGGGAGGCGCCTTCATCCAGTGATTGATTATGTTGTAACTTAGTTAGGGATAGCTGACACTTTGCTTTAGGATGCTTTGAGGTACAGACCTTATCTTTGCATCTGTGGCTTTATGCTACATGACTCGGTTGAAGTTACTTCTTTGGAAGGCTCTGACGGCTGACACCTTTTTCCATCCTTACCTAACTTTCTTTAGGTTAGGGTTTCCACTTTGAGGTAGTGTAGGGATAGTTAGGGACTTGCAGGGGTTTCTAAATGGAATTTTGATGCAATCCAAAGTGCATTTTTTTCTCTTGATAACATTTGTGGCCGCGATTGAACTGGTCGTTTTCTTTTTGTTATATAGGGTGAATTGGTTCCAGTGATTTGGCTTCATCCTATTTACTTTGTACTTCTATACTATAATGCTTAGATTGGTGTACATGAAGCTATTTCAGAGTTTGCAATAAGCAAACTAACCTGAATTTAGTTGTGGACCTGAGCTTTTGCATGGCACTTTTGATACTTTAAAATTTCAATGTTGTGAAAGGAGTTTTCTCTTTACCACTCATGCTGCACAACAAGAACCATTGACCAGGTTGCTGAGGACGACGAGTCCCAGCTTTCTCAAAGCCACTCACCAAACGAAGAGCAATCCTCTAAAGAAGTGGAGAGACCAAGGCTCCTGGGGGGCTGCAGTGATGAGACCGATGATACCGGTATGTCAGGCACCATCAGTCAGTACAGTAGGAAGGAGTGAGCAGTGGCAGGGATAACCCTCAGTAGGATCTCAGCTGCAATGTCTATAAGTTCTCAAAGGGCCACTTCAGGGGTCCCGGATCTCAATGGCTTGCCACTGTCGTCCCCAGGAGGTCCAGACTTACTCCCCCTGGGCACCAGAGTACCATAGTATAGAGACAGCCCAAGCAGAATGTCACCGTCCCATTGGGGACAGCAAGCCCAGACTAGCCACCCTAGGGGCTGTCTTCAGTGTCAGTGTCTCACAGTGTCACAGTCGCATGTGAATGCTCTGGTGCTCTCAAGACTCAAATTGTGATATTAAACTTTTCTGTGCATCCTATTGAAACAGTTCAGTTAGTGGCAAGAGAACTGGTGTCCCAGTCAGACGTTTTCTATTTTTGCCTTTGATCTGCCTTTGTACGGTCCCCTGGTCATGCACTTGTGTGAGATTGAACTCAGCCATAACTACTTTTGGTCATTCTTCCCCCATGATACCATTCCTTCCCCACAGACTACTGGCTGGATTTAAAACAGTGTGACCCAGGGCTTGTACATAAAGCATAATGAGCCTGACTGTTAGTGAGTTACAGGGCTACGGAAACAATGACTACCGTGGTTAATTTGACACTGGGCTAGGGGAACTAATTAGTTCTACTGTGAGTGTGATAAAGTAATAGTATAAATGACAAGTTCTATAGATAGTATGAAAGATTCCAAGAGGGACTGATGAGTCCTACTATAAACATGATATTAGACTATGGAGAATGGAGAGTCTTATTGTTGATAGGAGCAACGGGAAAGCCCACCCTTAGCAGCGGAGAAGGCACGGGGAAAGATGAGACTAGGAAATGGGATACACCCATTAAATTCCCCCGGATTGTTCGCTTTTTGACTACCCGGTTTTGTACTTTTACTGTGAGCGAGTCTCACCATTTGAGTCTCACTCCGCCTTTTAGGATAAGGTCACTTCTGCGTAGTTAGGGTAAGAGGCTCGAGCTGGTTAAATGCTAACATGTGAGCACATTGTATTGTATTGTATATGATATTTATTAAGCGCAACAAACACCCCACGGGTATCCTGGCGCTACATTATGTAACTACAGAGCAGTATTAATCAGAAGGCAGGCAGAAGGATTGGACAGTACTCAGAGGGCAAAATCAAATTCGAGAGAACAACTAGGTCTTAATCCTTTTTCTAAACAGCAACAGGGAATTACATTTTCTAATACCGGGTGGCAATTCATTCCACAGCCTTGCAGCAGCAACGCTGAAGGCTCGTCCACCCAGTCTGACCCTGTTGAACCTAGGAACCTTCACCAGAAAGGCCGAAGAAGAACGGAGATGTCGAGTAGGAATATACCAAAGTAATTTTTCTTGCATTGGTTTTGGACCAAACCCATGCAAGGCCTTGAACATTATACACAAGGACTTAAACTGTACTCTTTGCAACACTGGAAGCCAGTGTAGCTCGGCCAAACATTTTGGGGCACAAAAGTCTCGAGGTTTAGCCAGAGCTAATCTTGCCGCCATATTTTGAACACATTGCAAACGCTGAATCAGATATTTAGGAGAATGCAGCAGCAGAGCATTACAATAGTCAAGGAGACTTAAAATAGCGCCCTGCACTACTAATGCTCTGGCAGAGGCTGGCAGCAGTGGGAGGATCTTTCTCAAGGCTCTAATAAGACCAAAACAACACCCCGCCGTTTGGTTCACCTGTGCCTCCAGGGACAAGTTAGCACTAAACAGAACTCCCAAATTACGGACCGTTTTGGCCGGAACCAAGGGGGAAAAAGTACCTAATGTCCAAAAATTATGAGGGAGAGGTAAAAGAACCTTCCCTACTGCGCAGTGCATGATTTCGGTTTTCTCAGAATTGAATTGTAGAAAATTCAGCCGTAGCCAATGCGCAGTATCACGCATACAAGCATGAAAATCCTCCAGCGCCGAAGGTTGGGTGCCATCCAAGGATAGAATAATCTGAGTGTCATCAGCATAGTTTATCAGCTTCACATTGTGAGCCTGGATTATATCTATCAAAGGACTAAGATAGATGTTAAACATAATCGGACTGATGGCAGACCCTTGGGGGACACCATGGCCGATAATAAACGCAGATTGAAACGGCGGAAGGGACACTGCCTGACATCTACCAGAAAGATAGGATCGGAACCAGCCCAGGGCAGTACCTACCACTCCAACCTCCTCAAGGCGGGTCAGCAAAATACTATGGTTGACTGTGTCGAAAGCGTCAGACAAGTCGAGCAATATTAATATAGCCGACTGGCCCTTGTCTGCCAACAAGCAAAGATCGTCCATCACGGTCACTATAGCAGATTCTGTACCGTGTTCTGGACGGAAGCCAAATTGAACGTCCGCTAACTTGTTGTTACTTTCTAAGAACACAGACAGAGATCTGCTGACCCGGCGTTCAAGGATTTTCACAGGGTAAGGTAGGAGGGAGATTGGTCGATAACTTTCTGGGCGGGCTGGATCAAGAGTAGCCTTTTTCAAGAGAGGTGTAACCACAGCCTGTTTCCAGCTAGATGGCACATCCCCACTGGAAAGTGAATAGTTGCAAATCTGTCTAAGATTAGGAAACAGATCAGAGGCATATTCCTTCCAGATTTTATGAGGAAGAGGGTCCAGTGGGGAGCTGGAAGAGATACCCAGAGCCAACCAACCAAAATCCTTCTCTGGTATAAGTTCGAAATGGTCCAGAGTGCTTAGATTCACAGTCCCAGCTTCCATCTCTACGTAGGACATTTTTCCTACATCAGTGGATCAGTGGATGTGGTAGTTGTTATTCCACTGGTCCAACTTTCTGCTACGACTGGGATAGTTGTTTTAAGCCCATTTATGATGGTACTAATCTTTTCCTCAAAGAAGATTGCCAAACTATCGCAAAGACTTTGAGTTGGCAGAGTCTCATTTTGTAGGCACTTTGGATTACTAATCTCTTCGACCAATCTAAAAACACATTTAGATTTGTTAGATGATTTCAGAATAGTTTCTGCAAAGTATTCTGTTTTAGCCGAGAAGATCGCTTTTTTTATAAATGGATATAGCCATTTTCCATGCATTTTTATCATCGTCTGCATAGTGCTTTCGCCATTTTCTTTCGGGCTGTTTACACCTCAATTTCTGATTTTTCAAATTTTCATCAACCCATCTGGCCGAAGGTCTGCCTGTATTTTTGCAGACTTTCAAAGGGGCAATTTTATTGACAGTTGCCATGATCTGACTACAGAATTCTACATAGTTCTCCTCCACTGTTCTGGCTACATCTAAATCCTTATTGATGGTGAACGTTGAAGAGCACGTTGTCTTTTTTAATGCCCTCTTCCAGTCCATATTTAAAAAAACTCCTTACTTCCCTATTAGCAGGAGCTTCTCCACCAGGAGTATACGTCAGGAATTTAACCAAAAAATGGTCAGTCCACTCCACCGGAAGTACCCTTATTTGCCCAGTGGCGCTATCCTCACTAAAAATTAAATCCAAGATGTGCCCCCCTTTATGTGTAGGCTCCGTTACCCCTTGACGGAGTCCAAGGTTTTCACAGGATTGGAGAAGGTTGGAATATCCCATGTCCAAATTCCCATTGAACCACATGTTAAAATCTCCAACTATAAGCAGTCTCGAGTGTGTAAGGGCCATATTGTCAATAACAGCAATCAATGCCTGCCGATGAAGTGTATTAACAGGGCCAGGGGGTCTATAACAGACTATACCATCTAGTAGGTGTCCCTTGGTGTCTTTTAAAGAAAATCCCAAAAGCTCAAATCCCTCCACCATGTCGACCTCCATAGGGACAACATTCCAGCTGTCTTTAAACAATATGCCGACCCCCCCCCCCCTCCTCTGCCAGAGGCTCTAGGTTTATGGAAGATCTTATATCCAAGAGGGCAAGTCAGTGTATGTCCAGGTTTCGGTCATGAACACAACATCCAGATGGTGTGCCTCAATGAGTAACTGAATCTCTGTGCAATGTTTGGAGAGGGAACGAACATTCAGCAATCCATAGCTCAAAGCATCCTTCCTACAAACATCAGCATCCAATCTAGTTGTTCCTTCAAGTCACAGTACTCCTACCTCCTCGCTCATAGTTTCGCCAATCTTCCACAGGGTCTCACTAGAGTAACATCAAGTCCCTGCGTTATAGGCAGTATGGCTGACACTGAGTGCGGGCCGAGCGCGGACGGCGCTGACGGGCGTGCCTTTGACGCAACTTCGGTGCACCGCCGGCGCGCCCATGCCAGTACGGCGTTTAAATAGATGATGCAGAGGAAAAAGCTAGAGCGCTGACCCAGGAAGCAGGCGTGTCCGCGCTAACAGACGGACAACGCCTGGTCGAGTGCCCAAAAAAGTGCTAAGTGCCAAGAAAGTCAAGTCAAAGACACGAACCCCAATAAAATATAGTTAAAAAGCAGTCACTATAATGTAATCGCTTTTAAAACAATCACAATGCCCCCACAGCAATTTGACATCAGTGCTTCATAATTATGTATGCTAAGCGCACACGCCAGTACGGCGTCTAAATAGATGATGCAGAGAAAAAAGCTAGAGCGCTGACCCAGGAAGCAGGCGTGTCCGCGCTAACAGACGGATGAATGTGCACGTGTGCAGGCTGAGCATACAAGACTACCATCAAGCTCAGCCCGGGTATCTGCACCCAAATAGCCTATTGCATCCAGTGATTGGTGCTGACCTGGTGTAGGCCTTATAATGTGAGATCATAGGGGGATTGGTGTGTTACACCCCCCCCCCCCCCCAATAAATGTGTCATCTAGTAAGTAGTTGTGTACAGGTGCTTTCAGTCAGGTATGGTGAGGTGTCTGTCTAATTTCACCTGGTATTTCACATACACGCAGACAAAAACACACACTCTTTTGTCTCTGTTTTAAAGATCTTAAAAAATAATGCTTATTCTGAAATATATATATTTTTTAAATACTCCTAACAAACCACACTCCTCTCCCTCTCTCCTGCCTCTTAAGCCCCCCTCATGACCTGCTTCTCACACAATATATTTTTATATCATATGCTAGCATGATTGTTGGACAATGTGAAGCTCACCTCCCCCCCCACTCCTCCCCCAATATTACTGGCTAAGCTGCGCTTGTGTCTGTAGTGCTTTACTGAAAATGAAGAAGGCTGTGTGCTCTGTGCATTATATTTTATTGGTGAAATGTGCAATACCATATGGTTTTGCCATGCTTAGGCCTAGACATACTGGTAAGTTATAATTCTTAGGGTACCCTGAGTGCAGATCCGCTGTTATTTTGTTAATAACTTTATCCGTATGGCACTTTGAGATGCTATAATCAATCACATGCCAGACATTTGCTGTGCTATGTTATAGGATAATTAATTATGCAAATGCCAAGGTGCTGAGAGACTATGCATTTGCCCTGGTGCTAAGAGACTGAGCAGAACACTAACGAGAGAAAACAGAGCCCTTAAGATCGATAAAAAAAGCCAGAACAAAACTAATGTCTGCAGAGCCAGGTCTCCAAGGACTTTCTGAAGTGCAAATGCACAAACATTTGCCATAGTATTATAGGGAGAGTGTTCCATAGTTTCGCTGCTGCCACCAAGAAAGCCCTGTAACTGATCAAAATCCAATTAGTTATTGAAAAGGAAAAATGCTTCCTGTGAGCGTAGTGAACGTCCACGGGTACATAGCTGTTAATTTATTTCCCCAAATTAGAATGTTCAATGTGATAGATGGCTCTATGCACACAACAAAGGGATTTGACAATCCTATTTGCCACTGGGAGCCAGTACAGAGAGTCATTAGCTGTAGAAGCACGGGTGTACCAAGGCAAAAGAAGTTTAGAAGTGGTGTTTTGAATTTGTTGAAGCTTTTTTAACAAACCCAGGGCTCACCAAAAAGAGTTGCAAAAGTTGAGGCGTCCATGGACGGTTAACTGGACCACAACCCAACAGGCCTTTCTGCAAAGGCGTAGGACACTTTTTTTGCACACCCCAAGCAGGAGAAAGCATGTGTAAGTCAAATGGTTGGCTTGTTTCTCCAGAGATAACTTGGCCTTGAAATGAAGGAGGCCAGGAGACAGAACCAAAAGGGTCTGGCTGGAGAAGTATGGGAAATCCAGAGTGCTTCAGTCTTCTCAGAGTAAAATTTTAAGGCATTGAGTCAAGCCAAGAGGCAACAGTCGGCATACAATGATGAACATCTTAAGGAGTTGCCGACCAGGACATGTCCAAAGCAACAATCAATTGAGTGTCATCTGCATAATTTGTGACGGTGACCAGTGAAGCCAAAGGAAGAATATAATATTTAGGAGGGTAGAACTTAATGTAGAAACCTCTGGAACACCTTGACCCAATGCCGTGTATGCCAACACATTTTGGGTAAGGTAAACTGCTTGAGGTATATCCTCTAAATAGGATTTGCACCACTGATGTGGTGTCTCCTCAATTCCAGCCTCGGACAGTCTTAGTAGGAGAATGGAATGGGACACTGGTCAAATGCGGCAGACTGATCAAGAGGAACTCAGATAACTAGCTTTTCTGCCGACATTTTAAGGTCATTAAGGACTGACAGCAAAGCAGTTTCTGTACTATGTGCCAGTCCGAAACCAGGCTGTATGGACTCTAGGATGTGATTATGTTCCAGGAAGCCAGAAAGCAGTTGATATACAAACTTCTCCAATATTTGACTGCATTTCTTTTCACGATTTTGACCTAGTTGCCCACTACTGTGCCAAGTTAATTAATCTAAACACCAGCAGAAGGATCAAAAGCCCCCCCACACGACAGACACATTAACAGTGCTTGGCCCAGTTCCTGGAAAAGGAAAGGTGGTGTGTACGAAATATACTAGTGCTAATTAACTCTTCTCACTGCACCTGGCCTAGGCAAGCCCAAAAGAAACAACATTGGAAGTCCAGGCATCAGAAACAGAATACAGGAGGGGCCCAGCTTTGAGGTATTGGTGGGAAGGGATCAGACTGCTTAATCATTTGGTGGAGAGGCTGAGACTACCCGGCAAGGTCTTTCCATAAACCACTGAAGCTGCCAAGTTGAAATGTCCCTGAATGCTGTGCAGGTGGGTTGGGGCAGGGGTAGAGATGATGTTGCACTACCTACCTTCCAGAACTTTCCATCCCCTCTTGAAAAGCCCTGCACAAGGGGAAAGGCACTTGAGAAGACACTGGGCCGGGGCCTACGATGCTGGAATATTGTCCAACCGGAAGGAAGAAGACCCTTGAACCTCTGCTAGGATAAACTTTTGGACTCCGAAACTTCAGCTGGCACCCAGGGCGGCCTATAACTGGTCTCCTCAGTGCCAGTGAAGCTAGTACCCTTATGTCCCTGAGAAACAGTAGGGGGAATGGACCTGCTGGGGGATCCTAGAGGGCTCCATTGAGACCTCTTTGGATAGGTCCTGTAGGAATGCGCCCTTCTCAAAGAGAGAGTGGTAATGTGGCACAGGAGGAAAAGGGGGAAGCAGGCTAAGCAGGATAAGGATAAAGCAATACGACAGGCTGTGGGCTGGTAAGGGAATTGAGTCAGAACTTCCGGCAAATGGTGTATTGTGGGAGTGTGCAGTAGCACTGCCTCTAGAGGTACTTTTTAAATCCCGCACCTGAACCTCATTGACTTGCATAGGGTCGTGCTGTTTTCAGTGCTGCTGGAGCCACAACATAGATCAGCATTTGGGCCTCGTTGACCTGCATGGTGGTAGTGCTCTGTGGAGGCAAATACCATAGTGGATATCTGTCTGAGTCTGTGGACACCAGCACTAGTTCCTATAAGACAATAGGGCTCAAGCACCATAGATATTTCAGCAGAGACGCTAGGGCTATTAAAAGCACACCAAAGCCTGAGCTCTGCACTGAAACACAAGCACCAGCATGGAGGTTTTTCTGTTCATCTTCTCAATTAAGACACATTCATTTGCTGCTGCTTAACAGCATGACCAAAAGAGGGGTGGGGGTTGCACGCGATGCTATAACATTGGCCCTACAGAACCTTCGGAATGTCCTTGTGGCAGGCATTCATATTATTAGCAAGCTCCAATGTATTAGAGGAGTTTGTATGCTTGTCAGATAATACATGTATTCTATGTCTGCACATGATATGCAATATTCGCCCTTTCACCTCTTCACTGATTAATTTTGACTGTTTTCCAAAAACATAGCCTGAAAATCACAAACTTGTTTTTAACCTTTTTTACATAGTCTTCTTAAAGCGCTTTTTCTGTTGATCACATATGGTCAAGTACCTGCTGTAATGTTAAGCTAGACCCAAAAAGTAAATCTCAGAATCTCAGAAGTTCTGAAACACATCCATTAACTATGGCACTTTAAAAAAGCACACCATTGCACTACACAAGTGTTTTAACTAACAGACGGAGTTACGTCATGGGTTACGGGGATTGGTCATTATCCAGAATCAGTGCAGTGGTTTTATACTACTCTCAGTTGTTTTCGAATTCGCATTGTTTTCATTTCTTTCCTTTCATGTATTTATTGACCATAATCTTGTGCAGTTCTTATCTTCACCTAGTGTGCCATTGACTCCCAATGAAATCGTAGTAAGTGAATGACAGTGGCTTTATGGAGCTAGGTAGTGCACAGAGCATAGTTGTCCTGCCGGAATATATATCCTTTCTAGTAAAGAGCATAGCCATGCAACATTATATTTTTCCTAGTTTAATATGTGGTCTCTTATGGTTTATTCACTTTGTGCATGTTTTGTGGACTCGATTAAATGTGTCATTCCATGGATACTGTTATGATGTATATTTGTGTCTCAATGTATAATCATTTAACTAAATATATATTCTTTCCAATAATTACCTTTGTCTATACAGCACACACCTACAGCATAGCCACTGTGTACCCTTTAAATGGTAAACAGCATGCATCTATCATTCTCTCTATTGTTCTGAAGAACAACCCAGGAGCAGACAACAGGGAAATCTGACTGGAGCCAGGAACGCTATGAGACCTGATGCCTGCCTTGAGTCAGAGAAACCTGCCTATGATCTGAACATGAGACAGGAGATCTGAACAGGACACTTGATGATGAGGCCCGAGATCATAAAAAAAAAGACCCACCAGTCACAGTAAAAAGGGACCCCCAACCACAGTATCTGACGTCGCTAAACATTAGGACATCCTAATGCCTTGGCAGCACGGTCGAAGGCCTCACTACTTGCCCTTGCTGTGTGCCTGCCACACCTGCATTACTTCCAACCCTCCAATTGATCTTTTGGACCCTGCCTTTCTCTCCATTGCTCAATCTTTGCTTAATCACAATTCAAGCAGTGCTGCACAGTTCACTAAAAAACAAATAATGAAAACAGCCACAGTTCTTCACCTTTAACCTCCAGATCACACAGGACATCATCAAGGCTGCATTTGCCTGTAGACCAACACAATAATCGGCACACGAATGTCCTGCTCATGTATACAAGAATATCCTCATTATTAGATTTGCAGCTAACGAACCAGAACTGTCAACAACTACCTGGATAAAGGCCTCTTCCCAAAAGAACTGCTGTCTAAAACAAAGAGGCCTCCAAACAAAGGCTCCTTCTAACGTCTGGCCAATAACCAATTATTTCTAGTTAAAAGGATTGAAAGATCTGCTTCAAAACAAATATCTACATTCATCAAAGAAAGGAGCCTTCTCTCAGAATACCAGAACAGATTCTGGTACGGCTGTTGCACAAAAGCAGCACTGATTTCCACATGGGAGGATTTAAAACTTGCAATGGACTCAAACAGTGTACTGCCTCACCTATTACTTGCCATCTCCTTTGCCTTTGATTCTGTTAATCTCTAAAGGGAATTTGACCAATCTTCTTAAGAAATGACTTTGTATGTGCAGTTTAGCTAGACCTCTTCCTTCGAGGCTGTCACCTTTGCCCACAATATTCTCCTCCCTACAAGGTAACTTTTTTTAGCCAGCTCATCAATAACAGCCATGTGCATTCCTGCATGGATGTGGCTCAATATTATACGTATGTGGGAACTGCTCAATGTGGTGTGCTAACAATACCTATTTTATTTTATTTAGTGTAGCACAGATGTGTGGCAGTATATGTAAAGGCAGCAAGATTACCAACTCATTGGCACACATTTATTCTCAGGAAGAAGGAATGATATTTTGGGAATTGAACCTGTGACTTACCAGTCACACACCCCAATTTAACATGTGGTAACCTACTAAGCAGTCTTACATTTGTAAAATAATAAATGCCAGGCCCAAAGTTTTGCTCTGGAGCCCATGCCTGGAAATTTCAAATGTAGGGAGAGCCGAATACTCAGATTGCCTACACATGATTTTACTGTGTGCCACTTTAATCCACCACCAGGCACTCTCTGTCCCTTTATCTCACTCTTGCAGGTTTTTCCATCTTTGCTTTCTCCCTTTCTCACAATCTTTCCGTCTTTCTCTTCCTCTTTCCCCTTTAGTGTTTTCCTGTCTTTTGTTCTGGAACAAAGTCTGATGAGGATAAATAAGTGCTGGACTCCAACAAATGAGTGCAAGTGTGCTCCACCTGCAACCACCGGCTCAAATTAAGACACTAACCTAATATTTTGAGACCTGTACATAAGGGCAGCCTCACCCATGAATATTTTGCAACATCCCATTGGATAACCTAAAATTGTATCTTCAGACAACAATAGGTCAGAAGCATTTTTCTAGACTTGCAATGGTAAGAAATGTACAAGCAAATTGTCCTGCCACTGAAGGAATCAGTGAATTCACAAAAAGGGTGTTGTCTTAAAATAACTGCAAAAACATGTCTTGTGCTTTGGAATAAAATATGTGGAAGCTGTTTCTTACATGACAGTGAACTCCATCTTATTTTCAAAGACCACTGTGAGTAGCCTAGGAACAGTGTCAAATCCACAAAATATGTTCATTATAGTATCAGTGGTGTCTAATATATTTAAATTACACAGTTTGTGACTTCTTTTTGCTCATACTGGCTATGAGGATAACGCAAACCCCATTTCTGTCCTGCCCAATTGCTGGAAGTGTTAGCCGCCCAACGTTCGGCTCTAGTTGGATACAAGAGAGTGTTCAATTCTGGATATACAAGAGGCTCCCGAGGGGTAGTGATCCTTATACACAAAGCCTTTCCACTTGCTATATCCCAAGTATCACATGACTCCATAGGCATATATGTTATAGTGGAAGGTACCCTTGAGGGGTGCCCGATCTATTTTCCGAGTGTATATGTCTCTCCACTATTGAGCAAAGATACCTTGCCGACGCTCCGGGAGACCTGATATTAGGACTACCCCCTGAATTAACTATCATGGAAGGGGGATTTCAGCAAAGTAGTGAACCCCAAGATAGACTCCACGGAATCTCAGGGATCAGGGCGTGGTTCTAAAGAAAAACTGAGGGGCTGGCTTTACAGCATGGGACTATGTGATGCATAGAGAGCGCGGCACCCCTGCAACCAGGCTTATATCCACTTGTGGGCCGCACATAAAACATCGTCATGCATTGACCTCCTCCTGCTCCCCGCACTCGATCTGGCCTGTACCTGTACAACGGGTGCCCGTATACTATGCCAGGGAATTTCAGATCCCACCCCTGTTACACTCCGAACTGGATCTCTGAGTGGGGGAATTCATCTATTTTGGTGTCTCAACACATAGCACCTCACGATGGCTCCCGTTACAAAATTCCTAACACAAGAAATCAAACACTATCTTGCAATTAATAAAGATTCTGTCTCCTCCCACAGCACACTATGGGCTATCGGGAAGGCCACTCTACACAACACAGCTAGACTTGAGGGGCAGGGAACAGGAGACAGGCCAAGGTATGACTGACCTAGAGACAGATGTCAATAACCTAGACCATCTTCATCAGAGGTGCTCCCCCGAACAGACACAATGACGCCTAGCTATGGCCAGGGCATGCCTATGACGAGGCCTTGTCTAGGAGAGTGTATGAATGGGGCAACGCCGATCAAGTAAATTGCTGTACTGGCTGGTGATGAAAGACACTGCTTCATACATAAGATCACATCGGTGAACACTGCCAAAAGGGAGAACCCTCTCAAGGCAGTGGCTATAGCAGCAGGATTCACAGCATATTACTGCACACAATACGCAACTGCGACTGACCCCACCCCCCCAGGGAGGTCACTAACCCGCTTATCGAGGATCTTCCCCCGCCACGCTTGCACCCAACCAACGTCGAGCACTGGACACTTGCACTTTGGTGAAATCCGGCAGGGTCTCCAAGACCTGAACAACAGGAAAATGCTGGGACCAGATGGCTGTGCAGTGGTATCGCGTAAATACATGATGAGGCATCGGGTCTACAGGTCAATGTTAGTACATTCCTCTTGATTACATTAAAGGGTGACGTGAGTGTAGTGGCCGATATGCACACTAAGCTCTCAGAACTTGGGCAGATATATCACCTGGGGGCCCAGCCTCACTTGGAGCTAGAACCTGTCCCCTCTCGAGGCCAAAGTTTCAGGAACTATCTCCCCATTGTCTAGGCTCCAACTGATCGCACTCAGTAGGGTGGTGTTATTTAAAATGATCATGCTTCAATGCATCCTATACACGGTTCAGAAATTCCCACTACTGAAACCCCATGCTTGGTTCCAAAAAACAACAGCTAAAATCCACTCCTTCCTCTGGATGAATCCGCCGGCCAGAGAGGCATACGTCAACTGTGTTCAGTCCACGTACGATGGGGGAATGGGCAGGACAGAGATCCATCTATACTACTGGGCTGCACAACTCCTGATAGTGAATGGATGGCTGTGTGAGGGTTGGCAGGATTCGGCTTTCCACGGTGATGTGGCACAAATTGGTCAAAACAATATATTCAATATATTTTATGATGGTCCTATTCCCACGTTCTCCCTGACATCACCAAAGTGGTCCTCAGGACATGGCGCTTTGTTCTGAAATAGTCTGATTGGGACAGGAAAATTACCCTCAAAACCCCACTGTGGACAGTCACTTGGTTAAACCACAAGGTACAACTCAAGGGGATTGAGAAATGGTAACTTATCATGATTACCAAAATGGGCGACGTTTGGAAAGAGTCACACCTAAATCTTTTTGCGAACTCCAAATCCCAGTTCTTCCGCTACTTACAACATCGAAATGCACTCCACACCACCACACATTTTTGGAATCCACACCTGAGTACAGTCCACTGGAGGCACAAACACTCATGGGCTCCATGGGTAAAGGGGGTATCTCCATCATATACAAGTCCCTGGTTAAAAACTCTCCCAATTCTCTCCTGGACATATAAGCAACATGGGATCAGTGAGTGGGTCCCCTCAGCCGGACTGCAGGGATGCGTGCATATCACTTAGAGTGCTGGTGATCCCCTCCAGGGTCCGATTCATCCAACTTAATTACCTACACATAGCCTATCTTACACCTTTATCTTTGTGGTGGGCCAACAGTTTGGCTTCCCTAATATGCAATCATTGCCGGTGTGCAGAGGCCCATTTTTACCATGTGACATGGGATTGCCCCATTATTAGGGGATACAGGAAGGGAGAGTTCAGTGAGATCTTGCACGTAATCTGAGATGCTGCAGACACTCTGAGAATAGTCCTGCTCTGCATTGTGGATGACTTTGCTGGATTGAGGGGTGACCGCACAAGTGGTGGGTGGTATTCGCATGTGGTGGGGGTGAGGAGGCAGGTCGGGGGGGAGGGGATGACATTTATAAAAAAACACTTACCTGTCTGCCGCTGCCGACCACCATCGCCACTTCCTCCTCTCAGTCCTCTTCCCTGCATCCAAGGCAGGAAGCAGGATGCACACGGGCCCCAGCCTCCCGATAGTCAATCACAACACTGCAATGCAGCATTGTGATTCGTCTGAGCGCAATGGATCAGCGCTCAGCCAGAGAATGGGGGGCTGGGTATGTTCTCCATGCAGGCTGTAATGCAGCCTGCGTGCAGAACATTCATGCACATCTTAGGGAGTGCAAACCACTCCTCTCCTTCCCAGTTCTGTCAGCAGAGCTGCCCTGCACCACCCATAAAGTTGCAGCAACAAGTAAAAAATAAAATGATAATAACTTAGAATTACTATCATTTTATTTTTCCTTTAGTGACACTGCTTAAAAGCAGTGGGGCGATGCTCCTCTGCCTTAGCGGAGGAGCTGCCACTAGACCACACACTCCACGATATTGGAACAATAATCGCCAGGTATGACATTGCTAAATACTGGTGCTCCCCATCTCCACAACATTGACCAGTTGGAGAGTGGTGATGGACTGCAGCGCTAAACTTAAGGAGTGAATTTACAAGTCAGGGAGGTGCCTCACGAAACTTGACAGGGTATGGGGGAAATGGATGGCTCACTATGCCTACGTTTAAATGCTATTTATAGCGTTTTGTCAAGATGCTTTGTATTGACTCTATTTGCAGTCCGTCAACTATTGTGTCACTGTATAACCTAGAAAAATGAATAAGAGTATGAATATAAAAAAAGCTTGGGATCCAATAAGAGCCCAGACTCCAAAGACATATTTTCAGATGCCAAATTGCTTTGTTCCTGTGGCGAACATGTGCCCTACTGTGCCCAGCACTCTGGTCTAGTGCTTAAGAGCCAATGTGAGGCAGTGGGCAGACCAGGCCAGACACTGCATGTATCAAATGAGTTCTGTCCATTTAGTCCACCAGGATGTTTTGCTTTTGACTACCCGATTATTGGCCTTTTACTGTGAGCGGGTCTCGCTACCTGAGTCCCACTCACAGTAAATTCACAGTAATTGGACTGAATATGTTAACTGCCAGTGTCCACCTTTTAAGGTAAGGCCGCTACTACGCATCTAGGATAAGAGGCTCTGGAATCTTTACACATGAACATACGTGTGTCTGCACATGCATGTGCTGCACATGTGAGTCTACTATCTTGTGTAGCCCAGTATCTGTACACAGGCTTGCAGAAGGGACTTCTCAGGGACTGGAACTGACATGGGGTAGGCCTTATAATGTGAGTCAGCATTCACAGTGTATGTCTGTAGTGCTTACTGGAAAATCTGTGGCCCTTACACTGTGTACACATTATGGACAAAATGTGCCCTAAATTACAGTTTTGCTCTACCTAGGATTTAAGGGTCCTGCAAAAGAAACAATCTGGCAATACAAAATACACCCTAACTTTGAATTTACAGTTCCCAACAACCACATACACACCTTATGGCACTTGCGGAGTTGTCCTATTTCCCTGGCTCCGCTCATAAACACATTCTGGGCTTTTGTCCCCCTTACTCGGCCAAATTAATTTATCTGCTCCCCACCAGTGGAAGGACCAAAACCTCCCCACACAATATGGCAATTTACAGTGCATGACTGAGTTTCTGGCAAAGGAAAGGGGTGGGGGGGGGGGAATCTGCATCTGTTAATTAGATTGTCACAATTCACCTGGGCTGTCCCAGCCCAGGCACGCTGGAACAAAGGAAGGGGGCCAGCCCTCCTGGGGCTAACGCACAAGGTGCTTGCCTTTAAGGTTTTGGTGGGAAGGTTACAGGCAACTGTGTCATCAAGGAGTGTAGATGAGGCTCTAAGAGGAGCTCTTAACAGAGACAGTGTGAAGACATCATTTTCGATTGTCCCAGAATGCTGTGCAGGAGGGTTAGAACAGGGGTGAAGGGATAATATGGCATCCTAGGAATTCCAGGAATGCCTTTATAAAAAAAATCCCACCTCACTTAAAAACATCTGCATAAGGGAGAGACAGATGAGAAGGCTCTGGACCCTGGCGTGATGATAGCAAAAGGCTGCCCAGCTGGAAATAGAAGCCACTTGATGCTCTGCAAGGATGGACTGAAATACTTTAGCTTCAGCTGATCTGCAGGATCAGAATGGGTCTCTACAGGGCCAGTGGGGCTAATCCCTTTAGTCCCCTGAGGAAGAGCTGGGAGAAAGGACCTTCCCTTGATGGTTCCCCTATGACTTTTGTGGTCTGGCCCTGGACTTTGCTGACACACTGGTGCCTTTTGAGAAGCCAAGAGTCTTTGCGACGAGGGGAGTGTGGCCGGAAGAATATATTGCTGGATGGGTGCAGAGGAGCTTCACAAAATGTCAGCAGGAAAATAGGACCAGAGGGCAGGTCTGGCACATGAAGCAATAGAAATCCAGCTTGCCACACAAACAGCCCCTTTAGATACCAGGAGACCTGAAGAAAATGTTTCTGGTGCGTAGGGCTGATCACCAGTAGCAAATAAAGTTAAAGATCATTGAAATCAGCCCTACGGGGCCAGAGATTTGCCTATTTATTGATTTGCCCCCACAGAAAGAAAAATGAATAAAACCGAATGGTTAGCGCTCCACCTCATTCCTTTGAATTATCCTTGGGGTGGGCACACCTATATTTTTTATTATATCTGATGGAGAGAGGTTGTGGGTGAAGCCCCTTCTCATAGTCAGTGTTTGGCCCCAAGGACCCCATGCCCCAGGGGCTGATGTAAAGATGTTCCAGGGACCCCATGTCCTGGAACAACATAGAAAGCCTCAGACACCACTAGGGTTGAGGAGTGTCCCACTCCCTGTGTCTAGGGGGGCAGACACACCAGCCTTTTGCCTCCCTGCACTTGCCCCTCACGAGCAAGGGAATCTGCATTGCTCCTGCATCAGGCGGGAGCCAAAATGAAAAGCTGCTCCCACCCAGCAGGGGCATAAGTTAATGCTGCCAGCTCCTGTGCAGTATCAGTAAGAATGCTGCACACAGGGAGCTGCTTGGGATTGGACTCCCCCTGTGGCGCCAACTAATCCCTCAAAGGCAAAGCAAAAAGGGAAAAAAAGAATGTGATATAAGGCTTCCAGCTTGCCTCAGAAGACTGTTTATTTAAATATGCATAAAACATGCTGAGAGCATTATTTATTTTCTTTCTTGCCTCTAACCTTTCTTGTGGTGCCCTCAAGGAGGGGCAGGGCCACCATCCACACGCATGGACACAATTTGGGGGGGCTGCAAGAAGAGCAGCAACCCACCCTTCCCAGGCTGTCTTATTAAATATTTGCCCTAAGTCTCCCAGGGTCTTAGAAGCATGACCCCAGAAGAGGCTCACCAGTTAACCTAAAGTACTCTGAGCTTAAGCTTTTGCTGTTAGGCTCAAGAGTGTGAGCATCTCTTGTGTGTGTTCCCATGTCTGCATTTCGTGGCCGGTTGAGTGTGAAGAAAGACTCTGACACACGTTTTGAATTCAAGTGCCGTATTAATATTAAGAGTTTTGATAATGAATATGCAATGTTTACACATATAATGAAGGTTTTTGACTACTGATAATTCTCTTATTAATTCTAATTGTGTTACAATAATAAAGTATAGCACATGGTCATTGTTATTAATATGGTGCCACCCTGACAAAGCCAGTAGTCTTGACTTATATATAATGACGCCCTCCTATCTTATGATGTTGCATCTGGTACAGGTGGAAGGTATTGTGCTTTAGGGTTCAGGGTCCACTAGGGCTGTATTGTGATATGAGGGTGTCACCAAAGGCTTTTTCACCTAGTTGAATATGTGTGTGTGTGTGCGTGCGTGCATGCATGAGTGCGTTCACGCTTGTGAGTGTGTGTGCTGTTGCTGGGTACCAGCAAATTTGGACTGCAAGCCCACACCACCTCCTCTGAGCAGGTCTTAGTCTGCTCTGCTTCAATACAATGGTAGAGTCAAGTGCTTCAATGAGTTACTTGATTTCCAGTGAAAAGACAATTGCAGACTTATTACTTGTGAGAAACTCACAACATTTGCTGCTAATAACCTAATTTCTTATAGTGCCCGAGCGAGCTTCACAGAGCCTGAAGCCAGAAGTCGCCAGTATGAAGTGCTCCCACATTGGGACCATTTACCTTGGCAGCAGTTCCCACCTTACTCTCAACCTCATTGGATCTAGACCAGACCCTCAAATCCTTAAAGCTAGATGCACCACAAGATCTCCCAGCCAGAAACCCTCTGTGTTATACCAGAGAAGAATCAGAGGTGCGCAACACAATGTTAATAGTATCGAAGGCATAAAGTTGAATCATTTGTTGGCTCTTCTTACATGGAGCAGATGGCTCCGCCACCCCCACTCTGCAAGGGGGCACAGGGTGTAGGCCCACTATCGACCCGACTAGCAGCCCCATGCAATTACCTTACCCAGGGCGAATAACAGCCATGTGCATTCCTGCATGGATGTGGCTCAATATTATACGTATGTGGGAACTGCTCAATGTGGTGTGCTAACAATACCTATTTTATTTTATTTAGTGTAGCACAGATGTGTGGCAGTATATGTAAAGGCAGCAAGATTACCAACTCATTGGCACACATTTATTCTCAGGAAGAAGGAATGATATTTTGGGAATTGAACCTGTGACTTACCAGTCACACACCCCAATTTAACATGTGGTAACCTACTAAGCAGTCTTACATTTGTAAAATAATAAATGCCAGGCCCAAAGTTTTGCTCTGGAGCCCATGCCTGGAAATTTCAAATGTAGGGAGAGCCGAATACTCAGATTGCCTACACATGATTTTACTGTGTGCCACTTTAATCCACCACCAGGCACTCTCTGTCCCTTTATCTCACTCTTGCAGGTTTTTCCATCTTTGCTTTCTCCCTTTCTCACAATCTTTCCGTCTTTCTCTTCCTCTTTCCCCTTTAGTGTTTTCCTGTCTTTTGTTCTGGAACAAAGTCTGATGAGGATAAATAAGTGCTGGACTCCAACAAATGAGTGCAAGTGTGCTCCACCTGCAACCACCGGCTCAAATTAAGACACTAACCTAATATTTTGAGACCTGTACATAAGGGCAGCCTCACCCATGAATATTTTGCAACATCCCATTGGATAACCTAAAATTGTATCTTCAGACAACAATAGGTCAGAAGCATTTTTCTAGACTTGCAATGGTAAGAAATGTACAAGCAAATTGTCCTGCCACTGAAGGAATCAGTGAATTCACAAAAAGGGTGTTGTCTTAAAATAACTGCAAAAACATGTCTTGTGCTTTGGAATAAAATATGTGGAAGCTGTTTCTTACATGACAGTGAACTCCATCTTATTTTCAAAGACCACTGTGAGTAGCCTAGGAACAGTGTCAAATCCACAAAATATGTTCATTATAGTATCAGTGGTGTCTAATATATTTAAATTACACAGTTTGTGACTTCTTTTTGCTCATACTGGCTATGAGGATAACGCAAACCCCATTTCTGTCCTGCCCAATTGCTGGAAGTGTTAGCCGCCCAACGTTCGGCTCTAGTTGGATACAAGAGAGTGTTCAATTCTGGATATACAAGAGGCTCCCGAGGGGTAGTGATCCTTATACACAAAGCCTTTCCACTTGCTATATCCCAAGTATCACATGACTCCATAGGCATATATGTTATAGTGGAAGGTACCCTTGAGGGGTGCCCGATCTATTTTCCGAGTGTATATGTCTCTCCACTATTGAGCAAAGATACCTTGCCGACGCTCCGGGAGACCTGATATTAGGACTACCCCCTGAATTAACTATCATGGAAGGGGGATTTCAGCAAAGTAGTGAACCCCAAGATAGACTCCACGGAATCTCAGGGATCAGGGCGTGGTTCTAAAGAAAAACTGAGGGGCTGGCTTTACAGCATGGGACTATGTGATGCATAGAGAGCGCGGCACCCCTGCAACCAGGCTTATATCCACTTGTGGGCCGCACATAAAACATCGTCATGCATTGACCTCCTCCTGCTCCCCGCACTCGATCTGGCCTGTACCTGTACAACGGGTGCCCGTATACTATGCCAGGGAATTTCAGATCCCACCCCTGTTACACTCCGAACTGGATCTCTGAGTGGGGGAATTCATCTATTTTGGTGTCTCAACACATAGCACCTCACGATGGCTCCCGTTACAAAATTCCTAACACAAGAAATCAAACACTATCTTGCAATTAATAAAGATTCTGTCTCCTCCCACAGCACACTATGGGCTATCGGGAAGGCCACTCTACACAACACAGCTAGACTTGAGGGGCAGGGAACAGGAGACAGGCCAAGGTATGACTGACCTAGAGACAGATGTCAATAACCTAGACCATCTTCATCAGAGGTGCTCCCCCGAACAGACACAATGACGCCTAGCTATGGCCAGGGCATGCCTATGACGAGGCCTTGTCTAGGAGAGTGTATGAATGGGGCAACGCCGATCAAGTAAATTGCTGTACTGGCTGGTGATGAAAGACACTGCTTCATACATAAGATCACATCGGTGAACACTGCCAAAAGGGAGAACCCTCTCAAGGCAGTGGCTATAGCAGCAGGATTCACAGCATATTACTGCACACAATACGCAACTGCGACTGACCCCACCCCCCCAGGGAGGTCACTAACCCGCTTATCGAGGATCTTCCCCCGCCACGCTTGCACCCAACCAACGTCGAGCACTGGACACTTGCACTTTGGTGAAATCCGGCAGGGTCTCCAAGACCTGAACAACAGGAAAATGCTGGGACCAGATGGCTGTGCAGTGGTATCGCGTAAATACATGATGAGGCATCGGGTCTACAGGTCAATGTTAGTACATTCCTCTTGATTACATTAAAGGGTGACGTGAGTGTAGTGGCCGATATGCACACTAAGCTCTCAGAACTTGGGCAGATATATCACCTGGGGGCCCAGCCTCACTTGGAGCTAGAACCTGTCCCCTCTCGAGGCCAAAGTTTCAGGAACTATCTCCCCATTGTCTAGGCTCCAACTGATCGCACTCAGTAGGGTGGTGTTATTTAAAATGATCATGCTTCAATGCATCCTATACACGGTTCAGAAATTCCCACTACTGAAACCCCATGCTTGGTTCCAAAAAACAACAGCTAAAATCCACTCCTTCCTCTGGATGAATCCGCCGGCCAGAGAGGCATACGTCAACTGTGTTCAGTCCACGTACGATGGGGGAATGGGCAGGACAGAGATCCATCTATACTACTGGGCTGCACAACTCCTGATAGTGAATGGATGGCTGTGTGAGGGTTGGCAGGATTCGGCTTTCCACGGTGATGTGGCACAAATTGGTCAAAACAATATATTCAATATATTTTATGATGGTCCTATTCCCACGTTCTCCCTGACATCACCAAAGTGGTCCTCAGGACATGGCGCTTTGTTCTGAAATAGTCTGATTGGGACAGGAAAATTACCCTCAAAACCCCACTGTGGACAGTCACTTGGTTAAACCACAAGGTACAACTCAAGGGGATTGAGAAATGGTAACTTATCATGATTACCAAAATGGGCGACGTTTGGAAAGAGTCACACCTAAATCTTTTTGCGAACTCCAAATCCCAGTTCTTCCGCTACTTACAACATCGAAATGCACTCCACACCACCACACATTTTTGGAATCCACACCTGAGTACAGTCCACTGGAGGCACAAACACTCATGGGCTCCATGGGTAAAGGGGGTATCTCCATCATATACAAGTCCCTGGTTAAAAACTCTCCCAATTCTCTCCTGGACATATAAGCAACATGGGATCAGTGAGTGGGTCCCCTCAGCCGGACTGCAGGGATGCGTGCATATCACTTAGAGTGCTGGTGATCCCCTCCAGGGTCCGATTCATCCAACTTAATTACCTACACATAGCCTATCTTACACCTTTATCTTTGTGGTGGGCCAACAGTTTGGCTTCCCTAATATGCAATCATTGCCGGTGTGCAGAGGCCCATTTTTACCATGTGACATGGGATTGCCCCATTATTAGGGGATACAGGAAGGGAGAGTTCAGTGAGATCTTGCACGTAATCTGAGATGCTGCAGACACTCTGAGAATAGTCCTGCTCTGCATTGTGGATGACTTTGCTGGATTGAGGGGTGACCGCACAAGTGGTGGGTGGTATTCGCATGTGGTGGGGGTGAGGAGGCAGGTCGGGGGGGAGGGGATGACATTTATAAAAAAACACTTACCTGTCTGCCGCTGCCGACCACCATCGCCACTTCCTCCTCTCAGTCCTCTTCCCTGCATCCAAGGCAGGAAGCAGGATGCACACGGGCCCCAGCCTCCCGATAGTCAATCACAACACTGCAATGCAGCATTGTGATTCGTCTGAGCGCAATGGATCAGCGCTCAGCCAGAGAATGGGGGGCTGGGTATGTTCTCCATGCAGGCTGTAATGCAGCCTGCGTGCAGAACATTCATGCACATCTTAGGGAGTGCAAACCACTCCTCTCCTTCCCAGTTCTGTCAGCAGAGCTGCCCTGCACCACCCATAAAGTTGCAGCAACAAGTAAAAAATAAAATGATAATAACTTAGAATTACTATCATTTTATTTTTCCTTTAGTGACACTGCTTAAAAGCAGTGGGGCGATGCTCCTCTGCCTTAGCGGAGGAGCTGCCACTAGACCACACACTCCACGATATTGGAACAATAATCGCCAGGTATGACATTGCTAAATACTGGTGCTCCCCATCTCCACAACATTGACCAGTTGGAGAGTGGTGATGGACTGCAGCGCTAAACTTAAGGAGTGAATTTACAAGTCAGGGAGGTGCCTCACGAAACTTGACAGGGTATGGGGGAAATGGATGGCTCACTATGCCTACGTTTAAATGCTATTTATAGCGTTTTGTCAAGATGCTTTGTATTGACTCTATTTGCAGTCCGTCAACTATTGTGTCACTGTATAACCTAGAAAAATGAATAAGAGTATGAATATAAAAAAAGCTTGGGATCCAATAAGAGCCCAGACTCCAAAGACATATTTTCAGATGCCAAATTGCTTTGTTCCTGTGGCGAACATGTGCCCTACTGTGCCCAGCACTCTGGTCTAGTGCTTAAGAGCCAATGTGAGGCAGTGGGCAGACCAGGCCAGACACTGCATGTATCAAATGAGTTCTGTCCATTTAGTCCACCAGGATGTTTTGCTTTTGACTACCCGATTATTGGCCTTTTACTGTGAGCGGGTCTCGCTACCTGAGTCCCACTCACAGTAAATTCACAGTAATTGGACTGAATATGTTAACTGCCAGTGTCCACCTTTTAAGGTAAGGCCGCTACTACGCATCTAGGATAAGAGGCTCTGGAATCTTTACACATGAACATACGTGTGTCTGCACATGCATGTGCTGCACATGTGAGTCTACTATCTTGTGTAGCCCAGTATCTGTACACAGGCTTGCAGAAGGGACTTCTCAGGGACTGGAACTGACATGGGGTAGGCCTTATAATGTGAGTCAGCATTCACAGTGTATGTCTGTAGTGCTTACTGGAAAATCTGTGGCCCTTACACTGTGTACACATTATGGACAAAATGTGCCCTAAATTACAGTTTTGCTCTACCTAGGATTTAAGGGTCCTGCAAAAGAAACAATCTGGCAATACAAAATACACCCTAACTTTGAATTTACAGTTCCCAACAACCACATACACACCTTATGGCACTTGCGGAGTTGTCCTATTTCCCTGGCTCCGCTCATAAACACATTCTGGGCTTTTGTCCCCCTTACTCGGCCAAATTAATTTATCTGCTCCCCACCAGTGGAAGGACCAAAACCTCCCCACACAATATGGCAATTTACAGTGCATGACTGAGTTTCTGGCAAAGGAAAGGGGTGGGGGGGGGGGAATCTGCATCTGTTAATTAGATTGTCACAATTCACCTGGGCTGTCCCAGCCCAGGCACGCTGGAACAAAGGAAGGGGGCCAGCCCTCCTGGGGCTAACGCACAAGGTGCTTGCCTTTAAGGTTTTGGTGGGAAGGTTACAGGCAACTGTGTCATCAAGGAGTGTAGATGAGGCTCTAAGAGGAGCTCTTAACAGAGACAGTGTGAAGACATCATTTTCGATTGTCCCAGAATGCTGTGCAGGAGGGTTAGAACAGGGGTGAAGGGATAATATGGCATCCTAGGAATTCCAGGAATGCCTTTATAAAAAAAATCCCACCTCACTTAAAAACATCTGCATAAGGGAGAGACAGATGAGAAGGCTCTGGACCCTGGCGTGATGATAGCAAAAGGCTGCCCAGCTGGAAATAGAAGCCACTTGATGCTCTGCAAGGATGGACTGAAATACTTTAGCTTCAGCTGATCTGCAGGATCAGAATGGGTCTCTACAGGGCCAGTGGGGCTAATCCCTTTAGTCCCCTGAGGAAGAGCTGGGAGAAAGGACCTTCCCTTGATGGTTCCCCTATGACTTTTGTGGTCTGGCCCTGGACTTTGCTGACACACTGGTGCCTTTTGAGAAGCCAAGAGTCTTTGCGACGAGGGGAGTGTGGCCGGAAGAATATATTGCTGGATGGGTGCAGAGGAGCTTCACAAAATGTCAGCAGGAAAATAGGACCAGAGGGCAGGTCTGGCACATGAAGCAATAGAAATCCAGCTTGCCACACAAACAGCCCCTTTAGATACCAGGAGACCTGAAGAAAATGTTTCTGGTGCGTAGGGCTGATCACCAGTAGCAAATAAAGTTAAAGATCATTGAAATCAGCCCTACGGGGCCAGAGATTTGCCTATTTATTGATTTGCCCCCACAGAAAGAAAAATGAATAAAACCGAATGGTTAGCGCTCCACCTCATTCCTTTGAATTATCCTTGGGGTGGGCACACCTATATTTTTTATTATATCTGATGGAGAGAGGTTGTGGGTGAAGCCCCTTCTCATAGTCAGTGTTTGGCCCCAAGGACCCCATGCCCCAGGGGCTGATGTAAAGATGTTCCAGGGACCCCATGTCCTGGAACAACATAGAAAGCCTCAGACACCACTAGGGTTGAGGAGTGTCCCACTCCCTGTGTCTAGGGGGGCAGACACACCAGCCTTTTGCCTCCCTGCACTTGCCCCTCACGAGCAAGGGAATCTGCATTGCTCCTGCATCAGGCGGGAGCCAAAATGAAAAGCTGCTCCCACCCAGCAGGGGCATAAGTTAATGCTGCCAGCTCCTGTGCAGTATCAGTAAGAATGCTGCACACAGGGAGCTGCTTGGGATTGGACTCCCCCTGTGGCGCCAACTAATCCCTCAAAGGCAAAGCAAAAAGGGAAAAAAAGAATGTGATATAAGGCTTCCAGCTTGCCTCAGAAGACTGTTTATTTAAATATGCATAAAACATGCTGAGAGCATTATTTATTTTCTTTCTTGCCTCTAACCTTTCTTGTGGTGCCCTCAAGGAGGGGCAGGGCCACCATCCACACGCATGGACACAATTTGGGGGGGCTGCAAGAAGAGCAGCAACCCACCCTTCCCAGGCTGTCTTATTAAATATTTGCCCTAAGTCTCCCAGGGTCTTAGAAGCATGACCCCAGAAGAGGCTCACCAGTTAACCTAAAGTACTCTGAGCTTAAGCTTTTGCTGTTAGGCTCAAGAGTGTGAGCATCTCTTGTGTGTGTTCCCATGTCTGCATTTCGTGGCCGGTTGAGTGTGAAGAAAGACTCTGACACACGTTTTGAATTCAAGTGCCGTATTAATATTAAGAGTTTTGATAATGAATATGCAATGTTTACACATATAATGAAGGTTTTTGACTACTGATAATTCTCTTATTAATTCTAATTGTGTTACAATAATAAAGTATAGCACATGGTCATTGTTATTAATATGGTGCCACCCTGACAAAGCCAGTAGTCTTGACTTATATATAATGACGCCCTCCTATCTTATGATGTTGCATCTGGTACAGGTGGAAGGTATTGTGCTTTAGGGTTCAGGGTCCACTAGGGCTGTATTGTGATATGAGGGTGTCACCAAAGGCTTTTTCACCTAGTTGAATATGTGTGTGTGTGTGCGTGCGTGCATGCATGAGTGCGTTCACGCTTGTGAGTGTGTGTGCTGTTGCTGGGTACCAGCAAATTTGGACTGCAAGCCCACACCACCTCCTCTGAGCAGGTCTTAGTCTGCTCTGCTTCAATACAATGGTAGAGTCAAGTGCTTCAATGAGTTACTTGATTTCCAGTGAAAAGACAATTGCAGACTTATTACTTGTGAGAAACTCACAACATTTGCTGCTAATAACCTAATTTCTTATAGTGCCCGAGCGAGCTTCACAGAGCCTGAAGCCAGAAGTCGCCAGTATGAAGTGCTCCCACATTGGGACCATTTACCTTGGCAGCAGTTCCCACCTTACTCTCAACCTCATTGGATCTAGACCAGACCCTCAAATCCTTAAAGCTAGATGCACCACAAGATCTCCCAGCCAGAAACCCTCTGTGTTATACCAGAGAAGAATCAGAGGTGCGCAACACAATGTTAATAGTATCGAAGGCATAAAGTTGAATCATTTGTTGGCTCTTCTTACATGGAGCAGATGGCTCCGCCACCCCCACTCTGCAAGGGGGCACAGGGTGTAGGCCCACTATCGACCCGACTAGCAGCCCCATGCAATTACCTTACCCAGGGCGAACCAACAAGACACAGCTCCACCCTGCTCCACTTGCAACTGTCCGTCAAGACCAGGCATGCCACAGCTCCCATAGCAATGTTCTCTCAGCCCGCCTCTGCTACTCTACAAGGAATATGCCATTGTGTCAAACACCTCGGGCCTTGGGGGGGGTGAGTAGTTCTTAATCTGGAGTGCGAGGAGGTTGGCTGGGGGAGGGGTGGATTCAGGGTCTGGCTAGAGGCATACCAAGACACCACTGAGAGGGAACAACACCAGGCCAGGTTCACCACCAAGGACAATGGCTACAACTCACCCGTCTTGCCCTTAGGGTCCTATCCTGGAATATAAATGGCCTTGGCAGCAAGCTGAAGAGGGAGCTATGTGGAAATACCTCACAAGGCAGAACCCCAATATAATTCTCCTTCAAGAGAAGCACCTCACCTGGAACACATGTGGGGGACTACAACATGGTAGATATACAGGCTTTTACTCCAGATTTAGACGGGTGAGCATATTGGCCTATCGATCACTTCCCCTGCAGGTCAACTGGACCTGGCTGGACAGCCATGGCTTCCAGGCAGCCCTGAGCAGGTGCTGCCACATATTATATCTGACACTCGCCACCTGGTACTTCCCCCTGGCCTACAGTCTGAAGAGCTAGATAGAATAGGGCTGATTGGGGGGGACCTTCACTTAATCCACCAAGGTTACATGGACAGGATGACAAGGACAGATGGGAGGCCTGGATGGGATGAACTTGGAGTCTTTTCTGGACACTATGGCCCTGGTCGGAGGGTGGGACAAACAGGTATGAGACAATACCCATATAACCCCAATCAGCTACGTTCGCAATCTAGGTTTGATTATTTCCTCATAACTAGACACCAACTGGGTAGGTTTGGGTATACCAGCACCTGGGGCATCTCAGATCACTCACCACTGACTACACATATCTGAGGTACATGCGGTGAATGGAGGTTGGACCCCTGGGACCTGACTGTTTGGGACACCAGGAAACTGGTGGCTGAGACCATGAGGCAGTACTTTAAGGAAAACATAAGAATGGTGGACAGTCAAAGAAGGATGGCTGTCATCGATAGAGGGCCAGAGAGCAAAGCAGAATCCCCAGTAGACATACCGCAAGCCTTCACAACCCACATAGAGAACTTCTACCGGACGAGGAAAACAACTTCTCCAAGCGGTCTCGAGTCATTCATTAATGATATACCTGCATCCAGACTTCTGGGTGACAAGAGTGACCACTTGATGCAGGGTTGTTTGACCAGGAATTGACAGTTTCCATACGCCAGATGAAAAGCAGGAAGTCTCCGGTCCCTAAAGGTTCCCCCCGACCTGTTCAAATGTTTAAAGTCCCAGATAGTGGGCCCACTTATGTTAATGTTCAAAAGGGCACCGCAAAAGGGAGCCCTGCCTCCAGACCTCAGAACTGCAACCATAGTCATGATATGCAAACAAGGGAAGCCCAGGGAAGACTGCGCCTCCTAACAACCAATATCGCTCCCTAACCTGGAGAATAAAGTCCTGGCAACGGCCTTGGCCAATCACCTTCTACAGGTGATCAGCATGTTGGTAGCCCCTGATTAATCAGGCTTCATGCCCTACAGGGCGACTAGGTACAATCTTTGAAGGATGGCCGGGTGTCTGGCATGCTGTAACCCGATTGCTGATCTAGCTCTCCTCCTCGCCCTTGACTCCAAAAAGGCCTTCAGTTCACTAGAGTGACCCTACCTGATGACAGTACTGAGGCGAATGAGATTGGGCAGGAGGTTGCAGGTTCCAGTCCTGGGTGAGCTTGCTTTATATGGACCCGGTGCCGAGGGTCAAAGTGAATAGGGCATTCTTTTGAGAGTGCCCACTCGGCAGAGGCACCCGTCTGGGGTGCCCATTGTCCCCTCTATCGTTCGCCCTAGCGATTGAGCCCCTGGCTTGCTGGCTGCGAAGGGATGTACTGATGAGGGGCATATGCTGTGACCCAAACTGGGAAGAAGTCGTATCCCAATATGCGGACAACATTCTGTTGTACCTCGCAGATCCAGACCAGTCACTCATGAGGGTGCTGGAGATTCTGGTGGTGTTTGGGTCTTATTCTGAGCTTAGAATCAACTGCCACAAGTCTGTTGTATACGTACTGTCGAGGGGGGGGCAGATTGGTCCTGGCACTTCCCAATGGCATATGCAAAAAGAACAATTGATGGACGGAATGCTGAACAATGTAAAGCTTTCACCCCCAGTACAGAGATCTTGGCCTAAATCCATCATTTTGTTGCTCACCATGCCATTCCAGTTTGGACCCAGCCATATGCAAATCAGTCTTGACCCTGCTCCCCAGGGGAACTGTCCAGCCCGAACTTCCAGGCCAGGTCCTCCCTGGGCTGGAAACAAGTATCCTGGGACCAATTTCAGGGTATCACCGCTCATCAACCAGGTTGGCTTGACTCCAGGGGCATGGCGATAGGCATACCCGATTGCATGCCACTCAAGAGAGTTCAAGTGTCATGATTCTGTCAATCACATGTCCTTTAGTATTTTCTATTGCTTTTACCAGTGTTTGTTTATTGGTTTTGCCAGTGCTTACTGTTTGCACTGTCACTTGTTTGTACCAATGCTTGTTACAGACTGTTGCAGACTTCAAACTCATAGTCTGCTGCCCAAGGCTTATTGGCCCTTCTCAGCGCCAGTAGTTTACCTGAGAGCTGTCATCTGGAAATTTCTTGAGAAATAGGAGCCACACTGTGTTCTCTTTGCTGGTTATTGAGAACTCTGAGCGTGAGCAGCAGCAGCAGATCTCTGGTTTCAGTGAGAAGTTCTTTGACGACTTAATGCAGGTTGTAGATTCTTCCCTTGATCGCCATTTTGTTTAGAAGAGCAACATGTTTATATTTGCATATTGACTCGAGCTCGCTTTGTCCAAGCGATTTATTGGGCATTTGTTTAATAGACTTTGGCACATCGCGCTGGAGCGCTTCTTTGGGCATTTGCATATTGGAACGTGGCACATTGCAATGTGGCACATTGCGCTGAAGCTCGTTTTTGGGCATTTGCATAATGAACATTGGCACATCGTGCTGGAGCGCTTCTTGGGCATTTGCTTATTGACTTTGGCACAATGCCCTGAGGTGTTTCTTGAACATTTGTATGTAGAACGTGGCAAATCGCGCTGAAGCCCTATCTTGGACATGTGCATAGATAATATTCACATTACAAGTTAAAACAAACCTTTCATTTGAACCCTGTTGAGCATTATAACAACGCTTGTTGGAATTAGCGCTGTGATTCTTCACAATGTTACATGCATATCATAATTTAAGAAAGAGACAGTGTAACAAAAGCTAATAGACTCTCTTACATGAAAGTGTGACTCGCTCTGGAGCATAGTGTTTATGCAAGCACTAGATTAATCATAGAGTCTATATTGTTATATTTTGTTTTGAGGATTATAGGAACAGCAATTCCATTCCTTGTGAAGAAGGTATTAGAGTGAAGACTGTTTCATAAGTAACCTGCTTTTCTTTACAGGTATGTTGTTGTTATTTAACCATGCTAGTTTAGTTCAAGAGCTCACACAGTATATCAGGAAAGCAAACTGAGGTTAACGTCTCATTCCAGGTCTCCCTCCCCACATTACCCTTCCAAAATCCCTTCCCCCGTCTAGCTACTTTGATCCTCAGTGCAATTAAGCTTGAGTCGAAGCTGCTGGAAGGTGGGCTTCTTGAGGGTACTGCTCCTGAGGAACCCAACAATATTTACCAGTTCTGACAGGAAAAACCAGCCCACAAATGTTGGTTCCTCCTGAGCAGTATCTTTAGGATGGCCACCTTGGAGGACTTGTGTTCCATGTTGGGAAATATGCAAAAAAAATTGTCAGCAGCTAGACAAGAGACAGCGGCTTTAGCTAATAAGGTCACTCAGTTACAAACACAAATAGCACCATCTCGTTCCCCAGAAGTAGTTGCTGCTAGTAGTTCTAATACCTCTACAGTATCAGTGACGGTTCCAATGACAGTTCCTTTGGCACCTCCAGAAAGATTTGCAGGTGAACCACACAAATTTCAAACATTCTTAACTCAAGTACAGCTACACTTTATGGTAAAACCCACATGTTTGCCTGACGCTCAATCTAGAATTGCCTTTCTGATTTCTTATTTGAGCGCAGACGCTGCTATGTGGGCAGCTCCTCTTGTACAATCGGATGACCCATTGCTTTACAGTTGGTCTCGTTTCAAAACGGAATTTGAAAAAGTTTTTGACCGACGAACAATTACAGGATCAGCTGATCGTGAATTATTAGAGTTAAAACAAGGAAATAAGGATTTGATTCATTATTTAACTCAATTTCATTGTTTAATAGCAGAAACAAATTGGCCGTAAGATAAAGGAGCCGGTCCATATTATCAAGGTCTACGAGACAAATTAAAGGACTTTAGCCTGGCCCCACCCTGTCCTGATAATTAGTTCGGAACAGGTTGCTGAAAAATAAAAGGGCAATAAATAAACTTTATTACCATTTTATTTTTCCACTCTGGGGCTTGTGGGTTGACGATTCTCTGCTCAAATGGAGCAGCCGCCGCAGAAGAGAAGCACTATGTTGATAAAGCAAGGATATACACATTTCAGCTGCTTATGCCCTGGAGAATTGTTCTTGTAATGCCAAACGTTTCTGCTTAGTGGCACTCAACTATCACTGTGCCAAAATGTGGAAAAAATGGAAATACTGCCCGGGGTGTTCTAAGCAAGCTAGGAGTACCAGGATACAAAGTTCCATAGCACTTGTTTATACTCAACATGGCATTTTGGCCAGTCCAGCACAATAATGTACTGAGAATTAATGACTTGCAGCTCAGAATCTAGTTGTACAGTTTTATCATATGGTGCTTTACTATGGAGTAAGCTTGATTCTAAGTAGGCTTCATTTTTGCAGATTACGGCACTAATATACAGATAAATGAGCAGAAGTGCCCAAGAGCACACCTTGATGATCTAGAGAAGGGAGGAAAACCATGTTACAGGTAATAGTAAAACAAGAAATGATTGCATCAAAAGAGTAGAACTGATATGTTCTTCCAGCACATGGATGAAAACAATAGACAAATACAGGGTGGTGCGACCGGTGCCACTGCACCGGGCACTGACTTCTGGGGGGCATCATGGTTTCAAATATACCATGGATTTTAAAGCACCTGCAGCAGCATTCCTTGCCTCCAGCAATTTTCCGGCAACAATAAAAATGTCAGGATAACTGGTGATTAATGTTCTTCCTGTAGAGAGAGCAGAGATTTGTCTAGTGGAAGTTTTGACTCATCATAAAGTAGCGAGAGGGTTAATATGCCTGCTGCAAAGCACTTGTACCATACGTGTATATAATGTAAATAGTTCAGAGAGTTACTGCTTTTGTGAGAAAGATCCTTTTGTTGCTTGTAATTTATAAGTTAAAATCCTAATAGAGAACAGTGAGCTATTCACTATCAAAGAGCTGAATGCAAACTGAAAGGTATAAGTTAGAGCGTTATGATTTTTTACCCCCGTCTTTCATTAGCCTAATGTTACAAAATGGGTTAATTTGGATGGAAATCAATTCCTATTAGTAAAGACTACCTCCAACCATGGCGTTACATTTTAAATTCTGAGTTTGTGCTTCTCCAGACCAAGCACTCTTATACTATACTGCCTACCAATATGGATGACGTGACTCCTACACCTTGTAGTCCTCCGCCTTAGGTAACATTTCATATACACTGATCTACACATATGATTCATTATCTCTGTGCAATGTTTGTGTGATGTAAAGTGCTCTGACACCTAACACTGGAATAAGTAGCGCTATACAACAAAAGAAATGCATGTGAAAGAGACTGGCGATGGGATCTTCAGGGGCACTGTTAAAGGGTGATAGTGAGCAAATTAGTGGGGAAGGAGATCATTGGGGGGCACCAACAAACACTGCCGGACCAGGCACCACCAGCGCTGAAGCCAGCCTGGATCGATATTAGGTCTCCGTGATATCAGCACAAAAAGGATCAAGCGAGATCGAGAAATTGCACTCAGGGAAGCCTTGAAAATGCACACAATCCAATATGAAAAAGGAATCATGGCCCAATCTTGTCTGCATCGGCACAAAGATGCAAAATTACATCACTTAGGTGCTTTGAGAGGAGTGTTAGCACTTCATGGAAAGCAGAACAAACAACCTTGAGGTGAATAAATTCCCGATTGGCTGAGGAAAGGCAAGCTCAACTCTTACATCTACAGGAGAGACGCCGCTGGCTATATCAGGGGACAAGGAATCGTAGGAGTGATCTAGTTCACGGGATTGAATGTGCTGTAATGTCTTTTCATTTATTGAAACCCTCCGGTCTTGAATGCAACCACAAAATCCATCCAGCCAGATACGGGGATCAGTGGCTCAGTGCAGACACAATGCATACATATGAAGGGCCCACCATCAAACCATTGCCCCTGCTCCAATTATCCCAGCAAGAGCAAACTATGAAACACTATGGCCGCAAGCCATCAGCCTCCTGGCAAACTTTCATCTCACTCTTTCACTGCCCTAATGTGCATTACAACTTAAGCCAGTTGTATCTTTGTTAGGATAATGCATCCCCCAACATGACTACCTCTGATGTGCAAGATGCCACATCCAAAGCTGAAGAATGCATTTCCCAACATGACAACATCTAATGTGCTAGCGGCCATATCCAAAGCCGGAGAAAAGGGACTGTGAACTGGGAAAATATGGCTAACAAACTGTAAAGGGAGAGTAGTGATAAAAGGCACAACACCTGGAAAGTTATATTGACGTTTCAAACTTCAGAAAGTAAATAGGCCATTGCGGATCCATTATATCACCATTTTTGAGGATTTAATTCTCTGGGTAATGTTTTCTGATTAGTTGTGTAAAAAAGGCGTTTCCAAGATCGTGTATTTGAAAACTCTGAATTTACCATACAAGTGGTCGACTTACTGTAGTGTTTTTACATTCTGCATAGAGGTGCATTCCTCTTTAATACTAGTGCTGCTGTTTTGCCCTAGAGAACAACAAGGCCAAAACTACCAAAGTGGTACTGCGTGAAGGAAGCTTGATGAATCCCAATGGCAGGTGCTTTAACTCTTCCACTACATTCAAATACTCTACTCTCATGAGTTACCTATGAGTCCAAACATGGCACACCAATATCTTGAATGCAGATTGGGCACTTTACTTTTCTGAACTTATAGCCACCTTAAAATGGCCACTTTCCTTACCAACAGTTATGCATTTTTGGAAAGTGCAACATTCTTTCAAAGTGCAAACAGGCTACCGTTTTTTCATTTTGATTGTGAATTATTAGAGTTAAAACAAGGAAATAAGGATTTGATTCATTATTTAACTCAATTCCATTGTTTAATAGCAGAAACAAATTGGCCAAATGTATGTGTAAGAAGCAGTAATTGTTCTAAGGGTACTGAGATTGTCATAATATATTACTTCGAATCTTTTCTACAGAAGCGTATCAATGATAATTGTAATGTTTGGTGCTGTAGCATTGGGCCAGCCTATCTGTGAGGGGTGGTTGAGCATATGACCCCTGTTTGGGGGAATTAATGGTATGGTTTGCGGTGACATGACCACAGTCAATAAAGGTGGTACGTCGTCTTGACCCCGTCATCTCGTAACACAACAGTAGGCTCCTTCCTTGCTCCAAGGAGGTGTAATATAACAAGAGCGATCTGATATGGAGTAAAGCAATCGAAGCAAAATTCTATAACCCAGAAATGTGTACAGTAAGCAGAGTAATCTCCTTGTATGATGTAGTACAGTTTATTTTATGAATAATGTCGCATAATCCGATGTATGATATTGATAACTAGGTTGTGTGTAAATGCCTCCATAATCTAATGCGGAGTTAAGTATTTTCATGTAATCTATAAAATAGTAAAGTGTTTGACACACTTTCCTGTAATGTAATGCCGGGTACAATAATTTGAATCTCTTTTGTTAATCCAATGTAAAATAAAGTAGACAGAAGCAATCTCCTGTAATCTAATGAAGGCTCAAGTAGTCAGAGAGAGAGATCTTCTCTTATCTAATGCAGGGCCAAGTGATCATAATACAATTCTTCTGTAATTTAATGGTGTTTATCCAAAGTAATTTTGTTCTGCAAACTAATAAATTGATAGTAACCATAATCATCTCCTTCCTTAATCTAACCCTTGATTCCTTGTATAGATTTCTAGTTTCCATTTAGGATGCAGCAAATACAGCATCACTGTTTTTGAAGTGGTGTCTAACGACTACTCTTAGACTTTGCTCTTAATTCTAGCCACTATAATACATAATAGAGTGCTCGACCGGGTCACCATCAAATTTTCGTCTGCTTTAGGAAAACTGAGCCTCGATGAGCACTGGTAGATGTTTCATATATAAATGACAGTGCTGTCCTTAATGTTGTCTTACCAGTTGAGTATTATATGAGACTGACTATCTAATATTTGGATGTGTTTAAGACAATGCTCAAGTACAGTGGCGTCGCTGGGGGGTGGGCAGTCTGACCCGGGCGGAACACTTTTTGGGGGGATGGCGGCGGTGAGCAAGTCGTCTTTCGACTACCGTCCCCCACCCTCCCCCTCTTGAAAAAGTTGTCAGCCAACCACCTGCCCCCCCCCCCCAAAAAAAAACTCTCCCCGCTCTTACCTGCACCGGGTGGCAATCTTAGGGACCGCCCGAGCAGCAATAGGTCTAGCCACGTCACTGCTCAAGTATAAATTAAAAGCTTCATATGTAGTGGTGTCAATTGCATGTTCATGAGCCATCACGTAGGCATTGAGTATTTATTTAATTAAGGTGCCCAACTTTGTGTGCCCAAGTTGTTCCAGACTCAAAGTAATGCATATCTTGCTGTGAATTAATAGCTACTGTGCATGCATTTAACATTTTTGTGGGCGAGGCCAGCCCCATTCCTTGCATAAATACAAACCCTTAGGAGTAGGGTTTCATGCCTAGCATTCCTTGCCGAAGGTTCTCATTTTTATCACACAATAATACTATTCCTAGGGCCAGGTGACGTCACTGAGACAGGAACAGGGGCGGCTGGTGACATTTTAAAGTGGTGGGGCGTAAAATGATTGGTATACTTCACCGTAGCGAGCGAGCGTAGCGAGCGAGCCCGAACCCCTATAAGGAGGGTTCGGGGGGGTTCTCCCCCCGAGAAAATTTTGAAAAAAGAGAAGAGAAATGGTGCATTTTCAAGCAAATTTGAGAAAGCAGGAAGGTTAATAAAGCAATTGTGAAAGTGCAGTTATAACATTAATAAAGAGATGTCATATAACATAGGTAGCTGCTTATTCAGTGTATAACCACAGAGCTTCATAACAGACTTCGAGATACAATGCATTTCTGAGTACCTCACTCACAGATGTTTTTTATTTAACAAACTAAACTGGTTGCAAAGTAGCAGCATTCAACATTGTTTACTTTTTGTAAATGAAATCAGCACGTCTCTCTCTAAGAGCAGCAAACTTTTCAATAACTTTAGTGTTAAAGTCCGGGATTTTCTGAACTAGCTTGCTCTCTACAGAGAGCATTGCCAAAGCATTGAGTCTTTCCTCAAGCATGGTGTTTCTCAGGAATGTCTTAATCCTCTTTAAGGCTGAAAAACATCGTTCTGCCTCGACTGTTGTCATAGGAGTGGTTATGACAATTTTAAGTAAAGCCACTGTCTCTCCAAGTGACTTTTCCATGTTAAGTTTATGGATTAAAGCCAGCAAAGACAAGGCACTTGTGGCCTTCCGGTACACAGGCATTCCGTACAGTACAGTCAACTCAGTTCTCAGCTCTTCTTTATTGAGCATAGGATAAGCTCCCACAGCCTCATTCAGAGCACGCTCCGGGAAGGATTCATCATATTTGGCAAACTGTTGACTTTGCAATAATGTGGCACTCACCACATGTTTAGTGAAAGAAAAACGCTCTCGTGCCTGCACAATTACAATGTCACAGATCTCCTTTGCAATTCGGACCATAGTGGTGATGTTTTTCCTGTGGTTTGTGAAAAAAGATTTCTCTGGCAGTTTGCTGTCTAAATTGTCAACCCCATCTCTCACTTTGCTTATGCTTTGTACAAACATAGTAGTATATACTTGCACTTTGACAGTATCTATCTCTCGTGCTTGTAACTGATTGTATAACAGGTCGACAGCTAGCATTATATCATGAAATAAATACAGTAAGAACTGAAACTCTCTGTCTTGTAGTGTTCTACCAAAGCCATGGGCTTCAATCTGACTTTTGTAATCAAACTCATCATTGGCTTCTATGGCTTCAAAACATTTCAGAAGGTCCTCTCTATGTTCATAGATTAGGTTGACTGTACGGATGTTAAAGTTCCAACGAGTTGAGGATCCCCTTGGAACGCTTTTGTCTACAATGTCATGAAGTGCTTCTGTTCTTTTGGGGGAACGCGAGAAGAATGCTGCCATGCCTCCTATATCCTGAAAGAAAATCCGTGTCTCGGTGATCTTTGATACTGCCTGTTGCATAATAAGATTAAGTTGGTGAGCGTAACAGTGCACATAATGAGCATTAGGGTACACATCTCGAATTCTCTTTTGTACTCCACTAAGGCTTCCACTCATTACGGACGCACCATCATAGCTTTGCGCAATAAGTTTTTTTTTTTGAGGCAGCTCTGGAAAAATTAAGCTCAGTTGACGCAGTATAGCTGCAGTAATGGTTTCTGCACTAGAGTCTCTTAAATGTGTGAAACCATAGAACCTCTCCACAACTTGTCTGTCATTGTCAATGTATCGAAACACTAATACGGACTGTGTTTTAGTGGCCACATCAGTGGTGTCATCAGCCTGAATAGCCACAAAGTCTGTGTTTTGCAATTCTTGCACAATATGGCTTCTCATAATTTCGAGCATACACTCAAGAAGTTCATTTTGTATTGTTTTAGAGGTGCCCTTAAAGACTGTAGCACGTGCTAAATGTGCTTCCATATCCTTGTCTATGCTTGCTATTAAATCCACAAGGCCTTTGAATATTCCAGGATTTGGGGAACCTTCCGATTCATCATGGCCTCGCAATGCCAGTTCAAAAGCACCACAGAAACGAATGCAATCAATTATTTTGGATAGAATCTGTCTGTTCCTATCAACTGTTTCATTGTGTTTCTGTATTGCTTTGCGGTATGCATCACTTATCTGCTGCTCAATCGGAGCATCTTCCCCCAACATTCCCAGTCTAGTCAGGTTTTCCATATGCTTTCTTGTGCGTGAATGCTTCTTTATTTTTTCAGACAAATGCTTCAAGTCGGTTACTCCTTGATTTGTCCAAGAAAACTCACCACCAAACAGCAAGCAGGGGAAGCAGAACAGAGAATTTCTTAAAGGGCACCCTGTAAGCCAATCAGCTTTTGTGTACCAGGCGTTTGAGAATGTACGTGTGGACATTTTTCCTCTGTCCTGGGAAGTTTGCTGTAGTTTTAGGTCAGGCCGATGAGGTCCCAATTGCTTTAAATCTATTTTCTCTTGAAGTGGCCGTGCCTGGAATGACCTTGTAATCAGCTCTTGTACTGTATTCATGATGACGATGCTGGCCTTACCAATATATATTAAAGAAACCTGCCAATAATCAAAGTACAACATATAAGGTGCGGTGCAATAATATAAAATTGCAGTATAAATACATATATCTTGTGCAGTATCGCAATAAATCTCCAACAGCTCCCCTTTGCACAACATGACTGCTAAAAATACAGCCTTACTGTCTGCTGCCTCTGTGTGCCATAGTGGTTGCTGAAGGCACTGAAACAGACACTGCTTGAGGGCTTTGAACAAGGCAAGGGATAGATAGTGCTGTTAACAACCGTTATTGCCCAAATCACAGGGCTAAGGGTGTTAGTAAATTCCATCCACTGAGGGTACAATGTTCAGAATGTGTGCCTACCCCAACCACCATGTACAGTGACCACACACATACCTCTAACTCCAATCTAAAAAAAAAATAGCATCAGTTTCCTTACCTTTAGCTCTGGTGTTTGCTGGGTCGTAGCCGGGGTGAAAGAGCAGCAAAGGAGGTCTTGTTCTTCGCCGGAAATATGACCAAAAATTTGGTAAGGGTTGTCAAGCTTTAGAAGGTGCTGAAAATAAAAATAACGTGCTGTAACTAGACAAGCATTGCTTTTAAAATACAAGTAATCCCAATGAATTTTACCAGCGTCAGTTCTTCAAGTTAACATAAAATAACTACAGTGTTCTTAAAATATTTATTTTGTTTGATGTTCGGGGAAACCAGACTTTTTTTAGTCTGCTACGTTAAAATTATCCATTGGAACCTGCTTACATTTAAATGTAATAATGATATGATTTTTAGCTTTCAGTATCTTTATGGAATATAATAGATCAAAATTTTAAATTCAAACGTTTCTACTAAAGACACGTTTAGAAGCGCAAGCGTTATCTCAGCACAACTCTTGCATCCCCCTCTCTCTCTGCCTGCCATTGCGCTCCATGTTTCTGAAAGGTGATAAAAAAAACACGTGAACTTGCGTTTCAAATGTCCAATCCTGCTGCAGCACACTTACAAAGCCCACACATGACAGTAACCCGATTCAAGGCCCCATTCTCCCGATTTTTTTTTTACAATCTCCCACTTTGCTCTTCTCAAATGTTGGCATGTACGAAAACCAAACGTGCATTTGCGTTTCAAATGTCCGATCCTGCGCAGCACAATTACAAAGCCCTTAGCCCACACATGATGACAGTAACCCGATTAATACTATGCCCACTTGAAATGTGTCCGATCCGATCCGATCCTGCTGCAGCAGTGCACACTTACAAAGAAAGCCCACACACACATCACAGTCAGTAACCCTAACCCGATTCAAGGCCCCAATCTCCCGCTTTTCTTTTTAAAATCTCCCACTTTGCTCTTAATGCTGGCATTGGCAAGGCATGTATATGGGAATCGGGAATGGGCCAGATCGGATCATCGGAATGCCTACGAGTACGTACTCAAAAAAGGGGGAATTACAGTAACGCCTGACACGTCAAAGGATGCGCGTGAATCGGATGCGCTGGAGGCCCCATTCACAAAAGCTGTCACTTCACATCCTGGCCCTCCTCTCTTCTTATGAACAGTAAATACATTTGCCGATACAGCCAGCCTCAACATGACAGTACATTAACAATAGACCAGACGGGGTGTTACTAACAACGCGCACGTGGCCTGAAAAACAAACAAACAGCCCCATCCCGCCCGGTCATGTGTCTGGTAAAGTGCACTGATTACTGTTAACGCGTCGTAGATAAGTGTACTTGTTTCACACACAAGGCGACCTTTGCACGAATCATGCATTTGTGTATATATTGTATGAACGTACTATATAAGGAAGATTTCTAAATGAAAGAACCGATTTATGGAATCCGTCAATCATACAGGTTAGGGCTGAGGAATTGAACCAAGAGCGTTCTGAAGGGAGAGGTTGGAGCGCTCAAAATGCCACGTATAGAAGGAATCCATATGCTATTAGTAGGGTGACCAGGCACCCGAAGGCTGTTTATATACACTCGGGGACTACCCGCGGAAGAATGCAGGGTTCGGTTGACTCTGTGTAGACCGTGTAAGTTATTAGATGACGCTTGCAAGGATCAAAATGTCACATTTATATACGACCTGCGTTATATTCAAGAGACAGCAGTGCTCACACGGCCATATAGATTACATATCATGCAAGACTTCTTGGGACCCAGGCATCTGAAGGTTGTGTTCTGATGCCAGGTGAGGAAAAGTGCAGGATTCAAAATGCTACACATAGAATCCATAATCTATATAATGGGAGGCGCCGGACTCACGAGGCGTTGCTTATATAGGGTGCACGTTCTATCTACGGAAGGCCGCGGGATTCAGAAGACGATGTCTAGAATCAATAAGGTTTCAGAGCGGGGGTGCAGGAGTAAAAAGGCTGTTTATGTGGAACCCACGTGCTATCTAAACGTCACTGTGGGATTCAGAAGGTGATGTACAGAATCCATAGGGTGTCACAGTGAAGGTGCAAGAATGAAAGAGCTTTTGTGGAGTAGCGCCCACCTACGCTCCGAGGAAGACTATAGGTTTCGTAAAGTTGTGTAAAGAATCCATAAGGCAACAGAAGGCGAAGAAATGTGACAGCCCACGGGCTCTCCGAGGACGACTGCTTGATTTTTAAACTATGGACAGAGTCCATAGGATCACACCGAGAGTGTGGGAGTAGGAAGGCTGTGCTTACACGGGGTCCACTGTCTCTGCCGAAGACTGCGGCTGGACTCAGAAGATGTACAGGATTAGGAAGTGTGACAAAACACGGCCTGCCACTGTCTGACAACCCCGGGCTCATTGACAATGAATATTCAACATTTTAGAGGGAAGGGAGGTGCGAAATGTGGAGGAGATTGTAGGAAGCCACGCTCGGGTCATCCCTGGGGGCCATGTCTGCACCTCTGGTGCTTACAAGCCAGGGGCAGGCTGGGGCAGGGGTGCGACTTTTCAATACAGGGCGCTAAAACAGGGAAGGGGCTGCCTCCTCCAAAATCAATGATAATGAGCTGTGCAGTCGCAGACTGCAGTACTCACCACAATGGACAAGTCAGGGACAGGGACAACAGAGTAGTAGAGTAGAGTACTGAGTACACAAGAATTGTCTCGACAGCACACGAGTCACACAACGGGTCCTGTACGCACCGCCGCCACGAGGTTATGCAGACAGTGTGGCACCACCGCGTGCGTGATGACGCGACACAGACTGCAGAGTGCGCACCTCATGGCCAATCACTGTCACTGTGTTCAGACATAAGCCACAGTGATTGGCCATAGTTGCGCGGCACCCAATGCAGTTACTCGTAGGGGGTCTGAGAGGCTGTATCAGGCTCTCAGCCAATCCAGAGACGCTGCATTAGCAGCGCCTGCCCTGGATTGGCGAAAGAGCACGGATAGGGCTCGCCCGGATACCGAGAGACGGGGCTGCTGTATGATGCAACCCTCGGCCTCTCGGCCCCCTCCTTTCAGTAGTACTCAGTGGCAGACAGTGCGGCGAATGCGCATGCTCGTGCTTGTCGTGAGACAAACTCGAGCATGCGCAAATAAATTGCGAGCCGGCTGTCTGTCAACTGTGTCAGTGCTCGCCCCCGGCCCCACCCCCTTCATCATGTCCGAGTCCGACGCAAGCCAATAAATAATATCATTGCATTGCAATTTGCTTTTTGCGTGCGTGCGTTCGCCGCGTGGTAAGTGGGGCTCCGCCCCTGCGCCCCAATGGACGCACCGCTGCTGGACAGGAAGTGTCAATTTTTAGTGCCACTTAATATTCGGCTGCACATCAGAATGCATGCTGGCTCTCTGGCCGGCCTGACATCAAACCCTGAAGGCTCCTTGGCACCAGGAGGCAGACATTCCGTTATGAGAAGTTGCTTTGCTTTATTGCATTTGCTCGAATCCGGATATCTTTTTGTGTTTCAGGTTTAGAACTAGAAAAGAAGTCAAGGGAAGATAGATGTCCCTTATTGACTTCTTGCCAAATATCAAGAAGGGGAGACAAAAGTATCAAGAATAAAAAAAAGGGGGCGTGGCTTGCAGCCACCGAAGATGGCCGTGCACTGATAGAGCTGCGCTAGCAGCCAGCTTCTTTACACCTGACATCCGGCATTATCCTTCACGTTAGCGGTGGCAAGCGGCATCGGAAGCCGGCGGGAAGCGGCGGGACCCGCAGCAGTTTGAAAGTGACCCCTGGGAGCTCCTCGGCGCTCGGTCTGCGCAGCCCGGCCGGCCCGACTCTGCATCAAAATGGCGGCCGCCAACTAATACTCCGGCGGCAGCGGGTCCGGACTGCGAGCTGCGTGGTGGACGTCCCCTGGGTGTCCCGCGGGGCTGACAGCGGCAGTGAAAGGCAGTTAGGGATGCGTGGTCCAGGCAGCGCAACAGTCATTGGGGTCCAGCAGAGTACGGAGCGCCGAGTTGCGGGACGGCCCCTCCGCTGGTGAGTGCACACCCCCCCACAGAAAGGCGGCAGAAAGGGCCACTGCCTACACACCAGACCCGTTGGCAGTGGCTTCCCCTGTGGCTGCTGTGGAGTCTAGCCCCGGGCGCTACACAGGGGCGGGGGCCCTGGTGAGACAGCATACAAGGGCTGGGAGTGCAGCAGTGCAGGACGGACAGTGAGCGGCGGATGGGGTGGTGGACCACGCAGCTTCCCCGAGACACCTGGATCCTGGGCACGGACTGAGGGCAGTGGCCCTGGCGAGATGGAGCACGTCTGGTGAGACCCTGATGAGAGTGAGTAGCAGTGGCCCCCGACCAGACACATTCCCGGGCAGGAGCACGAGATAACAGGTGTGAACTGGGGTGAAGGCGCGAGTCCCCTGAGGCTCCAGGTGGGTCCGGTTGGGCCAGCAGAGGCAGAACTCTCAGGTGCGCACAGCAACTGGTGGATTCGGGCCCATTTCTCGGGCGGACGGGAGGAGCGCTAGAGACGCCCATTGCCGCGTACCAGAGCGGCCGGTCCTCCCAACATGGGCCGCACCAGACCACCAGGGCAAGGCCAGTCCAATCATATTGATAAGTACATGGTGGCCATGGGCAGGGAGGATGGAACTCCAGGTGGCAGCCAGCAAGGGGCACCAGTGGATAGTGACCTGGACCCGTCACTCAGGGACATCATGGGCGCGATCAGGGACCTGCGGGGCACCTTGGAACCCAAGCTTGACTCCGTGATGGAGGAGGTCAACCTCCTGCGGGCTGACTTCCGCAAGATGTCTGAAAAGGTCGCGGTGGCTGAGACGGGGATAGGAAGTCTCCAATCCAAGACAAAGAGACTGGAAGAACAAGTGGCCGCCTTAACGAGAAACCAGACTGTCATTCAGACCCGGCTGGAAGACCAGGAAGGTCGGGCGCAGCGTAACAACATCCGCATAGTGGGGGTCCTGGAAGGAATGGAGGGGCAATCCACGGACTGGTTAGTGAGGACTTAATCCTTAATCACTTGAAACTTAAACGACTATCACATTTTTTCTCCGTTGAATGGGCCCATCGAGCACTTGGAGGGAAGCCTAAACCGGGGGCCCCACCACGCACAATAATCGCTCGGATCCTGAACTATAGGGACCGGGATGCCTTCCTACAGGCATCGAGGGTGACTGGGGATCTTCAGATTGATAACGCCACCATCCGCTTCTTCCCCGACTTTACGCTCCATGTTCAGCGCCTCCGCCGGTCATTTGAAGGAGTGAAGAGAGCTCTTCGGGAGCAAGGCATGAAGTATATGATGCTCTTCCCTGCTCGTCTCAAGATCCTAGATGGTAGTAAGTCTTATTTTTTCGAGTCACCTGAGGAGGCCAGTGACTGGCTGGAAGGATGGCGATCAGTGGGCAGGAGCGGGGGCCGGCGCGGACCTGGACAGACCTCGCCGAGATGGGACGTGGTGATGAAGGACACCCACGCTACAGATAATCGCGACAGTGCTCATAATGGGCCCAGGTAATGGGGCTGCGTTTCAAGGTCTCGGGGTCTGGGATGCGACAGGTGGGCGCTGCTGCCGGCCTCGAGGGGCTGAACTTTCTTGCCCAAATGGGAGATGTCTGGCGCACTGGACACAATGATTGGGACACAAACATATTTCAGCCGGCTGGGGCGAGGGGGGGTGGGGGGGTTGACTAGGGGCTACTAGATAATGGTTGCCATGTAGGGTGTAACGTCCGCCAATTATGTATAGCCAAATTTGCTGGCTGCAAGCTCCTGTTTCCTTTTCAGGTTTGATATGGGGAGGAAGGGATGACAGGCACTCTGCATGTTTGTATGGTGGGAGGTTGGGTACCCACCTCGCAGGGAGGCAGGGAGGGGGGAGTTGCTGAGGGGGGGAGTTTTTGTTTCCGGGGTAAGTTATGCTCGAGATCATCACAGTTTTTTTGCAGGCCGAAATTGCTCGGAGGGGTCACAGTGGGACATTTGCGATCAGATAAGTGGGAGACCAGATGTTGACGATAGGTAACCAGACACGTATTAAAGTTTGGACGTGGAACGTCAATGGGTTGGGCAACAAAATCAAGCAGACGCTAGTGCTCCAATATCTGAAAAGGCACTCACCTGATGTCGTCCTGCTTCAGGAGACGCACCTGCGAGGCAATATATGCAGGGCCCTCGACAGATTTGGGTATAAAATGGTGGCCCACTCGGGGTTCACGTCGGGGTCCAGAGGGGTTGGCGTTCTAATCCGCAACGCCCTGCCGATAATTATATCAGGCACCTAGACAGATGACTCTGGATGTTTTGTTGCAGTGGCAGGCAGGTGGGAGGGCCACACCATAATCCTTGGATCATGCTACATCCAGCCCAGACTCCACTCCTCAACATACACATGACTTTCCTGACTGGCCTCCCCTGGGGTACCCTCCTGTTGGGTGGTGACACCAACGCCGTAATGGACGCTAATTTGGACCGATCGAGCGAGGGGCGGGGTTCCAGGGGGGAGTATGGGCTGCGGGACTTCATTTCTGCGCTGGGGATTCGAGATATATGGCGTACGCATCACACCACACAACGACAATACACATTCTTCTCGGCTAGACATGGGTCCCTTTCCCGGTTAGACCACTTCTTTACGAGTGCCGACCAGCTGGGCAACTTTGCAGAGCCTCACATCCTAGCTCAGGGAATCTCTGACCATTCACCGGTGGGGGTTACGATTAAAGGGCCGATGATTAACAGGGTCTCCTTTCCGAGGATTGATCCGTGGCGCATTAGAGACGACACCATCAGTGATCGTCTTTGTGAGGGTTCCCAGCGGTATTTTGAGGAGAATAAGGGATCAGTGGAGTCCTGTATCACGCTCTGGGAGGCCTTCAAGACTGTTCTAAGGGGACAGGCTCAGGCTCTGATAGGGGCAAAAAAGAAAGAAGAGTCCCTGCAAGCTACCCAATTGGAGGGGGAGATTGAGGAGATAGAGAGGGGGGCCGGCGCATCGCCTACGGTAGATACCAGTCACAAATTGGCTCTTAAACAGAAGGAGCTTAGGGCTCTGGCGGAGGGTGAGGTGCGAGCCTACTCTATCACCACCCAGCATAGAATTTACGATGTGGGTGACAAGGCTCTCAAGCTGCTGGCGTGGCTGGAACGAAGAGACAGGGAGCGCTCATGGGTGGCCAGGGGGCGCAATCATGCAGGCTCACTGGTCTCCAATAGTGCAGAAATAGCGGAGGCCTTTGCATCCTATTACGAAGGGGTATATACCCCAGTCTGCACCCGCACTGAGCAAGAGTGCGCGGAATTTTTGCAGGACTTTGTGCTCCCCACCTTGTCGCCAGAACAAATAGATCGACTGGAGGCAGACTTCACGGTGGAGGAGATAGGGAAGGCCCTTAATTCCCTCTAGTCTGGAAAGGCACAGGGGCCTAATGGCCTCCCGGTGGAGCTCTTCAAGCGGCAGACCAATATTATCATTGACCCACTCCTCCAGATGTACTGGGGGGTGCGAGAGGTGGGTAGGCTTCCGCCTGATCAAAGATAGGCCACGATCATCGTAATCCATAAACCGGGCAAAGCAGCTGATCTTTGCTCGTCCTATCGCCCGATCTCACTCATAAACGTAATACCCAAGGTCTTAGCTAAGGCCCTGGCGGATAGGCTGCTATTGGTCCTGCCGGATTTAGTACACGTGGACCAGTCCGGGTTCATGCCACGTAGGAGCACCCCACACAACTTACGTCGCCTCTATGGAGTGCTGTACATGACAGAGGATGTGGGGGCCACCCAGACAGCATTGATGGCGCTGGACGCCTCAATGGCTTTTGATAGTATTGAATGGCCATACTTGTTCATGGTGCTCCGGCGACTGGGGTTTGGTCCCGTATTCTGCAGTTGGGTTCGGCTTCTGTATGAACAACTGTTGGCGAGGGTGAGGGTGAACGGTGCAGTGTCCAGAGCCTTTTCGCTACGAAGAGGCACAAGGCAGGGGTGTCCTCTGTCCCCCCTCCTCTTCGCATTAGCCTTGGAACCACTGGCGCACTGGATCAGGAGGGACAGGTCGTTCTGGGGACTGGCCTTGAGTGATGAGTGGGAGGAGCGTATTTCTTTTTACGCACATGATATTGTGTTATACATGGCCAGGCCTTACCACTCGATTGCCCAAGCTCTACACCTCTTTGAATTGTTCGGTAGCTATTCGGGTTATATGATCAACTGGGGAAAATCAGTGATTTTCCCGCACTCAGGCCCTCCACTGAGAGTCCCGACCCTGTGTCCCGCTTCTATCGCTGTTGACAGATTTAAATATCTGGGACTGTACATTACAAGGGACATGTCGGAATTCTTCGCTAGGAACCTGGAACTCCAACTATTGCGTCTTAAAACCGATGTGACCCACTGGAGGTCATTGCCTCTCTCCCTTATGGGCTGGGCGGCAGTGTTCAAAATGCTCACATTGCCACGCTTGCTCTACATCCTGAAAAACACGCCATACCCGATACCAATGGGGGTGTTCAAGCGGATAGTGCAAGATCTACGTGTCTTGCTCTGGGATGGTGGCAACCCCAGGATCTCATTGCCCAGGGGGGTCTTTGATGTGGGGCTGACCCTTCCGGACGTCAAGCTGTATTACTGGGCCTCCCAGTTGCAGGTGGTAAACGACTGGGTTTACTCGAATCGGTCGGAACCGGCCTACAGAGTAGATTGATGGGTAATGCCGAGTGGTAATTGCGAGCCCCTGTTGCATGCCCGTAAACAGGGTAGGGATTGGCCGTCACACACCGGGGTGGTGATTCAATGTTGGAGGGAGGCCAATAAATATTTGGGATGGTCAGGCTCCTTGACGGGTAGAACCCCCTTGTGGCACGGGGACCAGCTGACGGATGTGACTCGTCTGACAGGGTTCCGGGGTTGGAAACTCATAGGCATAGAATACCTGGGGGACGTTTGGAGGGGAGATGCCCCGTGATCTTTTGCCTACCTTCAAAAAGAGTATGACCTACATGACTCTCAATATTACCACTACCTACGCCTCGCTCATGCCTTGCGGGCCCACATGGTGCGCGGCACGACTATCCCAGAGTACTCCCCTATGGAGGATAGGCTACTCCTGGACCCGATAGCGTAATAGCCCACCTCCACAATATACCGTAAACTCATAAATAACATGAAGGATCCACTGGCGACATTGCGGGAGAGATGGGTGGGGGACATAGGAGAACTGGAAGACGACGAATGGCAGGACGCCCTACAGAGCCCACGCAGATTGTAATTCGTGGCAGGTTCCGGATGGTACAGCTTAAAATTCTGCACCGAGTGTACTATCCCCGCGCTCATCTGTACGCATGGGGGAGGAGTCAGTCGGCCCTTTGTGCGCGGGGATGTGGGGAGGAGGGCACCTTCTATCACACCCTATGGGAATGCCCGCAGATAGTCCCTTTCTGGACCAAGGTAGTCGACGTGATGACGACTGTGGTGGGCTCAGCGGTCCAGCTGGAGCCCCGATGGCTACTATTAATGATTAGAAGTGACTCTGACTGGACTAGACACAAGGAGATATGGTTGGCACTGGCGGCGGGGGTAGCAAAGAGGAACATTGCAAGGGACTGGGGCTCGCGGACTCCGCCCCAGTGGGACCAGTGGGTACGGGACATAGACTGGTGCAAAAGGGCCGAAGAAACTATCTATAAAAGCAGAGGCTGAACCAAAAAATTGCGGAAGATTTGGGGGCCATGGCGAAAGTACAGGCAGACGGGGGGAGGATTGTGACTTTAATATCTACTGTCATTTGTCTCGCTTGTGCCATTGAAGGTCTGTTATTGTCCTACAGACGGGTGATTCATCGTATGCATTGTGCTAAATGTCCTGCATTGTTTGATGGTCTGAGCAATGTTAATAAAAAGAGTTTTAAAAAAAAAAGAATAAAAAAAAAGCCATGGCTTAAACTGGGAACTTAAAACCGCCCTGACAAAAATGATAATTTCAGCACCCATGTGCAGACGTGCTAATGCGACCTAGAACCAGAGCAACTCTTTCAAGTTGCCGCTTGGCTTGTGTAACGTACACCACTACTCCTGGAGGCCAAAACATGCCTTTAAGTGTCAAAACCGGCCTCCTGGGGCTCCAGCCTCCCGGGGGATTGCCCACTTGCCAGGCTGGCCAGATCAGACATGGGCTGATGTGGGCTAACCAAAACAAACCAATGGCATATAGTAAGATGCAGATAGATGTGCTGTCAAGCCAATCCTCAAACAAGCATTAAAAATTCAATAGGTCTTGCTTTTCATTAAGTTAAAGCCATTTGCTTTGCTATACAATACCATTAGCAAAGCAAATGGCTTTAACTAAATCAAAGGCGAGACCTATTGCATTTTCAATGCTTGTTTGATTATGTATCTTGGCCCAGCAGGGCACAGGGTGGCCAGCAGGTTCAGATACACTGGTTCGATATGCCTCATGGTTCCCATATTTGCGGACGGATGGCCACTTTCCACCTGGTTGTGTTGATACCAATAAAGAGCTTTTTTTTTTAACTTACACATTTTGGAACTCCTCCTTCTCGTCTTGTGTGGCAGAAACTACTGTGGAATTCCCTTCACTTGTCGCGGAGAAATACACAGTAGTAAATCCATTTATGCCTTTTAGGAATCCTTTTGTGAATTTCTGGCAATTGTAATTGGAGGTATTTTTGACAATAAATAAATGTTTACGTCTGAAAATTCCTTTGTTGATACTGTCCGTGTTGGCTTCCTATAATCACTGGTCTTGTCAGTAAGTACAAGTGTAGACAGGTCTGTGGAGAGCAAATCGTCTCAATGATGTAATTCTTGTAATCACAGGGAGTATCTCCAATTCTATAAAGAAACAGACCCTATAATGGCTCAAAGAGTAAATGTTTTTTATATTTCCTGTAATATATTTATGGATGAGGGTAATGTAGCTCCCAGTATCCAGTGGTCCTGTAGTTCTTTTTTCCATCAATCCATGCAGGTACATACGTTTTCTGTTGAATCAATCCAACTAGATTTACAGCAGAGCTGGATTCTTTGGTACTTATTTGGGCTTGCACTTTCCATCTAGGATTTAGCCTGCTCTATACATAAACCCCTGTTGCAGGGATTCTGCACAAATACAGAACCTCCTCTCCCCTTGCTAGGAAGAAGTATTATTATATAATAGAAGATCTCTGGGCTTTGTCAGCAGACCCCATACCTTAGCCTATAGATGAAAGATCTACATCATAGGTGCCATCTCGCTCTTCTCCCTGGAAAGCTCCCTCTCCAAGTGTGTGTCACTTATTTGTGTACCACGCTAAAAATCCAAGTATCAGTATGTTTTGTCTAAGGGCTGGTGAGAACAAAATAACAAGAGGCATTGTTGTTCGACCTTGCACATAATGTTCAGTCAAAATCCCAGGAACACGCAGAGAGTGAACACAGCGATCAGTACTCATGTGAAAGCAGCCCTAGACATTATTGCAAAAATAAAGACGTGTAGTAACATGGGCAAAGCAGCTGGCAAGCTGCAGCATACTCATGCTGACTTAGTGAAAATGACAATGTCCCTACAGACCAAGTGACACCCCTTGCTCATTTTTTGATGACTTAAAATTAGTTTAGCTCAGGTTAATACAGTGTTCAGCAAACCACTCCTAGTCCACTCGTCCTTTACCATGTGCCTATCATCACATCTACGACTAAAAGCCCAGGATTTTGCCAGTGTCTTAGTCTAGCTTAAGTGACCCTTGTGGTACTGAATACAAACATTTCAAATAGCAATAATATAGTAAGTACATAAAATATTAGCTCTCAATATCATAAACGTAAATATACACAGGGCAGTAAAGATTTACTATTCTAACTCCGCATCTACTTAGCCTGATGTTATTGTGTCAGCTAAATAGCAAACGATTTTTTTGCAGTTTGAAATGAAAAAGTCTGTTTTGTGGTACCACACTACTCTTGCTGTCGCAAATCAGTGATATATGTAATTGCGAATCATAATTAGGGGAGAACCCCCCTTTTCACGGGAAACATCCTTTCCAACGCAGTCATTACATCGCACTACCTTTACAATGCAGTCATTACAATGTAACATCCTTTACATCGCATGCCATTACAACGCAGCCATTACATTGCATGTCACTACAACGCATGTCATTACAACGCATGTCCCTACAATGCATACCATTACAACGCATGCCATTACAACGCATAGTTTTTACCCCTACACTATCCAACACTTACCCTACTGTTGCACTCACTGGAGTGGGAATAGTAATTTCTACCCCTACACTATCCAACACTTACCCTACTGTTGCACTCACTGGAGTGGGAATAGTAATTTCTACCCCTACACTATCCAACACTTACCCTACGGTTGCACTCACTGGAGTGGGAATAGTAATTTTCCTATCCAACACTTACTTTATATGCAATGTAATAGTATGCGTTGTAAAGGTATGCGTTGTAATGGTATAATGCGATGTAATGGAATGCGTTGTAAAGGTAGTTTCTAAAAATGTGTTGTGATGGCATGCGATGTAAACTCATGTGTTGTAATGGATGTTGCGAGGTAAAAACTGCGTTGTAAAGGCATGCATTGTAAATGTATGCGTTGTAACATCATACATTCCCTTTTCACGCCTCCTCTTAATTGTGATTCACAATTCATCACAAAACCCCTTTTGGAAATTGGGAATATATTTTTTACTCCCAAAAGAGGTTTAATATCTAGTAAAAAGCTCTTTTGGGGTTGCAAAGTGTGCTTTTGCGAATTGCAGGGATTGTGACTGCCAACTGGCCTTTCAAATCAGGCCCTTTCTCTCTCTTTGTGGATGGAGTTTGTGATCCTGTTCGGTGATCGGGTTTATGAGGTTTGTTTTCAGTTTTCTGTGATTGTGTAGGTTGTGTGGTCATATTCATTATCTCGTCTAATTGACTATGTATAGGCTTTGCCAACGGTGGTCTGTGCCATCTTCCAGATTATGCAAGTTTAAATTCTGTGATGAATTTGGCATAGGTTGGAGTGCTCTCGTTCTGTCCTTTAGCTTTAGACTCAATCACATTAATGAAGCTGACTTTGATTTCAAAAGAATGTGTTTCAGTAGAAATGGGTTACTTTAATTTGCGTGTACCCCTTTATTTGAGTAGGCTAGTTGCAATATGGTTTCCAGTCCCTTTATATAACTTGATTAAAGAATATGCAGATGAACGCCGCAACGCTAGAGTATTCGACATCCAAGAAGGGGACTGGGTGCTGGCCAGACAAGGACAGAAGGCAAAGACGGACAGTCGATACCGTGACCAGCCCCTACGAGTGACGAGTCGGTAAGGGGCTATGGTCACGGCCGCCTCTGAGAGCAAGAGAACCACACGAAATGTGTTGCACTTCAAGAAAATCCAGCAGCCTATACCCATTCAGCAGAGTCAGAACAAGACACAGATGACTCGAGTCAAGAAATTGAGACCCAGGAAAGATTAGAGACAATACCAAGCTCAAGAGGGTCAAGAGAATTACCCCTTCCGCCAGCGAGTGCCTCGTTTGTGTTGAGGCCTTAGGATGTCTTGTTATATAGTCCGCTGGGTTTTCCACTTTTCCTGGCTTGTGGATGATCGTGTAGGTGTATTCTTGGAGGCAAATGCCCCAGCTCTCAATTCTTGGGGGCATCTTCACTCTGGGGTTTCCGAATATGGTTATCAGGGCTTGGTGGTCGGTGATCAATGTGAAGTATTTCCCCAGATTCAAAAATGTGAAAATTCTTGCATGCCCATATGACCGCCAGGCTCTCCTTCTCCGGCTGGGAGTATGCTTTCATGGTGTCCATGAGACTGCAGCTGGCGTATGCCACAATGTGTCGCTGGTACCCTTTATCTTCGTACTGAGCCAGGATGGCTCCGAGTCCTACTGAGCTCGCGTCAACCGTGATTTCTAGTTTTCTTGCGAGGGTCGAAGTATGACATGTTAATGGCAGAACTTACTACAGTATTGATTTTGTTGAATGCTTGTTCACATTTGGTTGACCATCGGATTGGTTGTCCTTGTTTCGTGAGTTCCTGCAGGGGGTAGCTAATGGTGGCGTAGTCTTTAATATATCGGACACAGTAGCTGGCCATGCCCAGGAAAGATCGTATGTCACTGACATCACGGGGCAGGGCGTTTCAGCCAAGTGCCATCACTTTTTCGGGGTCAAGTCGCATTCCGTCGCTGGAGAAGATGTGGCCATTGAATTTTTGTGTTGATCTGTGGAATTCACACTTGTCCTGATTGAGTGTAAGGTTGGCATTTAGAAGAGCATGACACAATCGATCCGAAGCTTTTTTGGGTTCATTGAGGGTGTCACCAAATACCAGGATATCATCGCTGTAGATGAATGCGTTGGGAATATGATGAATAACACGCCTTACTGCCTCTTGAAATATTTCTGCAGCTGAGGAGATTCCAAAATTAAGGCATTTGTACCTGAAGAGTCCTTGGTGCAGCGAGAAAGTGGTAATTTAACAGGATTTCTCATGAAGCTCAAGCTGGTGATATCCTTTATTTAGATCCAATTTTGAAAAGACTTTAGCCCCATTTAGGCGAGTGATCATGTCACTGATATGGGGTCCCGGGTGTCTTTCGCAGTCTATGGCTGTATTCGGGGCCCTCATGTCCACGCACAGGCGCACCTTGTTTTCCGCTCCTCGTTTAGGTATGACCACTACTGAGGATCCCACAGTGTGGGTCCAGTCTGTCTTTCGATAATATCAACCCTCAGTAGGTCTTGTAGCTCCTCATCCACGGCTTGTTGGAGGTGGAAAGGTACCTTCCGGTGGTGTTGAGCTACAGGTGTTAACTGTTCGTTTATGTGTAGTCAGACTTTGAAGTGGGCTAGTTTGCCAAGTCCGGTGAATAGCTTTGGGAATTTGCTGATGATGTCTGGTGAGTCATCTACTTTGTATAGGATCTCCACTAGTTTTAGGCGTTCAGCTGTGGGTAGGCTGAGGAGAGAGTCGGCTGCTTCAGGTCCTTCTATGACATGAATCTGTGCATGAACTGTTCTGTTTTTGTATGTTAGAGATGTGCGAAACTGTCTCAGACACGGTAGGGGCTCCTTGGACATCCATGTAAAAAAACGTACAGCAGCTTTCTGTAGTTTGGGTTTTGGATTAATTTTCTTGTATTTTGTTGCACATATGTAGTTGAGCGACACTCCGGTATCTAGGACGAATTTTGCTGGGTGATTTTCCATTTGGATGTGTAGTCTCGCGTATTTCTTTAGCCTGTCGGGGTCCGCTACCATGCATACGTATTCGTCGCTATCTTGAGATATGGGACTAAGAGCTGAGGGTTCCCTCGACGACGAGTGTCGGGACCAGTGTGTGTGGTGCGACCATATACTGGATCTTGATGAGCTGGTTGACCTGTCTCGCCTCTCACGTACTGCTCCTGCGTGACTGCGAGGTCCAGTGGTGCGTCTTGTTGGTGCAGATTCTCTGCGAGGTGCTTGGCACACCAGTTCGAAGTGATTCTCTTTTCCCACAGCGGTGGCAATGCTGTCCCATAGCAGGACATGAGCCTGTGTGCGGTTAGTCTTGTCCGCAGCGGTAGCAGTGTAGTTGTGGTTTCCTATTGCTGCTATTCGTGTTCCCGCTGCGAGTTTGGCTTGCTGGCTGTGGGGACTTTTTTGTAATCTGACAGGCGCGCGTGTCTGTTTGAGAGTGGAGTCGGAAGGCTTGTTCGCGTTTTTCTGTTTTTCCAGCTTCCATCTTTTTCGCATGTTCTTTGGCTTGATCATTTATTCGCGTCAGCTCTTCGATGTTGTCAGGTGAGTAGTGTTTCTTTAGCAAGCGACGACGTAGTGACTCTGACTAGCACCCCTCTATAATTCATAGGCGAAGTGCATCTTCCGTGTTGAAGTTGTCAAATTTGCAGTAGCGAGCTAACTGTTTGAGACGTGTGATGAAGACACCCATCGGCTTGTCTTTTTCTTGTGACGCCAAATTGAAGGTGTATCGTTCGTAATCTAGATTTCGTTTGTGAAGGAATTTCCTGTTCAGTGCCTCTCTCACGTCTTGATATGAGGTGGCAGTGGCTGGCAGCAGTTCTTTGATGACTTGTCCGACGTCTTTGCCTATCAGGTTGCGCAGGGCAATGAGCTGTTTGGGGTCAGTAATTTGTGACCCTATCATGAAGTCTTCAAAGTCTTCTAGCCAGCTTTGCCATCTTGGGCCCATGCCACTGTCGGACATGAGGGCCAGAGGTTCTGGGGGAGTAGGAAGGATAGACCTAGCACTGCTGAACCTGGCTGTGCATTTTGCACGGTATCCGGGGCCACTGACATGCTGACGTGTAAATGTGGTTCTCTCTGGGAGTTAGCAGGTGCTCTAGGGCATGTGGCCGAAGGTGCAAGGGTGTATAGTGCCTGATGCAGTGATATCTCGTTTTAGTAGATGCCAGTGTGTACTGCTCGCACAGGAGTGTCTTGTACACTTTCTATATTTGTTTTTTGTCCCTCTGTTTCAAAGACTCTCCAGTCTGCCAGAATTTGGCAAATTCTAGCATGTTTCTAAACTCTCTTCTCCATTAGATACTGGAATGTCTCCTGAAAAAAAGTTACAGGCACAGGCACTGTTCACTTTTCCTATGTTAGTAGACATGTCTGCCTTCATATGAACATCTGCCTTTATTGAAGTACCTGTTTTGATTGCAGTAGTTGCTACCTCTAGTTTAAGTGAAATACCTACAGGTTTATTCATCAATAAACCCAATGGACTTCAAGTTCAGACAGGTTATTCCTGTGGCCAAGCCACAGTTTCTTGCATTTTTTAATTGCATACTCGTTTGTACCTGTGATACGCCTCTACCCGTTCACAGGTCCCCTCACAGCCTGGGTTCCACTTATCATTGTCTATGTCAATTGTTTCCTCGGAACTAGGTGGAAGGGAAAGAGAAAGTTGCAAAGCAGGATCTGTGTAAGGTAGGAAGTCAGGCTAAGGGGAATCCTGCCGGATGTCCGTGCGTGCAATGCAAAAGAAATATTGACATTCTGAAAGCACCAGAGAGGTGAGACAAGAAGACAATGGCACTGAAAAGGAAACATTCAGTTAAACCTGTAAAAGGAGATATGGACTTCCATCATGTAGGATTCCTCAGATACTCAGATACTGACCTCACCACTCCCACCGGACCTGCGTCCATCCAAAGACCTGACAGCAATGCTGCTAAAGTACCATAATAGTACAAAGAACACGGGGGCTCTAAGAATAGTCACAAATGAAGGGTGTAGATTTTCAAACATTTTGCGTTGGGTTAATATCGCAAAAATGACGCAAACAGCACAAGTTTTTTCCATATTTACTTTCCAGTGGAAAACTTGTTTTGCTTTGGAAAGTACCCTACATGTAACGCAAAGCAGTGCAAAGCACTGTTTTGCGTTACTTAGTGCCAAGGAGGAGTTACATGCGTGGTACATGGGAATTCCTATGCACCCACCCATGCAAAACCCTATCTACAAACAATAGTAGACAGGGTTTAGCGCCAAAAGTTAACGCCATTTTAAAGGAGGCTTTAGAAAGAGAAATGTTTTTATTTCTCCATTCTTTACCAACTTTTCAAGTGTGTCTAAGCATAGTATTTTGTAGTGGAAGGGTACTCTTCCAGTACAAAACCTAAGGTAGACTCTACGTCGTTGCGAGAGAGAGGTGAGGAAAGAGCCATATTTATGTAGATATGGAGCGATCCTGCTCCCTCCCTGTCACGCAGCACAGCAGTTTTGGCTGCTGCTCTGCGTTCCGTGATACTTTTGAGATTTTGGGCTCAAGACTTCAATCTTCCTCATTCTGGAGCTCTCTATCTCCATGATTTCATCTGTATGCAGCAGTAAAAGGAGACACACACAGAGCTTCTTGTCGATTCAGTCCAAGATTGTATAGTCGTGCTGGTTTGTTTTCTGTGGATTTTGAGAGCTGCAGGGTGAGGAAGATTGAAGTCTTCGTCTGTATTTCAGAACTTGCGCATTTGCTATGATTGTCTAGAAATAGGGATACCAGCCCTCATATCCTTGGAGGACTTTTCACCTTGCAACTCTTTTTTCCCATTGATCCACAAAGAAGGAAAATACCAAACCCCTTCTGATTTTTGTGTTGCAGTTTTCTTCAGCCGTTATGATACACTGTCACCACGCCACTCATTCCTTTCCTTGTTTCCTCTGGTCCAGGAGCAAGGTAAAGAAAGACAGACGAATGTCAGCCAGACGAAAAAATAACCTAATCATCGGTTTATGCACCCAGCGAAGCACTCACTGTATAAAAAGGAAGAGGGACACTATAAAGGTGTGAGGTAGGAGCCGGACGCAAAAGAGGACCAAGGAGGAGCACCAGAAAGGAGCCCTTGAGCAGGAACCATGGAGAGAGACATGGACCTCTGCCAGCTTGAGGGTCTTGCAAGCAGTGACCTTCCCTCTACAGATGACCTCCATTGGTCCAAGGAAGCCCATGAAAGTGATAGCACTAACACAAAGGAACAGAAAGAAGAGACCTACCCCAGCAAATGGATTCTGAGCCCAGGATGATTGGTTACATGGGGCTCCACAAACTATATAGCCTACTTCTCCCAGTGCACTCCAGATCGCTTGCTCCTCACAGTACAATATGCAGTTTTGCACTATTAATTGCTGTTTTGACCCAACCTATCAGGGTCCAGTGGCACCGGTGATTCAATCTGGGACAGTGGACATAAACTGGAGAGTGAGAGAAAAAAAGGGATATCACTGCACAGCCTCCCTTCTAATAAAGTAAAGAGCAAAAAACACAACAATTAGCAGCTTTATCCATGTATCTGATTACCAACAGAAACAGATGTTTTGGGATAAGGAAACCTCACCCATTTATTTGTGGCATGATTCATCATTGGTAACCTTACCCTGTCCTGGTAAGACAATACTACCAGGGCGAACTTGACCTCTGATTGTCATTTAACTGCCTTTTCTTTCTTTCCTGATCACTGTGTTTTTCTGCTGTTCATAGACGGATGCAGACAGTTCAAACCTATTTGTGCCTCTGTTGTGGGTGCACTAGGCTGGAGACTATCCCTTTGGGAGGCATCAGCCAATATAAAAGCTGTCTACAGAACTGCATAGAGAGGTACTTGAAAAGGAAGCCACTCCAACCAGTTCTCCTGCCTCCTCCTCTTGTTTTGATCCTTTTGAAATCCATGTCTCCATCACACCTAAGAACAACAAAAACAATGCTTCACTCCTGCCCTCACAACCCCTGAATGTGTACTGCCCACCCACAGCAGCCTTGCCCAGTACCACGCATTCAAAGTTAGAGTACCTAATTTTAATACACGTCCCTGTATTCCTGTGTTAAACTGCTAAGTTATGTATTACAATAGCTTTTCTGTGCATTGCTTGAGGTGCCTTGTGCTGTGGTCTCTTAGAAGTTGTGTATAAGCAGCACAATGTCTGTAGCAGTTTCCAGGTGCCCCAGACAGTCTGTCAGAGAGCTGGGCGTGAGGTGGAGGAGAGGGGATTGTGGTTATTATGACTACTCAGTCATCAGTTTAGGCCTGGCTTGTTTTCATCATTGGCTCACATATCCTCCTGGTGGCATCTAAACCCTCAGTGGACAGAGACAGTCAAGCTAACAGATAGTCACATACGCGCCTCCCTCTTACCACTAGAGCCGATGTGGCTGCCGCATGAGAAGGACACTTGCCTTCATGTAAGTTTTTTAGCGCAATTCACCTGTCACCCAACTGAGGGCAGCCAGTGGAAAGGTTGGGTTTCTGGGAATACTGAACATCCGTTGTCCATGCAAAAACAGAAACTCATTTACCTAAATAAGTCAAGATGCAGTGGCTATCTTCCTACTGAGAGGCTTCTGGGGGTTCTGTTCACTCGCTCAATAAATCAATCAGGGGATTGTAAGCGCGCTACTCACCCGTGAGGGCCTCAAGGTGCTGAGGGGGGAGGGGGGTGGGGTGCAGATCTGTTTAGCCGAAGAGCCAGGTCTTGAGGGTCCTCCTGAAGGTGTTAAGGGAGGGGGCACGTCTGATGTCTGCCGGTAACTTGTTCCAGGTCCTGGCTGCAATGTGAGAGAAGGATCTTCCGCCTGCTCTGGCTCCGTGGATGCGCGGGGTTTTGACCAGTGCAAGGTTGGAAGATCGGAAGTTTCCTTTGGGTACGTGGAAGTTGATTCTGTTGTTGAGGTATTTGGGTCTGTCGTTGTGTAGGCATTTGCAGGCGTGAGTGAGGATTTTGAAGGTGACTCTTTTCTCCACGGAGTGCCAGTGGAGTCTTCGTAGCTGTTGGCTGATGTGTTCGGGCCAGGGTATACCGAGGACGAGTCTGGCGGCTGAGTTCCGTTTTGTCTGGAGTTTGCGGAGTAGGGTCTTATTGATGCCGGCATAGAGTGCGTTCCATAGTCCAGTCTGCTGGTGATGAGTGCGTAGGTGACTGTCCTCCTTGACTCAGGGGGGATCCATTAGAAGGTCTTGCTGAGGATGCAGAGGGTGTTGAAGCAGCTGGAGGTGGCGGCGTTGACCTGTCGGTTCATGGTGAGGGATGAGTCGAGTACGATGCCGAGGTTTTTGGCATGGTCCGAGGGTGCGGGTGGGCTTCCGAGGGCAGTTGGTCACCAGGTGTTGTCCCATGCTGAAGGGGTGGTTCCAAGGACGAGGACTTCTGTCTTCTTGACGGTGAGCTTTAGGCAGCTGTTGGTCATCCAGACTGCAACATCTTGCATTCATTTTTGGAAGTTGAGTCTAGCGGTGGCGGGGTCTTTGGTGAAGGAGAGGATGAGCTGGGTGTCATCGGCGTAGGATACGATGTTGAGGCGATGGCTGCGAGGGGTGCCATGTAGATGTTAAAGAGGGTCGGGCTCAGTGATGACCCCTGTGGGACTTCGCAGGTGATTTTCGTGGGGCGGGAGAGGAAGGGTGGCAGTCTGATCCTTTGTCTTCTTCCGGTGAGGAATGATCGGATCCAGTTCAGGGCTGTTCCTTGTATGCCGGCGTCATGTAGTCTGGTGACTAGTCTGCGGTGGTAGACGGTATCGAAGGACGCTGACAGGTCAAGTAGGATGAGGGCTGCGGAGTGGCTTGATCCAGGAGGGTGCGGATGTCATCTGTGGCAGCGAGTAGGGCAGTCTCGATGCTGTGGTTGCTTCGGAAACCGGATTGGGACGGGTCGAGGACGGCGTTGTCTTCGATGAGTCGTTGTCGGGGTCACAGCGGTTGCCGTTCCCCCGACATCCTGTAAACACACACAAGACTGCCGGGAGACTCACTTCCGGTTGGAAGACGAGCCCCGGTCTAGTTCTTGCAGACCACTGAAGCACTTCCGGGGGAAACGCTTTTAGCCCGCGCTTCCCGCCGGCTCTGTGCTTCAGATTTCGCCAGAGGCTCACGTCGAGCGGGAGTATTCCTGTTACCTACCGTTGTGTGAGCACCAGTCTACAGTTGCTGAACGCGTAGGAGCGTTACCTTGTGTTCCGGGTTACCGCGCTGTAGCGGTAACACCTGCGGTTTCCTGTACACCGCGCTGGAGCGCATATCTTGTTATAGCTTTTTGAGTATTAGTTCACCGCGCTGAATAGCGGTTCTTGTTTGTCTTCGCTACCGCGCTGGAGCGCCAATCACTTTGTTTCGTCTCACCGCGCTGGAGCGCTGACCTTGTGTATTTTGGTTTCCGTACTGGAAACACCAACAGGCTTGTTTTCTCTTTTCCCAACAGCGCAGAAGCGCCACCTCTTAAGTTATAGGGAGTCAGAACCTTGCGCAATCCTTCTTCTATAGTGACTAGCGCAGGAGCGTGTCATCCATCAGTTCCTCGAACCTTCACAAGGGGGTCCATGCTGGGGAACGCCCCTGGAGTATTCAAATCCGTCTTAAGCAAGTTGAAGGCCTGGAGCAGCAGACACACCGGTGAGTCCTGGCAGGATAACGCTTGTGTGTGTTTTAGGGAAGGCTTGATAAGGGGCGGAAACAGGGAATCTTACCTAATTTCATTCTTGTTCTGTTTTCCAGTTGCCCCGGGGATATCCTGCGCAGCACCTTCCACGCATTCCCACCTCATTCCCGTTTTCTGGCTCCTTTCCTTGCGCCCATCTCATCCCTGTTGGGTCCTGATCCCGGGAGAGGTCAGGTGGGGGCAGGGATGGGTGTTCCTGTCGTCTCTGCGGAATCACTTCGCAAGTAAAGTAAGTCTTGTGGGGTACCCGACAGAATCTGAAGCCCACGTTACATATTCCACCCAGACGACATGAACGACCAGGAGGTCACCTTGCACGACATAGCAGTCATGCTGACTGCAATGCAAACCGAAAACCTAAGCCTACGCCACGATATCACTGCCCTACAGAGTCAAGTGGCGTCCGGGGTCACCAGTCCTTGGGGAACCACTCCTAGTCCCAGAGTCATTCAAGAAGGGTTGTTGCGCCCACCAACCTTCACCTTTGGGGGGCCCTCCGCTGCCACCGAACCAAGCACTGCTATACAAGTCGTCACACCCCATTCTGTACAACTGGCACCACCTGAACGTTTCTACGGCGACAGTACCAAGTATGGGATATTCATCCACCAATGCCACTTGCACTTTATGGCCAGACACACGGCTTTTCCCGATGACGCATCCAAGATCGCTTACATCTTATCATACATGGGAGGAGACGCAGCTCAGTGGTCCATTTCATTTGTGGAAAACGACGATCCCATGCTTCATCACTTACCAACATTCCAGGAAACCATGCGGCGTATGTTCGCCCGTCACACCTTTGTACAGGCTGCAGACAACGAGTTGCTAAGCCTAAAGCAAGGCAATCAAGACCTGCTACATTACGTTACCCAATTCAGCCGGCTTGTCATCGAGGCCCATTGGCCAGAGGATAAAAAGGTGTCAGTTTTCTACCGAGGCCTACGGGAAGATCTGAAGGATCTCATCTCCCAGTTGCCCAACCCGCCTGAGGAAATAGGTCCTTTCATAGACTTAGTGGTGAAGATGAATTTCCGACTACAGGAAAGAAGGACCGATAAAGGGAGAAACAGTGACCTTCGTTTCCTGTCCAGCGGAGATAAGGGCGCCGAAAAAGCCAAAGAAGAAGCAACAACTCCTAGTGACACCTCCGAACCTATGCAGATAGGGGGCATAAGAGGGCCGTTGACCAGTCAGGAGAGGGAAAGAAGGAGAAAACAAAACCAATGTCTCTATTGTGGGAAGAGTGGACATTTCGTCAGGGAATGTCCAGTGAAACCCTCCAAAACAAGAGGTAAAAGGCCGTTTGCGTTACCCATTACCAAAAGCGAGTTGATGGGAAACGAGACAACCCAGTAGACAAGGGGATCCGTCCTCTGGGTTCTTCGTATAACACCTCAGCGATCCCTGCAGTACTGGACGGCAGTCGTCACGTAGGAATAGACGTCACCTTACACAATCAGGCAGGCAGAACCTGGTCGGTTACTGCCATGCTGGATTCCGGTGCGACAGGCAGCTTTATCGACACCGTTTATCTACGCACCTTGGGCATAGCCATAGTAGCCAAGGAGCAACCTGAAACGGTCAAGGCTGTTGACGGAACGGATTTGACTTCCGGTCCTATCAGGCATCAAACAGAAGACCTGACCATGTCCTTTGTCAACCAGCACGCTGAGGCTGTTTGTTTCGACGTCATCGACGCTCCTCAATTCAAGATCATCCTGGGGTTACCATGGCTAGTGAAGCACAATCCCCGGATCGATTGGGTGGCCAGAACCATACACCTGGATTCTGAATACTGCTGTACTACCTGTTACATGAAGGACAATCTGACAGGGACTCGCTCCATACAGGCGCGGTCCTTACCGATAGACGGCATGGGGACGGTTTCCCAAGCAAACATACCAGAGGAGTATCAGGACCTAGCGGAGGTGTTCGATAAGAAGGGGGCCAACACTCTGCCTCCTCATCGATCGTTCGACTGCCGCATTGACCTGATCCCTGGCTCCACGCTGCCTTGCAGCAGGATATATTCGCTCACAGAGAAGGAGAATACTCACCTTCGTTCGTACCTGGATGAGTTCTTGGACAATGGCTTTATTCGCCATTCCCGGTCTCCGGTTTCCTCTCCTCTTTTCTTCGTGTCGAAGAAGGAAGGCGATCTGAGGACCTGTATTGACTTTCGGGCGATGAACGCCATCACGGTGAAAAACCGATACCCTTTACCGTTGATCTCAAGCCTCCTGGAGCAAGTAAAAGACGCATCGGTCTATACGAAGCTCGACCTGCGGGGTGCCTACCACCTCGTCAGAGTTAGGAAAGGGGACGAATGGAAGACCGCCTTCCGGACGAAATTCGGTCTGTTCGAGTACCAAGTGATGCCTTTCGGACTCTGTAATGCCCCCGCAGCGTTCCAATTCTTCATAGACGAGGTGTTGAGGGACTTCATAGACGTCTTCTGCATTGTCTACATCGACGATATCCTGATATATTCCCGAACCATCAAGGACCACGTACAGCACGTGCGCGCAGTCCTCCAACGACTAGGGGAACATCGTTTATACGTCAAACTGGAGAAGAGCGTCTTTCACGTCACCTCGGTGGAGTTCCTGGGGCACATCATCACTCCGGCAGGCATCCAGATGGACAACAAGAAAGTCGAAGCCATCTTGACTTGGCCTTCTCCGGAATCCGTAAAAGGGGTCCAGCGGTTTATAGGTTTTGCCAACTACTACCGTAGGTTCATCACAGGATTTTCCGCGCTGGTAGCTCCTATCACGCGCTTATTACGGAAAGGAGTACCGTTTGGGTGGGACCAGAACGCTGACAGCGCATTTCAAGAACTCAAGAGACGATTCACCATCGCCCCCGTACTGGTGCATCCTGACACCGAGCAACCCTTCATAGTGGAAGCCGACGCCTCACAGGACGCGATGGGGGGCGTGTTATCCCAACGAAGCACCAACACAGGACAACTGCATCCGGTGGCTTTTTACTCGAAAAAGCTACAACCAGCCGAACGCAACTACACGGTGTCTGACCGAGAGCTCTTGGCCATCAAAACGGCGTTTGAAGAATGGCGCCATTTTTTGAAAGACGCCAAACACACGGTGACCATCTACACCGACCACAGGAACCTTCAGTTTCTCCGTTCAGCCCGTGCCCTCACAGCCCGACAGTTGAGATGGACTCTATTCTTCAATGAATACAACTTCATAATCACATTCCGACCCGGAAAAGACAACGCCAAAGCGGATGCCCTTTCACGACTAGAGGAACGGGACGGTTATGCCGAAAACACCGAGCCAAGCCCTATACTGGCTGAGAAACACTTCCAGGGAGTGGTTGCATCCTCTGACTTCCTGTCTCTCGTGAAAAGGGAGATGACACGGTCAGATCCGGTGGTCCTGGCTGCGGAACACGATGGACTGAACCGTGCCGACGGACTGCTGTTTCATGACGAAAGGTTGTATTTACCTGAAACACCCAGCCAACAAAGGGCGCTACACCTGTGCCATGATCAAGTCCTCTCTGGCCATCCGGGGTACCACAAGACACTGGACCTCGTACAAAGACAGTTTTGGTGGCCGTCGCTGGTAACCGACACCCGTACACATGTGGCGAATTGTACCGTTTGCCTTCTAGGGAAGAACAGGTCCGACCCTTCTGTGGGTCTACTACGGCCCATTCCTGTGCCGCCCTTTCCCTGGCACACCATCTCCATGGACTTCGTGGTTGATCTCCCCGTCACCAAGACCGGGCATACCACGGTCCTCACCGTCGTTGACCACCTATCCAAAATGGCGCACTTTATACCCTTGTTAAAGGTGCCCACCGCTTCGGAGCTGGCGTTGGTCTTCGTTCACGAGGTGGTCCGCCTCCATGGCATCCCTTCGGTGGTCATAACGGACCGGGGGTCTCAATTCGTGTCCCGGTTCTGGAAGGAGGTGTGCACCATTCTCGGGATGGACGTACGCTTATCCTCCGCCTATCATCCTCAGACCGACGGTCAGGCGGAGAGAACGAATCACACCATGGAACAGTACCTCCGTTGTTTGCTTCTGATGGTGGAGAAGGAATGGTCAGCGGTGTTATGGATGGCGGAATTTGCGTACAACAACAGCAAACATTCAGCCATAGGCGTGTCTCCTTTCTTTTGTCTTCACGGCCGTCACCCCCGCACCACTGCTTGGGAGGTGCCTCGAGACAGCCAGTTGCCATCGGTGCGTGCTTATCATGAGACCCTGCGCGACCTCTGGCAGCAGGCGCGGTTTGAGTTGGCAAAAGCTAAGGACACCTACAAGGCGCATGCCGACGCACACAGACAGAAGGAGCCCGACTACCGTTTGGGCGACAAGGTGTGGTTGTCCATTCGGCACCTTAACGTACATGGTCCCAAGAAACTGTTGCCTCGTTTTGTGGGTCCCTTTGCCATCGAGAGGGTGATCAACCCTGTGGCCATGAAGCTCTCGCTGCCTCCACACATGCGGATCCACCCTGTTTTCCATGTCTCCCTGCTGCGGGCGGTCAGCTCTGGTGCACCGATTCCCTCTCCTCCGTCTCCGGTGGTGGTGGAGGGCCATGTTGAGTATGAGGTCAGGGCCATCTTGGGGTCTCGTCGTGTCCGAGGTAAACTCTTCTACTTGGTGGACTGGAGGGGTTACGGTCCGGATGAACGATCCTGGGAACCATTGTCCCATGTCCGTCATGCTCCCCTTCTGGTCCGTGCTTTCCATCTGAGTCACCCCCTGAGCCCTCACCCTGCTTGCCCTTTCTGAGGTCCGGGGTTCGGTGGGGGCCTGTTTTTGGGGGGGGGTTCTGTCGGGGTCACAGCGGTTGCCGTTCCCCCGACATCCTGTAAACACACACAAGACTGCCGGGAGACTCACTTCCGGTTGGAAGACGAGCCCCGGTCTAGTTCTTGCAGACCACTGAAGCACTTCCGGGGGAAACGCTTTTAGCCCGCGCTTCCCGCCGGCTCTGTGCTTCAGATTTCGCCAGAGGCTCACGTCGAGCGGGAGTATTCCTGTTACCTACCGTTGTGTGAGCACCAGTCTACAGTTGCTGAACGCGTAGGAGCGTTACCTTGTGTTCCGGGTTACCGCGCTGTAGCGGTAACACCTGCGGTTTCCTGTACACCGCGCTGGAGCGCATATCTTGTTATAGCTTTTTGAGTATTAGTTCACCGCGCTGAATAGCGGTTCTTGTTTGTCTTCGCTACCGCGCTGGAGCGCCAATCACTTTGTTTCGTCTCACCGCGCTGGAGCGCTGACCTTGTGTATTTTGGTTTCCGTACTGGAAACACCAACAGGCTTGTTTTCTCTTTTCCCAACAGCGCAGAAGCGCCACCTCTTAAGTTATAGGGAGTCAGAACCTTGCGCAATCCTTCTTCTATAGTGACTAGCGCAGGAGCGTGTCATCCATCAGTTCCTCGAACCTTCACAAGGGGGTCCATGCTGGGGAACGCCCCTGGAGTATTCAAATCCGTCTTAAGCAAGTTGAAGGCCTGGAGCAGCAGACACACCGGTGAGTCCTGGCAGGATAACGCTTGTGTGTGTTTTAGGGAAGGCTTGATAAGGGGCGGAAACAGGGAATCTTACCTAATTTCATTCTTGTTCTGTTTTCCAGTTGCCCCGGGGATATCCTGCGCAGCACCTTCCACGCATTCCCACCTCATTCCCGTTTTCTGGCTCCTTTCCTTGCGCCCATCTCATCCCTGTTGGGTCCTGATCCCGGGAGAGGTCAGGTGGGGGCAGGGATGGGTGTTCCTGTCGTCTCTGCGGAATCACTTCGCAAGTAAAGTAAGTCTTGTGGGGTACCCGACAGTCGTGTCAGTTACCTGTTGACTGTTTTCTCTGCCATTTTGGCCGTGATGGGAAGGAGCGAGATGTGCCGGTAGTTCTCGAGGTCGGTGGGGTCAGCTGTGGCTTCTTGAGCAGGGGCCTGACTTCTGCGTGCCTCCAGTCGTCTGGGAAGGTGCCTATTTTGAAGGTGGTGTTGATGGTGCGTTGTAGTTCGGGTGCAATAGCGGCCGTGGCTCTGTGGTAGATGTGAGGAGGACAGGGGTCGGTGGGGGGCCCCTGAGTGGATGCCTTTCATTGTTGAGGCAGCGTCTTCAGCCGTGACTGCTGTCCAGGCGAGGATGTTAGGCTGGCTGGTGTGTCTGGTGGGTGGTCGATAAAGTTGTCGCAGAGGGCTTGGGGCGGGGTGATGTCTGAGGCTTCGCTGCGTGGGTTGGTTGGTGAATTCCTGAATGACACTGAAGAGTTCCTTGGATTTGGCGAGAATTTTGTTTTGGATGAAGTTCCTCTTGGTGGTCTTATTTGGTTGTGGTAGTCCGCCATGGTGTCCTTGTAGGTGGTGTAGTCTTCGGTTGTTTTGGTGTTTCTCCAGTTCTTTTCTAGGTGTCTGCAGGTGCGTCTGGCTTTTTGGAGGTCTGTGGTGAACCCGGCGGCTTTTCTGGGGCGCTGTTTGTCGGGGTTGCATAGCGGGCAAGCTCGTCTGCGCAGTTGGAGATCCAGGTGTGGTGCTCCCTGACTGCGACGTTGGCGTCGGATGTCCAGGTGTGGTTGTCTCGGTTGAGGGTGGAGTTGAGTTGCTCGTCGGTAACCTTGCTCCAGTTCCTTTGAGGTGGGCGTGGGGTTGGTTTGGGTGCCTTTGGTTTGTCGAAGGCGAGGTGTATGCAGTGGTGGTTGAAGTGGACGCTGTTTCCAGCAATGAAGATGGGGTGGAGAGTGTGTCCTGCTCTGTGGGTTGGTGTGGTGACGAGTTGTTTAAGTCCGATGTTGGTAAGGTTGTCACAAAGGATGGTGGAGTTGGGGTCGGTGGGGTTGTCGGTATGGAATTTCAAGTCTCCAATGAGTAAGTAGTTCATTGAGGCGATGGCGTGGGGTGCGATGAAGTTGGTGATGGTGGTGGTGAAGGGTGTCCGGGGGCCGGGGGGTCTGTTGACGAGAGTTCCTCGGAGTGTGGCGTTGGGGCTGGTCTGGATCTGGAAGTGCAGGTGTTTGGCGAGGGGAAGGTTTCACTGGAGGTGGTGAGGCAGAGGGTGATCTTGTGGGTGATGGCGAGGCCCCCTCCCGGGAGGTTGGGACGGTCCTTTCTCTGGATCTTTTATCCATTCGGGATTGCGGTGTTGATGTCTGGGGCAGAGGAGGCGTTGGTCCAGGTCTCTGTGAAGAAGGTGATGTTGGGCGAGAGGGAGTCGAGTAGGTTCTAGATGTCCATGGTGTGTTTGTGTACGGAGTGCACATTGAGGAGGATGCATCTAAGGGTGTCGCCGGTGCTGGTGGTGAAGTTCTGGCAGCAGTGGAGGCAGGAGAACTGGCCGTGGGTCGCATTCGGCGAGGCCTGTTGTCAGTCGTTGAGTCTTCCAGGGTTGAGCGCGAGGAGGGTGGTAGTGTCGTAGTGATGGAAAGGTAGGAGATCCAGGGTTCCTGGCGCTGGCCGCGGTCGGGTCGGGTCGCGGACAGGCGCACACGGGTTGCCCTAGGCACGACCGTGCAGCCGCTGCCATTCAGTAGGGGAGGGGGGAGGGAAGATCAGCTGGGAGGCGGGAACGTGCGTGGACAGGGGGGAGGGGCCGCAGGGGCAGCAGCGGCAGGAGGAGGGAAGTGGGAAAAAGCAGGCAGCAAAGCAATCAGAAATTACAATGAGAGCACAATACAAAAAGCGGGCAGAAAAAACAATAAACAATCACAATGGGAGCACAATCCAATTACCAGTGAAGTTACCAACGATTAGATGCAGGGATACAGGCAGAGTCAACAGCGGGCACACACGGGGCAGACAACGGCCTCGAACCCCTCCTAGGAGGAGGCTGGGGCTCAGCGGCGGTGTAGATGGCGCCGAGCTGCTGGGGAGAGAGCAGGCCAGTGATCGAGGTCAGAGGTCTTACTTGCGCTCCCCGCAGCGGCCGCCATTAAGTAGGTGAGGGGGGAGAGAAGATCAGCTGGCAGGTGGGAACGTGCGTGGACAGGGGGGAGGGGCCGCAGGGGCAGCAGCGGCAGGAGGAGGGAAGCGGGAAAAAAGTGGGCAGCAAAGCAATCAGAATTACAATGGGAGCACAATACAAAAAGTGGGCAGAAAAAACAATAAACAATCACAATGGGAGCACAATCCAATTGCCAATGAAGTTACCAACAATTAGACGCAGGGACACATGCAGAGTCAACAGGGGGCACACACAGGGCAGACAGGGCTATTAAAGCCATTTTCAGGCTTTTATTTTTTAGAGTTTCTCATCACTCAAATGTGGGTAGTTTGTGATATTTATCTCTAAATGGATGTCCAAGCTTGGTTTTTATCAGCAAAAAGTGCCACTCTAGGTATCACACAATTACCTGTGGATTGTCACTCAAACACACACTGAAACCATGAAAATGTCACGCATGGTCAATCTGTAAACTTGCCAGCTATGCCACAGGCATTACCTCAGTGGTGCTTAATTTGAGACGGTGGTTTCCGGTGTTCAGCACCAGCACTTAATTGTCAACACCTGCACTTTTGACAGTCTACCACATGGTGGCGCCATCTGTCTGAATTAGAGATGAACACAACAATCGTGTATTAATTCAATATACATTAAAAATAGCTAATACCTCCCACCCAAGCCGTTCTTATAGCTATGGGGGCCTGGTATAGTCTGAATTGTCTCACTTGTAGGATGTGATGGTTAGTAATTGTGTTGGTTCTGTCATTGGCGGCACTGGCAAGAGCAATGGGTGGTCAAGCTACAGTTGCCTCCTGACCAGTGCCCTGGCTCTTATTTTTTTTTAATACAAATTAAACCCGGTAATTCTGCCAGAGAAGTCTGCAGAGATCAATCCTCAAAGCAAAAAAAATAAAGCAACAGGAAGATTAAATAGTAAACTAAATTGTATAAAACACCAACCGTGTATCACATACAAGCTTTTTACACTTTGACTGTACTGCAAAAGCCGCAGATGAAACCTGAGGTATTTAAAAAAAAAAAAATCTATAATTGCCGAGTACAATTAAAGTGTATGCCAGTAACAGAGCAAAAAAAAACTGTGCCAGGCCGAAGTAACTGTTAAAAGCTCACCCAATTCTCGTGTCTCACCTGACAGGAAAATAAACGAGCGCTCTTCAGCTGGCTGGAAAATAAACATGCAATCCAAGTGGTTGTGAATGACTCGATAACTGGCAATAACAAAAGCAAAAAGTTTAGGAAAAGTTTGATTGCACAGTCAGAATCCTGAGGCTTCAAACTGTTGTGTTTAAACAGGTGCGGCCGGTACAGGTAAGAGAAGTGGAGCGGGGTGGGGGGGTAAGTCGACAAATGACGGGATAGGGAAAATAAAATGAATAAATAATTAAAACCACTTACCTTGCGCTCGCCTCATCACCGATGACAGCTCACCGTGATAATGACAGCTTCCCCAGCAACTCATAAGATACTCAAAGATGCATAAAGGGAGGCTGTCGGGTACTTGTGCTAATCTCCGCCCACTGAAGCCCACCAGGTCCCGAAGCAACAGCCAAGAGCCGGGCAGGCAGCCGAGCACATATTATTTGTATGATACAAGCCATCTTCTCTGACCTTCTGGTTACTGTAACATCTGTTTCCCGAGCCTGACTTATTGAAGCAGGCCTCATCTGTTTCTGGAGCACCTTCATTTCTTAATTTATTCCCTTCCATAGGAATGTTACTGCTTGCAATGTTGACTTGGACTGCCATATCTCTAGTCCCTTTTCCCCAGCCTTTCTGTGCTCACCCCTTGTAGATGGTATAGGAGTGGACACAACATAAGTGTGTTTCTCCCCACCTCAAGATAACACTTATACAGCACATACGCTGTTTGATTCTTGACCAAACCCTTTCTCCTGAGAGGTGAAAGCATCACCAATTTGTTTGAGAAGGTTTTGGCAAAGCAATCTTCATCAAGGATGTATGCACGTATGCATGTATACAGTATTATGTTGCTTTTATTCCGCACTATACCCACTATACCCACAAGGGCTCGTACGACATACTCAACAGGAACAACCTGCTACGCCTATTTAAACATATCCCAACCCTTTGGGGGCTAATGACCTCTGACTTAACATCCGTAAAGTTTTCTCGAATCCCCGATAAAGGAACCTCGGAGGCCACCATCACCACATGGTTAGGAGCGAGCCTAAGAAATCTTACCCTAGGTGAAGCAAGAACCTTTGAAGGGTGGAGCACCGAGCTCCTGAAGCCTCATCTGCAGAAATATCCACATGTGCTGCTACAGGAAGACACGGCAAGCCCTCATAAGAGTGTGCCGAGGGGGACATGAGGAGTCACCCTGGACTGGCTCCCAAGTACTTCAAAAGCTGAAAACATCATCAAAGTCTTATGCACAAACATCCAGCGACAGGTAAGATGCTCGACAAATATCAACTTCAACTCTAACTGGTGAACCAGCCGGGCAACCTCCATGGAGGAATTACAGAGAACTACTCCTAGTTTGAACCCCCTAAGCCGCCTTCAGGTTCGGACGGGGCTTAGGTCAATACTCACAAGCAAACCTGTGCTGACCTATTTGAACAGAAACAATATTTTCTGCCTACAGGAAGCTTAAGCTCTTACTCCATCTGTTTTATATGACAATTATGAACTCTTCAAACAAGCAAAATGCACCAATCTCTTTGACCGACCATCAGAGGGCCTTTACATTTTTATCAAACACTCTTGCAAGGGCCGTACCCCTAAATCGTAATTCTACAGCCTGGCAAGTAGTCCTAATGTCTGGCATATCAATTAGCAAGAAAGATCCTCCCGTTCTTCCAATAAACTGCTACCATATTGCAACCAAAATATCCAAACTGCCTGCTACCAAACACCTACACGACAACCTGAAGAATCTCCTCTTGGAGTATGCCACGCACAAAACCTTGTTAGTGGGAGATTTTAACATCAGGGCACTGGGGAGCACCTACAACTCTGTACATAAAACTAAAGAACAGGAAAAAATTAATACTCTTTTGTCTAATCACAATCTACTTATTGCAGAACAAATCTCTCAGGCCCAAGACCCTCACGTTCAGTTCCCTGCCACATTCAAAGGGATCGGAACCATAGATTACATTTTCCTGTCAGCTCCCTTAGCCAGGCATCTGGTCAAACTGGAGACCCCTGACCACCCTGAAAGCGACCACAACCCCCTGATTGTAATACTTGACCTAAATGCCACAACAGCCGCCAGTGTCTCACAAGTGAGTTTATCTTTGCAGACCAAAGGACACAAACTAGTCAGGAGAATCAAATGGCGAGCGTCAGATACCTCCAAGGTGGGCAAGTGGCTGGAAGATGCAATCTTAGAATCCAACAGGAACTACCTGGGAGACACAGATGAGATGACCTCATAAACAAGTTAAGGGTCCACCTGGTGGGATCTGGTGCCTCCCATCAACACCCTAAAACTCTTGTGAAGGACCAGACTCTAAAGCCGTATAACAGGGCAATTATCACTGCACGAAGAGCATTAAGGAGGACAACAGGTGCTCACAAACCAAACCCCACTGCAAACTCTGCAAGGAACACTGCTAATCTACTCAAAACACACAAAAAACTAAGGGGCATATTATCAAGCACGGCGTTAAAATAATCGCTGCTTTAGCGGCAAAAATCCAATTCCAGATCGATCATAAATGATACAAAACTAGAAATTAAAGTCTTGAGAAATTGGCCATTCTGGCATGAAGGGACAGCGTCGTCCGAGTATAATAACGCAGGCTCGGCCTTCTGCTCTACATAAGGAACATCCGCCCCAGCAGATACTAGTGTTCTATTCAGATCATTGACATGGAGTAGAAAAGGAATTGGGGTGAGGACGCACCCCTGGTCCACCTCTCGTTCAACTTTAAAAGTTTGGATGCATTCTCCTGCATTGCTGAATCTTACAGATACTGTAAGGTCATAATGTAAGAGTCTTAAAAAAGACACCAATCCTGCATCGACACCCATGCTCTCTAAAATGGAATACAACTTAGATCTACAGATGCAATCAAAGGCTTCTCGATAGATCCATGAACGCCAAATGGGTGGAAGCACCCTTGGTATATTTGTATTTGGCCACGATATGGTGGAGATTAAGGCACTGTTCGATTGTCTCTCACCCCTTTCTAAACCCATTTTTGTATTTAGGAGAGGATCTTATTTTCGTTTAGCCAAACAAGAAGATGATCCAATACAACTCTCCCAATGATTTTGGCCATAGAGTCTAGAAGGGATATCGTAAGATAACAGCTTTGATCGTGCACATTACCTTTCTAAAGACAGGAACAATTGTTGAAGTGCGCCAGGACAAAGGCAAACCTGTACAACTAACAGAATTAAATACACAGGTGAGCACAGGGGTCCAAAACCCCGGTTCCTCCCTGAATAGATCAAGGGGTACAACGTCCGGGCCTGAAGTCTTCTCACAGTGACTGTTAAGAATGGCTTTAAGCACCTCTTCCTCCCTAAATTGGAGTTTGGCACAAGAAGAACTAGCCATCTGCACTTCTTCTGCAAACCCATTTTCAGATGAATACATCGCTGAGGAGTGCGGCAGCCAGGCCTCTGCCATAACCCAGCCAGTTATTTTCTTAACTGCTTGTTCACCGTATCAGAAATGCACTCTATAATGATTTTTGCCAGGATTTTACTCGGCATTGAAAGAAGAGTAATTCCACAGCAGTTGTTACAATTGGTTAATGCTCCCTTCTTTGGCATCTTGACAATGATGCCTTGGTTCCAGTCATTTTGTATTTTGTTTCCCTTCCAAATTGATGTGAAAAGGGGGTTGGAGGACCTTTCAGGTTCTGCCTTCAACATTTCTGCATTCTAGTTGTCTTGTCCAAGAGCTTTTTCATTCGGATCGGATCAAAGAGATCCAATCACAATGACAGTTTCTTCTTTCTTTGATGAGGTGGTGTTCACATCCAAGTCTGTCTCTCTTTCGTGGATATTTGTTTCGCTTGATTTTACTGGTCTTTTCAAGACTTCTCTGATATTCAGTGTCTGTCAGGAGTTAGAATTTGTTTTTTATTTGTTTGAGCATATCACAGGATAATGGTGGTGTTAATGTGTCTGCCTTTTAACCTGGCTGTCATGAGTCTGCTGTTGACTGGCTAAATTAGGAATTTCTCTGTCCCCTTGCTCAGAATAATGGCGACTCCTTTGTGATGTTGGTTATCGTCCCTTCCTGAATAAAGCACAATCTATCCTGTGGTTGTTTTCATTCTGCCAGATCTGGTCCACCTACTTTCGCAGACCCCCAGGATATTGAGGTTGTAGCGCCTCATCTCAGATGTTACTTGAGCTAGCCTTCTTGTGTCAGACATAGTCGGTACGATCCAGAATCCAATTCTGAACTTGCACTTTGCCCTCAGAACTTCTAGCATCATGGCAGTAGTTTCCTTACAGCTTTAACTACTGTCAATCATGTATGTCTCGTTTAGAGACTCTGGAACTCTCTCTTGCCCAGAAGCTTTTGTGGTTCTTCCCTGCTGTTTCCGTAACAAATGCTCTGCAGACTAGTGGATCCAGTATCGTCTGTTTCTACCCCTCGAACTGTTTGGCTTGGGCGACCCTGCAGGGAAACTAAGCTCCCAGCAGGATAGGGCTCCAGGTCACTGAGATACTCAAGCCACTCAACAACTTTAAGTTGGCAGTCCTCTGAGGAGCTCAGAGACTGTACATCTGAATATTCTTCAAAGACACTGTGATTGTTATTAGCCTGCTCGGAGATCGCTATGCTGAAATTCTACACATAAGAACAGCAACCTCTCACATGATTCTTATTTTTGACCTGCATATATGTACTACATATTCTATAACTTGCATCTTTCAAGTTTTGCTATATATTTTCACTATCACTATCTGGGAAAGGCACCACTAAGGTGTGCCAATCGTCGCAATGGAGCAACCTAGAGCGACAGGTATTAGTGCTTCAATCAGCTCGTGGCGGTATCACAGGCTAGCCCATTAGCTATAGTTTCATGTTGCCTGAGGTGAACCTTAGTGGTGCCTTACCCAGATAGTGATATTATCACCCTCTGTACACTGTAGATAGAAACACACACAGGTCCTGACGAAATGCCATGAGGGCATGAAACATGTCGACCACTAGAGTAGGAGACAGTTAGAGATAAATACAAGTCACACTAACTGTCCATCTTCCTCTAACTTTTTAATGAGGTGGACAGCTGTCCTGAATAAACACAATTAACAGACTATCCAACCTTTTTTAACTCACTCCACTCATCTACATTCCTTCAGGCCCCTCACACCCACGCACTAAACGGCAAGGAACAAAAGATCTCCGCCAAAGAGTCCCTTCACGGGTGCCCGTCGGGCATTGCACCGCCGGCCCGACGAGGAGCAGGCCCAGATGATGAAGCATGACACCTAGCTTGCTGGGTGTGTGAGGGCATTAGTTCCTAATATGGGAACTCCCCTTCCCTACCTATAGGTTCATTGAGTCCAGTCAATATTGACGGATTTGAGAATTGACCTCACAAACAAACCATCCTCCTTAGGAACTGCATACCCTTTCTTAATATAATGTATTCTGAATAGCCAGGTTCTTTGCATCGACATCTTTGGTACAAGATTTTCTTTATCTTATCCATTCATGTAGCCTTTTGCATTCCATTATTTAGAGGTGTTTTCTGATGTGTCCAGGCTTTCACAAGTTGTATTACTTCAATCACCTATAATTGCTCTTTCTCACACCTTCTTAGCGAGGTTTTGCTTCCAATACCAACTTTCAGCTCTTCTGAACTATTTTTTCTGTGTAGTTTGATTTTAGTTACTACCTGGACTTGAGGCGTGGTCTGACTGGCTGCAAGATGGCCGTACCTTGAGTGGGCTTTGCCAGCCAAGCAAACAATCTGCCACACTCCGGGGAAACCACACTGCAGTTGACAATCCCCGTGGGAGAGGCGAGACACCATCATCCTGGCGCGCACACAGAACCCGGAACGGACCGGCCACTAGCTATCAGGCTGGGGGTGGCATAGAGGACCTGGCTGGTTGTGGCGACATAGGCACGTCCGCTGTGCCGGAAGGCGAAACAACGATCTCTGGGGCTGCTTGATATACGGAGTAAGAGCGACTTCAACTGTCCGGAACGATGGGTCCAGCCGACGCCCACCCACTCCCTTTGTGAGTGTGGACGCTGGAGGGCCTGGTGAGTGAGTGAATAAACTGAGCCTAGAATGGAGCGAGGGTGCAGTATCATCTGAAGACGCACGTGCAGTGACCCACCACGGCTGACGGAGAGAAAAACAGCGCGGGGCACACAGACCGTGATCCGCGTAGAACAGCACAGGCCGAGATCCACTAGGAGATTATCGCTGTTGTGACCGCGGGTCCCGGAGGCGGCTGCTGCTGAGGTCCGACAGGATGGACGGTGGGAAGGAGGACCAGGGCCACAGAAGGGTCCCTCCAAGTGCACATCGCGCTCCCCCATCGGCTGTCAGCCTCTTTCTTGCACAGCACCCTGCCCGAGTAACATGGAGCACCTGTGACTTCAAGCACCGATGGAGAGGCCCTGAGGGAGTCTGAGCTGGGTCTGGGTCGAAGTCTTGCCACTGGACGGCGCTCCTCTCTGCCTGGAATTGCGCTGCAGCCCGCGAAAAATACATTACGATCCTGGTGGCAGCACCGGCGCACCTAGGACAAACATCAGGCTGTGGTGCGGGTGGCAGGAGTGGCGCAACTATAGGATACCCACCCGTGAGGCTAACACCGCCACTAGAAGCAAACCACACTACACGGGGAGTAGAGGGAGGCGGGAGAGCCGCTGGAACACTGGGAGACCCGCACTAGACTGAAACATAGTTGATTCCACGAGGGCGCCACATTCTACTCCCTGGTACCATGGGGAAAACAGATGCAAAACCATCCAAAATATAATTTAAAAGCAGGTGCACGGGATATCATGGAGAACTGATGCAAGTTGAGGAAGAACAATCTACACAGACTGAAGCCACAGATGTGCTCCGCGAGGATATCCGATCCCTCTTGCTGAGGTCATAGTATTGTCATTGGCACCCTCTGTACACCCCTCCAACCATACATACATTTCCCAATAATAAACACACAACACAGCTTGTTAGATTGGGTACAAATGCCGAAGGTTTATTACATACACCGTTATGTAATGGTGGGTTATCTTAAGGGCGATCCAAGGGCAGGCAACGAACAGGCCGCCTGCCCGCCTGATGAGCCGGGCAGCACTGGAGCGAACCCTGCCTTTGCTGCCCTACCTGTGATTCTCTTACAGGATCACGTGACCGTTGGTAACTTCTTACTCACGCCCCTTCCAGGGCGGAGCGTCGCATAGCAAACCCCCGGTTGTTCAGGCCCACAACCGCCCGAAGGACTAGCGGGGCGCCGACACGGCTTCCAGGACCCTCCCATGAGGCTCCGCGGAATTTGGCTCTGGCACCCCCTATGGTGCCGCGCAGAGGTACCCTTTGTACCGGCCTGCTTCCAGATCGCCCTGTAACTCCGCCTGCAACGAAAAAAGAAAACATTACAATACTCTCTACCTCCCCCACCAGCTACCACCACGCCGGGTAAGCGGTAGGGAGGGATGTGGCGACCGTGGCTGGAAGAGGTCGCCCTCATGGTGGGGGAGGGCTATATAGCCTCCCCTCAAGGCCGCACTGCCCCCAGAAGTGACGCCCATTGCGTCATGCCTGAGTCCCTGCCCCCAAGAGGGGCGGGGAGGGGTCTCTGGTGCCCAGACGACACTAGAGCGCCGACCGCTCTAGTGGCCCCCTGTGGGTGCCGCAGTCAGAGGCAAATCCTTGAAAACTATAGACTCAAATCTAGACCACCTCACGGCTCGGCTGGAGCAGGTAAAACAGCCGGTTGACACACATGGGGGGATATGTATAAGGAAGTGGAGGAGAGAGGCATTAGCGTTCCTGGCTTAATGTCTCTCTCCTCCACATCTTAAAGGCAACTCTGCACCATATTTACAAGAATGTGGTGCAGTCTTATGTTTCCCTCTGCGATGGCGCTAAGTTAAGCAACTTAGCGACAACACAGGCACCCTTGAACCAGAGTTTAAAGGTGTCTGCGTGCAGGGGAGGATTGTTTATGTTTAGGAAGGTGTCCCTTCCTGCACATAAACGATCTTAGAAATGCAATTCTGTCACTTTCATGTGTGCTGCTTTATGCAGCACACATGAAAGTGACAAAATGGCATTTTTTTAAAACATTTGTTTATGTACAGGAAGGGACACCTTCCTGTACATAATCGAACAATGGCATTTTGCTTTTTTTCATGTGTACTGCACAAGCCAGCACACATGGAAAAAGCAAAAACGAGGAGAAATAATACATTTTTCCCCGTTTCGGCATCTTAAGACCATTGTTTACCTGGTTTTAATTTTGGCGCTGCCTCCTATGTACGCCACCCTTGTACATAAGGGGCAGCATCAAAATTAATGGGTGTTGCGGTGGAACACCCACCGCAACACCCACTGCCCACCCCTTTCAGGCTAACCATTGTGTGAAAGGGTTCCTTATGTACAAGGCAGCGTTAAGCCACATTAAGTGACTTAACACTGCCTTGTACATAAGCCACAGCCCCTCTCGCCACCACAACATCACCATAGGTGACATTGTGGTGGCGATAGGGGCTTGTACATATTCCCCATTATGTCAAAATAACACATTTGGAGACGCGGGTGTCTGACGCAGAGGACAATCTCATTGAGGATCGACAACGTCTGTGAAAAGTGGACAAAGTGCTGGAGCTCATGCACGCCAAAAACAAAGACCTTGAATCCCGCTCTAGAAGAAATAATCTTCGCATCATTGGAATTCCCGAATCCGTGGCGACCTCTAGGATGAAGGACTACTTGGAATCTCTGCTATGAGCTCTTTGGAACAGGACTGTCAGGGGTCTTCATAGTGGAGTTGGCACATAGTTCACTGGGGCCTAGACCACCACCTGGTGCCCTTGCATGCCCAATTATTGCTTGCTTATTAAATGATTGCGGTCACAATGCCATCCTGTGTAAAGCTAGAGAAATGGGGAAGGTCAGGCATAAGGGAAACACGCTCTCCTTTTTCCTGGATTTCACTCACGCAGTGCAGGCTTCAAGGTGGGAATTTCTACTGGCGAAGCGCATCCTTCAACAGTTGGAGATTCCTTATGCCCTCCTCTACCCGGCCAAGCTGCGTATCGCACAAAGTGGAAATCACAGTTTTTGACGGACCCCAAGGCTGCTCTGTCCTACGCGAAACAAATCAGCAAAAACAACAAAACTCTGTCCAATTAACACAGATTGTCAGAGGAAGGCCGTACTAGCGACAATGACTGGAATCACACATGACAATGCCACCCGCAGAGACTCCAACTATGGCACGCTGAGTGGGGCCGATTGGCGAACTATATGACTATTTGACATAATTGGCGCGCCCCAGGAGAAGGCAAACAACCACAACCACGGAGTGCTGCACCCTGTTGTTCCCACCAAGAAACTACTGCTCGGCTACCCTGGCCTTGGGACAGGGGTGCCCGCCTAGTGTGACCATGTCCCTACGTGATAATTACCTTATGCACTTGTTATGTTCACTAGTTGGGGAAACTTGGGCTGGGAGGGTATATTGTCTCAACCTGTTTGGGGGGGTTGGAGTGGGGGGATGGTGGCATGTTGGGGGATTGTTGACACCCTCTAAAGGGGTGGTATGGGGGACCCTGGGTGAGGGTGGGGGTGGGTCACAGTGCATGTGGGGATTCTTTGTTTTGTTTTTACAGGTATTGACCTAGAGCAACTCACCCACTGGGAGATAAAATTAACCCTCACACCATGGCTCAACAATACACATAGCCACATGCCGCATGCAACACAACACAACGGGACACATGTACTAACTACCTGAAAGTATGGCCAGTGTCACATACTTAACATGGAAAGTGCAGGGACTTAACAATCACCGCAAGTCCCGGCTGGTACACACATACCTTGTTCAAATGGGCTTTTATGTGTGTTTTCTTCAGGAGACACACCTGTCTACCAGCCCATTGGTGTGGAGAGTCCTACTCCTCGGTCTACTCTAATTATGCCAGAGGCATCACAATTTTACTCAGGAAGGAGATGCCATGGCACACCACTCACTCCCTCATTTATAAAGACTGTAGATACATCATTCTGGTGGGTACCCTTTATGCACAACCCATGCTTATGGTAGTCACATATGGTCCAAATTCAGACAACCCCAACTTCTTTCATGATATCTGGAAACAGATGTCAGATTACGGTCCTCCACCGGTGTTGTGGGGTGGAGACTTCAATGTTGTGCTGCCGGGGCACCTGAACCGCTCTGGCACCAGACTACAACACCCACAGTCTGTGGAAGCCCTCAAGACACTCATTACCAACAATGCCCTACTAGATGAATGGAGGCACACACATCAAGCTAAGCGCAAAGGCACGTGCTTCTCCTCCTACCATGGCTACTGGTCACACATCGACTTCTGGCTTGTATCTAGAGATGTATCTACCTGGACCATGTCAGTCGAGTATTTATCATGCAATCTCTCTGACTATTCAGCAGTACGACTGGTCTTTCGGATCCCAAGGACCCTCCCTTGGGTGTTCTTGTGGTGACTACCTCTGCGAGCGCTGCGGAACGTGGCATTTAGGGAGGAGATCCAGCGAGCTATCATAGATTACTTCGCTTTCAATGTTGGGTCAGTAAGCTCACCCTCCTCACTATGGGAGGCGTTCAAGGTCGTAATCCGGGGCACATGCATCGCAAAGCAATCTGGTGTGCTAAAGGCGATCAGAAGGACTTTGGGGAGGCTGGAAGTGGAAATTCAGATGCTAGAGCAGGCATACAACTGTGACCCTAAATTGGCCCCACTGGCGACATTAGAAATAAACTTTCTGAATGTCAAACTGAGGCGGGGAGGAAGGTGCATTCCCTGGGGCGGGAAATGCAGGTGCAACGATATGGGGAAGGGGACCGTCCCAGCCAAACGTTGGCAAGATTGCTACGCAGGCCACACGCATCAACATATGTGTCCTAACTGTTTGACAATAATGGTCAACTCGTCACATCCTCTGTGAAATTGCATACAGTGATGTCTTCCTTTTTTGCCCAGCTGAGACCAGGAGTCATTGTAAAGTTACTTTGACTCCACTGAACTTCTCTGGCTAGATCCTGGACATAGGAAATACCTTGATGCCCCAATCACACCAGAAGAAATCGCACAAGTTATTGCCAGCCTCCCAGGTGATAAGGGCCCCGGCTCGGATGAGCTTACGCCTGCCTTTTAAAGGAGTACCCAACTGGACTTATCACGCTTTTTATTGAGATGTACCATCACTCATTGTCGATAGGCCACCACCCCCCAACTCTCTGCGAGGAATTCATTATAACTTTACTCAAACCGGACAAATCCCCCAAGCTCTGTGATTCCTACCACCCCCCGTCATTAATAAATATAGATAAGATGATGTACGCAAAGGTTCTGGCAAACTGTCTATTGCTTCTCATGCATTTAATTGTGCGACCTGATCAGTCCGGGTTCATACCTGGGAGGGCCACGTCGCACAATCTCTGCACTCTATTCTGCATTATGCACTGTATTCATCCCTCCCTACCAGCAGTAGCGGCTCTTCATGAAGCCATAAAGTTGTTCGACTCGCTCAAATGGTAGTTCCTCTCCCCCCTTCTCAGACACCTAGGTTTCAGTCCAAACTTTATTTTAAAAAATCCAGATTCTATACACCCTTCCTACAGTGCACATTAAACAAAATGGCCATATTTCAGGCCCCATCGGAATCACACGATGAACAAGGCAGGGCTTTCCCCTCTCCCCGCTCCTGTTCGCGGTGGCAATGGAGTCGCTGGCAGCTAGGTTGTGCCAACACCATGCGGAGTGGGGTATCGGCTTCACTACCCAAGGACTTGTGGTATCTATGTATGTTGATCATATTACCCTGTACGTTCGTGAGCCACGCAAGAACCTAGAACCTATGAAGCGGGAAGTGATCCGTTTTGGGGGTTACTCTGGCATCCAAGTTAACTAAGAAAATTGATACATTTCCCGCTCACTTAAGCCGCACACCCATGCCAGACAGAGTATCCACTAAAATGGGCATCTGAGTCAACTAGATGTCTGGGCATATGGCTAAGTAGAGACCCTGAGGAATTGTAGAAGGTGAATTACGGACGTGCTGTGGATTGGCTCGAGGTGCAAATCCATATATGGAACAAACTACCGCTATCCCTCGCAGGGCGCATAGCGATTGCGAAAATGGTGGTACTACCGACATTTTTCTATTTGTGAATGTCCCGCTTCCCTACACGGTACAATTCGTGAAGCAACTGCGCACCAACATGATTACACTAGTGTGGGCGGGGGGACAGCCTAGAGAATCATACGAAATCCGTACGCTGCCTCTGGCAAGCGGCGGACTAGGCGCACAGGACCTAAACGTGTTAGCCCTCTGCGCTCAAGCAATCTTTTTATACTTCTGATTGCATCCTAAACCGTTTCAACCTCACCTGGAGGTGTAGTGTGACCAAACATCTCCATGGCCACTAAAAACTGCTCTGTTCCAGCAGTGCAAAGCACCCAAGGCCGAAATAAACACGGTGGAATGTGTGCATTGGGCGTGGGAAGGCATTCGCAGACAAATCAGCACTGCTATGTTGTATACACCATCCGCTACACTGGGAGAAAATCCCATCTTCCCGCCACTGCAAGATAAAGGCATGGTTAGGCGTGCTAGTGCACTGGGCGCTAAAAAATTTGCAGATTTATACCCAGATGGCCTGTTTCTCCCTCCATTCACCAGTAATGCAGAGCGCGAGGCCACACTACTAGACACATTGTTATATTATCAACTCATGGTGCACAGAGCGTTTCCCGCTCCCACCCAAGTCTCCAAGGCATTAGAATATATCCATGCAACCACATTGCTGACTACTTTCCCGCTGGACACCTCGGGGGCTCGCAGGGCCAGGGAACTAGACTTTGGCATAGAAATATCTGCAGAACAATGGCTTTACTGCTACAGTCAAACAGAACATCTTTCTCCTAACTACAAACTGCGGCTGATACACTTTAAAAATCTACATAGAATGTATTGTACTCCTACACATTTACATAGGATAGAACTGGTTGGTGAGCCAAGGCGTTTACGCTGCTCTGCACCGGTGGCTACTTCTGTACATTTGGCCTGGATTTATCAGAGGGTCACGGAATACTGAAGGACCATGTTTGACACTGTCAGTGCTGTCGTGGGAGAGTCCTTTCTAACAGACCCCCAGATACTCTACTTGGATATGTTAGGGAAGCCCCGGACGTATACCGCCGCCTTGTCGCGATGCTAGTGCTTTTGGCCAAGCGCAGGGTGGCGATACAATGGGGTGTAGGACAGCGCCCCCCATGAAAGCGAGCTGGTCAATGTTTCACACTGCCAGTTACAGCTGACCACATTTTGGGACGTTTTGCAACTGCAGAACTACCCCCAAAATATCTGGGACCCATTTACGACGTACCTCCGTCCGCATGTCATTGACTCAGTAGACGCACCTTAACCCACACCCCCTTGCAGCTAGATCGGCCCCTTGAGTTGCATCCTGGCTGGGTCATGAGGCCCTGTCACGATCTTTGCCGCACACAATAAGAATCAGCAAGGTACTCTGACCCCTCAATATTGCAGGCCAATTATGTCCAATTGTGTTATGTGTGTGGAAATGATTAGCTTTTTATTGTATGCGGTAATAATGTAAGGTGCTAAGACATTGCTGCCAACTGTGATCTATTGGGAGTGATTCCCTATAATGTAATGGATGCCTCAATTAAGCATAAATAAAGGTTTTTTTTTTTTTTCAGATTTGTACCTTTTTTTTTTTTTTTTAAACTTTATTTTGAAACTTTACAGAGAACATACAGCTGTAGACCAAGTACGACCAAGAGTTCACATTTTCAGCAACGTAAATACAGAGGAGGCAGTGAGGAGAAACAGATATGACATGGCAGACAGTGCAAATATAACAGTCCCATCCAGACACAGCAGCAACCCCCGCAGGTGAACACCCACAGAAGCTACTATCATGCTGACCTCACCTTGGGGGTCTCTCTCTTGGTATTTCCAGCAGCAGTATTACGCCCGGCAAAGCCGAGTGGCGACCCACAAGTCCCATTGTACACCCAGCAGAGGACCCGCGGCCACGATCCGGGCCACCTTCCATCTGAAGCCCCTGATGACCCACGCCTACCGGGCTCTATGCAGTAACCTAGTTGCCCGCCTCGGCCTCCCCCGCCAAAAGATAGCATCTCAGCGGAGCCCAGATGTCCCTAGGCCGGGACGTTGGCGGCATAAGCTCAGAGAACGTGCAGTTCTGTTCTTGGCAGTAGGTAAGATCCCGCACCCAATCCTTGAATTTCGGGGCCCTGCCCCTGCCCCAGCGACACGCAACTCTCCTTTTAGCCAGCAAAAAAGCGAGCGCGATGAATTTGCGATGTGACGCCTGTATTGGCTCTACATACCCCAGCGGGGCCAGAAGAGGGGAGGGCACTACCTCTGTGCTGATCATTTTAGAGAGCGCTTCAAACACCTGACACCAATACCGATGCACTTCTTCGCAGGCCCAGGCCAGGTGAAGGAAGTCCACCCCAGGAGCCCGGCATCTATCGCAGCAGTCGTTGTCTCGGAGCCCATAGCTGTGAAGCCTGACAGGTGTGTGGTATAGTCTGTGAATGTATTTGTAATGTATGATTCGGAACCGGCTACTGGAGGAAATGCGCTCCGTCTGTAACAAGCAGAATCGCCATTGTTTATCCGTCAGCGGGGCCTGTAACTCCCTGTCCCATTTTTCCCTAGCTGCAAGCTGCGGCGCTGGCATTAACGAATGTACCGACCCATATATTTTGGAAACCAATTTAGTTGGGGCTTCGTCGGTTAGGATGCGCTGTAATGGTGCCATCTGCGGGGGCTCCCGCGGAAAACTGGGCGTGAGCGCCCGTATCCCCTGCCTAAGCCGGATATAGAAAAAAACGTCAAGCGGAGAGGGGTCCAAGCCCTCATAGAGGTGTTCCATAGAGCGAAATGCGCCATTGTGATACAGGTCCCCCCAAGTCGCGACATGGATGGCGTGAAGCAGTTTCCGGAATCCCGCCTCCTGCAGCAGGGGCATACTTGGGTGGTAAGCAAGGGGCAGAAGCGGTGCGTACAACAAGTCGTGCCCCAGTGAGGCAGCTAATTGATTCCATGCTGACACTGTGCTGAGCACCGTTGTCGGCGTTTTATCTCTCCCCAGCACTGGGATATACAATGCGCCCTCCACGGGGATTGGGTGTGCCAGCCAATGCTCAGCTGCGAGCTGTGGCATATATCTGGGCTGCCGTATCCAGAAGTATGCGAAATGCGCCTGGGCTGCCCGATAATACAGCTCAAAATTGGGGACACCAAAACCGCCCTGATCGTACGGCTTGACAAGAATTTCCCATTTGAGCCGGGGCGATTTACCGCCCCAAACTAGTCTTATGAGCTCGGTGCGGAGTCGCTTAAAAAAAAAGGCACCAGGATGGAATGGGATATTCAAAAATAGATACAGCAGTTGCGGTAGTATTATCATTTTAATCAACGATGCTCTGCCTGCCATGGACAAGGGCAAGGCGATCCAGCGAGTAACGTAGTCCGCAATGCGGGTAATTGATGTGCCATAGTTAGCCCGCATGAGCTCCTCCCTATTCTTTTCTATGTGTATACCCAAGTATTTAAAATCCCCCTCGCACCAGGCGAGGGGGAAGTCCAACCCGAACAGCCCAGTGGAGGCCGTTAGGGGGAACAGACACGACTTACTCCAATTTATCTGGACCCCGGAAATCCCACCAAAGCGGATGAATTCCCTAAGAATCGGGTTGAGATTATCCTTTGGGTCACGTATATAGAGAGTGATGTCATCCGCGTACAGAGATATCAATATTTGTCTCTGGAAACATCTCAGCGCCTTCTCTTTGTGATGTTGACGCTGTTTCGCCGCCAGAGGCTCCATGGCCAGGGCAAACAGCAACGGTGACAGAGGACACCCCTGCCTGGTGCCTCTGGTGATGGGGAAAGAAGCGGAAAGCTGACCGTTCACCAGTACTTTGGCTGTAGGAGCAGTGTATAATAACTTGATCCACGAGATAAAAATGCCCGGAAGCCCTATGCGTGCCAGCACTTGGAACAAATAGTCCCACTCTAAGGAGTCAAACGCCTTTGTGGCGTCAAGGAAGACTGCCGCCATTGGCTAGTCGTCGTGCACCGAATTCAGAATCGAAAAGAACGTGCGCAGGTTATGGGATGTAGCCCGACCAGGCACAAACCCGGCCTGATCAGGTAAGATTAGGTTAGGGAGAAGCAGATTAATGCGAGCAGCTATAAGTTTAGCTAGGATTTTCGCATCGCAATTCAGCAATGACAGGGGCCGGTAGGAGTCGCAGTCATTAGCTGCCTGCCCTGGCTTAAGGAGGGACGTGATGAGGGCCACGCGCATCGAGGGGGGAAGGTGGCCCACCTCCAATGCGTCTTCATACACCTCGCGCAAGACCGGCGCCATAAATTCGATGTACGTCTTATAAAATTCAATTGGTATCCCGTCCAGTCCAGCGGCTTTGCCCGAGCTCATATGCATAATAGCCTCGCGCACCTCGTCCAATTCGAAGGGAGAGCTCAGAAACTCTCTTTGCGCGTCGCTAAGCCACCCCAGTGATACGTCCTCAAGATATTCGTGCAGGTGCAGTTCCTCCGTCCTGGCCGAAGTGTACAAGTTGCGATAGTGTATAACGAACGTGTTGAGTATGTCCGCGGTATCTCTATATAAGGCACCGGCATCCCCTACAACCTCCATGATAGTGTTATTCGGTCGCAGCAACCGTACTGTTGTCGCCAGAGCCTTCCCCGGCCTCTCACCCTCACCGTACCGACGGGCGGTCCAATGCTTGCCTCTAAATTTAGTTTCCCTAGCGGCTTCGTCCATATATTCCGAGAGCTTCTCCCGAATACAAGCTAATAATGCATCATTAGGGTTGTCAGCCACCGACGCCTCTAGCGTCTTCAGGTCAGTTTCCAGGGTGCGAAGTCGTGTGGTTATACTCTTCAGTACCCCGGACCCCTTGGCGATGCAGATGCCCCGCAACGTCACCTTGAACGCATCCCAGATAGTTTCCACATCCTTCACAGAGTCCTTATTACGCTGAAAGAAATCTAAGCATTCTTCCCTCAGTTCCTCCTGAAAAACAGCATCTAGCAGCATCGTGGGCTGTAGACGCCAGGCCGTCCGCGGGGGGGCTAAATCAGCCGCCCATAAGCTGACACGCACCGGCGCATGATCCGAAAAGGTTCTCGGGAGGTGGTGTGCGCGAGCCAGCGCCGCATGAAAGTGTGGGGCCAGGAAGACGTAGTCAAGCCGTGCCCAGGATTTCGCATGCGCCGTGAAGTGTGTACCTTCACGGTCTGCAGTGTGTAAGTGTCTCCACGTGTCAATCAGATGATGCTCCTCTATTATCTCTAAAAGCGCCTTTCGGGATTGGGTGTAGTGGTGTGAGGCTGCGTGGGACCTGTCCATTGGAGGATGGAGGGTGGTGTTGAAATCCCCCCCCCATATGAGGCGCTGTGTGCCTATGCCCACTATGAGGGCGCCAAGGTCTGCAAAGAAGCGTGGGTCATCTACATTGGGGCCATAACAGCAGACCAGGGTGACTGTCCTATGTCCCAATCTTCCCCACATCAGGCAATACCTGCCCTGGCTATCACTCTTGGTGCCTGACAAAATAAAGGGGGTCCCCTTTTTCACCAGTATTGCAACACCGCGAGAGTACGAAGAATAGGAAGAAAAGGCAGTATATTGCGCCCATCTGCCGGCAAAAGTAGGAGCGGCCTGGGCCTTGAAGTGTGTCTCCTGAAGAAACGCTATGTGCACAGCATGGCGATCCAGATAAGAAAGAATTTGTCTACGCTTCCTAAGGTCCCCCAGGCCTCTGACGTTCCAGGTGAGTATGTTCAAATCATTGTCTCCCATAGGCGGGCAGATACGAACAAGAAATAGCGTGCACTGGTATAGGGACCACCAACAGTCTCCTCCCTCTGGTCACACATGTCCTCAACCCCACTCCTCCCGCGCGGAGGCCGCGCTTCCTGTGAGCAAACTCAAAGCTCTGGGCACAATAGCAGCCATCTCCAATAACTAAGCGCACTAGAGAGCTCTCTAAGGGGCCACTACCTAATCCTATGGCAAAAACCCATGTCAATTTAGCGAGTAACATCCCTGTAATGTTGGCTTCGCCCAGCATTGTACCATTATTGTCATACATCATTGTCCCTCCGCCCCACCCCAAAGACACCCCTGCCTTGTAACCTTCATCAATTGGAATTGCAACTCTATCTATAGGCCTAATACAACCCCCACTACAGCATTCGAAAACAGAGACTCGCACACCCACCCAGGAATGGGAGCCCAGGGGCCTAGCCAGTACCCTAGTGCATCCTCCACCCCTTTAACAGAGACCAGTCATCAGTGACCCCAGTGCCGTCCTTCGGCAGGTCGCGGCGAGCACTGTAAACATTAAAACCACAACACCCGGAAAGGCCACAAACAAGCCCAGATAGGACTCGAAAGGGCCTCTCCCACCCCCCACCCACTGAAGCAGCCCCAACTTGCCAGTAGATACTCCCCACCCCCTCCCCACCACTGCCCACACATAGCTCAACAGGAGCAACATAGTCCGTTCGTGCATAGGGGTACTCCCACCAGGGGACCTCCAGGGGCGCACAGATCCACCCTCTGCCACCCACTCCCGAACAGAAGCACGGGAAGGGGAGAGGATGTTGCCTGGAATACTTTACCAACCGCCGACCAGCAACCGATCCAGGCAGTCTCGATCAGTCACAGCACTGTCACAGAGGGGGGCACGGATGGAGAAACACTAGAAGAGGTGTCAGCAGTGCCCCCCGCGCGTGCAGGGGACAGGCCCCGGAGAAAAGCAAACTAACAGTTATTGTTCATCCCTCAGATTAGCATCCTCCACGTCAGGTTGCGCTGCCCTAGCCCTCCGAAGGGTCTTCAAGTAGTCCTCCACTTGTTGCGGGTTCGTAAAAAAATGTTGCTTTGCTTGATGAGTGACTCTCAGCTTCGCCGGATATAGCAGCGCGTAGTCAATTTGGAGGGCACTGAGTTTTTTCTTGACCTCCACGAATTTACGCCGCTGTTCCTGGACTACAGGCGTAAAATCTGGGTAGACAGTGAAGTTGACACCCTCGCAGGAAAGATTTTGATTCATGCGCGCGGCTCGCAGTGCAGCATCTCGATCTCGATAGTTCAAGAGCCGGGCGATGATGGGCCTAGGCGGGGCCCCAGGACGAGGCCTCGGCCCCAAGGAACGGTGCGCCCTCTCAACAATAAACTGCTTCGAGAATGTCTCAGAGCCGATGGAGGCCAGGAGGATCTTCTCCACGTACTCCTCCATGCGGCCAGTGTTGGTGGATTCGGGCACACCTACCACGCGGATGTTTTGCGCCGGCTGCGGGCCTCCAACTCCTCATTCTTGGCCGCTATAATTTTAAGCACATTGTCCATTCTTGAGAGCTGCGTGGTGTGAGAGGCCGTGGTATCATCGTTATCGGAGATCCGCCTCTCAGCCTCAGTCAGACGGTCCTCGTGGGCATCTATCTTCTGCGCAAACGCATCCATGCGTGACGAGAGGCGGTCCACCTTGTCCACTATGGTGGCAAAGCCTTGCCTCATTTCTCGCATCATCTGTTGGAGGTCCGACGGTGGAGAGGCCGCGTCCACATCCGGGCCCCGCGGGGCCTCTGCATCCGGCGCAGTTCGCAGTCCCACCTTAGCCGTCGGGGCAGCAAATGTAAGTTTCGGCTGCTTGTTATCTTGTTTACCCATTCTGGGCCTGCGACGGGGGGGCAGCGCCGGACGCGAGAGAGCGAGGGCCACCCTCCATAGGATGCACTTGAGTGGCGAATCTCAGGGCGCGGCGTGAGCGCAGCCGGTGCCTGCAGGAAAGAGGGCCCAGGCAAGCCCTCCGATGCAAAGGGCGGCAGTGAGGGCCCCTCCGACCCCCGCCGCCTCCGGGGCCACGCCAGCCAGCACCTCCCCACAACCGCTAGCAGCGCCTCCAGCGGGAGGGAAAGGGCCCAAGGGCAGGTCTCCACCACCACGAATCAGCCAGGGGCCCTCGGGTCAGTGCACGTAGTCGCGCGGCAGGAGCGGAACCCACCACCGGGAGGTAACACCTACCAGGAGTCCCGCTGCAGATGTTCCTAGGGCTCCCTCCATCAAATCTACGCCCCAGCGCCAGCACCCAGGCCACAGGCGCATGCAATCCAGCAATCGTGCAGCAGTGCCACACGCGCTTCACGCCAACAATCCAGGCGTTTAGCCCTTAGATCACGGGGCACAATAGCCAGAAAGGCTGCAGCGCCTAGAAGGACAGTCCCCGGCGCCCAGCAGCGGCCCCGTAGAGATGTGCGCTTCGGTCAGTTCTGCCACCAGGAGGGGGGGGGGGCCAGACAACCCCCAGTCGCCGCCCCGCAAGCTCCGTCTAGAATGAGTGGTGGGGAGGGGGGGCCGGATAACCCACCTCCCGGATAGTCCCACGCAGCGTCACGGGCCACGGCAGCAACTCAGCCAGTCGAGGGGGCACTTGCCGCGGTCACCACTCCTCAGCAATCCTCGGTCCTCACGGCAGCCGAGCTCCACCGGGGTCCCGCCAGGCACGGGACGCGTCTCCAAGTCAGGCAGCACCTGCCAAGCCTCGCACGGATGCAGCCTTCACGGGTCACGTTCGCCTGGGCTCCGCTGCGCTGGTGCACTCGCCGGGGCCCACCCGCCTCATGGCATGCCTCGGCGTAGCGTAGAGCAGAGGTCCGGTCGAGCGCTCCACAAGACAGCGGGCAAGGGCGCCGGCAACCCCGCGATGACGATAACTTCGTTCTCCCGCGACGTACAGCCTCCAAACTTTGATCGGAGCCGCAGGAGGGGAACAGCCACATCTATCCCCGATCAGTGCTAGGAAGGCGGTCAGGTAAGAAGGATAAATGCCGGATTAGACATCCTGGCTGCAGGAGCCTCACAGGAGTGCGGCCATACTGCTTGCGCGCCCTCTAGCGCCCCCAAGCATAAATAAAGTTTCCCAAAAAAAAGATACTGCCTGGAGTTTGCTCACTATGTCTGTGATATTAGCAGTAGCCTTCACCTGCAGCCGCATACCCATCATGTTTATGTGTGTGTGTAACTCAATCTCTTACTGCTGCATCAGGAATAGCATAGCACTGTGACTAAAACAACGTGGGTGTGGTCTCACTCTCTTGGTCTCACCAATAATATGTCAATATGTTTTCAGTATCTGAAAATAAGAATTTAACAAATGTGTACAGAATCTAACAAATGCTTGCAACCAAGGAATGCATTCTCTAATAGGGCCTCCACTTCCTGACCCTCTGTGAGATAGGCGGTCAGTCCCACACAGTTAATAATGTTATTATATAGTGGATATTATCACACTGTCTCATGAAACAATCTAACTGTCTCTGCGATAATATTATTTCTGTGCATGTAAATCATTTATGAATAATGTAGGTGTAAGCATTCTTAAGTTTAAAATACATAATATTTATAAATAATTTGAATACTACTGCAACCAAACTGCTTAGATGATTAAACACTTGTGGAAACAGTCTATTGCTTATTAAAATAATGTAATTCTAGATCAGTACATATAAGGACATAGAAAGGCCATTCAAAAAGGCCATTCAATCTACATAAGCTAAGCTCGATTGAGATGTGAATAAGGTTTTCTTTCAGGTTTTTACTGTGCCTATTCATATGTCTGTCTTTCCCTTTATAAGATCAAAAACTACTTCAAAGATTTTCCTGCCTTTCTGGTTGCTGCTGTAATTATGAAAATGTTTCTGTTTACAACGCATTGAAACCTTTTAGGCATTCAGCTTTGCCTTAGATCAAATGCTTTCCTGTTGCAATGTGCATCGAAAATATAACAACCAGTCCTTTATTTTTACATGTTATGGAGAGCTAAGTGGAAAATCACTGTACAGTAAAAAAAAATGTTCAATGGACTGCCCACATTACTTAAAGCTTGCAGTGAATGCATTAAAAACAAGCATTGGCAAAGTCAACAGCTATTGGCTTTGGCAAAGTGTTTTTTCTATGTTGTACACCAGTGTGGCTGCTGTTTAGCATCGTTAAAAGCTAGTGGTGTGGCGTGTCCTAGAGTGAACTGGGGGAGTAGAGTGCTGTAGACTGGATTTGTTGGAGTAGAGTGTTGGAGAGTGGAGTAGGTGGAGTACAGTGTCATACAGTTGAGTAGAGGGGAGTAGAGTTCAGTGGTTCAGTGGCAGAGAGTTGTAAAGTGGAGTGGCATAGAGTGAAGTGGCGTAGAGTGGAGTGGAGTGGAGTGGAGCGGGGTGGGATAGGGTGGAGTGGGTTGGAGTGGATTGAGGTAGTGAGGTGGATTTGATTGGAGTAGATTGGGGTGGATTGGGGTGGATTGGATTGGGGTAGAGGGGGTTGTATTGAGTGGAGTGGGGTGGATTAGAGTGGGTGGACTGGATGGGATGGATTGGAGTGGGGTGGATTGAAATGGGGTGAGGTGGATTGGGTGGATTGGAGTGGGGTGGAATGGATTGGGGTGGGGTTGGGTGGGGTGGGGTGCATTGGAATAGAGTAGGGTGGTTTGGAATTGGGTGACCTAAAGTGGAGTGGAGAGGGTTGATTGGACTGGACTGGAGGGGGTGGACTGCAGTAGGGCAGATTGTTTCGGGCTGGAGTTGGGCAGATTGTTTTGGATTGGAGTGGGGCAGATTGGAGTGGGGCAGACTGTTTTGGATTGGAGTGGGGCAGATTGGAGTGGGGTGGGTAAGGAGGATTGGAGTGTGGTGGATTGGGGTGTAATTGGATTGGGGTGAGTGGTTTGGCTTCAATTGGAGTGGAGTGGATTGGATTGTTCTGTGGTGGACTGGTGTGGGGTGAGGTGAGGTGGGTTAGATTGGCGTGGATTTGAGTGGGGCTGATTGGAGTGGGGTGGATTGGGGTGTACTACACGATTATGTGTTAAAGCATCATTTCAGAAATTCACTAAAGAAAGAAACAATGTTGCTTTGCAAAAGATAATCCTCATCTTTTGAGAACAGCACCCACAAGCAAAAACAAAAGAAAATATGAGTACAAAGTGAGAAAAGAAAACTTGGCAAAATAAAAGAAAGGTAACTATAGAAAATACATCTTTTCAATTTTATTTGGGTTGCTGTTAGGCTTTTGCCAGTAACACGCCTTCTGTTTGCAGGGCACCAAAAGTTAAACAGAACAAAATAGAACCTCAATCACATCGGGAGCAGTGGACGAGCACTGATTAAGTTGAATCAATCGGTACTTAGTCCCTGCTCCATTTAGAGGAACAGAAATTATGTGAGGCCTGCCTTGACGAATTACGAGGCTCTAAAGAAGAGTGCCACGCAAGGCAACACATGGGTATGCAACAGGCAGGCTCCAAGCCCTTTTTGTTAACAACAGTGTCTCACAAGCAAGACGCATGCACTAGCACTTGCTCTCGCAGGCTCGACCCTAATAAAACAAAGGCATTTCTTTCCTTCCATCTGTTTTTCTTTCAGTGAAAATGGATTTGAGGCTCACGATCAGCTCTGTACTCTGCTCTGCTTGTATCATTAGTTAATAAATGTTACCAGTCCCCCAAATGAAATAAATGTTAGCAGCTCTAGAAGTGTTCTATTTAAAGAAATATTCAATGAAACGTTGTCTCTCAGCACATCAAAGAGGACATTCTATTTTCGAATATGGAGCTCTTCTGATAGTGTCCATCACCATCTTCGGCTATTACCCTACTCGCAATCATTCCTACTTACATTGATTTGAAGGCTGGAATTTAAAAAAAGACAGCAACAAGGCCTAGTAGGACAAGTTACTTACCCTCAGTAATGCTTTTTCTATTAATATTATAAAACTGCAGATTCCTCACCTTAGAATATTCCCCAGGCATCAGACTGGATAGGAAAATCTTGAGCTGTACCACTGCATGCTGGTAGGTGGTGTAGATCGGCTCCACATCAGCTTAGTCTGATTAAGACGTGACAGACGCGATGCCTATCTAAGTGCCACCCCAGCCCACTAACATCAGGTTCTTTCATGAGAATTTCAGCACCACAAACAAGCAGCCATGACTGAATGCTATATGACCACTGTAGAGAATCTAACAGGAGCTTCAGGGTGAAGAGCCCATTTCGCAGATTGGGAGGGATGGGAAAGTCAGTGAGGAATCTGCAGTTAGACAGAGTCAGTACCAGAAAAAGTATTACCGAAGGTAAGTAACTTGTTTTTCTGACAGAGACTTCTATCTGCAGATACCCAAGAAATACCGGGAGACATCCGTTACATCGCGGTCTTCACACCGCGATACGTTTACAACGCAGGCATTACAATGCAAGTCGTTACAACGACTTGCGCTGGATGGCGCCATACACTAAGGAATAGTATGATTTACAATTTCAACACCTTCCCTACTGTTACGTAGGCTGGAGTTGAAATAGTAAATCAAACTATTCCTAATTCCAGCGCCCTCCAGCGCAAGTTGTTGTAACGACTTGCGTTGTAATGCCTGCGTTGTAAACGTATCGCGGTGTGAAGACCGCGATGTAACGTCATATATTCGAAATACCTCTCTGGAAGTGGGTCTGCAAACTGGCTCAAACAAGGAAATCCTGGAGGATCGAACACGAAAAATGCCAGTCTCGACTTACCTGACTGTCCAAGCAGTAGTGCTTAGCGAACATGTGGAGTGACGCCATGTGGATGTGGAGTTTGGGTGATGTCCAAGACAGGTACTTCATGTGCTAACACAGTAGTGGCAGCTTTGGCCCTAGTGGAATAGCCTGCAGCCCTCAGGTGGCTGCTTCCTAGCTAGTGCATAGCAGATCTTGATGCAAAGTACAATCTATCAAGAGATGGTTCTCTTCTGCACAACCCTGCATTTTTTGCCCTTGGGAGACTGATAAAGAACTGATCATCCACCTGGTGATCTTTGGTATGATTAATGTAAAAAGACAGAGCTCTTCCAACTGGTGAAGCCTCTACCCTTCCGTAGGAGGATGGGGTGCAACGAAAAATGCCGTCAACGTGATGTTTTGGCTGGCATGGAATGGAGACACCACCTTCGGTAGGAAGGAGGTGCAAGTCCGAAGAACCAGTTTGTCTGGGTAGAAGCTAGTGTATGGGGGATTAATTGAAGGAGCTTGACGTTTACTGTCCCGCATGGCTGATGTAATGGCCAATAAGAAGAGCATCCTAAGAGTCAGAAGTCTCAGAGGGCAGCTGTGTGGGGGATCGAATGGGAAGCCCATAAGAAACATCAGGACCAAATTAAGGTCGCATTGGAGTGTAATGAAAGGGGTGGGAGGGAATAAATGTTGCAAACCCTTAAGGAAATCTGTCACAACAGGTGAGGGCTAATCAGGTAACCACGAAAACGTTAAGAAGGCAGAAAGATGATCTTTAACAGAACCATGGCAATTCCGTGTTCCGATTTCAGTATTCGGTTCTCAGCTCACTTCATTATGGGAGGCTCCTTGCTTTATAGGCCCCCTGGTCCGGGTTGCCCCTTTTTGGAAACGTGGGGCGACGCCGTTATTTCTCGAGCCTTGCAGTTCTCCTATTACATGGTGCTAGAAGACCTCAATATTCGTTTTGATCAGGCAAATAACAAGGACTCACTTGACTGTCTGGACGCCCTGCACCTGGCACAATTGTCTCAGTGGGTTAATCTGCCTACCCACCAGGCAGGGCATATATTGGACCCCATCTGCACCAACTTTCCCATTTTTTTAAGGATCCACATCCAGTCTCATGGTCCGACCACTTTATAACATATTTCTCTTGGGAAGTTGTGAATGGCGAGCCATTAGTACGTTCGTACGGCAAACCAACCTTCGGTAAAATTAACCCTCTGCGTTCAGCCAGGCCTTGGAAGTCTCTAGGCCCACCCTTTCGAGGGACCTTGAAGGTCGGCTTGCAGATTTTATTGACTGGGTCTACAGTGCAGTGGAGTCGCTTACCTTGCCGTCATGTCCAAGGTTGTCTAGGGACTCTCCATCCAAACTTTGGTTTACCCCCGATCTCAAAGCAATCAAACATGAATGGAAGATTTTAGAGCGTGCTTGGCGTCGCAGTAAATATTGTCCGAGGGCTAAGTAGAGGCTCCGCCTTAAACAAAAACTTTACTATGATGCGATAACTCAGGGCAAAAAGGCAATTTTATGCATCTCACATTGAATCAGCAAAGAACAACGCTAAATAAATATTTTCTATTGTACAGAGCTTCACGTCCCTGCCCGTCCTATCTAGAGAGTCTCCATCTACAGACACCTGGTGTGAAAGCCTCTCCAATTTCTTCAGGGATAAAATCCTCTCTATTCAGGCAGCTTTTCCCCCCTGCAATCAGGACATCAGGGCAGCAGTGGCATTACCATCTGCTGATTCCGACCATTCTCTGCACGCCTTTAAGCCTGTGGACCTCTCTGAGCCCCTTAAAATCCTTACGAGCCTGAAGTCTGGCTCCCCTTCGGACCCCTGCCCGGATAGAATGTTGGCAGCTGTTGCTGAGACCATCAATAATGAGGTGAATGATATCATCAATTTGTCTCTTCAGGCTGCCTGCGTACCAGAGACCTGGAAAAAGGCCAAGGTTCTGTCTCTTTTAAAAAAGCCATCGCTCGACCCACTTAATACAATGAATTACCGCCGCATCTCCCTTTTACCCAGCCTGGCCAATGTATGCGAAAAGGTGGTGAACAGACAACTGACGGAGTTTGTTGAGAGTGAGGGCCTGTTGCATCCAGCCTAGTCAGGGTTTAGAGCCTCCCACAGCACTAAGTCTGCCCTGGTGGAGGTTTCGGAGTCAATCAGGGAGTGCTTGGACGCCGGCAGGAAAGCAGTGTTAATTTTGCTTGACCTGTGGGCGGCGTTCGACACTGTCCCCCACTCCCTCCTCCTATCATGTCTAACAGAGATTGGGGTGTTGGGTGCAGTGTGGGGATGGCTCAGATCCTTCTTGGGAGGACGGGTGCAACAGATATGGCTTCCACCGTCTTCTTCTTCGCAGGCAGTGACCACAGGAGTTCCACAGGGGTCTTCCCTTAGCCCCCTCCTTTTTAATATCTGTCACACCTTTGGTGTACCTGGTAGAGGAACTTGGGGCTAAGGTTATGGCCTATGCTGATGACACCCAGCTCCTCTTTACTTGGGATAAGAATGTGGACTCTATCTCCTCTGCTCAACATTGTCTGTCCTCCATTTTTCATTGGTTGGCCGCTGCACAACTTAAGTGCAATGAAGATAAATCAGAGATTCTCCTTCACGGAAAGTTCCCTCTGAATTTTAGAGAAACTCTTTGGCCCTCCGAGTTCCCCAGCCCCACTTCTACAGGGAAGGGGTGTGGTTTGAGGAAAATCTATCCTTCGCCACACAGATTAAGAAACTTGCTGGGACATGCTTTGGCCTTTTGAAATCTTTGAGGAAATTTCTCCCTCTCTTACCTAGGAAGGGAAAGGAGTCCGTCATTTGCGCCCTTATTCTTTCTCGACTGGACTACGCCAATGCCCTGTAGGTGGACATTCCGGGCTATCTGTTAAAAAAACTTCAGGTGGTCCAGAATGCGGCAGCCAGACTCCTTCTGGAAATTCCTGTCAGGACAAGCATGAGACCGCACCTGCGCTCTCTGCACTGGCTCCCAGTGGTCGACCAGGTCAAATTCAAATCTTTGGTCATGGTTCACCGCGCTCTTCATGGGCATGGCCCCATCTACTTACAGAAACGCTTTGCCTTCTACACCCCAGCACGTTATCTGCGCTCTTTGTCCCAGCGCCACGCTCTGGTCCCCCGCTTCAAACGTCAGAGGCTTGGAGGCAGCTCTTAGCTTGGAAAGCTGCTGTTGCATGGAACGCTCTCCCCCTCGCCCTTCAGAATATTCTGGACCCGCTGACCTTCAAGAACACTTGAAAACGTATCTCTTTGCTTAACTCTCTGACGGCTGCCCCTCTCTGCTCTGCGCCGGGACACTTTCGAGTATCTGTGCGCAATATAAATATAAATTAAATGAACATAATATAACATAACGTGTTGGGCTAACGACAACACAAATAACAACACCTCTAACAAGGAGGCAGAAAGTGGATCAACATGTCATGAAGAACACCAAATCACAAATTTGTCCAAAAGGCAGGCATATAGAATTTTTGTTGAGGGATGCCTGGCTGCCAAGATGACATCACAAATCTTGGAAGAAAGATCAAAGGTATTCAACTATCGCTGCTCAATCTCCACAAATGAAGATGCAGTGTATGCAAATTCAGGTGCAGGTGGGTTTTGAAACTGGATGTTCTCTTTGACTAAATCCCAGTATGTAAGTATGACATACCTTCTACTACCAAGCTTTTAGGATCCAAAGTAGTGGATGGAACCCTTGAATTTGAGATTCGGCAGACCCTTGATTTAAATGTGTCTACAAGGTCACTGCATTATGTAATAAATTTGAAAGGAATAGGCTTGAAGATTGCTTTTGGAAGTGAGTACACTGAGGGTTGTAGTAAACATTTGAATAAAGAATGTAAAGTATGTTTTCAAGACAAACTATTAACTCTTAATAAATGGAGTAGGTTCAGAGAGCATAGTGAAGGAGCCGAATGGAAGGAACAACAGGAGATCAAACAGCACCCTTGCCAGAGTCTAAGGGCCTGATTACAAGTTGAGGTGCTATTTATCGCCCTTGATAAATAACGATACCACGGGGTATATTATTTATCAGGTGCGATAAATAACAACTATTATGAGTTTGTGGGGAATAACATGCAGATTTTGATGTTTAGCACAGCAAAATCCGCATGATATAGTAAATATTGTATGTTTTCCCCCGTTAAATTTCAGCAGGCTTGACCTGCCGAAATGCAGAAAATGCTGGGTTATTTAACACATCCGATAATTATGGGATGCGTTAAATAGAAACAAAGTAGTAATTCCATTGCTTCCATAAACAGGGGCTTACGCACAGGACGGAATTAACCGCCCAACTTGTAATCAGGCTCTAAGTGTAAAATGAGCTGGAGAGTCTGGTCCAATAGGAGAATCAGTGCCACTGCACAAGTATATATTGAGAGACATTACTGATCATGGAGGGTTGCATGTGATGAAGTGCTACTGCATATGCAGCCCAGATTGGTTCTATGGAGATGGACGTGGAATTGCTGACAGTCATGGAGCTGTGGTAGACCCTGGCTGCATGATTCTGCAGCCATGTCAAACTTTTGAAGTTGGAAGTAGTTTGAGGACCTTTTCTGACCAGAAAATAAATATGTTTTGTTTATGTTTTCATTGAGCATATGTATGAAAGGCTAGTGCCAGGTTTTCAGGTCCACTGGCAATAGGTATAAATGTAATGATTCATGGGGCAATCTGGAACTCATTTTCTCTCAGCTCTTCGACAGCAGCTGAGAGCTGCATTTCCAAAAGCACTGAAAAGTACCTAGTGGGAGGCTTCCACCCACACTGTAGGTGACTCATCAACTCCTGTGTGCAGCCTTCATGCTAATTGTGAGAAGATGGGTGTCGCCAGTCATAGTAGGGCAAATGAGGTTTATCATTGCAGGACTTGTATCTATCATCATGACAAAAGTACTACCCCTTCTCGTGACACCTCTGATCCCCACCGTAATGATAATACTGATCACATCATCATTGGACTAATGACTCTCACCAGGTGTTGGGATGGAAAGGTCCCCTGCATAGTGATGGACATGCACCCATCTAATGAATGCCCAGCTGCATGGATATCTGAATCCCTTATACTGATGTTTGGTCATGGTCGAGCATGGTATCATGTGTGTGTGCCATGGCCTAAGCCTGTCTCACAGTAATTTGATCTGCTTAGACTGGGAGAGGCGAACCAAGTGCTACCTTCATTAAGGTAGAGCGCTACACGCTAGGCCTCTGCACACACGCTAGATTCGCATGACAAAAGAGACAAAGCAAATGTCAGGATACCAGTTTGACTGCAGTCCTGTCAGGCACTCATGCGTCTGTTTGACAAGCAGGGCACATTCATGTTCCAACAATCACGAAAAGACTGAAAAGCAGTTCTGTAACAGGGCTGGTGCTTAGAGTCATTCGAAGAGTAATGCACATTCCCATGACATGTATATGTCGCCTATTGTCGTGATAGGAACAGCGTGTCCTACGATGAAACAGTGGGTGGCTATGCTTGTGTTAGGAGCAGTGCGCCTCACTGTGCCATGGTCACCGCTTACTGTCAGCTTGGGATTGGCGCACTTTATCCTCACATGACTGGAGTAAATCGTCATGAAAGGAGGAATAGTGCATCATATTATGAAAAGACTGGAGCCTATTGTCGTGATAGAACTAGTGCATATTATTGGGACAGGGCTGCTGCCTGTCTACAGGGTAGTAGGAATGCACCGTAATTTGACAGGACTGGTGCCCATAGTCCTAATGAGGAAGAGAGAATGTATGGAAAATTGAAATAGAGGATAACTACCGCACCTAGAGGGACGGAAGACAGTGGAAGTTGAAACATTGAGAAAGACCGAAAGAGAGTAACATAGTAAAATCAGCCTAATAGAATATACAGTGGCAGGGATGTTAAAAAGTCAGTGGTAAGTAGGCAGGAAGAGAAAGAGGAAAATAAAGAAGAGGCCAAGAGGGATGAAATAGAGAGAAAGAAAAAATGAAAAAATTAAATAGAGGTTACGGGGAGACGACTAGGAGAAAGACCTGCAAAACTCCAGAATTGGAAGGGGAGAAACGGAGAGTGACTGAGAAAGAGGCAGAGGAAGTGAGACAGGATGGAGAGAGGTTCATGGCCGAGGAATAGGAAAGATAGGAAGGTAGAGACAAGAGAGGCACATGACGAAAGAGAAATGAGGGTGAGGTAAATAGTGGGTAGACTGAAAGGAAAGAGGGAGGGAGAGAAAGTCGCAAAAGAAAGATTGGCAGTGAAACAGAGGCGGAGGAAACTGAAGAGGCAGAGTGGGAACACAGAGTAGAAAGACTGATGGAAAAAGGCAGACTGCGATAGGAGGGAAGGGTAATTGAGGGCTTGAAAGCAAATGGTTAGCGAGAGACTGCGGAATGCAGGCAGAGGATACACAGAAAGGGGGGAGAATCCGGAAGAAAGAGTCGAGAGAAGAGAGAGGGGGAATGGGGCAGACGTGGGACGGGGAAGAAAGAGGTTGAGGGGGGAACGGTATTAGAGTACATAGGGAAAAAAGAGTGATGGGGAAGAAAGACTGAGTGAGGGCAAATTAGTGGAAGACTGGGACGGAGGAAGAGGGAGAGACAGAGAGGAGAAAGAGTAATTGATTAGAAAAAACATGAGACAGAATGCGGGATGGAGGCGGCGAGACAGACAGGGAGGAAGAAGACCCCGGAAAAAAGATGAGAGAGGCTAAGAAGGGCTGAGACAGAGGGGAGGGGAAGAGAGAGACCGACGCACAGAATCTGGGAAAAAGAGGAGAAGCTGAAGGGGGCTGAGCAGCAGGGGGAGACAGAGGGAGGGGCGAAGGACTTGTGAGGGAGGAAGAGGAGGGGAGACACTCAAGGAGGGAGGAACAGAAAACACTGAAGGGGAGAGATTTGGGGAGGGAGTGACTGATATAAGCAGGGAGTGGGCAGAGAAGGGACGGCTTGTGGCTGCACACAAGCTACACAGTGTACTTGGCTTTTTGCCACAAGAGGAGGAGCGGACAATCCCCAGTGACCGTTAGAAAAAAACCAGCCAGGCTCCAGAGGAGCAGGAAAACACGTCCATAGAAGGCAGCAGGCGGGCGGGCAGGCAGCAGGCGCGACAGAAGAGGCAGCATCCAGGTGACACGGACAGTGTGGACAGTGTGACCCGAGCGCCAGCGCCGATCCATCATTGTGTGTCCTCGCTGTCATCCCACTCTTGCTGCGCTGTCTCCCCAGCATCGGCTTGATTGATCAGACCCAGTCTTTCAGGGCGATCCCCGAGCAGTTTTCACCCGACGTCTCAACGAATAGCCCCTTCTGGATTCTTGGAGGGGTTATTGCTTTTCTCTCTATTTTTATTGTGGTTATGATACAGCGGAAGGGTATTTGAATTTGAGAAGAGTGTTGTCCTCAGAGGAGCGTCTTCCACCCTCCTTCGCACTGAAGTTTTGGCGTGGCCTGGGCTGGCTCAGGATACCGTCTGTTTTCAATAAGGCTTTTGTAGGCAGCGTTGGTGGCTCCAGTCCTACACTGGCCTACGGTGGTGGCTTCATTCTTCCGGTCCCTCTTGTGACCTTTGCTGGTGGCGTGGGCTCAGTCCTCAAGTGAACTACTTTGATCAGCTCAATTCTCCATCTCAAGCGTTGGTGAACTCGTCTTGTCCTTTCTGAATCCAAGAGCTTCAAAGACGATGGCAGCTACTCTGAGGGATGTCTTTGCCTTCTTGGCCGTCCTGCTTGTGCTCTGGCCTGCGGATCACCTCTCTGAAGCCTGCAGCTGCTCCCCGATTCACCCCCAGCAAGCCTTTTGCAACGCAGATGTAGGTAAGTGCCCCAGTGCCACTTGAGATCTCTTCCAGGAGTGATATGTCAAGGAGACCGTCCAAAGGGACTGTGGGGATATAGATAGGTAGGAATGGGAGCCTATGAGAAGACCATGATCCAGAGGGCTACAAGAGAAGTGATGATTTTAGAACAGATGAATAGACTGTGCGTGGGCTCCTTTCAGGAGATGGACTGTTCCATTGGAAAGACAGATAGAGCCGTGCATGTAGGATGGGGTGTGAGATGTAAGTTGGCATCATTGGGAAGGCAGAGGGCTTCATTTCAGTGGTGTGGGGCAGCAGATTATTGGGCAGGTGACCAAATGAGGGTTTAATTGGAAAGGTTGCATTTTAACGATGGGTAGGAGATTGATTCAAAAGGAAGGCGGACCACACGACTGGAAAATTCGACAGTAAGCCCCTCATTGGTCAAGTGTATAAGGCACCTCTTTATTTTGTGGTAGAGGAGGGACTGTTCTCTTGGAAAGGTAAGCAGGGAGCCACTGCTTTGATAAGCTATGCATGGTGTGCTTCAAATGTAGTTCTCTGGGAATGTGTGCGAGAGATCCTTTCATACATGATGTGGGCAGGACACAGATTCATTAGAAGGTGGGCAGGATACATCTTCCTCAATAAGGTGGGTGGGGGTATATTCAATAGGAATGTGGGCAGAAGTCTGTTAGTTGTTAGTTGGGCAGAAAAGCTGTGTTTGGGCAGTGGGTTGTAGGATGTTTCACTGGAAAGGCATGTGGAGAGTGGAGACCACTCCATTATGAAGAATGATCATTTAGCTTTCTTAGAATGATCAGTGAGCACAGAGTGTAGACCAGTTCCTTGTGAAGATGGGTGGTTTGGCTTAATTGGGATGATCGATGGGTGAATAATGGAGACTACTTCAATATTCAGAGTGGGAATTTAGCTTACTTGAATGATCAGTGGGTGAAGAGTGTAGACCGTTTCCTTGTGAAGATGGGCGGTTTGGCTTCATTGGGATGATCGATGGGTGGAGAATGGAGACTACTTAATTATGCAGAATGGTAATTTAGCTTACTTGGAATGATTGGTGGGGGAAGAGTGTAGACCATATCCCTCACGAAGATGGGTCCTTTCGCTTCATTGGGATGATCGCTTGGTGACTGAGAAAGATGTGCAAGGGGATGCTTGTTCGAATGTTAGGCAGAGAGCCACTTTATTAAGAAGGTGTGTCTTGGTGAAGTTCATCGGTACGTTTGGCAGTGGAACCCTTCTTTATTTGAAGGTCAGCCCAGGAACAGTTCATTGGAAGGCTTGATGGGGTGAAACTCAATTTGGAAAAAGTTGCATGGACCCCTGTATTGAGAAATTGTTCTTGGAATCATTTAATTGGAAACTTGTGTGAGTGCTTGCTTCTTTGGAAAAATGGGCGGAGGGAGCACTTCATGGAGATGATGGGCCAGGAACTATTTTCTCAAAAGGTGAGCTGGAGTTGTTCCATTGTGATGGTAGACGAGAGTCTATTTGTTGGGCAGGTGGATGGGAAGGTTTATTTGAATGGTAGCCAGGGGTAACTTCATTGTGACGGTGGGTGAGGGTGACTTCACTGGGAAGGTGGAAGAGCACAATTTTATTTGAAAGGTGGCTGGGGCCGAGTTTATTTGAAATCAAAAGGGGTTCCCTTCGCTGGGAAGGTGGATGGGGAAAGGTTTATCTGAAGGATGAGTAGGGATTGCTTCATTGTGACTGTGAGCGAGAATCACTTTATAGGGAAGATGGATGGGGACAGGTTTATTTGAAAGGAAGGCAGGTGTTGCATCATTGTGATGTTGGCGAAGGTTGCTTTATCGGGAGGGAGTATGAGGGACATGTTTATATGAAGGGTAAGCTGGAGTCGTTGCATTGGTACGGTGGGAAGAGTCATTTCATTGGTAAGGTGGGCAGAGACAAGTTTATTTGAAAAGTGGCCAAATTCGCTTCAAGGGAAGGTGAGCGAGGGAGACTTCAGTGGGAAAGTCGCTGATAGACTGGTTTAATGGCAAGGTGGGCAGTGGCTCTTCACTGGGAAGGAGGTTTGGAAATGCTATAATTGAAATGTGTTCCTAGGTTGCTTCAGTTTCAAGGTGAGTGAGGGACTAGTTCATTTCAAAAGGGGTAGGGATCGCCTCATTAGGAAGGTAGGAAGGGAGCTGATGGGGACCCTTCAGCGGTAATATGAGTGGGAGAACACTTGATTGGGAAGGGGGGGCACGGGTTGCGTCATTGGGAGAGTTGACAGGGATCTCTTTAGGTGGGAGTGGGGGGTGAACAGTATGCTTTTCATTCAGTGAAACAGCCCACAGTCCTATAGCCTGGTGTTAAAGGCATTTTCCTTGGTCGGTGTGGTCAGCCCAACTCCATGTAACATTGGATATTATGCCTGTCTTAATAAGTCTGTCAGTCCTATCATCACAAAGGTCACTGTTTCTTTCACAGTACGGCGCGTTGGTCTTATGAGTATGATAAACAGTGATCCTCCCACAATGACAATAATTATCATTATGATAGTGGGCACCAGTTGGTCCATGATTAGGGTCATTAGTCGCATCTCCAAGAAGGAAACTCGCCCTGCCAAAGTGGCGCCATTGCTCCTAGTATGGGGATGGTCACCAGTCCTGCCACAGTTAGAGTCAATAGTCTTATGGAGATGATCACCAGATCTGTCACAGTGAGGGGTTTAGAACTATCTTCCCAGTGGGCATAAGTATCATGGCAGCAGCTGTTAGCCTTATGGAGACCATGGGAACCACTACTGTCATGAAGAAGGTTAGTCTTATTATGACCATGGGCTCCAAACCAGGTATGATCACTGCCATTATTTCCTTCCTGAGGATGAGCGCTGTGTTTGATGCAATAATCCATATTAAGCCAATCATGGTTTTAGACATAATTTCTGCCAAAATAACTGTCATCAGTTTTGTCATAATGATGGTCTTTGGTCCTTATCATGGTGCTTGGCCGCAGTCTTGCGGCAATGACATTTGTTAGTCTTATCTTGAGTAGGGATGCGGGCTCTGCCACAATGAGTCTTATTTTCACAAAGGGCCATGCTCTTACTACAGTCATGGTGGATAGTTTTATTATAATTAGCAGCTCTCTTGCCATAATGTTGCTAGTGTTTTAACAATGGGCACTCATTATGCCACAAGGAGCATCATTATATTTATTATGAAAATGGGTACTAGTTTGACACAGGATTGATTATTAATCTTCTCACAGTGGGGGCCAATAGACCTGAAAAGAAGATAATGTGTGATTTTATTGCGATGGGTACCATTCCTGCTACAATAACGGCCATTGCTAGTACCAAAGGAAACCAAATCCAGCACAAGGTAAAAACAAGTCCCAGCAATGAATTCCAACCCCACCATACTGAGGACTGAGGATACTGAGGATTCATTGAAGGTTGGACTTAGTTAAGTTGGACACATTGAATGCTGGAGGATCAACTTCATGGACACTGACATATGGAGGACATGATTAATTGAGGTACACACTTACTTGAGGTCACTCTTATGGAGGATCAGATGCAATGAGGGTCAGATGCGTGAAGTGTCAGATTGAAGAAGGGTCAGACTCCTGGAGGTCCAGACACATGGAGGCTCAGACTCACAGAGGCTGAAGCTTTTGGGGATAGCATCCATGGTGGATCAGAGCCAAGGAGGATGAGGCTCATGAATTAAATTAACTTATTAAGGATCAGACTGACAGAGGATTGCACTCAAGGATCAGACCCAAGGAAAATCAGACTCCTGGCGGTTCGTACACTTGGAGTATCGGACTCGTGGAGGATCAGACTCATGGAGGATCGCGATGGTTGAAGATCAGACTTCTGGAGGGCCAGGCGCCTGGAGGATCAGACCCACAGACATAGAAGTTTTAAAACATGGGCAAAGGGGGCAAATATCCAGGGCCCCCACCTTCCAATGGGCCTGCTGGGAAAGTGAACTTTCTCTCTAGCTCACTTCTGTGTATTTTTGTATCTTAACCTTTAATGTATAATTCAATATAGTTAGGTAACATAGGGCTTGAATACAAATAAACCGACAGGTAATTAATTTTCAAAATTGTTCCAAACTGGTGCCCCGAAAATATTTCTTGCCAGGGCTCCCAAAACCCTGTGTGATATTGCCCAGAGAGGCTGAAGCTCATGGAGGATTGAATCCGTGAAAGTCTGGATTCCTAGAGGATTAGGCTGAAGGAAGATCAGACCCATAATAGATCAGACCAATGGAGCGTCAGACTCATGGAGCATCAGACCCGTGAATGATCAGACTCATGGAGCATCAGACCCGTGAATGATCAGACTCATGGAGCATCAGACCTGTGAATGATCAGACTCATGGAGCATCAGACCCGTGAATGATCAGACTCATGGAGCATCAAACCTGTGAATGATCAGACTCATGGAGCATCAGACCTGTGAATGATCAGACTCTTGGAGCATCAAACCTGTGAATGATCAGACTCGTGGAGCATCAGACCTGTGAATGATCAGACTCATGGAGCATCAGACCCGTGAATGATCAGACTCATGGAGCATCAGACCCGTGAATGATCAGACTCATGGAGCATCAAACCCATGTAATGATCAGACTCATGGAGCATCAGACCTGTGAATGATCAGACTCTTGGAGCATCAAACCCGTGAATGATCAGACTCATGGAGCATCAGATCTGTGAATGATCGGACTCATGGAGCCTCAAACCCGTGAATGATCAGACCCGTGAATGATCAGACTCATGGAGCATCAGACCTGTGAATGATCAGACTCATGCAGCATCAGACCCGTGAATGATCAGACTCATGGAGCATCAGATCTGTGAATGATCGGACTCATGGAGCATCAAACCTGTGAATGATCAGACTCATGGAGCATCAGATCTGTGAATGATCGGACTCATGGAGCATCAAACCCGTGAATGATCAGACTCATGGAGCATCAGACCTGTGAATGATCAGACTCATGGAGCATCAGACCGGTGAATGATCAGACTCATGGAGCATCAGATCTGTGAATGATCGGACTCATGGAGCATCAAACCCGTGAATGATCAGACTCATGGAGCATCAGACCTGTGAATGATCAGACTCATGGAGCATCAGATCTGTGAATGATCGGACTCATGGAGAATCAAACCCCCGTGAATGATCAGACTCATGGAGCATCAGACCTGTGAATGATCAGACTCATGGAGCATCAGACCCGTGAATGATCAGACTCATGGAGCATCAGATCTGTGAATGATCGGACTCATGGAGCATCAAACCTGTGAATGATCAGACTCATGGAGCATCAGACCTGTGAATGATCAGACTCATGGAGCATCAGACCCGTGAATGATCAGACTCATGGAGCATCAGATCTGTGAATGATTGGACTCATGGAGCATCAAACCCGTGAATGATCAGACTCATGGAGCATCAGACCTGTGAATGATCTGAATCATGGAGCATCAAACCCGTGAATGATCAGACTCATGGAGCATCAGACCTATGAATGATCACACTCATGGAGCATCAGACCCGTGAATGATCAGACTCATGGAGCATCAGACCTGTGAATGATCAGACTCATGGAGCATCAGACCTATGAATGATCACACTCATGGAGCATCAGACCCGTGAATGATCATACTCACGGAACATCAGACCTGTGAATGATCAGACTCATGCGGGATCTGACCCGAGAAGGATTACTCATGAAGGATCAGACGTGTTGAGGATCAGATCAATGGAAGATTGGACCCATGGAGGATTGTATTCATAGAAAAAACGGACCCATGGAAAATGGGACTCAACAGGGTTTTATTTATTGAAGGTCAGATTCATTAAGGGCGGACACTTCGATGATGAACCAATTGAGGGGGTACTCACTAGGGTTGAAGTCTTTGTTCCTCGAATTCTGAAGGTTTGATTCATAGGGGTCAAGACTTATTGAGGGTCGGCTCACGGAAATAGTAATCATTGAGGGTCACACGTGTGGGGTGCATACCCATGGAAGGCAGACACATTTAGGATGTACATTATTGAGAGTAGGGGTCATTAAGGGTCAAGGATGTGTGTGTATTTTTGTGTGCGCTTGTGAATATGTGCCTGTGCAGCACCACCATCCTGTGGCTCGAGCCTCAGGGTTGTGATACTTGGTTGTAAAGTGACCCTGTGTGCGAGGCTGGCCCTCTAGGGTATCTGCAACTCCCTCGCTCAGAGGGCTGCAGCACTTCTGTGTACTCGGAGCGCCCTATTGGAAAAGAAGCACACGTTCGACAAACACAAATGGGATGAGACAGATGGATATGAAGACATTCAGACAGAGTGTCAAGGAGACTAAGGAAGAACGAGTTGGAATGAGAAGGAGGCACAGGGACACACAGGGAGCGAGAATGGAGGAGGCAAATAGAGGAAGAGGAGAACTAAGGCAGAATGAGATAAGTAAGATGAGAGGGATGGGCAGACACACAGAGGAATGGCCTAAGGGACAGGGAGACAAAAATGGAGTAAGAACGACCTTGGAAAGGACAACGAGGCAGGTGTGGGGCAAGGACACACAGGGACAGAGAGGAACAGGAAGATAAATAGGCAGGTACACATGGGGGAGAACGTGAGACATGGAGATAGGCGGGAGGGCATGGGGACAAACCGGGTCCTCGAAACAGAGCAAGAGGTACATGGAGAAGGGAAGACTGCTCTTCTTGTCTCACCCCATCTCTCTCGCGCTCTCTGTCCAGCCTTTCATTCCTTTCACTCTAAACATCCCCTCCTGCGCCACCGACCGGCATTCTTCTCCGTGCTAGAGAGGGCGCCCGAATGTGCTGTTATTTCTATGACTTCACTTCCTAGCGCTGCGCCTGGGAGCACAGCATCCGCTTACAGCCACCAGAGCGCCATCCATCCCTGGCCTCAGAAACTGCTGACGCATTGTCAGCTGAGGTCTGTCTGTTTCAGTTCCATTCTGTGACAGAATGACTGCTCCCCGGTTCTTATGCAAGGGTGTAACGTGAACCACCGCGGCACAGGAAGCAACCCCCCCCCCCCTTGAGGCGGCCCCCATCAGTCTACATTCTATGGTGCCCTCATTAACTTGTGCGGGATAGGCATTTTGGGTTACTCCACTGTCGCTGCGATAATAATAAAGTCACAGAAAGGGTAAGGCTTGTTATGAAATAAGCTGCTCCGCTGCCTCAGACTCCCCTATGGAGGGAGAATAACACCAGATGTGTGTCTTTCTCTATTTCGGAGAAAATGTCTCTTATTTTACCAAGTTTTCGGTTCACTTGATGAAAATGTACCCAGCTGAGGAAGTCCAATGAGAATTTCTCATTGGCACAGAATTTCCATTGAACTGTATTTTATTCTAATTGTAATGTAGCGCTTACTACCACTATGGGAGCGCTGAAAGGCTTGCCTACATGGGTAGCATGCTGCACCGTGTTGTGTATGGTTGGAAATAAGTTGTCTTTGTTTTGTTTATATGTGGGAAGTGTTTCCATGAGGTGTGGCTATTGTGTTATGGGACGCAGCACTTAACTGTTTAATGGGACACTGCCTTTACAACACGGACAGAGCTACATGTGCCATTGAACCACAAGCTCAATCATGCATGCCTTAACCACGCATATGCCTTAACCACGCATATGCCTAACCACGCATATGCATGGTTAAGGCAGTGCGCTGTCTAGATGCTGGGATGGGCGGGCCCAGGAAAAGGAAGGATTGGAAGAGGATGCAGTAAGTTCAAGTGGGGCTGGCGCCGGGTTTGGGGGGGGCGGGGGGAAGGGTTTTAAGGGTTGGGGTAGTTTTAATGGCTCAGGCGGTCGAGGTAGGTTTTAGGGCTCAGGGTTGGGGTAGTGCTTAGGGCTTGGGGCGTCGGGTAGTGTTTAGGGCTCGGTAGTGTTTAGGGCTCAGGGGGGTCGGGTAGTGTTTAGGGCTTTAGAGTGGGGTAGTGTTTAGGGATCAGGGGGCGTCGGATAGTGTTTAGGGCTCAGTGGGGGGTCGGGCTAGTGTTTAGGGCTTGGGGGTGGGGTAGTTTTTAGGTCTCAGGGCGGGGGTTGAGGTGTGATCTTTACCACACATCCCTTTACCACTCATGCCTTTACCACAAAATTGCGTGGTAAAGGCATGCATGGTAATAGAATGCGCTGCTTAGACGCATTCATTGTTGGGGCCGCATAGTAGAGGCACATGTTGTTTAGACATGCTAGCCTATTGTCATACAACCCTGTGTGATAGATGATGAAGTGTGAGGGAGAGGCACACATTTTATGATTTTCAGTAAGCAGGCAGCTTTGAGCAGCTCTTCAGGTCCCTTTATTTCTTATAAGCATAGTCCACTTCGCTGGTTACTTCATATTTTGTTTAAAGTTTATGGTCCTGAGCAGGCATAGGTTGAAGGGAGAGATGGAGGGGAGATCTTCTGGGATAGACTTTGTTGAAGTAATTCTATATATGATTTTCCTTTTGATATGTCAAGAAGTGACCATGGTATGCAGCTAGCTGGAACCCACAGTGGTGGACTAATTCAAGTCCTCCGTTGGTCAACGGCTTAAGGCAGATCTTTTCAGGTATTTCATGCCTGGTCAGTTGGTGACGGGTGGTTTATTGCTGTGGACTTGTACGATACTGGGTGATGGACATGACCCATGGCAGACTTGTCTTATATGACGTAAGATTGTCAAGCAGTATACAGGAATTATTATGTATCCTGTAGGAACTACAATTGACAGCCGACCACTGAGTGTCATGTTATTAGCATTAGTGTGCAAGGAGGGTTATATATTGTAATGTAATTGCATTTATATAGCACTTACTACCTTTGAAGCGGTATTGACCCGAAGTTGCAGAACCCAAGGTTAATGTTTTTTCAGTGGTTACTGTTGGTTATTTTTTCATTATACTTGTGCTCTTATGGACACCAGTCCATGTCAGAGGTGGAACTATTAACTCATATTCAGTGAATGAGAAGCTTCTCTGAGACAGTCAGTCTCTCCTTTCCCTCTCTCCTCCCCTCCTCTCCTCCCCTCTTGTTCTCCTCTCCTCCCCTCTTGTTCTCCTCTCCCCTCCCTTGCTCTCCTCTCATAAATGCCAAGTTCAAGAGTGTGGCGCTTGAGCCCAACGACTGAAGCTGTGCTCCAAGCAGTAATTCAAACCTAATGACAGAGACTCGCAACCAAAGAGTGCACAAGTGAGGGAGACAGCTTCGAGGACTGACACATGCACTCACTGAGTATGACGTTTGATATCTGTTTCAGAAGTCTCGCAGCAAGTCAGGGAGACCTGCAGGGCTGGATTGGGATTAGAAATCTGCCCGGACACGCGAAAAAAGTGACCCACATTTGCATATCACCTTTCCTCAAAACACTGTTTCAGCGAAGTTTGATAAACACCTTAAAACATGTGGGTCCACTTCTGCTCAGGCCCCCTGCCCCCGCTCAACATGCACACATTAAAAGGCCGTCCCGCAAGAGAACGGGAGTGACACCTCTGCCTGTTGATAAAAGGGAGGTAATGGACGCCCATCTACCTCCAGAAAGGCACTCAGGCCCCCGCTGGCGACATCTGTACGAACCAGACACAGCCCAAATCGCCCCCCCAGGCTGCCAAAAAAACAGCCCACAGCTGGAACTTCGATACGGCCCCTCGGCCATCGCCCGAGTGCCCGCTTTACCAATCCGACCCTGGACCTGTTAAGTGACAGTTGTGTCTTGTATTTTGTATGCGTGTGTTTGCGCACACGCCTTTGCATTGGCATGTATGGGTCAGTATGTGACAGGCTGCTTATCAGGGTTTCTAGGAGTGACACTGTCTTTGAGATATTTCTGGGGTGATGTTTTTACAAATGAGACTCTATGTCGAGGTGTGTGTAGTTATCAATAGTTCAGCGGGTGCAGTGGCACCTGGACCTAGCGAAGTAGGAGGTAGGTGGCCGGGGTGACAGGTCTCTTTGCTTTCCTTGCATTAGGGCCTACCAACCCGTGGTACGCCACAATTTCTGTTATGGCGTCTGCGCTGCATGGGTTCCCTTAGGGCCTTACAGGTAGCCGCAGAGGTGACAGTATCTGTGCATTAGTACGGCATCGTATCTGTCAGGGTCACAGCGTCCGTGACATGGATTCTGTAAACTGTTACATGTGGTGACGGGGATTCGATGTACATAGCTCGATGGCGGAGATGGTGAGACTAACTGTGAACCACTGGGATTCGCCCAGGGATCTTTGTGGGGACCGTAGGTCTGCCTCGATTTCTGTTCACAGATGTTTCTAAATGTTCTAAGATGATGTGTGCTGCTATCTCTGGGAGAGCCTGTTTGTGTGCACAGTGAGGGTGGCAGTTTTTGAGAATTTTGGTGCACTGTATCCTTTGCTCGTATACATGTGGAGGCCATAGTGTGAGAGTTTGTGCCCAGAAATATGCCTTGTAAATGAGAGATTTACGTATACATATAACCGTGGGATGACAGTGTGAGGGGTTAGGTTACGTGCACAGATTCTTTGGAGATGGTTGTATCTGTATTTTTTCTCTGTGTTTATATATATGCGGATACGGCAGCGCCTGGGTTTCTGTGTTTGGATGCGCCGGGTAAGGGGTTACAGTATATGGGTCTTTGTGTCTCGATTACTGTGGAGGTGAGGTGACGGTTGTCGGTTTTTGTGTTTGGAGATACATGTATGGGCCAAAGAGAGTTGTCGGGCTCTTTGCACACCTGCCCGTGTGAGATGTCAGTGTGTAACTGGGAAGGTGTCTGTCTGGGCATCTCAGGGGCCGGCGCTGTGCTTGTCTGTCGTTTGTGTGAGGCAGCGTGGCTTTTAATGTATGTGATGTTTATGCGCACCTGTCTGTGCGTGCATACAAATGAAATACTGTACAAGCTGAAAAACGGGTAACATCAGATTCCCTGCCTCCCTCTAGTCGAAGCAGCCTTAAGTGTCAGTCTTATAACACCGCTCCTAGCCCAGTGGTTGAGTGGTTGAAGTGCATTAAAACACAGTATGGGAACTGTGATGCTGGGCGCCGTGGTGGCAGAGTGAGTGAGCGTGGGGGCGGGTTCAAAGGCTTGGCTAAAAAGAATATATTCTGTTACTTTTTTCGATCTTTCACCTCCAGGTAACTACATAAAAAATAAGACACAGCTTAAATGAAAAATAAATGCAAGTTAAGTTAATCAGTGGGCAATGCACTTTCATACATTATGAAACCTCTATATAGTTAATGCACTGTAGAGGTCTGTATCTGTTTATAAAGCGCCTTTTATCTGTCCCATCTGGTACCTCAAATAGTTTCTGCCATACTGAGGTTGGTATTGATTTTGTTAGTGACATTATTCATGTCTCTCCTTTGTTGCTATGGAGCAAGGTTTGGCGGAGAATTGAAGCTTACAAAGGAAATCTTACAAGACTGCCTTAAGCTTGATTATTTTATGGAGATCCCATGGCTGCTATATGTAAGGGAAACCCTCTACAAGATTGGGTTGGGACAAATATTTCAAAATCCCGAAATGGTTGGCAAGGAGTCTAAGTTAATGATTAAAAACGCTTATTGTACCAGGTTAGGTATGTTAAGAAATAGTGAGCATGCACTATATAATAGGGGCAAGCTGCAGCAGCAGTTTTACCTATCGAATATCATGCATACTCAATGGCGTTTTTATCTGAAGAGGTTTCGTCTTAGCTCTCTGCATTTTCTTTTTGCTTTTACAAAACAAGGGGGGTGGTGTGAGAGACTACCCCCTTGCCCTTGTAATGATAAGGTTTCACAAAGCACTGTGCACCTCATTCTCTTTTGTGCTTTGTATAAAGATCCAAGAAACCAGTTCATCAAGCCTGTTTTGTTAACTTTTGGATCCCGTTATTATAAAGAGGGTTATGAGTATTTATTGTCCTTGTCAACTCCAGCTATATGTAGCGCTGTGCTTAGTTTTATTAGATTGGCACTCAACATTAGAAATCGATATTGAACAGTATTATTATTGGAAACCTTCTGTAATAGACTACTATGTGGATTTTTATCTAAATGGAACACACAAGCACTTTATAATATGCTCATATATGTGACCCTTTTAGTCTAAATGTATTGCAAATTTTAATATGGATATATAATAAGTACTACGGATATTTAAAAAAAATATATATATATGTAATTTTTTTAATCTGTGTATACTTTTATGATTCTATGTATGAATCGAAATAAAGTTTATTGATTGATTGAATAATGCACTGTAGAGGTCTGTGTCTGTAATCAGAGAGCCACAGAATTGAATCCTAGTTGGTGCAGTGGGGAATAGTGGCTTGTTTATGTTTAGTGCTACAAGGTCAAACACAAGACGACCCTCGGGTCTGTCAAAAGAGAGTGAGAGAAAAGGCAAAGAGACTGACTAAGAGGGAGGTGTCCCATTAAAGGGCGGTTTCCCTCACCCACCAGAGGTGACATGGTTCGCCATCGGGAATCCTCACCGCACCATGAAGCCTAGCCATGGTGCGGGCTACTACCCCCTCACTGCGAGGGAGGAGCTCAGTGATGTTTTAATTTTCAGAGGGGTTATCCCTAAGACCCAATGTGAGCTAGCAAGTTGTAGTGAGGGGTGCAGTGCTAATAGTGAAGTGACTTAAAACTAACTACAAGGTTTACCACATTACTTTATTCTGGCTGCCTTGTGATAGGATTAAAAACAACAAAGGAAACAAGATGTACGACAGGAACCATTAGATCGAATCGTACTGAATTAGATCAACATGTTTCAGCCTGTGACCTAGAGAGTGTCGTGGCTTTCTTCAGGCTCTTGTATAAGCTACTACTGTGCGAGTGATGTCTAAAACTTTGAATTATGTCTGCGCTTAAGTAGGTTTTGAAGTACAGTTGGATGTCTTTGTGTCTGAGGAGCTCCGCCTCGAGACAGAAAACCAAAGGTGAGAGGACAAATCCTTGGATTACTCTGCAAACCACATGTTGTCACTCGTACCGGCATGAGCTTATCTGGATGTGCTGATGGCAGTTTGAGATGAAAGAGAAGAATCACTGCAGAACAGAGTTGACAACCCCAAGAGAGTGAACTGCATGTTCAGTGGAGTCTAACAAACAGCAGTGTTGAAAGCTGCTAAGAGGTCAAGTAAGTTCAGAAGAAAAGGTTCACGCTATTTTATCATGAGAAGGATGTCATCTACAAATTGGATGGTTGCTGTCTCAGTGCTGCAGCATGTTCTGAAGCCCAACTGGTGATTGTGAAGGAGAGAGCTGATGTTAATTTGATTTTGTAATTGGATAGTTATTGCTATATTGATGGTTTTCAGGTTATGATAAATGTGTGATTGACTGATAGTTGGTTAGTCGGTTGGGTTCAAGAATGGCCTTTTCAGCAGCAGAAGGGTTTATCATGCTTTAATTGTGCCCGGAAATATGCCTTGTAAATTAGAGACATTAATTATTTTGAGCAGTGCTGTAAGTGCTTCTTGGGTGAGACTTTTCACAGTGGGGAATGGAAAGAGACTATGTTTGAAAGTGGCCTCTTTGATGAAAGCAAGAACAACAGCAAGTATAAGTGGGTGAACATTTTAAAGAAAGTCTGTTTTGAGAAGTCGTAAATAGTGTTGGGAAGGATGCCCGTTGTTTACTTTGCGGTTTCTTAGTGCTGTTCGATATTGTTTCTGTTGTCAATAAAGATGACAATGCACTTGTCTATTGTAAGGATTTCTGGAAAGTTTGGCTAAAGGTGAATGTGGCCGTGATGTCATATATTTGGGTCTTGCACTGCTTGTTTTCTTGTCTGTGGATGATTGTTCTTCTATCAGTGAATTTTTGGGTGTGTCAGGGAATGGAGGATATTGGTTATAATAAGCGCACTTTCTTGTGTTTGTGTGATTGTCAGCATTGGCCATCAGAGTGGTGTTGAGCATGTTTCTGAGGGAGTCAATATCAGTTGTTGGGTTGGTCAAGGATGACGGTCTAGATTAAGAAGTTTTGATCATTGAAGGAGTAGTGCTGTTTTTTGGCAATTTAGTCCGTCTTTGGTTTCTAGCTAATGTTTGGAGGATGAGGACTGGGATGAGTGGTCACATCAGTCCAGCGATAGAGCCAATAGCATTGATTGGCTTTAGTGTTGGATAAAGCATGGTCAAGGGTTTTACTTTTGGATTGGTTTGGTTCAGTGATGTGTTGATTGATGTTAACAGTGTCTAGGATGTTGAGGAGTGCTTTATTCATGTACTTACAAGAGAGGTCTGTAAGGAGGTTGAAGTCTCCAAGGAAAATGTTGTATGAGGGGATAATGCATAATGTTATGATAAGATGTGTGACTTTCTCAATTACTTTTTGCTGTTTCTGGGGAACTTGCATAATTATGTATTTATTTATTTATAAAGTTTTATATAGCGCGAACGTGACCCACGAGGGTATCAGAGCGCTTTACAGTTTACAGTAAAAAAACATAAATGGATGAGGTGGTATACAAGCATTCAAATGTGTCTTTTCGTACAAAAGAGATATATAATATATGGATAACAAACATAGGGGACCGGGAATCTGCAGGACATTGCACAATATACAGTTATTGAGCATTAGGTGATTGTGCTAACAAACAAACATATAATATACTCCTTCGATTCACAATGGGTATAAAGTATATAGATAATAAAGGGGACCCGAGGCCAACTAAGCTTTACACTACATACAGTTATTGAGCATTAAGTGGCTGTGGTATTAATCTTACATATAATAGGCTCGTACATTCCAACAGAGATGGCAATGATATGCGAATCTTATAGGTGACTCGGGGTCAGCCTAGAATTAAGACTTAGGGCGTGAATTTGTTCATTACTAGTATTTTTACTTCTTTTTTTAATGCAGTAAAGGAAGAGATTCCATGCACCCCTGGAGGTAAGGAGTTCCAAATCTTTGGTGCAATCCCTGAGAAAGCTCTGCCGCCAGTTCTCTTCTTATGAAAGGATTGAGGTTTCAGAAGGAAAGTACTCGCAATTCAAAGTTGTCTGCAACCTCCAGACCTTTCTAGCTTTAGAGCTAAGTAACTGGGTGTATTGTTATGTATTGCTTTGTGGGTCATGCAGGCCACTTTTAGGTGTATTCTTGCCTCGTAAGGTAGCCAGTTCAGGGCTTTCAGGGTCAGAGAAATGTGACTATTTCTTTTGGTTCCTGATACCAGTCTAGCTGCAGCATTAAGTGATCCCCTCAGCGGAGCCAGCTTGTATTTGGGGAGACCACAAAGAGTGGTGCTTCCATAGTTTAATCTTGGTAGCACTAGGGCTTGCACTGCCATTTTTAGATCGGCCTGAGGGAGGAAGGGTTTGAGTTTCCTTAGTATACTCAACTTGTGGTTAGCTCTCTTGGTGGCATTAGAGATGTGCAACTGCATATTCAACTGTTTGTCTATGGTGATTCCTAGGAATTTTGCTGAGTCAATGATGAGGGGAACACAGTCAAAGGAGGTTAGGTGTTTTAACCATAGGTCTAACTTAGGTGTGGGACTCAGTGACGAGATGAGAATGAATTCAGTTTTTTGGGTATTCAGCATGAGGTGGTTGTTAGTGAGCCAGCTTTGCTTGTTCAGTGGAATAGTGTTGAGGGAAATGAAGTCTTCTGGGGTGGAGATTTTCAGATACAGCTGGGTGTCGTCCGCGTACAGGTGGTATAGAATGTTCGCTGATTTCAGTGCATGCGCCAAAGGCTCCATTAGTAGGTTGAAAAGAATGGGTGATAGGGCTGATCCCTGAGGGACACCCAGGGTGACCACAGAGGGTTGCGAGACTGAATTTTTCATCTTGATTCTTTGTGTTCTGTCATTTAAGAAGGAGGAGAACCATTGCAACGCTGTGCCCGAGAAGCCCATCCTTCGTTCCAATAGGGACAAAAGTATGTCATGCTTGACCGTATCGAAGGCAGAGGACAGGTCAAGGAGTATCATTAAGCAAGGCGCGTTGCGGTCAAGCATAGTAAGGATAGTAGTTTTTAACATTCTGAACAGGGCAGGAGGCAGGGGGGTTGATTGCTTGAAGAGTGTTATCGATTATTTGTTGAGAGATTGGCGAGAAGGTGTGCCATGATGCATTGTTTTTTGTGACTTCCCCTGGAGTAATAAAATGGACTTTGAGTAGAGCGCCACATTTAGTATCTTGGGCCATAGATTGTGGGAGCACCTTCTTGGATTGGATGTCTAGCTCGATGGTCTTAGTCTTTTCGCGGAAAAAATTGGCAAGCACATCATAGGTAGGTGTGGCCAAGTCATTTAGTTCCCTAGAGTTAGTTGTATTGCATGATTGTTGCTTGACGATTTAAAAAAGTTTTTTGGGCCGGTTGATAGCTTGGTTCAGCTGGGTTCTGAAGAAGTCTGCCTTTGCCTTCAGAATCTTCCTATTGTATGAGTTCCTTAACCTTCTAAGGTGATCAAGGTTATCAGTGGTAGGAGCAGATTTCCATAGATGCTCTGCAACTCTTAGGCGGCAGCGCTCCGAGTTCAGGGGCTCCTTGAACCAAGGTTTGGAAATTATTGAGGAGACGTTTTTTTCTTGGAGGGGTGTTGTAGAGTCCAGGATTTCGAGTAAAGTGGAATTGTAGAAGGATGTGAGGTCATGTACATCAGTCATGTCTGTCATGTGGGTCAGGGCGGAGTAGTATCGGTTTACCAAGGTGATGGGGTCGATGTTTTGTAAGTGCCTTTTCCATTGTCTTGTTTTTGATGGTTGGCCCCTTTTTTGAGTAACTCCGATATTGATGGAGAAGAGGATGCAATAATGATCAGACCAATCGCATAGGGTGATGGATTCTAGTAGGACGATGTTTGCTTTTGCAATGATGAGGTCCAGTGTCTATCCCTTGTTGTGAGTTGGGCTGTTACAGAATTGAGATAGCTCCTGTTCTGACAGAAACTCTTTAAGACAGCCTGCAGTATGATCGTTTGCGTTGTTCCAGTGGAGGTTGAAGTCACCCAAGAAAATGTGAGGTACTTGTGAGTTGACGTTGGATGCCATGACCTCCATTATCTCATCGATACAAGTCAAGTTATCGCCTGGGGGTTAGTAGAATATGTGAAGCTTGCTGGTGACGTGCTTAGCATCAGAGATATTAATACAAAGATAATCGCAGGAGGATAGACCGATGGAGTCGGCTTGCTTGACTGAGATTGAGTTACGATAAATGCAGGCCCCCCCCGAGTTTCCCGATTCTGTCTAGGCGGATTAGGTCGTGGGTAGGAGGAACCAGTAAGTCAAGGATGGGCAAGGAGGAACTATTTAGCCATGTTTCTGTGAGGACCATAATGTCTAAATCATTCTCTAGAATGAGGTTGAATATGTCAGGAGCATGTTTGCTAGCAGATCTTCAATTAATGAGCCCACACTTCAACTTGTAATTAGAGTGGTTTAGGGAATCTGCTCTATGTTGATATTTGTGAGGTTATCTCTATTTACGGATCTGTTGTTGAGAGTCGGTTCTCTGAGGGAATTGGTTACAATGGATTGGATAGTGCTGCATTGCGACTTATTGTAATCTGTTGCCCGGGCATAGGATGTGAGGAGGTTGTCTATGTCTCTGTCTGATAGTTCATCACTTGCCCTCCTAGGCCAAGATGGGGAAGTGAGATCTGGGGTGTAAGATTTGGGGTGTAAGAACTTGTGTATGTTTCTACTAGGTTGGACACTGATTTGATTATTCAGACTAGTGTTGTCGGTGTGTGCATTCGAGGGGATGCAATTCCTCGTTTGGAGACTGATTTGGTGGCTCTGTGAATGTTAAGAAGTTCTTTAGTGATAGTAGATAGGTTATGCATCTTGCCCTAGAGATGTGATAGGCCAGTGGCTAACTCGTTGAGTCGAGTGATCCAGACGGAGTTGGGAAAGCAGGTAGTAGGTGTGGGTGTATGATCAGTTATGGAGGGCGATCCACCGGTAGTGTCTGTTTGCATGATCACATTCTCCAATTGCTTGGGGATACCTACATTAGGTATGGTTGTGTGATCAGTTATGGAGGGCGATACACCAGTAGGTTCTGTTTGCAAGATCACATTCTCCATTTGCTTGGGGATAACTTCATTAGGGGTCGATGCGGGAAGCTGAACCGGGAGGTATGTTGTGGATTCCACGTCGGTGAGTGGTGTGGTATATAGGCGAGGCAGCCGGATAGGGGCTGCCTCGTGAGGTTGGGGAATGGTCATTGTGCGCTGTGAATGGATGGGTGGGATGAGTGTAGCGGATGTAAGGGTCCTCTCAGATATCGAGGAGGACAGTGGGTGAGTGGGATCTGTGCAATCTGCTTTGGATGAAAGGGGGACAGGAGGTCGGTGTTGGTGGCATCCCGTTTGGTGCCATACCACACGGACGGCAGGGATAACGGTGGTGCATCTGTCATGATGAGATCGGTAATAGTAATAATAGGTTGAAGTTTGCCAATTACATCACTGGGACGAGGAATGTGCGGGGCCAGATGAATTTGTGGATGGTCTTGTGTGTAGGGTTAGGATGGAGTATGCTCTAGCATTTAGTACAAATATGCCAGTATGGGCTACTAGCTGTCGTTCGGCCATGTTTCAGAGATAAGGAGTATGTCCAGCAAGTGTGTGATAGTAGTGTTTGGGAAGTATGCAGCAAGTCTTTCTGCAGAATATTTGTTAATAAGCATGAGTTGGTTGTGTCTTAGGTTGTTGGATTTGATGGCCAGTTGTGAAGTGTGTGACTGTGTTGTTTAACAATGTGTCAAATATTTGTGCAGTGAGAGAAAGGCAACTGGTATATGATAATGGTGTTTGCACTAAACAAAAGGGGCTGTGCAATGAAATGTTACAATTTGGGTGGATGGTGTCCTTTTTTTAGGTCTTTCCTGGCGAAAGCAGCACATGCTCTGTTCTCGCATGGAGAGCACCTTTTGGAATTAATTCACGGAGAGCTTGTATGCGCGCGTCTACATGGTCAAACATGGCTGCTCTTGCCATGTGTCCATAGCAAACAACAGCATGCGCGTGTCCATAGTCCGTAGGGACTGTGGACAGCCCGACGCCATTTTGCATCTTGGTGTGTCCTAGCAACGGAAATGCACGTGATCCCCCGCCCCCTTCCTGTTCTTCGTGTTCCCGTTCCCTTTGTTCCCGCCCCCCTCCCGTTGGCCGTGTTCTCCATCCCCCGACTCCTTCCCATTGTACTTTCCCATTGTGCGTGTACGTTGTCTCCAAATTCGCTGACGAGCCAGCGGTAGTGCTACATGCAGCGCGCGTGCGTAGCAGAGACGGCTGCTTCCTGGGCATTTGGAATTTGTGAGGCCGCAGGGAAATTGAAAGAAGATGGACCATGGATACGTGGGTGAGTGTCTCCTGGCTGAAATCCGGCACAGGTCTTGTTGTCATTGGACACCCGCCCCCGTTGCTTTCCCATGCATTGCCTTGCAGTTGGTCCATCTGGCCGTCATGTGGTGTGCTGCTTTCTGTTGGGACGCGTTTACCCAAAGCTCGTCTACTGTCACTTAGCGAATCTTTACAACGCCATTGTGTTTTTCATTCTTGGCGGAAATGATGGAGCTTGCGGTTACTCTTTCCCAGATTGGTTGATTGAATATTTAAAAATGGATTGTTATTACTCTATTAAAGCTTTCAGAGAGTGAATTGTATTTTGTAACATGGAATAGTGTCCACTCACTGACTGCTGAGTTTCTTGCCTGTGTATGGTTCTTCTCCCTGCCTGTCGACTGCCCACCTCAGCGCTGCTTGCTGAACGGCTACTCTCCCTCCTAAGCATCCACACACTACACTCTCTGCCTGATAAGCGCGAGCTCGCTGCTTCTTTAGCTCCCGCTCACTGCCTGATCACCTACTCACTGCATTCTGAATGGCCACTCACTATCCAATGAGCTCGTGCGCACTGCATGTTGAGCCTTCTCTCCCTGCCTGCTGTGCTGAACTCACTACCTCTTCTTATTGCTTCCTGAACATCCAGTCTGTCGGGCACGTGATTGACTCGACCCCATCCAAAACACCTTACAGATGCACGTGCTTGTCGGCACCTCACTCTCCCCTCGTCCACGCCGGCCCATCTTTGCTGGGACGTCTTACAGATAAGACCCCCAGGAAAGCCCTCTCGGTGCTTCACTCTTTGTGCGAGGAAAACTGTTTATAGTCTCCGCTGGTCAGGGTATGGGTCTCTAGCCGTGGGCTCTCGGCTGTGACCCAGGAGCAGCTCTCCTCACTGGGCTCCGCATCAGGGTGCGGTTCATGGATTTACTCGTCTGGCACTGCAGTGGTGGAGGGCCCAGTTGGCCTGGTGGTGCCTCTTCTGTGCTTGGAAGCTAATTCACAACACTGCTCCGAGTTGTGACTGACTAGTCTGCCGTGGCTGCCAGTAGTGGGGTAGGGTTGGTCAGTGCATTTGCGTTCGCCTCATATATCTGCACATCACAAGTCCAGATCAGTGCTTCATTCTTTCGAGGCCGATTAACAGAATACCATTGAGGCAGCATAATCTACTAATGGGTTACAAACGTATACAACCCTGGCAGCAAGCGCCACGTGGAATGCAAGCCAGGCATATTCTGAAAACAGGCCTACTGAACACAAAACGTGTAAAAAAACACCATCATACTTAAATTGATGACAAGGCAGCTTAGCTGGTTAATGCATCTGCTACAAAGCCTTGCTTGTAGCCTGTTTGTCACTGGTTACGTTTCCAGTGGAATGGACTCTGCCCTTCACCTATCTGAGGTTGATAAAATGAATACCATTGCGATGAGTAATGGTGTACAGCAGGGTCAGACTGGGACAAAACATAGGACTGAGCGCCAGTTAGCAAACCACATAGCCCACATTTTCAAATCGAGCCTGTTTTGTTAAGTCACGCTGTATGAGTATCTTGCAAGGCGTGTGAGACTTCATGTATTTGTGTTTACTATTTTTGTTACTTTAAAAACATTTTTTTTTTATTTTGCATAGTTTTATCAACAAACATAAAAACAATTACCGTTACCATAAAACATGAGTACATTGTAGGAAGGTGCATCAGTACAAGAAATCACATCAGTACAGTCAGCTGCAGGCAATGGTTATGGTAATATCAGGTCTCGAAATCAAGGTGCTGTACAAAGAACAGCAGGTGAAACCGAAACCAGCATGCGAAAATCTCTAACTTGAGCTGGTTTATTTTTGTATTTTTTTCATTTCAAGGGATTGGAGGGCAACGTTATTTGCCGTGACTCGCACGGTTTGTTGGGGTGAGTGGTGAAGCCGGGATAAAAGCTAACACATACTCACTACACCTTTCCCAGTCTGTGCACCTGCTGGAACAGAGGGCTTGTTGGTACAGTGATATTTTCTTGCAGACATTACTTTAACCCCTTCTGCTCCAGTTCTGAATACAACTCCTACAGCAGTGCGTGTGGAATCGGCCAACTGGAGAATGTTGTTCGTAAAGCGCTTGGGCACCTCGGGGTAAATGGCGCGCTTTGTAAAAACGCGTAAATGAATACATGTTGCTTTATATTAGACCGGACCCTGCAACTGATCGCTGAGCATTGCAAAAAGCCGCACCAGGAACTGGTTTTTTGGGGGGTTTTCCCCATTGTGCCCCTTTTACACTTGTCGCTTGCCTGAACCTGTGAGTGTAGGGGGGCACTTGCATTGAGAACTGTATAAAGATAGTTGCGAGGTTGACAACAGCTCTCAAGGAACGATTCAGCAGAGATGTCCAGATCCTCACGATGGGAGACTTCTAAAGTCATCATCAGAGGTGCCTTTATTGCAAAACAAGCGGGTGTACTCCATACTCTGCGCAGTGATCTTGTATGTCTCGAAAATGAAATCAAGGAACTAGAATTAAAGTTCTTTGACACATGCGAGGCCTGTACACTCACTGCTATCCGCAGCAGGATTTCTTAATCTGAAGAAGCAGCGCACCAGAAAACTCATTATCAGAGCAGGGAAGCACAGGCTCGGAGCTATGGGGAGGTTGACAGACCCGGTAGATCACTCACTCATCTTCTCCGTATGCCCTTGGAAAGCGATTATATCACCGAGATTTATGATAATCATTGCATATAAATGTGGATGCAGAGGCTGTAATGCAAGCCTTGGTAGACGTCTTCTCCTCTCTATATCGTACCAGATGTGGCCCCTCCCCCCTTGATTTTCCTGCTTACTTCGATTCCATTTAACTCTTATGGCTTGAGGATGGTCACAGATAGTAATTAGATGAGCCTTTTAATGCTAAAGAAGTTCTCAGGATTATCAGATCCATGCCAGCTGATTAGACGCCTAGCCTAGATGACTTACCAGTCGGCTTCTATAAGGAATATGGCCCCTTTTAAGTCCCGCAGCTGCTTGCTATATATGAGGAATCGCTCTTGTCTGGTGCCCTGCTCTGCACAAGACTCTAATTGCTACGATCCTTAAACCTGGCAAGGACCCTCTCCGTTGTGATTTATTCCGTCCACTTTCCAATATCAATACAGACAACAAAATCCTTGCCAAGCTTATAGCCACGCTTCTTCTCCCACTGCTTCCTAGCATGATAAGGACCTGACCAAGCAGGCTTTGTACCCGGTCGTTCTACATCCCACAACCTGTGGACCTTCTTTGCCCTACTTCATACAATTTACCCGCGTGTGCATGCTGCAGCAGCATTCCTTGACACCACTAAGGCGTTCGATTCACTCGAGTGGCTATACCTGTTTGCCCTATTGACCTGTCTAGGGATGAGCCCCAACTTTATTAAATTGATTGGATTGCTCTACTCTCAACCTGTCGCCCAACTACATGTCAATGATAGGTCTCTGACTCCTTTGCGGTGACAAGGGGCCCCTACCAGGGTCGTCCCTTGTCTCCTATACTGTTTGCTATCACAATGTAGACACTTGCGGCTCGTCTCCATCAGCACCACGGGCAACGGGGTCTTGCGTTTGTATGTTAGAAACCCAAATATCCAGCTGAACCCTCTCATCAGGGAATTCACTAGGGGCCTCATGTAGGAAGCCTAATACCGGTCGGTAACGGCCGATTTTCGGTAAATATACCGTTACGACCGGTATTTAGGCTTCTGAGATGTAGGGGGATCATTTCTGTATTCGGAATTTACCGAATCGGTATAATTACCGAATCGATAATTTTACCGATTCGGTAATTTTACCGATTCGGTAAATTCCGAATACAGAAATGAGATGTAGGGGGAGTGTGTGGGTGTCGTGGGGATTCGTTATTTACCACCAACTAAAGGTTGGTGGTAAATGACTAATAGGTGAATAAAAGCATTTTTGTGCACGTTAAAGTGTGCAATGTGGCAGACATACATGCCCTTAGGGCATGTATGTGTGCCACATGTGCACACATGGCCGAATCAGGGGTGCAACAGGGTGTCAATGTGACAGCCTGCCACCCTTGCATGTGCTCCCCCATTACCGAATCGGTATTTACCGATTCGGTAATGAGGCATACCTTCCCATCAATGGGAAGGTATGCCTCATTACCGAATCGGTAAATACCGATTCGGTAATTACCGAATTTTTCCGAATCGGTAATATTTACCGACTAATTACCTACATAGCATTTACCACTTCATAAATACCGAATCGGTATGATTCGGTATTTATGAAGTGGTAAATGCCAGGCCACCTACATAAGGCCCTAGATGTGGTGGCCTGTTGAGAATTGAAATTAATTGGACAAAATCGATCATCTTTACTTTAACAGAAGTGGCACTTCTGTTCACTTTAGAGTTCCCGCATACGTGAGCTGATGGCTCCATTAAATATCTGGGGGTTTGGCTCAGCAGGGATGTTGATGATCTCTGGAAATATAAGTACGGTAGACTGATAGACTGGTTGACTGAGAGAGTTGAATGCTGGAAGCGCTTGCCATTGTCATTGACTGTCCGTTTGGCCATTGCGAAAATTATAATCATCCACAAACTTCTCTATCTCTTCAACAATCTTCAACTTCCCTTATCGATCCATTTCCTCCGACAACTTAGATCAAGTCTCATCTCCCTTGCTTGGGCGGATACATGGCCGCGTATAGCTTAGGAAATCCTCACATTTCCTGTCGAACAAATTGGGTTGGGAGCTCCAGGTATGGACTTGTATTTTTTTTGTTCTCCGGCCCAATTTGCACATCACAGGATTTTACCTGCTCAGTGTTTTGCTCACACGGCCCCTGTATCTGATCATGCTGCTTCATGTCTGCTCAGGACAGATGTATTACTTCCACCCAAGCATCCACCCGCACAGATAGACATGGGGGCTTGCACGGTATAGACATGGAACTAGCTTCATGGACAGGCCCATGTTGAGCACCTCTTTGTGCCATCGGTACCACTCATTGGCCATCCTTCATACCCTATCACCTGTGACTCAGGTACATGTACCAGAATACGCAAATTGCACTTCACATCTATGAAGGCAATATATCTTTATTTTGCCACAGCTGGCTTTACAAGGTGAAGACATCACTCTGCATGACACTTTTAGATACTATCAAGTACGTGCTGCCACCCGCATTATACATGCTTCTTTCCAAGACTCACCACCCATATTCCCTGTCCATGAAACGTTCCTGACCACCTCATCATCCCGCAAACTCATTACTCGACTGTATACAGGGATGCAGATTACGGCGCCCATGCGCACCCCGGTGAGCAAGACCGCATGGGATTTTGATATGACACCTCCTCTTTCAGAAGAACAATTACACTTCTGCTATGCTCGATTGTGTGTGCTCTCTTCCAACTATCGTCTCAGCCTTTTTCATTTTAAATATATTCATTTACTTTACCACTCTCCCATGCAACTGTTTGAGATGGGTTTGAGAACTAATGTGAGATGTATGCGCTGTTCTTTCCTTACTGCTGATTTTATACACCTTGCATTGGATTGCCCTGGAATTTCTAACTACTGGGCTGAAGTGCTTTCCTTAACTGGTGACATTACTGGACATCCCCTTGAGTGTTCCCCTAGAGTTGCTTTGTTAGGCTATGTTACAGAAGTGCCTGTAGAGATTCGTAAGTTGACTGCAATTCTCCTTGTACTTGCCAAACGTAGAGCTGCGATGAGGTGGGTTAGACACACATTGCCGCTTGTGACTGATTGGCTTAAAGATACAGCTTATTGCCAGGAACAACTCACTGCGTACTGGGACCTAATGCCTATTCGTTCCCATCCCAAAGATGTTTGGCTTGAATAGGACACGTTACAACGCAAACCTTTACAACGCATTCAATACAACAGGGTTGTATTCGCAACATCTATTACAACTCATGATTTTACAACGCATGCCATAACAACGCATTTTTAGAAACTACACTTACAACGCATTCCATTACAATACAACGCATACCATTACAACACTATGGGCCTCATGTAGGTAAATTACATTTACCACTTCATAAATACCGAATCATACCGATTCGGTATTTATGAAGTGGTAAATGCAATGTAGGTAAAAAGTCGGTAAATATTACCGAATCGGTAAAATTCGGTAATTACCGCATCGGTATTTACCGATTCGGTAATGAGGCATACCTTCCCATTGATTCCTCAATGGGAAGGTATGCCTCATTACCGAATCGGTAAATACCGATTCGGTAGTGGGGGGAGCACAGTCAAGGGTGGCAGGGTGTCACATTGACACCCTGTTGCACCCCTGATTCCTGCATGTGTGCACATGTGGCACACATACATGCCCTGAGGGCATGTATGTCTGCCACATTGCACACTTAAACGTGCACAAAAATGCTTTTTTTCACCTATTCGTCATTTACCACCAACCTTTAGTTGGGGGTAAATAACGAATCCCCACACCCACCACACACTCCCCCTACATCTCATTTCATGATTCGGTATTTACCGAATTGGTAAATTTACCGAATCGGTAATATTACCGAATCGGTAATATTACAGATTCGGTAATTTTACCGATTCGGTAAATACCGAATCATGAAATTCTCCCCCTACATCTCAAAAGCCAAAATACCGGTCGGTAACGGTATAATTACCGAAAATCGGCCGTTACCGACCGTTAATTGGCTTCCTACATGAGGCCCATAATGCTTTTAGGGCAACAGTAGTGTAAGTGTTGGATAGTGTAGGGGTAAAAATTACTATGGTATACACTGAGGGGTAGCTGTTCCTAAAGAGGAAAAGAGAGTGGCAACCTATTCTGGTTTGCACATAAGTGTAGGAGTTGTCTGTCTCAATGAAGTTGGGATGTTAGAGAAAGCGGGAATTTCTCCTTTTGTATATAGTGCCCTCACACACCCTTGCGAGTGTCATGCTTCATTATCAGGCGTTGCACCTCGTGGGGGTGGCGCTGCTGTCGCCCATGGGCCCCGCAAGAGGGCTCTTTATCGGAGATCTTTTAAGGAGATGCCGCAGTTATGAATGCGGTTGTGTGGGCCTAGAACAGTGAGTAAAAAGGTGAGTTAAAATTACCAGCCAGTACCCAAAACCTAGTTTTATTCGGGGGTACGGATGATAAGGTTAAAAATACAATGGATATGGAGCTCCTCTTGGGAAAAATGTAGAGGGGGGGATAAATGTAAATGTAAACCCGTTGCTCTCAATATCCGTGAGGGTGTATGAAAAAGAATAGGGTCAACATGTTTTGCGCATCGTAAAGGTCCCTAAGGGATCCATGGGTGCTTCGTCAGGACCAAAAAAGGTGAAAATAATAATTATGGAAAGGGAAGTGGCCAGGGATCAGGGACAGAAGAGACCCCTGTATACCTGTGATACCTATAATCTGGTGCAGATGCGTCTCAGCGCTAGTAGGAACGTTTACTTCAAGTTCCTTTGCCCAACCCCCGATTTGAAAGTGGAGGGTCGCGTCGGCGCTCACAGTGGCTAAGAAGGAGAGTATAGTCACTCGTTCCCTCTGATGCCTGGTACCTTCCCGTCCATCTGTGTGGACACAGGCGATCTTCAGTATTTTTAACCTTATCATCCGGATCCCCGAATAAAACTAGGTTTTGGGTACCGGCTGGTAATTTTAACTCACCTTTTTACTCACTGTTCTTGGCCCACACACCCGCATGCACAACTGTGGCGTCTCCTTAAAAGATCTCCGATAAAGAGCCCTCTCGCGGGGCCCGTGGGGGACAGCAGCCCCACCCCCACGAGGAGCAACGCCCGATGATGAAGCATGACACTCGCAAGGGTGTGTGAGGGCACTATATACAAAAGGAGAAATTCCCCCTTTCTCTAACATCCCAACTTTATTGAGACAGGCAACTCCTACACTTATGTGCAAACCAGAATAGGTTGCCACTCTCTTTTCTTCTTTAGGAACAGCTACCCCTCAGTGTATACCACGTTAGTCCTTGGGAGCAATGGTACTGGACCTAGTTTCTTTCTAATAGCTCCTCGTCCCCCCTCTGTACAATGTGTTGTAAAAATTACTATTCTAACTCCAGTGAGTGCAACAGTAGGGTAAGTGTTGGATAGTGTAGGGGTAAAAATTACTATTCCCACTCCAATCATTGCAACAGTAGGGTAAGTGTTGGATAGTGTAGGGGTAAAAATTACTATTCCCATTCCAGTGAGTGCAACAGTAGAGTAAGTGTTGGATAGTGTAGGGGTAAAAATTACTATTTCCCATCACTTACCTTATAATGCGTTATAATGGCATGCGTTGTAGTGGCATGCGTTGTAATGGCATGCGTTGTAGTGACATGCGTTGTAATGGCATGCAATGCAAAGGATGTTGCGTTGTAATGACTGCATCGTAAAGGTAGTGCGTTGTAATGACTGCGTTGTAATGGTTGTTTCCCGTTTGGCCTCCTTCGTAACAATGCCTAAACACCCAAGCAGCAGTGGGAGAAACTGAAGGAGAAAATGCTGATCTTCTGCCTGCAGCTCCAGGGGAAGTGACGTAATCACATCACGCTTCTGTTTCATAATAACCATAGTGAATATCTGATCACATGCTTCAGGCTTCTGCTGGATCTCTATGTTCAACGTGAATGTTGTTATTATGGCTGAGTGACTATTTCTGTCTCTTTTTCTTCTTCTTCTTCATTCCTTTTACCTTTCTTGCCCAGTTGGGTTGCTATACAACGGTCTGCTTCTCCTGTGGTTGAAGTAGTAAATGCAGATCTGAACACAACCTATTTATCAATGTGTGGATACTTTGTTTTCTCAATTGCAAAATTTAATAAAGAGCTCTCCTGAGAAGAGTAAGGCACTCTTGAGATAGGATAGTTGCTGTAAATAAAGTGCTTCATAGGTAATACAGTGTATCTTGAGTGATATGCCTGTGCGAGTAATTTTCCCTACTGTGAGCAGCCAGTGGACAGAGATGAGCTAACAAGCATTACTTCTGTAACTGACATTAATATTCTTAAACAGATACCCCTGGCAACTGGAAGCACACGGGGTTCCATGGTGACAGCCAGCATCTGCTTAGTGATTCATGCTATCTGGAAAGGTCCTGATGGCACACGTGATTCCTGCTGCACCTAGTGAATCAGTGCTCCGAGGGACACACATTAAAGCAAGTAACAATTGTCCTGTTTGGACGACACAAACAATTCTAATCAGGCACAAATTATACGTGTAAATAAATGAAGAGACATGGCACACACCAGACATAATAATGATGTTAGAATGATTTGCGCAGGAATCGTATGTGAACAAAGCTGGAACAGGCTCTTTTCTTCATAGGTTATATGTTTGGGAATAATCATCAAGCTGTTTTATCACTTCGTCGTATTACATGGATGATAATGTCACTGCTGGCCACTAAGTTGAAATCTAACTGCCTTACCGTATGGTATGCAGGCCCTGGAGCAACTTCTCAGAGGCTAGCAATCTCAGAGGCGAGTGACTAGCCAGCAGCTATTGGTACATCACGAGGACGTAGGGCGTCCCTCCTGTAAAAAGACTAGACCGTGACTAGGGAAAAACAAGTTAAGGGTTTAGAAGTGCCCCGGGGGTACCTCAGTGATTTTGGCATGGCAAAATGAAAGTTACAGTGCAAAGTGAAACAGAAACAAATGAAAGACACTGGATCTGATGGCAAATGAAAACTTTTGACTAACCAATTAAGCCTCCTAACGGAAATGCCAGCACTTGAAAAAACAAGCACAGCTCAAACGCTGTGCAGGCAAAACCTAAAAAAAAGAGTTCTATAAAAGTAGATGAAAACAGTACTTGAGCCATGGGACACTGATCAGAGAAACACAGAAGAGGAAGAACATCAAATAGTTTGCACAGCCAATAGAAACTAGAAACAGAGGAAAAGTAAGTGGCAAGCACACCAACCAATGAAAAGTGAGGGTGGGATGTAAGCCCCTTTTAAGATTTATATTGAATTCACTAGATTTCACACGGACAGTGAAAGCACAGTGCACGCAAAACCTAAAAATTAGAAGAATTGATGGGATTACTCCTTATATTCTTTTGACTCTATTTAATATTTGCATGTATTAGTCTCAGAAAGTCCTATGCATATATGCCAAGTTTTACACAAGACATGATTGAACAGACTGGCTAATTTGGTATTTCACCCTAAATGTAAATTTCTTATTGGGATTTTTAAGTCCAAACGTGCAATGCTGAAAACAAATCTTTGCATCCCAGAAAGGATGGTTCAGACAGCACTGTCTAATGGCCTCAGGCATTACATTACATGGAGCCACCTGGTAGCTGTGCCTTGGGCAGATGGTATTGTAGACTCCTTGTGAGGCTGTATTTCATGTGGCCCAACTTCATCTGAAGCAAAGCTGCTAAATGATTCTGGCCCGGATTACAATAGTGACTGGATTTCAAACCCTGTGTAAACCTTTCGTTGGTGCAAGGGTAACAATTATGAGTAATTTTAAATGTACAAGTCCCCATAATTCCCCAGTGCAATAAAGTCCATACTCCCACTATATTCCTCAGGAATATTGGCAGATCAAACCTGCTGTCATCTGCCAGGGATAAATGGCAGGAAAATACCATGATGTATACTTTGGTGCTGAAAGCAGAAAACATTGTTTGTTATGCCCCAATTTAAAGAGCCTAACTTATAATAAGGTGATAATAATCACAGCTATTAAATTCTGAGTCTCATCGGTATTGGATTTTAACAGGTGCAATCAGTGCTCATAATTGAGGAGTCTGTGTCATGTGTGAAACTTTCAGCAAGTTCTGACTTGAAAGAAAAGCGGACTTTGCATAATTGATTTCTTGATGCCATAGCCACCTGGAAAATGTGAATCTATAAAATCTCAAAATGTAAGAAGTTCTTCAATAAAAATAAAAATCAAGATTGGCTAAATGTGTATGTAAGAAATTAGATTATTATGTGAGGCGGGTGACTACCCACCTCAAGGAATATACTCACAAACCATTCCAAGGTGAACCCTCAAAGAAACTAAATTAACCTAAGATTAACCCCCTGATAGCTATAGCACAGACCAAACAGGCTTAATTTAGGGCAATGTGTAAAGTATTTATGCCGTGGCAAACCAGTAATTAAGTCGAAATGCAAAAAATTAAAAACCCCAAACTGAATTAAGAAAAATCGTGTAAAATGTAATAAACAGAATGACACCAACATGGCAAAAATCCAATAAGGGGACCCGAAGATATGAATTTTTGTAAATTTTAACAAAAAATAGCCCCAGAAGTATCACGCGCCAATGATAGTCAAGATTTGTGATAGACCGGGATCTAGGCGCAATTTGTCGCTAAACACAATGGAGTGCATGTCAGATAAAACAATGAGGTTGCCCTGGTTAAATATTTTATCTTCTGACTATAGTTCTTTTTGTCCCAAACTACCACAGAAGTACACTTCTAAACCCTAGAGGACCTCTGGATAGACACCTAGCGACTCACAGGGTGTCCGGCAGAGTTCAGTCCAGGTCCAGTTGCCACTGATCAGCTGGGCAATTGCAAGGAAGGCCTCTTGTAGCTTGTTGTATCCCTGTAGCTTGAACAGATCAGCCTTGAAGTCCATTTATTTGTCCTGGGGACAAGGGGGAGCAGGTCCAGTCTTTAAGGGCTCCTCTCAGGTCACATACAGTAGGTCCAGTCCTCTTCTGTTTTTCTTTAGGTCCAGGAGTGTTCTGAAATGGTAGCCTGGAGATGCCATATTTATGCCTGGCATGAGGCTTTGACACACAAGCAGAATCTGACAATGTAATGTCAAAAAAGATGCTCACAGCCTCACCGTACATATTCAGGAAGGTTATTTCTGCCCATTGAGGTCATTTTATTGTTTGCTCCTGGGAGGCACTTCACACCTATTCAAATGCTAATTAATGGGTGGCAAAAGTGGGAGAGCAAATGAAAATGAAGACTCCAGGAACGCCCGGGAGGCAAAAGGTAACTTTCTAAGAGTTGCTTTTCCTTAATATTCATTAAAACTCTGACTTAACCATCAATTTAAGTTTTTATTACCTATTGAAAATAGTTGTTTGCTTATTTTTATAGCTAGCCCCGTTTCCGAAACACAGTAGTAGGGCTTTAATCTGTACGCTGGGTTTCTACATAGGACAGCTAGCCATGCCACAATGAAAATTTGCATTTGGGTGCAAGTAACTGTAGGGGCATGTTAAAATGTTGTTTCTACATATCCTAATGTTAAATACCATTCACCATGTCTTGTGGATCACAAGGCCTACTAAGGGATGACTTATTAATATTTAAGATGGAGGTTTTAACATGTCAAAATTGTATATTTTGACAGGTCGAGTCACAGCATTTAAACCGCCACAATCAGGCTACAGTGGTAGGCTTGAAGGCATCTTTTACACTGTCACTGTGTGGCTGGCAAAATAGGTGTTGCAGTGCACTGGTGAAATCTAACTTGCAGGCCTTGGGTACATTTTGTACCATATACTAAGGATGTATATGTATGTTAAATATGCCACTTAGGCATATGTCAATTTGGCCATGTTTAAAGGGGGAGCACAAGCACTTACTACTGGATAGTGGCGGTAAAGAGCACAGAGGTATAAAACCAGCAAGAATAAAGGGTCCAGCAAAAGACAGAAAATCGGGGGTTACCACACAGAAAAGCCAGCTTGCCTACGGTGTCATATCTGCTATATGGCCACTTCGCAACTCTGCTAAAGTAACCATCGTATTCTAGAGTCCAAGGACCTTTTACTCTTCTTCAGTATAGGAACCACAAGATTTCATTAAATTTATCCAGCGTAGGGCCATGAGGGCCAGATTCACATCAGATTTAGTGTCTGTTAAGCTGAGCAAAGGTCAGCCTGACAGGCCCTCTTTATGTTCAGGTCAGGCAGCCAGGTGCTAGACATGCACTAAATGTGCAGGCGCCTGGCTGCCTGAGCTGAACTGTGCCGGGCAGAAGATGTCACAGCTCCTGTGGGCATGACCTTTTCAGCTTGGCAAAGTGCTTGGAGGACTACCCATTCATGAGGAGGGGAAGCGTCACTGATAGCCTTGGAACTTAAATTTTAAGATAAAAGTGCCCAGGGCAGAGTGTCTATCACTGATACCTCGTCACAGGGTGGGGTCATCAGGTCTCGCTGACCCCAACCCACTCTGAGATGAAGCAGAGACTTCTTCCTTTTGAAGCTTCCCTCCTGAGACGCTGCTGGTAAGTTTTATGTTTTTTTAATGTTTGGTGATTGTGTGTATATGTATGAATGTGTATGTATTTGTGAGCGAGTGTTGTGGATGTGTGTGTGTGTGTGTGTGTGTGTGTGTGTGTGTGTGTGTGTGTGTGTGTGTGTGGATGCATGGGTGTGAGTAAGTGTGTATGAGCATGTGTGTGCCCCGCCCTCCTCATGCTCAAATTACTAGCTGCCACCACAGTGCACTGATGTTCGACAGTCCTGTTGTGTTAAATAATTAAGTTGCCAGTGTACTGGGAAATGTGCTCCTTGGTTTTCCATTCCCCTGAGCCCTGTATATGGTCAGTTGTGCCGAGAACTGACCAGAAGGGGACTGTGCCAGTTGAGTTACAGCTAAAACAGCACAAAAAATAACAAGCATTGTCAAACCCCATTCGAGAGTTATTGGCTTTGCCAATGTGTTTCAGTCATGTTGAACACCAGTGTGGCTGTTGTTCAGCATGGCTAAAAGTCTGTGGCATAGAGAAGAGTGACATGTAGTGTCGTAAAGTGGAATATAGTTGCTTACAATTGAGTGGCGCAGAGTGTTGTAGAGTAGGGTGGCACAGACTAGAGTGGCGTGGAGTTTCGTAGAGTGGCATAGAGTGGCGTAGAGTGGAGTGTTATAGAGGGCAGGATTGTGGATTAGAGAGGAGTGTTGTGGAATGGAATGGAGTGGAGTAGTGAGGGACATAGAGTGGAGGGGCATAGTGTAGAGGGGCTTAGAATGGAGTGATGTAAAGTGGAGTAGTTATGTTATGTTATGTTATGTTATACATTTATTTTTATAGCGCACGGCTACTCCGAAGGAGTGTCCCGGCGCTTTATCAAGGCAGCTCAGGATAAAAAACATAACACCATACAGCGAGCAACTGAAACGGAAATAACAGAGACACTAAAGGTTAAAAAGCCAGGTCTTCAGGCTCTTCCTAAAGTGAAGCAGATTGGCAGAGGACCGTAGGGCCAAAGGGAGGGTGTTCCACAACTGAGGGGCCCTCAGACTAAAGGAGCGCCCACCAGAGCGTGCCTTCCTAAATCGAGGAACCACAGCCAAGAACAGAGATTCGGAGCGCAAGGATCTGGCAGGACGGTAAAAGGCGAGCCTGCGTTGGAGGTATTTCGCGCCCACGCCAAAAAGCGCTTTATGCGCCAGCGTCAGAACTTTGAACATGATCCGCTTCCGGATGGGCAGCCAATGAAGCGACTGCAACAAACCAGAGGCTCCAACTCGCCTATGGAGGCCAAAAATGGCGCGAGCTGCAGCGTTCTGCACAACCTGCAGCCGCTGAACAAGATAGTCCGGGAGACCACTGTACAGGATATTAGCGTAGTCCAATCTGGAACCAACCAAGGCCTGTACAGTGATCTTTCTATGCTCCTCCGAGAGCAGAGGCGAAAACTTCCGGAGCATCTTGAGTAGCCCAAAGCAAGTGCCCGTTAGACCACGAACATGTGGCACCAGTGTCAGGCTATTATCCATCCTTACACCCAAATTCTTTGCCACCAGCGACGCCAGGACAGGGGGACACATATCCGTCGGCCACCAGGCCCGCCAATCAGGGTCGAGGGAGCAGCCAAAAAACAACACCTCCGATTTGTCTGAATTGGCCTTAAGGCCATTCGACTGGAACCAGCTAAAGACCGACTCCAAGCAGCCCCGGATGTTCTCCCCATCAAAAGCCTGATCCTTCCCACACGTGAAAAGCAACTGCGTGTCATCGGCGTAAGAAACGATCTGGGCCCCAGAAGACTCCACCAGTGCCGCCAGAGGTGTCATAAAGATGTTAAAGAGAGTCGGGCTCAACACAGATCCCTGCGGAACACCGACTCCCAATGGCGGCATTTCAGCGGAGCTCGGAGAGGCCCAGACCGTTTGTCGGCGGCCCTCCAGGAAAGATGAAAACCAATCCAACACCGTCCCCCTCAGACCGATGTCATAAAGTCTGGCGAGAAGCGTCTCGTGGGGGACGGTGTCAAAGGCCGCCGAAGGATCGAGCATGACAAGCATAGCACGCCCTCCAGAGTCCAGCGTCTCCCTAATGATCTCAGACACCTCCAACAGTGCCGTCTCCGTACTTAAATTAGGACGGAAACCGGACTGTGAAGGGTGTAGCAGATCACTGGACTCAAGAAAGCTGGAAAGAACGCCGTGCACATGCTTCTCCGTGATCTTGGCGAGCGCTGGAAGGAGGGAAATCGGCCTATAATTGCCCAATACCTCCGAATCCAGCCCAGGCTTCTTGAGGAGGGGGATCACCATCGCCCTTTTCCAGGGCGGTGGAACCTGCCCCTCCCTCAGAGACAAATTCACAAGTGGGTTGACCACAGTAGTGTGTCGTAGAGTGTGGTGGGATACAGTGGAGTTTAGTGGAGTGGCATAAAGTGGCATAGAGTGGAGTGGCTTGGCATGGCATGGAGTGGAATGGTGTTGAATTGCATAGAGTGGAATGGTGTAGAATGTCATAGAGTGGCATATCGCAGAGTAGAGTGCCGTGGAGAGTCATAAAGTGTCATGGAGGGTCATGGAGTGAAGGGTCATGAAGGGGCGTAGAATGGAGTAGAGTGGGATGGAGTGGAGTGGTGTAGAGTAGTGTTGCAGAGTGAAGTAGCTTAGAGTGCATAGAGTGGAGTAGAGTGCCATGTGGTAGAGTGTCTAGTGTGTGTCGTGGAGTAGAGTGTTGTAGAGTGGACTGGCATGTAGTGGACTAGAGTGTCGTATAGTCGAGTTGCATAGAGTGGGGTATGCATTGTGTGGTAGCGCACTACCATTGCAGACAACACATGTTCAATTGAAGCGTCCATTACATTTGCACAGTTCTCCTGATAAAACTATATAGCACACAAACGATAACATGTGCAAATGGCATTACCAAGTGTATTGGTAAAATGGGTATTTCCTTCATATGAAGATGTGCCACAATTATGGGCACCGCTTTTGTAAAAACTCTTGGGGCTGACCAAAGTCTGAAAGTGAGAACACTGAATAGCCAGTGCTGGACTTAGCTGCATAATCTTAGAAACCTTTGGTAATTTCGTACAATAAGTATGTGCAAATAGGCATCCAAAAATCCACTGTGACCATACATAAATTCATAGGAGTAATCAAATGATTCTTTAGGGAGTCTCCATTTAGAACTGGGTGTTCTTCATGTACTTGTTCACTCTCAATCGCAATATTGTCACTATCTGTCACTTTTGGCACTAATAAAAGACGATTAAGCACCCTCTCTTCCCTCTGTCTGTTTCTGGTATTAGAATAATGACTTTCTTTTTTACTAGTTTACACACCTTTTCTCACAGCTTTCTTCTTGAGTAGGCATTTTGGGGAAGGCAGAGATGTCATACTCGCGTCCTATAGGAAGGTCAGAATTTTTATTTTGTAACCTTTCTTAACAATGTCCAGTACCCACATATCTGAGGATGACTGTTCTCATTCTTGAGGAAAGTGGTGAATTTGTGCCTGTCTGATATTATTGGCTATCTTTTTCCTGCCTCTCATTCTTGAGGAAAGTGGTGAATTCGTGCCTGTCTGATATTATTGGCTATCTTTTTCCTGCGACATGGCATAGCAAGAAGCAAGGGTCTTTCGTAGTTGTTTCCTATTTCCGTCTCCTTGCAAATTTACTCGAAAGGGGATTCCTTTGAAACTCTGAAGACTGTTCAGAATGTTGTCTTCTTGATGGCTGCCTAAAAGAAGGTTTCTGCTTAGAGGAACCAAAAGTCTTGTCCTGGTGCTTCCTGAAAGAATATGAATATTCATTTTTCTTGAAGATGTAATGTACTTTGTCTTCCAACTCTGGATCAAAAAGCTCAGATTCTTCAACAGGCGTCCGAAGGGCTGCAGACCTCTGAGCCACATCGGTGTTCCAATCATCAGCAAAAGGTTTCTCCGAGCTCCAAAAGTTGCACCACTGGACAAGACGGAGACCCTTACAACATCAAATTAAATGTCTGATAAGAATTCCACTTGTCATTCGATTTCTTCCATTAACTCTGAACACACCTTCCCTGTAGAACTGTCTGAATAGAGCCTTAGAGTCTGTAATCAGGGATTGAGCTGTGTAGGCTCAATCGATAACATAACAAAGCAATGTGAGAGACGATGAATACACCTTCAAGGCTGAGTCCACTTTTTTCTGTGCTGGACCTTTCAAAATATTTAGGGCCTCATGTAGGTAGCCAAATACCGGTCGGTAACGGCCGATTATCGGTAAATATGCCGTTACCGACCGGTATTCAGACAAGTGAGATGTAGGAGTCCAAAAACCACTTTTCGGTAAATATGAGGCGGTAAATACCGATTCATATTTACCGAATTCTAAAATACCGAATCAGATTTACCGAATACATACTTAACGAATCGGTAAATATGAAGTGGTAAATATGAAGTGGTAAAAATTAAAATGACATGTAGGAGCACTCGGTAATTAAGAAATCCAGGAAAATCGGTAAATAAGAGTCGGTAATTAACACGGATTGAAAGCAGGTGGTAACCATCAACAGTGCACATAAGCAATCCCAAAATGCAACAGCGTGGACAACATGGCCGCTATGTACGTCATTGCAAGGCGCCTACGTCTACAGGCAGCAGGACTGAGGGTGTGGCGACGGGAGGAACAAATCCACAGACAGCGCATCACACTATTCCAGCTGACTGATGCAGAGATACATGAGAGGTACAGGCTACACCCCGAAACCATCATGGACTTAATCAGGGACCTACACCCACTCCTGGACCATCCAATAAGAAGGGCGCACGCCATACCCCCACATGTGCAGGTGCTCTGCAGCCTACATCTGTTGGCATCCGGCAGTTATCAGGTGGTGATAGCTGCGGTGGGTGGGGTATCCCAGAGTTGCCTGTCACGTTTCTTCAGGAAGTTCCTGGATGCCATGATGCAGAGAATGCACCACTACATAAGCTTCCCAAACACACAGGCTGCACTGCAGAAAACAAAAACAGACTTTTATCACATGGCACAGTTCCCCCATGTCATCGGCTGTATTGATGGTACACACATCCCAATCTGTCCACCAGCTGACACAGAGCACATCTACAGGAACAGGAAGTCCACCCACTCCATCAATGTGCAGGTGATCTGTGATGCAGGGAACATCATCACAGATATTGTTGCAAAGTTTCCTGGGAGCACCCACGACTCTTACATCTTCCAGAATAGTGGGATCTACACACGACTGAGTGCCGGAGAATTCGGAGAGGGATACCTGCTAGGTAAGTAACAGTGACGCCCCTTGAAACCTGCAAATCATAGTGTGTAGAGGCATGTTACTGATGGTTCCCTTTTACTCATCCAGGCGACAGTGCATATGCATGCCGTTCATTCATCCTCACTCCCTACCTACACCCAGCAACCCAGAGTGAGAGACGATACAACGTGGCACACAAAACAACACGCAATGTGGTGGAGCGCACGTTTGGACTACTGAAGAGCAGGTTCCGCTGCCTGCACTAGAGCGGAGGCGCACGCCAGTACAAACCCATCACCTGCTGCAAGATTATTGCCACTTGTGCAATGCTGCACAACCTTGCCACGAAAAAAGGGACAGATGTGGAACTGACATATTTTGAGGACAACGAGGATGAGTCAGGCCAGCCAGAGGGCAACGCAGCTAGAGTGCCAACTGCAATCGATGGGAGAGAGAGACGGGCAGAGATCACATGCAACTATTTCTGAGTAAGTGAGGGGACACAGCGAGTTGTGAGAAGTCATGACGTAGTTTTAATGTGGCACCACGCCATGAACACATGAACAGGCCAATCTGGCAATATACCATCTATACAAGGAGTATGTCCAGGGTTACGTCACCCAATGGGAAGTGGCTAAGCAGGGCTACATCAATGTTTGCGCATACGCGCTGCAGTGGTGGATTGCACGGCCTGTGCATCCTCACTAGAGCCAACCCCAAGCCGCCTGCTGCTCCTGCGTGCTTCTGGGACGGGGGGTGTGATGCTGCTGCTGGTGTCGATGCTCTCCGCAGCATCCCCTGCAGCAGTTGTCGACGCCTGACTAGTCAATAGCACCCCTAGTGCACTTGTCACCTGCACCATCCCCCGAGACAGGTCACTGCAGCACTGTGTTAGGCCCTCCTGCATCGTCACAGAGCGCCGGCACAGTAGAGAAGTCGCAGTTGCCAGACGGTTGAGTGCCCTGCTGGTAGTGTCCCTTCTCTGGCGTTCCCGGCGCCGTGCTTCGATGTCAGCATCTAATTTGCTGCACAACTGCTGGATTGACTGGGACATGTCCCGAATGCCCGCAGCCATGCCGCTAATGTTATTGTCCATGTTGACTAATGTTGTCCTCATCACCCGCATGTGCCTCTGGACTGACATAACTGCCTTTGATTGCAGGCGCTGTTGCTTCAACATTTGGCCCTCGAGCCCCAGGAAGACACCATGGCCGTCAGTGGGTGCTGGTGGACTCTGGACACGCGACCTGTGGCGCCCTCTTGCTCCCGTCTGTGCTGCCTGTGAGGTGTGGGGCACAGTGGCATGGCTCCCTTCCTGGGGCCCGATGCGGTCTTCTGGGCCCATGCTGTCGTCTGACGAGGTGTCTAAGGCTCGTAGCCTGGCTGCTGGACGCCTCCTCATTCTCACACCTGCAAGCGGAGATGTGGCCGGTGATTCGAACATGAGTGGCGATGCTGGCTCTGGTTGTGGTGCAGCTGGCTCTCGGTGAGGTGATGCTGGCTCTGGGAGCGGCGAGGCTGGCTGTGTTGGTGGTGCGGCTGCCAGTGGGCCTGCTCCCTGGTCTGAACTTGTGCTGGCTAGAGGTGATACTTGTGGCCGGTGTGCCGTCTCTCCTGCAGCATGCCCTGTCCTGCATGATGTCACATCTGTGGACAGAAATACAACATTGGCTCAGTGTCCCCGAAGGGCTGCATTGCAAGCGTCACAATCAATCATTTCACATTCCAATATGTCCTCTGTCTCCTTGTGCCTCGAGTGCGTGACATGCCTTGTTGCCCTGTAACATTTACGTCATGGTTAGTGTTGCCCTGACTACATCTCCCGGAATGCATTGCCTGTCTGCACTGACACGTGTGGACTGCAGTGTGATTCTCGTTTCACAATGGGGGATGTGGGATAGGGGTAGGGGGGGCTACATTGCTGTGCTTTCGTCTTACCTTGGTGTGTTGCGGCTCTGGCAGAGCTGTCGGCGTCCCCAAGACCCACGACGCTCTCTTGCTCGATTGTGGCCGCCACCAGCTCCTCCAGTTCGGTGAGGGCAGGTGCCCTGTTGGTTCCACCTCCGGTCTGGCTGGCCTCCTTCTGGATGTCGCCCATCTTCCTCTTGGTTACAATCCTCAGGTCATACCAGCGCTTTTTGAGGACCTCAATGTCCCTGTGGGTCACTCCCACAGCATTGACCTGCGCCTGGATGGCCAGCCATATTTTGCGCTTTTCCGCCTCAGGCACTTGCAGGGATTGCCTTCCAAACAGCTTCTGGTGCTGCTTCACCACCTCCTCCACCAGCACCTGGAGTTCCTTGGGGCTAAATTTCAGCTTCCTCCTCCTTTCCCCTCCGTCTTTCTGTGTTCTCTGGCTGGACATGCTGTTCGTTTACCCGCTCGCACATGCAACGGCTCCCTGCCTCTCCTCTGCACTCCAAGCCTCTCCAGGGTCGGCTAATTATGTACACCTGCCTGGGTGTGGCCACTTCGGCTAATTATGTACACCTGCCTGGGTGTGGGCACTTCCCGGTTGGGTGGGCTGTCGTTGCACAGGATTAGCTGTTTCGTCAAGTCATGTGATTTTATTTACCGAATCCGTACATACCGATTCGGTATTTTCCGATTCGGTAAATACCACCTCGGTAATTACCGATTCGGTAAATACCACCTCGGTATTTTCCGATTCAGTAAATACCACCTCGGTATTTACCGATTCGGTGAATTCCGATTCGTGATTACCGAATGTTACCGAATCGGTAACTGTTACCGAATTTTTACCTACATATAACTTACCGATTCTAATTTACCGATTCGGTACGGCTCGGTATTTAAGAACCGGTAAAATTTATTTACCTACATGAGGCCCTTACTTCTGTTCAACAAGGTTGGCATGTGTGTACCATCTCTGGAAATGTGTTCTCCATTTCTTTACCAGGTAGAACTGTGTTATAAATCTTGGTATCGTAATCCAATCAGTATCTTTCCCTTTGTTTAATACAAGGTCCATAGCATGCTGATGTTGGGAACTTCAAAGTCGGGCTCTCCTGGAACTGCCACAAGTTGTCTTCCAGATTCCCAGCACAAAGAAAACCCATATTCTCTCTGACATGGGACAACAGTTCAGAAAGCTTATGCTTAGTAACATAGTTGCATCTCTCCACTGCAGGCAGTACAGATTTTTAGCTTTCCTCTGGTTCTGAAACAGTGGATTATAAATTGCCTTGTTCCCTGGTTTTCTTACTGGAAGATTCTGTCTTTTTCTTTTTCAGGGCTTCCAGAGTGTCAAGAATGGTCTTTTTGTATCCTGTCTTCTTTCTAGCTGCCTCTACCATGTCTTGATCTCTTGGGTGAGGGGGTCTTGAAGAGCTAAATGATGAGGGGGTGCCCTATTTTTGAAGAATGTTTCCCATGTTCCTGGAAACAAATGGTAGGAATCGGACAGGAATCACAAAGCCACCACAGCTAATATGGCTAAAACTGCCCATTATTACCACAAAGAAGAACTTGGCAATAATAAAAGGGGTTTAAATCATCTTTGGGTACCATCAAAACCTCCTCCAGACCTGCGTCTCGAAACTAAAAGGCTGTACATGTGCAGTGAATATTTCTTACTAAGCATGAGTGAAGATCGTCTGTTCCACCAGCCTCAAGTAAGCAAAACAAGGAAAGTCTGTATTCATGAACATGGCAAGCAGCCTCCATGTCAAACTCTGCTGCTTACCTCTGCAATGATCTGCAAACCTCTGGCTAGGGATCATGTCCACACTATCTCAGTCTGCCCCTCCCTCGTTGTTTTTCTTGTCCCCTCCAACCCAGCAGGGAAGGATTGTATGAATAAAAGCCTGGCAGATAACTTAAACCTCCCGAAATCCTTGTCTGAGTAGAGAGGGGAAACAAACGTGATGCTAGGAGTGCCAGCCCTGGTGTGGTGCTCAGCTTAGGGTGGGCGGGGCTTGCATTGCAGAACTACTATTTGTTTTGTGTCATAAAAGGTGCGATTCACCTTAAAAATAATGAGTGGCACAAGAAGGAGGAGAGACGCAGAAGCATGTGTGCTAAAATCCCCATCCAATTGGTGGTGAGATGCAGGGCAGCACATCTCTATAGTCTACCCACCTCATGCTCTCCCACAAAATTTTCTGCACCCCATCTCCCTGTGTCCTTCCCTCTCCAGTCCATCTTTTTCAGCACTTTTGGTTGCCCTGTTGCATTTCTCACTTGTAGTGATCCCTTTTCCTATCATCTCTCTCTGTCGCTCCCATGCTGCCTCTTGTCCTTTCTCCCACTTCCATACCTGTTCGTCTGCTGCACCTGGCATCATAAATCCCTATCGGCCATTTGTCTTTTTGACGCCCTCGCTTCCTTTTGCCTTTTTCACGATCTTCCTCTGCACTTTGCACCATTCCCTTGGCTGTCTCTCTTCTCTTGTCCTTCCCCTGCCTACTCACTTTCATTCCTCTGTCCTTCCCGCTTTTCTGCGATCGTTCCACAGCCCTCCCTCCCACATTAATGCAGTTTGGCTCTTGTCCGCGGCTCTTGGCCCAGAAAGTGCTTTGCTCTGTGATCCGCTCCACAAAGCTGCTCTGTTCCCTCTAAATCCTCCGTTTGATGCATTTTTGTTGAGTGATTCAGCAGCATGTGAGTGGAAAGGCTGGACCACAACACCTCACCACCGCATCTCCACTGCGAGGCGGTGCCAAGCATCCCCAGCTTTTCAAGGCACACGGCGTTTCCAGGGCGGGTGGGATGGGGCGCAGAGGCTGCACACTCAGCTGGGGGGCGGGAAATAAGAGCTGTGTCCATAGACAACAGTCATTAAACAGGAAAGTGTCACAGGGCTATTCATTCGGTGACTTAATTCGATGACATGAAAATAGATTCAGTGTGATAAAATGGGGGGACAGCAGTGGTCGAAGTTGGGGTAAAAAAGTAGGGGAACTGAGGGCGGAGAATCAGAGAACGGGAACAACCCAAGGATTGGGTCAGTGGGCGGAGTCAGAGGTGTGGCCAGAATGCCCAAAACATCCCAATTTTTAGGTCTCGGCTGCGAAGGCTGCGCTTGCGCAGTCTCGCTCCGAGATTTAATGACTTTGAGTGACTTTGAGAAGAGGGGCTTGCACCCGCCCCTCTTCTCTCCTGTTCTCCATTGGCTGGCCTCTTAAATGCTGGCCAGCCACTGGAGAAGAGGTCCAGTCACTCGGTTGAAGCCCCGTCCTTTTCGGATCGGAGGGCGTGTTTTTTCGCTGCTTTTCGCAGGGCGTGTTTTTCTCTTCTCCAGCCAATGGCAAGAGGAGAGAAAAAGAAACACGCCCCCGAATCCGAAACTGAGGCTGCGTTTCTCCGAGGCAGTTCTTCTCTGCCTCGGAGAAAGGCGGTGGTGTCCCGGCGTTGCTCCCTCACCTGATCTCCTTGTCTTTAGGTACAATTTTTATTATTGCTTATCCTTTTTGGCTTAGCTTTAGATTTAAATAGATTTATTATAAGTTATTCCGCCAAATTGTATAATCAGTTTGCTTATCTAATGCTTCTTGTTTTACACCCATTGTTACATACTGTACCTATGCTTATAAATACTTTTAATAAAGCTCTTTAAAAAAAAAAATAGATATGCCCTGATGTTTCCCGGAACTCACCAGCAGAAACCTTGTTTCCAGCCGGACCCGCGCGCCCGACGCACCGCTGCCCTGATGTCTGATACTGGTCCGTCAGTCCTTCCTCTCTGTCTATGCCCTCTGCATCCGGAAGCTTCCCGAGGCGGGTGTTTGCCGTTGGACCCGTGCGCCGGGTCTGACGTACTCTAGTCCTTCTTCTGTGTTTGCTCTCAGCTGTCGTCCTCTCTGTCTATGGCCCCGGAACCCACCCCCCGGTCCCTGTTTCCAGCCGTACCCGCTCGCGATCCCGGAAGTGCAGCTTTGACAGCCGGCGGCGCCCTTGTACCGGCCGCACAGGGGCAGCATGCTGCGGGCGGGGCCCTCGGGGGCCTGGTGAGTGCTTGAGCGGGGGCGAGGGAGGGGGCGCCGGTGCCTCCGGCCCCGGGGGCCTCCGTGGGCTGGGGATGTTGGAGGGCTGGGGAGGGGTAGATTCCACCGGGGGCAGCTGCAGCCCCCCCGCAGTGTCACTCACTTTGACCGAGTCTCACCCGATGCTGCCGTGGTTTGTCCCGCGGCAGAGGCGGTTGGCCGCTTTGTAAACGGACAGGTGCACTCTGGGAGTTGTAGTTTTGGGTTTGGAGCGTTTCTCATGGGCTCAAGCACAGGTCCCTGCTGTCTCAAGCCCGGGGCTGGCTGAAAATGAGACCGCGGCAGGAGGGCCCTTTGCCCCAGATGTTATGATCCGCCCACCCTGGCAGGGGCGGGGCGGGGTGCTCCGTGGCACCGCCCTTTCACCCTGGGGAGCTGTGGTGTTGGTGTTTGAGTAAAGGCAACGAGAGTCTCCTTATCATCTTAGTAGCAGCAGCTCTTCTGATAATCATCAGATAAAAACATGTATAATTATTGATGGGTAACAGTGAATTACATGGATGTTTTTCACCAATCTGTAATCCACTTTTTACCCATTTATACATTTATGCTATATATGGCCCCCAAGATCATCTGCCCCTACTTTCAACTGCTACGCAGAGGAGTAATGGGGGAGCCCCAAGATTATCTGCCCCTACTTTCAACTGCTACGCAGAGGGGTAATGGGGAGCCAACCATAATATGGCCTCTGTTATGTATACCTATCCCAAAGGCTTACAAAAATGGCTTATCTGCCATCCTTGACCAAACCCCACCACCTTCCCTGCCTTCTCATAGAGCTGTGCTTTCAGTCAAACTAGACAAGCAGTGGCTGCACCAACAGGCTCTCGGAGAGCTCTCTCACCTGACCTGGTAAGCGTTGATGACATCACAACAGTGGGTAACCAGTTTTGTTATCAACAGTTGCTATGTCTTAGGAGGGGGTATGAAATTCAAAAACTGAAATAAACGTTATGGGCTCTCTATGAGAACCATACATAACAGAAGAGATATAAATCTGGCTTAATTTTAATGTGTAGTGTTGGGAGGGAATGGTTATTTCTTCTTTTGCGTTCACCTTCCATTGGCCTTCTTTTCTCTTCCTACCTGTGCATCTGCTGAGATGCGCAAGCAGGCATCTCGATAGTATAATAAGGCATCACATCCACTCACAACTTAAATATTAACATGAGGCATATCCATGACTTTGAGGAGTTTCTCTGGAGGCTCAAATGTTTCTGCAACAACTATTTAAAATGGGAGGGAAAGGAGAAAGATAAGGAGATAAAACAGCAGGGTCAGTGGTGTCTTGAGCTGTAATGGAGGGAGAGCTAGTAGATCTCTAAATAGAATCTTCCACACCACCATGGTAGTAAATATTCTAACTGAAGATCCATATCATTATCCGATGCCTCGTTCATGACATATCCTTGGGGTCGCCTTTTAGCGTTCAAAATATGAGGAATTGGAGATTATAGCTTTTCTCTGTTCATGCATTCATCCCGTAACCTTTGATATCTGAAATTAGGGAGGGTTATGGGTCAAGACTGGGCTCATCCTTAAGGGGTGGCTATAGATTTTGCAAGTAGCATGGATGGCCGAACCCTTCTCTTCATTGGATATTGTTTCTCCTTCTGCTTTTTGAATGCGACACACTTTCATGTAGTGGATAGCTTTCTTCACCTGAAATGTTTGGTATCTTTGGAGTTTCCTGCCAAACGTGATTTCAGCCAGAGATGCACCTGCAGTGGTGTAGGCATGTTTCAATACTCATGGAGAGTCTAACACAGGTCCTCAGAAACAGACAAGTTTGTGGTCTTGTCAATCTGAAGAGCTTCTTTTTATAGTTCTCATCAAAAGCTCCATGATGTCATTAATTTGTGACCATAAATGAATAATATTACGCTATTTAAAACCATAGTGATCAGCAAAGTTTCTGAAGTCTTTGAAACAGAAAGGGGCACCATTGGCCGATTGTGAAATGTCTGTTATTTCAAAGTTAGAAAATATCTTGTTGATAGGAGATATTACATCTTCTGCTGATGTATTGGCAATTGTCATGATTTCAGGAAAATCAGAACGCTATTCTATGACGACAAGCAACTGTTCTATACTGATGAGATCCCAACAAATTGATGGTCACCTCACTCCAGATGTTGGAGGATAAATGGGACATCTGGTCTGGTTGTGGCAAAGTGCCTTTTCCTAAGCTCTGTCATATCTGGCCGGTATTTAGCATTGTCTCACATAGCTCGACAAGAACAGGGAGCCAGAAGAATCTGACAAACAGTATTTTGGTTACAGCAGTGCCACGGTGGCCTTTGTGTGCAAGCCAAAATATAGGTGTGAGGTGCACTCCTTTGCTTACTCCTTCCTGATAATACTGTTTGCCAATGGTGCTACACCGCAACATGTGCTGTCAAACATACGTCTGTCATAATCTTTATTTATTTTTATTGTTGTATATAGTGCAAACTTGACCCTGTGGGGTATCGGAGCGCTTCACATTACAACCATATATACTTTGTGTCTATTGTCTATTTAATGGCCGACAGGGTTTTGAAGATGTCTTTGTGGTCGCAATTGCTATACTCAAGTAATTCAACCAGAAAGGCACAAAACCAATGCAATACAGAACAGACATGAAAACATGGGGTGTGAAAACTGCTAATGTTCATGGACATTAAACAAAAACTGTGGCAAAATGGAAGGTTGCATTCTACCGACTACAAGGGGTTTCTCTGTGTTACTATGATTTTTAAGGTCTCAAATATCTAAACTGTGAAGATCACACACAGTAGAATCTGCGTCGTGGTTACTTGAAAGGAAAGCGGACATACTTGGGGACACCGGGGAGGTATGATGGCCTCTGGTCTTTCAGAGTGTGGCAGGGCTACAAGCCTATTAGCACAAGCACACTGGGCTCAGAGCAGATGATGAGGGTATCTGGAGCCAGCCACCTGTCTAACCATACATATGCGGGGGCAGGTCAAAAACTGTGCAATATGAAAATGGATAAAAATACCAAACATCGGGGACTGTGCTTAGCAGGGAGAGTAACCATCTTACCTGTATGTCATAGTAGTCAGAGCCACCTCTGATCTCAAGGTTAGGATAGAACTTCAGGCTCCTGACTGAATCTCCTTTTTAGGTCTCGGCTGCGAAGGCTGCGCTTGCGCAGTCTCGCTCCGAGATTTAATGACTTTGAGTGACTTTGAGAAGAGGGGCTTGCACCCGCCCCTCTTCTCTCCTGTTCTCCATTGGCTGGCCTCTTAAATGCTGGCCAGCCACTGGAGAAGAGGTCCAGTCACTCGGTTGAAGCCCCGTCCTTTTCGGATCGGAGGGCGTGTTTTTTCGCTGCTTTTCGCAGGGCGTGTTTTTCTCTCCTCCAGCCAATGGCAAGAGGAGAGAAAAAGAAACACGCCCCCGAATCCGAAACTGAGGCTGCGTTTCTCCGAGGCAGTTCTTCTCTGCCTCGGAGAAAGGCGGTGGTGTCCCGGCGTTGCTCCCTCACCTGATCTCCTTGTTTTGCTATCGGGATCCGCACCGTGCTTTGGATGCCTTTCCCCCTTGTTTATTATACCGCTTCCGCATCAAAGGATACAAAAGCACACTGGTTCTAGTCCTTCTTCCGTGTCTACAAGTTCAGGCGTCAGTAGACTGGGCGTGTTTCTCACGCCTGCGCACTGGGGCTTTTGATAAGAGGGGACCGGAAACTTGAAGGAAAAGTTTGCTACTGTTTCACTGCCGTTAGCCGCAGAAGATTCCCTTTCCGCCGCGCAGACATGTCGGGGGCTTCAAACGTTACGACCATGAAAAAGCTGGTGCATCAGCTGCGACTGGAGGCCAGCCTAAACCGTGTGAAGGTGATAGACACCATTTTCTACTCCTCGGTAACTTGGGAGCAAGGGGAGGGTTTCTGCCCCGCCTTTCGGAAGAGTCGGTGACAGTCTGTTTACTACTTTTCTCAAACGAGTCTTAGAGATGGTTCCCGTTTACTGTAGCAGACAAAGAAAAAATGGGGGTTGTACCTGCAGTTCTGTTTCAGTTGCTCTGCTCATGTCAACATGTGTCCTGTGTTTTTCTCAAACTGTAGCCGCACCCGGAAGCCCGGTGGTTCCCCTTACATCGCTTCCCCTAGCAACTTGAAAAATATGGGATATCTCCTTTACAGTTTTTAGCTCCTCTGCAGAAGTGTGCTTTTTGGGTTAATAGTTTCCCATCACATACATGCCAGCATTTTAGAACAGGCAAGTGGAAGATGTATGCTACCAGTATTTGATGGAAATGACAAGAAGCTCTAAGTACACAAGAGCAGGCAGGGCACGGAAAGCAACAGGTGTCTCTCCTGGCAACGCGCTCTGTTGTTTGTTAATTGCATCTGACCGACTACGCCCACTTTTACATTTGTACATAGGTCTTCGGAGAGTACGAGTCGCCTGAAAGTCTTTGGCGCCCCAGTGACAATGAAAATATATCTGCCCATCTTTGTCACACTCCTTGCACAAATTTCTCAGCTACGCTGTCGACCGCGCTAGCCCTTTATTTCATGGATCTGTATGAATTAAGGGACATGTTTTCAAAGAGCGCAGCAAGTTAAGTTTCTACATTGCCTCAGCAGGAGATAGCAGAACTGTGACTTATCTCACAGAAATGGCACTTTTATACTCTCTCCATGTGCTGGCGCACTTGTGGTTGACCAACGCAAGCACCCTTGCGCCATAGTGCAGGTGTCTGCATTGTGGTTCATATCGCTTTTGTGCAAGAAGGGATGTCTTCCTGCATAAAAAAAACTCGAATTTTAGATTATTTCCTCTTCATAATGCGTTCTGCAGAGTGCAGCACACCCGCAGTAAGGAAATAACGAGGCAGGCGCACCATTTTGGTGCAAATCCGTGTCTACAAGTCTATGGGTTTGTGTCCGAATCCATCACTGAATGCAGATGAACACTGATCCACCAGCCATAGAACTCCTATCTGATGCAAAGCAGTGCAATGTGCTGCGTTGCGTTGTTTTAAAAAAAAAAAAAAATTAACAAAGCCACGCGAAAAATCATTTGCGTTGCTTTAGGTTGCTTTATGCATATCAAGTGGGATTTTTTTTGTCAGGTTTGCATTACAACTGTAATGCAAACCAGAGGCACAACATTTCTAAATCTGGGCCTTTAATGTTAACACAGATCCATCGTAGTGGGAGGTCATGTAAATGCTTAAATTGTGGCACCCTAATAAAAACCCTTAACTGGCTTTGAATTGGGTTTAGTTCATCATGGAACAGACTTTTTCCACTTTATGCAGAACGCAAATTTACAGTGCGATATCCGCCTGGCTCCAGAACTTGAAAGGAAGCTTTAATGTTAATTAATAGGGATGGCTATGTTGTCTCTCTTTGGGAAAGCCCTTTTGGGATTTATGTTCAGTCCTCATTACTACAACTGTTGGTGCTGAAATCTCCTCCTGGAAGTGTAATTAGAGTAGATCAGACTGGATGATTTATTAAGATCTTCCTTTTAGGCCTTTTTGCAGAATGGTGTATGGTGAAATGATATCTCTTTGATCTGAAACACATTGCTGTGGCTGTACTTGGCACTCAAAGAAACTCCTTTGTGTGTGGATGTGCTCCTTGTCAAAGAAAATAATGCTGTTACTCTTAGTGAAGTTAGCCAATGGCTGAAGAGAGCTGACCCATTGTCCAATGGTGTATGCTGTAGTGGACGGAAGAAAATGTAAATGACAAGAAATAAACAAGTGAATTAAGACAGCCGACTGAAAGCTTCTATATGTAAAAATAGTATGCACATATTAATATCCGCAGGCTCATGCAAGACAGCAAATGCAGGCCTTAGTTTAATCACAGTCCTGTATCTAGTCCAATCACAAGGAAGTGCAAGGTTAAAGAGCAGGATAAAAGCACAATGGGTTATGTGGGTCAGGGTGGTAGGAACTTTGCGGCTCTCCGCAGATAGCAGAACTTTCCTTCACAGAAATGTTAGGAAAATGTGTTTCTTACCAAAGTTTGATGTTTGCAAGTGCTTCTGGGTAAAATTAACTAGTGAGAGCCACACAAGTAAAGCTCCCTTGCTTGTGTAATTTAAAAATAAATAAATGTGCAGGTTGCCTCAGGTGCCGGCTGAGCTAGGGCCTAAAATCCACAGCTACTCACATTGGAAAACAAGCATTTACAATGCAATGGTCTCGGCATTGGTAAAGTTAGAGCTATTGGCATTGCTCATGACATTCTTTTTGTTTATGTTTTTGTTTTTAAAACATGTAAAGAAACGGCATTGTCATGAGCAATGCCAATAGCTCTAACTTTACCAATGCCGAGACCATTGCATTGTAAATGCTTGTTAGTATTTGTTAGGCAATGGATACAAAGGATTAATTAAGTTTTAATGTGAGTTATTGACATTAAAATACATTCACTAAGTAGGATATGTTTCCAATCACAGAATGTCCCAAATACGCTTAAAAGTGGAAGCACAGCCATTTGTCTCCGAGCCATAAAGTGTCTGTCATCAGCACTTCTCCCTTTTTCCACAAGAGCAGTTCAAACATGAATGGCAAAATATCCTAGTTTCCAAATATTTTCTATATAATTATGGCTCTGCCATATTTGCCACATAATATAACATATGCTGCATAATCTGACAATTCTAACTAATACATTGTTTGTAGCTTAAATGGAGCAAAAGTTACAACAATATTTGACTTGGGTTGCTGTGTAGTGGACGGCCCTTTGCAAGGTTTGACTGGTCACATTTTTCACTGCTGCATTTGTATGTTACACTGGTACTAATAAGGCAAAATCTTTCCAGGGACTGTTAGCATGTGTGCAAATGTCAAAATAATAAAATATCAGAAAATATAGTGCATTACTCTGCAGCCTTTGTTTTGCTGCATACTTTAATCAACACTGCAGCATAATTTTGTCTTTCTTTGCTGCATAATTCTAGTGGCCCCAATGCAGGCAGCACATGTTAAAAGTGCTTGTGAATGAAGCAGAGAGACTGTGAAGTTGCAAACTTAGTTTGATGTGCGTGCAAATCCTGCATTTCCAATCCCTGGTGAGTTGCAGCTACTACTGTTGAAACAAAGCCAATGGAGGTACCAGTGGGTGAGGTGGACTGGCCTCAAGTGCTGGTGGCGCCCTGTGCAACAATGTTTTTTAGTGCTCCCCCAGTGACCACCTCTGCCATGGATTCCCTCACTACCACCCTTTAACAGTGCCCCTCAAGTCTCCATAACCACAATCTCTCTCAGATGCATTTAATTTGATTTACAGCGCCACTCTTACCACTTTAGGTTATCAGAGCACTTTAAATCACACACATTACACAGAGACAATCAATTATACGTGTTTAAATCACTGTATAGAAAATGGTACATAAGACCAAGGACTACAAGGTGTAGGAGTCACATGACAACCATACTAGTAGGTCGTTTGGTTTACTAGTGATTGGTCTGGAGAAACACAAACTCAGAATTTAAAACGTAATACCATGGTTGGGAATTCTCTTTAATATTCAGAATTGATTTCTATCCAAATGAACACTTTTTGTAACATTTGGATAATCAAAGACTGGGGGGAAAAACCATAACACTCTAATTTATACCTTGCATTTTACATGCAGCTCTCAGATGACAGTTGATAGCTCACTGTTCTATGTTAGGATTTTAACTTATCATTTGCAAGTAACAAAAGGATCTCTCTGGTATGTGCACTTTGTGATCCCTCTAGTACACGTTCTTTGCAGCGGGCACATTAACCCTCTGTGTTACCTTTCCATGAGTCAAAACTTCCACTAGACAAAACTAAATCTCTCTCTAGGAAGAGCATTAATCACTGGAGTTATCATGACATTTTTACTGTTGCTGAAAATTGCTGGAGGCCAGGAAGGAGGCAGCAAGCTTTTAAAACCATAATATACTTGCAAACATGACGCCCCCACTCAAAGTCAGCGCCCGGTGTGGTCACACCCGTCACACCGCCCTAGAGCCGGCCCTTTTCAAGGGTCCTGTGACCTCAGTGACAGAGTTACTGTTGCTCTAGGGTGTGCTGCTTCATAGGCCTGCTAGCAAGACTGGAGGTGAACTTCAGTATGGATTGTAATACACAGGTCTTCAAGGTTAACCCACACTTGCCACCGCTAGGGTCCACCTGCTGTTGCTAAGACACCAGGGCTTCTAAGGTCTTGCGGGCCTTTTCAGGTCTAGCACGGGAATGTGCTCCCTCAGGAGATTGGTCTGGGGGACTGTCATGAAGGCTGAACCTGGTTCCCCAGTTCCAAATTCAGCAGCTCTGACCATAGTGCAACATCCTCTTCCCCCACTGAAAACCATACTGCCCCACTGAGAAAAACTTGCACTGCCTTCAATTACAAGCCAATTGTGCCCCGCTATAAACACCTGGATGCGGCTCAATTTAAATTAGGCACTAGACAAGAGCAATATGCTGCCTAAAAAAAATAACATGGTTACTGTAATGCTTTTGGACTCACTATTCAGAAATCAGTGAGTGCTTTTGCCTGTAAAGTTAAGGACATGCCTACAGGGCCCAGAATGGACCGGTTTCAATGTCCATGGCTTATATCCTTACAAAACATAATCAGTATGGTAAAAAGACCACATCCTTGAACACAGAGCCGCAGTACACATTTTGTTTTCCAATCCAAGCATTGCAGTACCTCCAAGATTGGTGCACTAGTTCTTTGCCCAGGCTGTTCAAAGAAAGACAAGAAATTAAAAAAAGTAGCACTTCACTGGCAAACTCTGTAAAGTGGCGCTAATGTGTTTGGGTGTGAATGAAATCAATCTGCCCACTTTGCTACAACTCTGTCTTTGTTTAGGTTTTTTTTTGGTCGTATTTTAAACATTTTATTCCTGAGGCTGCACTTTGGAATAGAAAAATGTCAGAAAAAGACGACATTACCAGCAAATGTGTTTTTCTATATTAGATCCATTTCACAGGGGAACAAACAAACAAAAGGAGGAAACAGAGGGTGAGAATAGTTTCTTGAAGTCACGGTTTTCAGTAAGTAAGGAGGAGCTGCTAGACAGAAAGAGAGGGAATAAGAGGAAGAAAGAAAGAGGGCGGTCAGCTGAAGCAGCAGAGCAGAAGTGGACACTGTCCTTGTATTCTCTGGGCAAGAAGGAAAAGACAGAGTCCTTTTTCTTCTCTCCCCGCCACGCCCGTCCCTGAACGGCCACAAACGCGAGCCTTATCGGTAGGGCTTGGCTATTTCGGCCGTCCTGGGACGCACCTTCAAAATAAAACAAAGTAGGGGAACGGACTCTATTAAATTAAAGAAGTAGGGGCACGCCGTGCCCTGCCGATCCTACCCACTTCAACCACTGGGGGACTGAGATAAGCAGTGGGTGGGTGGGATATGGAGAGGAGAAGGCTAATTCAGTCAGTGGAATGATGTTCCCAGTTCTGCAGGCCTCATCTTTACTGCGTGTGCACTTCTATAGACTTCAACTTACTGTGGTGTACAGTTCTGCCGGCCTCGTCTTGATTACCATGTCCAGGTCTGCAGGCCTTGTCTTTACTGCGTGTGCAGTTCTTCAGCCCTCGTCTGGATTACTGTGTCTAGTTCTCCAGGCCTCATTTCTACTACGGTGTCCAGTCCACCAGGATCCATTGGATGACTGTGTCTAGTTCTGAAGGCCTCATCCGTGGTACAGTGCCGAGTTCTACAGGCTTCATTTGGATTACTGTGTGAAGTTTTGCAGGCCTCATCTTTACTGCTTTGTGCAGTTCTATAGGCCTTTGCCTGGGTTACTGTGTCTAGTTCTGCAAGCCTCATCTGTACTCCGGAGTGCAGTTTTGAAGGCCTCTTCTGGATTGCGGTGTCTAGTTCTACAGGCCTTCACCTGGTTTACTGTGTCTAGTTCTGCAAGCCTCATCTGTACTGCGTGTGCAATTCTGCAGGCCTGGTCTTGATTACTGTGTCTAGTTCTACAGGCCTCATTTCTGCTACGGTGTCCAGTCCACCAGGTTCCATCTGGATGACTGTGTCCAGTTCTACAGGCCTCATATGTACTACAGTATCCAGTGCTCTGGATACCATCTGGATGACTGTGTCCAGTTCTGCAGACCTCATCTACACTGTGGTGTGCAGTTCTACAGGCCTTCACCTGGTTTACTGTGTCTAGTTCTGCAAGCCTCATCTGTACTGCGGAGTGCAGTTCTGCAGGTCTCGTCTGGATTACTGTGTCTAGTTCTACAGGCCTTTGCCTGGGTTACTGTGTCTAGTTCTGCAGGCCTCATCTGTACTGCAGTGTGCAATCCTGCAGGCCTCTTCTGGGTTACTGTGTCCAGTTCTGCAGGCCTCATCTATACTGTGGTGTGCAGTTTTGCAAGCCTCACCTGGATTACTGTGTCTAGTATTACAGGCCTTTGCCTGGGTTACGGTGTCTAGTTCTGCCAGCCTCATCTGAACTCTATGTGCAGTTTTGCAGGCCTCATCTAGGTTACTGTGTCTAGTTTTACAGGCCTTCGCCTGGGTTACTGTGTCTAGTTCTGCAAGCCTCATCTGTACTGCGGAGTGCAGTTCTGCAGGCCTCGTCTGGATCACTGTGTCTAGTTCTACAGGCATCATTTCTACTACGGTGTCCAGTCCACCAGGTACCATCTGGATGACTGTGTCCAGTTATGCAGGCCTCATCTATACTATGGTGTGCAGTTCTGCAGGCCTCATCTATACTGCAGAGTGCAGTTCTGCAGGTCTCATCTGGATTACTGTGTCTAGTTCTACAGGCCTTCCTCTGGGTAACTGTGTCTAGTTCTGCAGGCCTCATCTGTACTGCGGTGTGCAATTCTGCAGGCCTCGTCTGGATTACTGTGTCTAGTTCTACAGGCCTTCGCCTGGGTTACTGTGTCTAGTTCTGCAAGCCTCATCTGTACTGCGGAGAGCAGTTCTGTAGGCCTGGTCTGGGTTACTGTGTCTAGATCTACAGGCCTCATTTCTACTACGGTGTCCAGTCCACCAGGTTTCATCTGGATGACTGTGTCCAGTTCTGCAGGCCTCATCTGTACTACGGTGTGGAGTTCTACAGGCCTCGTCTGGGTTACTGTGTCTAGTTCTACAGGCCTTTGCCTGGGTTACTGTGTCTAGTTCTGCAAGCCTCATCTGTACTGCGAAGGGCAGTTCTGCAGGTCTCGTCTGGATTACTGTGTCTAGTTCTACAGGCCTTCGCCTGGGTTACTGTGTCTAGTTTTGCAGGCCTCATCTGTACTGCAGTGTGCAGTTCTGCAGGTCTCATCTGTACTGCAGTGTGCAATTCTGCAGGCCTCTTCTGGGTTACTGTGTCCAGTTCTGCAGGCCTCATCTATACTGTGGTGTGCAGTTTTGCGGGCCTCGATGGGATTACTGTGTCTAGATTTACAGGCATTTGCCTGGGTTACGGTGTCTAGTTCTGCCAACATCATCTGCACTCCGTATGCAGTTTTGCAGGCCCCATCTGGATTACTGTGTCTAGATTTACAGGCCTTCGCCTGGGTTACTGTGTCTAGTGCTACAAGCCTCATCTGTACTGCGGAGTGCAGTTCTGCAGGCCTCGTCTGCATTAATGTGTCCAGTTCTACAGGCCTCATTTCTACTACGTGTCCAGTCCACCAGGTTCCATCTGGATGACTGTGTCCAGTTCTGCAGGAATTATCCATACTGTGGTGTGCAGTTCTGCAGACCTCATTTATACTACGGAGTGCAGTTCTGCAGGTCTCATCTGGATTACTGTGTCTAGTTCTACAGGCGTTCGCCTGGGTTACTGTGTCTAGTTCTGCAGGCCTCATCTGTACTGCGGTGTGCAGTTCTGCAGGACTCGTCTGGATTACTGTATCTAGTTCTACAGGCCTTCGCCTGGGTTACTGTGTCTAGTTCTGCAAGCCTCATCTGTACTGCGGAGTGCAGTTCTGCAGGCCTCATCTGGATTACTGTATCCAGTTCTACAGGCCTCATTTCTACTATGTGTCCAGTCCACCAGGTTCCATCTGGATGACTGTGTCCAGTTCTGCAGGAATCATCTATACTGTGGTGTGCAGTTCTGCAGGCCTCATTTATACTACGGAGTACAGTTCTGCAGGTCTCATCTGGATTACTGTGTCTAGTTCTACAGGCCTTCGCCTGGGTTACTGTGTCTAGTTCTGCAAGCCTCATCTGTACTGCGGAGGGCAGTTCTGCAGGTCTCGTCTAGATTACTGTGTCTAGTTCTACAGGCGTTCGCCTGGGTTACGGTGTCTAGTTCTGCCAACATCATCTGCACTCCGTATGCAGTTTTGCAGGCCCCATCTGGATTACTGTGTCTAGATTTACAGGCCTTCGCCTGGGTTACTGTGTCTAGTGCTACAAGCCTCATCTGTACTGCGGAGTGCAGTTCTGCAGGCCTCGTCTGCATTAATGTGTCCAGTTCTACAGGCCTCATTTCTACTACGTGTCCAGTCCACCAGGTTCCATCTGGATGACTGTGTCCAGTTCTGCAGGAATTATCCATACTGTGGTGTGCAGTTCTGCAGACCTCATTTATACTACGGAGTGCAGTTCTGCAGGTCTCATCTGGATTACTGTGTCTAGTTCTACAGGCGTTCGCCTGGGTTACTGTGTCTAGTTCTGCAGGCCTCATCTGTACTGCGGTGTGCAGTTCTGCAGGACTCGTCTGGATTACTGTATCTAGTTCTACAGGCCTTCGCCTGGGTTACTGTGTCTAGTTCTGCAAGCCTCATCTGTACTGCGGAGTGCAGTTCTGCAGGCCTCATCTGGATTACTGTATCCAGTTCTACAGGCCTCATTTCTACTATGTGTCCAGTCCACCAGGTTCCATCTGGATGACTGTGTCCAGTTCTGCAGGAATCATCTATACTGTGGTGTGCAGTTCTGCAGGCCTCATTTATACTACGGAGTACAGTTCTGCAGGTCTCATCTGGATTACTGTGTCTAGTTCTACAGGCCTTCGCCTGGGTTACTGTGTCTAGTTCTGCAAGCCTCATCTGTACTGCGGAGGGCAGTTCTGCAGGTCTCGTCTAGATTACTGTGTCTAGTTCTACAGGCCTTCGCCTGGGTTACTGTGTCTAGTTCTGCAGGCCTCATCTGTACTGCAGTGTGCAATTCTGCAGGCCTCTTCTCGGTTACTGTGTCCAGTTCTGCAGGCCTCATCTATACTGTGGTGTGCAGTTTTGCAGGCCTCGCCGGGATTACTGTGTCTAGATTTACAGGCCTTTGCCTGGGTTACGGTGTCTAGCTCTGTCAGCCTCATCTGTACTCCGTATGCAGTTTTGCAGGCCTCATCTGGATTACTGTGTCTAGATTTACAGGCCTTCGCCTGGGTTACTGTGTCTAGTGCTACATGCCTCATCTGTACTGCGGAGTGCAGTTCTGCAGGCCTCATCTCCATTACTGTGTCCAGTTCTACAGGCCTCATTTCTACTACGTGTCCAGTCCACCAGGTTCCATCTGGATGACTGTGTCCAGTTCTGCAGGAATCATCCATACTGTGGTGTGCAGTTCTGCAGGCCTCATTTATACTACGGAGTGCAGTTCTGCAGGTCTCATCTGGATTACTGTGTCTAGTTCTACAGGCCTTCGCCTGGGTTACTGTGTCTAGTTCTGCAGGCCTCATCTGTACTGCGGTGTGCAGTTCTGCAGGACTCGTCTGGATTACTGTATCTAGTTCTACAGGCCTTCGCCTGGGTTACTGTGTCTAGTTCTGCAAGCCTCATCTGTACTGCGGTGTCCAGTCCACCAGGTTCCATCTGGATGACTGTGTCCAGTTCTGCAGGCCTTATCTGTACTGCGGTGTGAAGTTCTACAGGCCTAGTCTGGGTTACTGTGTCTAGTTCTACAGGCCTTCACCTGGGTTACTGTGTCTAGTTCTGCAAGCCTCATCTGTACTGAGGAGTGCAGTTCTGCAGGTCTCGTCTGGATTACTGTGTCTAGTTCTACAGGCCTTCACCTGGGTTACTGTGTCTAGTTCTGCAGGCCTCATCTGTACTGCGGTGTTCAATTCTGGTGGCCTCTTCTGGATTACTGTGTCTAGTTCTACAGGCCTCATTTCTACTATGGTGTCCAGTCCACCAGGTTCCATCTGATTACTGTGTCCAGTTCTGCAGGTCTCATATGTACTACAGTATCCAGTACTCCTGGTTCCATCTGGATGACTGTGTCCAGTTCTGAAGGCCTCATCTATACTGTGGTGTGCAGTTTTGCAGGCCTCGTCTGGATTACTGTGTCTAGTTTTACAGGCCTTCGCCTGGGTTACGGTGTCTACTTCTGCCAGCCTCATTTGTACTGCGTGTGCAGTTTTGCAGGCCTCGTCTGGATTACTGTGTCTAGTTTTACAAGCCTTTTCCTGGATTACTGTGTCTAGTTCTACAGGCCTCATTTCTACTATGGTGTCCAGTCCACCAGGTTCCATCTGATTACTGTGTCCAGTTCTGCAGGTCTCATATGTACTATAGTATCCAGTACTCCTGGTTCCATCTGGATGACTGTGTCCAGTTCTGAAGGCCTCATCTATACTGTGGTGTGCAGTTCTGCAGGTCTCGTCTGGATTACTGTATCTAGTTCTACAGGCCTTCGCCTGGGTTACTGTGTCTAGTTCTGCAAGCCTCATCTGTACTGCGGAGTGCAGTTCTGCAGGCCTCGTCTGGATTACTGTGTCCAGTTCTACAGGCCTCATTTCTACTACGTGTCCAGTCCACCAGATTCCATCTGGATGACTGTGTCCAGTTCTGCAGGAATCATCTATACTGTGGTGTGCAGTTCTGCAGGCCTCATTTATACTACGGAGTGCAGTTCTGCAGGTCTCATCTGGATTACTGTGTCTAGTTCTACAGGCCTTCGCCTGGGTTACTGTGTCTAGTTCTGCAAGCCTCATCTGTACTGCGGAGGGCAGTTCTGCAGGTCTCGTCTAGATTACTGTGTCTAGTTCTACAGGCCTTCGCCTGGGTTACTGTGTCTAGTTCTGCAGGCCTCATCTGTACTGCAATGTGCAATTCTGCAGGCCTCTTCTGGGTTACTGTGTCCAGTTCTGCAGGCCTCATCTATACTGTGGTGTGCAGTTTTGCAGGCCTCGCCGGGATTACTGTGTCTAGATTTACAGGCCTTTGCCTGGGTTACGGTGTCTAGCTCTGTCAGCCTCATCTGTACTCCGTATGCAGTTTTGCAGGCCTCATCTGGATTACTGTGTCTAGATTTACAGGCCTTCGCCTGGGTTACTGTGTCTAGTGCTACATGCCTCATCTGTACTGCGGAGTGCAGTTCTGCAGGCCTCGTCTGCATTACTGTGTCCAGTTCTACAGGCCTCATTTCTACTACGTGTCCAGTCCACCAGGTTCCATCTGGATGACTGTGTCCAGTTCTGCAGGAATCATCCATACTGTGGTGTGCAGTTCTGCAGGCCTCATTTATACTACGGAGTGCAGTTCTGCAGGTCTCATCTGGATTACTGTGTCTAGTTCTACAGGCCTTCGCCTGGGTTACTGTGTCTAGTTCTGCAGGCCTCATCTGTACTGCGGTGTGCAGTTCTGCAGGACTCGTCTGGATTAATGTATCTAGTTCTACAGGCCTTCGCCTGGGTTACTGTGTCTAGTTCTGCAAGCCTCATCTGTACTGCGGAAAGCAGTTCTGCAGGCCTGGTCTGGGTTACTGTGTCTAGTTCTACAGACCTCATTTCTACTTCGGTGTCCAGTCCACCAGGTTCCATTTGGATGACTGTGTCCAGTTCTGCAGGCCTTATCTGTACTGCGGTGTGAAGTTCTACAGGCCTCGTCTGGGTTCCTGTGTCTAGTTCTACAGGCCTTCACCTGGGTTACTGTGTCTAGTTCTGCAAGCCTCATCTGTACTGAGGAGTGCAGCTCTGCAGATCTCGTCTGGATTACTGTGTCTAGTTCTACAGGCCTTCACCTGGGTTACTGTGTCTAGTTCTGCCGGCCTCATCTGTACTGCGGTGTTCAATTCTGGTGGCCTCTTCTGGATTATTGTGTCTAGTTCTACAGGCCTCATTTCTACTATGGTGTCCAGTCCACCAGGTTCCATCTGATTACTGTGTCCAGTTCTGCAGGTCTCATATGTACTACAGTATCCAGTACTCCTGGTTCCATCTGGATGACTGTGTCCAGTTCTGAAGACCTCATCTATACTGTGGTGTGCAGTTTTGCAGGTCTCGTCTGGATTACTGTGTCTAGTTTTACAGGCCTTCGCCTGGGTTACGGTGTCTACTTCTGCCAGCCTCATTTGTACTGCGTGTGCAGTTTTGCAGGCCTCGTCTGGATTACTGTGTCTAGTTCTACAGGCCTTTGCCTTGTTTACTGTGTCCAGTTCTGAGGGTCTCATCTATACTGGGGTGTGCAGTTTTGCAGGCCTCGTCTGGATTACTGTGTCTAGTTTTACAAGCCTTTTCCTGGGTTACGGTGTCTAGTTCTGCCAGCCTCATCTGTACTGCGTGTGCAGTTCTGCAGGTCTCGTCTGGATTACTGTGTCTAGTTCTACAGGCCTCATTTTTACTACGGTGTCCATTCCACCAGGTTCCATCTGGATGACTGTGTCCAGTTCTGCAGGCCTCATCTATACTATGGTGTGCAGTTCTGCAGGTCTCATCTGGATTACTGTGTCTAGTTCTACAGGCCTTCGCCTGGGTTACTGTGTCTAGTTCTGCAAGCCTCATCTGTACTGCGGAGTGCAGTTCTGCAGGCCTGGTCTGGGTTTCTGTGTCGAGTTCTACAGGCCTCATTTCTACCACGGTGTCCAGTCCACCAGGTTCCATCTGGATGACTGTGTCCAGTTCTGCAGGCCTTATCTGTACTGCGGTGTGCAGTTCTGCAGGCCTGGTCTGGGTTTCTGTGTCGAGTTCTACAGGCCTCATTTCTACCACGGTGTCCAGTCCACCAGGTTCCATCTGGATTACTGTGTCCAGTTCTGCATGTCTCATATGTACTACAGTATCCAGTACTCTGAGTTCCATCTGGATGACTGTGTCCAGTTCTGCAGACCTCATCTATACTGTGGAGTGCAGGTCTCATCTGGATTACTGTGTCTAGTACTACAGGCCTTCGCCTGGGTTACCGTGTCTAGTTCTACAGGCCTCATCTATACTGTGGTGTGCAGCTTTGCAGGCCTCGTCTGGATTACTGTGTCTAGTTTTACAGGCCTTTGCCTGGGTTATGGTGTCTAGTTCTGCCAGCCTCATCTGTACTACGTGTGCAGTTCTGCAGGTCTCGTCTGGATTACTGTGTCTAGTTCTACAGGCCTCGTCTGTACTACGGAGTGCAGTTCTGCAGGCCTGGTCTGGGTTACTGTGTCGAGTTCTACAGGCCTCATTTCTACCACGGTGTCCAGTCCACCAGGTTACATCTGGATTACTGTGTCCAGTTCTGCATGTCTCATATGTACTACAGTATCCAGTACTCTGGGTTCCATCTGGATGACTGTGTCGAGTTCTGTAGGCCTCATCTATACTGCGGTGTGCAGTTCTGCAGACCTCATCTGTACTGCGGAGTGCAGTTCTGCAGGTCCCATCTGGATTACTGTGTCTAGTTCTACAGGCCTTCGCCTGGGTTACTGTGTCTAGTTCTGCAGGCCTCATCTATACTGCGGTGTGCAGTTCTGCAGACCTCATCTATACTGCGGTGTGCAGTTCTGCAGGCCTCATCTATACTGCGGAGTGCAGGTCTCATCTGGATTACTGTGTCTAGTTCTACAGGCCTTCGTCTGGGTTACTGTGTCTAGTTCTGCAGGCCTCATCTATACTGTGGTGTGCAGTTTTGCAGGCCTCGTCTGGATTATGGTGTCTAGTTTTACAGACCTTTGCCTGGGTTACGGTGTCTAGTTCTGCCAGCCTCATCTGTACTACGGAGTGCAGTTCTGCAGGCCTGGTCTGGGTTACTGTGTCAAGTTCTACAAGCCTCATTTCTACCATGGTGTCCAGTCCACCAGGTTCCATCTGGATGGCTGTGTCCAGTTCCGAAGGCCTCATATGTACTACAGTATCCAGTACTCTGGGTTCCATCTGGATGACTGTGTCCAGTTCTGCAGGCCTCATCTATACTGCGGTGTGCAGTTCTGCAGGCCTCGTCTATACTGCGGAGTGCAGTTCTGCAGGTCTCATCTGGATTACTGTTTCTAGTTCTACAGGCCTTCGTCTGGGTAACTGTATCTAGTTCTGCAGGCCTCATCTGTACTGCGGTGTGCAATTCTGCAGGCCTCGTCTGGATTACTGTGTCTAGTTCTACAGGCCTTCGCCTGGGTTACTGTGTCTAGTTCTGCAAGCCTCATCTGTATTGCGGAGTGCAGTTCTGCAGGCCTGGTCTGTGTTACTGTGTCTAGTTCTACAGGCCTCATTTCTACTACGGTGTCCAGTCCTCCAGGTCCCATCTGGATTACTGTGTCTAGTTCTACAGGCCTTTGCCTGGGTTACTGTGTCTAGTTCTGCAGGCCTCATCTATACTGCGGTGTGCAGTTCTGCAGACCTCATCTATACTGCGGTGTACAGTTCTGCAGGCCTCATCTATACTGCGGAGTGCAGGTCTCATCTGAATTACTGTGTCTAGTTATACAGGCCTTCGTCTGGGTTACTGTGTCTAGTTCTGCAGGCCTCATCTATACTGTGGTGTGCAGTTTTGCAGGCCTCGTCTGGATTACGGTGTCTAGTTTTACAGACCTTTTCCTGGGTTACAGTGTCTAGTTCTGCCAGCCTCATCTGTACTACGGAGTGCAGTTCTGCAGGCCTGGTCTGGGTTACTGTGTCAAGTTCTACAGGCCTCATTTCTACCATGGTGTCCAGTCCACCAGGTTCCATCTGGATGGCTGTGTCCAGTTTCGAAGGCCTCATATGTACTACAGTATCCAGTACTCTGGGTTCCATCTGGATGACTGTGTACAGTTCTGCAGGCCTCATCTATACTGCGGTGTGCAGTTCTGCAGGCCTCGTCTATACTGCGGAGTGCAGTTCTGCAGGTCTCATCTGGATTACTGTTTCTAGTTCTACAGGCCTTCGTCTGGGTAAATGTGTCTAGTTCTGCAGGCCTCATCTGTACTGCGGTGTGCAATTCTGCAGGCCTCGTCTGGATTACTGTGTCTAGTTCTACAGGCCTTCGCCTGGGTTACTGTGTCTAGTTCTGCAAGCCTCATCTGTATTGCGGAGCGCAGTTCTGCAGGCCTGGTCTGGGTTACTGTGTCTAGTTCTACAGGCCTCATTTCTACTACGGTGTCCAGTCCTCCAGGTTCCATCTGGATTACTGTGTCTAGTTCTACAGGCCTTTGCCTGGGTTACTGTGTCTAGTTCTGCAGGCCTCATCTATACTGCGGTGTGCAGTTCTGCAGACCTCATCTATACTGCGGTGTACAGTTCTGCAGGCCTCATCTATACTGCGGAGTGCAGGTCTCATCTGAATTACTGTGTCTAGTTATACAGGCCTTCGTCTGGGTTACTGTGTCTAGTTCTGCAGGCCTCATCTATACTGTGGTGTGCAGTTTTGCAGGCCTCGTCTGGATTACGGTGTCTAGTTTTACAGACCTTTGCCTGGGTTACAGTGTCTAGTTCTGCCAGCCTCATCTGTACTACGGAGTGCAGTTCTGCAGGCCTGGTCTGGGTTACTGTGTCAAGTTCTACAGGCCTCATTTCTACCATGGTGTCCAGTCCACCAGGTTCCATCTGGATGGCTGTGTCCAGTTCCGAAGGCCTCATATGTACTACAGTATCCAGTACTCTGGGTTCCATCTGGATGACTGTGTACAGTTCTGCAGGCCTCATCTATACTGCGGTGTGCAGTTCTGCAGGCCTCGTCTATACTGCGGAGTGCAGTTCTGCAGGTCTCATCTGGATTACTGTTTCTAGTTCTACAGGCCTTCGTCTGGGTAAATGTGTCTAGTTCTGCAGGCCTCATCTGTACTGCGGTGTGCAATTCTGCAGGCCTCGTCTGGATTACTGTGTCTAGTTCTACAGGCCTTCGCCTGGGTTACTGTGTCTAGTTCTGCAAGCCTCATCTGTATTGCGGAGCGCAGTTCTGCAGGCCTGGTCTGGGTTACTGTGTCTAGTTCTACAGGCCTCATTTCTACTACGGTGTCCAGTCCTCCAGGTTCCATCTGGATGGCTGTGTCTAGTTCTGCAAGCCTCATCTGTACTGCGGTGTGGAGTTCTGCATGTCTCGTCTGGATTACTGTGTCTAATTCTACAGGCCTACGGTGTCCAGTCCACCAGGTTCCATCTGGATGGCTGTGTCCAGTTCTGCAGGTCTCATATGTACTACAGTATCCAGTCCTCCAGGTTCCATCTGGATGGCTGTGTCCAGTTCTGCAGGTCTCATATGTACTACAGCACGGTTACTCAAAGTATGGCCCGCGGGCCACCAGCGGCCCGGCAAGCCTTCCTTGGCGGCCCACGGACCTTACAGACATTCTACCTGTGTTAAAAAAAAAAAGTGTTAGCTAACACTGCTGGGTGCAGCAGCCCGGACTCTGAGACTCTGCTCTGTGGGGGCCGGGGGGATTCCAGTGATTGTCAAAGTGGAGATGCAGGGGCCTAAGAGGTGAAATACAACAAAGCTTATTAGCATGTAAGTGGTCTTTTAAAGACCTGTGAAGTACTGGGGTGGGGCTGTGTGTGCGCCTGGAAGCTGTCTCAGTGTGGCTGTGTGTGCGCGCTGGGAAGCTGTCTCAGCCCGGGCTGAAGACTGACACACACACAAGGGGTGAGATGACAGATTGTGACGGAGGGAGGGAGAGGGAGGCAGAGGAAGGGAAACAGAGGGTGACAGAGAGAGAGAGACAGAGAAGCGCAGTCTGCGTGAGACAGAGGGAGGGAGACAGTGGGAGTGGGAGGGAGGCAGAGGAAGGGAGACAGAGGGAGACAGAGGGAGGGAGACGGAGAGTGACGGAGGGAGGGAGAGGGAGACAGAGGGAGAGAGACAGAGGGAGACAGAGGGAGGGAGAGATAGAGGGAGGGAGAAAGAGAGAGAGACGGAGGGAGGGAGACGGAGGGAGAGGGAGGGAGACAGAGAGAGATAGAGGGAGACAGGGGGAGAGAGAGGGAGAGGGAGGGAGACAGGGAGGGAGACGGAGGGTGACAGAGGGAGGGAGGGAGACAGAGGGAGGGAAAGGGAGACAGAGGGAGGGAGACAGAGGGAGAGAGACAGAGGGAGAGGGAGGGAGACAGGGGGAGGGAGGGAGAGAGACAGGGAGAGATAGAGGGAAGGAGACAGAGAGAGAGAGACAAAGGGAGGGAGACAGAGAGAGAGACGGAGGGAGGGAGACGGAGGGAGACAGAGGGAGAGGGAGGGAGGCTTTAGCCCCGCCCCTCCCCCTCTGACCCCGCCCCCACCGGTGCGGCCCTCGACCACAAACCACACTGTAAATTTGGCCCCCGAGAGAAAGTTTGTGAGTACCCATGCTACAGTATCCAGTCCTCCAGGTTCCATCTGGATGGCTGTGTCCAGTTCTCAAGGCCTCCTCCGTGGTACTGTTCCGAGTTCGAAAGTCCTCCTCTGTTTTACTGTGTCTGGTTCTGCAGGTCTCATTGCAAGTGTCCTGACGCCTCCTGCTGGATTCTCCATTTTTAGGTCTCGGCTAGCGAAGGCTGCGCTTGCGCAGTCTCGCTCGCGAGATATAATGACTTGGAGAAGAGGGGCTTGAACCCGCCCCTCTTCTCCCCTCTTCTCCATTGGCTGGCCTCCTGAATGCTGGCCAGCCATTGGAGAATAGGTCCGTCACTCCGAACAGGCCCCGTCCTTTTCGGATTCGGGGGCGTGTTTTTTGCAACTTTTCTAATTATCTCCTCCAGCCAATGGCAAGAGGAGAGAAGATAAAAACACGCCCCCGAATCCGGAAACGCTGCTGCCTTTCTCCGAGGCATTTCTGCTTCGCCTCGGAGAAAGGCAGCGGCATTTGGACGTTGACCGGTTTCTTTCTATAGTGTATTTCCTTAGATACATGCTACCCCCCCCCCCGAAACCCCTCCCGCTACATTTTAAGCCCTGTCTGTTCGAAAAAAATGACTTGAATCATTCAAGAGTTACTCCTTTATTTTAAATGGTCTCCCCCTTACCTTCAACCCTCTGCATGCCTGCTGCTCTCTGTCACAAGCCTGCCCCCTCAATCTCATTTATTGTATTTTTGTAAATTGCCAACATCTCCTGTCATTGCACACAACCTACCCTCTTTTGAACCATTCTCACGCAGTTTAGCAAACATGACCTCCTCTCGTCCATCTGTTAAGTCCACCATCCGCTTCTAAGAACCCACACGGGCCCCGGAGATTAATGAGGACACGACAGACATCGTGGTCTGCTGTACTTTATCTGACATTTTGTCTGTCCAAGCTCTCAAGATCCGCGGATTTACCATGGCGTACCCTATGCCTAAACTGAAGACACTTCGATTGTCCTTGTATGTTTTTTGATGTTGCAGTTAATATAGCACGAACTCCACCATAAGGCACTGGAGCGCTTTACATGCAGTAGGTCACGTGCGTTTGTTGGCCGAGATTAAGTGATTTGTCCACAATCACAGGATGGTGAGTCGACGCTGAGACTCGAACCTGGTTCTCCAGTTCAAAAGTCGGGAGCTCTGTCCGTTAGCCACGCCCTCTCTCCTAATAGTGCTTCAAGCGTTTATTTTCTTGTGGGGGGGGGGGGTTGCTGGATGATAAGTCACGCAGGATCCACCCTATGATAAACGGCTGAGACCAGCAGAGGAACAGCTGATCTCAGACTGGGTGGAGGGGTAATCGTGTGTTTACAGTGCGCGACCTTTGACCCCCTGCATGTGGGCCTGAACTATGGAATCACGAGCAGGGGGTTTGCCGCGCTGGAGCACCGGGTGAAGCCATCTGTCTGCACGGGGTGGTGTCAGATGACCTGGATAGACAGGGTGGGTCTGGGGCAGAGCGGCTTTCTAGGACCCGGGATAGCGCTGTTATCTGGGAAGGCGCTAGTTCTCGGAGCACTGCTGGCACCTGGGGCCCTGGTGGTACCTATGGCTCCTGGGACACTGCTGGTAGTACCCAGGTCCGTGTCAGTTCCCGGCATTCTTCGCTGTGCTCCGTGGGGGGAGGCCGAAAGGTTACCACGGATCACCCCGCCGAGGTCTACGGAGCTCGGGCGGTAGCCCCCGCAGAGTTGGCTCTCTCGCACCCGTCAAGGCCGCAGAGGCGGGGCTGGGGGCCGCCCTGCCTCCTCGATAGAATCAAACCAGGAATGCGTCAGAGGAGAGCGGGCAGCCACGCCCCATCCTTCATACAACCACACCCCTCGGAGGCAACACACAGTGCTCCAAGTCACACCCCACAGGTGCACTGATTCAAAGGGATTCTGTGGGCCCTGCGGGACCCCGTAGGCACTCGCCTCTGACGTAGCAGTACAAAGCAGGACACCTCTCTGGCTAAACACACACGAACCCCTAATCGCTTCAAGAAGGTGCAACATATTAATTGAACGCGCGGTAGAGCCGGACTGGGAAACCAAAAGCAGCCATGGCACAGATGCTCGAGCCAGCCCTCTCCCTTCCTCTCCTCCTTTTATCCCCCTTTCCATCCATTCTCTCGCTCTCCTTCACACTCAGTCCTCCACCCTCACTGCCCATCCCCACCTCCAAGCCCCCTGGGCCTGTTATTGTTGTTAACCTTGAGGTACAGGCAGTGACATAACTAATAAATTGTTTGTAGCTCAAACGGATCAAAAGTTACAAAAAATGTGAAATAGTGCATTATGCTGCAGCCTTTTTATTTTCGGCATAATTTAGTCAACAATGTGGCATAATTTTGTCCTCCATTGTTGCATAATTCCAGTGGCCCCCACGCAGGCAGTACATGTTAAAAGTGCGTGTGCACGAAGCGGAGAGACTGTAAAGTTTGCCAACTTCGTTTGGTGTGCCTGCAAATCCTCCCTGGTGCGCTGCTGCAGCTGCTACTGCTGAAACCAGGCAATGGAGGTACCAATGCGTGAGGCGGACTGGCCTCAAGGGCGGGGCCGGCTCTAGTGCTGGTGGCACCCTGTGCGACAGTGTTTGTTGGTGCCCCCCAATGACCACCTCCGCCCCCTCGCTCTGGATCTGCAGACCGGCTGCAACTTCAGGATCCACGGCCTGCTCGCCCCGCCAGTCAGGGAACGGCGGGCGCGGCTCTTTTTTTCCTGTGGCCGCTGGTTCCTGTGGTACGTCAGCGCTCTTCCCCGATCCCCAGCACAGATCCTCCTCCGGCCATGCTCTGTGAGACAGCACATGGCGGCCGCAGCAGCCATGAGCACCCCTCCTACACTGCCCCCCATGACATAACGACGGAGCCGCCCCACGGGATCAGTCCCCCAACAACTGATGGCAGGGAACATGATGACGCGCACCTTTAGAGGTAAAAGTGAATTCTCTATTTTGTTACTCATGTATGCAATATGTGAACAAGTTAATGTCTGTTGCCTGTGTATGGAGCCTTTAGAAGCATTACGCCGATTTAATATAATCTTTAATATTAATTCGTTAATATTAGTAGATAACGATGTAGAGGTAATATTTCCGCGTTCTTTAGGTCTCGGCTAGAACTAACCACCGGCAGCATTACCTGCCACACTATTGTTTGTCTTAAAACAGCTTATATTGTGGACTCCGAACAGCATACTGATACATGTGCCGAACCCCAAATGCTGATTTGCTCCCCTTCTCATGTCAAGTTGGTGATGATTTGTAAAACAGTTCAGCAGGTTAGTGCACATAAACAAAAATAATGTCATGAGCAATGCCAATAGCTCTAACTTTAACAATGCCGAGACCGTTGCATTGTAAATGCTTGTTTGACATTATCTACGTTTGCATTTGCCTGTGGGCTTTCGCTCTGTTTTTTTCCTTCTTTTTAATGCAGTTTAGAGCGTCCTAGGCGGCTAGCAGAACATATCGAAATAGGTACTCAAAGTGCTGATTGATTGAATGACTAGGACCCAGAGGTGAGCGGATCACGTTGCATGGTTTGCTTTCTGCCGCAGGAAGTGACTTCATTGAGCGCTCACCTCAGCTTGCGAATGTGGTTCTAATAAATCGCGAGTTCAGCATTCCAGTAGTCCACATCTGGCGAGAGAGGCATGAGTGTGGGACACATGATCACGTGCGCCTTTGCGGTGCCGGGCATGGCCAGGGAGGGCGGACACTTTTGGGGGGGGCTCATTCGGGGTGGTCTTCGTGTCGATGTGCATGCGTGTGTGGGTGAGCCTGTGCACCCAGTGCAGGTTGTCGTCGCCCATCGTTCTCTGTACCACATCTCTCGCTTATTCGTGCTATCTGAATTATTCCTCCTAGCCCCGTTTCTTGCTTGACCTATTTTTCTTACCCCCTCTCTCCTGTTTACAATCCGTTCTCTTTCCTGTCTTTCTTCCTCTAGGATAGGTGCTTGCCGTACCCGACTCTGTCCATCCCAAGAAAGCAGCACCTTATGTGCCGAGACAACAATCTTTTTCGAAGAATTTCTGAAGAATTTCAAATGGACACGCTTTTGTCGGCCTGCTGATCACTAATCTAATCGTTATTGGGTAGGGACGGACATCAATTTGCCAATTGCTTTCTTTCCGACTTTTAGGTCTGTCCAAGAGACTGCCTTAGTTGTCTCGCCTCATAGTAAAAACGCAGTTGTATATGTGTACATACGGACTTTTGGGCCTAGCCTGCTTCATGCTCCGGCCTGCTCAAGTGTCATTCTGCGTTTGGTATCATTCATCACAACATCCAGCAGGGGTCGGACATTGTCTTCCATTCTGGGTGACAGCGTTTCCCCTCTTCACTCGTGCACAGCCACCCGAAAGGGTGCGTGAAGTGTACTTCAGGCCTTGCCTGGTGTGCCTGACCTGTTGGGCCACTCCTTTAATTTGATATGTTTGTCATTTTTTCCACATTGCATACATTTGCAAAAATAATGAAAACAAGTGTATGGCCAGACCTATTGGCTTTGTTAATTCTGGTTTGCTTTCTGCATCCTCTCTTTGAAGCTCAGATGAGGGTCGGAGTTGATATATATTTTTGCTTACTCTTTATGGTTTTCACTCTCCATAGACACACGTTCACTGCAGTGCCAGCGCATTGCGTTTTTTGCGAAGTCCTGCCTACAAACATGAGTAACAAGTAGCAACCGAGCCTGTCTAACAGCAGTTTTACTTCTAAACGTGCACCATCAACTACAGCAGCGTTATTATTTATTTATTTTATTTATTATGCAACTTATAACGCGCAGACTAAACCCGAAGGTATCAAGGCGCCTATCAAAATCAATAAACAATAAACAGAATATACAAAGCACCACTACGGGAATGCACGTGTAAAAAGGTGAGTCTTAAGCGCGGATCTAAAAGTTTGCAGAGAGGAACTGGATCTTACTTCCAAAGGGAGGGCATTCCACCACTTAGGTGCCAGGAAGGAAAAGGCCTTACCTCCCCATCTTGCTTTTCTGACACGGGGTACAGAGAGGAGAAGTTTGTGACTGGAGCGAAGATTTCTACTGGGGTTATGCCGAGAAAGAATGGATCCCATGCTTGTAGGGCTGGGTTTAGCTAAGGCTTTATACACCAGGCACATGGATTTGAAAAGGATCCGGTATTCAACGGGGAGCCAATGCAGTTGTTTTCGGGCTTCGGTGGCAGAGGCACGTTTTGGTAGGTCAAGAGCAAATCTCGCTGCCGCGTTCTGGACCACCTGCAAGCGCTGTAGAAGACTCTTGTTCAGCCCTGCATACAGCGCATTGCAGTAATCCAGTCGCGAACCCAAAAGGGCGACAGCAAGTTGCTTTCTTGCCTGGGGAGACAAAAAGTGCCTGATTTTCCTCAGAATGTGGATAATCCCCCAGCAGGTCGAAACAGTCCTGTTGACCTGTTGGCACATACTAAGGTTGGGGTCGATCATAACTCCCAGGTTTTTTGCTGACAAGGTGGGCTCAGGACATACGCCCAGCGAGTTCGGCCACCACTCCGCCGACCAGATCGGTTCCTTTCCTCCAAAGACCATCACCTCCGTCTTCTCCCCATTCAGTTTTAGTGAATTGTGGATCATCCACTGGCCAACTGCCTCCATGCAAGATCTAAAATTGGCGGCAGTTGATGTAGCTGGCTGGGAGAGAGAGACTAAAATCTGGGTGTCGTCCGCGTAAGAAACTACCTCCATCCCAAAAGATCTGATGAGTCTGGCAAGGGGGGTCACATAGATATTAAAAAGGGTAGGACTGAGCGCTGACCCTTGAGGGACCCCACATTGCACAGACAGGGATGGAGATAGAAACGATCCCAGCATTATCCTTTGTTCTCTATGGTCGAGAAAAGAGGAAAGGAGTCCCAGAGCAGGCCCGCGGACCCCAATCTCCCTCAGGCGAGATGTTAACACCACAGGAGACAGGGTATCGAAGGCCGCTGTGAGGTCTAGAAGGATCAGGAGGGAGGTCTGACCCTCATCAACTCTAGTGCGGATGGTATCCAGCACTATGGTGAGGGCAGACTCAGTGCTGTGTTCCCTCCTGAAACCATGCTGGGAGAGATCCAAACAGCCCGAGCTCTCCACAAATGCAGCCAGATGTTTATTTAGATGGGCTTCGAGCATCTTTGCGGGAGCCGGGAGCAGTGAAATGGGGCGAAAGTTCTTTAACACCCCAGGGTCCACAGTGCAGTGCACAACCTGCCGCTATTGTGAGCCCAGGAAATGCATTGAGCATGTGCCCGAATCGAAATGTTCAGGGCTGGGGCCACATTAAAACCACTGCAGGCCGGTGCCTTACAGCACCTCCACAAATGGCCGTCACAGGGAACCAGACTGAAAACAAATGGCCTCGAGAGTGGTCTTGTTGTTAGTGTATAGGAGTGCTTAAACAGCAAAATATCATTTTGTTAAGGGCTCCAAAAAATGCTGCCTGTGGGGCTGACCAGTCTGCAATCTGACCTCTTAGAATTAAACTCCCACTTTTGTTTCTACCAACTGTCAGCATTCATTTGCTTTATTGTATGCAGCAGGCACGGTGCTTTATATTAAACCCATCCAATAAATAATATTGTGATTTTAAAAAGCATTTTCTAAAAGTGAGTTTTGAGGAGTTTAAGAAAAGTTCCATTTTTCAGCAATGCATTTAAAGCTATTAGGATCAGTGCCTGGAAACTCTTATGACTCATTGACAAAATCCATCTGTTTCTAGCTCCGTCGCACTGATCGTTAATTAAGTGTGCTTGGATAAATATAGCCCTCCAGTGAAACAACATCAGGCACGTGGCACCAACACCCCGGGGGGCAGGGCTTCCACTATTCTCACAGTCTAGTGTTGGACCCCACTCAGGTAAATCCTCTGGGACAAAGGATGATTTCATAGAAAGTCTTGTCAGGGACAATTTGGAACCTGCAGGCACTGTGGTCAGTGAACTGGTTTGCCAAAAAGCGTAGTCCTGCGAGAATTCCATGTACCACAGTCCTTGAAAAGTTATCTTAGGCTCCTGAAAATCTCACCAGCCCAGACACACCATTACCCTAAATTATTTAAAGCTGTGACCGCATGGCTTTGGACGCCTTCTGGGCATCTTCCTGCCAGGCTGAAGAATTCTATAAGTAACACCTTTCCTAACTGAACTGAAGGATCCCTCCAGACCTGGGAAACCTTCCTTGCTGCTGCCCCCAGAATACACGGTCAGTTTAACTTCCCCCCTTTGCTAATGGGTACCAAGGGCTGCCTCACTCCAGGCCAAGTGTTTTGAATCACTGGAGCTGCAGGGCCGAGAAGCTGTGGCGCCAATCCCACTAAGCGGTGAGAGGCCCTAGGAGATTATCCTGCTGCACTGGCGGGTCTTTCTGCTTAGGGATTTTTATTGTGAATAGATGTTTTTTCCCCAAGGATTATTGCTGAACAAGATTCAAAAGGTGGAAACTTTTCTTATGTTACCAAGGTGGTTTACATCCAGGAAGGTCGTTCGTAGCCCTGAACGCTGTAGTGTTGCAGATTGTGCATGCGTTTTCCACCACAAGGTGCCTTCAACCCTAGCACCTTTAAAATCTATAGATGAAACTAAAATACCTATGGACTGAGGAAAACCTGTTTGACTACAACCTGAAGACTATTCTCCAGAACTAATTCCCAGGTCAGAATACACAGAAATGGCGAACACACTCAAACATTGCATCAAGGAGAGGAGGGAAGCAGGGCTGCCTCTTGGCGCCAGTCCTGTTATGTCTTCCCATCAGTGGCATTTACAGTGTGGCTCAGGCTACTGCCTTCCAGTACGACTCCTCTTTAATGTGGATGAATTGTTCCCCACAGTCTCAACACCAAATGCAAATCAGGAGCTGCCCGTGGCCCAGGATGAGGGTTGCAAACAGAATAAACTGTTTATTAACAAGAGTGAACCTGAAGACATGATCTTTGGCCAACATTTATGGGCGGGAATATTTCACACCTTAATGCTGAAAACCATATATCCAGTCATCGAATACTCATACTGTAGAAGTAGCGATTCTGTTTCTGTGCATGTGGATTAAGTTTCCATTTCAAACATGGATGCACCATGGCATGAGGAGCGGTGTTTCGGACCCTTGTCTTAACACTTCCAGAATGGGAGTGAGTGAGCATGCTCTATTGAAGAAGCTGATATGGCTTCCTTAGAACCTCGCAGGGATTGGCTGGTAACCCCACGCTACTTATCGATCGGTTATGTATAGAGTGCAGAACAGTCCCACCTGACTGCACACTTCATCACAGCAACGTAGCAGATCACGCAAGGTTAAAGCATCTAAAGCTGGAGAATCCGTCACACAGTTAGTAGCTCTGAAATTGGATCCGTGCGATTTGTTGAAGGAGGACACCCTCATGTATCTAAGTATTTATATTACATGTGGAGCCCCAAAGCAATCTTCAAACCCACTAGAATAGTCTTCACACCACATGACTTCACATCAGAATCACCAGTTTCTGATAGAAAGCCTTGCAGACCTCCTCTGTTCAAGACAATGTACTCACAGTGCAAAGATTGTGAGAGCAAGGTGGCAGAACCTTTCTCATTGGGCAGGATGCCTCCATCTCACATGCTCACAACCACACACTTATGTTCTCTCCAGTGTGCAAAAACGTAGACGTTTTGGTGAACTGTGTAATTGCTTTGCAAAGCACACCGAAAGCTTTTGCCATTTCCAGTTGGTCTGCCCCCTCCTCAGCAAGATTATGAAAAGTAGAATCCATCCTTCCTCGTTTGAGATCATGAAGAACCAGCCACAGGGCGAGCGCAGTGCTCTTTCACTGGAGGACATTGACGGCAACATGATGAGGATGGTGGGGCACTCTCTGGCAGTCTCATAAAGGACTGATCTCTAGCCCCCCTGTGAGTCGCATCCAGAGTCTAGTTTTAAGAGAAGGCATCGGTAGGATCTGAGAAAGGAGTATGCACATGAGTCAATGCGCTCTGCTCCAGTAGAAACTCTCTTCCCTGCAAACAGGCGCTCAGTTAGGGGAAAGGCGACCTGCAGTGATAGCCCGGAGTGGTGTAGGGAGGGGTGGTAGTGAAGTGCGAGAGTTATCCTTCTCATAATAGACCATGTTGAGGTTTAAGTAAGGCAAAACTTGCTTTGTGTAATATCATCTAATCTACATCCTCTCCATGCAGCCAAAGACGCCCAGGCCCATTCTCTCAAAGTGGTATCACATCGCTTTCCCTTCTCATTCTAGAGACCATTCTGTTCCATAGTTTCAATTATTATCTTGTACATTTTGTATTTTCAGGGCGTTATAATGTTCATTTTTGTGTTTTGACAATATCTCTGTATATCTCAATTTCCCAGCTGGGCCGCCTTTTGTTTTTTTTGTGCAGATTTATATAGCGCGCACTCGACCCGAAGGTATTGGAGCGCTTTACATGAGCACCGGTTACGGTTACACAAGGACACATTTATTTTTTGGTAGGCACGGGGAGATTAAAGTGATTTGCCCAGAATCACAGGGAGCTGAGCCGACGCCAGGCTCGAACCTGGATCCCCAGCTTCAAAGTCAGGAGTCTCTGGCCCTAAGGCCACAGCCTCTCCCCGGCCTTGCCTCGATGCTTGTTTTTCATCACTGTAAAACCCGAAGTGCATTGTTTTCCATCCCCGTCAAAGGTTAGGAAGAGAGAGTACAGTATCCCCTGAAACTCAGAGTGAACCCCGAGGTACCTTTTCGCAGTCTCGGCTTGCAGCTGAATGGCTTTTCCTCAGCCTGTCCAGTCCCCGTGCGAACTGTCTGGTGTAATTTAGATCCCTCCTCAGTGGTAAAACCTCAATAACATTGTGACCGCCAATGCTTTCTGAGACATCTGTGATGATGACTGGAAGCTGAGAGGCATTACACTTTTATCTCCGTGTATTGCTGTTGCAACGTCTGGTCATTATTAAAGATATTGTCAGTGGTGTGGAGTGGGAAAGCGTTGGTGTTCATACCGTGGGGCTATCTTGGGAGGTAAACCATGGTGCCATCAAAACATACGCTGCAGGGTTTTACTTCTAGAATTAGCTCTCATCTCTAAATGATGCTCTAAAACTTTGCAGGATAATCTTATCATGAAATTAGATTCCATCTGATATTAGAGCCTCAGAAGTGTTTTTCAGTCTCCCCTTGGACTACTAAGATGCCTTAATGCCATGCCAATGGTATACTGTGCGCTGTAAAATGGCAACTTCTTGCTCAGGCTGTTGAGAAGGGTTCTGCCATTGCTGTAGCCAGTTGCCATACCACAGTGAACTAGCAAATGCCTTGGTGTTATGGACAATCAGCTACTGTAGCATCTTCTGTGCTCGAACAGTGTTGGAATTCTGTTGTTTGGTGAAGCAGAGTGGCTTTCCTGAGCATTTAACTATTTCTCATTCCATGACATTGCACACATTCTGATGGGCCTGCAATAGCGTAACTTATGGACTGAGGGGCCCCCCTTCAAAACAAGGAACCCTCCGTTATGCCCCTGTTTGTGGAGTCAGCTGACCATCATGTGCATGATTGTTTTTAAATAAAGCAAGCAGTTTCGTAAATGCAGCTCCTTTTCCTTAGAGGAAAACGGGATGAGTTTAAAAGAAAAAAGAAACGTTTCACAAGCTTTCTTTGAGGAGTTAGCTGGTCCCCTGCACCCCTGCCTAGTTCCAAAAACACTTCTTTCAACATTCACAAAGGGGAAGGGCTCCCACGGGGACCCCTTTAGGTTTGTGAATGAGTTATCATATTTATATCAGTAAACAAATTAATGTTTTACGACGGGATTTAGGCGCAAAACATTAATGTATACCATAAGGAATCGGTATTTTCGAGGGGCACTCTAGATGTGCCCCTTCCAAATACCGATTCAGTATGGTTTCCTAAACCCATGTTACGATTCAGAAAACCTTTTCCGAGTTGTTCAATGGGATTAGTACACTTGAAAAAGGGTTTTAGTGTGTGCAAATCTCCGATTTACCGAATCAGAGAGTTTGTGGAAATTAAAACCCTTTATACATCTGGCCTGTGTTTCCTGGGAACTGATTGCACTGTATATTCCTCAGTCAGGTTTGCTGGATTCAAAAGGATTTTTCCTCAGAACTGCTAACCTCTTTTTTGGGAAATAACTAGAAAATAGAATGCATGAGCTTTAGAGACAGCTCTGAATAGGACTTCGTAGTCTGCCACAGTTTATTTCTCCGCAGTTGGAAGCACGTGTTGGCGTACAGAATCTTTCAGAAATCTCAGCTGTTTTTAATACAGGAGAGACAAGCCCTTAATGACTGCTCCTCTCCATAGAAGAGGGGTGTGGTACAAAAATGTATGTATCGCTTTTCGGACTTTAAAGTCCTTTGAACGCTGGAAGTCTCGAATATCCTACATGCTGTTATAGGGATCGCTAGGGAGTGTGTAGTATTGCGGTTGAGACCCTTAAATTAAGCCTAGCCAATGTCCTTCTTATAAAAGAGTTGTTGCAATTTCCTCTACTATCTGCTCTTGCAGCAAAAACTGTGTATTTGTTGCCTGGAGTCCTTTTAATAGCAGATTGTTCAAATGATTGCCAAAAGAGGGCGCTGTGTATCAAGAATGTGTCATGTAAGGTTCGTCCATGGTTATTTACCGAGTCATGTATTCATCTGGGGTTTTGCATAGCCTCTTTATACGTTTGGAGCCTCTTCAGTTCATTTCAGGGAACAATGGTCTTTGGGTGGCGCATGTCTAGCTGAACGAGGTGCAAAGTCAGTGGAAGTCTTGATATCGGTCTTCAGACCTCAAAGAGAGTGTAGGTAGCCAATTACAGGTGATATTTCAAATCTCTGCCGAATCTCAGAACGTCTTGCAAAGCATCAACACCCACTGGGGGGTTGAAAAATGTAAATGGAACGGACTACATTTCCCAGAGTTCTCAACAAATGACTCTTTATTGGGCACACCTGAGGCCAAACAAACATTACAAAAACTCAAGTGGGGCAATGTAGTTTTATGTAAAAGGATCGCTGCACGGGCCTCTGATGAGAATTACAAAGATTCGAAACGCGTAAGGCCAGGGACGACATGCAGGAATGGGAAGCTGCATGCCTTTTGATGAAATAAAGTGGAAACTTGTCTGCCATGGAGCGCGACCCCAAATCTTGGGAAACTTCAGTGAATATATATATATATATCCAAATCACAGGTTGCCCCAAAGAAGGAACTTACCTGTGTGGCACTTCCTTCTTTGGGGCAACCTGTCATTTGGATATGTAGTGGCCAGTCCCGGCCGCGGAAGTGCCCCACCATGATCGTTGGTCCCGGGGTGAGAGAAAGACAAGCACCTGCATAGCGGGAGGTATTCCGTGCTGTCGGCGGAAGAATGCAGCCGTTGCTGATCGTAACCTGCCACCAACCCACTGGGGTAATTTTAATTAAAAAGAACATTGATAAAGAGTCGTACCCATTAGTGGTTATAAAAATTAAAACTTCAAAGACCAGAGGGCTGTGCGGGCCACGCCCATTGTGGCAAGATACATTTAAATGAAGGACTACGAATTGTCTCAGATGTAATTGAAACGCCATTGAGAAAGGGAAAGAATCCTGAAACGCGTCTGGCGTAAAGACATGTGGGTGGAAAGTGTCGATTGTGCACGTCTGCAGCCGTCAGTAAACTATGGAGCAAGACTTACCTGTGTGGCACTTCCTTCTTTGGGGCAACCTGTCATTTGGATATGTAGCGGCCAGTCCCGGCCGCGGAAGTGCCCCGCCATGATCGTTGGTCCCGGGGTGAGAGAAAGACAAGCACCTGCATAGCGGGAGGTATTCCGTGCTGTCGGCGGAAGAATGCAGCAGTTGCTGATCGTAACCTGCCACCAACCCACTGGGGTAATTTTAATTAAAAAGAACATTGATAAAGAGACGGACCCATTAGTGGTTATAAAAATTAAAACTTCAAAGACCAGAGGGCTGTGCGGACCACGCCCATTGTGGCAAGATACATTTAAATGAAGGACTACGAATTGTCTCAGATGTAATTGAAACGCCATTGAGAAAGGGAAAGAATCCTGAAACGCGTCTGGCGTAAAGACATGTGGGTGGAAAGTGTCAATTGTGCACGTCTGCAGCCGTTGTAAACTATGGAGCAAGACTTACCTGTGTGGCACTTCCTTCTTTGGGGCAACCTGTCATTTGGATATGTAGCGGCCAGTCCCGGCCGCGGAAGTGCCCCGCCATGATCGTTGGTCCCGGGGTGAGAGAAAGACAAGCACCTGCATAGCGGGAGGTATTCCGTGCTGTCGGCGGAAGAATGCAGCCGTTGCCGATCGTAACCTGCCACCAACCCACTGGGGTAATTTTAATTAAAAAGAACATTGATAAAGAGACGTACCCATTAGTGGTTATAAAAATTAAAACTTCAAAGACCAGAGGGCTGTGCGGGCCACGCCCATTGTGGCAAGATACATTTAAATGAAGGACTACGAATTGTCTCAGATGTAATTGAAACACCATTGAGAAAGGGAAAGAATCCTGAAATGCGTCTGGCGTAAAGACATGTGGGTGGAAAGTGTCGATTGTGCACGTCTGCAGCCGTCAGTAAACTATGGAGCAAGACTTACCTGTGTGGCACTTCCTTCTTTGGGGCAACCTGTCATTTGGATATATATATTACCTACTGGCGGTCGCCAGTAGGTAGTTATAGTTAGGACCACGTTTCCATAGGAAATCCGCAACATTCTATTTTGAATAACTTTGGCGCCGGTCGACGAATCCTCGCGAATTTTTCAAAATAGGTGGGGCGCTATGCTCCGCTCCTACCCTGAAAGTCTCGGGGGGATTCGTCAAGCGGGGGCTGAGATAAAAGGGGGGTCCCAAAACGCGTTTTTCCCATGCATTTTTCCATAGGACCTTTAGACAGGGCTACAGCCCGAACGGCTGAACAGAATTACTAGAAATTTGGCAGAGAGGTAGTCCTCAGGTCAAGGAAGTGCCTTTTGTGTAAATCTGTTCAGTAGATTCTGAGAAAATAGCCTTTAAATCAATATATATATCTGAGCCGGCTTACGGTGCGCTTACGGTACGCTTACCGTACGCGTACGGTGGCGTGCGCGAGCGCGATTCTGATTGGCTCTTAGATCTTAGTAAACATTCGAATCGGCCGAAACCAGGAAGCGGCGGCCGCCATTTTCTCTCTCGCACTGAGAGTGATTTCTAAAATATAACGCCCAAAAACATGTAAAGGGGCTGTTTAGACAGCTCCCACACACATAGCCATGTTGAGGGAGTCCCCAAAGATCCCCCAAGGCCAAAAACGGAATTTTTATTTTTTCGGTAATTTCGCCGATTACGCTTACCGTACGCGTACGGTAAAAAATTAAAAAAAAAAAAAATTATCCACACACTCTCCACCCCGTGTGCAATTGGTGCCCGCAGGTCACCAATTGCGCATGGCTTATTAGAGATGAGATAAACTAAAATATTTAAAAAAAAAATAATAAAAAAAAAATTATCCACACTCTCTCCACCCCGTGTGCAAATGGTGCCCGAAGGGCACCATTTGTGCATGGCTTATAAAATATACGAAAAATTAAAATATTACCTTTCAAAACGAAGTGCATCATATGTCCTCCATGTGCGCACGGTGCGCGAAGCATCTAGCAAGCATCTAGCGTAACGTGGGCACGCGGTGCGCGTAGCACACCGCGTGCCCACCGTGCGTGCACGGCACTAACTGCGTAAAGTGGGCGCGCGGTGCGCAAAGCGCACCGCGTGCTCACTGTGCACGCACGGTGCGCGAAGCGCACCGTGCGCGCACGGAACGAACTGCGTTAAGTGGGCGCGCACGCCACGAATGGCGTAAAGTAACTTAGCATTTAAAAAACCGTACAAATTCACTGAAAAAACCATAGGTTTCACACACGTTATAGTTAGGAATTAGCATTTAAAAAACCTTGCAAATTCACTGAAAAAACCATAGGTTTCACACATGTTATAGTTAGCGGAAATTTTACTGATAAAAAACCAATGAAATTCCCCCGTTATAGTTAGTGCAGGCAACTATAACTCACGCGACCGCAATCTTCTGCTGATGACATATGTGTCTTTATGAAAAAAAAATATTTGTAATATATGTATAGCTAAAAATGTATGGAAGAAGACATGGGCAAATAAGTGTCTAAATACAGTATTAGCATCAGCAGAGGATTGCGGTCGCGTGAGTTATAGTTGCCTGCACTAACTATAACGGGGGAATTTCATTGGTTTTTTATCAGTAAAATTTCCGCTAACTATAACATGTGTGAAACCTATGGTTTTTTCAGTGAATTTGCAAGGTTTTTTAAATGCTAATTCCTAACTATAACGTGTGTGAAACCTATGGTTTTTTCAGTGAATATATATATATATGTGATTCCTGTTACGTAGTTGGGTATCTTGCACCTTTAAATTGTCACGTTCAGTAAAGAGTAGTCATGTGATGAAGACCGCTTTGACGGTCGAAACGCGTCTGGACTAAACCGAACTCTGTTTGTTTGACAATAAATTGAGCACTATTTTGCACCAGCGAAAAACGTGTCCGTGTCTTTGGTGGTACTGGCTGGTACTACAGAAGTTGGATTGGATATATATATATATATATATATATATATATATATATATATATATATATATCTTCTGTGGCATTTATCGCGCGCTAGTCCTGGGCGCGCTGGAGAAGACCCGCTTCACTTTGAGAAAGTGCAACAAGGACAGCTTCGGCATTTTTTTGACTTTCCAAGGTATTGGTTATGCACTGACCCACCGCAGCCAGTTTCAGCAGTAGGGCCGTTGCTACAAGCAGTCCGTGACTGCACGGAGGAAACGGGATAATTTCATCGGCGATTCCAGGTCCAGCTGTCATTGGACTTGTGTGGTTGAGGCGTCTGGGGACACAGGAAGGATACTTGCTTCACCAGCGCAGTTCTGACCAAGACCATAGACCACGTTCTGCATGACATTCAGGGCCCTTGAAAGGACACTTGGACCAGAGTTGAGTAACTTACCTGCAAGCCGTGAGAGGTGCATGCTGGTACTTGCAGTTCGGCAATGCGTCTGCAGTACTGTTTGAGACTCTAAACTCCGCCCACCTGAAGTGCTATTAATGGCGGAATGATCGAGAGCACATCTGTGGGATACTTGGCGAAAGAACTTTGTTGGAGCAGGCATCTGATGAAGGCACAGACCGAAACGCGTCATGCCAGTGCTCCTGTGAATAAAAGATCCTGCCTGCATTCCCCGCTGTGTCTCTCCGATTCTTAGCATCAAAAGAATCTTCTGTGGCATATATATATATATATATATTCACTGAAAAAACCATAGGTTTCACACATGTTATAGTTAGCTGGACATTTTACTGATAAAAAACCAATGAAATTCCCCCGTTATAGTTAGTGCAGGCAACTATAACTCACGCGACCGCAATCCTCTGCTGATGCTAATACTGTATTTAGACACTTATTTGCCCATGTCTTCTTCCATAAATTTTTAGCTATACATATATTACAAATATTTTTTTTTCATAAAGACACATATGTCATCAGCAGAGGATTGCGGTCGCGTGAGTTATAGTTGCCTGCACTAACTATAACGGGGGAATTTCATTGGTTTTTTATCAGTAAAATGTCCAGCTAACTATAACATGTGTGAAACCTATGGTTTTTTCAGTGAATTTGCAAGGTTTTTTAAATGCTAATTCCTAACTATAACGTGTGTGAAACCTATGGTTTTTTCAGTGAATTTGTACGTTTTTTTAAATGCTAAGTTACTTTACGCCATTCGTGGCATGCGCGCCCACTTAACGCAGTTCGTTCCGTGCGCGCACGGTGCGCTTCGCGCACAGTGAGCACGCGGTGCGCTTCGCGCACCGCGCGCCCACTTTACGTAGTTAGTGCCGTGCACGCAGGGTGGGCACGCGGTGCGCTATGCGCACCGCGTGCCCACGTTACGCTGGATGGGCCATGTACGCACGATGCGCTTTGCGCACCGTGCGCACATGGAGGACATATTATGCGCTTCGTTGTGAAAGGTAATGTTTGATTTTTTGTAGTGCAGGTCTAGCAAATATGCCATGCCAAAAAAGGTGCCCTTCGGGCACCATTTGCACACGGGGTGTGGAGAATGTGGACAATTTTTTTTTTTTTAAATTCCTTTACCGTACGCGTACGGTAAGCGTAATCGGCGATTTATCGAAAAAAATTTAAATTTAATTTTTGGCCTTGGGGGTTCTTTGAGAACACCTTCACCAAGGCTAGGTGGTTGGGAGCAGTCTAAACATCCCCTTTATATGTTTTTTGTCTTTGTTTTTCTTCCACCCCCTCAGAGTGCGAGATAGAAAATGGCGGACAGCGCTTCCTGGTTTTGACCGATTCGAATGTTTACTAATATCTAACAGCCAATCAGAATCGCGCTCGCGCACGTCACCGTACGCGTACGGGAAGCGCACGGTAAGCGCACCGTAAGCTGGCTCAGATATATATATTGATTTAAAGGCTATTTTCTCAGAATCTACTGAACAGATTTACACCAAACCTACAAAAGGCACTTCCTTGACCTGTAGACTACCTCTCTGCCAAATTTCAAGGAACTCTGTTCAGCCGTTCGGGCTGTAGCTGTGTCTAAAGGTCCTATGGGAAAATGCATGGGGAAAACGCGTTTTGGGACCCCCCTTTTATCTCAGCCCCCGCTTGACGAATCCCCCCGAGACTTTCAGGGTAGGAGCGGAGCGTAGCGCCCCATTAGTTTTGAAAATTTCGCGAGGATTCGTCGACCGGCGCCAAAGTTATTCAAAATAGAATGTTGCGGTTTTCCTATGGAAACAGGGTCCTAACTATAACTACCTACTGGCGACCGCCAGTAGGTAATATATATATATATATATATATATATATATATATATATATATATATATATATATATATATATATATATATAGATATATAATTTTTTATTTCTAAGGCTAAATTCTTATAGAAATACATATTTGCAAATGTAAGCTAAAAGAATTCTAAAGCATACATACATTAGATTACAAGAATATTCGCCATATGTACAGATTACCATTGGATTGCAAAAAGTATCTCATCTTGTTAATTAAGCATTCACTACAGGCCGACATCTAAAATACTCTATCTTCTCTGAGAGGCAATTTCGTAGTCAATAATACATCAACATTAATTCATCTGTATCAGTATAAGACAGTTTGCAATTACAATGTCAAAAGGATTCATTGAGGATACAGCGACTAGTGTGTCCTTTGGTTTTCTATTATACTTTTTAAAGATAGGGCGGAGTACCTTTAGCCTTCCTGGTTGGCTGATGTTTCTAGAAGTTTTTGGAGATATGCCTGAGGTGTTACATGCTGAGCCCTGCAAATAATTCCAAAGAGGTGGACATTGGATGTGTCTCCTACCAAGAGCCAGTTCAAGGACTTCTAGTCGGGGATAATGATGGCTGGGGCATCCAGTATGAAAATAGTTCATGGTGCATAGTTTTGGGACCTTTGTAGTCCACAGACAGTATTGGTTGAGAACTTGTTATATTGAGCCAATCTTGACGTCGCTGTCTATTCAGTCGGTAAGTGTCAGTAAGCAGAAGATTTCACGCAGTAGGCACTGATAGTCGAAGACGCTCTTAATGACTGTATCAACTTGGGAAATAATAGACCATTGAAGCAAAACCCCTAGATTCCTGGCAGGGGCACTGCATGGATGCCGATCAATAGAAAGGAAGGGCCTGGAAATGATCAAGTAAAAGAGGAGGATTTCTTTCTTATACACAGTTGTAGTGAATCCATTATCACCCCTGCACCAGCGAGTATTCAATGGTGGTCCAGACCCCTCGTAGCTTTAGCTAGATCTGACTCTCATCAGCAGATATATGATGTCCAATGTTGCGGGTATCTGTGAGGAGAGCCACAGGGATCGTGCACACATTAAAGATAACAGCATGCAAGAAGGGAGTGCGGCCAAGATGGCGATGGAAATGCAGCACTCCAATGTAAAATAGCGCCAAGAGGTGTACTAACTCCTGCAGAGAGTGGGACAAACTGAGGCAAAGCAGCAAATGCTTTGGTAGACGCAGTGAACTGCAGAAAAACCCCGTAGGGACAGCAGAGTATGGACCTCACAGGCGTGTTACCTACCTGAAGCAGACAACCAGCTCCTTGGTTGCATGCCATATGCCTCCCAGCAGAGTGCTGGTGTATGGGGGCTTGGGGGAAGTCCAGATCATCCCTACACTGCAGAGAGCTGGAAGTCGCACATCAGCCTGACCATGGGAGAAAAGAAGGGAAAACTCCAGACGCACACAAGTGGGACAGCCATTGTCACATGGGGCTCTCCCAAGTAAAAAAAGAAAAGGGACTATCAAAAATGCATATGGCACTATCTTGTAAGGATGAAAGTTATAACGTAGGGACAGATTGACACCCACAAAATGCACACATTGTATTCCTGCGAAGACTATTGGCATAATCTAGAGCACAGAAGCCCTGCAGCATGAAGAACATATGGCAGGCATAGCGGCTAAGCTGTGAAGCCTGGCCCTCTCCCCACACTTCAGCAGTTCCCTCTAATGCCAACAAGTTATACTCCACCAAAAGCTCTTGACTGTACTGTGGAGAATCTAAAGGGAATGTGTCTGAATGTCGCTGCAGAGGCTGCTCGGCGAGGCAGCCAAATAATATACACCAGCTTGGAATCAGCCAGCCCCAGCACTGGGATCTAAGACTTTTTACACTCAAAATGAGAAGCTACCTCTAAAGTTAGATCCTAGCAAGATGGTGGTAGACATGTGGTTCGACCACCTGCTTTAAGGGATGAGGCAAGAAGGAAGATACTGGCCCTGGACGCTGCAAGAGGCTTTTGGAGCGTGCGGCGCACAGGAACGAAGCACAAGGAGAGAGAAGGGTGAAGTGAAGCATGGACCGGGTAGCAGCGTGGGAGAGGGGAGAGTGAGTGCCGAAGGGCCCATGCAACAGCTGGGTAGGAGGATAGTAAAGAGCATCTTAGGGGCGGTGTCACACCAGGAATTTCAATTGAAAGCTAACCCCGAGTCTGGAGCTTATAGCACAAAGAGGAATTGAGAATACTGCACACTGTAGGACATGGGAAGGCACAAGGCAGAGAAGAAGCGGCTGGATGGGGCAACAATGTGGAAGATCACTCGTTGTGACCTAGGAGGTAAGTGGGAAGCCACTATTGTGCACGTTCCATGAAACAGCATTCACGGGCCAGACAGACCTAAAAACAACGTAAACACAGCAGTAAGAACAAGATGTTAGTGAAACGCTGTAATATTTGAATACACGGTGGGGGAGTGCAGCACAGCTCCTGGGGGAGATAGAGTGCAGCTATGTGCACGCAGGTTATGCAAGGTAACCCAGCCGTGAGGCTGGAGGAGCCATGTAGAACTAGTTGAACTAGTTGGAGGTTGAACTAGTTGGAGGTTGGTCCGCCTCTACACTTTATGCTAAGATTCAAGTCTGTGAACAATGGAGAGCATCATTCGGCACGAGACCTAACTTATGGCAGGTGAAGGCCAAGGAATCATCAGGGTTTGAGACATGAAACATCACCCAAACTGGAGCGGATGGGTTGTGGGACTGACAGTTAGACTCATTCCTGATGGGGTGGAGAGCCCTCTGCCTGCAAATTACACCCACTCTCAGCAGCCTTGATTGCCCAGTCCTTTATAGACGATGCACAAAAACGTGGGGGGCTTCTTGACCCTTCCCGAGGATAAATAAAATGACATTGACGAAATCTAAAAAAGAAACCAACTTTAAAACAATACTGCAAAACACGAAACCCATAAAGCATGAAACATCAGATGGTGAAGGACAGGCTGGCACTCCTGGTAAAGCGAGAGACCCAAAGACAGGTGAAGCAGGAGAGATGTAAATGACAGGCACCTTCATGGAATGATTCGTCAGGATTCTGAAGGAAGAAATTGCATCAGTCAAAACATACAGACCTGCAAACAGGACTTAAGGATATTAAGAAGGATGCATCCAAACTTGGTGAATGGGTTCATGCAGTGGAAAAAAGATGGATGAACCTGTATTGGTCATGAAACACTATGGAACACGTCTGCTCACCCTAGAAGAACAAACGTATATCTACAAGAAAAGCAAAAAGTTCTCTAAAAACATTCAAGAAGAAATAGTATAGAAAGTAGTGGCTCCCTTGAAGGCGTGCAAGACAAAGATATTAAAGTCTTTATGCAAGTGCCTCTTCAAAGCTGTGATGGCAAGACCAGGGGCAGCCTTGTTCAAACATTATAGAGGGCATTACGTGGAGTCACCCAGCGGCTCCAGATGATTTCCCCCAGACATATTGGCAAAGCTGCACTATTATGAAGATTAGGAAATCCTCATGTCAAATGTACCAAGGGAAGGAGACAATTTGCATGTTGTACATATACCAAGACTTGCCTGTTTATCCTCCATCACAAAAGAAAATCCTTTAAGCCGGTCACAGACTTGCTGAGGAGTAGTCATTAGATACAAGTGGGGACATCTATTTCAACTCTTCTTCGCATGGAGATAAGGAATACACTAATGATTTTTCCAGTGAAGTGTGTCAAGTGCCGGGTCTCCTAGTTGGGTGCTAGGGTGTCTGGATAAAGCACTCATATCAACAAGCTGACTGAGTTGAGGCCAGAATGGCAATGGGTGGTTCCACGAGACAGAAGAAATGATCCCACTGAAAAGGAGTGGTGCACAGAATGAAAGAGATCCTGAAACAGACATAATGAATGAACAAAATGAAGTAAAGAAGCCCAAGAAAGACACACTGACAAAGAAAACTGACCATATGTGGACCTTCATGTGGGTACTAAGGGACACTTATGGAATGGAAGGAGGGAACACCAGATGGGGAGGCTATGTTATACTTAGTTTATTCAATTGGGAGAGATTGAGCGAAAGGAATTATTAGAAGGAATGTTGTGAAGTAGGAAAAGGTATAAATAGGAAGGGGAAGGATATAAACAACTGAACTGACCATCTCAAGGCAGATTCCAAGGAGTAACTATTACTTTCACCCGTGGATTAGGTACATCAGGGACATCTCAGATGTTATAAAATGGTTGATTTAAGTTTACTTCCTATAATGTCAGAGATCTAAACAACCTAGTGAAGATATGAACAATCCACAGCGACTGTGACAAACAGGACACATGTTAGTTTTATACAAGGAACACATCTGGTGGCCAAAGATCAAGGGAGACTCTACAACGAGATACTTTCCTCTGCAATATTTAGCCCCAGTACCTTCTAAAAAGAGAGGGGTGTGCATACTGATGGCGGGTCACAAGTACTATAAAAGACTTCTTTCAACATAATTGGAACAAAGACGTAGGAACAGCAATCCAGTTGGATGCATTAAAAGCAGTGGAAAATGGAAGCTTCATAGCAGAAGCACGAGAGCAGCACAATTGGCCACTCTAGAACAAAGCTTGCGATATGCAAGTAAACAATCCAAGAATATATGGTTGGAGATTATAATCGTAGTCGGTCAAATTATAACAATGTAGTTAGACGAATCAGAATATGCACTGCGCAAACTGAACCTCCGATATTATGTGGAAGGAAATAAGATGGGAACACTATTGGCAAACAAGCCTAGGACTGCACAGACTCGAGATTACATATGTGAAATTGGAGGGCTGGGAGCAATATACGTTGATACCGAGGAGGGGAAGGGAAGAGTCTCTGGAGACCTCTATGAAAATGTATATGTGTAAGGAAGTACTAGAGCAGAGGGAAGGACCCCTATTCGGAATAAATTGAGCTACGAAGAATCTTGGTGGAGGAGGGGGGCAAACAGGATAGCCCTATAGTAAATGTGAGCAATGGAACTCCACTCCTCCTCCCTCACCCTGGGTCAATTTCCCCGCACCTATCGGAGCCGCTACAGAGGTCGTTTCTTCTCCTGCCTCACCACCAAGTCCTGGAGTGACCTTCCCCTCCACCTACGAACCTCCCCATCACTTGAAGATTTCAGGAAGAAGCTCAAGACATGGCTCTTCGACCGAGGCTCGCAGAACCCTAGAGCCTGGAGTCCCTCCCAGGGTGACAAGTTGCGCTCTACAAAAATTTACTGTTTGATTGACGTTTTAAAAGAGGAAGTGATAGCAGCTATTAAGGCCTTTAAAGTGGGGAATGCTCATGGTCCAGATGGGCTTACATCTAGCTTTTAGAAAGTCTTTATGCCTCTACCACTGGGACTGCTATTGAAGTTATTTAACTAAGTTAAAGGTTACCGGACAGGCCACCTCAAGTATCCCTAGTGCTGAAACCCGGTAAGGACCCAAGGTATTGTTTGACATCCAGATCAATCTCTCTTCTAAATACTGACTCAAGTTATTCACAGATCTTTGCTACTCGACAAGAAAAGAGTATGCCTGATCAGGTCCACTTGAACTACATGGGGTTCATTAGACACGCAGGATGCTACATTTAGTGGATATAGCAGAGAAACAAACCAAACATCTGGTGCTGCTCTCATTGGACGTGGAAAAATCTTTTGATTGAGTGAATTATACATTATGAGGGCAGAAGTGTTAAAAATAGTTTTTTCAAAGGGTGGTTTTGAAATGGATGTTGGTAGGATACGGATCCACAGAGACAATGATTAGAGTGAATGAGTTTATAACTGAACCCATACATTTAACACAAGGTAGTGGTTTCCGTTATCCCTGCTCCTTTTATCACTCTACCTCAAACGACCAGCCCAACCAATTAGGTGTAATCGAGCAACTGAGGGCAAGAAGCTTGGAAGTGATACATTTAAAGTAATGTTTTTTGCAGATGGTATATTATTGGCACTCACAAATCCTTGCCCTCTACTGAGAACCTCCTACGGGAACTGGAATGTTCAAGTGAGTGGCAGGGTTCAGGATCAACATCACAAAGTCTCTAGACAAGGAAATGGCTGACCACATGCAACACATGACACCATATACATGGTCCACATTTCATAATCAATACTTGGGAATAGACACAGGAATCACCAGAGGGCAGACCATAAGGAGAAATTTTGTTGTACTATACCACACAATCAGAACTACACTTGGGAACTGGTTTACACACATGGGTAGGCCAAATCACGGACATCAAAATGATTATACTCCCCAAAATATTATATATGTGTCAGGCTCTGCCGTTGTGATTCAACAGGAAGGAGCTAACACAGCTACTAAGAGCATGTGATTAATATATGTGGGGAAAGGGTATGCTCCACATAACAAAGAAACAAGGGACATTACACCCTAGGAAAGGGGTGTGTAGGAACTCCAGATGTCTCATGCTACTATCAGGCAACACAACTGAGATTTGTATATAATTCTTGAGAACGGGAACCTAGAAAGGATGGTGCATGATGGACCATACGCTCGCTTGCAGATTCCCCCTCACCCAGGGTGTCCCTTGCATTACCAAAAACGATATAGATTACCAGTGACCAGCAAACTATTGAGGACATCGGATAGGTTGGGAGAGAGGATGGGGGATGCTGCATTATCTGGCTGCCTTCACACCATTATGGGATAACCAGGATTACGTCAGGACTACAGAGAGAGGTCTTGGAGGTTTGAAAGGAGTGAGGATATTTTAGGTTAGGATATATGTTTGGTAACGGTACATGGATAGTGTTTGAAGAACTCAAATAGGAAGTTGGTCTATCAGAAAAAGAGCAGTTCCGGTGTACCCAAGTCCAACATTGGGTGCTTCAACCCACCCGTAGTGACACAAGGAGCGACTAGAGTGCTAATGATCATGGAAAAGTGTTTTAAGGATCTACATAAAGCTACCATATAAGATATAAAAGACCATTATAGCAGACAAAGAAAGGAAATAGGCTAGATTACACTGGTATGGGAAACGGAACAAGGCATAGAATTAGAGGAAAACCAGTGAAGGACGATGTACTCATTTTACCTGATATGCCCGAGACGCTAGTGTGCACGTGGCACCTTACGCTAGAAAGACTATGTGTGATTAATGTGAAACATTCAGAATCATGCTGGAGGGAATGTAGAGAAACTGCACAAATAATGCATACGCTACTGTCATGCCCGAAAATGGTAGTACCATTCTGAAATGATGTTCCAGATGTTCAGTGGGAACATTGTAGCAAAATGCCCAGAGGGGATTTTGTTAGAACACATTTATACCCCCACTTAAAGAAAAGCACGCTCGCCTCACATATGCTTCTTGGAGCAAAACAGAAAATGCTAGCAAGGTGGGGTAAGGCAAAAATACCTCCCACAGAACACTGGTGGATACGAATGTGAAATCTGCTAGGTGTGGAAAAGTTAGTGATTAACACACTGGAGAAGGATCACAGGGGTGCTAATACATTCCCTGGCCACAGACTTTAGGGACCTTCACTGACCAAGAAATTTGAAAGTTCTACATATCACTGAAGACACACAGATTGGCTCTCAAGGGGCAAGAGTTTGATTTAAGCTCCCGGAGGAGAGCACAGTATAATGCAGAATGATCCGTGGGGATAAGTTAAGGGATGGCAAAGGGGAGTAGTTAGTATTATGTTGAGTAGCTTTATCTGAATGCTTATATGCACACGCAGAATTGTACGACTCGTATATGTCTTTAAAACCTAATAAACATGATTGAAACCTAGATATGGATACAGCATATCTGGGAAGATGTTACAAAGGATTGAAATGATCACTGATGGGCAAAGTTGGCAATTGCCCAGGGCCCTTTCTTCAAAGTACCCTCCCTACAAAGCGATCAAGGAAGTCAGAGGTCCTGATATAAAAATGATTCTTTTTATCTTGACAACTAAAATGTGTGTTCTTGATCCTTGGCTCTCAGGCATTTGGGGGCACCTAAAATGCAGAAAGATAAGTCTGTCTCGTGTCTTTCCCCTTACTTTACCTCACATCTTCTACCTCACCCTCTGTCTTTACCTCTGTTTATCTCTACCTATGTCTACATCTTTTTGTACCTACATCCTCTCTCTATCTTACCTCAACTCTTTCTACCTCAGCTCTCTCTCAATACACCTCGCTCTACTCTCTCATCATCTCACCTCTACCTACTTCTTTGTACCTACCATACATCACTCCATCTATTTCTGCCCCCACTCTTCTTCCCTCTTCCGACTTTCTATTGACTATCTGCTCTGTTTCCATCTCAGCTTTCTGTATATCAACTCCATCTACTTCACCTCTCTCAATCTCCTCCCGCTCTTTACCTCAACATTTCTCACTGCATATCTCTATATCTCATGTCTCTCCCAGCCGAAAACCTACTTCACCTCTCACTATCTCATCTCTTTCTACACCATCTCGCTGTCCCTCTGCTCTTCACCTCATCTCTCAATGCCTCACCAATCATTATCAAGTTCATCTCTCCACTCCTATCTCGGTTCCCTCTACCTCACTTTTCACAACTTTCATTTTCTTGCTACCTCTTTTCTCTTTCATTATCTTCTTTACCACTTTAATCTCTCTGTGTGCCTCTTTCTCTATTTCAGCTCACTCTTTCTCTATATATACATCCCTCTACCTCAGCCGTATGTCTTTACCTTTCACTCCAACTCACAGCTCTTCCTCTCCACCCCTGTATCAACCTCATCTCCCTTTCTCTACCTTACCTGTGGCTTGCAACTCTTGTTTCTCCTTTCTTACCTTTCTACCCTTCAATATGCTCTCACTACCGTTCTCTTTGCCTCACTAATCTCTTTACCTAATCTGCCTTTCTATACTTCTCATTTTGCATGTTTCTCTACCTCTCTCCTGTCTTTCTCAACCTTCCATCTCTCTGCATATCTCAAACTACCTCTTTTTTTATCCTCTACTTCTACTTCTGTCTGCATCTGCTGCTCTCATCTCACATCTCATTTACTATTCTACTCTTGCAACCTCAACACTTGGTGTATCCACCGATCTGTCTCTGTCTACATTTCCTTCTCCCTAGCTCTAGCTACCTCTTCTACATATCTCATTACCTCTCTTTCGCTCCCCACTATTTTGTCTTTCTATCTCTTTGTATCTTTCTTTCATGTTACATTATGTTATGTTATTGAAAACTTCTAAAGCGCACGTACACCATCAGGTCTCTAGGCACTGAGTTAGGAAGTAGCCATTTGTGGAAGTCCGTGTCTAACTATATGCTTGGGTAAAAAGCCATGTTTTCAGCTTTTTTCTAAAGCACATGTAGTCTGTTTCTTGTCTCGTAGTGATGGGCAGCGAGTTCCCAAATTGGGGTCCTTGTATAGAGAAACGCGACCCTCCTGTCCATTTATGTCTAAATCTGGGGACCACCAAAAGATTCATATGCGCAGATATAAGAGTGCACTTTGGGGAGTATCTGTGAATCCTAGAGGATATATACTTGGGGCCTATGCCGTGAATAGCTTTGAAAAGGATACAGCCCGTCTTAAACATAGATCGCTGCTCCACTGGGAGCCAGTAGAGCTCCTTCATCCTAACATGGCAGTGCCTGGGCTGTAGGTAGATGATTCTAGCAGCTTGGTTTTGTATCAGCTGTGGTTGATATTTTTGGTTGCATGGAAGGCATATATTGATTGTGTTAGCATAGTCCACTTTTGACAGGATCAAGGGGATCATAATCTGAATACTGGTCACTCTACTAAAGAATTTTCAAATTTTTCGGAGTTTCCGTAATTGGAAAAAACAGGAAGAAGTGACGAACCTATCTGAGATCTCATGGATAGATAGGCATCAATTTGTATGCCAAGGCTCTTTATCGTGCTCTTTGGAATGGGTGCAGAGCCTAGCTCCTGAGGCCAGTGAGCAGGAGTCCAGTGGATGAGTTTATTATTGGGGATAATAATCTCTGTTTTTTCAGAGTTTAGTTTTAACTGGTTTTGGTTCATCCAGTTCCTAATGAACAACATAGTGTTCCTTAGAGACTCCTTGGAGTACACTGAGTCATTGATAGTAAATATCAGCTGCATCTCGGCATAGTTATAGATTTTTACCTTCATTTGTTGAAGCGTGCGTATTAGGGGTCAAATATAGATATTAAAAAGATAAGGAGACGGAGAGGAGCCCTGCGGTACTCCACAGTTCATGCTGACAATGGCAGATCTGTGGGGCAATAACCTTACTGATTGCTTTCGATCCTGTTGAAAGGATTTCAACTAGTTTAATCACAATTTTCTATTTACCTAACATTTCTCTATACCTCACCTATCTTTCTACCCCATCTCTACCTCTATCATTATAGGCCAGACCCTCTTACTCCTAAAGAAACCTACACTGGACCCTGATGACCTAGCCAGCTCCCAGCCCATCACTCACCTACCATTCATATGCAAGATCACTGAAAAAGCACTGTATGTTCAACCCAAAGATCACAGCAATACTAAACATTTCCTGCACGACTACCAGCCTGTCGTCAGATCACTATGCAGAATAGAGACAGCTAATTAACACACCATAGACAATGCCCTCTTGACCACAGATGAAGATGGCCTCTGCCTCATTATATTGCTGTTGACCATCCCACTCTCATATGCACCCTGGAGTCTTGAATGGGAACCTCCAACAATGTCCTTCAGTGGCTCTCCTCCTACCTTTCCAACTGACATCAGTTTGTTCCTCCCGGTCACAAAAGGTCCCTATCAACTGTGTAGTGCCCCCGGCATCCCTCATGTCTCTGGTCATCCTCAATCTTTACAAGGAACATTTGCTATTATATTCACAGATAACAGAATTAAGATTCAGCAATATGCCGATGATAAACAACTCTACTTAAAAGCCTCCTCTGAATCAGAATTTGAATGCCCCTCACACTGCTTGCACATCATTCAGACCTGGATGTCCAATGCCTACCTGAAGCTCAACAAACCATGACAGAATTCCTATCATTTGCCAAGAACAACAAACAAGGTACAGTACAAACCTGTCTCAATGACAGGAACCTTGATAGCTTCAAACCCTAACTTTCACAGAATGCCAACTCATATGGATTCACCCTGGACACCACCCTCACCCTTAAGAAACACACTATCATAAAAAAACATAAGATGGCTTGGTATCAGCTCTCTCTTCAAAAGAAATTCAAACTGTTGCGTTGAGAAAGCTACTTCAGAAGTGCTGTTCAAGCCCTCATACTATCGCATCTGGATGGTGGTAATTCCTTATTCTAACGTGTTCCAGGCTCCACACTGACACCTTATAGGGGCATCCCACCTGCTGCAGCATGGCTCATCCATGACCTAAAAAAATATGATGACATCACCCCAGTACTGATGGAACTCTATTGGTTCCTCTTGCCAGTTTGCACTATCATCAAAACCAGCTGTATCATTTCCACTTATCTTTCAGACAAGCACATCCTCTCAGGTAGTTCTCGCTACACTCGCAGCCAGAAGGCCATCAGACTACAAACTAAGAATTGTAAAAAAGAAAAAAATGCAGGATTACAAGCCTTTTCAATCTCAACACCCAGGATCTGGAACAACATGCCCATATCCATCAGGATAGCTCCAACACTCCAATTGCAGCCAACTTAGGAAAGAATTGGAGACTCTACTCTTTAAAGAACATATACATAGATCTATCTCTCCTTCCCTTCTCTCTCTGCTTCAACGTCTCCTGTGGTACCATTGTCTTTACTGCTCTGCACCTCTGTCTCCAACACCATCTTGTTTCTCTAACTCAGCAGCCAGAGAATTGTGCACAAAGAAAGAGGAGAGGAGGGGCAAGTGGGGGAAGGGAATTAAGGAAGAAATGACCACATTTCAATCCAAAGGAATTGTAAAAAACCTCAGAGCAGCTTTAATTTTCTCCATTGCAGCAAGATTGCCAGTTGTGAACAGTGAGTCAATTGTAATCATGAATATCCAGGAACTAGAGCTATAATTTCAAGCATTTGTGCATATGTTATGTCTTATTTTAATATTATGCACTGACACATTAAACATCGGCCAAGTCACCCTACAAAGGGAGGAATAGGTTGGTTAGACACTGAATACGATGTAAAATATTGTTATTGCAAAACAAAATGTGGCTCCAAACGCAAACATTAATCTATCTATCCTTTTTCAACCCTTCTTTCAGAACTATTTGGCTATTTTTGGCTGAGCTGCTTAAGCCTTCAGTTGTTTTGTGTGCCCCCCCCCCCCGTTTCCTGCAAATGTAACGTATAATTTAATATTTTTTACCAACACAACTGCTTGAATTAGCTGACAATTGGTACCAAATTCAAAGTTGGTCCGAACAGGGACCTCCAAAATAGTCTTGCCCATGATCCCAGTAACCTTTAAGATGGCCCTACACATTAGTGAAAATCAGGGCCCATATTAGTGAATCGGCGCACTGTCTTTAAACAGGTGAGCCAGGCTCAAACAGGGGCAGAGTGCCACCACCAGGGCAGCTGCAAACATGCAGTTTTGTGCTTCTCTGTACAGGCGGCAACCCTCATGCACTTTGAAGAGGGTAGAGAGATCCCTTTACAGGCAGGTGAAGTAAGTGACTGCACCTACCTGCAGGAGGATGTATGGGCAATATCTGTAATACAGCCCCATATGATTATAATGTTAGGTTATGCGCCAACGTTGGGCTACGAGGATCAGGATAATGTAGGTCCACTTATTTGAAGGAGCCAGAATTAAACGGAATAGACACTATGTTTGTTTGATGAAAGTGCCACATACCACTTTGACTCAGCCTACATGTTTAGCTTAGTTACCGTGATTGCTTACAGTAAGCAAATACATATGTTGGGTTCGTCTTACATGATAGAGCGTGTATTTGCAAACGATCAGTAAAAAGTTATTCTTTAAAAAAGAACAAGCTGGGGTAAGAGGTGGCTGCCTTTTATAACTCCGGTTCTTGTGACCCTAGCAGCTATTACTTGGTTGCTGTGTGATCATGGCTCCATATTGTTTTTTTTAAGGTTTATTTAATTTTATAACAAACAAACAATCCCCTCTTATTGTTTGCCGGCTTAGCTGCGTGTACAGATATACAGTGCATAAAGAGCTATGCACAGTTATGCTGTAATATACTGGGAATCGTTCCTTCAGGCAGCTAGTTCAGCGTTAGGGGGAGACGCAGGGGGCATCATCTACAACCATAGGCATATAATGTAATAGACGAATAGCACAGGTTGGATCCGCTACATGAACCCACTGTATAAAAGCTAGGGGAGTCTGTAGTGCACACATTTTAGTTACAAATGTACAGCACCACAGTGTAAACAGTATCAAATGGTGCGGTGGGGCCAGGGTTAATAATAGTGAGCGTTCATGACCAGGGCCGGCTTTTACTCTGTTGGTGCCTGGTGCAACAATAATTTTTGGCACCCCCACACCCTGTGACCCCCTTCTTGGTTTCTCTCACTGCCACCGGGCAAAAGAGCCCCTCTTCTCTCTAATTATAAGTTGCTGCTAAACACAGCGCCCCCTACACAGGTCAGCGCCCAGTGCGGCTGCACCCGCTGCACTGCCCTAAAGCCGGCCCTGTTCTTGACCTGGGTTCATGCTTGAAAGCAGGGCACAGCTCCTCTTCGCTTATGTTAATCGTGGTCATCGCAGCCCTCACTGGGCCGAAGCATGAAAGACTTAGTGCTTAGGGGCCATTGCCACTCTTAGTCAGGACGAGGAGTTTAATGGACCAAGGTAAGCACGAGATTGGCAAGGGTACCCTATTTTTATTGCCAATGCCACCTCATGCGTGGACCAGCATCCTTCCTCCAATAAATTGTAAACAACTCCAGCTACCCGTACAAAAGACGCTTTCAGAGCACTGGTTCCCTTCAACTGACTGCCTTTCTTTTCTCTCCCCTAGTCTTTGTTTCTGCCTGTGCAGGTCTCTTTCCCGCTCCAAGGCTCCGCCAGAACTCCTTGCTGGCTCGACCTCCATCCTCTTGACTCACTCTGTGTCCCCACCTTCACCTGAAGCCTCCTCTGGCTGTTTGTCTTTCGCCCCCTCGCGCCTCCATCTCGCCCGCAGGGCCCTGCTTGCTGCGCGCACGTGGCGAAGCGCAGTGTTTTCCGAGTCAGCATTACACACCACAAGTGCTGCTCGCGCGCCCCTTTTAAACGTGCTACGCAGCTGCTCCTTGGTTGTGGTTCATCCAGATGCCTGCAGGACGCAGAAGCCGTCCAATGACAGAACTCGATCTATGAGCCAAAAATATCACCCCAGAGAATGGGTTGTTAGTCACAGCGAAAAAAGAGTCAAATGCGCATCGACTCGCCCACCTCTCGTTCCCAAAAGGCGCCTAACCTCTCTAGACCAATTATTTCCGTCATAGTGCAACTAAGGCAGTCACTTAAAGCGTCCTGGAAATGCTGACTTTGCAGACATCTGTCGGCACAACTGATCATGGCACATGCAAAAACAACAGTTGATGGAGAGCATACAGAACAATGTCATATATTCACCCCAGTACAGAGATCTGGGCCTAAATCCATCGGTTTTTAGCCCACCATGCCTTTCCAGTTTGAACCCAGATATGCAAATCACTCTTGAACCTGAGCCTCTTGGGAACAGTCCAGTCCGCACTGCCAAGCCAGGTCCTCCCTGGACTGGAAACAAGCATCCTAGGACTGGTTTCAGGGTTTTACCCCTCATCAGCCAGGATAGATTGATTCCAGTGGAATGAAGAGCATGGGACCAATGTCTGGGCATACCCGTCCCATTCGGGGTGACAAATGCAAAAACAACAGTTGATGGACAGAATGCAGAACAATGTCATACATTCACCCCAGTACAGAGATCTGGGCCTAAATCCGTCGTTTTTTTGCTCACCATGCCTTTCCAGTTTGAACCCAGCCATATGCCAATCAGTCTTGACCCTGTGCCTCATGGGAACAGTCCAGCCCAAACTGCCTAGCCAGGTCCTCCCTTTCTTGGCAGCAGCATTACAGCTGATTTATAATATTGCCCTTGAAACTGAGCTTGCAGGCAAATACAAGTATCTAAAGAGAATTTTCCGAAGAACACCAACATGCAAGATGCTACTCGAGTTCCCGTCTGGCAGGTGTAAGCAGGACTCAATAATCAAAGCTTATTAACGTGTGTGATTTCTTTTATATCTCAGTATGCCTTGCTGGTCAAAATCCACACAATCACTTTCTGGATTTAGATCCAATTTAATTTCCAGAAAATTGGCTGTGATGTCGTTACAGAGTGAAATACTATATAATGTCTTGTCCAGAGATAGAGTAGTATGCTAATTAGTTTTGAAAAATCGTGACCTCATTTGGTCAGAGAACGTTGATAAATATGTGACAATCCTATTTGCAAATGCCCGACTGCCCTAAAAGGTTTGTCTAGCGCCTACACGCCTTGGTCCCTCTGATCTACCAGCCAACCTAGCGCTTCTCAGAGCCAGATGCAAATGTAGAGACAGTTGATTCTCATCGCTGGCCCATGCTCCTGGCTTTAAATCCCCCAAACATCTGCAGTGCTCCTTTCCTCACAAGGTCCAAGAGAAAACTGAAAACTCGCGTTACTGTCACACCTCTGACGTAGGTTAGGGACAGGATCTGGTAATCCAACCCTCCCCACACCTCGCTCATAAAGTCTATGTAAATATATGGCTTGTAAGTGCTCTGAGCAACTACAGTGGGCAGAAATGTAATCTGTAAAAAATAAATATGTATAAGCACAAATGTTATGTCCATAAACGTCTATATGATATGAATGTCTTACATAGCTACAGTGAATGTAACCATAATCTGCATAACACAGACCTATATAACGCACTCCAGCAAGGACTGTGCATGGAATGGATATGTACAATACACACAATAGCTCCATTATCGCTTTCCCATGTATCGCTGTCATCGCTTGTGTCACCTCTGTCACTGGCAAAAATGACTTGTAGCAATGAAGTTATGGAGTATGCACTATACAGACAAACTTAAACATATAGGGCTTAATAGTTTCTGTCAGGATGGTGGAGTACATTGCCTCAGCGATGCCGACGGTACTATGTCTGCCAGATTTAGAAATGACCCCTGGCCCAGCAGTCATCTCTGTATACTGAAAGGAACCGCCATCACATCAGTTCTTTTGGGTGTACTACATGTTTGGTGGACGGCCGCTGTCGGTTATGACTGCCATCCACCAAACTTTTTTTCCTTTTTTTTTTTTTTTTCAGAAAATGCTGAAAGAGGAGTGAAGTAATCCTCAGAAGAAGAGATCAGGAAACTGAAGGGTAGATCCAAGATAAGTTTATTCCAAATGAAATCCCATCCATCCAGACACTGGTAATCCAGCAACACCCAGCTTACATCTGAATCTCTTCACAGAATCCTATGACCTCACGGCTGACACTTCTAACATTCTACAACTAACATTCTACAGCTTTCATCTAATGGCTGACTAAAGACATTCAAATGTATGCAATGAATATAACATACTACACACCTCCCCTCGTCACACCAAAATATACCATTCAAACACACCAAAACATAATACATACATATTGAAGAAATGCACTCCTAGTTCAAACAAATATATGCTGCCTTATACTCTAAACATAATCTAACAAGTAAGACGGCTTCTTACAAATCCTATTAGAAGCACGAATCTTCCCACTTCCACATGTACTTGGATCGACTGCATCAGGATGGAATGTATCCTTCCCACTCTTTACTACCACGACCCTGTTTAAATTCCAAATCCTATGGTCTTGAGTCTTTACAGCATTCTTAAACAACTTGATAACCTTCACAGGTTCCATGAACTTGGAAACAGCATTACCCAATAGACCAGGACGTTTAATCATCACCAAATCCCCAACCTTAACTTTGGTCACTTTTACAGCTTTCTTCTCATCAAAATAACGTTTCCTCACATTGCTTTTCTCCTCTTCTCTTTTTTGAATCATTTCATTATCACATTTCTTTTCCTTCCCTTTTTCCACTTCATATTTGTTGACCCAAGTAGGCTCCACAATGGTATTTGGAACTCTTCCCCGGAACAACAGAAAAGGTGTCTTCCCAGTAGTGGAATGAGGCGATAATCTATACTCTTCCACTTTCTTCAACACCTCCTCTTTCCAATTCAACGACATGGACTTAGACAATCCAATAGTTTCTTTAATAACTCTATTAAATCTCTCCACCATCCCATTTGCCTCGGGATGGTAGAGAGAACATGTTTTATGTGTAATACCTTTGGATGCAAGAAAGTTTTTCATCTCACTAGACACCAACTGAACCCCATTATCTGTTAGTATAGAAACAGGGATCCCTTCTTCAGAAAACAGGTCTTTTAAACACTTAATGATATGATTTGTGGTAATGCTTGTCAAAAAGAAAACAACAGGCCAACGAGAAAACATATCAATTACCACCAATATGAACACCTGAGATCCATTCGAATAAATGGGACCGAGAATATCTAAAGCAATATCCTGCCAAGGACTTGCAGGACGCCTTCTTATAACCATAGGTTGGACACGCGCATTTTTAGACTTATCACTCAATGTACAAGGCACACACTCACGAACAACTCGTTCCACTTCAATGTCCATGCCTGGCCACCAATATGACATTCTCAACCGTTCCTTAGACTTGCTAATACCTGCATGCGAGGAATGAACCAGATCTATGAGTTCCTTCCTGAGACTACAGGGAGGAATCAATCTTGTCCCTCGAAATAATAAATTATTCTCTACAGACAACTCGTTACGTACTGTCCAGAATTTCTTTGTATCTGCAGAACCTTGTTTGTTACTATTCCAACCTTTCTTAAGTAAGTCCATTACCTCAATTAGAACAGAGTCCATCACCATTTCACTACACCATCTCTCTTCACTAATCATGTTCTGATCAATAACACAAACCAATTCTTCCGAATCCTCCCAAACCTCCTCCTCACTAGATTTTTCAGGCGGAAGGCGTGATAACACATCTGCCACATGATTCTCAGCCCCCGGTAAGTATTTCATCTCAAAATTATATTCTTGCAGACCTATTATCCATCTGGTAATCCTACTAGATGTAGAATCCAATCCTTTTTTAGTAAATATTTCCACTAAGGGCTTGTGATCAGTTCTTACTTCAAAACTTGTACCCCAGAGAAATTTCTTCAATTTCTTTATAGCCCAATATACTGCAAGAGATTCTCGTTCTACCACAGAATATCTTGTCTCAGGGTCTCTGAGGCTACGCGACAAGCACATTATAGTGTGAATGCCATCCTTACCGTGTTGTTGCAAGACAGCACCCAATCCCTTTTCACTTGCATCAGTGACAAGAATAGGTTTGATCCTTGGATCAAAACTAGCAAGAGAAGGTGCAGCCTTAAGCTTTTCTTTTAAAATCTCAAACTCTTGCTCACAGCTTTCTGACCAATGAAATTCTACACCTTTCTTTAGCAAATGCCTCATATTTGCTGCACCATCAGCGAAATTCCTTACAAATTTAGAGTAATACTCTACCACTCCCAAGAATTTCATGAGTTCACTTTTATTAGAAGGCGAGCTCATTTCTTGAATCGTTTTAATTAACTCCTTTTTTGGTTTTACACCATCACAAGTAATACTATGTCCCAAATAATCAATGGAACAGGTGCCAAATCTACACTTTTCTGCCTTGATGGTTAAATTATGCTCAGAAAGTTTTCCTAGTACTGATTTCAATCTAATGTCGTGTTGATTAGAGTTTTGGCCGAAAATTAAAATGTCGTCTTGGTACACATGGATCCCAGGTAGACCTCTTAATATGTTCTCCATAACCCTTTGGAAAACAGAAGAGGCCGACACCAACCCAAACGGCATGCGAATAAATCTAAAAGTGCCGAATGGTGTTATGAAAGATGTGTAGTCCCTACACGACTCTTCTAACTCTATCTGGTGATAAGCTGAAGTTAAATCAATTGTACTAAAGACTTTTGCTCCATCTAACAAGGTCAGCAACTCATTTATATTAGGTAGGGGATACTTGTCGATCACCACACACTTATTTAACTGCCTCAAGTCAATGCAAAGTCTCAGGTCCCCATTAGGTTTGCGTGCAGCTACAACCGGGGCCAACCATTCAGTCCCTTCAACCTCTTCTATGATACCACATTTTTTTAATTTTTTTATTTCGTTCTCCATGTCATCTCTCACAGAAATTGGAACACTCCTCACCTTACAACACACTGGTATGGAATCTTTTTTGAGTATGATCCTATGTTTGTATCCCTTGAGGCAACCTAGTTTTTCCCCAAACACATTTGGATAATCTCTTTTAAGACTGTCAATTAATCCAGCATTCCCAATCCTCTCAATAGAATTCACTTCGCTCCTTAATTGAATGGGAGGGTCACTGTTTGGATCAAGAAACACACCAAGATCACCCTGATGAAACCAACTGATGATACTATCACCTTTTCTTGAGACATAAATTTTACCTGAAATAATTCTCCCTTTATATTCGATTGAGCCTACAAAGAATCCATGTAATTTGATGGGCTCTCCACCATAGGCCAGAGGTCTTATGTCAGGTTTTAAAAGCTCCACCTTGCTTTTCAAACTATTAGTATAAAATTCACTTGAAACAATTGTGATTTTTGCCCCTGAATCAAAGAGAACTCTAGTTTTCTTTCCTTGAACTAGAATATCATCTAAAGGGGAATTTTTTTTCTTATCTCCAGTCACCACCTGCACGACTATTTGACCACATTCATATTCATCGGAGTTGGGTACCTCATCATCATCATCCACTTTTATCTCTTTTACTTTAGATACATATTTAGTGTTGCACATGGAGGTAAGATGACCCTTCTTTTTACATTTTGAACACAGTGATCCCAAAGCTGGACACTTTGGATTATTGGCTAAGTGTCCCAACTTTCCACACCTGAAACACTTGCCATTAACCCATCTTTCACTTAATTTCCCTTTTGTTGAGATAACATCCTTCTTTAATGTGTCTTTGTTTCTGAAGTTCCCTTTATCCTTACTCTTTACCTCTTGAACCTTGCATTCATTGGGAGAACCTTTCTTCAAGACTGCTACACATTTTATAGAATGTTCTATCCTCTTGGCTACAACTAAAACTTCATCCAGCGTTGGTTCATCACGAGACCACAATTCCTCTCTTACCTTCTCTATATTACATCCGAACATAAACTGGTCTCGAATACGTTCATCTGTTTGACCCTCAAATTTGCACGAAGAAGCAAGCTTCCTCAAAATGGTTATATAACCCTCCACTGTTTCTTCTTCTGCTTGCATCCTCTTTGCAAAAGTATATCTCTCAAGAATAGTGCTTACTTTTGGCAGGTAATGTTTATCTAATTTCTTGATGCAAATTTCATAGTCATTGAGACCATTTGCCTCCTCTTGAGATAATTCGGGAAGGTGATCAAATACATCCTGCCCTTCTGACCCCAAACAGTGCAATAGCAACGCAGATCTCCTCTCTGCACTGAGTGAAGGACCACACACCCTAGCATAACGTTCAAAAACTACTTTCCACTTTTTCCATTTTATATTAGGCTCACCAGGATCAGATAAAAAGAACGGCGCTGCCGTGACGTTTTGCATCTTGGTAGAAGTTGAGTATTAATTGCTAGTAAAATGTTAACTAAAAAAAAAAATTATTAACTCAATGCCTATATATGTTAAATGAGCAAGCACTGAAAGGTAGAAATTTAACTACACGGGTCTTCAAAATATCAAATTCTCCCCACAAAAAAAAAGATGTTGCACACGTTTTCATAAGGAAATACAATGAGACTTTGTCATCATTTAAACTTGACTGAAACTGGTTACGAGAATGTACAATTGAGAGGTCTCGTTGCTTGATTAAAAGCCGTGCATATCGGCGAATATTCCTGTCCAGATACGCAAGTTAGAATGTTTTTAAAATCCTTACTTGTAGCACTCAGAAGTAAAAGCCGTGCGTATCGGCGAATCCATAAGGCGCGTTTAGTAGTAGGAAAACAGGTCAAAAGACTTCCGAGAAAACGTAGTCCGTCTTCTGACTTGTATCTTGTTGCTAAGACACCAGAAAGCTTCCAGGAAGGAACGTGGGCGAACGCCGTCACGTATGCAGTGACATCACCACGTAATGGTCTTGAGCGGAAGAGCCTCTCCCGGGAAGATCAACAATGGAGAATTCCGCAACTGCGATGATTCCACAAGATGCACACGATGATTCCAGTTCTCGGGACAGGTGAAGTCCGTTGCTTTCTTTGTTATTAATTAAATAATTTCGCTGCGACGGAAATGTTAACGGATAAAACCACTCCTTCAGGCAATTCTGGGCATGGAATAATCCTCAAATGATATAGAAATCACACGCACAAACATCAAACATACCGAGTCGTATAATTAAACTCCATCAGTCATTACATTTCATTCTTCTTTATGCTTCTTTTCTATTAAAACCGAAGCGGAGATAGATAACTAGGTCGTAAAAACAAATGTTTGAATCTTGAAGCAAATAAATCAGCCAAGCAGAGCATATAGAGTAGAAGTACCGACCAAGATTCCTTTTAAAGCTGATTGTAATCCTTATAATGTTCGTGTCTTGTGTTGGGATTCCAAATAAAAATTCTCGCCGACTACGCCAGTGAAGTAATCCTCAGAAGAAGAGATCAGGAAACTGAAGGGTAGATCCAAGATAAGTTTATTCCAAATGAAATCCCATCCATCCAGACACTGGTAATCCAGCAACACCCAGCTTACATCTGAATCTCTTCACAGAATCCTATGACCTCACGGCTGACACTTCTAACATTCTACAACTAACATTCTACAGCTTTCATCTAATGGCTGACTAAAGACATGTCAAATGTATGCAATGAATATAACATACTACAAGGAGTCTGTGGGACATTTTCAGGAGTCTGAGGGCAGACAGGGGTTGGTGGGCTTAGACTGCAACAATCACTACTATTGAGCCTAAAACTAAGCAGCATGAACACCTCTTAATCACTTGATCCTCAAGGTAGTGAACTGGAGCAGTCCAGGGATTACTCAGGATGGTGGTGTGAGATTAGAAACTCATTACACAACGAAGCTTCCAATAATACTTAATAAATAGAGGTCCAGCCAGTGCTTTTACTGTGAAAAGAAAAATTATTTTACTTGAGTGCAAAACAAAATACTGTATGTATCATCAGAGAGCACTTCAGCTGGTACACAGATATCAATTTTGCTGCAGCGTAAACTGCTACAACAAAACAAGACTTGAATGGTTGCACAGTGCAAGTTAAATGTTTGTCCTTCTGGGAAAATTAGTGTTAAAGTTTGTGGATTGCTCTTTCAAGTCTTGCTGACCATTTTCCTGATTTAAAGTTTACTCAGTCCCAATGTAATGTTTCCCCTTCCCCTGGGTGGCTCACCCTTACACAGTATCTTTCTGTATTCGGTTGCCTTTATTTGCAACCCAGGATTGCGGGTGCACGTGGGAGGCTGGGCAACACTACTGAAAGTAGTATGTGCCCTCGCTTGGCCCAATGATCACCGCATCTGGTAGGGACACCAGGGTTGGATGAACATGGCCGGGGCTGGCACCGGCGTGAAGAGGCTGCACTCGGGGGTGAACTAATCGCAATCTAGTAAATCATCACCGGGGGATCTCCTCAGACTAAAACACAATCCCACCACTCAAACAGTCTGAAGAGTCCACCCTCGGTCGCAGCAGCAAAGAGGAGGTGTAGGTTGATGACAGTGTGCACATTTTCTGACCTGGTGCAATAACCCTCCAGGTGGGTGCTTCAGTTCTTCAGGTGAAACTGCTGACTGCAGTTGGAGTTTTAGTGCAGAGTGGTCACTGGCGCTATGTCTTGTTTGGCGGGAAACCTGTGAGGTATGCTTGGTGTTTTCCTGGGTGTCCCAAAGTCATTGGCACTGGTTTCAGAGCACGCTGCGGTGATACCTGGGTCTCACCCATGGCATAGCAATGCTGGTCCTTCTGATCCACAGCGGGCAGCATCAGTTTGTCCTAACTCAGCTCCTGACACTGCCCTTTTATAGTCCTCCTCTTCCTTGTGCAAGGCCACCTCAATGACCCTCTCAAGTAGCTGGTCAGCTTCTTCCTTCAACGCAGACCCAAGGCAGTTTCTCCTGGCAGGCTGTCAAACTCTCCAGGTATCTGGTACAGAATCGGGCAAGGGGAGTTAGTGAAAAATATACCAATCCTGGAGCACAAAACAGCTTCTTGTTTGCTACTGAAGTGGAGCCTCAGATTCTGGTCCAGAAATCTTGACACTCGCTGATAATTTCTCTCCCATACTTATACTAAGTTTGCAAACAGAGTTTTCATATTCCACAAGTCCACACTAGATCCAGCTTCACACAGTTCATGACTATTGCAAATTCTTACAAGACTGTCCCAGCCACAGTCTTCCTCTTACTGTGTTGGGCAGGATGGGTGAGTGGAGTATCGAATCGTCTGTCAAGACAGAGCCAAAGCAAAAGAGAGAGAGGCTCCACTACTTATCTGCCACTCAGCCTGTTTGGAATACCGATTCTAGGGTACTGTGTAGCAGGAAAGGCCAGGGGAATCTCCACACAACTCAAAGGTTTTGTTTTCTCATCCCCGAAAGTCTGGTCCACTACAAAGTACCCCTGGAATGCTTTGCAGGAGCCCTGCAATTCACATTTGCTTTCTGGGGCTCTCTCCTACTTCCATTTTATGTCCCACTTTGGCTCATGAAATCAAAGATTCCTGGGTTGCCACAGTCACATGAAGCATAGTCTCCAAGCACATTCTGCTATACGTGCCGTGCACACTACATACAAATGTGTTATACATGTCCCACATGGATAAAGTAAAGGACCCGGGTGCAGGGGACTGACAGATACATTTAAAACAATAGGCCAGTAGGCACCTCTACAAGTAAGGTGACAGGTAAAAAAGTATTTCCTGCCACTAGTGTAGTGTTGCCACCAGTGTCAGTCTTCTTAAGCCCAGGGAGCTGACAGGGGGCATGCTTGGAAAAAGGAAGGGACACTTATTGTTCCTCTTTGATCACAAAGCCCAGCTCTGGATCCCATTGCATGTCACAAGGACCCATTAGTGCACAAGCATGATTTGCACGCGTGTTAAGGGGAAACTCAATAAAACAGAATCTCTCTAGAACTTGAAGCAGGGGCTCTAGCTCTCAGGAGACATGAATGGAGCCTTTCTGTTCAAATAAGCAAAGTCCTCAAATCTATTTGTCCAGAGACAACCCACCACTGTAGAAGCTCAGTCTGCAGGTTAGGAAACCATCTGAGAAAGTCCAACTGCATGCACATGCAACACTGCTACCCCAGGAGTTAGGGTGGGGTCCTGTCAACCATGGAAAGGGACCACCTATCCAATCTACGGAGTTCCCTCCTTCAGCAAAAACTCCCAGCACTCTGGCTAGGAGTTCTGAACTACTCTGGCTCAGACACGTAACCCGACCAGCACACTGGTGTGCAGTCAAACCTTGGTCCATTAGATTAGGCCCCTGGGTTCAGAACCTTGAATCATATAATCCACACTCCAGAATCAACACACTGACCATCCCACTGTCTACTGGGTCTCAGATATTCTTAATTCCTCAAAAAGAGCTCCTCACTCCTGTGCACACACAAGATGTGGTCAAGGAAGACAACCAATTACCTCGCTAGAGAATATCTCCTGCTCATTCGTTTCCAGAATCCAAGAATTTTTTTCTGAAGTGTGTTGTAATTCTAGATCACGGATGGGCCCCTTGACTGCCTCATGGAAGATAACACACTGGTGAGGTGATCCAGCCTCCAGCTTTTAGGACAGAGCAGAGAGAAAACCATCCTCCTCTCCTAGTGATTTCCAACAAAAGACAGGCCAGTGGCCTAAGCCCTCATCGTCCCTTTCACTGTTTGTTCCTGAACTATGTTTCAGCCAGGGAAATACCCCTAAAGCTTCCATCACTCTGGTCCTTAGACTGGGGTCAACTACAAAATATATGGTACACAGGTGCTCTGTTAATCCCCTGGAGGTATGACTAGCTTCTAATGGAGGGGAGTCCCCTTTAAAAAAGAGCCACTCTTCATGTGCTGCTTTTATTTTCCTTTGATTCCAAGAGAAAGTTCTTTGATTCAGGGGTCCTGTGACCCAGTTGGACAACCAGGGCCATCCAGTACAGGAGGTCAGAGAACTCCTTAGACACATCTTTCGAAAGGTTCTCCCCATCCTTAGGCGGTTAGCCAGGGTACAGAAATTTGGTCTTGCAGAACTCCTGGTGCTACCCGGGGTGGAATCCTCAGTGACTAGCTTCAGATCTACTACCGCCCCACACACTGTATCCATCTCACGTGTCTCCCCTGAGGTGGAGCAGGTGCCTGTGTCTATCGGACTAATAGGAGAGCTGAGGCTAGCCCCTCCTTACCTAACCCTGGACACTTCCCTTTGAGGATGGGATACTCCTGAACCCTAGGAGGGTGTGATCCTTCATCATATTTGACTAATCTTGAAGAGGTCTGTTCAGGGCCACCCTCTGGAGGCCCATATGTATATGGCAGTTTTGACTCATCTAAGGCAGTGGTTCCCAACCTTTTGACTCCAGCGGACCCCCACTGAATCACTACTGGAAGCCAGGGACCTCCAAGCAATTTGTACGATTTAAATTTCAAACATTAAAACAGTAATTTGCAAAAAATACACAAACAAGAATACAACAAACAAATACTTGAATTACTATAGATTTTATATTGAAAAAATATGTAAAAATAAAAACAATTTAATGGGAGGTTGGCGCTGAATCTCTGTGATGAACTTTTCGATGTTTGGTTTTATTTCGTGATAAAAGGCTCCTGGGCTGGACTGGGAACTCAATGCAGCCCTTGCAAATTTTGTCAGACTAGCCACCATATGGTGCATAGTGAGAAAATGTGGGAAACAATGGTGCATTCTACAACACATTAGACATTATATATTCACTTGTATTAGTTTTTAAAGCATAGTAAATGATGACCTTACTGTGCACCAGGTTACACAAACTTTGTTGGGGCTCTTCAATGATCCCCTCACAATCACCCTCCAACTGTCCCTCTCATCTCTCCAAAGCCCCTCTGTCACATGAATTTCAACTGTTTGATAGGACATCTCATACCAGTGTAGGGTGTCGACGCACACACATACAGAGACAATAGATCATATATGTGTAAATCAGTGTATAGAAAATGTTTTGTAAGGCAAGTGGACCACAAGGTAACGGATTCCTATGGCATCCATACTGGTAGGCATTTTTGTGAGTGCTTGGTCTAGAGAAGCACAAACTCAAGATTCAGAACACAGCACAGTGGTTAGCGTTGACTTAAATAATAAAAATGTATTTCTACCCAAACAAACCTCTTTTAGCAGCATCAGGATCATGTACTTGTTTGTGTATTTTTGTAAATTACTGTTTTAATGTTTGAAAGCTTAAATCGTACTAATTGCTTGGGGATCCCCGGCTTCCAGAAGGAATTCAGGGGGGGCCCTCAGGAGTCAAAAGGGTGGGAACCACTACTTCACCCTACTATTGAGCCCAAAAGAGAGTACCCCGTACATCCATTTAGCATTAGGATATCAGGGTAGTTAAGTTGAACAATCCAAGGCTTACTCAGGGAGATGGTGCAAGCTACACATTCACAACAAAATAAAACATCAAATAATATTTAATAAATCAGGGCCCAGCCAGTGCTTTTACTAGGAAAAGTCCTTTACTTCAGCGCACAATACAACACTGTACGTGATCCTCAGAGAGCACTTCAAATCAGTTCACAGTTATGAGACAAGAAATACAGTGGTTTGGCTGCTCTACAAAGGTATCGATTAGTTGCCAAATGCAAGTTATAGTTTTTCTGGGGAATTAGTGGGTAATGTTCATGACGCAGTCATACAGGGCCTGTTGATGTTTTCCAAGAGTTGGGATTAACCCAGTCCTGGTCTGTTTGCCCTGTTCCTGAGTGTCTCACCCATGGATTGTACCGTTGTGTACTTGATTATCTGTGCACGATGGGCCTGAGGGACAGCACTGCTCTAGGTCATATGTGTACTCAAAAGGCCCACTGAGCGGGATCACGCAGACTTTGCCCCAGCACAGTTGACCTTGTCACGTTCCACGACTGATGTGCACACCAGGGATGGAAGAATATGGGCGGAACTTGTACTGATGGTGAAGATGTTGTCCTCAGATCAAGCTACTTGCTGTCTAGTGCATCTTTACAGGATAGCCATCCTTTGGCCGAAACACAAGCCCGACACCTAAACAAGGGAAGATGACACCCTAGGTCACATCAGTGGGGAAGAGGTGTCGGTCAGTGAACTCTCTCATTGTGGGGACGTATGCTAGCCTGGTGCAACACCCCTCTTGGCACCAAGGTTCCTAAGGGAAGACCACCAACTGCAGTCATGGTTTCTCAGCACCAAATGGTTGCAGTTGCCTCGTCTTCTTTTGGCGGGCAATCCGTGAGATACATGTGAGTGTTCCTAGGCGTCACCCTGGGTGCTCTCGTTTTGGAGTATGCTGCAGGTATAAATCAGGGCCTCAGGGCCTCTCCCTGCAGCCTAGAGATGCCGGTCCTTCTGAGTCACAGCAGGCAGTTTCAAACCATCCTGCCTCAGCTCGCAGCAGCCCCCTTCTTCTTCTCCTGGCAATTCCAGTCTTCCTTGTGCAAGGGCACCTACATGTCACTCTTAAGCAGTTGGCCAGCTCCTTCCTTCAAGGTAGACCCAACGCAGGGATGCTGTATAACTCCCCATGTTTCAGGATTGGAATCTGCCTTGGGGAGTTGGCCAGCAATACCTCCACCCTGGAGCATAAAAGAGTTTCCAAGTCAGAGAAGCAGGCAGTCCGCACACCAACCCTGGCGCACGGAAGAGTTTCTCAGCTGGCACTACTCTGCACCCGAGATTCTTCTAGAGAACTCTCGACACCCTCACTGGTAGGTTCTCTCCCTTACTTATGCTAAGCTTGCAGATAGAGTTTGTGTAGTCCACTCTGGGACTGGTTTCAAGCAGTTCATGACTTTTGCTGATTTCTTAGACTGGTCCAGCCACAGTCTTTGCCCTTCTGTGTCAACAGGGTGCTGGGGTGGAGTTGGGAGTCTCCTGTCAGGAGCGACTCAAAACAAAAGTACAAAAAAGGAAAAAGCTTCCCCACTTTACTACCACTCAATCTGTTGGAGGTAATGCTTCTAGGAACCAATGGAGCTCAAAGAGCAGGGGAATTTCCCTACACTTTAAAAGAGCCCACTTTCTCCTCTCCTCCACATACTAAATCCTGGCTCCTTCTAAGGATCTCGGCAATGCTTTGGGGAAGCCCTGTAATTCATACTGCAGTTTGTGGGTCTCTCCAACCTCCATCTTTACCTTGACCGTTTGTATTACTGCAGTTTGACAAATCAAATTTGATTCCTGGGTGGCCACAATCATATGCAGCTCGCCGCTCCCTACATATTTTACTGTACATGTATATTACACACGTGTTTCATCCCTGTGATACATGGATGTAGGAAACGATCTGGTGGTAGGGGACTGATAGATCAATTTAAAACACAGAAGGGGCGAGTAGGCATCTCTCCCTGGCAGCTGACAGGTAAAAAGAGGACGCATGTGATGTATCCCTCTATGACACAGAGGCCATATTGATTCAGGAAAACAGCATTTCATTGGTCTACACTATACAAGCATGGAAAGCGTGCCTACTAAGGTTGCACACCGCAGTCCTGTGTACCACAGTTCTCGTTGGTCACTGCCATTCATTTGAATTCAAAGATTTCAACAGGAGTTCGGGGTGCACTGAGTGATGACTACAACACTTAAAAGGCTAGAGATACACATCATTTAAGGTATTTTTTAAAAGGCACATAACAGTACTATACAACAACCTTCACTAATTGTGAATGAGCATCGATATTCAAAGATATGCAATGCTGAACTATTCAGGAACAGGTAAGGTAAAGATATTGTGTGTGTTTTTGAAGGCACCTTAACTGATGTGCTTTAATTATTTTTAAAATTGTTCTTTTCAATTATAATCTTAAGACAATTTGAGCCATCTGGCAAGGGCTGCAGTCACACAACAAACGCAGTGTAAATAAACGTGCATTCACAGGGGCTTTTGAGAAGCTCTTTCCAGCCATTGTGGTTTAACTTGCTTTAAGTAGTAGCTCACAGGCTTGTCAATCAGCAATGCCATAAGGTCACGTCATTTCACGGATGTGAATATCCGAAGAGTAGTGCGCACACACACACACACACACACAGTCTGAATACCTACCCACCCCCAAACATGCCCATTACTTTCTGGTATTCTTCCACCTATTCCACTTCAGTGCTCCCCTCATTTCTTTTACTTACATTTTTAAGGCCATCTAGCTGTAGCGTGCTGCTGGGCCATTGGCTTCTCATTGATGCACTTCTGAGCACTTTAATTTGTATTTTTTTATTTTGTCATTCTAAAATGGACATCGGACATTTTGCAGCAGTAAAGTAACAAGCATTGGCATAGCCAATAGGTCTCGCCTTTGGGAACCTTATAAGTATTTAGTTATGCATTACAATATCCTTGGTGCAACAACATCACCTGTTGCATTGCTAAACACTTATAAGGTCTCAAAGGCGAGACCTATTGGCTATGCCAATGCTTGTTTAATTTAGAATATTCTACCCTTAGTGGCTGAGAGAAAAGGAGGATGGACAGATGGATTGAAAGTGTGGGTGAATGGAAGGATGGATGAGGGAAAGAATGGATTTTGTGTTCCCACAAGATCTCCCCGGATGATCTCATACTTCCTTTAGGCTGCGGATGTTCATTGGTAGGCTCTGGGGGTCTGATTCTTCCTCCATCCCCCCATTCGTTAGGACACAATATTGATATAGGAATCAGCTCGGCGAGAGAAGACTGTATTCTTATTAATGCCCGCTCGTTGATAAAGAATAATATTGCTTTTAAGGAGCTCATACTGGACAGGTAACCCTCGTGGGTCTTTGTCACGGAAACGTGGGCGAAGGACTCCTCTGGTCCAGATCTTGTTGAAGCGGTCCCTGTGGGCTACTGCCTGTCCCGGCAGGATAGAATGGGCCGTGTGGGAGGAGGGCTAGTGATTCTGTATAAAGATAGCTTTTATTGTTATACCCTACCTCTATCAGACCCCAAGGACAACTTCCAAGCCTTGTACTTCTCTCTAAAAGGTGTTCATGAGACCCCTTTTAATGGGATCTTGATTTATCGTCCCCCCGGTTCTAGATTGGACTTTGGACAACAGCTGCTCCATATTTTAGAACCTTACTTTGGTTGCGAAAATTTAACTGTTCTGGGAGACTTAAATTATCACCTGCAGTTGTTGGAGGCCAATGATACTCTTTCCCTGCTGGATGTTACGTCAGCCTGTGGACTGACTCAACTGGTCAGGGGTGCTACCCATCGAGCGGGTCATACGCTTGACGGGACCTTCTCCAATGATGGGAGGTTGGTGGTAAAGGACCCCTTCTTCCTCTCATGGTCTGATCACCTGGCCGTACCGTTTGAGGTGTCCTGCCCGACCGTCGACAGGTACGAAAAAGTTCTGAGCAAAAGGGAACTACGTAGGGATTTTAAGAATATCACTAATAGTTCCTTTGCTCCCTGGACTTCTAGCCTGTCCATCTTCCAGGAGGATAATGTCCAGGTGGCGGTCGCGCAATTCGAAAAGGCTGTCACTGAGGCACTGGATGAGTTGGCTCCTATCCGGGCGCGTTACTCAGCGAGAAAAAAGCCATCTGCCCCTTGGTTTTCGGAGCATTTAAGATTTCTTAGACAGGAAGTCAGGAGACGGGAGCGGTTATGGCATACTAGCTGGGATCGGGGGGACAAGGAGGCCCACAAAACCCTGATGAGGAAATACAAGCTGGAAGTGATAAGGGCTAAACAGGAACATTTTACGGCCCTTACCACCTCACTCTCCTCTCCGAAGGAGCTTTTCAGGATAGTGGACTCTCTTATGTCCCTTCAAACCCCGGACCCTGTTATTGCCTCGCAGCAGCTCTGTAACAGCATAGCTGTCTTTTTCCAGACGAAGATCTCTGACATTTATTCCGCTTTAGAGCTGCAGAGGATTTTTAACCATTTAGCCCCTTGTACCTGTGGATGCGGCTCCTGTTCTCACTGCTCTTACTGAGAAATCCTCTCTGGGACGTTTGGAATCCTTCCCTCCCCTCTCTTTGCAGGATTTAGAGAACCTCCTGAACAATACCAAGTCAGGCTCGCCATTGGATACCTGCCCGCTTAAGATCCTCAAGCAGTGCAGGGAATCCCTCCTGCCCCCTCTCGTTGACATCATGAATAGGGCCATGAGGGATGGTATTTTTCCCCCTAAATGGAAAAGGGCGGTAGTGAAACCTTTACTCAAGAAACCATCTCTTGATCCTGGGGTTCTAAAGAACTTTCGCCCCATTTCACTGCTCCCTGACCCTGCGAAGATGTTAGAAACTCATCTGAATAAACTTCTTGCAGCTTTCGTGGAAAGTTCGGGTTGCCTTGATTACTCCCAGCATGGTTTCAGGAGGGAACATAGCACCGAGTCGGCCCTCACCATAGTGCTGGATAATATCCGCACACGTGCGGATGGGGGTCAGACCACCCTCCTGATCCTGCTAGACCTCACGGCAGCCTTTGACACCCTTTCTCCCTCAGTTTTAATATCGCGCCTGAGGGAGATCGGGGTTGAGGGAGCAGCCCTGCATCTATTGACCTCTTTCCTCGATCAAAGAGAGCAAAGAGTGAAGCTGGGGGAGTTCCTATCTCCATCCATGTCTGTGCAATGTGGGGTCCCTCAGGGGTCGGCATTAAGTCCGACCCTTTTTAACATATACGTGACCCCCTTGCCAGACTAATTAGATCTTTTGGGATGGAGGTAGTTTCCTATGCAGATGACACGCAGATCCTCGTCTCTCTCTCCCAGTCAGTTAGCTCGACTGCCTCCAATTTTAGATCTTGTATGGAGGCAGTCGGCCAATGGATGATTCATAATTCATTGAAACTGAATGGGGAGAAGACGGAGGTGATGGTGTTCAGAGGAAAGGAAGAGGTATGGTCAATCGACTGGTGGCCGGACTCACTGGGAGCGTGTCCTGTCCCCGCCTCTTCGGCCAAGAACCTAGGAGTTTTGATCGACCCCACCCTCAGCATGTGTCAACAAGTCAATAGAACTGTCTCTACTTGTTGGGGCATTATACACATACTGAGGAAGATCAGGCACTATCTCTCGCAGCAGGCAAGGAAACAAGTTGCTGTTGCTCTCATTGGCTCCCGGCTGGACTACTGCAATGCACTATATGCAGGACTGAATAAAAGTCTGCTGCAGCGCTTGCAAATGGTCCAGAACGCAGCAGCTAGGTTTCTCCTGGATTTGCCCAGGCGTGCCTAGGCTACCTCTGCCAGAAAACTGTTACACTGGCTTCCTATAGAGGACCGGATACTTTTTAAGACCATGTGCATGACCTATAGGGCCCTAGCTAATGGTAGCTCTACTGGAATCGGATCTATTCTATCTTTCTACAGCCCCTCCAGGAACTAGCGCTCTTCTAATAGACTTCTTTTATTAGTCCCCCGTATCCGGGGAACTAAATGGGGGGGCAAAGCCTTTTCCATTCTGGCACCTAAGTGGTGGAATGCTCTTCCACTGGAACTTAGGTCCCTTCCCACTCTACAGCTATTTAGAAATGCTTTGAAAACCCGTCTTTTTGCGAGGTCATACCTGTAGTTGTGTTCTGCCTTCTGTTTTGATCTGTTTTGTAGGCGCCTTGATGCCTTCGGGTTTTAGTTGCGCAATATAAATTCATTCATTCATGAGTGAAAGGATAATTGGAAGAACAGATGGATGAGAAACTGGTTGGTGAGTGGAAGGGAGGATGGGTGGATTAATGGATGAATAAAAGGGTGGATGGATGGATGAATGAAAAAGGATGGATGAGTGAAAGGGTGGATGGATGGTTGAGTGATTGGATGGAAGGAAGAGCAAAAGGATGGATGAATGTATGGCTGAGTGAAAGAATGGGTGATGAAAGAGTGAAAAGAATAATGGCTAGATTGAGTACAAGGATGGATGACAAAGGATTGATGAGTGAAAGGACGGATGAGTGAAAGGGTGGATGAAGAGAAGGATGATTGAAAAGATGGATGGCTGGATAGATGGAAAATCTTGAACAGTTTAAACAAGCACTGGTAAAGTCAATGTGTCTGCTTTTGTGTCAGAGAAGCACGTATAATTCAGCAGTACGTGTTGCCAAAAGCTGTCCTAAAAAGATCTTACCACAAAATATCTTGGGCCACAGTGCCCTAAGTAAGCTAAGAGGCAGAAGAACTCTTGAAGTAGTAATATAAAATCGAGTCAGACGGTAACGTTTGCACTTTAAGTGGTGTTCTTAAAAGGCACACACAGCAAAATATTATAGTTAATACTTTGCACAAAGGGATTGTGTTTTTGTTGCATTTAAGCCTCTGTCCTAACAACATGTTGAATTTATGGCATTTGATACAACTATTGCGCTCAAAGTGAAAAAATGCATCCACGTTTGATCAATGAACAGTCTTTGACCCAGGCTGCACACACTTGCATGTAAATCAGCAAATAAAATGTTATCTTTACTGCAACGTAAATACATCAAAGTAAAGACATTGGGTCTCATCAGCTAGGTCCTATTTACAAGCCACACTTTGACTATGCAGTAAAACTAAGGGACTAGATATTCCCCTTCACCGAAACACAATGAGAACAAACGGAACACAATCATACAGGAAATGCCATGGCTTCGAATAAAAGCCCATCCAAACAAGGGCAACCCATGAAAACCAATGGCTTCATGTGGCCGACTTAAAGAACAGTCTCCCTGTACTATGTACTGTATTGTTTTGAAGAATCACTACTGGGTAGTCTAAACGGCCAAAGCTGCCTTGGTCACACCTAAATAGAGGAAAGGAGCTTCTTAGAAGAAATACAGTGGATTGCGTATAAAGAGTGTTCGGAGGGAAGAGGACTGATGATTGAACACTACCATTAAAATAAACACAATGTAATCCCTACTTGTAGGCATATTAGACTACTGCCAAGTCTTCACAGCTGTATGAGAACAAAGGTCGCTCACCAAATTAAGTAGCACAGGCGGTCAGCTCTTTTCAAGCACTCGTGCTTGCGGTGGCATCCACCTTGCAGGAGCGAGCAGATGCGTGCACGGCCAAGCTAATTGGAAACAGATGGCCCCTGCACACCGCAGCGCGCTCCTGCAAGGTGGATGCTGCCACAAGCATGAGTGCTTGAAAAGAGCTGACCAATTCCAAAAAGTCATCTCCTAGAGCAGTGCATGCCGCTGCCTAGGGGAGACCTAAAAATGCCAAATTGCCCACTGGTGTGTCCTAACACATGTTGCACGCTACATACGTGTATATGCATTATGACGTATGTGCACGTATTTACACACTTGGCAGCAATCTTGGAATGGTTTGTCTTACCATTCCAAAATGGCTGCCATATGCGCATATACTGTAAAATAGAGAGCTACACCTCCTAAGCAATGGGACAGGATTATTATAGCAAAGTCACAAGAAACCCCCCAGATATATTATATGAAAAAATAAAAGAAATCACCCACCAACCTCCATTCATTCCCTCATTCAATCTTTGCTACACTCCATGAGTCAAATGCCAAAATTATTGTGACTAACATATATATTATCTACTGGCGGTCGCCAGTAGATAGTTATAGTTAGGACCGTGTTTCCATAGGAAATCTGAAAATTCTATTTTGAATAACTTTGGCTCCGGTTGACGAATCCTCGCGAAATTTTCAAAACTAATGGGGCGCTCCGCTCAGCTCCTACCCTGAAGTCTCGGGGTGATTCGTCAAGCGGGGGCCGAGAAAAAAGGGGGGGCCCAAAACGCGTTTTCCCCATGCATTTTCCCATAGGACCTTTAGTCGAAGGTACAGCGAGAACGGCTGAACAGAATTACTTGAAATTTGGCAGAGAGGTAGTCCTCAGGTCAGGGAAGTGCCTTTTGCATATATGGAGTCAATCTGTTCAGTAGTTAAAGAGAAAATTGCATTTAAAAGCACATACATATATAGCCGCGCACCGTGCGCGCACCCTAACGTGCGCAAGCGTAATTCTGATTGGTGGTTACATGTCAGTCAACGTTCAAATTGGTCGAAACCAGGAAGTGTCGGCCGCCATTTTGTTTGTTGTGGGTGCGAGAGTGAAAAAGAGAGATAGCAAACGTGAAAAGGGGGCAGGGTAGAGAGTTCCTGACCCCCTAGCCTTTGTCAGGGGGTCCCTAAAGGACCCCGAAGGGTGAAAAACCATTTTATTTATTTTTTTTTAAATCGTGGGGTGCGCGCATGGTGCGCGCACAGTGAAAAACCATTAACAAAAATAATTAAAAAAAAAATTAGCATTTAAAAAACCGTACAAATTCACTTAAAAAACCATAGGTTTCAGGCACGTTATAGTTAGGAATTAGCATTTAAAAAACCTTGCAAATTCACTTAAAAAACCATAGGTTTCACACATGTTATAACTATAACTCGCGCGACCGCCACTCTATCACAAGGATGATGTCATCAGTGATGTCATGAGTGATGAAATATGTGACGTCATGAGCACTGGATTGCGGGCGCACGAGTTATAGTTATCTGAGCTAACTATAACGGTGGAATCTCATTGGTTTTTTACGAGTGAAATATCCACCTAACTATAACATGTGTGAAACCTATGGTTTTTTAAGTGAATTTGCAAGGTTTTTCAAATGCTAATTCCTAACTATAACGTGCCTGAAACCTATGGTTTTTCAAGTGAATATATATACATGTGTATATATATATATATATATATATATATATATATATATATATATATATATATATATATATATATATATATATATGCACCAAAACCTCCTTCTTGCGAATGAGCAGAGACCACGCTGGGGAACACCTTGAAAGCAGTTTTTATTACGTTATGAGGCGAATGTATTTCGGCTGTACATCAGCCTTCGTCAGCGCCATAATGTCCAGGAGGCTTTTAAAATCACGATCCTGAGTCCTGCTGCCCTCTTATTGGCTGAGGGCCCGCTCCGCCCCCTGTAGTAGATTGCTCACCTGTTGTCAGTTCATATGCTGTTAACGAACCACATCACCCAGAATACATCGTAATGAGTCCAGGTAGGTGATGTATGGGGGGTGTCTCGCCTGATGGTTATGCGGAATGGCAGAACAGTTCGTGTTTAAAAACCAATATCCTGCTTGCAAAGGAACAAAGCGCCTCCTTGGGTCCCCAGACCGCCTCAGCCTTAGATGTCAGGGATAGTGTCCGGCGGGGGCAACAGTGGCAATACATGTCGCCCAGCATGTGGTTAGGTAACCACACTACCGCCTTGCTGTCTCCCCAAAGTCCATGGCGTGCCCCGACCTTCCAATAACTTGGACATACAAAACAGCCACAACAGCGGCGAAGCCAGTAACGTCAGGGCCAACTTGCGAGGCGGGGGTCGCTGAACCGTGTTTCTGGCTCACACGGGAACTATGCACCAAAACCTCCTTCTTGCGAATGAGCAGAGACCACGCTGGGGAACACCTTGAAAGCAGTTTTTATTCCGTTATGAGGCGAATGCATTTCGGCTGTACATCAGCCTTCGTCAGCGCCATAATGTCCAGGAGGCTTTTAAAATCACGATCCTGAGTCTATTACCTACTGGCGGTCGCCAGTAGGTAGTTATAGTTAGGACCCTGTTTCCATAGGAAAACCGCAACATTCTATTTGGAATAACTTTGGCGCCGGTCGACGAATCCTCGCGAAATTTTCAAAATAGGTGGGGCGCTACGCTCCGCTCCTACCCTGAAAGTCTCGGGGGGATTCGTCAAGCGGGGGCTGAGATAAAAGGGGGGTCCCAAAACGCGTTTTTCCCATGCATTTTTCCATAGGACCTTTAGACACAGCTACAGCCCGAACGGCTGAACAGAGTTACTTGAAATTTGGCAGAGAGGTAGTCCTCAGGTCAAGGAAGTGCCTTTTGTAGGTCTGGTGTAAATCTGTTCAGTAGTTCCTGAGAAAATAGCCTTTAAATCAATATATATATCTGAGCCAGCTTACGGTAAGCTTACCGTGCGCTTACGGTAAGCTTACCGTACGCGTACGGTGACGTGCGCGAGCGCGAATCTGATTGGCTGTTAGATCTTAGTAAACATTCGTGCGCACACGGATTGAACTGCGTTAAGTGGGCGCGCACGCCACGAATGGCGTAAAGTAACTTAGCATTTAAAAAAACGTACAAATTCACTGAAAAAACCATAGGTTTCACACACGTTATAGTTAGGAATTAGCATTTAAAAAACCTTGCAAATTCAGTGAAAAAACCATAGGTTTCACACATGTTATAGTTAGCTGGACATTTTACTGATAAAAAACCAATGAAATTCCCCCGTTATAGTTAGTGCAGGCAACTATAACTCACGCGACCGCAATCCTCTGCTGATGCTAATACTGTATTTAGACACTTATTTACCCATGTCTTCTTCCATAAATTTTTAGCTATACATATATTACAAATATTTTTTTTTCATAAAGACACATATGTCATCAGCAGAGGATTGCGGTCGCGTGAGTTATAGTTGCCTGCACTAACTATAACGGGGGAATTTCATTGGTTTTTTATCAGTAAAATGTCCAGCTAACTATAACATGTGTGAAACCTATGGTTTTTTCACTGAATATATATATGTGTGTATATATTATCTACTGGCGGTCGCCAGTAGACAGTTATAGTTAGGACCTATTTTCCATAGGAAATCCGCAACATTCTATTCCCAATAAGTCTGGCGCCGATTGACGAATCTTCGCGAAATTTTCCAAACTTTTGGCCAGCTCCGCTCCTACCCTGAAAGTTTTGTGGTGATTCGTCAAGCGGGGGCCGAGAAAAAAGGGGGGTCCCAAAACGCGTTTTCCCCATGCAATTTCCCATAGGATCTGTTGTCGCAGCTACAGCCCGAACCGCTGAACGGAATGACACCAAATTTGGCAAAGAGGTAGTCCTCAGTTCAGACTCGTGCCTTTTGCATAAATGGTGTGAATCTGTTCAGTAGTTCCTGAGAAAATTAGAGTTAAAAGTACATAAATATCTATGGCCGGGGAGGATCCGCGCACCCTACCCGCACCGTAAGCGCACCATCCCCGAACTGAGCGCGCACCCTTCCGATCGCGCGCTGAATGCTAATTGGCTGTCGAGTGTCTCTCTACATTCGAAACCAGGAAATGTTGGCGGCCATTTTCTGCCTCGGTAGAAGCGAGGCTGAAGAAGCAAGGGGAATAAGTGTGTAAAACATATAAAGGGGGCAGAGTGGAAATACTCTGACCCTCTAGAGGTGCTTAGGGGGTCCCAGAAGGACCCCCTGGGGCCCCCTTTAAAAAAAAAAAAAACGGCGAAATGCGTAACCGGTGCGCGCATCCTATCGCGTTCGGTGCACGGATTCTCACGCGTTGGGTGCGCGGATCCACGGCAATGTTTTTTGAAAAAAGACAAGAAATCATTGGTTGTACGACTACTTTCTACACTGAAAGGTAGGGTGTATACTTCTGTTTTTTAAAGGTATGATTCTTATTGGTTAACAAAAACAGATTGTAAGGAACATTATATATGATAAGCTGATATGTTGAAAAGTCAAGCACACTTCCTGTCTTGTTTAATAACATTGTGTGCTGAACTTGTGACCTGTGAGCTCAGTGCAGTGTTCCATGACCTGTTTCTATGGTAACAGGCAGAAGGCAGATTGGGGGAAGGGTGGAAATGTATTTCAGTTGGAAAGGGTTGAAATGTTGAACCAATAGAAATGTGTGTTTGCTTTTGAGTTTATGTGTGAAGGATTGTGATTTGATGTTTACATGTATATGTGTGGAAAATGAAAGGGAAACTTTTCCATTCTTTGTTTTTGCTGAGAGGTGCACAGTGCAGAGATTCTGTAAAAGAAAATATGGCGAGTGACTGATATACTTCTTAATCTACAAAACAACTTGAAAGATGAGTTATTTCATTGTGAGGGGATGTATGTAGACTATTTTGATTTTAATCAGACTAATGTATTTCTCCTGCTAAAGTGTAGGGAGTACTTTTTTTCCCTACAATCTTATTGACAGTGTGTGTGCATATAGAAACCATTCTGTGATAAGCATTTGTGTTTTTCATGTGTTTGCAGACAGATAACTGTGCTGTTTTTATATTTCAGTAGAATTAGAAACCAGTCATTGTTTATGAATTTGTGAAATGAGTTATGTTATGTTTCTATACTAAAATGTAGTACTACTTCTAGATGAAGAAATGTGTTTTGGTATAGTGCAAGGGATAGTGTTGTTTGTCTAGAATCACACAGTGAGTCTGTGTGCATTTGGGAACCACTGTGAGAGAAGCATTTGGTAATATCGTGTATTTGCTGACAGATAACTGTTTTAACCTGTCATGTTGTGAAGTTTTAGTAGCATTAGAATACAGTTATGGCTTATGATTTGATTAAATGAGTCAGGCTTTGACAGAAAAGGGAAGTCCTGAAATATGTAGATTGTGTGCAGTTCCCTTACCACTTGCACTGTAGTGAATGAGTTTTGGTAAACTCCTAGGGATAGTGGTGCTTGTCTAGAATCACAGTGTGAGTTAGTGTGTATTTGGGATCAGTGTGAGAGAAGCATTTGGTGACATCATGTATTTGCTGACAGATAACTTTTTTAAAACCTGTCATGTTGTGAAGTTTTAGTAGCATTAGAATCCAGTCTTTGCTTATGCAGTGATTAAATGAGTCATGCTTTGACACTGATGTGCTGTACTTAACTCTTCTAGACTAGTGAATGAGTTTTGGTGAACTCCTAGGATAGTGTTGATTGTCTAAAATCACACTGTGAGTCTGTGTGCATTTGGGTAAGGATTGTGAGAGAAGCATTTGGTAACATCGTGTATTTGCTGACAGATAACTGTTTTAAAACCGGTCATGTTGTCAAGGTTTAGTAGCTTTAGAAGCTAGTGTTTGCTTATGCTTTGATTAAATGAGTCAGGCTTTGACACAAAAGTGCAGTCCTGAAATATGAAGATTGTGTGCAGTTCCCTTACCACTTCCACAGTAGTGAATGATTTCTGGTAAACTCCTAGGTATAGTGGTTGTTGTCTAGAATCACACTGTGAGTCTGTGTGCATTTGGGTAAGGATTGTGAGAGAAGCATTTGGTAACATCGTGTATTTGCTGACAGATAACTGTTTTAAAACCGGTCATGTTGTCAAGTTTTAGTAGCTTTAGAAGCCAGTGTTTGCTTATGCTTTGATTAAATGAGTTAGGCTTTGACACAAAAGTGCAGTCCTGAAATATGAAGATTGTGTGCAGTTCCCTTACCACTTCCACAGTAGTGAATGATTTTTGGTAAACTCCTAGGTATAGTGGTTGTTGTCTAGAATCACACTGTGAATCTGTGTGCATTTGGGAACCAATGTGAGAGAAGCATTTGGTAACATTGTGTATTTGCTGACAGATAACTATTTTAAAAGCTGTCATGTTGTCAAGTTTTAGTAGCATTAGAAGCCAGTCATTGCTTATGTGTTGATTAAATGAGTCAGGCATTGACACTAAAGTGCAGTCGTGAAATATGTAGATTGTGTGCAGTTCCCTTACCACTTCCACTGTAGTGAATGAGTTTTGGTAAGCTGCTAGGGATAGTGTTGTTTGTCTAGAATCACACTGTGAGTCTGTGTGCATTTGGGAACCACTGTGAGGGAAGCATTTGGTGACATCATGTATTTGCTGACAGATAACTTTTTTAAAACCTGTCATGTTGTGAAGTTTTAGTAGCATTAGAATCCAGTCTTTGCTTATGCATTGATAAAATGAGTCAGGGTTTGACACTAAGGTGCAGTACCATGTACTATTCTGTTCACTGTGGCAGAACTGAAAATTTAAAAGTTTTAGCTAAGCACTGTCCTAGAAGTAGTCTGATTATTTAGTCAGTTTCTAAGTACCAAATAGATTGCTTCAAATGTCTATGCAGTATGCATGTAGTGTTCTAACATACTATACACTTGTCTTTTAGATCTTCAATTCCCTAGTCAGTATCCATACACTTCCAGGAAACACCCTGTCACTTCCTTTGCAGTCCTCTAGAGACCCATTCAACAGCATGTACTAATCCATTCACTGTGCCAAAACCCAAACACTTATAAATTCACCAAGATACTATCTTTGCAGTACTCTAATCCTTCAGTCAGTGCCTAAGTATTCATGCACTGAGCCAGGCCTTAGCACATGGAATGCTTCAAACCCCTATCCACTATGCATGCAGTCCTCTAACCACCTACACACTTGTCTTTCACACTTTCAATTTCCTAGTCAGTATCCATACAGTCCAGCAAACATCTTGTCACTGCCTTTGCACTCCTCTAGTGACCCATTCAGTACCAAGTACTAATCCATTCCCTGTGCGAAAAGCCTACCACTTATAAATTCACCTAGGCACTCTCCTTGCTGTACTCTAATCATTCAGTCAGTACCCAAGTAGTCATGCAGTGAGCCAGGCCTTAGCACATGGACTGCTTTAAATGCCTATGCAGTATGGATGCAGTCCTCTAATCACCTACACAGTTGTGTTTCACACCTTCAATTCCCTAGTTAGTATTCATACTCTTCTAGCAAACACCCTGTCATTCACCCAGTGTGTCTCCTTATAGTACTGTAATCATTTAGTCAGTTAGCATGTAGAGTTTTAGTGAGGTAGGCTTTAGGGCATGAACTGCTTCAAAGTAGTATGCACTATGCATGTAGTGTTTTAACCATCGTCACACTTGTGGTTCAGGGACATAGTTTCTTAGTCAGTATTTATATAAAATGTGTTTGTACAGTAATGGAATAGTATAATTTTGAAAGTTATTAATATACATTTATTTGTGATTGTTTTTTACAGATACAGAATAGGAGTGTTTCTCATCTGTTTGCACTCTTCTCGTGCAAGATTGTTCGGATGAAGGGTCCTTAGATGTTTCATCATACTTGCCGTGCCGTACGAGTATTTCTTGTTAGGATCCCCTCGTGACAGAACTCTTTTGCAAATCTTGCACATGATCAAGGTGGCATTGGTCTTTGTTTGCCCCTTGGGAAAAGTAAAATATTTCCTCACCACTGAAGAAAAACGTTGTGGGCGTGGTGCCTTCTGCAAAAAAATTTCCTCAGATTCGGTAAATATTTTAAAGCGGCAACATTTACAGTTTTTGTAAGTTACACTTATAAAATTTTGTTAGCTGTATGCATTTTATATATCTGTGATTTGTTTCTTGTGGTATTTTGTTGAGAATACCATGTTGTTTTTTTTTAACAATCTTTCTGATTTTCCAGGTCTGTCGTCGACATCCATGGTCCCCACAGGAGTGTTCCGCCTTGTTGTTTTGTATTATTGTTGTTACATTTTGTTTATTAGTTTATCGTTCATATACATGTTAATAATAAAATAAAGTTTGAAAATAGTTTATCGTTTACATATTTATAATTATAAAAAATAAAGTTTGAAAAAAAAAATAATAACGTTTTTGGTTGTTCTCTTAACTGCTGTGTGACTCTTTCTTGTTCTTAATACTGTTATTTGATGGAGTCCACCATGGTGTTAAATTTTGGGGCACTTATCGCTGGATTACTGGTGATATCTGCAGTTTGCACCAACTTCTGAATAGTGTGTTAGATTTATCTCAACTTTACTTCCGTTAAAGTGCTGATAATGAAATGGAGACTAGCCGTTCTCGTGCAAAATGACACGAGGTGCACCTTTCCGATTTATTCTAAATACTAAAATCCTGTATTGAATTGCACTGAGGTATTGGCTGCACTTACAGTGTACACACAAAATCTATTAAGAAATCTCATTGTATTTATATTGATTGGGAATAGTGCGTCAGGTGCTGGATCTTGACGAGATACACTGCTCAGTTCGTATATTGTTCTGCACACGAAAAAAAATCACATCACAACTTTGACACCAATTGCAATGCGAAACAAATTCCGGCGATAAGACACGTTAGCACCAGGGATTTTACACCTGCTTTCTGCTGGTGTTAAGCAGGACAACTACCTGCACCATGAAAGGGAACACAGCCAAGAGCCACACCAGAACACCCACAGGTGCCATAGAGTCAATGAGCATGATACAGGGATACCCATGAGGGCCAGAAGACTCATCTCAACAACTCCAGGACCGCCAATGCCCCCCAAACCCACATCTTAGCAAGTGTGTCCCTGTGGTCATTGTCTTAGCATGATAGGCACGAGCCCTGCAACATCACAGTGTGCTGTCACCTCAGCGTTGGCAGTGAGCCTGGACGTGTAGCTACGCACGCATCCTCCTGCATGCACAACTGGCGTGTGCTGGTCTGGGGTTCACAGATCAGTGCAGGGGTGTGCCTATCCGGCAAGGGGAACGGGGTGTCTCGGACATGTTAGTGTGCAGGAAGTGCGGTAAGTGTGTCTCTGTGTTCTGGTGTGGCCTGCTACAAGAGCCGCAGCAGTCGATGTTGTAAAGTGGCATGCACCACCTCCAAACGGCACTGTGATGGTGTAGTTGGAATGTAGCAGGACATGCGCAAATAGGCATTACAATGGTGTGCCGTACGAGTGCACGAGCTACAACAGCGCACCGTACAAATGTGTGGGGGCTCATGGGAGGGAGGAGCAGCTGTTTGGCAACATAACACACAGTGAACTCGACCATGTGCCACATGCTGGGCATCTCATCCATGATGAACACGGTCGCAGACATCCCACAACACCAACGACTGGCCTTTGTACACATCCTGTATGAATGCAGCGTGGTTTTCACTTCTATGCTCGTTCAGTGGTGTGATGTTGGCGGGTTGTGTGACTTGTGCTCCTTGTTGGTGTGTTTCATTTTGGCCATTGTTAGTCTATATGTGTGTTGTACTTAATTGTGCATGTGTGCCATTCTGCCCATCTCCCCCCTCCCCCCGCTTCCTAGTGCTGTTATAAATTGATACTTGTATAGCGCACTACTCACCCACAAGGGTCTCAAGGCGCTTGTACGAATACCGCTGTGGAACCCATCCTGGCTTTCCCTGTGAGGCGTCCACTCCTGGGCACCCCCAAGGTGGAGGCCAGGCATCCTTAGCGTTGTGGGGGCCGTTGTGGAGATTAAGCAAGCTATTGCTCAGAGTTGCAGAGTGGGACTCCATAATTGGAATGGCACCGAGGCGAGAATTATCAGGTCTGTGGAATTTTGTGCCCAAGACCCACCCAGGCGGGGAATTGAACCCTGGTCCCAGGCTAGACCTCTGCATCAGGGTCTGCCGCTCTAATCATTGAGCCACACTTCTCCACTGTTGTGTCTATAATTTTGTTGCTGCACACATAAATACATGTAAAGAATAAATTAGAATAGTTCCTTGATTCTTTTAGGTTTCAAAACTTCTCTATTGGTTTCTTTTTAATTTTCAATATGAACCGTTTTTTTAATATTCAACAAGACATAGAAGTCAGAAGTGCTGATATTGATATTCTATCAACACACTTTCTAGAACATTCTACAACACGTGCAGGTTAAAAGTTCATCAATTTTTTAAAACTTAACGATATTTTTTTGCAACATTTTCTTGAACATTTAACGACACGTGCAGGTTAAAAGTTCACGATTGTTTTAAGTTCGAACAGTGCCTTCCAAATGCAAGTAGCAGGTGTGGTTGAGCTGAGCAAATTTTATCCTATGATATGTACTCCACGTTGAGACTGCTTTTTCTTAACCAATCACAAAGATGCTTTTCCACAAAACTAATGTGCACCCTACTTTTAAAAAAGAATGCGTTTCATGATATCTTTAGAGATAACTTATAGATAGGAATTAGCATTTAAAAAACCTTTGAAATTCACTGAAAAAACCATAGGTTTCATGCACGTTAAAGTTAGGAATTGGCATTTAAAAAACCTTTGAAATTCACTGAAAAAACCATAGGTTTCAGGCATGTTATAGTTAGGAATTAGCATTTAAAAAACCTTAGAAATTCACTGAAAAAACCATAGGTTTCAGGGGCGTTATAGTTAGCTGGACATTTCCCTCGTACAAAACCCTAGAAATTCCCCTGTTGTAGTTAGTTCAGCTAACTATAACTCGTGCCCCCGCACTGCACTGCTGATGACGTCCCATATTACATCACTCATGACATGGTCAGTGACATCACTGATGACATCACTGATGACATCTCAAATGACATCACTGATTACATCACTGATGACATCATCCATTGAGTATGTGTTTCTAAACAGTTTTAATATGTTTAATATATATAGGGAAAGGCTGTTGAAGATTAAGTGGGTGTACAAGTGTGTGAACGGATGATTTTTTAGGTGCGTAACTGACTCTATAAGTGAGTCAATAAATGTATCTTACTGCAGACTAGTGACTAAACTGTGTGAATGTCTGTATGTGTCTGTGTTTTGGTGTATAAGTGGCTGCATGGTTTTGTGAATAGCTATATGAGTGTCTATATGGGTTATTGATTGGTTGTCTGAGTATCTGTATGGGTGCCTGAGTGTTTGTGTGGGTAGGGTGTGTGTGACTCTGTGACTAGATGTGTGAGTGGGTGATTCAGTGGGTGCATGGTTTTAAGAGTGCATCTGTGATGGACTGTATGGTTGGGTGAGTGTATGTATGGGTGTGTTAGTGATTGAATGTATATCTCAGTTGTACATGTGTCAGTAACTACATATGTGAAACGCAGTGTATATGTGTGTAAGAGTATATAACTATCTATATGTGAGAGTGTGTGATTTTGGGAGTGGCTGTATGCGCCATAGTGCAAGGATATCTGTGTCATGTGCTGTTTGTTTTTCTGCAGGAAGACACAGAATTTGTTAGTATTTTTATGAGTAAGTGAACTTGAGTGTGTTTAACTGTATAGGTGAGTAAATTGGACTGTGATTAATTATTTGCATGACTGACTAGATGTGTCAGTACCTCAATGGATGATTGGCGGTGTGTGAGTGTCTATATAGGTGTATAAATGCACAGAGTGACTGTAAGTATGAGTGACTGTACAGGTGAGTGAGTGGACATGTATGTAGACCTAAAAGTCAATGAGTGGGTGTGTAGTTATTGGTATTGGAGTATCTATGGTTGTCAAAATGGCCGTTTGAAATTTTGAGTCGGTGTATCAAAGGTTATATTAGGGTGTGAGAAGATGCACTAATTTATCACATGGATGACATCATCAGTGATGTCATCAGTGGTGTCATTTGAGATGTCATCAGTGATGTCATCAGTGATGTCACTGACCATGTCATGAGTGATGTAATATGTGACGTCATCAGCAGTGCATTGCGGGGGCGCGAGTTATAGTTAGCTGAACTAACTATAACAGGGGAATTTCTATGGTTTTGTATGAGGGAAATGTTCAGCTAACTATAACACCCCTGAAACCTATGGTTTTTTTCAGTGAATATATATATATATATATATATATATATATACGGAGGTGCGGGCGTTTCTGGAATAAACCTGCATTTCACTTACATTGGGTCTGCTTTTCGTCCTTTGGATGGTTGGCGTAGATGTAACTCGAACTCAAAAGCGCTTGGGAATCCTTTTTATTTTCATGGCACCAAGACGAGAAAAACCCAACGCGTTTCAGCGTCAATACACCTTGCTCACGGGTGAATTCAAAGTGTTTGCTCTTAACATATATACAAATTGATCACGTACAACGTGACCTCACCATTAACATAAAAAGTGGACAAACAGTGAAAGCGTATCACCAAACAATGGAGAAACATCGGCCATTTTGTAATGTGTTCATAAATACATGATTAATGTTTTCAGTATTTTGAATATTTTCAATATTGTAAATATTGTTTCTCTTCTAATGATTTTCTACATGGTAGATGAAAATAAATGTAACAATCTACACATACCCCTATGGCATTCAATACAAGAATATGTGACATGCATAAAATTAAAACTCCAAATAATGAATTAACCATATTGTGCTTCACCACAATATCCCTGGAAGATTGGTTGTACCAATTATAGTAATCTTCCCCTAATTATTAGAACCAATCATTCTAACAAACTTTCAATGAAACATCAATGTATTCATTAAATATTCCTCAAACTACTCCATATTAGTTGTATGACGGTCATAATGTATCTTTTATTTATCATCCATAATTTATATTTCTTTATTATTTCAAGAAACACAATCTGCCAAGTGGCTATTATCTGATTATCCCTCTATACATCCTTATATAGAAAATTACACAAATTCATTTAACCCAAGTGGGACCCTAAATTATATAAAGGAATAATCAAAATGACCTAATATAGCAGAGAAGAGGAAATAACAAGGGAAAGATAGAGTGAGAGAAACAATAGAAAAAGAGATAAAGAAAGAAAAAAAGAAAAAAAGAAGAGAAAGAAAGAAAGAGAAAAAGAACAAAAGAAGAAAAAAAAAACGGACATGTTATTTTCACTGACACCCAAGTGGGAATATCAGTCAGTCATTATACACTGATAAAGGCAAGTTCCGTTTCTTTTCTTTCCACATAATTATTCAAAATTCTTTCAGATACAACCACACTTCTTCGTGAAGTATATCATCTTAATCATAATTAACAGTCAAGAAAAAAATCTTCATACTGTGTCCATATCACTACTGTCTTATCACCTAGGAAAGAAGAGATCAAAAAAAAGTCTAATTCATATATTGAGGCCTATTCTACCCAAATCAAGTTTGCTACGCTAAGTAATACATATGTGACAAATATAAAGTGAAAGTGCAAGTCAAAAAACTTTAGAATTAAATACATAAACACTATTTACGGATACAGATCGCACAAGTTTATAATCTCTGAAGTCAATGTAACGAGGAGAGATAAACCGTCAGATTGTTGAAATCTAAATGGAAGCCTTATTCTTGTTCTTCTTTTAATGTTAATCACCTAAGAACCAGGACAATTCTCCCTCCGAGTTCAAGCCTTGCGGGATTTTTGTATCTAGTTCCATGGTATATTTGGACTCAAGTTGGCGGAGACGGCGAATCCTATCCTCACCCCTGATATTAACCGGGATTTGGTCAATCACAAAAAAGTTTAAAAGATTGCGGTTGCTTGTATGGGATTCCTCAAAGTGGCGCGCCACTGGGGATCCTTTGTCCTTATTCTGAATTGCCCGCATGTGCTCCAACACTTGCTGGAAACATTGTGCTGCCCACATATTGTTTAGGGCATGGGCATCTCAACACATATACGCAAAATTCTGAAAGAGAAGTCAGATGCTTTTTCTATGTATTTTTCTGTGTTGGTAATAGGATACAAGACTTTCTTTATGTTAGAGCTATGTTTACACGCCTTGCACGCCATACAGGTGAAAAAGCCCTGGATTCCTTTTTTTCAAAGTTTTAGTCAGTGAAACTTCATTCCTACAGAGCCTATCTTAGAGAGAATTAGCTTTTCTAAATGAGATGTTAGGAGATTCCTTCAACAACTCCTCCAAAGTAGACTCAGTTTTCAAAATCTTGTACAGTCAACTGTTGGCTGTACAAATTAATATAATCGATAATAGCAAAGACCCCTGTGAGTGCTTTCTTGAAACCGAAGAGGGAAAGGGAGTGAGGGCGCACATATATATATATATATATATATATATATATATATATATATATTACCTACTGGCGGTCGCCAGTAGGTAGTTATAGTTAGGACCCTGTTTCCATAGGAAATCCGCAACATTCTATTTGGAATAACTTTGGCGCCGGTCGACGAATCCTCGCAAAATTTTCAAAACTAATGGGACGCTACGCTCCGCTCCTACCCTGAAAGTCTCGGGGGGATTCGTCAAGCGGGGGCTGAGAAAAAAGGGGGGTCCCAAAACGCGTTTTCCCCATGCATTTTTCCATAGGACATTTAGACACAGCTACAGCCCGAACGGCTGAACAGAATTACTTGTAATTTGGCAGAGAGGTAGTCCTCAGGTCAAGGAAGTGCCTTTTGTAGGTCTGGTGTAAATCTGTTCAGTAGTTCCTGAGAAAATAGCATTTAAATCAATATATATATCTGTAAGCGCGCTCCGAGCGCTACCGTACGCGTACGGTGCCGTGCGCGAGCGTGATTCTGATTGGCTGTTAGATCTTAGTAAACATTCGAATCGGTCGAAACCAGGAAGTGTCGGCCGCCATTTTCTCTCTCGCACTCGGAGGGGTGGAGGAAAAAAAAAGTTGGATATCATAAAAAGGGGGCAGGCTAGACAGCTCCTAACCACCTAGCCTTGGTTATAGTGTGCCAGAAGGTTTTGAAAAAACGCCGAATAGGCTTACCGTACGCGTACGGTAAAAAATTAATAAAAAAACAACAAAATCCATATTTCCCCCCCCCCGTGTGCAAAAGGTGCCCGCAGGGACCTTTTGTGCATGGCATATTACTAACCAGTGAACATTTAATAGAAAACCTTTCAGAACGAAGCGCATAATATGTCCTCCGTGTGCGGACGGTGCGCGAAGGGCATCGTGCGTACATGGCCCATCCAGCCTAACGTGGGCACGCGGTGCGCATAGCGCACCGCGTGCCCACCGTGCGTGCACGGCACTAACTGCGTTAAGTGGGCGCGCGGTGCACGAAGCGCACCACGTGCTCACTGTGCGCGCACGGAACGAACTGCGTGAAGTGGGCGTGCACGGCACGAACGGCGTAAAGTAACTTAGCATTTAAAAAACCGTACAAATTCACTGAAAAAACCATAGGTTTCACACACGTTATAGTTAGGAATTAGCATTTAAAGAACCTTGCAAATTCACTGAAAAAACCATAGGTTTCACACAAGTTTATTTATGTTTGAGGCTCTGATTTAAATTGAAACCATAGGTTTCACACAAGTTTATTTATGTTTGAGGCTCTGATTTAAATTGAGTTCAAATGTGGAATTATACATTATAAGATGGCCGCCGCTTTTCACAAGGTTATGGGTATGTTCACCGTTTGTTTTTATGTTTTACACTGCATTTAAATAATGTGCAAAAAAACGCCTGTCACTCAGCGTGATCAAGGCGTAAGCTGAAACGCGTTGCTGTGCAGCCAGAATAAACCTTTTTTGCTGCAACTACCCTTGTGTCCGTGATATTTCCAGAATCGGAAATAGTGGTGGAGTAAGAGATACAGGGTTTCCGATACCCTGAACGCGGACCGCTCGATTGACAGCCTTCAACCTGATCGGACTCTTGTGTTAATATATATATATATATATATATATATATATATATATATATATATATATATATATATATATATATATATATATATATTCTAAAGTAATTGCTATTAATATATAAAATACACAATACATTCCCTAGAACAGTTTCATTTCCCTTTCAGCAAAGTGTAACTAAAGAAATTGAATATCATCTTAGATTTGTTTAGAAGTGTTTAGCCCTTGGTTATATGTCTATGTTTTATTTGTATGTGATTCACTTGGAGAGCAAAATAACTCAATCTCCCATTAATGATTTGTAACATACAGCTGTGTGAACCCTTTTTTAATGTATTATGATTTAAGTAAAAATTATGTGATAGTTTTGAATTCTGGTAAACGATAGAACATATTTAATGTTATGGCTGAGAGTGTAAACAGTCTCAGGACTCTGAATTCTTGAGATACAGAATAAGTTGTGGTTACGCATACCATCCATCCCAAGGCATAAGACCTGTCACTTCTCTCAACATCTTTTCCAAATGACTGGGCTAAAACAACTCCTCCTGGAACATATATAAAATTGTTTTGACTCTTTCACTCTTTGGCTTTTTTTGCAGTGATCCGAGCAAAAGCCATCATGAGCAAAGAGGTGGAGTCTGGAAATGACATCTACGGCAACCCAATCAAAAGGATCCAATATGAGATCAAGCAGATCAAGGTACCAAGACTGTCTTAACTGCAACACAATATACATGTTTGTTTCGCCAGTGTGTGTGCGTTTACCTAGTGGTGAATATTTATGAAAGGATGTCCGTGGCAGTGCTACAGGGCCCAGCACTTGTCTTCTCAGCTCTAGATCTCAGCCAGTGACTTTCCTCCAGAAACACCGTCCTTGATGCAGGCGTCTAACTGCATAAGCTTCCCCCAGCAATGCCCTGACAGTGCTATAGGACACTAGTAGCTTGAGCTTTGGTCAGCAATGTTGGATACTTCCCACAGAGTGTGATCTCCACAGCAGTGTTACTTTCCTCTAACAGATATGCGAGTGTCTTCCTGACAGAACTGAAGGACTTCAGCAGTATCACTTGTAGTGTGAGTTCCCTCTAGTAGTATGAGGTTCCGCCGTCAGTGCCTTGTCTGGCATTGTGAGCCTCCTCAACAGTCTCAGCTTGCTTCATTCCAGCATTGCTATGCCAGTGCTGTAATATGCTCTGTCTGTAACAGTCTCTTTAGCAACAAAAGTTTCCTTCAGAAGTTTGAACTTCCACTTGTGAGGTCCCCCAGAGGTTCAAGATTTCTCCAGCTGTGGGAACCTCTCTCTCTGTAGTGTGAATTTTTCTCCTCGGCTTGAATACCCTTTCTCACTCAACAGTGCCCTTAAGGGCCCGTTCCTAAGTTTGTTCTGGAGATGTATCCTCAGGCAATATATATCTCTCCTCCCAATTATAACTAGCACGGGGTTCCTGCAAACAAGACTATCAAAGTGCAACAAGACTGAACCCAATTTTACCTGCCAGAAAATCCAGACAGTAAAATCAACATAAGGTTTGGGCTGCAAGAGCAGCCTAACCTCAGCCCCCGGCTGACCCCCTTCCACAGAACAGCAAGAACAGGCAATGCTCCCCCTTGCCAGACCACTAGTTCCTCTGTCACCTGACACTGTCCTCACATCCTCTCCCAAATTTAACTCCATGTGGTACATGGGAACACTAATCCCCAAGGTATTGTGGATTCTGTGTGGAACTTTGCCTGTATAAAACTGATGTGCACAGTTTTTCTCCATTATGTGTGGATTAACTTGTATTAACTGTATTTATGTGCGGGGATTCTGTCCGTAAATGTTATTTCTGGCCACATAGTATCTCCTCATAAAAAGCTGTCTAATTTATAATGAGGTCAATAGTGCACTAGGACGCCGGAAGGGTGAGCTTCTCTCAGCAGTGTCTAGTTGATGCTATAAATCCAAGCTTGGCAGATGCCTCCAGCATGCAATGACAGCACAATAAGATCACACGTGTGTGAGTTTTGTCTAGAACTGCCCTTTCATTGCTACATAGCCCAAGCAGTGTGGATTGCCTCAGACAGAACGAAGGACGTCAGCAATGGGCGCTCCAATCTCAAGCACTGCAGTCTCATCTAGTATGGCACTGTTAAACAGCAATATGACTCCAGTGCAATTGGGCCCCCAACATATAGGGTATCTCAGTGTACTGCCAATGCAAGAGTCCTTGTAAGTACCAAAGGACACCATGAGTGTAACTCCCTCCCTAAAATGACTTGTGAGTGCTATCCTACTCAGCACCATCAATACTTTGTCTATGCTACAGAACTCACCTCAGTGCGAACTTCCTCCAGAAATGCCTGTCAGTGCTTTAGGACTCCTGGGTGCCCTTCCAGGGACCCATACAATAATTAAAGCTTGGATATGGGTAAATAATGGACCGATTCATGGAGCCTAGTAACAGGTCTCTTGGGCTTCTTGATTCTAGCGCATGAGATGAATATCCAGAGGATTTACCCAAAAAGGGTGGGTTTACAGACATTTCTGCAGCTCTCCCCACAAGTCATTAGTTGTTTTTTCTTTAGGTCGAGCTAGACAGCGCATGCGCTGTCTATTCGAGAACTGCTGTAATCAGTCAATGGGCATCAAGTCCATCCCCTTTTTGCCATTGCTTTTTATTTGTCAATGTCAGTGTCCTTTAAAAATCCTTACTTGCTAGTGGTCAGTCCTACTCTTTGTTCCTCTTTTCTCTTTTCTGTTCCTCCCACATAGCAGGGACTTAGTACTGTCTCATTCCACTGTGGTTCTTTATCTGTTCCCTGGGGGATTCTTTTTTCCTTGGTTTCCTGCTCTGTTACTGTTTGCCTGTGTTTATCTTCAGCATCCTCTCTGCTTACATTCAAGTATACCATTCTTCCTCCCATCACAGTTTTGCTACTGCTGCCTCTTTTACTACTGCTTGCCCCACCAAGACTCCAACTCCATTGTTTGTATGTTTTTTAATCAGGCTTTTTGCACTTTTTGATCTCCACTGTCATTTGGGCTTTTTCTAGTAGGAGATTTTCTTGGTTTTGGCATATTTTAAAGGGGGTTGGGCTTGTTTTTAGGTATGGCCTGCAAAGGCTTTATATGCCACCCCCAGTCTTTCCTTGCTTTTCATTGGTTCCTCAACGGGCCACCTACTTTTCCTGCAGTTGTACTGGCTGTAGCATATTTTCTTGCATTGGCCAATGCTTGTTCGTTGCACGAGGGACTCTCCTTTTTGAAGGCACAACCTTCCCGTGACAACACGTGGGGATAAATCCTGCAGCAAGTGGAGTGCCCTTCTCTTCACTGCTAGAGGCGGCGCTGTCTCTCCGCGCAGACAGAGCCAGGGGTCCACCTAGCTGGATAACCAGTAGGGAGGAGAGGAGCAGCTGGTCCCACCCTCTGTCACTCACGGTTATGTTCGCTCCCACGCTGCAATCAGCGAGGATTGTATAAACCTGGAATTTGTAAATGCAATTAAAAGATAGTGTAAATTCGTTGGGATCACCGGCGCATTATCTTGCTTCTGCCATGCACCACTGTCTCAGATGCGCGCTCGCTCTAGAACAGGGCAAAGCAGGCATGGGCGTCCGCAGGGGGGGGGGGGGCAAGGAGGGGCGCCCCTGGAGTGCTCCTCCTTGCCCCCACTGCGGCCAGCCATGCTTTTACGGACGCCTTTTGTCCGTAATTACGGGCCCTGCAGGGAGCAGAGCTGTTCCCTGCCAGAGGCCTAAACTCCCTGTTCGGGCGCCTCGCACTCCTCCTCGCAGCCCCTCCCGCCCATTGTCATTCTGCCTGTGGCTGATTATCACAAACAGAATGACAATGGCCGGTTTGAGCTGCGCGCCACAAGCACGAGTGGTTAGGTCTGGACACAAAGACCTCCTTTTAACACAGTGTAGCTTGAGAGCAAGGGGTCTTCTGAATGAAGTTCTGGGGGGGTCGATGCATTATTCTCCCAAGTCAAAAATTGAGGTTGCGCCATAGCCCGGATTTCAGATCCTACCAAAACGTACACAGACTTGTGTCAATAACATATCTATCTGCCAGTATGCACCCTATCATGTCTGGCAGGACATGCTGACCCTGTGTTTCACTGCCTCATATCCCCCTGCACCCCACTCCCCACTGCCTCATATCCCCCTGTACCCCACTCCCCGTGCCGGCTCTAGGGCGGTGCGACCGGTGCCACCGCCCCGGGTGCTGACTTTGTGTAGGGGGCGCTAATATGATTTTAAAAGCACCTGCTTCTTTCCTGGACTCCTAGAAATTTTCAGCCACCAATAAAAATGTCTAAATGACTGCAGTGATTAATGTACTTCTTAGAGAGGGAGAGATCGAAGTTTTGTGTAATGGAAGTTTCTACTCATCCTAAGGTAGCGCAGAGGGTTACTATGCTTGCTGCAAAGAACGTGCAGCTCACAAAGTGCGTATAATGTAATGTAAATAGGTCAGTGGGTCACACTTTTGTCAGAGAGACCATATTGTTGATAACTCTTTATGAGTTAAAATCCTATTGTGGAACAGTGAGCAAGTAACTGTTATGAAAGATGCATGCAAACTTTAGGGTATGGGCTAGAGCATTATGATTTCCCCCCAGCTTTTCATTATCCTAATGTGGCAAAATGGGTTAATTTGGGTAGAAATCAATTCTTATTAATAAAGGGAACCCCCCATCCATGGTGCTAGGTTTTAAATTCTAGGTTTCTGATTCTCCTGGCCAAGCCCTCTTAAACTATCCTGCCTACCTGTACGGATGACCTGTGACTCCTACACCTTATTGTCCTCTCTCTTATGTAACATTTCCTATGCACTGATTTACACACTTATGATTGATTGTCTCTATGTAATCTGTGTAATGTAAAGTGTTCTGACACCTTACACGGATAGGAGCGGCGCTATAAAATGAATTAAATGCACCTGAGACTGAATGGTTACGGAGGCTTGAGGGGCGCTGTGAAAGGATGGTTATGAAGAACCTGTAGTGGAGGTGGTCATTGGGGGTGCCAAAAAGCATTGTCGCACTGGGCGCCACGAGCGCTTAAGCCGGCCCTGCCCGCGCTTACTGCCTTATATCCCTCTGTACCCCACACCTCACGCTAACTGCCACAACATATCCCTCTGTACCCCACACCTTGCGCTAACTGCCACAACATATCCCTCTGTACCTCGCACCTTGTGCGCACTGCCACAACATATCCCTCTGTACCCAGCACATCATGCTCACTGCCACATATGCCTCTGTATCCCACTCCTCACACTCACTGCCTGATCGCTCATTTTACCCTGCCATTCATCTTCTACGTGTTCTCTCCCCTTCCACTCGTTCTACCTCTGTTCACCCCCTTACTTCTTTTAGTGCCTTACATCTTTCTCAATATCTCTACTTCTTTTCCTCTTCAGTAACATCTGTGGCACATCTCTGCACTTCCATCATATCAACGCACCCCTCTACCTCACCTGTCTACCTCAGTCTTTATTATTCCCTCTTCCTCAGCTGTCTCTACATGTCTATGACACACCTCTCCCTCTCTCTACCTGGCCCCCTCACGTTCTACGACTGCGTTATTCTCCCCTCTCCAGCTTTGATTTACCTGTCTCTGCTCCTGAATCTTTTTCTTCTACACCTCACTTCTTTGTCTACCCTTCACCCCTCGCTACCCTTCTGTTTGCCTTACTACGGTCTTTACCCGACCCACCTTTCAGTGCCTCTTCCCATTTCGCCTCACTCCCTCACAGCGCTCTCCTAGCATGCATCTGTTTCTCCCCTCACCACCATGCCTGCCTCTACCCGTCCTTATCTTTCTAACCAGCCCAACTATCTACCTTCCTGTTATTCCTGGTAGCCAACCTTTCATCTCACCCCTCCGGTTGTATTACCTACGCATTCAAATGGAGTAGGTCATTGCTGTGCTCCCAACCAGACATCGAGACCCAGTCCCCTAGCCTCTCAACATGCCCAGATATAACAACAAGCATTGGCATAGCCAATTGGTCTCGCCTTTGGGACCTGCTGCAGAATTAAATACTTATACTGCCGGCATCATACTTACCCAGCGCCAAGACGCCTCGGCAAAAGTGAGCTATATAAGTTCTTCAGTCAGTGAGTCAGTCATAAGGTCCCAAAGGCGAGACCTATTGGCTATGCCAATGCTTGTTTTTCTCAGGTTGGCCTGAACATAACCCGATCCTGATTGTCTGCCATTTTAGCCCCGCCCCTATTGATTAACATTAGCCACGCCCCATCATTTGCCAGGTTCGCCCCCCCCTGGAAAAATTTCTGCGGACGCCCATGAAAGCAGGGCTTCTGGTGTCGCATCATCACGTCTTTTTTGCACTTTCAGCTTCTGCCCTTACGGCCGATGTATTGACTTGCTGAGAGGAAGGGTTTTGAAAATGGGTTGACTGTGTTGGAGGCGGCTAGACGATGGGGTTAGGTTCTTCACTGAGAACCAGAAGGCCTATGTTTTATTCTGGGTTTCCACATTTGGGGGTAGATCGATGTGAGTGCCTGGACACAATCACTGCATATCCATATTGTTCCCCTCACTCTCGGAGTGAAAAAAAGTCTTTTAACTCGCCAGATTACTACCCTTCACCGGCCTTTGGTACAACTTGAAAAAGACTCGCATTTTAATATATGCAAAAAAAGTCATTGTTGTTTAACTAATACCACTAACAACCATTGACAAAGTTATTAGTCTTGGCTTCTTTTACGTGTATGTCAATCAAACATACTTCATTTCAGCATTTCCCCAGTAATGTTAGGCGTATGTCAGAGGTTGCATTGTATCTGGAACAGAGAGGGGCAGCAAAATGTTACTCAGGCAGCACCCACCTAGGCACTGATGTTTAGCTTTGCGTTTAAGTCACGCCTCTTTGAGAGCTCACCCAGTTTTCTCATCCCACTTAAAGCCCTGCTGGGAACCATTGTGAATTGACAAAAGCTGATATATAAAACATAGTGTGCTAGACCTATGGCATATACACTTCAGTTCAGTCCAATTCTGAGGCCCACAAAAAAGATTACAGCTGTGCGGCACATTACCGATAGAGCTACGATGTGCCGGCAATAAAATCAAGCTATCCTGGCGGAAGAGGGGTGAAACCCCGAAACTGGCCCTAGGATGCTTGTTTCCAGTCCAGGGAGGACCTGGCTTGGCAGTTTGGGCTGGACTGTTCCCATGAGGCACAGGGTCAAGACTGATTTGCATATGGCTGGGTTCAAACTGGAATGGCATGGTGAGCAAAATAAACGATGGATTTATGCCCAGATCTCTGTACTGGGGTGAATGTATGACATTGTTCTGCATTCTGTCCATCAACTGTTGTTTTTGCATTTGTCACCCCGAGTGGGACGGGTATGCTCAGACGTGAGTCCCGTGCTCTCCATGCCACTGGAATCAAGCTATCCTGGCTGAAGAGGGGTGAAACCCCGAAACCGGTCCTAGGATGCTTGTTTCCAGTCCAGGGATGACCTGGCTTGGCAGTTTGGGCTGGACTGTTCCCATGAGGCACAGGGTCAAGACTGATTTGCATATGGCTGGATTCAAACTGGAATGGCATGGTGAGCAAAAAAACGATGGATTTAGGCCCAGATCTCTGTACTGGGGTGATGTGACGCGGTGGAGAAAGCAAGGAGTAGGAGAGCAATAGGGTCTTAGACAAGTCGTTTTATTGACGGCTCACAAAAAAGGAAGTGGAACAATGTCTTTTAAAGTAAACCACAAACAAAAGAATCGGGCGACTCTCCGTCCGAATTCCTCTTCAGGACAGGGTCTATGTCAGGCTTCAGTCTTCTGTCTTGCCACCCGGAAAGGGGAAGAGAAGCGTCTCTCTGCCTTGGTGATCCGCCGGTGATTCCCCAAAAGAAAAAGAAAACAAGAAAAACTATATATAAAGGCCGTCGTTATGCGGAGAAGCGTTCTTCAGGAAGGGGAGTGAGGGAGCACCAGTTCTCCTGCCCGGCACCGTGTGTGTGAAGGGATTGGGGTAGGGGTGGCGGCGTGCTCGGGGTTCCTTTACTACTGGGTGTTAGGGCTCTCCCTTTTGGCTCCTCGTCTCACCCCCTGGCTCCCGCGCCGAGTAGGGGTATTCCAGATAGCCCCTAGGGTCCCCCGTACCTTGTCAAGCCATGCCCCTCCAGGGACATGGCTCGCGTGCTGGCGGTACCGGATGAGGTCCGGCTCCCTTCTTTCAGCTGGTCCCTCGGTCCTCAGCGGAATCGTCCGGTCGTCGTCGTGGTCCCTCTTGGCCTCTGGGTCAGTTTCCTCATCCCAGGCGCACGGCGGTATCCACCAGGTCTGGAGGGCTTCGTTCGTGACTCTTCTCTCCGTCGCTCCCGGCGTCGTCTGCCTTGCTCCGTCCTCTTCCGTGTTTTTAGGGTCCGACTCCGGGTCAGGTGACCGGATCAGCTGGTGTGCTTCTTCCTGACGCCTTATCTCCGGGTTAAAGGGGAAGAGACCTGACGAGTCCGGTCCCGGCTGTAAGAGGAGACAAGGAGAGAGGTAAGCGGGAAACGGGTCTTCCGGCGGTCCGTCTGGGGACGGCCCGTCACACATCCCTTCCCCAGCATGTTCCCGATCGCGGAACAGAGGGACACGGGAAAGAAAGTCTGCGTTCCCGTTGTCCACCCCCTTCCGATGCCTGACCTCGAAGGAGAAGGGTTGCAGGGAAAGGAACCAGCGAAGGATGCGAGGGTTATGACCCTTGTTGCGACTCATCCACAGTAAGGGGGCATGGTCCGTATACAGTATGAAGTGGGAGCCTTCCAAGTAATAGCGCATTTTATCAATAGCCCACTTCAGGGCCAAGCATTCTTTCTCGATGATAGGGTATCGCTGCTCCCTCGGGAATAACTTGCGACTGAGAAATATGATAGGATGCTCTACGTTGTTGGCGGACATTTGGGACAAGACAGCCCCCAACCCATGCTTCGAAGCATCAGTGTGGAGAATGAAGGGTTTGGTGAAGTCCGGTGAATGGAGCACCGGACTGGAGGTTATGGCTTGTTTCAGGAGGTGAAAGGCGTTCAGGACAGCTGGGGAGGGGTGGTTGAGCGCGGCGGGGGGTGTCCCTTTCTGGAGGAGGTTTGTGAGGGGTGATGCAATCTCCGAATACTGGGGTATAAACCTCCTATAATAACCAAGAAGGCCTAGAAACGCCCTCACTTCCTTTCGTGTCTGGGGAAAGGGTGTCGCTGTTATGGCCCTGACCTTCTCCTCCTGTGGTTCTATAAGGCCTTCCCCCAACCGATATCCCAAGAACCTGACCTTCTGGAACCCTACAGTCGACTTCTTAGCGTTGACATGCAACCCTGCCTGGTCTAGGGCTTGTAGGACTTTTTCCAGGTGTAGGAGGTGTTCCTCCCAGGAGGGACTGAAAACGACGATGTCGTCTAGGTATGCTGAGGAGTATTGTTGATGTCCTGCTAGGACCCTATTCATAAGCCGCTGGAAGGTGGCAGGTGCCCCATGCAGACCGAAGGGTAAGACAGTGAATTCGTAGAGGCCCATGGGTGTAGAAAAGGCCGTTTTCTCCCGATCCTCAGGTCTGAGGGGAACCTGCCAATATCCTTTGGTTAGGTCGATGGTGGTGATGTACTGTGCGGTTCCGAGCCTCTCTATCAGTTCGTCTATGCGTGGGAGGGGGTAGGCGTCGCACTTAGAGATCGCATTGACCGCACGGAAGTCCATGCAAAACCTGACCGAGCCATCTGGTTTAGGGACCAACACAATCGGGGATGACCAGTCGCTTTGTGAGGGCTTGATGACTTTTAACTCTAGCATGTTCTCTACCTCTTTTCGTATAGCTTCCCGTCTGGCTGCAGGTATGCGATATGGCTTGAGTCGTACTCGTTTCCCGGGGACAGTGTCTATACGGTGCTCAGCCAGGCTGGTTTTCCCAGGACGGTCAGAAAAGAGGTGCGAATATTTGTGTAGGACCCTGTGCATGGAGGCCCTCTGTTCTGTCAAGAGATCAGGATTCACCACTAGGTGACATAGGGTGGAGGCGTCGCCCGTAAGGGGTTCGATAGAGTGAATCTCCTTGGGGAGAGGACCCAGCCATTTCTTCAGGAGATTAATGTGGTACAGTTGGGTACGACGGGGTGTGAGTTGTATGTGGTAGGTGGTAAGCCCGACTTTCTCCAGAACCTTAAAAGGGCCTTGCCAATCGGACCGTACCTTAGCTAGTGAAGAAGGCAATAGGACCAGGACCCAGTCCCCTTTTTCTAGGACCCTCCACTTTTTCCCTTTATCATAGATGGTTTGTTCTTTTCGCTGAGCTCTTTCAAGGTTGGAGTTAGCAAAGTCCCTGAGTTTTCCTAGCTTAGAGCGCAGCCTCCGGGTATAGTCAAGGAAGGTCCGGGTCTCCTCTTCCGTTTCGTGTTCCCAACTTTCCTTGGTTATCTCCAGGAGACTGCGGGGTTCTCTCCCATATAAGAGTTGGAACGGGGAGCACCCTAAGCTGTCTTGAGGTTGGCTCCTGATTGCATATAGGGCCAGGGGAAGTAGAAGATCCCATTCTCTGCCCTCCACAGCCAAGAGTTTTTTTAAGGTCAATTTTAACGTGGCATTGTAGCGCTCACACAACCCGTCTGTCTGGGGGTGATAGACTGAGGTCTTCAAGTGGGTGATGTCTAAGGTCTTGCAGATTTGTCTCATCAACCGAGACACAAAAGGCGTTCCTTGGTCCCTTAATATCTCCTTGGGGATCCCTACCCGAGAAAACAACTCTATCAGCTTCGTGCTGATATTCTGGGTAGTAGGGGTCCGTAGGGGAAAAGCCTCAGGGTACCTTGTAGCGTAGTCGACTACTACTAGGGCGTACAAACAACCGCTCTTGGTGCGTGGTAAGGGTCCTATGAGATCCATTGCTACCCTCTCAAAGGGCCGGCCTATGATTGGTAGGGGTTGTAAGGGGACACCCGGGGGCCTGTAAGGGTTTTTTCTTTGACATACCTCACATTCCCGACAAAAGTTAGTAACCTGAGAAAAGATGCCTGGCCAGTAGAAATGTTGTAAAATCATCTGCGTGGTTTTCTGTGCTCCCCTATGTCCGGCTAGTAAATGAGTGTGAGCGTAAAACAGTACTTGCTCTCGGAAGCTTTGGGGAACCAGTAGCTGAGGGTTTCCTCCTTTTTCTCCCTGCCTGTACAAGAGGTCTTTTTCTATGATGAACCTGGGGTACGTGACAGGGGGGGTGGTTTTTGTTTCTTTGGCCTGAGTCCAGGCATTCTGCAGGGTGGGATCATTCAGCTGACAGAACCGAAAACTACCATCCTGAAGCCACGGCCTCTGTGTTAGCAACGATGAGGGTACCGGACTCTGAGGCTAGGGGCTTGTACATGGCACCGTAAGAGAGAAAGAAACTCTGGGTTGTCCTGCCCAACTATCATCTCCTCAGGGAGGGAAGGGACTATACCCATTTTAGCGTTCAGCACCCTCCCACTGGGTAGACTGATGGGAACTGTGGCCAGGGGATAGACCTTGACATCTCCGTGTACACACCTGATGGGCACAGTTTCCATATGAGAGTGTTCTAGCGGAGGTAAGATGGAACTACGAATGACTGACTGGCGGCAACCAGAGTCTAACAGGGCTTTTATAGGGACGTTGTTCACAGTCACACTTACATAAAAGGCCGGGCCCAGTTCATCTGTATACAGGATGGGACGGGGAAGATAGCTCACATCCATTGGCTCGTCTGTTACCTTCCTCCGTGGGCAAAGCCGCGCGATGTGACCCCACTCCCCACAATCAAAACACTGGGGACCCCTTGATGAGACAGGCTCGGGACGGTACTGTCGAGGTCTGGGTGAGGGTTCTGGTCCGAGACGCGGTGTTTTTTTCTCGGGTTTAGGGTGAGGGGCAGGGGCACGAGAGGATTTCTCTACTTCCCAGGGATAGGAGCGGGGCTGCGCCCGGTAATAGGATGTGGCCATATTGACTGCTTCTTCTGGAGATAACCCCGAATGTTGTTTTAGCCACCTTTGTATAGGATAGGGAAGGGCTTCAAAGAACTGTTCCAAATAGATCTGTTCCATGATCTCTTCTTTATTGTGTAAGTCCGGTCTAAGCCATTTGTCAGCAGCGGCCTTTAGTTTGAAATAGAGCGTCTTGGGATTATCGGCCGCGGACCAGCGTTCCTTTCTAAACCGGACCCGATACGCCTCAGGGTCTAGGCCCAAGTGGTCCAACACGACACGCTTTATCTCCATATACGGAGCGTTACCATGGGGATTGGCCACTTGGTAGGCGGCTTGGGCCTCTCCTGTGAGTAACGGGGCCAAAAAGAAGGGACACTTGACTTCGGGCCATCCTGACGCCCGTGCGGCCCTCTCAAAATTCAACAAAAAGGAATCAGGATCCTCCCCAGGCTGATACTTCTGTAAGGACACGTGCGGCCCAGTGCTTGATTTGTTTTGTAATTGCACGACCAATTCCTGACGGTCGTCAGCCACCTTCTGAAGGCGCTCTACTTGTCCCGCTATACTGTCCTTGAACATGGCCCTGTCGGCTTGGGCGGAAGTCATCTGTTTTTCAACGGCCCACTCCAGCTTCTCCTGGCCACGGATCAGTTGTTGAATCAAGTTCTCCATTGTGGAGGCGTTATAAATATCCCACTTCTGACACCACGTGTGACGCGGTGGAGAAAGCAAGGAGTAGGAGAGCAATAGGGTCTTAGACAAGTCGTTTTATTGACGGCTCACAAAAAAGGAAGTGGAACAATGTCTTTTAAAGTAAACCACAAACAAAAGAATCGGGCGACTCTCGGTCCGAATTCCTCTTCAGGACAGGGTCTATGTCAGGCTTCAGTCTTCTGTCTTGCCACCCAGAAAGGGGAAGAGAAGCGTATCTCTGCCTTGGCGATCCGCCGGTGATTCCCCAAAAGAAAAAGAAAACAAGAAAAACTATATATAAAGGCCGTCGTTATGCGGAGAAGCGTTCTTCAGGAAGGGGAGTGAGGGAGCACCAGTTCTCCTGCCCGGCACCGTGTGTGTGAAGGGATTGGGGTAGGGGTGGTGGCGTGCTCGGGGTTCCTTTACTACTGGGTGTTAGGGCTCTCCCTTTTGGCTCCTCGTCTCACCCCCTGGCTCCCGCCCCGAGTAGGGGTATTCCAGATAGCCCCTAGGGTCCCCCGTACCTTGTCAAGCCATGCCCCTCCAGGGACATGGCTCGCGTGCTGGCGGTACCGGATGAGGTCCGGCTCCCTTCTTTCAGCTGGTCCCTCGGTCCTCAGCGGAATCGTCCGGTCGTCGTCGTGGTCCCTCTTGGCCTCTGGGTCAGTTTCCTCGTCCCAGGCGCACGGCGGTATCCACCAGGTCTGGAGGGCTTCGTTCGTGACTCTTCTCTCCGTCGCTCCCGGCGTCGTCTGCCTTGCTCCGTCCTCTTCTGTGTTTTTAGGGTCCGCCTCCGGGTCAGGTGATCGGATCAGCTGGTGTGCTTCTTCCTGACGCCTTATCTCCGGGTTAAAGGGGAAGAGACCTGACGAGTCCGGTCCCGGCTGTAAGAGGAGACAAGGAGAGAGGTAAGCGGGAAACGGGTCTTCCGGCGGTCTGTCTGGGGACGGCCCGTCACAGGTGAATGTATGACATTGTTCTGCATTCTGTCCATCAACTGTTGTTTTTGCATTTGTCACCCCGAGTGGGACGGGTATGCTCAGACGTGAGTCCCGATTTGCATATGGCTGGGTTCAAACTGGAATGGCATGGTGAGCAAAAAAACGATGGATTTAGGCCCAGATCTATGTACTGGGGTGAATGTATGACATTGTTCTGCATTCTGTCCATCAACTGTTGTTTTTGCATTTGTCACCCGAGTGGGACGGGTATGCTCAGACGTGAGTCCCGTGCTCTCCATGCCACTGGAATCAAGCTATCCTGGCTGAAGAGGGGTGAAACCCCGAAACCGGTCCTAGGATGCTTGTTTACAGTCCAGGGAGGACCTGGATTGGCAGGTCGGGCTGGACTGTTACCTTGAGGCACAGGGTCAAGACTGATTTGTATATGGCTGGGTTCAAACTGGAATGGCATGGTGAGCAAAACAACGATGGATTTAGGCCCAGATCTCTGTACTGGGGTGAATGTATGACATTGTTCTGCATTCTGTCCATCAACTGTTGTTTTTGCATTTGTCACCCGAGTGGGACGGGTATGCTCAGACGTGAGTCCCGTGCTCTCCATGCCACTGGAATCAAGCTATCCTGGCTGAAGAGGGGTGAAACCCCGAAACCGGTCCTAGGATGCTTGTTTCCAGTCCAGGGAGGACCTGGCTTGGCAGGTCGGGCTGGACTGTTCCCATGAGGCACAGGGTCAAGACTGATTTGCATATGGCTGGGTTCAAACTGGAATGGCATAGTGAGCAAAAAAACGATGGATTTAGGCCCAGATCTCTGTACTGGGATGAATGTATGACATTGTTCTGCATTCTGTCCATCAACTGTTGTTTTGGCAATAAAATACAGCACATCAGTGAAAATCACTTAACACCGGAGGCACATTCTGCAGTCAATCCTGTTATTAACTTCTCACTTACGTTGTTGCCAGTAGCGCTTCTGCGGGTCCCAGCACTGTGCTCATTGGGAGAGGTAAAACAAACCACACAAAGTTCTGTGTGACAGAGGAAAGTAAGGCTCAAAGACTAATATTATTGCAGATCATTAGATACTTTCTATCAGATTAAGTTGCAAGTCGAAAGCATCTTTCTTCATAGGAGTTATGTTCCTGGGCACAGGCCTAGAAGGTCCAGTTGAAAATCCTGCCCTGGTCCTTACATTGCAGCTTTAAATTTAGTAACATTCAGGCTTTCTGCCACTATTCTGGACCATCGCCAGGATTCTCGCAGGATGTTAATCATCTATTAGCAAAAGCATTATAACAAAAAATAGAAAAATAAAATAGAAAATGTTTTCATCTTTCAAAAATATGCACATCTCGCCCTTCTTGATCTTTTAGCAGCTTTTGGCACACTTTACCACTCTTTCCTTCTCAAGAAGTTCATCTTGCATTATCTTTCGGACAGTCCTCATCTTGTGTTTTTTTTTTTTTTCATTTTCAGTTTTCTCTCACTTCTCTGTCTCCTGGGCAGACAGGCTGTCTCTCCATCTTACATTCTATCTGCCCTTTTCTGTTGAAACATTTTCTCCCATTCTGTTGGGTGCTGCATTTGTGGTGAGGTGTTCATATATTGTGGGGAATTTGAATATCAGGTTGTACTGTTCAGTTGCACTTTTTTCTTATAAATGCCACTTTTGCCGGCTTGGCCTCGAAGTGCTTCAGGGGCCAGTCTGTGATTGTGGGCTAGTCCAAGGGCAGCCTCCTATGGATGGCATCCAACATCCAGATGTAGCCTGAATGAGTACTTTCGTTCAGCATTTTTTACTGTAAAGATGAGAAACCAGTATAGTATGGTCATAAATATAGTGTGAATATAGAAAAACCTAGGATTACTCATGGGTATTCGAAAAAACTACACAATGAACATTAAAAATTGATATTATTATAAAACTGGGCTCAACTTGAATGTTAAGTAAAAGGGTGTATTCAAAAGATGATGTTCTTTTATTTAAGGATGATACATATTTATGAAAGATAAAATGTATTTGTGATGTAAAATTCATTTAGATAGCGCTTAGGACGCCTAACGAGGCATTGAAGCGCTTTTGCAAGGGATTCTGGGTGAAACAACCTTGTGAGAGTCACACAAGCCAACTCACTCTTGATATCCCTAGGTGTCTAGTTTTCACAAATGTCCAAGTTTGTTATGTTTCCCTAGGTGCCGGCTGATTGAAGGCCCAAAATCTACAGCTACCCACTTTGCAAAAAACGGGTCAGTTTTGAGTGGAACAATGTGATGTATCCATGTTATGTTTTGGGCCATTTCCTGTCGCGGTTGACACTAAGCCCACGCACACAAGTGAGGAACCATTTTTATCAGAAGACTTGGGGGAATGCTGGGTGAAAGGAAGTTTGTGGCTCCGTGCAGATTCCAGAATGTTACATCACAAAAATGTGCGGAGAATGTGTGTTATTTTAGTCAAAGTTTGAGGTTTGCAAGGGATTCTAGTTAAAACAACCCAGTGAGAGCCACACAAGTCACCCCAGGTTTCTAGTTTTTAAAAATGTATAGGTTTACTAGGTTTGTCTAGGTGCTGGCTAAGTTAGGGCCCAAAATCCAGTTTTGCAAAAACAATTGGTACGTTTTGAGTTGAAAAATGAGCTGTAACCATGTTGTGTTTTTTGGCAGTTTCCTGTTGAATGCACTAGGCCTACCCGCACAAGTGAGGTACAATTTTTAAAGGTCGAGCCAGGCAGCGCATGCCCTGCTCTGCGAGGCATGCTGCTTTTGAGTATGCACTTGAAGCTCAGCATACTCTCCTCCCATATTTTTCATTGGCTTGGGTCATTGTCCTTTGTAAATGCTGGCTTCTGATTTGTTAATATGCTTGTTAGCCCCTCCTAGACCTCCCATGAGGACTAGCCCTTTTACTTTTGTTTTTACATGGTATGTTTTATTTAGGCTTTTAAGCACTATTTTCTTTAATGAGTTTCTCCTACTGCAGACACGACATGCTTTCCTGTAACATTCAGCGCACCATGCACGTTTCCACTTTCCAAGCAGCCCGGGACAATGGCAGCCGCTTCTTTACAATGAAATTGGTCTTCCATTTACGAGAGTTTGAACTACTGGTGTTGTAAATGAGAATGCCTTTTTTTTATCTGTTAATTATTAAAACAGATAAATAAAAGGCATTGTCATTTACAATGTAAATAGCTTAAACTCTTGTAAATGCGAGACCTATTGCATTGCCAATGCTTGTTTCTCTTGCAGTTTTGATGGGGGGTTGGGGGGGGCTAATCCTCTGCTCTGGCCATTTATCTTGCACATCGAGTGAAGGCTGGCACATGAGCATAAAAACAGTGCAGCTTTGTGCTACAACAGCCTGTCTGTCATGAGTAGCTCCCCTAGCAGCGTGAGGTTCCACAAAGCAGCGCAGGGTTCCCTGTCAGTGAGCCCCGGGTTATGCTCTTCTTTTCAACAGTGTGCACCTCCCCTCTAGAAGTGATCTGTCAGACCAATATGACTAGCAGTGTGCACTCCTCACAGCCGTTTCGGCTTCCTTCACCAGTGGCTTGTGAGTATTAAAATGTCTTTAGCAATGTATGTAAAACCTCAGACGCGTGAGCATCCAACAGCAATGTCCTGTCAGTGCTATAAACTCCAGAAGTGTGGTCTTCCCGAACCGCCCGCAATGTGACTCGTCATTGTTCTGAGGTGTTAACTATACAAACAATGGATTTCATGTTTGCATTTTATATTCTAGATGTTTAAAGGACCAGACAAGGATATCGAGTTCATTTATACCGCCACCACCTCAGCAATGTGTGGGATGACCCTGGAAACTGGGGGGAAGAAGGAGTATCTTATAGCAGGTAAAGTGGAAACTGATTACTGTAAGTAGTAACACCCAACTATGTGTCGATTGTAGACAACAAAACACACCTACCTATCTTACGCCTACAACACACTCTCTAATTCATGAGAAACTCAAAGCTGTAACACCTGCCCTATGTCATGAAGTCTCACACTAACATATTTCCCATGTCCCTGAGATACCTCATACCACTCGCACATTTTCCAAAAACTTTATCGTACGCCTGAAGAACTCTATCTTAAAATTCGAATTTTGCCACCATCTCCTCAACAGCATGTGGAGTGAGCCTAGAATGGGTGAGAGGTTATTTTCTAGCAAGTAGCAGAAAAGGAATACACTGAGTATTAACAAGCAACAGCAGTGGTCAATAGCATGCAGCTATTTCAAAGTTATAACACATTCTCGAGCATCTAAGAAATGTCACAGCTGTAAAACCTTCCCTATGGTCTTATTTTGCCTCACATTTGGAACACACTTCCCATGTCCTGGAGATATCTTGCTGCAGATCGGAGCATATAAATTCTCCCTACTTCCACGGACAGAGTAATTCCACAGTCATACGCACATACACTCATCATACGCTAGGGCCCAACACACTAACATTCATTCTATTACTCTATCCACACTGTATATACGAGAGAAATCCTAAACAATCTGCATCTAAACTGAGGTCAATGCGACCTAATTGATCAGTCTTGAGTCATGATTTTTAACATTAGGAACACATTTGAAAACTCAATAAATGACAAAGAAATAACCACTCGACACTGTGATTCAAACAAAAGGTTAATTTATCTAAATTAGTTCAAAAATGAAAGTCAATCAGCAGCAAAATCATTATTCTCATAGTTACCTATTCTAGCTAAATGACGTATTTGGGTCAGGACAGGTCTCTCAGTAAAGTCTCCCGGGTCGCCGTCCTCTCAATCAGCATCGATCCTCTCGAGCATAGGTTCGGGAAGAAGTGGCCTTAGACCCTCTCTAGTCTAACAATATTTATAGGAAAACTAACACATTAAAAGTTACAAATAAACTCCAAACGTCCATTGAGCCGTTGAGCAGAGCGAGCAGGAAAGGATGTTGACTCGCAACATTTAGAAAGACCTCCGCTCTCGAAAATCTCAAAAATAAAAACACCAAAGAAGGAAGCACAAACTAAAAAATGTAACATCCATGAATGCTCTTCCTCGGAATCATAGCGAAGTCACCGCGAGTTTATCAAAGTTCATTGTGGCTTTATTCTTTCCCAAGGATAACTGGTGACAACTGGCGTCAAGCCCAGAGCTGCTGTCCTCACGGAAACTTTTAATACAGACAGAGGCCGAGGTCAGGATTCCAACCATATTCAGCGAGGCCTCTCTTCGTATTTCATCTACTCAAATGCAGGCTGTAAATAGCCAGTATCAGCCTTTCATAAAAAGCATGAACTGATTCTTTTGCTTCCTGATGTGTCCGATCTATCGTAACCCAGTCTGTCTCTTTAGGGGGTACCTTATTCTTCAGGAACATAATAACCTGTTCATATTTCCTCATGACCTCCGGGTCTGGAGCTCCCGTTTTCTGATCTCTTGGGTATTCCTTAGCAGGCCAATCTACAACTATTTTGCACTCTGCCCACAAGTCTGCTGGAACAATTATATCGAACAGACTATTCAGGTCAATCCACAACACTTTTGACAATTTCACAAACCTATCTACCTGCCTATACCACTCGACGGGCTTTTCTCTCAGTCGAGGGAAATCATTCGTAAATGACAAAATATCCTGTCTAGTCCATGGAACATGTACATATCCTCCTCCAGGAATCTCTCTCATAGGATAAGCATCCACTGTTTTTTCTTTTTCTCTCATGGGAAATGCTGAGTAAGCTCTGTCCACTGAATCTTCTCTTTTCTTATACCATCTATCCTTCCACTTTTCCACATCACCCCATTTTCGCTATAAGGAAATCATTTCGTTAATCTGCCCTGTTCTGCCAACATCATTTAGATTCTCAATGTCCTTGTCAGAGAAATCCACCCTGTAAGGCTTTTGCAAAGCTTTCACCTTATCCATATCAACTCCCATTTCACTCGCTATTCCTTTTAACCTGTCATGTGTACTCTTAGCCCTCCAGGTAATACTCTTGCACATGAATAACAACTCTCCATCATGATGATTTTTCAACATTTCTGTAGGAATTGTTCTTGCAATAAGCTCTTCCAATTCTATGCGCAACCTGGCTACATCAATTGCCTGTGAATCTTTATCCTTCTTTTGAAGAACTTTCAACCAATCATTCAAATCTTCAGCTGTTATTTCTGTAGACCTTTTCACTGCACCCACTTGTTCTGCCATCCTCTGTGGTTCCAATATTGATCCTCCTAAACAACCAGTATTCAATCCTGAATTAGGCTGTACATTTAACTCTCCACCACATGTGTCATGTCTCAGCTGTCTCAAATGATTTTCTTCAGTCCTTATTCCTGACTCTCCCAAAGAACAAGAACCAACCAAACCATTTCCTACATAGGAAACTGTCAAACCATTTTCACCCATTCTTTGCTTATCAAAAATAGGCATAACCGGACCTATGGTTACAGGCACTGTAACAGCTTCTAGATTCTTTGTTAGCTCTCTTATTTTCTCAGTCAACTCAGATGTCGTTCTGGCTAGTTCTCTTGGTTTCTCATCCCCAATTTGATTCTCTCTCTCTCGCTCTCTCTCTCTCTCCCTTTCCGTGAAAGAGCTACCACTTTTCAGATCAGGTGTCGCAATTTCTGTTTTAACAATTCGCAAAGTATCTCTTATGGGAGTAGCAACTGGTGTTCTCACTTCTGGTTCTTGTCTATATGGAGGTGGTCTCTTGTAAATCATGCCATCCAAGACTTCATCCTCATATTCATTAGCCCCATACCTTCTCAATTCTGCATCATGTACCTTTTCCGTACCTTTCCTCCCTTCCGCTTCCTCAACAGTTCTCACAGGATATAGTCCCTCTGACATACTAGCATCTCGCCATCTCCTCATTCGATCATGATGAGTTTCACGATCATATTTCCTCCCAAAAATGTACCTATAATTACCTCCACTCCTCTGCTTTTCTCGCTCATGCACCTCATCTTCCCATTCTACCAATGCCTCAAACTGTGTCGGCCTTGGTCTGGGCTCTAGATTTTTTCCCGTAAATTTCTCAACACGGCCAGATTAAATGAACCATGTTCTGGGAATGCTAAAACACCATCTTCTCTAGTGTACTTAGCCCAATTGTCTAACCAAATACAGGTATGATTCCCATATTTCGCAACCATGAAGGATGCAGGGGTTCTTGTCGGAGGTAGTAATTCACCTTCTCTAGTTATTATGTCCTTTTCCTTGTCAAACCATTTTTTAATTTTACTGAACAAGGATTTCTTTTTCTTTTCCTCTGTTTGGTAATACATTTTTGCGTTTACCACAACCCTCTAGTCCTTTCTACAACTGATCTTTTGTCCAATAACAGCGCGACTCACACTAACGCACCAATCCCGGAGCGTCTACGTCACCCTGTACTCCTTCTAATCTCTGCGCGGCTCACACCAACACACCAACCACAGCGCGAGCACTGTTCTAATCCACTGCCCAATCACAGCGCGGTCTTTCTGACGTCAGTAGTCGCTGCAGTCGCTTCTACTCCTGTCACTCGTCTACCCCTCCTTTACAAAGTCTTCTCAGTAGACTCTGTTTCAGTTTCTACAAAATCTATTAGTTACAACATATAAACATCTCCATTGTCTGCTTCGCTAACCCCAGAATAGTAAAGAAAAATCTTTCTCACAAGAATCCCGCTTCTCTCTAGAACAGCGCTTACCTCTGCTCCACTATGGAATTATTACTTTCGTTGACACAGTAGTACATCCCTCTACTCTGCCCTTCTAACATGCATCCATTAACTGTTTCCTCCCGGAATGTTCCTAAGAGCTTCACAATCAACTAAATGCCCATACATTCACGCACTTTCACACCAGAAAATGTAGCACATTTACACAGAAGCCTGCCTTTCCCGAGAACACCGAACAATCTGTTCTGCTACAGAATTATAACATATGTTAACCAAGCAGCGCTTACCTCTGCTCAGTCCTTCAAACAAGCTCAGAGAATACCTATTACTTCTCCAGCGGTAAGCTTTAACGGCGAACCTTACGGATCCCTGGGACTTAAGACCAGAGTTTCATAGATAACCTTTGCTACCATACACACTTCTCTTATACAGAAAATATATCTCTAATAGTAACACACGACGATGTCACTGAATCCGAACCCAGACAATGCAACGCGAAACTTCAATTGTCACACGCTTTTCCCTGCATTCGTACAGGGCCAACAATCCCGTCTTTCCCGAGAGCAGCACTCACTTCCCTCTGCCCTACTACGGAACTGTCACCGACTCCCTACGTCCCAGAAGCCGTACACACTACATATAACTCAATACGACAACTTCAACATTTAGTGTTAGTACATGTATCAACATCAATCAATAAATCCAAAAGCCTATGTACAAGCAATCTATCAGATCAAGACAATAATCAAACCATCATACTGCTACCAGGAAACTGCTGCAGATCGGAGCATATAAATTCTCCCTACTTCCACGGACAGAGTAATTCCACAGTCATACGCACATACACTCATCATACGCTAGGGCCCAACACACTAACATTCATTCTATTACTCTATCCACACTGTATATACGAGAGAAATCCTAAACAATCTGCATCTAAACTGAGGTCAATGCGACCTAATTGATCAGTCTTGAGTCATGATTTTTAACATTAGGAACACATTTGAAAACTCAATAAATGACAAAGAAATAACCACCCGACACTGTGATTCAAACAAAAGGTTAATTTATCTAAATTAGTTCAAAAATGAAAGTCAATCAGCAGCAAAATCATTATTCTCATAGTTACCTATTCTAGCTAAATGACGTATTTGGGTCAGGACAGGTCTCTCAGTAAAGTCTCCCGGGTCGCCGTCCTCTCAATCAGCATCGATCCTCTCGAGCATAGGTTCGGGAAGAAGTGGCCTTAGACCCTCTCTAGTCTAACAATATTTATAGGAAAACTAACACATTAAAAGTTACAAATAAACTCCAAATGTCCATTGAGCCGTTGAGCAGAGCGAGCAGGAAAGGATGTTGACTCGCAACATTTAGAAAGACCTCCGCTCTCGAAAATCTCAAAAATAAAAACACGGAAGAAGGAAGCACAAACTAAAAAATGTAACATCCATGAATGCTCTTCCTCGGAATCATAGCGAAGTCACCGCGAGTTTATCAAAGTTCATTGTGGCTTTATTCTTTCCCAAGGATAACTGGTGACAACTTGCGTCAAGCCCAGAGCTGCTGTCCTCACGGAAACTTTTAATACAGACAGAGGCCGAGGTCAGGATTCCAACCATATTCAGCGAGGCCTCTCTTCGTATTTCATCTACTCAAATGCAGGCTGTAAATATCGGCCATCTTTGACTAGGCCAGAATGGACAATCTTAATCAAAAGAAACACAAAACAACGTTACTACATCGTAATGATTATACAGTGTTAATTCCCACTAATACCCTTATGTGTATGCAATTATCTAGCCATCTGCAACATAAAGAAGCATTAAAAGCATATTATTTCAAAGCGCAAACACATAACAAATAGCACTTTAGCCACACATATTTAATTAATTTGCTCACCAACTTAGTTCACATATTAATAAAGCAACACAAATGCATCCCCACGTGTAATTCTCCATTAGTAAAGTTGATTAATCAGAAACTTCAACATAATTAATATCTAGTAGTTAATTATTAATAATTTTAATTATGACATATAAAAATATAAGCTAATGTTCGGGTTTTGACAGAAAACCCTGCTCCAGCAATCTCACACGTCTGGGACATTGTCCAAAAGCCTGACCAATCTCCCATCTACTATACATCCTCTTAGGCGATGAAAGTTACCAAACAGATTTCCATGAAGCCCTGCTGTATCTCACTACAGCTGCACATTTCCTGGTACTTTGATATCTCTTCTGGTAAGACATCTTGAAGATGCAGCACACTTCCTGAAACACTGGGATGTCTTCTATCTACAGTAGGTCTTCTGAAGCACTGAAAACATCTTACATCCACAAGTCATGATAACATTAGACATCGCTCGCCTTTAAAATGCTGCCTCGTCTCCTGAAATCATACTGCATCTTCTATCTGTACCTTGCTTACTGCAGCAGGGTGGAATCTCATGTCTATCAAATCTTCCCTGAAGCACTAAGAGCTCATATCTGTAGCACATCTCATTATCTCTTCTATATTTCGTACTGTCACCATTTTTCCAGAGTGTCTGGACTGTCTCAAATGCATAAATGACCTGTGACCCTCAGGTGGTTCACACCTCTAACCCTTCCCTGCAGAACTCTCCAGAGCACCGAGATATGTTCCTTCTGCAGCCTTCTCCATGAAGCTCTGAGATAGCTCACACTTTTAACTGCACCCATTCTAACAATTAGCAGCCTTTAGAAGAGAGCTCACTGTTCTCTTGCTTTTTTACATGTTTTACTACGCACCTGCTTTAATCATTGCTACTATATGACTGCCTATTGAAGGGGAGAGAAAATCGTGGTCTAGTACAAAGAGTCTAAGAAGCAGGCTCAAAGACAGCGGTAAAGTATTCTCTGGGTATTTGGTAGCCGTGGCCAAGCACCAGGCTTAAACTATGTAGAAATAATCAAATGGGCAAGGTTCAGTGCAGCACTACACATCACTCTTTGAAAGATACGATCTGGTAATCCGTGACGCAGATTAGGCAAAATAAATCATACAAAAAATGATCGTGTTAATTTAAACTAACTTCTGCCTATTTTGATCAAGAAGTAAATACCCAGGTGAAAATCTCATACAGTAATTTAAAAGATGTCTAAGGTTGAAAGTAGTGCTGGGGACGCAGGGAGGGTGCCTGCAAGGTGATATCTGGGGATTCTGCTAGTGTTGCCTGTGATGCTCGACTATGTGTTCTATGCATTGAAAAGCCCTAGAAACATCAAGGTGATGGGCCTATCACACCTTGGCCCATAGGTAAACCTGCAAGACATAATAGAAGAGTTAACTGCCCTCAGTCGGACAATCTCACACACAGCAATGTAGAAAGGATGATTTTTGACTTCCAGGGCAAGGCAAGAAAGGCAAAGAGACTGGGCAACAGTCTGCGAAGGTGGTTCTGCATATGCCTCATACCAGGGAAGACATATTAGAGGATCCATATCTCAAAAACAAAAATTGGTTCAAATGCCACAAGCTCTTCTTTAGGGCATTTAATGATTGGACTTATTAGCATATGCAAGGTTCAGCTATGTTGCAGAAAATTATGTCAAGACCCTATAGTTCAGAACCGACCTTTGGATAAAAACTCAGAACCTGGCTGTTTGAATTAATCTAATAGCTTCTTCCTCTGTAGACTTGGCGGTTGACTTCCTAGAGTGGGAACGTTCCGTTTTGGCGTAGCCAAGCGCTTTCAAAATGTCATAACATAATGATCACAGACAAAAACTTTAGCTAAAGCAATTTTGAAAACTTGATATATAAATAACATGTTTTTATAGTTGTAAAAGAATGGCGTATTATTTCCATTTTGACAGTGTGATGATTTGGTTTCCTGTTGGTATTTTCATAAACTCAAGCCAAAGCCCAAAAGAGCATCTGTCAACCATTTATAGACAATCTCAACTCTTAGGGATCCCGATGCAGCGATTAAACCATGAGCATGTAAGTTTCACTGCAGACAGCCCTCCCCTGCCACCTAGTCCTTTTTCACAAATAAAATGGATGCTGCCGCGGGCCTTAAAAGGCACTCTCTGAGTCCACATTGAAAGTCTACACAAAAACATGCAATGGTTACATAGGCTGTGATGGTTCCGCAGACAGTGAACCAGTGTCCTCTCTTTATAACAACAATTGGCTAAGCCAATAGGTCTAGATTGCTTTATGAGTCCTGACTAAAATATTTAAAACACTGCTGAAGTGGAAAACAAATAAAAAAAAATATTACTTTCTGTGTACAATGCACCAATTAGATAAATATTGTAATGGTTGTGAATTCAGTATAATTTTTTTTAGATGTACCACAGCCTCTCCTGCACTGCAAACCTCACACTCCTTGGGAGGTGAAATGATGCACCAAACAGCCAATAGCATGGGGTGAAAGAGAAATAATGCTCTGGGAAAAGCCAAAGCCTACTCTATGTGTATTTTAAAGAATTGGCCATCACAGGTCTTGTAGGAAGATGTGCTATCAAGCTGACCTTAAAAGTAGGAGACTCCATCCACACATCTCAACCCTCGACTTGTACCCTAATCATATTCTTCCCTGAGTTTAGCCCGATGTATGCCCAGACACAAGTCCTGATGTATCAATTCCATTCACCAAGCACAGATGTGTAATTTGTGGCCCAAATGTCCTGCAAATCGGAATGCAGTGTGTGATGCCACCTATCACTAATAGTTTGTATCACAAACTGTCCACTCACAGAGGGTTGCAAAATTACCTGCCTTTGCATCTCCAAAAGGGAAGCATTTTTTAAAAGCAGTTTGTATCCATTGACGGTACAGGTGCTGCAATTACAAAAAAAATGTTTCCCATTTGGGAGAACATCAGGGTTGGGGAGACTATTACTTTTGAGGTGGCAATATCGAATCAATGGTTGTGATCATAGTGGCAGTCACAAACCATTGTGACAACTCTTTTCAAATCACAAATAGGAGAGGAACATCCCCTCCTATTTGTGATTTGTAAAGGGTCATAAATCCTCTTTTACGAGTCAGAGAGGCCTTTCCGGCACATAAAAGGGATTTTGTCCTTTGTAAAAAAGCCCTTTTGCAGTCACCAATTTACAACAGCAAACAGGACCTCAGCGAATTAGATAGTAGGAGGAAACCCTATTGAACCTGAAGAGAAGATGCAAGCGTCAAGGTGGTATCCTAAAACCGATGGTGAAGTCCAAGGTGAAATCCACATTGTCACCAATGTGCTAGCTATGGAAGCGTTTTTAAAGTGAATCCTTCCTGAGGCCAATGGCTGATGGGATCTTCAACAGTTCCTGTGAGTCCTCCTGAACCTGAAGGTATAAGCTACACGGTGGCAACCCGTGAAACTGCAATACAGTCAAGTGGGAAAGTAACATTTTTACCAGTATGGAAGCAATGCAACCCTTTAAAGCAAGTCTAGTTTGAAACCTCTGGCTGATGGTCATTTTGACTGTTCCTTTGGGTCCTCTTGGACCTGAAAGTACAAGTCCATGGTAGCAACCACAGAAAGTGCATTACCAAAGTGGAAGCAATGGAATCCTTTCTAATGCGAGTCCAGTCTAAGTCCTCTGGCTGATGCTATCTCTGGCTCTTACATGAGCTTGAGCAGAAAGTTGTAGTTTGGGGGTAGCCCTCCTGCCCACAAGCATGTCCCTTGACAGTCTTCCTCTTTGAAGACAGTTAGGCTTCTGAAGAAGCTACTGTGGGATTCCTTCTTAACTGTGTACTGTGTCGTGTTGTGTTATTAATAAGTTAGTGGCTGTCATTTAAATAAAAAGAAAATCATAAGAGTTCCGTCCAGAGGAAGTAGCTAATAGATGGAATGACTTTCAGAAATTAGTGGTTAGTTGATGAAATGATTGTCAGGAGGGAGTGATTAGAAGCTCGAATGGTTGCAAAAATGTTTGCAATTACTTTATTGTCATTATATGTTTTTTTGGTCTAATAAAATGATTGGAGCTTAATAATAGTACTCAATTCAAGTGGAACACAAATTCGTCAATGCTTCATTCAAAAATAAGCAAAACTATTACAAGGGTGTAAGAAAGCATATGAGTAGCAACTACATGCCTAGAATACTGTTCAACAGTGGGAGGACAAACGCTCAGATCAAAGGCGGCTGAAATGAGATGGGAGAAAAGGAAATAGTCAGTGTTTTGGGGCAAGGTAACTAGATGGAGAGAATAGTGGGGATTAGGAGAATAGGGAAACGAGGTTACAAGTCAAGATATTGTTTAACCAGGTAGGTGTTTAGTTTTTTGAGGATAACAAGGAGGTCTTCGAGTAGCAGTTTCAGAGCGATGGAGCTGCACCACAGAATGACTTGGTAGCAGCTGAGTGAGATTTGAACTTCTTGGTTTCAAGTCTAAAGATCTGTTTTTGAAGTAGATGCTAAATAGAGATCCAAGTGTCCAGGCAGGAGGGCTCCCTCTCCCCCGGGAAAGGATTGTAAGCTTCTCTGCTACCTGAGATCAATGTTCTATGATCAGTTACCTAGAAAGGGGCCCTACGCTGATGAAAACATTTCAATCCTAGAATCCAATGAAGTTCTTTGCAAATCTTCACAAAATATGTGGTGCCTGCTCTGCCAAAATATTTAGATTTGACATTTGACCTTCGCTTCTGACATATTTTATGGGCAGTGGGTGTGAGATGAGTAGTGGACCTTTGAGCAACAGCTCCTGACCACAAGGAATTAAAGAATTCAGAACATAGCAACTATTCTTGTGGGTTTTCCCATGTTCCTATTTGCTTACTACACCATAGTTGGAAAAACTCTCTACTATTTATTTCGTGTGTCGTGACAACTGGCATATTCAAGAACAGGGAAGTTATTCTCACCCCTCACATTCGAAGGTGGCCAGTTTTACCATTAATAATGATAGGGCATCCAAGGTTGAAGACAAAACAAAGGGGGCTCTGTGGGAAGCCATTTGCATCCTGCACTGAGGAAAGCATTGGTAAAGTCTTGTTTGTAGGCTTACCATGGCCAAGTTTGACCAAAGGTTCTGATTTAAGGATGTAATAGTACTATGTTAAAAGTTAGATACACTACCTTCACTTCAACATCATTAAAACGTGGCATTGCCGATGGTTGACGTTGACTCTGTGAAACAAAATTGTAGAAGAAATACGGGTAATGGTTACTGGCCTCCTGGAAATATAGACTGGGCCAGACAAATCAGGAATTACACAGAGAAGAGCAGTTTCACACAGGCTTTAAGAACTCCAGCATGGTCAGATGTCTCTCAGAATCAAGCAAAGAGCTTTGGGTGTCAGTGTAGAGGCATTGACATCATGAAAAAGAAATAACAAAGAGAAATTAGACAATGCCTGTAGGAAACTGGAATTTTTGTTGCAGTAGTCCCCCCCACGTTTTGCCTGGTATTTCATGCAACTTTGACAGAAGTTCACTGGGTTTCCACTAACCAGGTCCCCAGTGCCATTGTTCTTTCGCCAAAACAAGTTCACTGGTCAATTGATCCCCAACTGACATGGCCTTTAGCACCTTTGTAAGTCCCTAGTAAGTGGTACCCCTGGTACCTAGGGCATAGGTCCTAAAGAGGACCCCTAAGAGCTGCAGCATATATTGTGCCACTCTAAGGGACCCAGCACAAACTCATGTAGACTGTCACTACAGACTGCGTGGGAAGGTGCTCTAAAAGTTAAAACAAGACATGGGGAAACACCCTGTGTTCCATGACCCCTAACACTGCATGTAATATTTGTAGATCACCCCTACAGCCTTGAGACAAATTGCATTATATTACATGAGGACATATCTGCATGAGCAGATATGCCCCTGTGCTGGCCAGTTCAATTACTGACAGTACAAGTGCACAGGGAAGCCATCTTAAGGTATGTACTGGGCACTGGTCAAAACGACTTTCCCAGCTACATAATTGCTTCTCTGAAACCTATGGTGTTTGGTATCAACCACCTCATATTAATAAACACACACTGATTCCAGTGATGGATTTATTAATGCATGCACCCAGATGATAACTTAGAGGTACCCCTGAAAACCTTTTCACCTCTAGTCTGTTGGCTGACTGGTCCTGTTCAGTCTGCCATCACAGACGTGTTTCTGACTCCCTGGAGGTGAGAGCACACGCTCTCTGAGGTCGGATACAAAGCCTGCTCTGTCAGGAGGTTTTCTCACCTCCTCCAAGCAGGATGGCCAATAATCTGCATATCAAGGCAGGAGGCTTTCAAAAACGTCAATCGCCTGTAATATGTAACCCTGGCTTACCCCAGACAGGGTAAATGCCACCCCCTGCCCAGGGCCCATTAGGCACCAGCACAGGCAGGAAAATTAGCTAGTCGGAGGCATGTTCACCCTCAGGCTAGTACCACCCCTAAGATGGGCTACCTCAAGTGAACACGACTAGGAAATTTCACCATCTTGGTTTGGGTGTAATTAGGTCCACTGGGTCAGGGCTAGGCCCACTTCCCACAGGAAGTGGCCATATAGAGGGTGTAGTCACCCTAAAGGTACGTAGCCCACTGGCTACTAACTGACACAGGAAACATTCTTTACACCGCAGTGAAAAACACAATGTGCCTTTACACTGCAGTCACTACCTCGACTGCGACGTTACCACGCTTTCCTTTACTATGCTAAGTGTTACAACAACTTGCTTTAGGGGGTGCGTGGTTCGACTGGTATTGGATGATAAATTCAACACCTTACCTACTGATACACTGACTAGAGTTGGATTAGTAAATTATACTATGCCAAAGTCCAGTACCCCCCCCCAAGGCAAGTAGTTGTAACGACTTGCGCGGTAAAGGAACTTGTATTTAACATCGCAGTTGGGGTACTGCATGGGAAATGTATGCGGGGTTCCGTCATGCAACCACCTGACACTCCCTATAATGCCCCTAAATACAGTATTTGGATGACACCCCTGATTCCAGGACTTCAGATTTCGAAGGACACAAAAGAAGGAGTGGACAAATTAGACTGTTGACTCAGGAACCGAGGAGCACAACTGGCTTGGAACCAACCCTTCCAGCCTGCCTCCTGCACCCAACCCTCATGGAGCAATCAACTTGTTCTGCCGCTGTGCAGACTCTAAGAAACCTGGAGGGCTGCCAGTGCTTCACCAATTGACAAAGAAACTCCCTTGGAGTAGAGGAGCTACTCACGTGCAGTCGCAGGCACCAAAGAAGCAAAGTCCAGTTCACCGTCCTGCCGCCTACTGGGACTACTGATGCTGCAGTCACTCAGAAAGAGGTCACCATACTCCTACAGGTCAGATCTGTCCTCCCTCCAAGTGTGGGGAGGTCAGGACCAATCAGAGCCGCAAAACACCAATACCTGGGGTACCGGACCCCTTGCAGCAATCAAGGCTGGTTATGTCCAAACCGGGCACCAACAGCAAGAAAACCGACCTGCTCATTGAAGGACTTCACAATCAGTGAGACCGAAAACTAGAGTGGCCCAGCTGTCCTGTTTGCCCCCTTCTGCAGAAACCAAAGACAAAGAGTGAGTCCCCGACCACCGCCACCCGACACCTCAATGCACCTATGTACCCGCACCCCATAACCCGAGTCCTGAGCAGGTGACGGTGCCCAAGGGGTTCTTAGACCCACAAGAGACAAGCCTTGGGTCTGGCCAGACTAGACTTCCAGTCGCCACCTGCAGCCTCTTTCTGCAGGCCCCCTCCAACTCCGAGTGACTGCAGAACTGACTCCGACCCCAAAAGACACCACTGCACCCGAGCCCCACAGCCCAAGGAGAAATGGACCAATGGTGTCCCTACATAAGGGTCGAGCGCTCCTATAGATTCCCTTGGACTGGTACCCAAGACCCAGCCCGCAGCCTCTTTGCAAAAAGACTGTTCTCCCTTTGAAGTGACGCTGTAACACACCTCTGCACCCAGACACCCCAGAGCCTTTTGAGGTGACCTGTTGGTGTGGCCTTGGACCTTGCCTATACTCACCTTAAGTCCAGAAGAACAGTCCCGTAAGTGCCCGAATGCAGTACATGTTTTTCCCCATAGGATTACATTACCACTCCCAGAAATTGCACTGTCAAGTTTTGAAACGCATACAAACTAATAACTCAAAAAGTACTTACCTGATTCCGATGATCTTGGTATCTAAATTCATATAAAAAGAAGTGTTATTTTTATTAACTTGTGTTGAATTTCTTTATTGAGTGTGTTTCTCATTTACTGCCTTTGTGTGTGCAATAAATGCTTAGCACTGCCCTCTACTCTACATAACTGCCCGCCCACACTATCACAAAAAAGAGCATTTGGGGTGTAATTTGTGCCTCTGTAAACCAGTTGGGGTTTGCGTGGACTCTTTGCACCGTGTACCTCATTTTGGTCCACTATATAAAGAGCCAGCCTCCTACACTGGTGGTACTTTGCATTTACTGTACCACTCTATCAGTATTAAGATTCCCCTAAAGAGTCCACTATGACTTTAGTTGCCAAACATATTTTTAAAATTTTCGCTTTTTCCAGATTTCTAATTTGAACTGTTAGGCCTTAGTTGAGTCCCTCAGTCCTGTTGTATTAGACATTTTAAAAGTATATTAGCTAGATAGGCCTTAAAAGTGTTTTTTAATCTTCTAAACAAGTCCCAACTCCTTTAAAAATCATGTCTGAAATAGAGGGTAATACCCAGGTGCTCAACCTAGCCCCTTACACAAAACTTAAGTTGACCCAACATAAAGGCCTCTATACAGCATGGAACCTCGCATGGGAACTACGCCTACTAAGGCCCATCTCCAGACTCTACTTGCAGAGCATGACACAGCTATGGCAGTGGAAAACAACCCTGATGATACAGAGGAGGGAAATGTCAGTGAGGATGAGTAAGGTTTCAATTCACCTACTGACAGTAATTCCAAGGGGAGTAACTCTAGTAGAACCTCAGATGAATTTGAGGAAGTTCCTGAACTTCAATAATTAGCATGAAGTCTAGATCTGGAAACTAAACTCTTAGTTGTAGAAAAATAAAGATTTGAGATGGGCCTAGCACTCATCTCTCGTGGCAGCAATAACTTAAATAGGGAGCAAGAGGTAGCTTCTGAACCTAAAATCCCCAAAGGGATTGTCCCCAAATATGTAGAAGGTGATGATATCACAAAATAGTTTGCAGCCTTTGAGAGGGCTTGTAGAATGAGGATACCAGCCAGAAGTAGTGGGGCTTTCAACGCTGTGAGCTGTTATCAAGTGGTTGTTTGGTTTTACTAATAACTTTGGTGCTGTTTGATAAATCTTCAGGAAACATTCCAAAAAGTGCTGTGTTTTTGTCTAATTTTTGCATGGAAAGTTTCTGGATGATCCATCAAGTGGGGGCTGAAAAAAAGTGTGTGTGTGCGTGGGGGTGGAATGGAGGGCCAAAACGCAAAATCTGCATGCATTTTCCATAGACTTTTTTTGGAAAGCGATATCATAAAAACTACAGGATGAAATTACATCAAATTTGGTAAAGAACTAGATCTTGGTTGGCGTAAGTGGGGCACCTGTCTCTGAGCCTATTTTGGACCCCCGAAGAGCCTATTGCCCGGGGCCAACTTTTTTTTTGTGGCACCTCCCTCCCCCTCCCCTTTATTGAAAAAGAAGGCCTCTTGGGCTGGGGTACCGGGGCACTACAGGCTTGGCGAGGAGGGCCGTGTGTACTCCCTCCCTTTCTTAAAAACAAAAGGTTCCGGGATGGGATCTCTGGAGCCAATAGTAGCTTGGGGAAGGGGGACACGTGACCCTCTCCTTCTCCGGCAGGGGGTTAGTTGTCCACAGGGGGTTGGTCGCAGGGCCTGGCCGCAGGCTGGAGGCACGAGTTATAGTTACCAGAGATAACTAGAACTGAGGAACTTCAGCATTTGTTCGAGTATAAAACGTTACGTTGGCACTGAAATTTTAACCCAACTGTAACGTCACGTCATCCTTTGTTTTTTTCAGGGAATATATATTTCTAAATTGTGTATTTAGATATAGATAAATACATACAAAGCCAGATGTAAACATTGAGCAAAGAACACTGCTTTGCAATGGATGGTGGTTGGACAAATTAATGCATGCAGATGTCTTTTTCCGTGTTGCCTCCTGCTACATTCAGCAGCTGTGGTGGTAGTGCACAAAAGGGGCATGGAAAAATATACAAGGGCACAGTCTCCAACTGCCCCCCACCCTTTAGAGACACCACTTCACGTTTATGAGATTTTACACTGATCTTGCATTTGAGTACCATTGAAAAGCCATGCTGCCACTTTCTGAACAATTACAAAACAGCAGTTAATAACGGCATGATATTGTCAAGTAAAGGGAATTCCATTAATGTGGAAAGGGTACAGACAGCACATGCAACAACAAACGGGCGAGGCCTTGCAATGTCTGGCACCTTTTTAGCACATTTTCTATGGCCTTTCATTTCTCATTTATATAACATGGTCCCTGGGACCGTGTGATATCGCTCTATTTCACACCTTCAACAATGTTTATGGCTCCTGAGATACCTTACACTTTCAACACCTGCTCTGCTGTCCTGAGATACTTCACACTTGTGGCACCTCATCCCACATTGAAGATGAAGACACACCTCAAAGGCAGGGCCACTGGAATTGTGAGGCAATTGACTATTTAGTCATTTTAACACACACTAATTCCATCTAGACAAATGTTTAACCTCTTTAGTACCAGTTTAACTCCTGAATACAGCAATCAACAACTAAAAGGTGACCAATAATCCGTTTTAATTGGTCTTCCATTGCACAGCACTACTTGTGGCAAATATTTAGTAACTTTTGCTCCGTTTGAGCTAGAAACAATATTTGTGTTGAAATCTGCAACTTATGCAGCAGATCATGGATCAGCAGGTCATGGATTATAGGGCAAGTATGGTTTCCATAACTATGCAGAAAAGCATAATGTCAGTGGCCGTGTTACAGGCCCTTTAGAGAGCCAAGATGCCAAAAATGGCACTTGGTGGCGGGGGCAGCAGCACCATTCAGTGCTCTGAATTTAAGATGTAGCAATGAAGAATTGGAATAATTGAACACGAAGTCACGGCAATTCACGTTGTAGTAAGCTTTGGACCTTCACTAGGAAAATGTACAAATGTGCGTAATGTGTTCTTTAATAATGTGAGTCCTATCTCGGTCTTTTCGCCCCACAGGAAAGTCAGAAGGTGAAGGGAAGATGCACATCACACTCTGTGACTTCATCTTTTCCTGGGACTCTCTGAGCACAACTCAAAAGAAGAATTTGAACCAGCGTTACCAGATGGGATGTGAGTGCAAGGTAAGTGCTCACAAATTCCTAGGATGTAGTGAAGTGTGCTTTCTGATTTGAAATAGCTTATCTAAGCTTAGGTCTCATATACACTGCTTGTCATTGCCAATAAAAATCTCGGCCAGGAGGGGGCATGCTCTTTTCTTAATGTGACATTTATCCTGAGATTTGCACCTTTCTTATTGATTTTACTCTCTGATTTGTTTAACAACTTGCTAAAGCATTCAACTTTGATAAGTGCTTGTTTTATTATTAAAGGGACTTATAAGTAGCCACAGTAGTATCTGTACAATCCACATTTAAATGGTTGAAAATCTTTCAATATAAGTGTGACAATCTGGCTCCTGGGGTTCCAGAGACATCATGGGTTATTGGGCTCCAACTGTGATAACTGAAGTTGTTTACCATTGGTATTCTGGGGCTCCAGAATTCTTAGACCCAAAATTGGATAACCAATTACTTGTGTTTAGCACCTGACTCTCAGCATAGCGAGGTGCAGGAATCCACTTTACGTAAGCAAGTGATGTAAGCTAGATACTCGGAAATACATTTACATAGTAAAACCAGCTGGTAATATTGATGTCTAGTCAGCGTTTTACTTTGCAAAAGAAAATAACTTTAGTAGACATAAAACAGAAGCCTTAGCGACCTTCTGAGTCAGCGATATGAGCCCAAACAGTAATATTGCTTCTAAGCGCTATAAAGACAGTCAACACTTAAGTCTGTAGACAGCGCTGCACAGTGCTAAAGGTCAATGCTAAGTAACAGTACCAAGGTTTGCATTGCTTTGATTTGGTTTCAGTCGCTAGTGCTGATGTTTCTGTTGTATGGCAAAATTCAACCACGGTAATGTTGATGGTGTACCTGCTATGCAAGGAATTAGTTACTTACTTATAACTCCAGTTCTCCAACATTGATAGCTTTTATATATTCACATGCTTTAATCATTACCTGTCACCAGGCTGGGAATCCCTGTCACTTTAATATAGCAGTAAACAGGGTAAACATATATAGCATACAGTATACAATGCAAAAGGGCCATCAACCTGAAACATAGTATCTTTAGTAGCACATCCAACACATTTGAAAGAACCCAAACTTCAGCCAATGAGGTGGAAGCTTAAGCTCTCCTACTTCCTCTAGAGTCCACCATAGCTCAGATTTCAAAGCATAAGTGTGAGAATAAAATACAATGAGCCTCTTGTTATGATTTGTAATGTACTCCAATATAGGCCTGGGTAGTCACCTAACCTTTCACCTACATTTACCCTGCCATTGTACTACATAACAGGTTTTGTGCTGACCTTTTACCTTGTTAGGTGCTGCATAAATGTCGTGTGGTTTTCTCCGAAATCTAGCCTCATTTATTATGCATGAGGGTTCTTAGAATCACAGTAGGATTACCATCTTCTGCATAATAACTATGAATAAGGGTCATCCCTAAAGTCATTCTTGGCCAACATGACACAGCAAGGTAGAACCCTTGAGGGTACCTTTAGGGTATATAAGCAGCATATCTTTGCTGGGGCTGGCAGAGGAGAAAGACTTCCATGCTGACACGCTGACACAGGATGCTGAGGTTCCTGCACACAGACACTCCAACACGCAGTGGTCTGACATCCCTCGCCGGGTGTTCATCTCGAGACCAAGACAGGGTCCTTTGTTCTCTCACATCAAGTAATGGGGTTGACTTTATCCTAGGGGTATTCTTGGCTATACAGCTACATACATGCTAGGTACATTTAGGTACATCCAGTTAGGGTTTGCATCATAGAGTACGCATTATTACTGTCTTTATATGCCTGCATATATTCATTGTTTTAGCAATATGGTATAATTCTTCCAGCTATTTACACTGCAGGTGCTTGTGCCAATATACATCTGTTTCTGTCATATGGTTGTTGCCGCACACGTATTTTACACTAGAATGACGCTGGTTCAATAAATACTCGGTGAAAACGTGGTTTATTGTTTATCCTCTGGATCTCTCTGAGACAAAATTAGCACGATTGACTGAGCAAAAAGCTCTGTACTGTTTCCACGATCCCTGAGGGGTCAGGATTGTCATGTTCGATAGTTGCCAGAAACTATTCTCCCCTTGGTAAGAGGAGTCCATAGTGGCACTGTGAGCTAGCTGGTATACAGGTGAACATATCCGATGGGAGTTTCTGGAATCAGTCTGGACACCAGTCCCACAGTTTATGTTGTCTAAACACGCAGATCCTAACAGATTTATAGGAAATATACAACACTCTAATTGGGGAAGAGGGAGGGTTGCATGTCAATATATACAAAATTTCACTGTTGGAGAACTGGACTTACAAGTAAGTGACTAATGTCTTCTCCAACATTGGATCTTTTATATAGTCACATGCTTGAATCAGAACAGCAAGCAGTATACTTTATAAAATACTACAAAGTGGAGAGCAGGCTCAACTTTAATGAAACAGGTGTCTCAGAACTGCTTGTTCCACTGCTGCGTCAGCTTCTGCTTCCACATCTAGACAGTAGTGCTTTATGAACTTATGCCTGCTCTCCTCCAGGTGGCTGCACAGCAGTTGTCCTTCAAGGGTACCCTAGCATTTGGTGCTGCAGTTGAAGCCATGCCCCTGGTGGAAGGTGCCCTCAGTCTTCCATGGAGAGGACGCTTGGCTTTGGCATGGCAGAAAGTGGTGCAGGCTGAGAGCCAGTGAGCTATCCCCTGTTTGGATAGGGCTTGATCTTTTCGTGGTTGACTGAACGACACAAACAGCTTTTCTGATGTGCGTATATCCTTTGTCTTGTCTATATAGAGTTTGAGATATCTATATAAGTCCAAACAACGTAACGATCTTTCTGCTGTTGAAGATGGGTTTGGCAAGAAAGATCTAAGGGAAAGTCAGTTGTTACCTTTGGATTGAATGTAAGGTTGGTTATGAGAATTACCCTGTCCTTCATGAACTAGAGAAAAGGCTCCCTGATGGTGAATGCTTGAATCTCTCCTGGCAGATGTTAGAGCTAAGAGAAGTGCTGTTTTCCAAGAAACACATTTTAAGCCTGCTTTCTGTATAGGCTCATAAGGAGGAAACATCAGCTGAATGACCACCATATTAAGGTCCCATGGAACTGGAGGATGCCAGAGAGGTGGAAAAGCTCTGAAGATCCCTTTCATAAACTGTTTAATAATTCTTTGAGAAAACAGAGTTGATGTTGATGTATCAGTTCTTCTAAATCTCAAGATGGCAGCAAGATGGACCCTGAAGAATATTTGAGTCCACTCTTGGCCAAAATTAACAAATATGGAATGATCTGAATAGAAAGTGTATGATGACCATGATTTCTGCACCAGGCCCAGAAATGCTTCAGTTTAACACTGTAAGTCTTATGTGTCACTGGAGCTTGAGCTGGTGCCAGAATATGTTTACATTCCTGCAGAAGATCTAAATTGCCAAATTCTAGGTTGTCATGTACCATGCTGTCAACGTCAGTGACTTGGGATCATGGTGGAGAATCTGTCTAGGATGTCTGTCTAGTATCCTGGGATTGTCCTTCAGAAGAATGGCCTTAAGTGCTGATAACTGCAGTAGCTCACTGTACCAACACCGGTGAGGCCACGCCAGAGCAATGATCTATCATCGCCCTCTTCAACACCCTGGGAATGAAGGGAAAAGGGGAAAAGGCATAGGCAAATATCTTGGACCAACTGATTGAAAGAGCATTGCCCTACATCCCTTGATGTCAGAACCTGCTTGCGAAGCATGGGCATTTCCTGTTGTTCAGAGTCGCAAACAAACCAATTGTGGGTTGCTTGAACTGAGTGAAAATATAATCTGTGTACAAAAAGTGGTACAAAGTTCCTCTAGAGTCATAAGGAAGAGAAGAAGAGATACTGTCGTCTGTGATGGGGTAAAAATAACCCCACTGGTGGTGCAACGGAAGAGGGGGAAATTCCCCTTGTCGGAACTAGGGCTGTCACACACCCAGCAAGCTAGGTGTCATGCTTCATCATATGAGCCTGCCCCTCGTCAGGTCGGCGCTGCAATACCTGATGGGTACCCAAACCAGGGCTCTTTGTCGGGGATCTTTCGCTCCTGCCGGTGGGTGCAGTGGGGGTGAGAGGCCTAGTATGTGTAGATGTGAATGAAGGTGGAGTGAATCTAAAACAGGTCAGTTAGTCCTAACAATCCATTTATTATGAAGGTAAACTACCTGGTTAAAAAGGGGGTGTGAGGGGTAATGAGACTAGGAGTAATGTATCTAGCTGTGTATACCCTGCTCTCGAGTGATCAACATGTTTCGTGCCTTGAATGTCGTAGAGATCTGGGCACTCCATCAGGATCGATAACATTTGCTATCTACACTGAGTGGATAAGGTTCCGGCGGCCGGGTAGGTCTGTGGCTCTATGCGTTCATCAAAGCTGGACCCAATTGGAGTCCATTGTACCCGCCGGCAACTGTTGCAAGCAAATACTTGACAACAGTGTAGGTTATCAACCAGACATAGTGGTATGTAGATTTTTTCACTTATCCACTCAGTGTAGATAGCAAATGTTATCGATCCTGAAGAAGTACCCAGCTCTCTACGACATTCAAGGCACGAAACATGTCGATCACTCGAGAGCAGGGTATACACAGCTAGATACATTACTCCTAGTCTCATTACCCCTCTCGCCCCCTTTTTAACCAGGTAGTTTACCTTCATAATAAATGGATTGTTAGAACTAACTGACCTGTTTTAGATTCTCTCAACCTTCACCCTCGTCAGCGCCGACCTGACGAGGGGCAGGCTCATATTATGAAGCATGACACCTAGCTTGCTGGGTGTGTGAGAGCCCTAGTTCCGACAAGGGGAATTCCCCCCCCCCCCTTCTGTTGCACCACCAGTGGGGTTATTTTTACCCAATCACACTCAACAGTATCTCTTCTTCTCTTCCTTATGACCCTAGAGGAACTTTGTACCACTTTTTGTACACAGCCTTGATGGGGTCTGTACATTGGACCTAGTAAAACTTACCCCTGTGTCCCCTTCTTTATTGGATATGAAAATATAATCTACCTGCTACTGTTCTAGTTCCCACCCATTACAATTCATTATTTGCTGACTGAGTGCATCCGCCTGATTGTTCTGGCAGCCTGGCAGATGTTTAACAGAGATGTCTATCCTGTGAGATACAGTCCAGTTTCACAGCAGCTGAGCCTCTTTTGAAAGGAGTTTGGACCGTGTTCCTCCTTACTTGGCTATGTAGAACATGAATGTTGTTTTGTCTGTTCTGGTTAGGACTGGTAGACCAGACAATCTGGAGAGGAAGGCTAGTAAACTTAGTAGTATGGTGTTGAGTTGTAAATCAAGTTCTTGCTGGACAGGACTCATATGGAGCCTGCAAAATAGAATAAGGCCTATAAATGATGCCATCGGGCCCAGCAGGAACTTCTGTTGTCTCACTGTGATTGAATGTTTTTCAGCAATAGTCTTTGCCACTGTCTGCAACTTTCTCACCCTTTCTGCCAATGGAAAAACTGTTTCCCAACTGTGCATTGAGTATTGCTCCAAGAAATTGGATCTTTTTCTGGGGTTTGAACACTGATGTATCTCTGTTCAAAGTGAGACCCAATCTCCAGAAGAAATTGATGCAGGCATTCGTAGAAGCTCTTCGTCTTTCCCTGGATGGTGCTTTGACTAGCCAGACTTCCAAGTATGGGTACACCTTGTGACTTTTTTGTCTGAGAAAAGTGGCAACTGGGGCAAGACATTTGGGAAAAATTTGAGTCGCTGATTTGTGTCTAAAAGGGAGTGCCTTGTACCAATACTATTGCCCTGCTACTGAGAATCGAAGGTACCGTCTGTGTTTTTGATGAATGGATATGTAAAAGTATGCATCCCGAAGGTCCAATGTGGTCAAAAACAGTCCTTCTTGCTTTATCAGGAGGACTTCTTGTAAAGTAATCATCCAAAATGATTGTTTCTTTAGAAACTTGCTCAGCTGTCTCAGATCTAGTATTGGTCTACATTAACCTGTCTTCTTTTCGATTAGGAAGAACATGAAATAAAAATTCTTGGTTCCTTTGTAATTTGGAGACAATTTCTATGACTCCTTTGAGGAGAAGCAAAATAATTTCCATTTGAAGCTCCTTCAAATGAAGATGGTGTTCCTTTCTTGGTGGTCAAACTGGGGGGGGGGTGTCTCAGGATAAACTCCAACATATGGCCTGATTGGACAATTTGTATCACCCATTAGTCTGATGCTATATTCTTCCATGCACAAGCAAAAAGGGAAATTCTCCCCCCCAACTTCTGAGAACCAGATACAAGAGGGGGTACAAGGTGGGAGTCAAGCTCTTTCTCATTGTCATTGTTTCATTTTTGGAAAGAACCTCTCTTCCTTCCTGAAGGTCTCCTGTAAGACTACCTTTGGGTCCGATTGAATGAGTAAACTTTATCGTATACAGACTGCCTTAGAGGGTAATATGAACGTGCCCTCAATGCTTTATGGTTTAACATAGCAGGCCCTTAATTGAGGTTTTTGTTGTATGGATTAAGTTTGGGCAGCCAGTGTAGTTTTTAGGTTTTGTTTTTACAGTAATTCATATTATGAAAGTTTTGTTTTATAATCATGGTTTTATCTTTGTGCTATTACAATGTCCTTTTTGTGTGCTTTTATGGTCTTGTATTCACCGAATAAAGAATTAACTGACTGACCTCCTTATTGATTGAATCCTCCTGAATGTTTGTGATCTTATTGAGCCACGAAAATTAGAGATCCCACATCTACAATACTGCAAATGTTCTAATGCCTTTGCATCATCTGAGTCAGGTTTAAGACCTTGCAAAGCCACATCTACATGCTTGCCAAAAAGAGTGAAGTCATCAAAAGGCATATCCAGAATCTTAGAGTGGAGGTCAGTATCGAAGCCTGTAGAGTTAAACCAGCCTTGTATTCTTAGAACAGTACCTTTTGCAAGTTGGCGAAAACCTGTGTTCAAGACATCCATTGCTGCAAGGAAGAGGTAAGCTCCCAGCTCGTATAGGATTTGTTGTCTTGGCAATGACTTAGTAAATGTATGTACCTGAATACCTAGTCTGACACATGCCCCTGTCCTCCAGTTCCTGCATGTTCCAGACTGATCCAGTGACACCGCAGATGCCGGGGTTTTCCTGCCGGGGGTTTCCCGCCCCAGTTTTCTCACTCACCATTCTTCCCGCCAACAGAAGCCCTATCTACCCCAGGACCTACTAAATACAGGCGCCTGCAGCGCATCCGCACAGCGGACGCACCACTGGCACACCAAAGGCAAGCTTGTCTGCGCCCATCCTCGCCTGAATTGCACCCAGCACCACGACCCCTGGCCCTCCAGCCTCTCAAAGATACACCATCTCCGAGCTCCATACCCTCGAGCCCGAACACCGCAATAAACACTGCCACTGTGCCGACGCACGCTCCACAGTAGGACCTTCCACCTGCACCCACTGCCTCTTCACCTGCCACAGCACACACACCAGCCCACCAGCCAGTCCAACCCAAAACACTCCACCGACACCACCTGAACATAAACGCCAACTCGCATGTGCCCTTCTCAACACAAGCTCACTGTGCAAACATTCCACCGAATTATGGGACCTCATCGCCACCCTCACATCATTTTTCTCACTGAGACCTGGCTCAACCACACATCCAACCCTTACATTGCCACAGTGATCACCAACAGATATAATATCACTCTCCAAGACCACGCCAACAAGTCGGAGGAGGAACAGCCATCACCCACAAAGAGACCATACAGTTCACCACCAACAACCACAACACCACCGACCCCATAGAACATCTCACCTACAAGCTCCACACAGACGACTAGACAACCATCAGAGGCACCATCACATACTGACCCCCAGGCTCATGCTCCAGCATCTGCAACACCAGGACTTCACTGCGCCCCTAGCCTTAGACTCAAAGGACTACATCTTCCTCTGCGACCTAAATTCCCACATCGACGACCCCAACGACAATGACACTGCACACCTCCTCAACAGTATAAGCAGCCTCGGATTGACCAAAATCATTCATGACCCTACACACACTGCAGGATACACGCTGGATCCCAATTTCACCTCCAGCAACTGCGTCAAATACAGCCACATCACAGAACCCTCATAGATTGATCACTCCATCTTCCACATCAACATATCCAGCCCCCACCCTGCCACCCTCAAAATGACCAGTGCCCCCCACGGAGGTTGAACAAAATCTAAAAGACTAGCTGGACCGATGGCCTTAACGCCTCCAACCCCACTACCATCACCAACCTCAAATAGGGAGTGGGGAATACAACGCCTGGATCAGCAACTGCGCTGACAGCATCATGCCCATCAAGAGCAACAGCCAGAGAAATTCTTCAATGGCCGGCTGGCACACCCAAGAACTCAGAATAGTGAAAACGAGACAGCAAACAGCTGGAGAGGAGATGGAATGCCAGCAAGGACACCTCAGACAGGGCAGCCTTCAAGACCTCCCTCAACCTCTACCTTTACCTGCTGAGGACAGCAAAGAAGACAGTTCTAGCTGCATGCATGGAAATGAGAGGCAACAACACCAAGTAACTTTTCAGCATCGTTAAAGAATCCTCCAACCCAGCTGCAAGTGAAAACAACATCGCACCCTCACAGGAGATGGGCAACAACCTCGCCGACTTCTTCCATGACAAGATCACAACCATATACAGAAACTTTGAGTCCCAACACACACCTATGGACTTCCTCGACTGATACGCCACCACCACAACTGTATGAATCACAGACTGACCACCTGGAACCTCCTCTCTACCCAGGACACCGTGTCCACCATGAATTCCATCCACTCCAGAGCTCCCACAGACTCATGCTTGCAGCACATCTTCAACAGCGGAAATCAAAGGATCGGCCAGGAATTCACCACCCTGCTCAACACCACATTTTTTTTTTTTACAGAGTTTTATATAGCGCAAACTTGACCCGAATTGAGTATCAGAGCGCTTTACATAGCGCCAGTTGCATTACATGAGGACACATTCATTTTTTTTGTTTTTTGTTTTTAGTTAGGGATCACCACCGCAACATTTCTCGACACCTGGAAACACGCAGTCAGACTACTACTCAAAAATCCCTTCACAGACCCCAGCAAACTCAAACACTACTGGGCAATCTCCCTGCTCCCATTCCCAGCGAAGGTACTGGAAAAGGTCATCAACAAGCAACTCGTGACACACCTTGAACAGAACCAACTACTCAACGACTCCCAATCACAGCACCAAAACCCCCTGATCGCAGCCACCAACAACATTCGAAGCCTCCTCGACCTCGGAGTAACAGCAGCTCTGATCATCCTCGACCTCTCAGCAGCCTTCAACACCATATTTTCCCACACACTGATCAAAAGACTCCACCACATTGGCATCCAAGGGGACGCCCTCAGCTGAATCGCCCCCTTCCTTACCGGAAGAACTCAGAGGATCCACCTCCCACATTTCACCTCCAAACTCAGGCAGATCACCTGTGGTGTCCTCCAGGGCTCAAGCCCTACGCTCTTTAATGCATAAATGAGCCAGGTGGCCAACATCATCAGATCCCATGGTCTCAACATATTTTCCTATGCAGACGATACTCAACTCATCCTCTCGCTCACAGACGACCCCACCAGCACCAGAACCAACTTCCACAGATGCATGGCAAGCATCGCTGACTGGATGAAGTACAACTGCCTGCAGCTGAACACAGACAAGACGGAAGTATTGCTCTTCGGCAACAGCAGTAACACATTGTACAACTCCTAGTGGCCATCAGACATAGGACCCACACCCACTCCCTCCGACCACACCAGAAACCTTGGAATCATCATTGACAACACGCTCACCACCAAATCCCAGATAAACGCCGTCTCCTCCACCTGCATCCTCACTCTGCGCATGCTACATAAGATCTTCAAGTGGCTTCCCCTGCACATGAAACGCACCATTAAACTAGCCCTCATCAACAGTCGAATAGACTACAGCAACTCCCTGACGTAGGTATCTCTGCACACCTCCTACAGAGACATTAGACCATACAGAACGCCACAGCCAGACTTATCCTCAGCCTTCCGCGGAGGATCCACATCACACCCCACCTAAGGGAACTCAACTGACTCCCTGTACAGAAGAGATGCCAATTCAATCTGCAAACACACGCACACAAGGCTCTACACAACCAAGGACCCGCCTACATTAACCACCACCTGACCTTCCACCAAAAGTTGAGAAGACTGCATTCTGCCTCCCTCTCAGTTGCCCATACTCCCCGCACCTATCGAAGCAGAAGTGGAAAACGCTCCCTCTGCCACATCACAGCAAGGACCTGGAACAGCCTCCCCACGCAACTCCGAATCGTCACCTCACTTCTGTAATTCCGAATGGCCCTTAACACCTGGCTGTTTCAATAAGCTTCCAGGCTTGCAAGCACCTGGATACCTTTTGGGTGATAAGCCGCACTTCATAAATCCTGATTGATTGATTGAATCCTGATTGAAAGTACCTATCATCTGTTGCAATGTTGATAAAATGGTCATTAGCACTTAAACCATATCTGGTTCCTAATAATAATATCTCTCTCTGTCATATCAATTGGAGTAGTGTGAGACTTATGATCATGCTGATTATCAAATTTGTTGTAAAACTCATCATCCTCCATCTCTTCTCCAAAATCTGGGACAAATCCTACAACCAATTGAGTTGGGCTGGAATCTGTCATGGTGGCATAATCACTAGCCTCCTCTTCTTGGTCTGATTGCAGTATTTGAACTGGAGATAATACTTGTGACCTTTAACGGTGAAAAAACCTCTCCTCTTAAATTCGCTGTTGATAGAGTAGTAATCGACGGTATCTTCGGCGGTGATTTTGCAGTCAACAGCATGACAGTTGTCGAGAACGGAATGGCCGTCGTTATCGAAGGAAGAGTCGTCGTCGATAGAAGGGTCGTAGTCCCCGGAATAGTTGCCGTTGATAAGATGGTCGTTGTCAACGGGATGGTCGTCACTGAAAGTCTTGTCGACAAAAGTCTCATTGTCAACACTGTGTTGAAGACTTTGTCGATGATGCTGTTAAAGATAAGTCTTTTAAAGATCTCTTCTTCTTCAGTACCGGCATGCGTATCCTGCGAATTACCAGAAGAGGTGGCAGCAAGCACTGAACCAAATAATCATGCTCAGGAAACTGTAAAAGTCTCCTCTTGTGCGCTGCCTTTGTGGAAGTGCTCGGAGGGGCTCTTTTCACAGAATCCTCTCCTGTAAAGAGGGAGAGCTCCTTTAGAAGGAGGAACACGCTTTTTGTCCATATGGATTAGCCATACAAGGTATTTGCTGGTCTAGGTGCCAGTACACCTTGAAACAGGGATGGGGGGCTTATTTTTTTTTTTTTTTTTTTTTTCTTTTTCTTTTTATTTATGGGCTTGTAACTCCGTCAGATCTGACACAAGAACAAATCTCGAAAGTATGCTTTTCCTGTGATACAGGTCAACCATTCAGGTGGCAATGTCTTGGGTTAGCTTCCCCTGGACTCCTCCTGTTGCTGTGCAGCAATGGTACTTGTTCTAAACAGTTGCTATGGTGTACTTCTGCTCTTGAGCATCTCATGGCTGACTCCCAAAGATCTTCATAGGCAGCTGGACTCTGTACCTTGCTGCTGGTGGGACTTTTCTGGAAAGCTGATAAATAACTCCTTCCTCAGGCAGGCAGGTCTCCTCCACATGAAGGTCAGTCAAAAAAACACTCTTTAAACTGGTCAATCGTTTTACCTGGTCAGCAGAATAGTGGTAGTGGTAATACTCACAGATCCCACTCTTGGACCATGGTTTCCTTGGGCACTCTGAGGTGTGGCTGTCATAGATATTAAGAGAAATATTGACAACCCACTGGACGAAGAGACCAGTCTTTTAATACCCTCTGTCGGCCAGGCTGGACAAATTAGAGGGTCTGATACTTTTGAATCATCAATGGGCTCGTATAATTGTCTAGTTCATTGGGGAAAAAACAGAACAATTCAGAGGATTTTTGTCCAATAAGATAATTTCTTTTACAAATTTACGAAATCCTTATAGTTTGGTTGGTAGCGTAAACTGATCTAGGAGGGAATTCCAAAGTGAAGGAGATACAAGCTAAAAGGGTCTCCCTCCCATAATACTTTTATTTAGAATGTGGAATATTCAAAAGTTGCTTACAACTGCAGTGAAGGCCTATAGAATACAGGGATATAAGGGTGAATGATATGTATTGCAAATAGCAGAGTTCAAGATTATAATGTATTATGTGTAATACCAAGACTCTTAACTTACACAAGGTAAAGCAAGTTTAGATTATTCTAATACTCCTTTTTTCAAATATATCAGAATCTCTTTTGGTTAAGATAAAATCCGTCAGCCACATTTTGTGGCATGCTTTATTATCGGGACTATCTTCATTCATAACATTAGTCTGTCGGGATGGGCTTTTACCAAAACATTGGAAGCTCTAATTGTATGGGAATCTAACTTGAAATGGGGTAAAATACAACTTTTTAGAATAAATTAATAATTACTTTATTGGTGTCATTTTGACAAGATTAAAACCTTCAAAAAGGCAAATGGGTATGGGACTTAGTTAACTTCCCATCCTTTATTCAGTCAACATTTCAGTTTATTTAGTTACCCTTTATGAGTCAGTATGCCTTTGTCAGGACTGAGAAGATGCATGTTCTGGTCCTACCACACTTATTATGATACTCAAGACCGTATATGTGTAGGCAGACAGGCAAAACATAAACAAACATACATGAAATACTCGTATCCCTGACTGTTGCTGAATTTTCCTGTTAAGGTAACAAATAAGATCGACAAAGAACATTCACATCAATGTAGATTTAAGACTGGTCTCACATGCAAATCAGTGATACACAGCGAACCATGGCTCTTGCGCTGCAATATTGGCTTTAAAAAGACAGCAGTTTCCTGCACCTAATATCATTGGGGAGTAGAGGAGCGTACCAAAATTGGAGACATCAGTCCCTTGACAAAGTAAGTCTTGGGAACCATTAGGAATCCATTAACGTTTTAAGCAAAAATATTTTTTTTAAAAGAGGCATACAATTAAAGGATAGCTTTTTCAGAAACAAGAGAAATCATATAAGCTTCTATTCTCAAAATATAGTGTGCGTGTATTGGGACAGAAAAGTTCCTTGCATGATGATGGATGGGCACCCAGGCCCTGACTACCCTAACTGTAAGGATGACTGTATCCCTGATACTGATTTTTGTTGTCATGGGTGAAAACAGACCATGTGTGTGCACCATGGCATTGGCCAGTCGCATGAATTGCAGTCTTTTGGACTATAAGAGGCACCCAAAGCCTTAACCTCATAGTGGTGAAAGGCTACTGCCTTAACACGACATTTTACTACAGTATACAAAAAGTGATGGATAGAATATTTGAATTAATCTCAGCCACTGGTAATAACTCAGGCAGCGTCTCAGTCCATCGTTATTTTGCACACCATGCCACCTCTGTTTAGACCCAGCTATATGCAAACAAGTCTTGACCCTGCTCTAAAGGGAACAGTTCAGCCGGAACTTCTAAGCCAGGTCCTCCCTGAACCACAATTTCAAGCAACTCAAGACCAGTTACGCCCTTGTTATGGGCTCATCAGCCAGGTGTAGCTTGGTTCCGCTGACACAGTATGCATGGGACCCACGCCTGGCATACCCATGTCACTTAGGGCAACATACTAATGTTTGAATTAATCTTAGCCAGTGGTAATAACTTGGGGTTGCATCCCAGTCCATTGCTATTTTGCACACCATGCAAACTCCGAGTTGGACTCAGGTATATGCAAGTAAGTCTGACCCTGCTCCAATGGGAATAGTCCTGCCTGAACTGCTAAGCCAGGTACTCCCTGAACTGGAACACAAGCAACCTAGGACCAGGTTCGCACTTAATATTGGCTCATCAGCCAGGTTTAGCTTGGTTCCAGTGTCACAGTGTGCAGGGTACCCAAGTCTGGGCATACCCATCCCACTTAAGGCGACATACTGCAGTATATAAAAAGTGTTAGATGGAAAGCTTGAATTAATCTCAACCACTGGTAATAACTCAGGCCATATTGCAGTCCATTTTTATTCTTCACACCACGCTACCTCTATTTGGAGCTAGCTATATGCAATTCAGTCTTGATCCTAATAATACGGAGACTCCTGTGATGAAGGAGACGTATGAGGAAACCATCTCCTCCAGCACTAAACTCCAATCATCCCCACCTTCACACCTCTTACATGAGAGAAGGTAGCAATATTAATTGAAACCTCCAAATCAGATGCCCCTTTGGATTCCTGCCCTCTGCAGGTCCTTCATCCTGTGTCAAAGATAATCTCAGTCCATCTCTCTATGCTCTTGAATAGGATTCTAATCTCTGGTGACTTTCTATCAATGTGGAAAAAAGCATGCATACTGCCACTTCTAAAAAAAAAACCTCATTGGTCCCCTCAAGGTAAAGAACTTTAGGCCGATTTATCCTCTTCCTCTACCAGCTAAGGTTCTAGAAAATGCCATGAACCAAGAGATCATGACCTTTCTTGAAACCACCAACATCCTTGATCCATCAAAAAATAGGTTTAGATCCAACCACTGTACAGAAACCGCCTTAGTGGCTGCCACGGAAGAAATTAGTACTATTTTAGACAATGGTGTTCAGGAGGCTTGGATTCTGCTTGATCTTTCGACCGTGTTCAATATGTTTGACCACTCTCCTTTGGTCAACCGTCTTGATATTATTGGCATCAAGGGTCCGGCACTAAAACTGATCTGCTCCTTTTTGTCCAACAGAGAACAGGTGGTCGCTCTTGTGGACTTTACTTCAGACAGTTAGTCATTTTCAGGATAAAGAAGGCATATTGGGGAGGAAGATGTTTCTCCTATCCACTGGCAAATGGTAGAATGTGATGCCTCACCACCTCAGAGCACAGCCAAACGTCCTAAAATTCAGAAAACAACTGAAAACCTGGCTTTCCCCCATCACCACTTAATCACTCCTTCTGTAACCTTCTTCTTTAAGGTTCATGCTTGACACTAGCGCCAAAATACCAACTGGCTTTCGACGCTTTACAAAATTTTAACATGACATAACAAAGACAGTTTAGCAGGGAACTAGATTTTAGAGTGGCTAAAGTGTTGGTCACTGCATGCCTGAACAAACTGGATAAAAAGACACAATCGTGGAAAACAGAGGCGAAATTTGCAGCAGTTCCTCCCCTGCTGGTATGCCTCCTTCATTGCTGGTGCCTAGTTTCTTACAGGGGTTATAAGTTTCTTCACTTGGAATTGGGCAATAAAATGACAAATACCTGGGCTAGTTGTGCACCCATTCAGCTATAGTTGCCCATTTACGGTCTAGTAGTATGTGTGAAGCATAGTGGTGCAATAGAGTATGCCCCTTTCCTTAAATTTAGGTTCAGCTATTGATAAATCTATAAAGTGTGTGGAGTGGGACATTTTTCTAATTTCTTTCTAATTAAAATGTCTGCAACTAGAACTAGCTGGCAGAGGAGACAACAACATAGGAGCTGAGCCCTGGCCCTCAACCTTTGATGCTCATTACCAGTATTGATAGATATGTGTATTTCAATTTTTCAGGACGGAAGCTTAGAACAAAACTTACAAAGAATTGAACATCTCAGAATTATGTTATTTCTAAACATTCAAAAGATAATACCGAGCACAGGAACGTTCTAGGAGGAAAGTCTTCTGTATATAGTTACCAAGTGAATCCATTCTCGGCGTGCTTATCTTTAACATACCCTTGATTTTAGGACTTTTCAATTATGCAGCATCGTTTAAATGAAGGGCCCTTGCTTTGCACATATTAGGACCCAGGTTTGATCCCCATCATTTACTGTAGTATTTTTTCTAAATATTATCCTTGCATATCCATCCCAAACAGGGAAATTGTTAAATGTCTTATAACCTTGCCCTTCAACTATGCTATTATTGTTGTGCCGTTATTTTTCGATACAATTATGTTCTGCTCATTTTTAAAATAATAGTCCCTAAAAAGATCGATGAGACAGCGCAGGTGGAAGTCAGTAAATGTCAGAACTTTCTAGTTGAGTTAGTAGAGCGCGGGGCATCCTGGTGAGCTGCTCTAAATCTGATTAAATTACTGTTGGTCACAGGTTCAAGTTTCATTTTTAGTGCCTCGGTATTTTTTTTCTTATTTTTTCTAATATTTGCTTCCAATTGTGGCATTTATGTGAATGTCTTTCTACATCTGCATTGTTTGCACTCGTGGAACCGCAATTGCAGCCCTTTGGGCGCCTTAAATCTGCCTAGGTTTAAATCTGCCTAAATTTAAATCTGCATAGGTTTAAATCTGCCTAACTTTAAATCTGCCTATGTTTAAATCTGCCTTGGTTTCACACGTCTTTGTGCGGCGATAAAGAATAATACGTTCTGTTGGCAATGGCATCTAATTAGCTAAACTTCCAGATTCGATTACTACAGATAAGTACTTACAGAATCAGACATGCAAGCACGAAATCAATTTTCAATGCGGCATTGTAGGTCCAAACGTATTTTACTGAATGGGGATGTAATGCTCACAAGTGTTTTTATATGGATTTCGAGCAACAGGCTGCAAGTAGAGTGCTTCATAAAGTCATAAAAAAGAAAAGAAGTATTTATTCTTCTTTACATTACTACTCATGGAGCAAAGTCTTACATTTCAAGTTGTAACCTTGAATGATAGGTCTGCACTACAACTTTCACCATTCACTTTCAGTTTGTGGGTTTGAGAGCCCCAGGCTTTATTTTATTCCTTCAATAATTTAGGATCCTTAAACAAGCATGTATGAGGTACTGCCGGGAGCCCTACTCAGGACTGTTATAGCGAAGTTTCTCAATTACAGGGATCGCGACACAATCCTGTAGGGGGTCCGCAGACATGGAGACCCCATGTTTGAAGATTACACCATACACATCTTCCCTGATTATTCTAGAGCTTTACTGCTGAAGAGGCAATCCTTTAGCATCGTCAAGCAAAAACTGAAAGCGATCGGACTGACATATATGTTGCTTTACCCTGCCAAGCTGAAAGTATTACAGGACGGTTGCTCATATTTCTTTATGACACCGGAAGAGTTATGGGACTGGTTGGAGATCTGAGGAAGCGATCTAATCCTGGTGGCACCCTCAGGATGAATCTGAGATGGTGTCAGGCGAAGGGGAGGTCCAGCGATCACATCTAGGAAGAGAAGCAGACATAGATGACGTTTGGGTTCCGGTACGAGAGTGGTGGTGTGGGCGGATGGCACCCTGAACCTGGAGATACAGCAGCAGAAGTGAGAGGGGGCCAGAGCGCTGGTAGAGACAGTCACCTCCACTGCATCCTCCTGCACTGATTCAGATTTGGTGGACGACATCCGACAATCAGGCAGAGATACTACTGAGATCTAGCAGGGGAGGACACACAGCAGTCTCCTGGCAGAGATGCAGAGACTTACCACAGTGGGTGATCGGCTGACCAGGTACTGTGTACACCCATTGGTGTTTGACGCCCAGATGCGGAAGTGGAACTAAGACTCAGCCCCTTGAGGATCCTATGGTCACCAAGTCAGTAACACATTTCTCCTAAATGGGGTACCGTGGGGCCCTGGGGCTGCATCAGAAGAGGGACCTGGACAATTGATTACTTGGTTAACCCCTACTTATCTTTCTTCTCCCTATCCTTCCCCCCGCCTCACTCTCTCCCTCCCCCTCTTTGTGTGTTTGGCTGAGCAGAGCGGAGTGTGAGGTTCACTGGGCTGACGGTAGTGGAACAGCAGAGCAGGTTGCTCAGAGTTCTTCCCAGCTGCTTTTTGCCTCTTTATTCCAACTCTAGTTAGGCCCCCAACAGTGGGAACTCACACACACTGGAGTTCTAATGGTATTGTTAATTGGGTGGGTGGATGTGGTATAATGATTGGGAAGACACTAGTTGGGTTTAGAGGTGTTTACCTGGGAAGGGAAGTATGGGAATGTCTGCTGTGTCTTTTTGCTGTGGGGGCTCGGGAGGGGGTGGGGACGGAGGGGGCAGGTGGACAGGGGCCGAAGTTTAGTGAGGGATTTGACTTTGTGATGAATGATTCAGTGCGTCTGCTCACATGGAATGTGAGAGGATTTAATTCCTCTGGGAAATGATAAAGGACCCACACCTATCTTAGGATGAGAATGCACATCGCGATCCTTCAGGATACGTATTTGCTAGAAGCTGAAACCCAGAAATTGCATAAAAAATGGAAAGGACAACTCTATTCATCCACATACTTCTCCTATGCCAGAGAGGTGTCTACAAGGGTAGTCCCCGGGGTCCTGTTCCAGCTACGCGGTCAGGTTGCCGATATGGCGGGACGATATGTGTTTCTACATGGTATGTTGGATGGGCAGGAATAATGTATCCTAACATATATGCACCTAACACTGATGACGAGGAGTTCTTTGGCGCTCTACTGTCTGAACTCCTACCCTATGTCGTACTCCATATCATTTGGGCAGGTGATATTAATTGTGTTCTAGAAGGTCGCCTATACATCCACCTCAGATGAGTACATAGCCCCAGTATGGTGGCGAGACTGCGGGAGCCCATGTTTAGATTGAAGCTTGTCGACATATAAAGGGATCTTCATCCCACGACCAAGGAATTCTCTTGCTATACCCCCACACATGGGGCCCACAGTCGGTTGGACTGCTTTCTCCATATGTGAAAACCCTTATAATCATGCTCCCCGTGCCAGGCAAAGACCCAGTAGACCCTGGATCCTACAGGCCACTCTCTATGCTCAATGTAGACGTTAAACCATTTGCTAAAGTAATAACTCTGCTGTTAGGGCAAGTGATTACAGATTTGGTCCAGGATGATCAATGTGGTTTCATGCCAGGAAGAGGTACCCATATGAATCTGTGAAGACTCTCCCATGAAATATACGAAACTCGAGACACTGAGAAGGCGTATGACACCTAGTACCTGATTGCACCTTTGGGAAGTCCTCCAGCGCATGGGCTTGGGTGAGGGATTCCTATCATGGGTGCAACTTCTATACACAGCACCAAGTGCGAGGAGGCCCACCGAATGGGAGATGCCAGATGAATTTTGCATTGAAAGGGGTACACAATAGGGCTGCCCTCTGTCACTGCTCCTATTTGCACTCGTTATAGAGAAATTGGAGATACATTATAGAACTGAACTATGAGAGTGGGCCATGCGTGTGGGAGGTGTGACGCGTGTCGGGTTTACGTACGCCATTGGCACACTGATATATGCAACTGGAGCACTCAGTGCCTCTGCTCCTGTGGCTAATGGGTGGTTTTGGAGAAGTGTCAGGGCTGTGTGCCACTCACCATAAGATGGTGTGTTCCCCCTGGCGGCACTAGCTGAGATGGTTGTACTCAATCTCCCTACAGTGGGATTGCCTTGGGAGACCCAAAGTTTCCGAAATCTGGGAATGCAGGTGACACACGACTGCCTCCTAGAGTATGAACTAAATAGGGGAAGTGTGATAGATGGTCTTATAGCCTCTGTTAGTTTCTGAACCACATTGCCACTGTCAGTTATGGGCAGAGTGCCTTTGAACAAAATGGTTCTACTACCCAGCTGCCTTTACGCAGTGCAGAACTTGTTCTGTATGTTACCATCTTGAATGCTCCAGCAGCTTGATGGGTTGCTGGTGTCTCTAGTGTGGGCGGGGAAGAGGATCAGGGTCCGCCTTGCGATCTTAAAATTGGACCTTTGCCAGGGTGACCTTGGATTCCCGGATCTTAAACTATACTACCTGGCAGGCCTATTGCAGTATGCCGCACAGTGGTGCGACGACAAACCTAGTTGGGAAAAGGAATACTAACTGGCTCCATGATGATCGATTAGCTTCCAAAGTTACTTATGTGCAGCTGTAGACTCTCAGCGGGTACTCCCTTCATTATCACACAAGTGACCCAGGCATTGGAGAGGGCTGTTGCGCAGGTGCTGAGGTGGGCGCCCTATGCTAAGCTCCTCCCGATCTGGTGGCTGCATCTAGTCATACGCATATGGAACTCCATGGAAATCTTGAGATGGCTAGAGGGGGTTGTGAGAGGGCGGGGATCTATTTCTAAACAGGAACTTTATGTCATTAGAGGAGGTTGGGACCCATTTTGGAATAGGTCGGGGACAATTCTTGCAGTACACTGGTGTATTCCGCATGGCACGGGAGATCTGGATGTCTTTTCCGGAAGAACCAGAAGAGTTTTGTGTCTTACTGGTGAAATTAGAACCCAGCTCCTTAAAGGGTATCATAGCCCAACTAAATGCAGCTCTCGATAAGTTATAGACAGACAAATATTGAATCTAAACATGCGTCAATGGATGGAGGGCTGGAGACCCCATTCATGGACAGGGAATAGAGATGGGCCCTGGCACAGGTTTGGGAGGTGGCCAGCAATGCCAGGTTTAAGTTGACTCAGTCTTACTACCTATATAAATCCTACCTGACACCACAACGCCTTCAAAGACTTTACTCAACACACCCTGCGGGCTGCACACATTGCGGTGCAACCCCAGCAGATTTTGGTCATGTCACAAGGGATTGCATACAATATCAGCCTTTTTGAGGTGAGATACTACAGGAAATACATAGAATAACAAAAGTGAATGCAGAGCTGATAATCCGGCACTGCCTGCTAAGTCTGCGGCCGCTTCCCAAGAAGGGTAAAAAATGCAGAACAGATTCGCTCAGCTGGGACTAGTACTGCCCTGACGGTGCATTGTCATTCATTGGGCTAGACGCCCCCCCCTTCATAAAGACTAAATGGCTGGCAGACTTCCTGGAATGGGCAGTAATGGTAGAGTGGCAACTGAGGAAAGTCCGCACTGACGATCACGAAGAACGAGATTTGGAACTCTGGAGAGGCATGATAGAGAGACTGAACGACCATGATACTGAGATAGGTGGCAAATCTGCCACCAACTCATCGGATGGGGAGGCTGCTACTCCCCCCGCACCGACCGCTGCTCAGACCGAGTTTGGCACACTGGTGGATCTATCTCCCCCCCAACCCCCCACGCTCTCCTATGTCTCCTACTGAGAACGGGGCGCCTAAGGGGCGATAGAGACACATCCCACTGCTGTCGCCACCCCTGCAATACTTAAGTGATTGTGTTTGAATAATTCTGTCTCCCTCTTGTCTCCCCCCGGGGAGTTTATGACACATTCCTGTTGATCCTCTACACATAATGTGTGCATGCATGAAAATATTGATGCTGCACTTTTTTTTTTGTATTTGTACTTTTGTTTTCTTTATAGTTATTGTTTACATGTATTAAGTGGTTCTTATTGAGAAACTGTTCTTCACGTGCCTTATATTTCTTAATGGAAAGTATCATATGACCTGTAATGTTCTGGAAAAGTGAATAAAAAGAATTTTGTTTTAAAAGGTTGTTAGAATTATGTTCCGCACTTGTCAGCACAATGTCCTTGGAAGAAAAAGGATCTCCCACATCAACACCAAAGAGAATTTCAGCAGAGTTTAAAATGAACGCTTCATATTTTGGGTTGCATAGATTGCATTTGCATTTCCTGGGTATGTTCCACATCGTTAATATTAATTTTGTATGTTATGTCCTGCCAACACTTTATATAAGACAGAGCAACATATTTAACTTTTTTCTGCCAAAGAAACCCAGGCAGCTGTACAGTATATTCAGTCTTCACCGACTCTATGTCTTTACATGGTATAGCCTACTACTTCAGTGCCTGTCAAAGTAACTTTATTTGGCAGTTTTCACCCTCTTTTCAGTCAAACTCCCCCTTTGGAAAAAAATGCCTCCATTGACTTCAATTAGGTCACCCTCTTTTCACACTAATGTAATCTTTAACAGCTATTGGTTCTCCATTAATTTTCATGGAATCACCTTCTTAAACACCTGATGAGCAAGTTACTTACCTTTGGTAACGATGTATCTGGTAGAAACATAGTCTAGTGTAGATTCATTATGTTAGAATTTCCCCCAGGCGTCAGTCTGGATCCGGAGATTTATCGTTAGCAGTACCCCTGCACTTCGCCAGGTGATGTTGGTTGTCTCTGCCACCGTCGTCTGCATCGTGCGCGGTAGATATGACGTTGCTGTTCTTAACACGACTTTCCATGCCAGAAGCACAGAGCCATGAAAGACTCTGACAACTGGTGCGTCAAAACTAGGGCCATTTAGGGGAGTCCCTATCCCTAGAATTCCGTTTGCAGAGCAGGGAGGATGGGTGGGGCAGTAAGGAATCTACAACTAGAATATGTCTCTACCAGATGCATTTACTCATCTGATAGAGACTTCTAGTTGTAGATTCCTTACCTTAGAATAGATACCCCAGCAATACCAACCCCGGAGCATGGTCAGCGAAATAATATCACATGAGGAAATCCCTCTGGACTTAGGTGTCCAGGAAGTAGTGTCTGGTAAACCCATGCAGTGATGCCCATGTTGCCGCCTGACAGATATCCAGGATTGGGACTCCGGGTGCTAATGCAGTGATTGCCGCTATTGCTCTAGTTTCCTTCTTTGGCAGTGCGTAGCGCAATTTAATGCATAGGTCAACCCATCAAGAAATGGTCCTTTTCTGCACTGCTCGACCTTTCTTGACACCCACATAGCCAATGAAGAGTTGATTGTCCACTCAAAAGTCTTTGGTATGATCAGGATAGAATGATAATGCATGTTTTGGGTTCAGACGGTGGAGTCTTTCCTCTTTCTTGGAGGGATGCGGGCGGGTGAAAGGTGAGCAGGGTAATGGATTATCCCACATGAAAGGACGTGACCCCTTTACGGAGGAACAAAGCTATTGTTTGAAGCATCACTTTATCTAGATAGACAGACAGATATGGAGGCTTGGATGATAGAGCCATGAGCTCGCTAACTCTGCGAGCAGAGGTGATGGCAATTAAGAAATCAGTCTTAAGGGTTAGAAGCTTGAGAGGGCAATTATGAAGAGGCTGGAAGGAAGCACACATAAGAAAAGTCAAAAACTAATTTAAATTCCATTGAGGCATTATGAAAGGAGATGGAGGAAACAGGTGAGTAAGACCCTTAAGAAACCTAATGAGAATGGGAGAGTAGAAAGAAAGAAGGCTGATCTGGAAGTCTCAGAAAGACAGAGATAGCCGAAAATAGCCCGTAAGGGTGCCCAAAGCAGAACCCTTCTGGGACAAAGAAAGTATGAACAATAGAACCTCTAAAAACAGGGGCGGACAGGTGACCAACAGCCTTTTGCTTTGCACCATGCCACAAATTTGTTCCATCTACAGGCATATACCATTTTAGTGGAGGGATGCCTGGCTGCCAAGATGACATCACAGACTTCGGGTGGAAGGTCGAAAGCTGTCAACTGACACTGCTCAATCTCCACGCAAGGAGGTGGAGACTGGACAGGTTCGGGTGAAGAACTGTCCCTTGTTGCTGACACAGAAGATATTCCTGAAGGGACAGTCCGATCGCAGGATGGATGGTCATGCTCAGAAGGTCAGAATACCGGACTCTTCGTGCCCAATCCTGAGCCACAAGAATGACTTGAGCCCGGTCGTGCTTGATGTTCTTGAGAACTCTGGGCAGAAGTGTTATAGGCTGAAAGGCAAGCGAGCGCCGTCTTGGAAACTCCAAAGCGCAATACTGCTGACATTGCGCATTCTTTTCGGAGGTGAACAGATCTAAGCAAGGATCTCCCCACGGCTGAAAGAGACCTTGCATCACCTCCGGGTGGAGACGCCATTCATAATCAACCAGGCACCACTGCTGAGTTTGTCCGCTCTGGCGTTCAGAGAACTCACCAGGTGGTGAACCAGCAGGAATATGCCCTGATGCTCCAACCCTGTCCAGAAGCGGAGCCTCCTGACAAAGGGTCCACGAGCCCACCCCGCCCTGTTTGTTGCAGTTCCACATGGCGGTGGTGTTGTCCTTGAACACCTGCACTACTTTCCCTTTGAGAGAGTGAAGGAATGCCTTCAGAGGTAGTCTGAGTACCTGGAGCTACAAAAGGTTGATATGGAGACCCAACTCCGCCGGAGACCAGAAGCCTCTGATCTCTGCCTCTCCCAGGTGGCGGCCCCCTCACAGGAGTGACTCACCCGTCACCACTGTCAGATCTGGTTGGGGAAGGGAGAAAACTGCCTCTACCCAATCTCTTGGTTTGTTAGTCACCACTGCAGCTGCTGCGTAGTTCCCTCTGAGATCTGGACGTAGTCTGAAAGATTCCCCTGATGCTGCTCACCCAGTAACTTCAGGTCCCACTGCAGAGCCCACATATGCCATCTGGAATGATCCACCAGAAAGATGCAGGAGGCCATGAGACCCAGCAGCCTCAGAGTCATTCTCACCGAAATCCAGGATAGAGCCTGAAATATCGGTATTGCAGCCCGAATATCCCATACTTGCTGTTTGGGAGGATATGCCCGAAACTGCACTGTGTCCAGAACCGCTCCGATGAAAGGGAGTTTCTGAGAGAAAGGCAGATTTACTTCGGCATGTTGATAGTGAACCCCATCGAGTGCAAGAGGTCCGCCGTATTCTGGAGGTGGGAGACGACAGCCTGGGGTGAGACCGCCTTCAACAGCCAGTCGTCTAGATAGGGGAAGACTGGTACTCCTGATCTGCGCAGATGATCTGCGACTACTGCCATCACTTTCTTGAACACCCGAGGTGCACTGGTAAGGCCAAAGGGGAGCACGGTGAACTGAAAGTGCTCATCGCCCACTGTGACTCGTAAATAATGTCTGTGGGCAGGCAGGACAGGGATATGGAGATAAGCGTCCTGCAAGTCCAAGGCTACCATCCAGTCTCCTGAGTCTAGGGCAGAAAGGACCTGAGCCAAAGTGAGCATTTTGAACTTCTCCTTTCAAAGGAAGAAGTTGCGGTTCTGGAGGTCTACAATAGTCCTTTGTCCTTTTTGGACACCAGAAGGTAGTAAGAATAGCAACCACGTACTACTTCTTGCACAGGGACCCTCTCCATGGCCAACTTGGCCAAGAGAGCCTTAACTTCCTCACGGAGAAGTGCCACATGATCCTTCGAGATACGGTTGTAGGAGGGTGGCATGGAGGGAGGTGTAATCTCAAAGGGGAGGAAGTATCACTTCGGACTATCTGCAGAACCCACCTATCTGACGTGATGGACTGTCTGTGGAGGAGGTGATGGCGAATTCTGTCTCCTAGTGGTCAATGATGGCCCTGAAACGCCAGATTAGGAGGGTTTGGAGGCAGTGGCAGAGGGGGAAAGGGTGGACTGGCCCAATCGCTGGTTCCCTGACGCACGAGGATGCTGGGTCCCACGTCCGTGGCCAGCTGAGGGTGTACAGCTTGCATGACTTGGTGGCTGGGCTGGACAGGAGGATGTTGATGGGTGCTCCTTCCGTGGCCACGAAAAGGACAAAAGGCAGACTGAGGGGGGCTGGTTGGAGCCATGAGACCCAAGGATCTGGCTGTTGCCCGAGATTCCATGAATTGCTGAAGCGCTGAAATTGACTTCTCGCTGAAGAGGCATGTCCATCAGAATAGATTGTACATCGCCTGAAATGCCAGAAGTCCTCAACCAGGCAAAGTGTCATAATGCTACCGACGAGGCAACTGTTCTGCCAAATGAGTCTGTGGTGTCCAGTCCACAATGAATGGTGAATTTCGCTGCGTCTTTCCCATCCGCAACTGTCTGGGAGAGAATGGCCCGGCCCTCCTTTGAGCACTGAGGCAGCACCTGTGCAACCATATCCCAGATGGTATGGGAGTATCAGCCCAAGAGGCAAGTGGTATTCAATGACCACAGTGCCAAGCTGGAAGAAGAAAACATCCTCTTCCCAATATGAGTCAGCTTCTTGGATTCCCTCTCGGGGGGGAGCAGAAGGGAATGCGCCTTTGGAAGATGAGGTTTGGACAACCAAGCTCTCAGCGGAAGGATGTTGCATAAAGAACGCTGGGTCACTAGGAGCGGGGTGATGGTGGCGTTGCGGACCGGGTGAAGTCGAAGAATGCCTATGCTTCATCGACTTCTTCTTGTGAATACCTGAACGTCCCAGATATTTTGAATGGGACGAGGACTGCGGGCTTCGCAACCGTTCTCAGGATATTCCTTACGATCAAGAACAGGAGAGGCATGGAGCAGAGCGCTGGGCCTCCAACAGCTTTCGGGACTGCTCCTGCATAGCTTTCCGATTTATGACCCAGCACTCCGAACACGACTTCAGGTTGTGGCCGCGCTCGAAGCACCAGAGGCACATGAAGCGCGGATCCGTCACAGACATTATCCCATGACAGGATCCACAGGGCTTGAACCCGGTGCTACGCTGGGACATCTTGATGCCATCAGGAGTCTAAGTCTCTGAGAAAAACGTAGAAAAAAGTTTTTAAAAAAGGGTAGCCAAATATGGCAAAGGGGTACCTCTCTCCGGATCTGCGCTTAGGCTGGCACATAAAATAGTAAGAACTGACGTCAGAGTGCCCGGGCAGCGTCTATGTAGGTCCTGCGACGTTCTTTCCATTGCGCACAACACCGACGACAAATGTGGAGTGAACTGGCGTCACCTAGCGACTTGTAGGGGTACTGCTAATGAAAAATCTCCAGATCCAGAGTGACCTCTGGGGAAAATTCTAAGGTAAGGAATCTACAATTGGAAGTCTCTATCAGATCTCATCCTCATTAGAGGGGCAACAAACTCTCAGGTAAGCACTTAAATCCAAATTGTTCCTTCATTATTATACTAGGGATACAGATGGATAGTAAATGTAGTCATTTCTGGGTCAAAGGGGTTTCACGCTTTCATTTTCAATGATTGTATCATATTAAGAGGCAGTCTACTTTTCATCGCTCTACTGCTTGGTAGGTATAAGATCGTATGATCTTATACCTAGTGCACAGTGGTTGTATGTGTACCTTGCATAGAATAGGTAAAACTTGGCACCAGCATTGTTATGTTATGTTAAAGGGATTTATTCACTGCAAACATTACCCAGAGGTGTCAAAGCGCTATGGACCAAAAAGAGAGATGAGATGTGATAAGTTATGGAAACAGCCATGTTTTGAGATTCTTCCTAAACTGAAAAAGATCTGGGATTGTTCTATAGAAAAGAGGAAGTGCATTCTGATTTCTTGGCTGTTGAGATGATAAAAGTCCGGCCTCCCCAGTATCTATTACGAGTTTTCGAGATCCAGAGCAGGGTAGGCATCTAACCCAGAACATACCATTTAAATGAGTTCTTAAGGAATTCCGGACCAACCCCGTGCAAGGCATTAAAAACAGGCACAACCTGGGCAGAAGCATTGCAAACTTCTTTTACTCCCAGGTCAGCCATAGACTGGAAAGCAGCACTACAAACTATGCTCACACAGACAATAACTTGAACAACGTATAAGTATGTGTGCATACATGAAGGCCCATGTTGCCTTTCAATTATGCACTCATGCAATTAAGATCCCACTATTATTCTCTGCTGAAAAGTAAATGCTTTTATAGCGAGGCACAGGCTACCAGAGCTAGTGATTACCGTCACGCTTTGGTTCAATAATGGATTGTATAGTGTGTGGTTGACTTTGTACCGTGTGTGTTGACTTCCTGTGAATGAATCAGCTTTGTGAGGGAAGGTGAAAATGTCTCCTTTGTCTGGTTTTGGGTGCTACTTTGAGTGAAGGTAAGGCCCGCTTTTACTACCACAAAGATTACGCCAAAGCCTATTGGTGATGGTGGATTTTTGGATGAGAACTTACCTTTGTGAAAGGTGATCACTGCTATTATATAGTTGATTCGGCTCTAGTTCTCACATAAGCATCAAACTGTTGTTAGGCTCCTAATTGTATTATAACTAGGACCCTTCTGCTGTCCCATCCTCGGCTCTTCTTTTGTTAATGCCTTTTTGCCTTCCTTCTTGCCTCTGCAGATCTCCCGTTGCACTTCCACTCCCTGTTATGTCTCCTCACCGGACGAGTGCCTGTGGACCGACGTGGTAATTGAGAAGAACAAGAATGGGGTCCAAGCCAAGCACTACGCCTGCATCAAGAGAAGCGACGGCTCATGCGCGTGGTACCGCGGTGCTGCTCCACCCAAGCAGGAGTTCCTTGACATCGAGGACCCATAAATGGCTGGAACTAGCTCTTTAGCGCCCCCTAGAGGAACCTGTGTGAAACTAGACTGATCCTGTACCAACATCACTTCCTGGAGAGTCCCATTCCGCACAGACAGATGCACCGAACACTTGGCACCTTGCCCTCATCTGAAAAGGGTTGTGGCTGAAACACATTTAGGCTGTTCCTTCCAAATCTTTATTTTAATGGGGAAAGTATATGGAGACCTTCATTGTCTTTATGTCACAGCTGGAGGTTAGTTTTCCCTTACCCTATGTCACCAGCCCACCAACATGAAATTTAAAAATGTAGGGGGCTTCCTATGGGAATAATGCAAACTGTGTTTTGGAGTGTTAGAATATAAAGTCACTGAGACTTGTAGGGAATTTGTATTCACTGAGTTCTGCGTAGCTGGTCTACCAGGATCCTCGCAAATAGCGCAAGTTTCATGTGTTCTCAGACCTCCTCCTTGGCGTTGGTTACAAACTCTCCCTTTCTGCTCATTTTTCTCACTTTTCCCTGTCTGTGCGGTTTGGCCTCGGAGCTGGATCTTATAATGACTTGTACAGACAGTGTTATGTGTTGCTTTCAAAGGAAGGCTAAAACAAGTTATAGAGTCAAAATAAATGAACTGCGTTTGAACAACGAAACATAGATAATAATTAGATTAAAAAAACAGTATTCCGATTTACCCTACCCATTTTCCCTGCCGGCTGAAATGCCATAAAGGCTACTTAGTCTCCAACTGTGTCTGTGCTCTTTTGTTGAGGTAGAAGTCAGTGGCTCTTGGTGTCGCTTTTTTAGAAATGGGCTGAACGCATGCGCTATTCTATGTAGCCCCTTTTTAAACCTTTGGTTTGTGCTTGGTGTTATTCTTGCTTTTGACACCCCTTACAAAGAGACTCTTGTTACAATCAATGACAGGCCCAAAGTTTCCATTCTTTGTGGCGTAGGCACAGTTGTAGACTGTGTGAGACATCCTTTGGTCAATGTAAAACACCTGCATTGACCCTTCATCTCATCTAACTTCCTGTGCAAATACAGCACACAGAGATGGGTGTCAGGTTTCCATGGATATGAGCCCACAAATTTGGGACATGGCGGTGTCACTACCCATTACATAACTGGATTGGGAGTATTATTTTCCTTAGGGCACAAAAGCAACAACCATTCCCTTTGTATACTTGCCAGGGGCTCAATGGCATCCTGCCCTGAGATTGTAGACCCGACCTTCCAAGATTTCTCCAACGTAAAGAGGAACTGCATCCCCATTGTTTATCTGCAGTAATCTCCCTCCCCCTTTACTCAACTTTCTCATATCCTCTCTTTGTTTCTTTACCAATGAGAAACAGACACCATAATTATCCTGATAGCGGGACTTCCTGTATGAACTATTAGGGCTGTAATGCTGAAAGATTGACTTTATTCATGAGATATCAGAGCTGCAGCACTTTGAAAGAGACCACACCAGCCTATTATACAATCAGATGGATCACACTTTCAGCTGCTTGAACACACAATCAACTCCTCTTGACAGGCCACACACTCATCTTATTATTTTACATTTATATAGCGCACAAGCTACCATTGTTACTACTTCACAGCACATTCAGTAGTCCAGGGACGATTTTCCAAATAGTTTCAAGGTTTCTTGCTGATTAGATTCGGATTCGGTTTGTGGTAATGTGTGTTCAAGTCACAAACACATCAACAGACGCAACAGTTAGAAGAATCATGCTCAGCTCCACGTGCGCAGACAACCAGAAAGATCACACACTTATCCTAGGATAGATCAAACGGCCAAACCGAGACAATCAAACAGACCACAACCCAGCCTTTCAAACACACAGTCATGAGAACAATCACACACATACACTGCACTTGCCAAATCTGTTGACAATCAAATAAATTACACTCGACACCATAAACTGACAGTAGACAATCAGAAAGATGATCCACTTTTCATCACACAGAGGTATCTAGACTATCATGCAAACCATGAACGTAGCCACGCAAACACTCTTACAACCTCAGCAATTACACTTCGAAACCCACAAACACAAAAAAGACAATCAAACAAATCACACATTTAACCCCACATCCCCACACTATCAGCTCACGCACTCAACTTTACAAACAGAGCCCTGGATAAACACTGCCGGAAATTGTCATGCTGTTGGTTAGTGCCAGTGTTCCTAAAAATATGTCACACAGGACCAGATTGAACTTTTCAAGGGTATGTCATAAAAATGTCTTGAATTTGACTGCATGTCTGACCTGTTCGTTTTCTGTTCAGGCCCTATATAGAGTCCAGACCCATATACTATTATAGTCTCTGTCATACGCTTCATGTCTACCGTCCAGATGCCCTTCTGTTTGTTTTATTCTGGCAATATGGTCTTCCTTCAGCGAACAGCCAGTGCCTGCTTCTTTTTTATTTTTGGTCATTGCTGTTGTTCGTAGACATTCGCTTTGCTGTCACTCGTTTGTAAAGTGAACGGTGTTGCATACACTTTAAGATTTAGAAGGAAAATAAAGCATCTAAATCCATGGCAAATGTGTTGAGACAGTGTGTTTAAAATACACCCCATTCCTTGAGCAACATACCTTTGAGCCTCGTGCACCTGCTGTTCATACTGATCTTAGAAGTGTTCCACTTCTCTGTTAATCCTGTCTTCTCTTTGAAGACATTGCCATCCATGAAGTCTGCCTTCAATCAAATACAAGCTTTAACTTGCATACTAAAGTAGACCATTGATCCGTTTTTCTCCTTTTCTTGTATATTTCCTAATTACAGGGAAGGGAAACCCCTCTGTTTGTTCTGTCCAGCCTGAGGTGCTCCCTAGAGTTTGGTAGTTAGCATAATGAACAACTTGAGTGTTGAGGCCTACGGCTACTGGGTCAGAGGAAGTGCATGTAGATGGCATCATCTTTTGCCCTCACACCACCCAGATCCACTTCTGCCACACACACACATATATGCAGCGAGGGGAGGGAGGAGACAGCACAAGCTGCCTGACAAGGACACAAACAAAGCATTTAGTTTGGAGTTAGAACAACATACTTGGGAGTTTTGAGGTGGAACAGTCGTACGCCAGCATACTGGGGCATCACATGATGTTTGGAGTCTCTCATTACTTAATGAGGCACCACGATGGACTACAGTAACCACCATGCAGTTCACCCAACTCTCACAAGCAGAAGCAACACACCTGCATCAAGGAGGAGGAGTCGAGAGACCACTAAATAGGAAGCGGTCTCCGAGTCACACCCAAGACATTCTTTTGTGATCGGCACTGATGACGGCCAATGAGGCCAGAAACGCGTCTGCCTGAATGCTCATGCCATGCAAGGACTGTGCTGTGACTTCTGTGAATGCGCTTAATTAAAGTCTTTGTTTGCCCGGAGCTGTGTCCCGCTTGCTTGAATCCTAAATTAATGCTCTGCGTGCTGTGGGACTGACCTGAAAGGACAAGTCCCCTGAAGAGGAAAAGCCCGACGGTACTAGTGACCAGCTAATAAAATGGTGATGAGCAGTCCAATACTCTCATTTGACAACTTTGATTACAAAAGTAAATATCAAGACACAAACCTGACACAACTTTATGCAACACTACTCAATGCAACATAACTCAAAGTATACCTTCAATGGAAAGCCATGCACTTTCAACAAATCTCGACGCATACATTCTGCATAACTCCAATCACGCAATCAATCCAGTTTACAATAAGAACAACTCCAAGGATACCATCATCACAATCCCATCCAAACCAACACAACAGCTCCCCAATTATCTGTAACCCAACGCCATGCATACCACACACAAAATTCCAATTGCACCATCAGTGCACACATTAATCACAACTTGAAGAACACCATCAGCACTATTCCACCTCTGCTATTAATTCAACGCTGTCCACATGTACTTTACAAATACCACATAAAAAGTATTCGGCATAACATCCACATACATCATCAACACAACTCAAAGTATACCTCCAGCACAACTTCAAAAACACTACCAGTGTCATTACACATGTGACTATCCTCGTGAACTGACCACCACACCTTCACCGATGCCTGTAGTTACTCTATCTGCACCAGCAAAGGAAAGTGGCGGCCGACGTCCATGCAGTTGTCTGACATGAACTTGCCAGATAGGAAAATCTTTTGAATTAAAGTTTGCAAATAATGTACGATTTTTTTTTACTTCCAGATGATTTAGGAGTCATTATTGTTTAATGTTTTAAGGATCTCACAACTGTTCATCATCTGTGCAACCAAGTCAGTTTGAAAAGGTTTACACAATAGTTCTTTTAAAGAAACATCTTCGCTTAATAAGTATTAAAACTATATATCTGTAACATTCCGTTGGCAGTAATTTAAAGCTTTGTGGATTTTTTTGCTGGGAATTAAAGTCTGAACCTTCTTGTGCTGGGAACACATGAAAGTTATTGAATAATTGCCATCGGAGCAGTGAGTGCATGCCTTTGGAGCTTTAAAGTCCATCTATGTGACGTCCATTCGTGGAAAATAAACAGTATTATCACCAAAAGGAAATTATGTCTATAGTGAGCCTTATTTCAAGCTACATATATGCATATGTGCGAGAACGTGTGTGTGTGTGTGCATGCGTGTGTGTGTGTACATGCCTGTGAGTGCATATCAGGGAGCTGCAAATGTTGTGTACTCTGTAAAGAAGAGCTTTATAGTGGAACTAGAGCAGTGTTTGCGAGATACAGGACAATATCCGCAAGTGTTGGAGATGCAATAATAGTAGATGTGTAAGAAAGATAAAGGTAATAATAAATCAGTGTGTGAGAGTTATAGGACAATGCGAACATGTAGCGGACATAACACAATAACAGGGGCCCGATTCACAGAACTAACTTAAGACAAAATCCTAAACTTACTACCATTTTGGTATTCACAGAAGGCACTTACTCATTTCGGTATTCACAGAAGTTAGGAGTCCTAACTTTAGGACTCCTAAATGCCTTCTGTGAATACCGAAAGTCTTAAAATTAGTTTTTTTCGCAGTTTAGTAGTAGTATAGTTAGGACTCCTAACTTTAGGACTCCTAAATGCCTTCTGTGAATACCGAAAGTCTTAAAATTAGGATTTTTCTCAATTTAGTAGTAGTAAAGTTAGGACTCCTAACTTTAGGACTCCTAAATGCCTTCTGTGAATACCGAAAGCCTTAAAATTAGGATTTTTCTCAGTTTAGTAGTAGTATAGTTAGGACTCCTAACTTTAGGACTCCTAAATGCCTTCTCTGAATACCGAAAGTCTTAAAATTAGGATTTTTCTCAATTTAGTAGTAGTAAACTTAGGACTCCTAAATGCCTTATGTGAATACCGCATAGCCTTAAAATTAGGATTTTTCTAAGTTTAGTAGTAGTAAAGTTAGGAGTCCTAACTTTAGGACTCCTAAACTGAGAAAAATCCTAATTTTAAGACTTTCGGTATTCACAGAAGGCATTTAGGAGTCCTAAAGTTAGGACTGCTAACTTCTGTGAATACCGAAGTGAGTAAGTGTCTTTTGTGAATACCAAAATGAGTAAGTGCCTTCTGTGAATACGAAAATGGTAGTAACTTTAGGATTTTGTCTTAAGTTAGTTCTGTGAATCGGGCCCAGATGTGTAACAAAAATATGGATAATAACAATAGTACAGCGCATGGAAGATAGAAGATAATGGGGCAGATTTATTAACTCTCTGCACCAATGAAAATAAAAAAAAAAAAGGTAACACAAAGTGCAAATCTTTATTTGCACTGGAAAGTAGTCTTAAGGTAACACAAATAGCGCTTTGCAGAACTTTATGTCAAAAAGGGTGTTCTATGGGTTGTAACCGGGCAATCTCAAGATACCACTCAGTTTTTGCTGTACAGATATGGGAATCATGCTGAGGTGGGAACAGGTGTTGCATTATGGGTATGGTGTGCTGTTCAGTGGTACTGCATGCACCCTCACACAGATACCACGCATCTGCCATGCGGCATTGGAGGATGCTCCTTCTCTCACCTCGCCACCAAGTCCTGTAACACCCTGCAGATTCTAACTATAGTGTCTGATGACTGTAGCGCATGTGTTTCGGGTGAGCGTTTGGGGGGGTGAGGATGATTTGATGGTTGGTGAGTTAAATCTTGTTAGCAGGAAACCTCCTTTTTGTAATGTACAGATTAATGGTGTCAATCTGTGTCTCATGGCTGATTCTGGGTCACCTTTCACATTAATTGGTCCTGAAGTTGTTGCGATGTTCAAACCTCAAGAGCTTCAACCATCCAAAGTGACAATGTGTGCCTATGGTGGTAAGAAGATTGAGGTGGAAGGTCAATTTGATGGTCTTCTTGAGTTTCAGGGTAAGACTGCACAAGGGATCGTTTTTGTGGCCAAGGAAGGTTCAAATTTACTGGGATGGCATGACCAAGATGAATTAGATATAATTCTGGATCCTAATCATCCTATTTGCGTGACGTCTACGTTGGATTTGATTCCAACGTGTTTGAATGTGTCTGTTTCTTGTGAGTGGACTGCTAAATTTCCCAAAGCTTTCACCAAGAAGCTTAGGAAATTGTCAGGGTTAAAGCATAAAATAATGTAAAAATTGGGATCAATTCCTGTCGAACACAAAGTACGCAAGGTGCCTTTTTCATTAAAGGATGACCTGTGTGAGAAACCTGATAAATTATGTAGTCTTGACGTGATTGAGCCCATTGAAAGCTCTGAATGGCTTGCTCCAGTGGTTTTAGCAAGTAAAGGGGACAAATCTTTGCGTTTGTGTGTTGATCTGCGTGACGTTAATCGCAGCGTTTGGGTGGATAGGGAACCTCTGTCTAAAATTGGTGAGATGCTAAGTACCTTGGAGGGGGCATCTGTGTTCCCCACGTTTGACATGTCTCCTGCGTACCATCAAATTGTTTTGTGTGAGAAATCCAGGAATTTAACTTCTTTAGTTACTCTTGAAGGTGCTTTTATGTTCAAGTGCATGCCATTCGGGTTGGCGTCTGCTTCCTCTGTTTTTCAAAGGCTCATGAACTCGATTTTCAAAGGTTGTGAGGGAGTACGTTACTTTCAAGACGACATTTTAATTTTTGGTCAGAATCTGCAACAACATAATGAGCGTTTGAATAAAGTTCTAAGTATATTGCACGATAAGGGTGTAACTTTGCGTGCAGACAAGTGCAAGTTCAAACAACCAGGTGTTGACTATTTAGGCTACTATATATCCAAGGATGGCATTAGTCCCAAGATAAAGCTGATAAAAGCTGTGGAAGAATCGTCCGTTCCTAGTAACAAAGATCAGCTAAGATCTTTTTTAGGCTTAGCTGAATATTATTCTAAGTTTGACCCCATTTTGCTGACAAAACTAATCCTATGAGGGATTTGTTGAAAAAGGGAGCGATTTATGTGTGGGACGATGAGTGTCAAAGACCTTTTGACAAGGTACGATCAGACATTGTGTCAGTACGTCCTTTGAAATTGTTTGACACCAGGGACAGTAGCATCATAGTTACTGATGCAAGCATTTTCGGGCTAGGTACTGTAATCTTGCAAAAGAGGGGTGATGGCAAGGAAGAAGTAGTAGCTATCAGAGGAGCAGAGCACACATATTCCACCATTGAGAAGGAAGCCTTAGCTTTGTGGTGTGGAACTCAACATTTCTGCACATATTTATGGGGTGTTCCTTTTCTGTTAAGAATTGACCACAAACCATTGGTTGAACTGTTCAACACAAAAAGGGGTGACACAGCCACTCCTAGGATTGCTGAGTGGAAATATCGGTTACAAGGATTCAAGTATGATATTGAGTATGTTCCAGGCAAAATTAATATCATAGCGTATTTTCTATCCTGCATGCAATTGGATGATTTGGATGAGTGTGCGGGAGGGACCATGGACGGGGACGATGATGTGGTGTGTTTAGTCAATCCGGTCAGTAATGTGCTGCAAGGTATGTTGGATGAGAGTGAGTTGAGGACAGAGTTGGGTTAAGATCCCGTGTTGTGCAAGGGAATGAATTGAGTTTGCGCAAGGAAGGATCAATTTGAAGTCTTTGGATGAGTCTGTCAAGCCTTATGGGCAAGTTGCGTGTGAGTTGATGTGTGAAGATGGACTCTTGAGGAGTCTCGGATTGTTAGTAGTTCCGATGAGGGGCAAGATTTTGGAATTGACCCCTGAGGGCCACTCTGGCATAAGGGCAATGAAACGTAGAGTGTGTGATGACTTCTGGTGGCATGGCGGGGGCGTGGCTAGGCACGCGGACAGGATGGCCACGAGCGAGTGAAGCTCCAGCCGATCGGTGCCGTTATCCTGGCACTTTCTCCTGGCTGGGTTTCTTTTGGGCATTGGATGCTGGCGGGGGTGAAGCCTGGGAACCCCCCCGACGTAGCGGTGCAAGGATTGGCGGGCGCGGCTGTAGGGAGTTCCGGCGCCGCTGCATGATACTTGCAGCCGGTGGACACAGTGCAGTGGGAGTGTGCGGCGGCCGGCCGCGCCAGCAACTTTAACCCGCGGCTCACCACGAGGGCCCCAGGCCACAGTGGCTGCAGCGCCAGGGGCAGAGGAGTCGGGGTGCCGTTGGCGCACCTGTATGCAGTGCCCTGGACCAGGGACGGCAGCGGAAGCAAGGCTGGATGTGGGACACGTGACCAGGGCTGCCCAGACGTCGTGAGTTACCCAAAACACGGTCCGACTTACGGTGGAACAGCGGAGCTGGCTGTGGCCTGTTGGTGGCGCTGCGGGGCGGACGGCCTCGTGGGGTGGACTCTTCTTCGGACTCGTGAGGCGTTGTGGAGACCCGACCCAGGTACCAGGAGTGTCCCGGGGAGTGACCGGGCAGAGCGCCAAGCGGCGAATCCCTCTGGGGGGCCCACCGGAGCAGTAGGAGGCGGTGAGGCAGCTGTAGAGCTAAAGTGGAGTTCCCCCATGTGCAGTCGCGGACTGGGAGATCTGGCGCTGGAGACGGGGATGGCTCTTACTGGAGCGGACTGCGCAGTGACACACTGCATTGATGCCGGGGCGTGGGCCCCTGAGAATTGAGGGGTGATTGGCGAATACGCTGGTGCTGGACTGGGCAAGAAGCGGAGGCGGCGGTGCCCGGCTGACGCTGGCACAGGGGAGCGCCTGGACCCAGAGTGCCAAAACTGATATTGGAACGTGGCGGCGACGGCGCGGCCCCCAGCACACAGTGAGGCGCGCAGGGATTAGGAGACGGCGGCCATCTCGTGTGAGGACCTGACACCGTTGGCACCGGGAAGCCGTTTGGGGTGTGTCGACGCCGAAACTGCGACGGCGCCGCCGTAGCGATGCCCAGAAGCGGGCGAGAGCGCAGCTACAGCCGCTGAGAGGTACGGCGACAGGTACAAGTCAGCCCCAGTTACTGGGAGGCGCCAGTGCCTGAACAGAAGAGGGGAGGCCATAGAGAGAACCGGACATAATGGGGGAGTAGCGAGTGGCAGCTGCTGTGGCCCCGTGGCGCCGGCAAGTAGCAGGGAGCGGATGCCTCTTGGTATGTGACGGCGACCTTCCCGGAGAGGACTTTGGCTTTCCCTTCTGGCTCCCCATTTTCACAGTGGGGCAGGAAGCCTGCAGCGTCGACCCTCTGCAGTGGTAGTGGGCCGCAGCTTTCGGGCCTGGACCGGCCGCCTGACGACACGACCCCCCCAGCAGATGCATACAGCACAGCAGCTGGTCATGGGCCGGCTACGGAACACGACATGGGAAGGCCAGACGCTGGCTGCAAACTCGGGCCATGTGGCAGAGAACAGTGGGGGGTGCTGTGCCGCAGACGGAGGTGCTGGCGGCACAGTTAGACACGGTGCTCGCCGCGGTGGAGCGGATCGGCTCCACACTGGAACAGACGAAAGCCTCCCTAGAGTCCCGCATCGACAAGGTCACTGTGGACTTCACCCTCCTTCATGCGGACCACCGCAAGTTGGTGGATACGGTGGCTCAACAGCGACAGACCCTTCAGGAGGTCCAGCCAGTAGTGAACACCCACACTGCCACCTTACAAGACCTAATAGATCGCGTCCACGTTCTGGAAGATCGGGTTGAGGATGCCGAAGGGCGCTCCGGGCGCAGTAATATCCGAGTGGTGGGTCTGCCAGAGGGCGAAGAGGGACGACAGCCAGAGCAATATGTCGAGGGTTGGCTGCGAGATTTACTTGGTCCCGAGGTGCTTTCTCCGCAGTTTGTGGTGGAACGAGCCCACAGGGTCCCAACACAGCGGCCCAGGCCGGGAGCCCGGCCCCGTCCCTTCTTGTTTAAACTTCTCAACTACCGGGACAGGGATGTGGTGCTCCGCGAAACCAGGAAGATGGGCGCAATCAAAGTGGGAAGTGGACAGGTGCTGTTCTTCCTGGACTACACGGCAGTGGTACAAAAACGCCGGAGCAACTACCTGGCGCTGAAGCGCCGTCTGCGTGACCTGGAGATCTCATACTCATTGCTGTTTCCATCAGGCCTCCGAGTGGTCACAAAGGAGGGGACTCGCTTCTTCGATGCCCCATCGGAGGTCTGGGATTGGCTGGAAGAGATGGGGCGAAGTGGCGGGCAGAGACCGCCGGACTCGGAGTCTGACACGCATCGAGGGAGAAGGCCTCGGCGGAGGAGGGGGAGAGGGCCCCGTAGAGAAAGGGGAAATGGGTCTGGGGGTGGCTCCCAGCCCGGAGCGGATGTGCCTGGAGCGTCAGGGAGCACTGGCAGCGGTAGCAACACTTAGGTCTCCTGATGGTCGGGGAGACGCGATCGCTCACAGACATAGCGACCCTGAGACCAGTGGCTCGTCCTCCCTATCCACCGCGCTCTCTGACGACCAGTAGATGGCGCTGGTGACCCCCCAGACTTCGGAGCAGATCGTGTGAGCCGAAGGTGATGTTGAGACAGTATCTACTGCTGTGCATATCATCCAGAGACAGTTGATGAGAACTGGCGATTGCCACCTAAAGACTCTAAAGTATGGAGTGAGTAATGCGATGTGATGGTGGGGAGGTGTCTGACTGGTGGATACGTAAAGGACAGGGGATGGGAAGGTCCGGGGGCGGCTCCCCAAGGAGGGAGGGATGGCATATCAGGTGAAATCTGCACCCGGAGGTACAGGCAGTAAAGGCTAAGTTCCCCGCCCACGCTGACCCGAGCCCATGCTATAGGGGACACCTACACCGCACGCGCGAAGGCACCACGGTACGGGAGCAGTTTACGGCAGCCAACGCCACATAATAACCCCCGCTAGCCATCATTGGGCTTAGTTGTACTTCATAAGCGTTAGCTTATAGTTTGGACGAATGCCCGCAAGGGGGTTTGCCCTGACAGTTATATTGGCCTTGTTATCTAGTTTACGTGCATGGTTTCACGTGAGTGTTTCTTTGTTTTGTTGTTCTTTAATGCAGCGCCATTTGCCCCATGTGCCCCATGCAGGTTGAGAATTCCCCGGCCCCGCTGCATATGCAGAATATGATAGTTCCAAATGGCCACCACAAATATAATCAAATGGAATGTCCGAGGTATGCACACGCCAGCGCATAGATACTCCATATTCACTTACCTGCAGAGACACAAGGCGGCCATAGCCCTCCTTCAGGAGACACACATGACACCGATGGAAATAGACCGGCTGCGCGCTCGCTGGAGGGGACAGGTATTCTGCACCACTTATTCAGCGCGTGCCAGGGGTACATTGGTCTGGGTAAGGGCGGGCACCCCGTTCACATGTCTGGAGGCACTGGTTGACCCGGTCGGGAGATACACCTTAGTGCACGGGCGGCTTGATGGGCAGCATGTGTTGCTGGGCTCACTGTACGCCCCGAATGTTGAGCAGCCTTCATTCCTTGCTAGCTTGTCCACAGTGCTGGTGCTGTATGCGGGTCTCCCTCGGTTACTGGGAGGGGACTTCAACTCGGTCCTCGACGTGCAGCTTGATCGATCCTTCCCGCCTCTCCGTGGTACACAGGTGGGCTCGAACGCGCAGGCTTTGACCAACTGGATGTCACGCTGGGCTTTGCTTGATGTGTGGCACAATCTGCACCCTGACGACCGTGTTTATTCATATTATTCGGCAGTGCACGACCTCCATGTCCGTCTTGACAGGGTGGTGGGCTCCCACTCAATGCTTCCCCTGTTGGATCGGGCTGAATATCTAGGTCGGACGCACTCTGACCACAACCCCCTCAGGGTGTGTCTTCGGTGGAGGCCTGACCGCCCCCCGGTTCCTATGTGGCGTCTCCAATCAGCGGCCCTGGAGGATGTGGAATTTCGTGCCTCTTTAGGCACTGCGATAGAACAGTTTTTTTACCTCAACGAGGGCACCTCGAGCCGTGAATTACTGGAGTGGGATGCCCACAAGGCCTGCATTAGGGGGCATTGTGTGGGCACGACGTGGAACATCCGCAAACAACTTGCGAGGTCCCTTGCTGCTTTGGAGTCTCGCCTGCTCTTGTGCGAACTGCACGGGGAGGGCAGCGGTCGAGATTCAGACCAACTGCTGGGACTTCGGCTTCGGGCGCACCATGCAGAACTGCTGGAACACCTGCGTTGCCACAACTATGTGGCCCATTCGGCCCGAGTTCATGCTACATCAGATAGGGCGGGGAGGCTATTGGCCTGGCTGCTCCGGCAGGAGACTGCTCATACCCCGATAGGCGCTATACGTGGACCTGATGGGTCGTTGGTGTACACGCAGTGGGAGATTCACCAGGCGTTGACGGCACATTACACATCCTTGTATCAGTCGACGGGAGGTCGGCAGGCGCATGACCTAGATCAGTTTTTAGAGGCTGCTGGCCTGCCCACGGTCCCGGATGAGCACCAGGAGTCACTTGAGAGCCCCCTCACTGCGGACGAGATCAGAGATGCGGTCACCTCTCTGGCCACCGGGAAGGCGCCGGGTCCTGATGGGCTCCCGGCGGAATATTATAAATCCTACAGGGAAACGTTGATACCCAAGCTTCACACTCTTTATCTGGCCGCCCTTGAGGAGGGTGCCTTGCCCGGGTCAATGCGAGAAGCCTACCTGGTTTCCCTGCTCAAGCCTGGACGGGATCCCACCCAGTTGGGGTCCTACCGCCCCCTTGCCCTACTTAATACAGATTACAAAATCCTGGCGAAGGTGTTAGCGGAACGTTTGGCGCCGGTGGTACCGGCGCTGGTGCATGTGGACCAAAATGGTTTTGTACCTAAGCGCAGCACCTCTCTTAACCTGCTGCAGTTTTTTCGTGTGGCAACGGAGTGTCCAGCAATGTCCCAGGGCGGGCTGCCTGGTCTTGGACCTTGAAAAGGCATTTGATTGTCTGGAGTGGGGATATCTGGTGGCGACACTGTCACACTTCGGGTTGGGCCTCGGCTTTCTTCAGCTCGCAGCCCTTCTATACAAGGGCCCTACAGTGAGAGTAGGAACTGGACCGTACATATCTGACGCCATCCCTGTTGGTCGCGGCACCAGGCAGGGGTGTCCACTGTCACCCCTCTTGTTCGCGCTCGCGATGGAGCCACTGGCGGCTACACTTCGCAAAGAGCTGGCTGACGGCATCCCGCTAGGCGATGCGACACACCAGGTGTCCCTCTATGCGGACGACCTGTTGGTCTTTGTCAGGGACGTGTCTCGTATTCCTGTTGCACTGGAGCGCATCCTGTGTGAATTCGAGGTGCTCTCGGGGCTCCGGGTGAATGCCGCCAAGTCCTGTCTTTATGCGTTCGGGGCTGACACCCGGGATCCTAGTTATCGCCTTGGGGGAGTACAGGTGCAGTTGCGACCGGACACCTTTCGCTATCTGGGTATCCAGATATACCGCCAACCGGCGGATCTTCTGGAGGGCAATTTGGGAAGAACCGTATCTGCGGTCAGGGCTCAGATGAAGTTCTAGAGTACGCTCCCTCTCTCGGTCACTGGCCGAATAGCATTGGTTAAGATGGTGATCTTGCCCCGTCTACTGTATTATTTCACCAACCTGCCCATTTATGTCCCGGCGTCCTTTTTCACAGGCTTGACGCGATCCCTTCGAGACTTCTTATGGGGTGCCGCGCGACACAGGGTCGCGTTGCCCAAATTGTATCTCCCCATTGGCCAGGGGGGACTTGCAATGCCATGTTTCGAGCATTACTACCTGGCAGCGCAGCTTCAGTGGATAGCTCGCTGGCTCGCAGACAGAGGCCGTGACGACACTGCAACTGCGGCGACCTCCTTGGCTGACCTCCTTGGGCTCTTTCATCTGGCTGCGGAGGTGGAGAGGCCTGCGCCGCTGCTGCTAGCAGTGGCCTACAAATGTTATCGTCGGTGTCTCAGTATCACCCGATCTAGGATCCCTTATGCCCCGGCTATACCATTAGAGGGCTCCCCTGGTGGGCAGGGGGTGCTTGGGGCTTCGGAACTGGAGGACTGGAGCGCAGCTGACGTCCGCACCTTAGAGGACCTTTACCGAGATGGGACTCTTCTTTGATTTACCGCCCTAGCGGAGGAGACGGGACTAGCCCTGGGCCAGTTTCTTCGACACCGGGCTCTGGTGGAGACGCTGGCGTTACGCTGGGGAGACCTAAGGGAGGAGCCAGAGCAACACTTAGTGGTACAGTACCTTCATGTTATGGGGCGGGGGAGGCACCTGGTTAAATGGTTTGCGGCAGCTCTGCGAACACACGCGGCGATGAGCTTGGTGTCGCTACGTGGAAAGTGGGAGGCAGATTTAGATCGCCCCATGACCGACAAAGAGTGGGACAGGGTACTACAGGGCCCGAAGAGAGTTCCTAGGAACATGCGCTTCCGCCAAATACAATTCTTTATCTTACACAGGGCGTATCTCACGCCCGCATCTATTAACAGATACTTCCACCGTACGGATGCATGCTGCCCCCGTTGTGCGGAGCCGGATGTTGGCCTGATTCATATGCTGTGGAGCTGCCCCGTGTTGAGCGCCTACTGGCAGACAATACGGGAGGCGCTCTGCGAGTGCACAGGGCGCGATATCCCCTTCGAGTGGTCAACCTACTTGCTGCATCTTTTCCACAGAACACCCTCCACAAAAGTCACCTCTAGATTCATAGACCTAGGGATTGTGGTGGCGAAGCGGCTTCTCACCAAGCACTGGAAGGCGGACGCCCCCCCACACGTGAAGGCATGGCGCGGTTCCTTTCTGGTCTGGGCAAAGGCGGAGGGCGTAGCCCTCCGGAGGGAGAAAACATTGGGGCTCAGGATGACACCCATAGCGACCCAGTGGGAGGCGCTGTTGCAATCCATGCTGCAATTGGGAGCAGCTGTCACGGAGGAGAGTGGGGGATAAGCTGAGGGAGCCACGCTAGCTGGCGAGGGGCTGACCTGCCTGGCAGAGTGCCGCGACGCACGGTATCGTAGCTTTGGTCAGAGTGGCGAGGCATAGGAACGCACGCAACACTGTCTGTACAGGGTGCGGGGCTTGAGAGGAGGTGACCCAGGAGGTGATGGGAAGAGGATACTTGGACAAACACCGGGCGCTGCTGTTGTTTTTATAGTTGTTACTCTGCAGGGGTGATAGTTTCCCAACTGCGTAGTCTTGTTACTGATAAATGAATTGGTTATCTGTTTATGGTGAAATGCTAGAGGAAAGTGAGCGCAGCAGTAATGCTTTTACCTTATAGTTCCCCACATAGGGTAAGACTTCAGGATACATAGCGGTTCAGCAGTTGCAATCACTGCCATAGGGGCCTTCAATGTGGAAGGGAATTGAGAGATGCACCCATTATTGCAGTTAATTGTACGCTAGTATGAATGTTTTACTATACGTTAACTGTAGCTGTACATTATTCTGCTTCACGATGTGATGTATACCATCTAAAACTCAATAAACAGATTTCTAAATAAATGACTTCTGGTGGCATGGCATGGATAAAGCAGTGGAGAGCCATGTGCGCAATTGTGGGCCCTGTGGGGTGAGTGATAAGTCACAAGTGACTCATCCTTCCCCCATTAACCCGGTAAATTATCTTATTCCATGGTTCAAGGTGGCTATGGATATTGCATGTCCCATTAATGTTTTAGGTGATGGGTCCAAATTTGCAATCGTTCTCGACTACATGTCTAAATGGCCTAAAGTGGGTTTTGTAAACAGCATTACTTCTGATGCCATTATCCAATTTGTACGCAAGGTTTTCATGCGAGAAGGGTTTCCAGCAGAAATTGTTACAGACAATAGTACACAATTGGTGTCCAGCGAAATTGAAGCATTTCTATCATTGCAGGGGATCAAGCACACTAAGATGTCCTTGTATCATCCTAGGAGCAATGATTTGGTCTAACGTTTTAATCGTACGTTGAAGAACTATTTGCAATTAGCGTGTGTCAACAGCTTAGATTGGAAATCTGTTGGGGATGATATGCTGTGGGCATATAGAACTACTCCTAATTGTTCTACTGGTGTTTCCCCTTTTGTTCTTCTTAGAGGTAGAGTTCCTGGTTCTAAATTGAAGAGTGAGTGGATGAACCGGAATGTTGTTGATGACGCTAGGTTGAGGGGTGTGGTGGACATTAGAAAGAAGGTACAAAGCAAGTATGGTGGTGTGGTTGCTGAGTGTGCTTCAAGTGATTTGTGTGCGGAAACGTGGGTCAGACTCAAGAAACCGGGCCATGTTCCAAAGGGTATTTCAAAATTCTCTGCTCCTACATTGGTTGTTAAGGTTTCTCAGAGTTCTGTTCACACCAATGATGGCAAGGTGTGGAATAAAGATAGGATTTAGATTATATCTGTGACTAAAGTTGATCTGGTGTGATCCCATTTTGAGAAAACGTTGGGGGCATCGGATCGAGTGATCCGCCCATGATCAGAGCCAGTTGTGTGCAGACCAAGCCTGTGTGGCATAAGGATTATGTAGTTGGCTGATTTTCCTTCCAAATGTGATGTTCTTTATGCTATTCCTAATTGCTCTCTTTATGGTTTCTGTTTTCTTCCTTTAGTTAAAGGGGAGGATGTGTTGGGATGGGGTTGGAATGTTGTAGTAGGTTGGTGAAATGTAGGGTGGAATGGTTCCGGTACGGGGGTTCGAGGACTGGAGGTTGCTGGGCTGGCATCTAGTGGGGGTGCGATGTGCTGGGGTTGGTATTCTGAACTTGTGACTAAATAAACGTACTCACTGAACATCAGAAGAGTTTTCTTCATTTGACCCTCCACCTTCATTCTTCACCCTCGTTGATTAATTTCAGAAAGGGACTCAAGACTTGGCTCTTCGATTAATACCCTCAGTACAGTGCCTGGATACCCTCTCGGGTGATAAGCTATGTTATATAAGTACTGATTGATTTAATATTAGACTCAGAAGCTCATTCAGAAGCTGGCGGTAATGGGCCGTGGATACCCCTTCTGCACATATCATGCCAAATCCTCGCATTGAGACACAGAGGAAACACTGTGCTTCTGATGGTGGGGCCACAGGCAGTAAAAACACCCTTACCAGCATACATCCACCGGCTGACAGGTCATTGGAAGGCCTGGTCAGCCAGCCTTTTTTTCTCTTCGACCACCATTCAATCAGGCAAGAAGAAAGCCTTACCATGCGCTGGAAAAAAACAGTGTATCAGGGATTCAGATTTTCTGTTTTTCAAAACAACCCATGGCTTTGGAGGTTAAGCTTAAGAAGTCTGTCATGCTGCCATGCTTTTCATCAAAAGCATTCTCACCATTTAGGTGGAAGTACTTTTTGTGAAAATTAACTGATGACCAAAAGATCAAATAAAGCTTTGGTAGGCTGGCTGTGGCAGTGGAGGCAGTGCCGGGTGTGCCCAGGCATTGGTCCTGAGCTCACCATGCCATGGGACTTAAGCTACACCCTACTGCAAAGCCGCAAGTAGGGTGAAACCGGTTTGGGGTTGTTCATGTTCTCTTCTAGAGGACTAGACTGGACTGGAATGCGTCCCACGCGACTGCCAGTGGCTGAGATTAATTTGAGCATTCCATCCATCACCTTGTTGTTCCAAAGCAGAGTACAGCATGAACATGTGAACGGAATCTTCACCATTGTATTACCATCTCTTCAAACAATGAGGCAGCAGGCAGAAAATATACATTATCTCTGGAGCCACTTACTTGGTCCTTCCTTTCTTTATGAGGGCATTTTTTTTTTACTATTTCTCCCTTACGTCACAATTATGAAATGGGCATGCACGCAAAACTTTTCCTGTTTTTTTTGCCTGTCTCCTGGTTGAGGCCGGTATTTCGCTGTGGAAGTCGAATGTGCAGAGAAGCAAGGCTTATGTCATGGGCTATTGGAGAATCTCTCCTTTGCTATCTCTTTCAGAGGATCAGCTGTATAATGCAGCCATGAGGACGTGTGTCTATCTCTACATTGTAGGGGATCCCCAGATGGATACGGTACGATATGACTGTCTCACCAATTTGGAACGCACACATCATCTGAGTTCTGAATGTCAGGTGACATTCTCACACCATCCACGAACGTCAGAGATGGTATAGTGGAGGAGATCCTGGCAGCCATTAACAGTCTCCTTGGCGATTAGGCTCCAGGCTCCGATGGTCTACCCCCATCCTTCTACAAAGCCTATGCGCCCCTTCTCGTTCCGCACCTTGCAGCTATGTATAATGACTCCTTTGAGTGCGGCCATTTCCCTCCGTCACTTCGCGAGGCCCTGTTGACACTGCTCTTGAAACTGGACAAGTCCCCAGAGTTCCTTGACTCTTACCGCCCCTTATCGCTCATCAACACCGACAATAAGATTTTCACCAAGCTACTCGCCTCCCGCCTCCTTCCACTTATGCCCCTGATAGCCCGCCCTGACCAGTCTGGATTCATCCCTGGCCGTGCCACATCGCTTAATCTCTGGACTATATTTGCTGTTCTCCATCAAATTAACCTCGCTCTACCGGCCGTGGCTGCCCTTCTTGATGCTACCAAAGCCTTTGACACTCTTGAGTGGCCCTTCCTCTTCTACTTCCTCCCTCACTTAGGCTTCAGCCCGTTTTTTTGTGCAATGTCAGTCTCCTCTATTCTCTCCCTACAGCTCGCCTCCGTATCAACGCCCAGATTTCGGAGCCCATCCCCGTCTCTAGGGGCACTAGGCAAGAGTGCCCACTCTCACCCATGCTCTTTGCTGTAGCTATGGAGCCCATCACTGCTAGGCTCCGGCAACATCATACCCGGAGGGGTCTCGGCTTCACGGCTCGCGCCTTGGTTGTCTCCATGTATGCAGATGACGTAACACTCTTTGTCTGCAACTCGCAGGAGAATCTCGGCCCCATGGTCCGTGAGGTGGTGCGTTTTGGGGGCTTGTCTGGTATCCAGGTTAACTGGGGTAAATCTATTCTCTTCCCTCAAACGGACACTACTGTCCCCTTCACCCCGGACTATCTGTTTGTGTGGGCTTCCAGACCCACTAGGTAGCTGGGTGTCTGGCTGAGCAGGAACGTGGACGAACTTTGGAGGGCAAATTTCGGTTGGGCGGTCGACTGGCTGGAGACTAAGATTCCCCTCTGGAGGCGCTTGCCTTTGCCCTTGGCGGGACGCATAGCCATCGTCAAGATGGTGGTGCTCCCGAAGTTTCTATACCTGTTCCTGAATATTCCCATTCCTCTCACGGCTCATTTTTTTCGTACACTTCGCTCCCTCATCCTCTCTCTTGTCTGGGCTGGGCATCAGCCTAGAATTGCATATGACATTCTCACTGTCCCTGGGCTGGGTGCCCTGGATATCACATTATACGCCCTCAGTGTCCAAGCCAGCTTCCTTCACTTCTGGCTGCATCCGATGCCCTTTCAGCCCCACGTGGCGGTGGAGTCTGACCTTGCGGCCCCCTTGCCGCTCCAGATGGCTATCTTCGCCCCCGCTAAGCCCTCGCGCGTAGAGATTGATACGGTGGAGACCCTGCGCTGGGCTTGGGACGGGCTTCGGAGATACTCGGACTCCAGCTTGCTCTCCGCCAACACCATGACCATCGCATACAACCCAGTATTTCCTTCCCTACAGACGGCCGGGATGGTAAAATGTGCGACTCGCCTGGGGTTGTCCACGCTGTCCGATCTCTATCCTGCCGGCGACTTCTTTTCTCTACCAGCTGGGTCCGGCCCCTTGGACACCCTGCTCTACTATCAACTAAGAGCGGCCTGCCGGAAGTTGCACCCCACGTTCCCCCAGCCCTCTCCTTCAATGGCTGCCCTTGACCTCGCATACACTTCTGTCTCCCCCTGTAAACTGGTCTCCAGACTTTATGCCCTTACACTGGCGGCTTCCTCGATTTCCGCCGACTGAGCCCGTACTGCCTGGAGTGAGGACCTGGGCACCGATCTCTCCCAGGAGGTCTGGATGTATTGTTGCAAGCAGACTAAACATCTGTTTCCCAACTACCGCCTGTGCCTCATACATTTTAAATATCTGCACAGACTGTACCGCTATCCCGTTCAACTATACAGAATGGGCCTTGCTCCCTCAGATAGATGTCTCCGCTGCTCTGCCCCCGCTGCCCATTACTCTCATCTCGCCTGGCTGTGCCCCAGGGTCTCTGCATATTGGCGCGAGGTGTGCACCGCCATCACTGAGATTACCTCTGCGCATGTTACACCAGACCCGCTGATATGCCTCTTGGGCTTTATGAAACACTGTCCCGATGCCTCCTGTCGACTCATCGCCATGCTGTTTGTTCTCGCGCGCCACAGGGTCGCCATGCATTGGTGCCGAAGACCTGCGCCCAAGGTCGGTGATTGGCTCGAGGATGCTGTGCGTTGTCAGACACTTCTGTCCGAATTCTGGGACTTGATGCCGGCGCGTATCCGGCCGCTTGACATCTGGGGTCCCCTTGTTTCATACCTCCAACGCCAGGGCGCCCCGCCCCCTGCGACCTCTCCTGTGCTCCCCACCGGCTCATCGCCCCCGCGGCAGCCGCTGGTGCTGGTTCATAGAGGATCACTCACCCGCCTCGGTGCAATGCTGGTTCGCTGCGGCCCCTTTCGCCTGCACTTTGCCTCTCTTGGGCGCTTCTCCAGACCCCTCCTGCTTCACCTGCCATTAACCCCTCTCGTGTACTGATATGGGCTACTTATGTACAATTGTTCTCATGATGTATATATCAGATGTGTTTCTCCCTTCTACATTGCCTGTATGCTTTGTAACTTGATGTGCCAGTATTCAATAAAAAAAAAATTGTTTTTTTTTTTAAAGGAAAAAAAGAGATGATATAGTTGGAGTGACGTCACCCTCTTGTATGTTAGCTTCCCATACTCCCCATGGTGTTAAGTGGCCCGGAAGATTATTAGTTTAAAGTTAGCATTTAGTTGTATTCTTTCAACTTAAGCCAGAAAGTAAATAGGAGGTATTGCATTTAGATTGTTTAAACGTCATGTAGAATTAATTACACAAGCTCAAATTAAATATTTTTTTCCTCTGATATTAGTGATTTTTTTAAGCATTCCATTGCCTTTCCTTTTGAGGCATTCCATGTTTTTTAGCAATGTTTCTGGCTCTATAAGAGAGGCTGCCTCTTCTCTTCTTTAGTTGTGCTGTCTGCTGGTAGCCATGGGCAAACACTCTCAGTAAAGTGAACATGAAGCTTCTTCGTTCAGAGAATTATCTGATTCTGATCCAGAGACTTTCGGTTTTCACAGATGAAAGGGAAAATGTTTTGTTTTATAATCCATGGAGTCAAGGGTTTTCAGAACCTTTCCTTGGCTATTCAAAATGGAGAAACTGGAAGGCTAAGGGTGTGCAGAATATATCTTAATCAAGCTGCCCTTGTCAGGAAAAGTTCTGTTTGGTCCTTAACTTGAGGAGATGATTTCAAAAGCCTTCATAGGCCATACACATCTATCAGTGGCTGATGAACCAAAGTAGAATCTTACAAGATTTCACCCTTTTCATCAGATTTTCCTTCTCTTCTTTTAGGTGATGATCTCAACCCTGCTCTTCGTTCAGAACATACTTCAGCATTTTCTGGGAAATAGTTGATCTTAGCCAAGGTTTCAGTTTGTGGAAACCACTGACGCTTTTCTCAGCCTCACAAGAAGATACTAGAATAACTAAGAGAATCTGTAGTAGTTTATTGTCACACAAGGCACCTAGTAGATGAGCAAAATGAAATAGGGAACTTACTGGATCTCCCACACTGGTCCACGAGGCTCCAGAGCCCTGAAATACGGGAAAAGGAAATCATCAAAATAGATAAAGGACACAGATGAGAAAGAATAGTAAGGATAGAAACGAATAAAGGGTTCGCTTCTTTACGAGAGAGACAGAACCAGGGAAAGCGAGGAAGAACAAAAAAGAGGAAGAAGAGGAGGTGATGGAGGCAGAGCTCGAGAACAAGTAGAAGTCAGAAGAGTTGTAGAGCGTGGAAGCGAGGGCAAGGACGCTGAAAACCCGAGTGGAAAGCAAGACTGCAGCAGATGTGGAGAGAAGAAAGTGGAGAACAAGAACCAGTTGATGCGTGCACGGAAGGGACTACTAGGAGAAGTAACTGCCAGAGAGGGCCCCAGTCCTGCCATGCTCCTGGAGCAACGAGGCTAGTGCAGGTGTATGCTAAGGTACAGGACTGGAAGGCAGCAGCCGGGGAAAAGTGTGTGCCAAAATAAAATGGGATTCAAGACAGAGACTATTGCCGATAAACAAATGGGACAGGTGTTTTGATTATGAAATACACAACTAAACGTGGATACATAGTGTACTGGGTCATCGCTTGTTACTCAATTAACTCAGGCGACACTTATCAACCTGTGTAAAGAAAGCGCTGTCTGTTGGAAGCATTTATTGGAGTATGCCTGCCAGCTCCTGGACAGAACAGTACTTGAATATACTTGATAATATAGCTAATTGAGCTGGAAGCAGCAAATGACCAATGTTGCCATATTGAGCAATAGTGGCAATGCCATTTCCTGCTAAAAGCAGCTGTTCAAGTTTTTTGTAAATACTGAGGCTAATGGTTGTTCCTGACTCCTACAGCATGACATTTTTCTGCTGCTCCATCATCTATAGCCACAGTCGTGGCCCTTTAGTGACATTAACCCCTTGAGTGCCCCGCCCTTTCCCCCTCCTGTGCCGGCCCTTTCATTAGCGGGCGGGGTCCATGACGAGATAGTCTCGTCATGGGCACAGCGCAACCGCGCTCCATGATGAGACTATCTCGTCATGGGCACAGAAGGGGTTAAGATGGCACTTAGCAGTATAATCATGATACTGGTTATTGGAATTGTGCAGACTGTCGAACGATCCATCACAGCAAATTTTTAGTATAGCACTTTTTGCTACATTCACAGCAGCTAGTAGTCCTGATATAGTTTGCTGGTGTACATGCAAGGCACTATTGAAGCATTCCAGCAGCTGCAGTAACTGAAGGGTAATCTGAAGCCCTACAAAAGTGGTTCCTTTCTAAACCTGTGACAGCAAACCGCGAGCACAAGCAGACACATCACCCCTTGTCTTGGAAGTTGGTATTTGTTCTAAGCTTTCTAGAAGAGGTTCGTAGATATCCATTACTTTGTTGTACAGCTTTTACACAAGCCAGCGAGTTGGACACAATGGCTTTATTTTCAAAATATTTGCAGGGCCTGTAGAGTGTACCCAAACTGCATATTTTGCACACAAACACAAGAAGTCCTCTGTGACACATATGCAATAAGAGTAAGCCTCATGTGTGAGATGCTAGCAAAAATGAGATTCACAGTGTTTGCGTAGAAGAGACATGCTTAAAATGTGAGAAATCCTGCTGTGGAGACACATACACAAGAAGTGTAGTAAGTTTTATGCTCACAAAAACATGAAATCACGCCCCTCTCCTCATGCAAATGAAAACCACACCTGAAATGTCAAAAACCATCAACTACCACAAATAAAAACTGTGTTGTGAGAGCGCAGTTCTAATAACACTTCTACTGCTCTGTGTGATCTTGGGCAGCTCAGCTTCATATCAGTAAAAATTGGGAGCATTTACAAAGAAGCAGCTCTTGGTACTACATGCTATATTAAGAAATGTGAACTGAAAGATATAAGCCCGTGCACCCCCCCATGGAGGGGCTCTGAGTAAAATGGAATATTCATTGATTTCCTGGTCAGGAGGAATCAATTATGATGGAAGATTGGCTAAGAGATCTTGCCCTGTGTAATCAGTAGAGGCCGGTGTTGTGGTTGAGTGGCCGGGCGGGGGGTTGGGGGGGGGGGGGAGGGGTCAGAGAGGGGCATGGGGTAGCGGGGGTACAAAATAAAAAAAATAATAATAAAAAATATCCCAGTAGCCGGCCGCGTCGCGCTCTTCTGCTCTTCTCCAGGCACAGGCTCCCAGACTGCCCTGCGGATAATCCAGAAGCTGCTCTCATACTTAAGAACAGCTTCAGGATTGGCCTGAGCACCCTCAATTTGCGCTCACAGATAGACTGGGAGTCTGTGCCTGATCTCTCCAACCTAGCAACGCAGCTGGGTTGGAGAGAGCTTTCACTGAGCATGCCAGTTTGGCCAGCCTGAGACGGCTGGCCAAACCACCATGCGCTGTGAAGACAATACACCTATCACTCCCCTCAGTGCCTGTCACCCCCGGGAACCACTCCAAGACTTGGCAGGAAAGTAAAAATAAAATGAGTGTTTATTATCGTTTTATTTTTCCTTCCTGTCGTTTTTAAGAGGGTGACGCTCCTCCGCTAAAGCACAGGAGCCGCCACTGTGTGTAATACAAGAAATTAAATATTGCAGAACTACAACCCCCTTCTTCAACACATAAAGATATCTGGGGCTATCTACGTGCTTTTTTCCACGCTGCTGAAGACGACGATGTTGAACCATCAATATCCCCCTAGCCAAACCACCATATTAGATTAAGCATTCTATGTCTGTAATATATACACTGTCACTAGACATAGATCTGACAGACTACAATACAATAAGCAAATTAACCACGGTAACGATCAAACTGTGCCTTGCTATTTAGGGCCTTTTGCACTCGCTCTTATGGACATGGACTGCAACATCTGTAACATTATGAAATTAGGGCAGATTTATGCAGATCTATTGATATGAACACTGTATTGCTGATACCTATTTGTTGAATTGTTTGTGTCTGTACTCAAAAACTTGAAAAATTAATAGAACAAAATTATGATACAAGTCGAACAAGAATATTGCTCAAGTATCTAACAATAATAACATAAATAATAACGCTAGGCAAAACTGCCCAAAATGAATCATGGCTTCTACCTGTCACCCATGCAGTAATCTAACCCATGCCTTGAAAAATCTATCCGCCCACTCGCAATTGTGAGTAAAATGTTATCAGGTCAATCTATTTTTAGCACCTACTAGTCCCATCTGGAGAGTAAACTTAGGCTAGAAAGGAACATGTGTTCTGTTCATTCAGAAAGTAAATGAGCAATAGAGATTCCATGAAATCTTGCTTTTATCTTGACACATATGCTGTCTGTTCAAGGAAAGAGGTCAATGTCTTTTAACTAATTGCTGCTTGGAAAATTAGGTTAATTTTTCTCTCTTACTAGAGTTAGAGGTTTTTGTCAAGTGACCTGTCTGAAGATGTCAGTTATTTTTCTCTAACACATAACATTTAAATAAATAGGATGTAAATTAATATTAGAAATACTTCAAAATATATCAGGAATTACAAAAGCACATTTTGTGTGATTAAGAAGTGTAATGCAAAGAGTTAAATAGGAGCAAAACAAAACAGAACACTTTACTTGGTGATGTGCAAATGACACATATTTGCAGAAACTCTATTTCCAAATATTCATGTTTGTACATTATATAGTTTTATCAGTAAAGCTGCATGTCAGTGGGAATGTTTGCGGCCATTTCAATGTAAAAACTGCTACTTACAAATGACAGTGTGCTACCACTTCATGCTTTAGTTATGTATTTATTAAAAGTTATAGATTTTAAGCATGATTTGAGAAACATGCCTGCCCTGCCCTGATGAAAATGCTGTTAATGAACTAAGAGGCAAGTCAGGGGTCATGTGTATTCTATATGTGGCTGGATTAGTATTATATATGGAAAGAATGTTTAGTCTATTAAATCAAACAAAAGAGTTTTTGTACAGCAGACAAGCTGAACTCGCACATTTGAGGGTGCTCTCATATGTGATAATGAAGAAAATGGTGGCTCAATGAATTCAATTATATGCCCACGATCACATCATTTGGAACCAGCGTATGGGTCAAGAGCATTACAAATAGGTCAAGTAGATTATTTGTCACTAGGCCTGCAGGTCTAGTAACATTTTTATGGTTTTTCGAGGCCTGTAACCCTTTATTAATTAGGTAAAACACATTAAGCATAGATGTCAGAAACAGAGACTCTTTTAGAAGCTGAATTGAGTAGTGTGAAAAGATAAAACCTGGGCTCAATCTCTGCTTCCCTGTTTCACCAAATGGTGTGATCCTAGGCAAATACTGCATTTCACTGAGCCTCCTTTATAACAGCAAGGTGTCAGGCTGAGTGGGACCCTGTTCTCTCTTTAGCTGTCTTCCTCATTGCCCTGCAGGACTCCTCTTTAAGGCGAGGATGGCAGGATGCAGACAGCAAACACTGCTTTCTCCTCCTCTCTTTTATCTTGTCCTCACTCGTGTGAAATGCAGTCATTTGTAATCAGCACAAACAAAGGGGCAGAGGGCCTAGGTTGCCTCTTGACTCCCCTTCATTCTGTAACCATTAGATTGGTCACAGATAACTGGAAGGCAGGTCAGCGGTTCAAGTGCAGGGCCATCAGTGCTTAATTTGTAAAATATTAAGTCCAGGTGCTGAAAGGCACACCCTCTTCCCTCGACTCCATCCACTGGCCCTATCCACTTACTCTATTGGCTTCACACACACCCTCAACTAGCTCTGCTAAAAGCCAGATGTAATACCACCGCACGGATACAATGGGTCCCAGCGCCTCAAGGCCCATGTATTGGTTCGGCGCCAGTCTGCCTGATGAACAGTAAGTAATAGTTCCCAACACTCTAAACACACTTTTACCCAGTGGGATCCTGCAGTTTAAGGAAGATCTTTTATCCAAATGAACATTTATCACATAGAAGGAACCATGCATCACACAATACATTTTTAATACACTGTACTCGGCTGTTTCACACACAATCACGACGCAGAATCATCTTAACCCAGTGAGTTACTTTACCACACAGACATTTGCTACACGTCAGCCTCTTTACCACAGGTACAGAACTGAATCCTTCATTGGGAACTTTACCACACTGGCATTTGTCAGCTTTTCCCACATGTGTGTGTCTTACCACAAGACCTTTAACAGAAGAATTAATCATACAGTCCTTGGCCCTGTGGGACTTTGATCATACACACCATGTAACATTAATAAAGCTTCTTTTAGATTGAAACAAGACCTCACATATTCAAAACAGGAAATGGTCACAGAGATTATTTACAATACTGTTGGCCAGCTGCTGTATTACAATATTGAAAACACACGTCACTATCACTGAATATTTGATAAAAACACATTTATAATTTGGAGAGTATGCCTGTGCACTGTCTGTGACTTGGCCAATGAGGGCATGAAAGAGCTGAAACTGGATCATAAATTCAAACCTGTTCTCAACAGTATCCCTCAAAAAAAGTTTGGCCCGGGGATCACAAAATTCTTAAGATGTCCCTGATCTGTCCTTCCTAAAACTCAAGCCTTCTCCCATCATTTGTAGAAGTATTAAGGATGAGTGTCAAGTTCAATGCAGCTGGTAGGCTCGGCGTTTCGTCTGACACGTTCAATCACTCCTAACTTTGTTCACAACATCACTTTGTATCACGGGGCTTCTAGTTTTGTGCAACACACATGGGCTTTAAAAAACAACATAAAAAGGCATGCTGATTGCAAAGCTAGTACTGGCTGAAGCTGCAGCTTGCCACCTACCTCCAAGTCTTCATAACACCTACCACACGCCTTAAACAAAGAGGATATGCTTACTTTTGTCATTTAGGTAACCTGGAGGTCATACAAAAGCAGCACATAGAAACCATGGAACTGCGCAAAAAATACACATGTTGTCTGTTAAACTGATCAAATTTACAACTCAGATGCTTATTAATATAACATACGCACAGAGTTTTGTCACATTTTAATGTTACAAATGAAAACAGTTTTGACATTAAAATGCACTAGTCATGAAAAATAAATAATATATACTGCCTTTTAAAAAAATCAGTGGTAGATTGGGGCCACATACAGATTATATACAGGAAAGAATTATGGTGTTTGTAGCCTTTTTTAAAGGTAAGTGAACAGTAAAAATGTTCACAATGGGTGTATGTTGTTGGAAGAAATGGTATTCTCGTTTTCCCTTAAATTTTGTGATAATATCTTCCTTTTTAGGTACGCCTCGGTTGATAAAAATAACTAACTGTGGAGTGAATGTGGCCTAACAGGCAGTGCTGCCGTCTTTTGAGCTGTGGAACCAGGTCTTGGTGTGGGCTCAAGAACCTGTAAATCTGGGCAAATCACTTAATCTCCCCTTACTTAACAAAGAATGAACGTGTCCTTGCGTAAACGTAACCTTCGGGTCGTCGAGTTTGTGCTACTTAACTCTGCAAAAAAAAACGATATTCTCCTACCCTTTCAGCTGTACTGATGACGGCTGCAGCAGGACGAAAGGAAATGTTGATTTAGATTATTTTCGGTTTTTGAACAGATGGCAGCATTGGTGCAGATAGGACACAAAGCCTTACTTTAGAAAGGCATGGGTGAACTTGAGGATTAAATGGGCAAAAGTAGTGAAGACAGCTTCAGTTCTGCGGAAACATCTTTCGATAATGGGCCATGACGTCATCGAGCGATCCTCTCCCTCTCTCTGCAGCTGGCATAGACGATCTTGCCCACTTCATGTCCTGGGCCGTTACAAAGCAGAGCAACCTCTGACAAGAAATCTCCGGCATGGCGGCTGATTTCACCACGTGTGGCAGCGCAGGCGATAGCAAATTGGTCCTATCCTACGTACGACGCACATGCCGTTTACATTGACGGCGCATGACTGCGTCACACCCTCGATTGTGCCTGGGCCTGGGCGGGCCACTCTCTAGACACCCGGGCAGACATGCAGCCGAAGCAGAACAGGTAGGTACAATCATTTGAATAATTTCAGGGCCCATCGAATACGGGAGCATAATTCAATAAGTGTCAAATAAGTGCCGGTGCTAAGCACAGGAAAGCACTGGCACAAATTAAGCACTGCTATCAACTCATCTGCTCTTGGGATAGGGTGGGCATCTGTCCTGGTGATGGAGTTGAGCCCTCTGTAGTCCACACAGAACCTCATTTCTCTCTTTCTACCCTGTGGATTAAGTTTGGAGCCTAGAACCACTGGGCCAGCCCAGGGGCTCTCAGAGGGTTCAATAACCCCTAACTCCAGCATCTTGCTGACTTCAGCTCTGATGCTTTCCTTGACTTGGTCAGACTGTCGATAGATTTTGCTTTTGACAGGTGAACTGTCACCAGTGTCCACATCATGGGTACACCAGTTTGTCTGACCAGGGGTCAAGGAAAAGAGCTTAGCATACTGCTGCAAGACTGGCTTACAATCAGTCTGCTGTTGGGCAGAGAGGGTGTCTGAAAGGACAATTCCATCCACTGATCCATCTTTTGGGCTGTATGAGAGGATGTCAGGGAGAGATTCACTCTCTGTCTCCTGATCGTCATCAGTCACCATCAGCATGGTGATGTCAGCCCTGTCATGGTACAGCTTTAGGCGGTTCACATGGATAACTCTTTTGGGGGTCCTGCTTGTGCCCAGGTCAACCAAGTAGGTGACCTCACTCTTTTTTCTAGGATAGGGTAAGGGCCATTCCATTTGTGCCACTGGCTCCAACACCCACACCTTTTGCCCAGGTTGAAATTCAACCAGTGCAGCTTTTTGGTCATACCAGTGCTCCTGGCTGGCCTCAAGATTTTTGGATGCCTTTTCCATGTACTCAGCCATTCTGGACCTTAGGCCAAGCACATAGTCCACAATATCTTGTTTGGGTTCTTGGAGAGTCTTCTCCCAACCCTCTTTTACAAGACAGAGTGGTCCCCCTCACAGGATGGCCAAACAGACGTTCAAAGGGGGAAGACCCTACTCCCTTCTGTGGTACTTCTCTGTAAGCGAAAAGCAGGCAGGGTAAGAGGACATCCCATCTCCTTTTGAGTTTTTGAGGGAGCCCCATACTCATGCCTTTCAATGTCTTGTTGAATCTCTCAACAAGGCCATTGGATTGTGGGTGATAGGGTGTAGTAAACTTGTACTGCACTCCACACTCTTTCCACGTGTGTTTTAGGTAAGCAGACATGAAGTTGGAACCTCTGTCTGAAACTACCTCCTTAGGGAACCCTACCCTGGCTACTGCAGGAGCTGTAGTAGTCCTAAGGGGAATTGCTTCGGGGTACCTAGTGGCATGATCCACTACCACTAGAATGAATTTTTTCCCTGATGCTTGGGAGGTTCAATTGGACCCACTATGTCCACACCTACCCTTTCAAAGGGGACCCCCACCACAGGTAGTGGTATCAGGGGGACCTTTGAGGGGCCACCTGTCATGCCACTGGCCTGACAGGTGACACAGGAGCTGACAAACTCCTTTACTTTTTGGTGCATCTGGGGCCAGTAAAAGTGGCTAACTAGCCTTTCCCAAGTCTTGGTTTGGCCCAGATGACCAGCTAGGGGAATGTCATGAGCTAAAGTTAGGAGAAACTCCCTGTATTTCCGAGGCACTACCACTCTCCTAGTGGCTCCAGGTTTGGGGTCTCTGGCCTCTGTGTACAGTAGTCCCTCTTCCCAATAAGCTCTGTGGGTACCACTGATATCTCCCTTATCCTGTGCAGCAGCTTTCTGCCTCAGGCTTTCAAGAGTTGGACGGTACTGCTGTCCAAGGCACAGCTCTTCCATAGAGGGTCCCCCTGGGCTTAAGAGTTCAACCTGGTAAGGGTCAAGCTCCATGGGCTCAGTTCCCTCTGGGGTGTCCACGTCCTCTCCCTGAGGAGAGGGATCTTGATCCTTTTGCTGTACAGAAGCTGGTTCCCCTGTCTTCTTAGCTTTTCTCTTGGAATGTTGGACCATACTTTCAGGCTCCAACACTTCTTTTTCACCCTGTCTCTTGCTCTGTGCTCTTGTTTTTATACATGCCAATTTAGGGATGTCCAGCATTGCTGCATGGGTTTTCAGTTCAACCTCAGCCCATGCTGAGGTTTCCAGGTCATTGCCAAGCAGACATGCAGCTGGTAGCTTTGGAGAGACCACTACCTGTTTCAGGCCAGTAACCCCTCCCCCCCCAAAGTCTAATGTCACCATATCCATTGCATGGTTAATGGTAACACTGTCAGCATTGGTGACTGGGGAGAGTCCTGGCAATCGTGTTTGGCTGTGTAGCGGATCAGGGCAGACTGGAAAGACTGGGAAAAGCCCTTTAATAGACCTGCACCAACTTCTCGTGTTTCCCGCTTCGCGGGAAACACTCGCTCATTCCTGCACCGGGGCGACACCTCTGGAGAGGACTACAGTGCCCACAAGGCGGTGGGGACCTCGGCCACGCCCAGCACACCAGGACCAGGTGCATAAAATCACCACTGCACCGGTGGAAAAGCGGGAGAGTCCTGGCAATCGTGTTTGGCTGTGTAGCGGATCAGGGCAGACTGGAAAGACTGGGAAAAGCCCTTTAATAGACCTGCACCAACTTCTCGTGTTTCCCGCTTCGCGGGAAACACTCGCTCATTCCTGCACCGGGACGACACCTCTGGAGAGGACTACAGTGCCCACAAGGCTGTGGGGACCTCGGCCACGCCCAGCACACCAGAACCAGGTGCATAAAATCATCAATGGACCCGCGCACAGCGGGACGCAGCCCGGACAAAGGGCGGACAGTCTGAGACAGTCAGAGACTGAAGGAGACTGGACTGGGCCATACCCCTTGGTTGACGGACTCGGATAGTGTGCTGGTGAGGGGAATAGGAGTCCCACGTAAAGTACTGATTTATAATTCCCAATCGCAGAGTGTCTGTTAGTCATCTGATAAGTTTAACGTGTAGCCTGTGTGGGAGTAAGCATGGCATCAAAATCACTGAAAGGCCAGAAACTGAGTATTAAGGGAGGGTCAGGGGGGATTATAGGTCCCATAGACGCCTTTATTACAATGGCTGCTTCGGCTCTGGAAAAGGAGATCGACCAAACGGTCCGTCGTTTATCTCTTGACCCCGCTCTTCAAAAAAGATCTTCTCTTGGGAACATTGCATTCGTAGTGTCTCCACCTTCTACACTGACCCAGAGTGCTCCTTTAAATCACATAATCATGGAGCAGTCCGGTATTTCGGATATAAGTGGGGTGGATGCTAGCTTGGCTTCTTTTATGGCTTACCCAAGTGCGGATAAAGGGACTAGGAAAAGTAATGAGCCAGTACCAGTACTAGAACATCGAGTGGTACACGAGTCCCTAGAAAGTACGCCAGCGCTAGCTTTAAAGCGTAAACGCTGTGATAGAGCATTGAAGGGGGGGAGCCGCAAGAGATCCAAAGTTATACTATCCGGCCACAAGGGGGGCATTCAGGGAGGTAGTAAAAATACCTCTTTACAGGAGGTGACTCCTGTGCCCCCCCAAGTTAACTTTTTTCCTGATAAAATTGATGTTGCTGATGGAGCTGGTGACATTGCTCATTTATTGGATAAGTTCGAATGCTTGTTAAAATCATTAATCTCCCCAATAGTCGAACGACTTAGAAGGATAGGCTCGCAGTTAGACGCCCTTCAAATTGTTACTTCCGCTAATTTAAATATGCCTAATAATGTGGAGGAAGTACATCAGCCACAAAATAGTGCGTCTACTTTAGTTAATCCTCCAAAAACCAGCCAGAAGTCTTGCTTTAAGGAAAAATTGGTTTAAGAGAGTAGAGTACATCTTAATCCTGGGGGGGGGGGGGGGGGAAACTAAGGGTATGCCTTTTCAGGTAGCTAGTGACACACAGATAGGCAATATAGCTGTACATCATGGCCAGATGAACCCGAAAGGCACACAGACAATTGACAACATTCAAGTTAAAGCGGTGCCTATGGGAACAAATGCTCTGAGCAATCATAAGGGAATTGATCTCCCTGAGGAGTCTTATCCATTTGTGATTGTTCTGGCGGGGGTTCCTGAGCGGGTGAACAATAGGGCAGAGTCTTATCAAGAATTAAAAAATAAGGTAATGTTTTGGTTAGGGAAAAACCGCCCATTAAGTCGAGATTTATATGGGGAAATTATAAATGTGAGACGGGTCTGTTGGGTAGGCCAAAAAGCAAAGGACATTGAGGGTGACTGCATTATAGTGAACTTTAGAAACCCACGTGTGGTCCAGTTCATCAGCGGTTTCCCGAATCACAATAATGGGGGTGGAATCATGACCTTTGACCTGAGCTATTTCTACCCATGGCCCCCTCAAATGGCTGGCATGGAGAACTTTTCTATGCAATTTCCTGGGAGAAATGGTGCTCAAAGGAGGCACTTTACAAAGACACTGCCCATCCCCCTATTGCACAAAGGCTATCCCCAACATAACTCTCGTCATACCTTGAGACCAGACATTTTTTTCAATGTCCCGGTTTTTAATCAGTTTGATGCTCTGTCCAACCTAGGCTGCATAGACTGACTATGGCATGGCTTAGAGAACAGAGTTATACCCGGTTCCCGGGAGGAGGGTGAGACCCTGCCCCCAAATGTTACGATTCAAAATGATGACGTAAATACCCTAGTGGGGACGATGGTAGTCTCAGATGGGTTAGTACATTCCCTGACTACTACCGTTATAAAAATCGTAACCTGGAATATTGCGGGTCTACGGTATAAATTGGACGATCCCATCTGGAGAGAGTTCATGGGGACAGTGGATATCATTGGGTTACAAGAAACCTGGGACTTAGAAAATATTTTAAGTATAGACGACTATTCCACCTATTTTTTACCGGCAATACCCTCGATTATGGGGAGGGCAAAGGGGGGGCTAGTGACGTTAATTGTGACTACTATTCCAGGGACACTTACACAGATAGAAACCGGTCTCCCATGCTGTTTAGCAGTACAAATTGCTTGTGACGGGGCATGTAATATTTGAATTGTGAATTTTTATAATTCTTTTGATAGATCAGGCCTGACTGACCAATTGGCCTCTCTTGATTGTTTTTTGGAAAAATATAGGGAGGTTAATCAGCATCATTGTTCAATTATTCTTCTGGGCGATTTTAACATTCATGGCTGCCCAGAAAATTGTTCTTCTTTGGACCAGATGGGACCCATAGAGCTAGGGGAAGTTCATTTTGAGCATTCAGCACAGGGGGTACTTCTTGAAAAAAAAATTGGCAGACCATGGCTTGATGCTCCCACAAAGGGAAGATGAGAATATACCTACCTTTAAAGGTAGAGGAAGGGGCTCAAACATAGATTACATCTTTATCAGCCTTACCTTAGGGAATCACATCAAGAGTTACAGTGCGGAATGGTCCCATTTTAGTGACCACAACCCAGTTACTCTTAGAATTATGGATCTCATTTGTGTTCCGGAGAAAGGTCAGAATAGGGCTAGCAGGAAAGAGATCGTCCCAACGGATCAGGGGAGAAGATTAAGATGGGGCAAGATTGTCCCTGAGGAATTTTTAAGCAATCTCAGGGCTAATGTTGGTAGGGAGCTGGACATATGCAGGGATTTGGAAGCAAGGGATCAGGAGGTGTTAGATGCGTACCAAATAGTCTGCACTCAAATAGGGGTTGACCTCAAATGTCCAGGTCAAGTAAAAGAATCAGAGGAGGTCGGTTGGTTTGACCATAAATGTACACGCGCCAACCAAAAACGACGAATGGCCCTGAAGGAGAACCCAGTAGATAGGACACTCGTGGCTTCCTTAAGGAAATCTTATAAAAGGGCTATAGAGATTAGAAAGCGCGAGATTAGGGAAACAGCCTGGGAAGACTTGACCTCCACTGATGTCCTGAAGAATAGTGCTAAATTCTGGTCCGTTGTTAATAAACCTTTTTTTAATGATGTTGGCAATCATGTGTTAGATTGCAACATACAGGAACAGTCATGGCTTTTGCATTTTAAATCAGTTTATGAAGTAACAAACTCGGGCGAGGAGGGCTCACCCGCTGTCATTCTGCATCCATACATTTTTTCGGTTACGGTGGAAGAGGTGGCAGACGCCATAGGGAAAATGACTAGCAATAAGGCCCCGGGTTTAGATGGCGTCCCTGCTGTCCTCTTCAAATCAGATGTCAAGCTATGGTCCGTAGTTTTAGCAAATGTTTATAATAGAGTCTGTAAATCTGGTATTCCAACCACATGGTCAGAATCAGTCATTGTGCCGATATTCAAAAAAGGTAACAGAGGGGATCCCAGTAACTACCGCCCGATCTCGCTCATTGATTCTGCAGTAAAGGTCCTAGGACGGGTGGTCCTGAGTAAAAATTGGATGAAACAAATATCCTTTCGGTTCTTCAATTTGGTTTTAGGAAGGGCCGTGGTACTATAGACCAATGCCTCAATCTCCAACTTTTAATTGGGAAGTACACAATTGCCAAAAGGGGTTCACTATACATAGCATTTATGGACCTCTCATCAGCTTTTGATCGAGTAAATAGATCAAAGTTGTGGGATATACTTTTAAAATTAGGCATAGATGAAAACATAGTGTACTTCATGGCAGATCTTCACAGGGACCTTACTGCTACAGTTAGGTATGATCGCAAGGGTAACCGTACGGGTAAGATCGGGATTCTGAGTGGGGTCAGGCAGGGCTGTATTTTAGCGCCCCTTCTGTTTACCCTTTATGTCAATGACCTTGGTATGGTCCTAGGGAAAGTATGTAAGGACATACCAAGGGCGGGTATGTTTACTATACCGGCACTACTTTACGCCGATGATGCCGCACTTTTGGCACGTACCATGGTAGGTTTACAGCGGCTTTTAAACTCATTTTATGATTTTATGAATATTTTAGATTTAAGTGTTAACTACCTCAAATCCCATGTAATGACAGTGGGACCAAAAGACAAACAAACGAAGAAGTTGTATTGTAACGGAAATGTCCTGTCTAAAGTCTCTAGATTCCCATACTTAGGGGTCATTTTCGATGATAGCTCCACATGGCTGCCTCAAATGGCAGCCAAGCGTAATGTCTTCTCTAGGGCCACTCTGTCAGTATTAGGATTTGCACGGAAAATAGGTGTGAAACCACTGCAGGCAGTTTTAAAGGTGTATGACGCTAAATGTGTCTCCTTGGCTATGTATGGTGCAGATTTATGGGGCTTTAAAGATGCAAAATCGTTGCAGTGTGTGGAGGATAAGTTCCTAAAAAGCATTTTGTCTGTACCCCATTCCACCCCGGGGTTTATTGCCCACCAAGAATGTGGGGTGGAATACCTGGTGGATCGAATTGCACTTGCACCACTATTAAAATGGATTACAGTGTGGTTGAATGCAGACCTAGAATTAAACCGTGAGGTCTTAAGGGACTGCTTAGCACTTGACCGATGTAATTCCATCCCGTGGCTGAATTACATCAAAAAGATAGCGGATTATTTAGGTCGTCCTGAATTGTATAATCAGCCATCCAAAATAGTTAAGTGGGATGCGAAATGGGTAAAACATACATATAGGCTCATCATGGGACTAGAAAGGGAAGACAAAGAATTGTCTAAACCTACTGTAAGAGCTTATCAGTTGTTAATAAATTCTGGGGAGATGGAACTGTATCTGAGAGTGGTCAATAATTCCAATCATAGATTTTTGCTGACCAGATTCAGATTAAACAAAATGCACCTTCTTATTACAGGCCGCCCAGGGTGGACAAATGCGAAAGACCTAGAGATTTGTCCGTGTGATGGATTTTCCATCATGGACACCACGCACTTTTTGTTCTTTTGCACATATTTTACCCCAATAAGGAAAAAGTTCATACTACCATTAATTAAGGATAAAGACTTAAGACAGGTTAAACCGGCCCTTTTGTACCTGCAATTGTTGTCAAATATTTGGGAAATTTTTAACATTGCGAATTTTCTGACCATGGCCATGAGATTGAGTAAAAAGATAAGTTGGAAGAGAGTAGTCTAGCGGGTTTTTTGGGTTGTTTTACTGATTTGGTCAGATACATTTTTTAGAATGGTTTTTCTACATAATGTTTGTTTTTATATTCTTTTTTAAAAGGAAAATTACTGTATTTTTAGGGGACCTGTTCTTGTTGTCTGTCTACTTTTATGGTTTTTGTAATTGAACCGAATAAAGTATTTCTTGAACTTGACTGGGTAAGTTCTCCCACTCAAGTATTGCTCAGGGGAAACCAGTGTCTCTCTCACCATAGTGACACTGGCACCTGTATCCCTCAGAGCTTCTATCCTAGTTCCATTAATCAAAGGCTATTCTAAGTACTTTTTTAAGTTGGGTGGCCACACAGCTACAATGGCAAACTCAACTTCCCCTTCTGAAACTAGAACTGCTTCAGTGCGCAACCTGATTTGCTCTTGGCACACTGTTGATTCCATCTGGAGACTTGCTACCCCAGGAGTAGCTGTAGTAGGACTAGGGGCCTTCTTGTTTGGGAAGCAGAATCTCCAGTGTCGTGTCCCAACTTCTTACAGTTGTTACACCAGGCCTTTTAAGGATCAACGTTCTTTTCCCTGTACCTATTAATGGACTGGGAAGAGTTTTGGAGACTCAGGCTTTTTATCTTGGGGATTCTCACCACTTTTCCCCTGGGGAGGTTTTGTAACCCCTTTCTTTTGGTCACCCCCAGTGGTTGGTTTTGTCACCCTTGTCTTGACCCAGTGGTCTGCCTTCTTTCCCAGTTCTCGGGGAGAAATTAGACCTAGGTCTACCAAATGCTGATGTAACTTTTCATTTGTGCAATTACTTAAAATATGTTCTTTCATAAACAGATTCTAAAGTCCATTGCAATCATGCACATTGTGTCCAGTTAACCAACCATCTAGGGCCCGATTCACAGAACTAATCTGAGACAAAATCCTAAACTTACTACTTTTGGTATTCACATATGCACTTACTAATTTTGGATAAACTTACTACTTTTGGTTAAACTTACTATTTTTGGTATTCACAGAAGGCATTTAGTAGTAGTAAAGTTTAACCAAAAGTAGTAAGGTTAACCAAAAGTAGTAAGTGCATTGTGTGAATAGCAAAAGTAGTAAGTTTACGATTTTGTCTCAGATTAGTTCTGTGAATCGGGCCCCTAGTGTTTTAACTGAGTAGTCTACAAAGTCAATCCAGGATTGGTTTTGGGTCTTGTGAGCTCCCTGAATCTAATTCTATATTCCTCAGTTGTGAGTCCAAATCCCTCAATCAGAGTTCTCTTCATGAGGTCATAAGACCCAGCATCTGTTCCAGAAAGGGTCAGGAGTCCGTCTCTGCAGTTACCAGAGAACAGTTCCCAAAGGAGTGCACCCCAGTGTGACTTCTTCACTTTTCTCATTTCACAAGCCCTCTCAAAGGCTGTGAACCGTTTTGTGATATCATCACTTTCTTCATATTTAGGGACAATCCCTTTGGGGATTTTAGGATCATATGATTGCTCTTTATCCTTATTTAGTAAATTGCTGCCACCATTGATGGGTTCTAAGCCCATCTCTGCTCTCTCTCTTTCTAGAACCAGCAACCTGGTCTCAAGATCCAGTCTTTTGGTCAGCCTTACTAAAAAGCTGTCCTCCTCGTTGAGGCTGTCCTCAATGTCCTCACTGATACCTGATCCACCTGTGTGAGATCTAGGCACTGAGAAGTTTACTCTTGGAGTCAAGGGTGCTTGAACCCTTCTCTCCCTAGGAGGTGGAGGGGGTTGATCTACCAGGTCATTCCCTTCCTCTACTTCCTCATCTGATTAGTCTTCACCATTTTCAGATGGATGGTCCTTAGCATACCCAGCCAACAGCTCCTGGAGCTTTTGTTTGGTGGGATGGGGACCCATGGTTATGTTTTTAACTTTACATAGGGACCTTACCTCTTTGAAAGACAAGTGAAGGTAAGGGGTGAGGTCAAGCTCCTCAACTCTGTCCTTTATGTCATTGTGGTTATGTTCACTAATAGCTGGGTTCTTATTTTGAGGCATTGTTAAAAAACTTCTAACCCCTCTAACCATTAGCATCAGTGACTTTCTATTTTCTAAAATTCTAAAGGGACTTAACCAAGTCCCTAACCAGACTTTTAGTAATTTTGCAAAAAATGCCGATTTGAAAAATCTGAATTCTAAAGACAATTTAAGAGTTCTGTCGTGTGATCAGGTGGTAACCAAGTAGTCCAACAAATGCAAAGTTTTGTATCCCACCAATGATCCACCAATGTAGGAAGCTGGCTCTGTATATACTATACCAAAGTGAGGTATATTGTGCTCAGAGTTCAGTGGAACCCCAAAGGTAGGCAGAGATCAAATTAGATAGAACCTTACTCTCTATTTGTGGTAGTGTGGTTGAGCAGTAAGGCAGTATCAGAGGACAGTGTTAAGCATTTGTTGTACACACTCAGTCAGCAAATGAATTCACACACTCAAAGACTGAACTTCAAACCAATTGTTTTTGTATAAAAATATTCTTTTAGTTATTTTATTTCTAGAACCAAGCAAGCCTGGTACAGGCAAGCAATAAATACTTTACAGTAGTAAATGCTGATTGTAATACAGTTCAATTGCAAATATAAATGTACTATCTTTGACTTACAGTATTGTTTCAGAGAAATACAATCACTTGTAAATACAGTACATTGACTTGAATGGGATTTTCAGTAAAATAGCAGGTAAGTTACTTTTGGATTCATTTTCTTACTCAGTGCTGTATGCCTGGATGCAGCACTGGGACATTTCCTGTAAACAGGTGAGTAAAAGCCTTTTTGTTAAATCATACAATTTCGGTTTCAAAACTCCACACTTAAGAACTCTTTCAGGAAAAGTGTAAATGTTATCCTATGTAGGAAAATATGGTTATCGTTTTTTAAGTAAGTAATCAGTCTTTGAGTTCAGGTTCTGGGGTTAGAACAAGGGTTCCTCCAGGGTCAAGTATGCACTCTCGTTACACCCTCGGTGGCACTAGGGAGGCTGGGTGCAGAGTGCTGAGGCCCAATGTTATCCAATGGGGGATAGGAGCCCTCCGGTTGGTGGTGGCTGGCAAGCAGGCCACTGGGTTGTGGGAGCAAAGCTCCTGGACTTTAGCTCAGGGCAAATGGGGAAACAAATTAGCACCAAAGGTGCACCCTCAGCGGTACTAGGGCGGCCGGGTGCAGGGTGCTGTTTTGACGTCGGATGTATTGTTGTTTCCAATGGAGAACCTCCTGTTTGCAAAAGCACTGCAGGCAGGGAGATGAAGGACTTATGGCTGTGACCAGCACTTTGAGAGGTAAGTTGGGAAGTTAGGGGTTGGTTAGGCACCGTCGGTTTGGGCACACAAGGCTGTGGGGCGTCGGGTGCAGGGGTGCCTTGTGGGGTCGGATTTTCTTACCAGATCCTGGTCGCGGTAAGAGGGGCCTTCTGGATTTAGGCTGCAGGCGTGAGGCAAGTCAGGGGTCACCGGATCTTGGTTCAGGATCACCGGGGTGACCACCTCGTGCTGTTTGCCCACTCGAGCTCGGGCCGTGGAGGGTGGGTGCAGAGTGGGGAGGATTCGCGGTCTCTGGCTGCTGCCAGAGGTTGCAGTTGAACAAATACAGTGTTCACGGGAGAAGCAGTCGTTGGAAGTGAAGGCAGGCAGGTCCTCCAGGGTTTTTGAGGTTGCTGGCTGCAGAACACACCAGAATTTTGCAGGAGCAGGTTCAAGGTGGAGACAGGCCGGCATGGCTGGGGCCAAGTCAGTGGGCGCCTTCCTCTTGTTAGCTGTTGCACGGCTGTTCAGTCCTTCTTCTTCTTTTCGTCTTGTTTATTGTCTGGATCTGAGGAAGCAAGGTTCAGTGGTGCCCCTAAAAACTAGATTTAGGGGTGTTACAGGGAGGCAAAAGGCAGGGACCTATATACTGCTTGAGTACAGTTCACATAAATTCCACATATTCTGAATTACTGAGGAGGTGTCTAGGAAAAGTAAATTCCGTAATTGGTTCCTGAGCGCTTGACTGCAACTGCACTGTTAACATAACCAGATTGTGGTCAGATGTAATTTTAGGGCATACTACCACAAATGCATTTTCCAAAATAGTATTATTAGCAAATATCATGTCAATCCTCGAAGAATGTTTATGTGGTGATGAATAAAAAGTATAACCTGTTACATTTGGAAATAACCTCCTCCAAGAATCCTCCAACTGGTGTAAGTAGAGAAGTTCTAAGATAGAAGCCCTGGTCTTACACATTCTAGCATGGGCAGTGGTATTAGTAGTATCAATCTTTCTGTCAAGAACACAGTTAAAATCTCCCATCACGACCATTTCGCCAGACCACTCCAGCAGCTCAGAACTCAGATGAAATATAACATCCGGACAATAAATATTCAAGCCATATACCATACATATTGTAACCTTACACCCATAGATCATCATTTGAGAAATTGCCCATCTCACTTTAGAGTCAGCAAGTGATCGAAGGACAACAGCCCTACATCTCCTAGACTTTAATAAAGCCACCCCTCGAATGGAAATTGTTTGCGACATGCATACAATAATATTGTACCCCAGTTGTTTTAACAGCGCTCTTTCCTTATATGCAATATGAGTTTTCGCAAGCCCTAATATATGAGGCTTAAGTACACAGAGCTCTTCTGTTACTAACCTTCGCTTTCCAGCTTGATTGAGTCCTGCTACATTCCAGCACATACATTTAAATTCCGACATTAAATAGTATTTGTAAACCCGGTCCAGTCATCAGTACCCTAATTACGTGCCCCTTTCCCCTGTGCTCTGCCCATATGAAATTAACTAAATTGTGGATTTTTACACCCCCCCCCTGCCAAGACCCTCCTCCCCTTCCCTCCCTTCCCCCACCTCTGTATCTACGAAAAGGAATCGCCCCCTTCCTTGCTGTCCCAGAATGACAGCATACCACCATACCCTACTTGGCTCAACCTTCCAATATAATTCTCTCATAACTGTAAGAAACAAGCATTTGCAATGCAATAGGTCTCGCAATTATTATAATTAAACATTGCCTTTTATTTATGTTTTAAAAACCAAAACATAAATAAAAAGCATTGTCATTTACAATGCCAATAGCACCTGGAACATACCAAAGATGGGTCTGATTTAATGACGATGTTATGTGATTTTAATCTCGTATTTACAATGGACATGTTGGTAGATTCCCATGTTGAGAGATTTATTCCAATGTACACAAGCTGTGCTTCTATTATTGATTATTTTTTGGAACAGCCTTGTTATATCCTATGATTTCAAATTTTAGTATTTCCCGCCAACCATTTAGTGACCACAACCAGTTTATCTTAAAATTGAGAGAGCTAAGTACATCTTTAAGGAGATTTTTAAGGGCGCGTATAGTTCCTCAGATACATAGACAAGGCAGACAACTAAGATGGCCAATTGTGGAACCAGAACACTTAGTTAATATCCTATTTCACTGCTGTGCTTAAGAATTAAAATCTTGCTTATATCCCTCCACCCGACTGTCTGCTTTTATTTGCCTTCAGTTCTATTGCAGAAAAGATAGCTGAGCTTCTCTCTGTGTCAAAAACAAAACCCTCCTCTTTTACACCAAACGGGTTTGATTCTAGTTGCTCAAGGGCCTTGCGTAATTTAAAAAGTGTGCTCAAATTACTCCTGGAGGTAAGGCACATGTAGCTGTTTATTGGCACATTTATAAGTAGGAGTTAAAGGAGAGGGACCTTAAGAGAGAAGGCATGGGAGAAGTTGGTACAAGTTTGTTCAGTGAAAATATTGCTCAGCCTTTTGGCGTATTATTACCTGCCCTGTTTTGCCCAGGAGAATGGCCATAGTCAATGTCATCATACCCCCGCACAGGACTGGGTGGCTCATTTTGAGGCTATCTACAACTCTACATACAGGATACCTATTGAAGACTTGGGTCCAGTACAGCAGGAGAAATCAAGCCTTGCTTTACTTTGGAAGAGACCATACAGGATATTAAGAGTCCCATAAGGCCCATGGCCCTGATGACATAACACCTGATGTATTGGTTCAACATCTGGAACTTTGTGCGGCTTTCGGTCGGGCAAAACTACCATAGACCCGTGTATGAACCTTTATATGGTGATTAATAAATACACAATTGCAATATCTGAAACATTACACCTGGCCTTCATGGATGTCAGGACAGCATTCGATCAGGTGAATTGTGGGAAGTTGTCGAAGATCCTTTAGAGTATAGGATCAAACCCCAATATCCTTTATTTGCGGATTGTCCATCCATAGGCCCCTGACCTCTACCAGTACTTCTATACGCGGATAACGCCGTTCTGATGGCAAGAACGGGCAACAGCCAATAGCTTGCAAACACTGCTGAACTCCTTTGATTGCTTTATGAGAGATTTAGATCTGTCTGTCAACTTCTCTAAATCCTATTTAATGGTGGTGGGATCTAAGTCAACAAGAACTAAAACTTTTACTATCAACCATCACACACTGGCAAGAATCAGGAGTTTCCCCTATCTGAGGGTCTTGGGTGACTCAAAACTAAGCTGGATTCCTCTGGTCGAGGCCAAGAAGCAGGAGCTTAGGAAGTCTTTAGCTTCGCTTCCATGCTGAGCATTAGACCCTTTAAAGCGTTAACTAAAATCCATGAGGACAGGTGTAAATCAAAAGTACTGTATGGGAAAGATATTTGGGGTATCCTTCGGTGAATGAGCTCCAGACAGAGAAAAATAAATTCCTTAGGCACGTCCTCTGTGTTCCACAGAGCATGTCAACCTTTTGTGTGCACGAGGACTTGGGGGCCAAGTTTTTAAGGGACTAGATAGTCTGCTGCAGCGCCGGATTAGGATTTGGTTAAAGGAGGAGTTAGGCTTGAATCGTTTAATCATGAGGGACTGTCTGTTCCTCGATCATGCCTTAAAAATACCCTAAGGTATATAAGAGATTATTTTGCCAACCTGAGGAAGAAGGCATTATTTCTTTAACCCAGAGGATATTAGTAGGGGAGATCACAAATGGGTTAAGGGGAGATTTATGCAACGGGCGATTCCACAGCCTAAACAGATATCTTGACATCCACCACACTGGATATGGAGCCCTACTTAACTCTGGTGAAAACCAATAGGGACAGACATCTGTTAACTGGACTCAACTTGTTGCATCTGACTTTAGCTATGCCGCGAAGTCGTTATGATTTTAAATCCCCTGTGTCTGCGATAATAGATCTTCACAGGACATATTGAAGTTCACAATGATCTGTGATTAGTTTAAGGAAACTAGGAGATCTTTTATAGCCGCGTTATTTAAAGAATGTGGCTTTAAACAAGTTCGTCCCACCCTATTGTGTTTGCAGATGTTGCCAGGAGAATTTGTTTTTGGAAATGTTAAACATGTTTTAAGCGCTGCTGTTTCTATATAGAGTACACAGGACGATTAACTATACCTCCTCAGACTTAGAGGTTCCTGTTTACCTATGATTTGATTTTTATGTATTTTTTTCAAGAATCGTTTATGCTGTATTTATACCGCTGCTGTCTTTTATGGTTTTAAGATATAAACTGAATAAAGAATCTAAACTAAACTATTCAAAATTATTGTTTCCATTAAAAGCACGCCAGAACTGAAAAACCACTACAGTTGCAGAGCTAAGAAATAAATATCTAGCAAGAAGTAGAGATGGAGTCGTAACGCTTTCCTAACACTGTGCTTTTCAACCCAAGACATCCACCATTTTCTAAGTAGCACAGAACCCCCGACTGCTCATGGACACCTATGTCCTCTTGAAAACTGTACACGAGTAAACTTTTAACTACTACTTTAAAAACGTAAGAAACAGGAAGAGCAGAAGGGGATGTGGTTAGAAATAGATAGGAAAACAAGGATCACGTTTACCTTTGGAGGAAAAAAAACAACTTACAGTATACAATCAAGATAAAAGGCAATCACTAAGTTAGTTTCGAAACATAGTAAATGTGGTTCCCACTTTAAATGATGAAAATCTGACACGCTAAGATGGGTTTGCAAATGAGTTATTGAGGAAGCTGTTCTAGTCCTAGATCAGAGCTCACTGTACAACTCTGTCAGCTCTCATCATGTAGGCCAGGGGCTACACTGTACATCTTGTCTGCAGCACCATGAGGCACGCCCTGCAGTTAGTCCCTTGTGCTGGTCAGTAGCAGGAGGTGCACACCAAGGAGATGCACTCTACAGCTTCATGTGTTCTCGGTAGCCCACTGCATAGCTCCCAGTGTACGCATTGTGACAGGCAGAACTAGGAAACCCACTGTGCAGGCTTCAGTGCTACATGCTTGTCAGGCAGCCCCACGCGGCGCACTGTACAGGCCTTTCCCCATCTCTGTGAAGCTGCAGCGCCCATCCAGAATATCTTAGATGAGATACTGGGTCTGCCACAGAAAGCCGGGCCTCCAAAGACTGGGACTCTGACACGTAACTTGGTGAAGGGGTCAAGGCTTTGCTTCTAGCGGGGTAAGTGAAGATTAAGACTACAGAATAACATCACAAAGAGGAACTGCCAAGCCAGGGTTAAATCTCTGAGGTGTGTCATGCGCTATACCAGATGACGAGGGGATGACACACCGACTTCCCTGAAGGGGTGGAAGTGAGGTGAAGGAGTGGATAAAAAGATGCAACCATCCACAGAGGGATGATACATTCACAACTGTCAGAATGCCACCATTTAAGTCGGCAACTGACTCTATAGGTGCCTTTCTGTATACAGTTAGGGGTCAATAGCTGCTTATTTACTTATTCTGTATCTCGTCCTTCTGCTTGACCTTGTGAAATCACTCCATCTGACATACCACACCTATGCTGATGGTAGTCACATCATTTTAAAACTATAACAACTTTCTGTTGTCAGGGACTCTGGACTCAGGCAGTGCCACCTCGAATATATTTATTGTTCAAAATCTAATATTCAACTGTGAATCATGGCAAAATCATAACCCCATATCCTCTTGAAAAGGGACAGCCATGGACAATGTCTAACAAAGTCAAAAATATTGGCATGACCACGGTCTCTACACTCTTACTCGAATCCCAAACCAACAAGATACTCGTTCTACAGTAACACCTTGATTCATCTTTCCTTTCCAGGGAATCACACATGATGTAAGACTTTCGGGCCTTATTATCTCATCTGGACTATGCCCATGGAAAATGATCTGGCTCCAATGAATGCAGAACACAGAACCCAGAAAGCTTCTCCACTTTTAAAGACTGGACTAAATTACTCCTGCTCTCAAATCACTTGACCGGTAACCAGATGCAAGAAGAATATAATTTAAAGTTTTTTGCAAAACGTAGGTTGACTAAGGAGAAACATCAGATAAAAACAGGCAAAACAAACCAGTGGTGCGCGTGCACCACAGAGGAACAGGGCTGGGAATCGAAAGCAGTGGTGCGCGCGCACCACATAGGAGCGGGGGGAGGAAGCGCAGCAGCGGCAGCGAGGCGAACACGCGCTGCTGCGCGTGCTGGCCACCGACGGGAATGGACGTTGCAAAGGCGGGACATGCGCCCGCCTTTGCCCAATCGCGTGCCTTTTTTTTTTTTTAAACGCGCAAAAGCCAATGGCGGGCGCCGAAATCCTGATCATACGCACGAGTGTGTGAGTAGCTTTCAGAACCCCCTTACAAGAGGTCTCGCGATGCGCGAGAAGTGCAACGCTAGGCGCGAGACCTAAAAAGTAACAATTAGAGAATCACTTTGAAATCTAAAATCTACACAAAACCTTTTTCACAAGCGCAACCTGTCATTAAAGTATAATAATTGCTGCATTAGGACTTGAAGTCATTCCTTGCCAGTCGCTTGCCATTTTGACAAGGCTTGTTTAGCATCCTGTTTGTTAAAGAAGAAATGTTGTCGACCGTCCTTTATAATCTTAAGACGAGCTGGCTCCTGCAAGAACACTTGTGAGCACACAGTTTTAAGAGGGTCCGTTAATTGATGGAGCTTCCACCGTTTGTCCGTTGTTACCTTACACAGGTCAGAACGCACAAAGATAGACATTGCATCCACCTTAACTGGTGCCGATGGACGCTCCTTGAAATATATAGCTTGGCGTAACAGAAAATTACCCAGAAACACAAGGATAGGTCGAGCAAAGTTGGATTTGGACTGACCCTGGGTAATTGACAATGGCAGTCTGTGCGCCCGTTGAACTTGAGTGTCCATATCCCAGTCTGCTAGGTCCGGAAAGGCTTTTTGAAGGAGACTAACAATAAAAGCCCGCGGATCGTTGCCTTCCCTTCCTTCTGGAATACTAAAAATCCGTAAATTTTGGCGTCTCTGATGATTTTCAAGATCTTCAATCTTAGATTGCATTAGCATCACTTGAGAATCCTTTGTTTTTACAAGATTAACTGTATACGTGTTGGATTCTTCCACGGCAGCCACTCGTCATTGTAGGTCAATGACTTCAGAAGAAAGCTGGCTGACCTTAGATGTTACCTCCGCCAGAGCTTGCTTAATTTCGCTTCTATCAGCTTTAGCCTGTTGGTAATACTCCTGAGCTTCTGCTCTCTGAATGTACAGTGCTTGCATAATACTAGACAGTGAGGGCTCCTCTCCTATTCGTTCCCGATTATCAGCAGAAGCACCTGGCTCCAACATAATTGATGATAGCACTGCAGGGCTTGAGGCTGGGGAAAAGACTAAAGATGTTGAAGCTTCACAAATAGCAGTGGATGCAAACTTCTCTGGAGCATCTGCTAATGCTGGCTGCTCAACGTCCACTCCAGCTCCCTATGTTAATTCTGTAGGGGTGGTTGCCATGCTGCTAGCATTTGATAGCCTAGAGATGATGTTTTTCACTTCGCCTTTTGAAGAGACCCATTTGCGCAACGGACTAACCCCGGAGCCAGCTTTGGCAGTGGTAGCTGAAGCCTCCTTTAGTCGCCCCATTGCATCATTCACTTGTTGCTTTACTCCCCCGCCACGGCCTTTACTTCCTTTGCATGTCTTGACAACTTTAGAGCTTTTGATTCTTACACCTTTCCTCCCCGCCGAGGGTATTGCATTGGTTGTTCTCCAAGCCTTGCACCGAATTGAGCCACTTCATGACAGAGGCAGTAGGGATTTGAATTGGCCAAGCACCCCGACATTAGCCACAGTATCAGCCACGGTATCAGTGGGATTGTAAACTAGTTGTTCTGCAAAATCCCCTCCAATACTAGTAGCTCCATTAGCAGTGGCACCATTCAGATAATAACTGGGGCTCAGTGCCAATTGCAATAGTATGGGATTGTCTGAAAGCTCATGTAAGAGGGGCTATGTTGCAATTTATTACTAAACAAAATCGGCAGGGCTTTTGTCAGCTGGAGCTGGAACAAAAGCTTTGTCTAGATTTGGAGCGTCAGCTTGCTACAGCTATTGCCGTAAAGGACGCGGGTGAACAACTGATTAATCAACAGGTTGTCGAGGCAAGAGCTAAGCTAAAGAGAAGGTTGAGGGATAAAGTCGCAAATAATTACCATAAGTACAGAGCTAAACAATATGAATACGGCAAAAGGATGGGCCGACTGCTGGCTAACCAAATTGCAGATCAAAGGGCTAAATCACATGTTAAATCAATTAAAGGAGTGGATGGTTTGGTTTACACTAGGTCTACGGACATAGTAGAACAATTTAGGTTATTTTACGCCGACCTATACGGCAATTCGGTCTGCTTTAACCAACAAATCACCTTAGATTATATGCAGGAGTGCGCAATGCCAGTTTTGGACTCTCTGCTCTCTGAGCCTCTGCAAAAGATGTTGGTGTGAGGGAAGTTGAGGAAGCAATTAATGCTTTGTCTGCTGGCAAGGCAGTTGGTGAGGATAAGATCCAGCTCGAATTCTTTAAAACTTTTAAAACTACACTGATCCCCATTTTCCTTGCGATATGTAATGTAATCATGCATTTGGAACGCTACTAATATTGTTGTTTTTCCTAAAAAGGGGAAACCCATAGACAACATGAGCTTTTACCGGCCTATAGCATTGATTAATGCTGATGCTAAACTTTTTTCTAAAATTCTTGCCTCAAAATTGGCCCCTGTTATACATTTATTAGTTTTGGAGCAGCAACACGGTTTCTTCCCGGAAGAGACACGTCTGCGCATATCAACACGACGATTGCAGCATTTGATGTCTCTGCTCAATTGGGTCAGCAGCTGGGGAAGTTGATGTTTTGATGTTGGATGCCGAGAAGGCCTTTGACCGAGTAACTTGGGGAGCTTTATGGGCAACAATGTATTCAATAGGTCTCGGTCAAAGGTTCATCTCGGCAGTACAGGAGTTGTATAGGAGCCCAACAGCTGCAATCAAACTTAATGGTCATTCCTCATCCTCTTTTTTAGTTCAAAGGGGTACGCGGCAGGGCTGTCCGATATCCCCTCTATTGTTTGCTATTTATATTGAACCTTATATTAGGCACTTATTGTCTAATGCTGATATTTTTCTGGTTACTTTAAATGGGATGGATTTAAAACTAACCGCGTGTGCGGATGATAGCGCTGTTTTTTCGACTAAGCCAGTTAATGCTCTGGCTGCGATAACCCATGAAGCACAGCGATTTGGCTTTTTTTCCGGCTATAAATTCAATTTGAATAAGACACAGACAATATTGAATTTTCAACTTGAAATGCCTCCAGCAGCCTCAGGGGTTACAAGGATGGAAATTTATTTGGGAGTTTGTCTCAGTAGCCAAGTTAATGATATCATTGCATTAAATTATGAACCACTGTTGAAGAAAGTAGTGGCAAAATTGTGATGCTGGCACCGGCTACCCCTTAGTATATATGGGAGATGTAACGTTGTTAAAATGAACGCTCTCCTGAAGTTTTTGTATTGGTTTCGCTTAATCCCATTAAGGGTACCGCCGACCTTTTTTAAACGTCTTGATAGTGCTGTTGGTAGCTTTATCTGGGGATACCTGCATGCCAGGAGAGCTATTCGATATATGAAATTATCGTATAAGCAAGGCGGTTTCAAACTTCCAGATTTTAAATTGTATTTCTGAGCTGCATTCACTGGGCGAATACAGAGCTTATTTAAAGGATCTGAAAATAGTGCTAGCTGGCTCTCATACCAGTTGGCTTGTGGACTCAGTACTGGGTTTCTATTGTACAAATCATCTGACCCTAACTACTACAAGCGGGTACGATTCAAGTTAGTCAGGGACATTACTAATAAATGGCATGAAATTTGTAAGGTATATGCATTACCGGACTTACACGTATATACTGTATTATGGGGGAATCCCTTGTTGCCTAATATATTCCATTACCACGCTGGGAAAGAATGGCAATGTAAGGGTGTGACGCGGTTGGGTCATTTATATGATGGACAGTGATTCCGATCTTTTTCATCTTTGAAAGAAGAATTTGGTTTGTTACAAACTCATTTTTATAAGTATTTACAAGTCAGGGATTATTTCATTCGTGGTCGGGGACTTTTAGAGCTAATTAGCTCTTCTGAAGTTTTGTCTATATGTTTTGGTACTACTGGACGAGGAATTATAGGCAAAAATATCACAAACTTATAGCAGTGGTCAGTGACGATGGCATACAGATAGCGGCTAAATTAAGCCGGATTTTCAACTGTAATATAACTAAAGAGGAGATACAGGAATCTCTGGAAACTATAGACTCAGCAGTAACATCAGTCAATTTGAAACTTCAGCAATATAGAATTATATGTATGCTTTACTATACTCCAGAGCGAATTTCTAAATGGGCTAATAATTTAACTGCTACTATTATTATTGTGGTGCTTGTAATTGGATATATGCATAATGTTGCTCATTTGTTTTCTTTTTTTTTCTTTTCTGTGCTCTGCAAACCGTTATTGGTATTTTGTTTCCAAATCTTTTTTCTTTCCGATGTGATGTATTTATGTTTGTGGCTATAAAATAAAAAATAAAAAATTTAAAGGGCAAATGGCAGGGACCAATTAGTCCCTTCCCTGGGGTGGGACACCCGCTATTATGCCACCCTCCAGTGGAAGGGAGGCATGTGCCTGTCCCTGGTTGGATGAGTCCCCCCATCTTCAAGATGGCGTGGACTGAGAGTTGTGCTTCACCTTGCCTCCCCCACCTGAGGGGTGGAGTTGGCAGAGGTGGGCACACCTCTTTTCCTCACTTGTTTTTCCCGCCGGTTCTCCCGCCCAAAGTGGGGGTCAGAACCAGTGGGGACCAGTTGCTGAAAGCAGCAATTGGCCTGGGGAAGCTCACAAATATGGCAAGCCTTTGAAGTTTCCCCTTCGTGAACCCTGCCCATCCTGGGGAAGGAGGCTTGGCACCTCGTCCCAGAATGCGCATTGTTTCAGGCCCCAGAGAGCAACAGGCTCTCGACCCAGGGGTCGAGAAACATGTCTAGTGGTGGCAGCTGAAAGCAGCCACTCAGCCCGGACACTAGTGGTGGGTTAGTTTTCAGGGGGCACCTCTTAGATGCCCTCTGTGTGCATTTTGCATTAAATCCCACACTGGCATCAGTGTGGGTTTAATGAGCTGAGAAGTTTGATACCAAACTTCTCAGTTTTCAGTGTAGCCATTATGGTGCTGTGGAGTTGGTAATGACAAACTCTCAGCACCATATACTCTTAATGGCAGCACTGCACTTACAATGTCTAAGAATGGACTTAGACACTGTAGGGGTACAGGGCTCATGCACCTGTACCCTCACCACTGGTATTGTGCACCCAGCTAGAGGGGTGACTGATCTATGCCAGGGCAGTGGTTTGTAGGCATGGCACACAGGGATGTGTGCCATGTCGACTCTTCACTTTGTTCTGCACCAAGACATGCAGCCTACAAAGGCAGTGTATGAGTGTCAGGGTACAGGACCTCTAAGGGTGGCACAATAAGTGCTGCAGCCCTTAGAGGCCTTCTCTGGTCACAGTGCCCTGGGTACCTGTGGTACCATTTCCAGGGGCTGACCTGTGGCCAGAGATGCCAATTGGGTTTAGGCTTCAATGCAGTTTTAGGGAGAGAACATAGGTCCTGTGTACCTGATTAGCAGGAGCCCAGGGCACACTCAGTCAAAGTACATCAGCAATTCAGCAAAAAAGTGGGAGCAACCATGCAGAAAGAGGGCACTTTCTCACACCACCCCTGTGTCCTGACCCCACTTTTTGGCAGTAAGTCAGGCGGGAAAATTTGTGAGATTAGGAGGGGTACCCACATTCAGCAAGCACTACCCCTAGAATGGTACAACTGCTGTGGACCCCACTTTTCAGATTCCTCCATGATATTTTGGATGGAATTAGCATGATAGGGTTAGGGTTATGCCCACTTCCCACAGGAAGTGCCCATATAGAGGGTGTAGACACCCTAAAGGTAGGTTGCCCACTGACTAGTGCCTGTCACTCCCTGCAAATGCCCCTAAATTGAGTATTTAGGTGGCACCCCTGAACTCAAGAACTCAGATTCGATGAACCAAGAGAAGAAGGATGAAGAAGAGTCATTGCCTGGCGAGAACTGCACCAGACCTGTGGATTTTGGTATGAAACCCTACCCGCCCTCAGCCCTCTCTCGACAATCGCAGTGTCTAGTCCTGCCAGCACTTCTAAAATTGCCTACCGTCTCCCTTGGCATAGAGGAACTACTACCCTGAAATCCGCAAGCACTGAAAAGCAGAGTCCGGCCCACCACCTTGCAGCTTCCCGGCCCCACCAATGCTGCAGAAAACCAGGAGAAAGTACTTGTGCTCTGGAAGGTCAGCTCTGTCTCCCTACCAAGTGTGAAGACACTAGGACAAATCGGACCCGTGCATTACCAACCCTCAAGGTACCAGACGCCCTGCACCAAACGATCACAGTGAGTGTCCAGTCCAGATTCTCACTGCACCAGGACCAAGTAGCCGTCGAGGGACATCAGCATCACTGAGACCCACTTTGTGAGTGGCCCAGCTACCATAATTTCTCCTCTGCTAGCTGTTTGTCCCTGGTGGCGAGGTGCCTCTTTGCGCAACCAGCCCAGTCCACCTAACCACTCTGCACCTTAGCTGCTGGTCCCAGGACCCGACGAACCGGCTGTGCCCCCGTGCTCTGAGACTCTTTGCGCTCAAGGCCCCCTTTAAGGAGCTCTCAAATTTGCACGCATGTCCCCTTCAGGGCTCAAAAAATCATTACAATTTTACTAGACCTGCAGGTCTACTAACTTTAATAATCTACTCGACCCAACTGTAATGTTCTTGACCCGTGAACTGGTCTCAAATTGTGTGATCCTAGGCAAAAATTGTGTCTTATGGAGCCGCCTTTTGCTGTATTATCACATAAGAGAGCACCTTCAAATATGCAAGTTCACTATTTCTGCCGTAAAAAAACCTTTTTATTTACAAGACTAAATGTTTGCTCCATGTATAACAAGAATCAAGCCCATATATAGGGTACACATGATTCCTGACTTGCCTCTTAGTTCACTTATAGCATTGTCATCTGGGCAGGAGCAATAATTATTCCCAGTTCATGTTTAAAAGCGTACTTTTCATAAATATTTTACCAAAGCATGATGTGGTAGAGCATTGTCATTTACAGATAACATATTTTCCATTGAAATGGCCACAAAACCTTTCCACTATCATGTAGTTTTACTGATAATAGTGCACAAACATTTTTGGGAAATTGGGTTAAAAGCAAAAATATTTAAAATTTGCACATCACCAAGTAAAGTGTTCTAATTTGTTTTGATCCTATAAAAATATTTTTTCACCACAGAATTACAAAAATGGGTCTTCATAACTAGTGAAATATATATTTGAAATGTTTGAACAGTTCTTAGATTTTTCAGTGTTGTGTTAGAAAAAAGCCTGACATCTTTCAGCCTTTCATCATTTAACATGCTTTGCACATTTCAATTGTCACACAGTTCACTTTACAAAATCCTCTAACTCAAGTCACATAAAGAAAAAAAAATTTAATAAAATAAGCTGACTTTTCAGCAGTCTCTGAAAGCCTGCAAATGTGACAAAATAACAAGATTTAATGCCATTTTTATTGCTCTTTCACTTTGTTAGCAATAAAGAGGCTTTTAACTCTTATCTTGTCACATTAGCTCTGCTTTCAGAGACAGATCTCAAAAGTCAGTTTGTCTTCCCTGAAGTTAGAGGATTTTCAACTTTCTGGTGAGTAGACCCTAAAAATAGCCCGTCCTGAATAAATCTTGCTCATGGGCGAGTGGTTTTTTCGAGCCCTGCCCTTGTGCAGCCTGTTTTTAGGTTGCCCCCCTTCACAGTAGTGCGCCAGCTACCAGCCTCACCAGCTCCCAGTAGAACACAGGAGAACAAGGGCCGTTCCCGAAGAACTGCTGGTAGTATTTTACACCCTGGCCCCCTAAAACTCAGAACCCTGAAGGTGAACCCCTGAAACTGACTGTACATACCTTTATGCATCTTTGACTTTTCCTCCCATAGGATTGCATAGTGCGTAAAAAGGCACAGGTTTAAACGTTTACCTGCTTGTGAATATTGCTATTGAAAACAGTACTTAACCTTGAACGTACTTCTTGGTTTTAAAAACATATATAAAAAGAGTTATTATTTTTCTAATTTGGTCTCGGATTTATTCTGTGAGTGTGTGTCTCATGTATTGCCTCTGTGAGTACAACAAATGGTTAGCACTACCCTCTGATAAGCCTAACTACTCGCCTACACTACCATAAGAGAGCGCATTAGTATTATCTACTTTTGCCTCTGTAAACCAATTGGGGACCCACTGGACTCTCTGCACAGTGTACTTCATTTAAGTACACTATATAGAAAGCTAGCTTCCTACATTGGTAGATCAGAGTTGGGGTCGACGACTTTGCATTTGCTGATACTACTTGGTCAATAAGTGACAAATGAGTAAATCCCAAAAAAAGTTAAACAGCATTTTTTGCGAATTGGTCGCTTTTTTCTAAAATTCTAAAATAAATTGTTAGGGCCTTCATTAAGTCCCTGAAGTTTAAAACTGTTTAGGATTTTAAAACTTAGGTCTAGTTAGGACTATAAACCTTGGGTTAGGATCTTTTCTAGTTTCCAAAAAGTTCCCAACTTTAGTGTGATAATGAATACCGCATGGGGTGTGGCTAAGGAGCTTGACCTTACCCCTTACCCTTATTTTGTACCTCTACAAAGGGTACAAAATAAAAACTGTCTCACACCCTACCATTCCAATGCTTCAGAAGCTATTGGCAGAGTGTGAGCTAGCCCTTTCTTTGGATGAGAACACCAACCCTGAGAAACAGGGTGAAAGGAGTGACGAGGAAGACCCAGACTTGTCCTCACTTGAAGGAGAGGTGATAGCACGTCTAACCCAAGACCAACCCAATGCACCAAAAGCCCCTGCCTCTAGTAAGGACGGCTCATGTTACTCAAGGTACACAGAAGATCCCTCAGAGGAGGAGATCCTTCTGTAGAGATTGCCCAGTAGAATAGCCCTGGAGGACAGGATACTGCCAGTAGAAAGGGAAAAGGCATATATGGGTTAGGACCTGTAAATGTTGGCAGCAACATAATACCGAGGGAAGAGAGAAAACCTTTGACTCTAAAAACCCTACGGGATTGTTGCAAAATATGCAGAAGGTGATGATCTAAAAAAAATGGTTTGCAACTTTCGAGAGAGCTTGTAGCATGAGGAAGGTCAGCCAGAAGCATTGGGGCTCTCTCCTTTGGGAACTATTTTCTGGTTTCAGGGACAGACTTCTTGAAACTGAATGCTCTGACGCTCACATGAAGGGTACCCTGATTGAGGGTTCTGGACTCACCACTGAAGCATATAGGATTATATTCAGGGGGACTCAGTCCTGGGTTGAGTTAGTAGATTTTTCAGTAAAGACACTAGAGGGTTGCAAGGAAGCCAGGTGCATGACTATGGACCGTATCATTTGATTAAGAAAAGTTGCACCAGTACTTGGTAGACCTAGTCCAACTTCTCCCCAAGAATTGGGAACAAAGGCAGACCACTGGGTCATGACTATGGTGACCAAAACAGCCACTGGTGGGGGTGGCCAAAAGAAAGAGGATACTAAACCTCCCCAGGGGAAAGAGGGCGAACATCTTACGGATAAAAGTAGAGAGTCTTCTGAAGCCCCCAACAACCTTCTAAGGAGGGTGGACCCCAAAACTCTTCTGAAAAACTGGGTACCACGGTAAGAATTGGGATCCCAAAAAGGCATGGTATCACAACTGTCAAAAGACTGGACACCAAACTGGAGACTCTGCCTGTCCCATAAAGGATTCCACTAGTACTGCTCCAATTAGAACTGGAATAGCAAATCTTCAGGTGGGATCCCTGGTGTTCCCTGAGCAAATCAGAGTGCACATAGACCTCGACATTAACATGATAACCTCAATCACCAAAAATAGTGAAAGTGCTTGAAAAATGCGTTCATTCGCAGCTCTGCAAACATATTGACAAATATCAACTCCTGGATCCTTACCAGTCAGGATTCAGAGCAGGACACTGCACTGAAACGGCACTAACTCACATCGTTGATGATGCCATGAGAGCCCTTGACCAAAATGTCCCTTGTCTCCTGATCCTTCTTGACCTGTCCTCAGCCTTCGATACCATCAAACATGAAAACTGGAATGATCTCCTACAACATAGGACGGGATTGTCGGGCCCGGTCTTAAATTGGTTTGCCTCCTTCCCTCACAACCGCACTCAAAGGTTCAAAGTTAATCATGCCCTAGCTTCTAGTACCCCTGTCCTGATTGGAGTCCCCCAAGGTTCTACGCTCATGCCCACTCTCTTCAATCTATTTATGAAGCCTCTTGCAGTCATTCTGAACAGAGCCAACATTCAATATCACATGTATACCGATGATACACAATTGTACCTGAAGATCTCATCACAGGAGGACATAAAAATGTTAAATGCTGCACTTGCACAAACTCAACAATGGCTAGCCCAGAACCATCTCTTACTAAATACTCTCAAAATGGAATTTCTTTTGATCACCCCACCTAATCACTCAGCTCCTACCCTTGACTGGATTAAACAACTAACTGCTCTGAACTGCACACCTCACGTTGTAGACTCTGCTAAATCTTTAGATGTCACCTTGGATAAACATCTAAATATGCAAGCACATATCAGCGCTACTACTAGGGAGCCAATTTCCAACTCAACACACTGAAGAAAATCAAACCATTCCTCCCCCCGAAGACCTTAGACCGGCGGTACAATACCTGATTATCCCTAGATTGGAATATGGAATGGTGACCCTCGCAGGACTTCCCAAAGCCAGCTTAGCCCCACTCAGAGCTACCTTGAATGCTTCAGCCAGGCTTTTAACAGGATCTAGGAAACTTGATCACATTTCACCCGACCTTTTGCAGCTAAACTGGTTATCTATTGAAGCTAGAATCTGACTCAAGATTACTTGTCTGACTCATAAAGCCATACACCACAATACCCCATACTACCTAGAAAATAAACTTGAGCTATCGGGCTCTAGCTGGAACCTCAGAAGTACATCCACCCTTCTCTTTAAACCGCCCAGATTCAAAAAGAAAAGATCATATAACAATGCGTTCACCGGTCTTGCTCCGAGAATCTGGAACTCCTTGCCATCCGAGATCAGATCAAATCCTCCCACTACTTCCTTTAAAAAACTGGTCAAAAGACTACTAATGAACGAACATTAATCGCACTGATCATGTTCATGTGTTTTGTTAATAACCAAATTCTTGATGTATTCTCACTGATGTACTATATGTTTTTATCTTCTTTTTGCATTCTTGTTCTTCCAGTCTGCGACAGCTCCTTTAACTGCATCATTTGCTGATTTTTGCTTGATCCCCTTTTGTTAATATTCCTTGTGGCTCATCGCACATCTTGGTTCTTTCCATTGTATGATGTTTTACTCGGAGCACTCTATGGCGCCTCTGATACACCCTACTCTTTACTCTTGAATGTTTTCCCACAGGTTGTACATTCACTTACCTCCTTTATGTTTTGTATAATGGCTCATCGCACATCTTGGTTCTTTCTATTGTATGATGTTTTACTCGGAGCGCTCTATGGCGCCTCTGATACACCCTACTCTTTACTCTTGAATGTTTTCCCACAGGTTGTACATTCACTTACCTCCTTTATGTTTTGTATAATGGCTGAAGACAACTCTGTACAGCGCTCTGATACCCCTTTGGGTCTTGTTCGTGCTCTATAAAACTTTTCAAATAAATTAATAAATAAATACACTAGTCTCTGGGGGGTGGGGTGGGCCTTGCAACTTTAGCTGTTTGACCTACTAATATGGAAGAATACAAACAGCAGCTCTTGATTAATGGGATTTAAGTAGAAGCTCTGCGAGATACAGGTGCTACTGTCACCATGGAAACAGAAAAACTGGTTTCTCCAGGACCGTACCTGACTATACAAATGTATCCAGTCACCAACACTGATAATATCACTAAGGTCCATCCCATGGCAATGCTGTCCTTATAATGGGGAGGGCTTACTGGACAGAAATAGGTAGTGGTCTCTTCTGCACTCCCATTTGAATGTCTGCTAGGGAGTGATCTGGAGTCCTCAGCATGGGCTGAGGTCAAGCTTAGGTCTGATGCAGCCCAGCTGGGAATCCCTCAACGGGTGTGCGTAAAAACCCAAGCACAGAGCAAGGCCCAGGGTGAAAAAGAGGTGCTGGAGCCTGAAATGATGGACCAACCCTCCACAAGGAGAGGTACGAAGACTAGGAAACCAGATTCTGAACAGCCACAAGTCCCTTCTCCCCAGGGAGAAGACGTGTCAGCCCCAGAGTGAACTGAGCCCCAGGAACTTGGGCCTTAAACAGCAGAGCTCCTAGCCTCTAGGGAAGAGCTGTGCCAAGAGCAGAGGACCTGTCCTGCCCTTGAAAGCCAGAGACAGCAAACTGCTGCACAGGAACAGAGAGATGTCATAGGCTCCCACAGGACCTATTGGGAGGATGGGCTCCTGTTCCAGAATGGTCTTGAACTTGGGTTGTAAGTTTTGAACTTGGCCTCCACCTATGAGGTGGCCCGAGTAAACAGCTGTGCCCTGTCCTATCTGGCATTTGGATGCCTTTATAGTGAAGCCTGCAGTCTGCAGATCCTGCAAAACCTTGCCAAGGTGGATCAGGTGATCCTGCCAGGTGGAACTATAGACAGCAGTATCGTCAAGATATGCTGTTCTAAAAGCTTCCAGCAAGGACTTTGTTCACCAACCGTTGGAAGGTAGCCAGGGCATTCTTTAAGCCAAATGGCATAACAGTAAACTGATAATGCTTATCTGGAGTGGAGAATGCTGTCTTTTCTTTTGCTCCTGGAGCCATACCAATCTGCCAGTACCCAGATGTCAAATCAAAGGTGCTGAAATATTTGGCTGGTGCCTCCAGGAGAGTGGTAGCGGCTCAGCAGTTCAAAGAGTTTCTCCTCACAATGGCACATGAAATCCCCCTAGCTGAGCATCTTGGCCAGAGCAAAACTTGGAACAGGCTTGTCAGCCACTTGTATTGGCCAAACATGCCCCAGAATGTGAAGGAGTTTTGCTACTCCTGTGCCACCTGCCATGTCAGTGGCAAGGAAGGTGGCCACCCAAAGACCTCCAAATGCATCAGGAAACAGATTCATGCTGGTAGTAGTGGATTATGCTACCAGGTATCCTGAAGCAATTCTCCTTAGGATTATCACTGCTCCTGCAGTGGCTAGGGCCCTCATTGGTATCTTTACCAGGGTGGATTTTCTAAAGAAGTGGCGTAAGACAGAGGTACAAACTTCATGTCAAGCTATCTTAAACACATGTGGGCTGAATGTGGAGTGACTTACAAGTTCACTGTCTCATACCAACCACAAACTAATGGCCTGGTTGAGCGATTTAACAAGACCATTTAAGATATGATCATATCATGAGACTCCCTGAAAAACTTGCCTTACCTGCTTTTCACTTGCAGAGAAGTGCAACAAAAGGGATTAGGTTTTTCCTACTCTGAACTTCTGTTTGGCCATCCTGTGAGGTGACCACTTTGTCTGGTGAAGGAAAGCTGGGAGAGACCTCTCTAAGAGCCTTAACAAGATATTGTGGACTATGCAGGCTTACGTTCCAGGATGGCAGAGTACATGGACAAAGCTAGCAAAAACCTTGAGGCCAGTCAAGAGCTTCAAAAACATTGGTATGACCAAAAGGCTGCAATGGTGGAGTTCCAACCAGGGCAGAGGGTATTGGTGCTGGAGCTTGTGGCACCTAGAGCCATCCAGGACAAATGCAGTGGACCCTACTCTATCCTTGAAAGGAAAGGCGAGGTCACCTACTTGGTGACCTTAGCACTAGCAGGAGCCCCAAAAGGGTATATCCATGTAAACCGCCTTAATCTTTTCTACGATAGGGTTGAAGTAACTATGCTGATGGTCACTGATGAGGAACAGGAAGCATCTAGTAAACCTCTACCTGACCTCCTCTCCAGCATGCCCAAAGATGGGTCAGTGGATTGAGTTGTCTATTCAGACACCCTCTCTGCCCAACAGCAAACCGCCTGCCAGCAAGTCCTGGGGCGGTATGCTGGGGTGCTTCTCCTTAACCCCTGCACAGACATAATGGTGTATCCATGATGTGGACAGTGAAGACAGCTTGCCCGTCAAAAACATGATCTGTGGACAGTCTGACCATGTTAAAGAGAGCATCAAAGCTGAAGGCAGCAAGATGTTGGAGTTAGGGTTATTAAACCCTCTGACAGCCCCTGGACTAGCCCAGTGGTTTTAGTCCTAAGCCTCACTCCAAGGGTGGGAAATCAGAAATGAGGTTTTGTGTGGACTACAGAGGTCTCAATGCTGTCACTAAGACAGATGCTCACCCCACACCCAGAGCTGATGAGTTGATAGACAAATTGAGAACAGCCAACTTTTTTAGCACCTTTGATTTGACATCTGGGTACTGGCAGATTGGTATGGTTCCAGGAGCAAAAGAAAAGACAGCATTCTCTGCTCCAGATAGGCATTATCAGTATACTGTTATGACAAATGGCTTAAGGAATGCCCCGGCTACCTTCCAAAGGTTGGTGAACCAAGTCCTTGCTGGAAGCTTTTAGAACAGCATATCTTGACGATACTGCTGTCTATAGTTCCACCTGGCAGGATCACCTGATCCACCTTGGCATGGTATTGCAGGCTCTGTAGACTGCAAGCCTCACTATCAAGGCATCCAAATGCCAGATAGGACAGGGCACAGTTGTATACTTGGGCCACCTTGTAGGTGGAGGCCAAGTTCAAAACTTACAACCCAAGTTCAAGACCATTCTGGATTGGAAAGCTCCAACCACTAAGACTCAAGTGAGGGCATTCCTGGCTTGAATTGGTATTACAGGAGGTTTGTGAAGGGGTATGGATTCATTGTGGCACCCCTCACAGAACTCACCTCCAAGGAAAAGCCTTAAAAGGTAAACCGGAAAGTTGTCAAAAGGCTTTTGAAACCCTGAAAGAGGCAATGTACTCAGCAACCATTTCAAAGCGCCAGATTACTCTAGACAGTTCATTGTGCACACTGATGCCTCTAAGCAAGAGATAGGAGCAGTCCTATCCCAAATCAATGATGATGGCCATGACAAGCCTGTTGCATTTATAAGTAGGTTAATTCCCAGGGAACAGTGTTGGAGTGCCATTGAGAAGGAAGCCTTTGCTGTGGTTTTTTCACTGAAGAAACTGAGACCATACCTGTTTGGTACTCACTTCCTTGTCCAAACTGACCACAGACCACTCAGATGGCTTATACAGATAAAAGGTCAAAACCCAAAACTTTTCAGGTGATCCATCTCCCTACAGGAAATGGATGTTACAATGAAACACAAACCTGGGACTGATCATACCAATGCACACAGCCTTTCTAGGTTCTTCCACTTGGACAATGAAGACTCTCTTGGGAAAGGTTAGTCTCATCCTCTTTTTCATTTGGGGGGGTGGGTAGAAGTGCCCCTTTTGACATGGTTACCCCCCCCTACACTTTTTGACTAGTATCTGGTGCAACTTTGAAAGTGTACTGGTTCCCAGCTAAACAGGTCTCCAGTACCAGTGCTCTCTCCCTAAACGGTACTATTGTTCCACAATTGTCACCCCTTTAGGATCCTTGTAAGCGGTACCCCTGGTACCTAGGGCTTTGGAACTAAAAAGGGTCCCTAAGGGCTGCAGCACAAATTGTGCTACCCTAAGATACCCTTCACCAAGCTCAAGCAACCTGCCATTGCAACCTGCGTATCTTGGTGCAGAGAAAACCGAAGAGTCAACATAACACACATCTGTGAACTGAATGAGAGTTTTTGCGCACACCTATCTTAAACAAAAGGTGGTTCTGTAACAAGCTTATCTAGTATGCTTGCGAGCCAGAAGGAGGTCGCCTGCCCCTGAAATAACCTGGTACAAAACAAATGACCATTCAGTTGATATCTGGCTGCACTGCGTGAAGATCAACTCGAGATTGTTATCACAGTGTGAGATCTGGTGGATTAAATATTTCAACACAACGATCCCTTTTGGGTTAAACGACAAAATAGATATGATCTGCTTCTTGCAAATTTCACCATCATTGACCCATTGTCTATATTTAACAATCACTGTGTTTTGTGACTACGCAACAGTTGATTTATCACTCATGTCTTATTTTACATGTGTTATATTTTTAACACATTTACTACATCTTTGACATTTGTGTGACTGTTCACTTTCCTGTGCAATTTCATAGCAACATTTGATATCCATGCACTCTCACTTATGTTTCTTTCTCTAACTGTGTTGCACTCAACTCTGTTTGCTTTCAATGCAATCTCATGGCAATGTATGACACTGACGTACTTTTTCTATGTACATGCTTTGCAAGTACACACTGTGTTATTATGGGTCTTGATCTTTCAAGTGTGACCACATTCTGCATTTTCCTGCATCTCCAGATTTCCACGATTTACAGTATGATTACATTGTGCACCTCTGCACCATTCTTTGGGTCTTGTTTTGTTTTTTCTTTCCTTTCTATTCACTACCTATGTCCCAGGTTTATGTTGTTTGGAATTGCATTTGACGTCTGAGATTTGGTTACCATGTGTCACTCCTCTACCTTGGATGGGAAGGTTTACACTGGCCTTTGGGTCTTACGTCATTCAAAGTGCACTGGTGGTTTCTGTCCTGGTTCGGATACTTTTCCAAGATGGCGGTCGATTTGTAGAACGGACCGGCAATCCGTAGTTGATTTTGCAGTATTTTTTCCGGTCATCAGTGTGTTTTTCATGTCATCAGCATGGTGTCTTAGTCGATATTAGAGGTTACTTTTTATTTTGAGATAAACTTGGAATATAGCGAGTCTACTTTAGGCTGTTTTGCACTTCACCAGACCATTGCGGTTTTTCTTTTAGTCTGGACACCCTTTTTAAGATAGCGAGCACCATGTAGAGAGTTTCTACATTCCTTTGTTTACCTCTTTGCATTTCCTTGGATATAAGCATGTGTACTGTGCTATCAGCTTGTAAGCTCGGCGTCAGAATGGAGGTTTGGTGGAGGAGACAGCACTAGCGTTGGGTAAGTGTTTAGCTCAAGGGAGTTCATAATCAATTGGTTGTACGGACAGTACACTGTCACAATATTTCTCGTTCATCTCTTTAGAACATTTTTGAGCATCAGTGACGGGTGGAGGAGAAGCTAGCTACTTCCAGCGGGCTTTAAGCATATGATTCAGGTACTAGCAACTACACAGTACTTATGGTATTTACATGTGTATGGGGTCCTTTTCACGTTTTCATGCACCTTGTCTTTCTTCATTACAACAGATTCCAGCGTTAATTTGGGGCAGCTATATCGCACCATGTCAGAGTGGATTGGCAGTATCACCAAATTTAGTTGCCTTCATTTAACTTCCGGTTGTAGCGAGTACAGGCGTCTTTATGGCTTCACATAGTGCCAGGTATTTTAATTTAGTTATACAGACGCTGTTTTCAGGATTAGTGGTAGATTGCACTTTTAACATGCAGGTGCTGTTTTCTTTGACATCCCTTATTCTAGGCACATCTGGGTGGACTTACTAACTTTTGTGACAGCTTTTTTTAATATTGAGGTTGACATCCTAGTAAGCCATTTATATCAGAATTTTCTACAGTATTCACGGTGGTATCAGTTGTCTGGAGGCACAAAGTGGTTCATTATTTTAAGTTATTTGGTTTAAATTCTTGCACACACTTTTTAAGGCTTTTTGGGTCCACATCAGGGTTTCCTTTATGTTTTAGCCACCCTGGTTTCTAATCATTCTTCAGCACTTCTCATGCTCAATTTTGGCCACACACTGCCATGTAATTCGTATTCTTCTTATGTGTGAAAACAGCTGCCGCTGTATATTTATAAAAGTATTATTCATCGAAAACATTTTATCACTTTGTATCCACAGAAGCCCCTGAAGAAGGAATTCATTATCCCGAAATGCATTGGGCATAACTATTTTTTGGATGTCGAAGAACTTTGTGATTTCGAAAATAGCCTTTATTTCATTATTGTATAATCTTTTTTTCATCATGTATAGTTTTGTGAAACGCAATGAGCATTTTGATAATTGATTGAAAAAGTTTTGAATTGTTTAAATACTGACAATTGTTTAAAACATTAAGATATGTTTAGAATGTAATGGTGTAATTCTACATATGTGTGCACAATTTTGATGATGTGGAAAGTTTGATTTCACGCAGTGCAGCAAGATATCGAGTGAATGGTCACTCGTTTATACCAAACATCTCTGTGTGCCATGCCTGCCAGTACATGTGGTATGGGTAAATAAACCCTACGGCAGGCGTACCCTAAGGAAGGGTGCACCATACCCATGTGTGGGCATATCTGCCTAAATAGATGTGTTGCCGTTATATCCAGTGCTTAATTAGTAAAATATTAAGTGCAGGTGCTCAAATATTTTTAGGAGGCCACACCCATGTCCCCGGCTCCACCCACTTCCTCCACCGGCTCCACCCATTTACTCTATTGGCTCTACCCACATCCCCAACTGGCACTGCAGAAAGCCAGATGTAATACCCGATCTGAATTTCAGCAAGTAAGGCTTTTATAGGAGGTTGAGGGAGGAGGAGGTGAGTTAGTGAGAAGTGCATTCAGTGGTTCTAATCTGAGATAGTTTGTACTGGAGGAAAAATAGAATTACATGCCACTGGCAGTGAGACCAGCCAGAGATATGTAGTGGGGTGTGTAAGAGTATGGATAGAACTGTGTGAAGGGGATAGTTTCTGAGCAAGAGGATTTTTGTTTTCTTTCTTTGCAGTTTTATATAGCACGACCTCAACCCAAAGGTACTGGAGTGCTTTACATGAGTACCACCAGTTACATTACACAAGGCAGGCTAAGCTTCAGAAAGTAGTGCAATCACTATCTCAAGGAGATGAGTGCAACGCATGTGAGGGAATGCAAGTGGAGTTTGCAAATGCCTGGATGGAGGTCTCAAGTACCAGAAGAATAGCACAGGTGGCATTGTCAAGGGTTCATTTAGTGGACCATGGGCAGATGCAATATGATGGCTGAAGTGAAGCAGCAGGACAGTAGCAAGTAGTGGGTGTTCTACAGTACCTATCCCAAAGGACTGTAAGAGAGCCAGTGCTGAAAAGGAGATGCCTTTTTACGTTTTTAGGTCAGGATTACAAGCTATCCCGTATCCCCACTTGAAAGGACTATCTCTTTGTTTTACAAAATATCAGCACTTCATGTGGGTCTTCGTTGAGTGGCTGCTGAATAAACGCTATGGTTTTCCATAGGTTTACATCTCAATTTAAGATCATTCTAGTTGTGGCTTTCAGAAGGCGCCTTGCAGCTGATCTTTTGTCCTATATAACGTGCAAGGTCCAGACTGTCACAGTTAGCTGAATGAAGTCAAGTGGGGTATTGCTCTCAGCTTTGCGGGCAGCATGCGGTCTGTAATTATAAGGGGGTCCAGCTTTTATGATGGTTGCGCCGGGTTCGACAGTCTATCTTGGCGCCCCCCTATACCATCATCTCCATGAACTCCTTCATTACCACTCTCCAGCAGTGCTCCTCCTCTCTCCATAACCTCTCTCAGACATGCATTCCATTTTTTATAGTGCTACTCATAGTGCACTCACACTCAGTTCTGTGGTCTACATAGTACACGCTCTTTGCAGCAAGCACATTAACCATCCACGCTGCTTTATGATGAGCAAAAACTGCCACTAAATAAAATTCCAATCTCTAACCAGTAGGAACATTAGTTAAATTTACATTTTTATTGATGCCTGAAACTGCTGGACGGACAAGGAAGTTTATGAGTTTTCAAAACCAAAAGTTATTTTTTGAGGGGGGGGGGTGGATTTCAGCACAGGTGCACCAGTGACCCCCAGGGGCTGTGGAGGGTTTGAAGGGGGCAACTACTACCGCCCCTCAGCATGGAAAGTCTGCATCTTCCACTTGATATATCTTGGTGTGTTCATAAATAACAGGGACAGCTCCAGGGACTGTCCCTTGAAATCAAGGGTCTATCTAGTGTCTACATCCATTTAAAAGTGCACGCCAGGGCCTAGATGTCATGGTTTGGGCTGGTCAAGGTGTGTCATGAGCGGGAAAACTCTCAGCAATATTTAACACCAGTCAGGCAGCAGTTCTGGGAATCAAATGGAGGCTTGTTTGAGAAGAGGTGCACGAGGATTGAGTGACACTTGAAACTACTGCTATCAGTGTTATGTGTATATATTATTTTTGGATATGGTATTATATGCTGACAGCTGTAGCTGTAGCTGACTGTGACGCCCCATCTAAATAACTCAATAAAGGAGGCATAAAAATACGCCTTTTTACGTCTCCTGTTAGGGTGAGTTGAAGGTCTCTTTTTTGGGACTAGGCAATGATGAGAACAGCCTCAGTCTTGTACCTGGAATCATGCAAGCTTCCTGCAAAGAAGTCAGCCTACGCTTTTAGACCTCAGAACCATCTACCAAGCATTGATTATTTATTTGAATTCTCAAATAGTTCCAGGAGTATTTCAGGAAGGCTGCGATAGTACTCTTATGCATAAGTGCACCACTGGTGTTTATTCACATATGTATTAATACTTAGCAAACGTGTATTTAAACCTACACACTTTCTTCCACAGACAAAATATTTTTCCTGTGCAGACACACTTCCTGCAAAGCCCACCAATCATAGGAACAAAATGGATGCCTAGTGACTTCTGCCCTTGCCTGGAGTCAATCTATGATCGGATTCAGGTTAGGAATGGGCTTGCAGATGATTGTGAACATCCACAAACTCACTTTTTACATTTTGCACACTCCCCAACTCTGGGGCAGATGAACTCGCTTGACACAATGTAAAGCTATATGTAAGTAAATCAATTTCCAAATATAAGTTAATGTTTTGTAGTTTTCAAACATGGAGTTTACTAGCAACTCGTGCTATTTGCATACCCTTCTGATTTCCAGTGGCTTAGTTAAGGCAAAATCATTACTTACTACGCCGCCATAATTCATCTGGGCCTGCTTCTGCAATGCTTGAGTCAAGAGTCAGAAACGCTGCTTTCAGTTTCTTCTTCTTTGAAATCACTGGCTAGCACCTGCGCATTATGGAGGGGCGAAGGGGCGGGCAAAAAGTGGGGACACTAATCTCTGCATTGGTCCCACTCGGGCCAATGAGAGAAGGGCTTCCTACTATGATTGATGGACGTGTCCCAGCCCAGGCAGTTTCTGTCAGCGTGTGTGTGCCAATTCCTCGTGATAAGGCGGACAGCAGCCGTGTGGCAGCAAATTTAACAAGCATTGGCATAGCCAATAGGTCTCGCCTTTGGGACCTTATAAGTGTTTAGCCATGCAACAGTTGCATAACTAAATACTTATAAGGTCCCAAAAGCGAGACCTATTGGCTATGCCAAGCAGCCTTGCGGCTGGGAAAGTGAAAGTGATCGCGATCAAACATCAAAGCGGCCGAAAGTGAAAGTAATCGCGGTAAAACGCGGCGCGCGCACCCGCGCACATGCACTGTGGCTCTAGGCTAGCTTGGTAGCACTTTTTGGAGCCCTCTCAATAAGTCTCGCCAGACCAGCGCATGCGCTGGGTCAGGCGAGACCTAAAAAGGTTTACGCACACACAGGAGTCGGACGACCAATACCAGCCCAATCAATCAGTGACCCACCAGTGGTTATTTTTACCGCACATAAGAGAAAAAATATTGCCGATTTGTGTGGGAAATCACCTAACTGGCAGGGAACACTGATTACCCAGGGATGGGTTTACTGTGTAATGATATCAGCTCTTCACCGAGAGACAGTATGAACTGCCGATATATATATATCGTGTTACATACTTTGCCACCACGCCATCTGAGAAGGCATTTACTTTACAAGTTTCGAAAGTATATGATACTCAAAATTCAAAAATATAACGTTTTTAATTTGTTTGCACGGCAAACTCATGGTGATTTCAGGGATGTGACATTGAAAGCACCGTTGTTCTAAGACACTCCTCGTTTATACTGAGGGACTGGACTCACTTTGTGAGAATTCTTCTACATTATCACCGTGATGACACCGACACTTTAACCGTGTATGAATTAACAGCTGTTTGTGTTTATTTTTATCAAGCCCAGTTGGTGAGAAATTGGCATTCTCTGTCCCCCATGCCCTTTTTTTTTGCTGCCGGGCAGGTATGAAATGCATGTGGCCAGATTGAGAGGGGGCGAAGGGGTTTTCAAGGGCCTCGCCTTGGAAGGTGTAGGATCCCCGTGAAAAGAGGAGACACGGACACGGGGTTTTCTATATTCAGCTCCTTTATTTCCTTCCTTCCTCGTCCAGGGCTTACGGCTAACTGCCGTCCCTAGCCCTCTGCTCCTCCCTTTCCGCCCGCCCTGGTCCCCACTCAGGCCGGTCCTAGTGCCTGACCTGTTTGGTCTGTGTGCACCATTACATCTCCCCCCTCTGTGAATAAAAACAAATTATGAACAACACAGCAACTGTCTCTTTTTTAAAGTTCCTTAATAAGGCGAGACGGTTTTGTGATGACCCGTTTGTGGCGTGACTGGAGTTCAAGATTGTCACGCTTGTTCTCGTCGGCCATTTCCATCAATGCCTGACTGTGGTGGGGCAGTGTCTCTAGTTCTCTCTTCTCCATTTTCAGTTCAGTCAGTAGTTCTTTAATGTTGGGTCCGCACTTTTTAAAGTACATCACGTTCCTGGTAAGTCTTCTCCCGTCGGTCTCTGCAGTGATCATAGTTCCTTTTTTTTGTATCACCTTCAGTGGAACCTCATGGAACTTGCTATCAGTCTTCCGGGGCTGCTCTTGTCGCGCAAGCACCCTGTCTCCTTCTTGTATTTGAGGGGGCGTAGCACGTCGCGGTTCATCAGCATAGTCCTTCATCTTTTCTTTCTTTATCTTGTCTCTGGCTGCTATCTCCTCATGGTCAGAGTCGGGATCCTGTTCGTTCGCTGCCATAGTCATCATTGGTAGTCTGGTGCGCACTGGGCGTCCCAGCATGAGAGTGGCAGGACATTTGCCTGTGGTGGAATGAGGCGTGTTTCGGTACGCTCGTAGTACCTCGTTGAGTGCTATCTGAAGGCTCTTTCCAGTGAGTTCTGCTTGCTGAATGGCTTTCTTGATCGTGGACATGAAGCGTTCGACCATTCCGTTGGCCTGAGGCCATAATGGTGTGATCTTGCGGTGCTTGAAGTTGAGGTGTTGAGCAAAATCAGCAAAGTCATGGCTGTTGAATGGAGGCCCGTTATCTGACTTCACCACTAGGAGAATGCCCCATGCGGCAAAGGCCTCCTCTAATATCGGTATGGTACTCGATGCTTTCGTTGATGAACACAGTTGTGCGATGGGGAATCTGGAGTACTCGTCCATGATGACCAGGACATATTGGCCCGATTTTATTGGCCCAAAGAAGTCAATGGCAATGTGTTGCCAGACACCCTCCGGTACTGGAGACATTTGTAGTGGTGCAGGAGGATCCGGACGGCTCACCAGTTGACATTGCGGGCAGTCTTTCAGGGTTGTCTCTACCATCATGTCTAGTGTCGGAAACCAGACTCTTTCATGGAGTGCTCTTTTTGTGGCTACCATGCCCCGGTGCCCTTCATGTGCTAAATTAGTGACTCCTTGTCTGAGTTGTCGCGGGATCACTATTCTGGTGTCTCGTAGGACGAGACCATTTGCCGCTATTGACAGTTCGTCGTGGACATGTTTGAATGCCGCCATTTATTGGTCGTTTTGTTCACTGCTTTGCGTGTGTCTCCAGCTGTTGGTTTGAATCCGACGTTTCATCTCTTGCATGGTGGCATCTGTTTGCGTCGCTTCACAAATGGCTTCCAGTGGAACAGCCGGAGGTCTCGCTTGGTCCACTACGAAGTGAATGTATTCGTCCTCGATTGATTGTTCTGATTTGCTGGATCTGATGGGGTGCCGGGACATGTAGTCTGCGGGGTTTGCAGCTTTTCCTGGCTTGTGAATGATGTTGTAGGTGTATTCCTGGAGCCGGAGGCCCCATCGCTCTATTCTTGATGGCATTTTTGCCCGCGGGTTTCCAAAAATTGTGGTCAAGGCTCGATGGTCAGTCACTAGTGTAAAGTGTTTCCCAAAGATAAAGATGTGGAAGTGTTCACATGCCCAGACAACGGCCAGGCTTTCTTTTTCTGGCTGTGAATACGGTCTGTTAGACTTCTGCTGGCGTACGCTACTATGTGTCACTGGTCTTCTTCTTCTCTCTCATATTGTGCTAGGATAGCTCCTGGCGTCCACTGTTATCTCTGTTTTCTTTTTTGGATTGAAGTAAGCCAAATTTTTGGCCGACTCTACAGTTCTTTTGATTTCTCTGAACGCCCCTTCACATTGGGTGGACGACTGAAAAGATTGTCCTTGCTTTGTAAGCATCCTCAGAGGGTAACTTAACGTGGCGTAGTCAGGTATGTATCTGGAACAGTAGCTGGCCATGCCTAGGAACGATTGTACATCGCCCACGTCCTCTGGGCTTGGTGTGTCGATTAACGCTGCTACCTTTTCTGGGTCTGGTTTCATGCCACTTCCAGAGAATATGTGTCCGAAAAATGTCAACGTTGGTTTGTGAAATTCACACTTGTCTTTGTTGAGTGTGAGGTTGGCTTCCATGAGTGCATGACAGACCTGATCTAGTGCTTTGTCGTGTTCTTGCGTCGTTGCTCCATATACGAGGATGTCGTCGCTGTAGTTTAGGACATGTGGAATATGATGTATTGTTCTCCTGACTGCCTCTTGGAATATTTCCGCTGCTGATGACACTCCGAAACTTAGTCTTTTGTATCTGAATAGCCCGAGGTGTGTCGAGAATGTTGTGATATATCTTGACCTTTCATGCAATTCTAGCTGGTGGTATCCTTTGTTGAGGTCTAGTTTTGAAAATATCTTCGCTCCGTTGAGTGAAGTGATCATGTCACTGATGTGAGGGCCTGGATGTCTCTCTCTCTCTATCGCCATGTTGGGCGCCCTCATATCCACACATAAGCGGACTCGGCTGGTTTCCCCTTTCTTCGGGACTACCACCACCGGGGAGAACCAGGGGGTCGGTCCATCTGTTCTTTCTATGATACCTGCTTCTAGTAGATCTTGGAGCTCCTTCTCCACGGCTTCTTGCAGGTGAAACGGGATTTTCCGGTGATGCTGTGCTACCGGTGTGATTTGTTCGTTTATGTGCAGTCTTATTTGGCAGTCCTTCATTTTTCCCAGGCCTTGAAAAAGCTTGGGGAACTTTTGGATGATAGCTGGTTTGTCAGCCACTCGGTATAAGATGTCAACCAGTTTCAGTCGTTCTGCGGTGGCCAGGCTCAGGAGGCAGTCGGCCTCAGGCCCCTCGATGACATGGATGTAGGCTGATATTGTGCGATCTTGGTATGACAGTTCGGTTGCAAATTTCCCAAGACACATTAGTGGCTTTTTGGACATCCACGTGTATACTCGTACATGTGCGTTATCCAGCTTGGGAGGTGATTTCATTCGTTGGTATTCCGTTACAGGCAAGTAGTTTAGTGATGCCCCACTGTCTAGCACAAACTTGGTGGGGTGAGCACCAATTCGGATGTCCAATCGCGGGTACTCTTTCAGCCGATCAGGGTCGGCTACACAATAAATATATTCCTTTCGGTCTTGAGCGATGGGTGATGTGGATCGGGATTCTGCTGATGACGACTGTCGAGATTGATATGTCCTGCAAGAGTGGCAGCTGGATTGTGACGACCCAGTTGATGAGTCTCGTCTATCCTGGACTGCTCTGACATGGTGACGACTGCTTGAAGGCTGATGTTGCCGGTGCCTTCCCTTTTGATCACCTTTGGGTATCGCCCCGCACATGCTTTCAAAGTGGTTGTCTCTACCGCACTTCCGGCATTGTTGTCCTAGTGCTGGGCATGCGTCGGCATGTGGGAAGTCGTAGCCGCATCTGTAACATTTGAGTTGTCTGTCTGATCGTTCCTTGGTGTGGTTTCTGGCTTTGTATCCTTTGCTTGACTGGTGGTGATGTCTCTTGGATCTGGAGGAACGCACCTGTGGTGGTGATCTTCCAGGCATTTGCCGAGACTGCATCCTGAATGCTTGTTCCCGTCTCTCACCTTTCCCGGCTTCTATTTTCTTCGCATGTTCGTCGGCTTGTTCATCTACTCTCGTCATCTCTTCAATCTCTTCCAGCGAGTAACTTCTCTTGAGCAATTTGCGTCTCAGTGGTTCAGAGAGGCATCCTTCTATGACTCTCAGCCGAAGGGCGTCTTCAATTGAAAACTTGTCAAAGTCACAGTATCTCGCCAGTCGTCTCAGACGTGGGACGAACACCCCCATTTGCTCACCTTTCTCTTGCGCGGCCAGATTGAATGTGTACCGCTCGTAGTCAACGTTCCTTTTGTGTAGGAACTTGCGATCTAGTGGTTCGCGAACTTTGTCATAGGCACCAGAGGACTCAGCAGGCAGTTCTTTTATGATTCGTCCAACTTCCTTGCCAATCAGGTTCTTGAGGGCAAACAGTTGCTCTTCAAGGTCCGTCACCTTGGACGCTTTCATGAAGTCCTCGAAATCTTCTATCCATTCTTGCCATCGTGGACCCATGCCCCCACCCGATTCAAGAACGAGGGGCTCAGGGCGGCGCAGGTATGAGGCTCCAAACATGCTTGTGGGAGCTGGGTCGGGCATTGTTCAGCTTTTATTGCTGATTGCTTTTGCAGACTTTGTTTGCTCTCTGTTACACTCGCCATTGCTTGTTTATACTATTTGTTACAATCGCCAGTGCTTGTTTGTTGCGCCTGTTGCATTCGCCAGTGCTTGTATGTTAGTTTTGTTGCACTTGCCAGGGCTTGTTTGTCACTTCCGTTGCATTTGCCAATGCTTGTTTGTCACTTCTGTTGCCTTTACCACTGTTTGTTTGTTGCTTCTGTTGCAATTACCAATGTTTGTTTGCTACTCCTGTTTCCTTTGCCAATGCTTATTTGTTACTTCGGTTGCATTTAGAAATGCTTGTTTGTTGCTTCTATTGCATTTACCAATGCTTGTTTGTTACTTCCGTTACATTTACCAATGTTTGTTTGCTGTTTGGCTCCTCTGCCTGACTTAAAGATGGCCGCCGATGGTCCCTGACAGGGATTGGGCAAATCTCGCGCCTGACCTCAAGATGGCCGCCGCAAGAATCCCGTGTGCAACGAGATTTTGTCTTTTAAATCACCGGAGACACCGCGATCATCAGCGCTTGATCCCACTCACCGGAGCTCCGCTTTTGGGCACCGCTACCACGCCAGGTGAGGTTATTTTCTTCTTTCTTGTGCACCTTTCACCATTGCCGCCGGGGTGGGCTCCCGGTAGGCTCTTCTGATATCGCGCTCCAGCCCCACACGCAGGGCGAGCAGCTCCGGGACAGTCGCCGCCGGGGTGGGCTCCCGGTTGGCTCTTTGGGCTTCACGCTCTAGCCTCCACACGCGGGGCGAGCTCCGGATTTGTTGCCGCCGGGGTGGACTCCCGGTGGGCACTTCTGTTGTCGCGCTCCAGCCCCACACGCAGGGCGAGCTCCGTTCCCTCTTTTTTTTTTTCCTTACTCACGCGGGTCACACGGCAGACGTGTCCCGCAGATGGCTTCACGCACACGTGAAGGCTCTAAGCCCTTCGTCGCCAGTTGTAGGATCCCCGTGAAAAGAGGAGACACGGACACAGGGTTTTCTATATTCAGCTCCTTTATTTCCTTCCTTCCTCGTCCAGGGCTAACGGCTAACTGCCGTCCCTAGCCCTCTGCTCCTCCCTTTCCGCCCGCCCTGGTCCCCACTCAGGCCGGTCCTAGTGCCTGACCTGTTTGGTCCGTGTGCACCATTACAGAAGGGTCCTCACCCATGCCTGTCCTGAGATGTATGTGTAACTGGATGAAAACATGAGGCTGGTGGGAACCTTTTATGAGTGCCCGGGATCTGCAGAAAGGTAACCGCAGCTGGCAAAGTAATGGGGCACACAGAAAGTAAAGATGCCAATTGTGTAAGATCCTAAACACAACCCTATTCAGGCTCGCAAGTACTAGGGGCGTTCCTCATTGAGGAAGGGACACTGATTGCGTCGAGGCAGTTCCATATCTGCTAAGTGTGTTACTGAGTTCTCATTGCTAGCAGTTTTTGAGCAGTTAGTTGGAACCCTGTGGCCCTTTTGCCCCATTTTGCAGAGGACCCAATTGAACTGTGTTTTGCCTCTCTGTATCCTGATGCGTCACAACCGTGCCCTCGTGAAAAGGCGACCGTTAACAGCACCATTATTGTGGGCACTACAGCAGAATCTGGTTAGGGGCAGTGTTTACACTGAAGGAAAAGTGGTGGGACTGAGAAGCAGTGTGTCTCAAAGGCATGGACTGTATTCTGGCTTGTTGTGATAATCACACAAACAGTACATAGCAGCGACTCTGTTTACTGAACATTAAAAAAACATGCACCTGAAAAAGCAGTGCCTCCAACTAGTCCCTATTAGCACTAGTGGTCGCATTTTTTATGAATTGGCCCACTGTTCAAGGTGTGCGGTTGCTGGAAGCTGGCACACATTGGAGCTCTTCTGAAATGGCAGTCCATGCCCAGCGCATCCGAGCACGAGTTTTGCAGAAGGCCGGAAAGATGCTGCGGATCACTCATTTGCAAAGGACATGGCCACCTTCAGCAGCGAGCAGCCCTTTCTTCACCGCATGTTGGAATTCAAACGGCGCGAAGCGGCTCAAACCCAGGTCTCCAAGTTCCAGAGTCACCTTTCGACTAATGCGTTGCTTTCTAACATCGCTTTCCCCGGGGAATCTCTTTCCATTGTTTCTTTTAGTCTACCACATCTTGACAGACGCCAACAGAATGTATTGCTTTACCACATACATGGGTTGCTTGTTTGTCTTTTTTCGCAGATGGTTCTGCAGCATCTTTTCCGGTGTTGATTTCCTCCCCACCTCTACTTCGCAGGTGTGTCATAGACCCAGGCCCTGAGCAATAAGTGCCGGTGCTAAACACCGGAAAGCTCCGGCACAAATTAAGCACTGGTTATATCTAAGTTCACCATAGAGTATTATAAGTGCCCAGGGAAGCCATGAAAAGTACATGGGCTGGACACTCGTGATTATGAGTTCCCCAGCTACATGATGGCTTCACTGTAACTCAAGTTGTTTGGTACCAAAGGCCTCGTCTGAATAGACCCAAACTGAAGCCAGTATTGGATTTATTAATAAATGCACCCAGAGAGCAACTTAGAGGTGCCCCCTGAAAACCTCCCGACTAATACTGTGTTGACTGGTCTCCACCAGGCAGCTACCATAGATAGAAATCTGACCTCCTCAGGTAAGAGACTTTGGTCTTGGAGGCCAGGAACTTAGCCTGCTCTGGGCAGAGGTGTTCACACCTCCTCCAAGCAGGATGGGCATACCAGGGCGGGAAGCTTCAAAGGCCCTGCCTCCTTTGATATGCAACCTAGGGACTCTCCAGATAGTGGAGGTGCCCACCCCCCTGCCCTGAACCCACTGTTTGGCAACAAGACTGGCTGGAAAATTAGTAAGACTGGGAGGTGTGCCAACATTCAGCCAGGAAGTGGTCATATAGAGGGTGTAAGCATCTAAAGGTAGTTAGCCCATTAACAACTACCTGTAACTCCCCATAAATGCCCCTAAATTGAGTATTTAGGTGGCACCCCTGAACCCAAGAACTCAGATTCGACGGATCAAGAGAAGAAGGCCAAAGAAGAGTATTTTCCTGGCAAGAACTGCAGCAGACCTGTGCACTTCGGCACAAAACCCTGCCTGTCCTCAGCCCTCTCTCGACAATCGCGACAGAGTGACTCGTCCTGTGAGCTGAAGTACTACCAAAGCCTTGGGTAGCCTACCAGCACTTTGAAAATCGCCTGCAGTCTCTTTGGAGTAAAGGAGGGAAAGGAGGTAATTTGCAGGCACCGGCAAGCAGAGTCCGGTCCACCGCCTTGCACCTCCCCAGCCTGAACAATGCCGCAGATGACCAGGAGAAGGTACTCATGCTTTGGAAGGTCAGATCTGTCTCCCCACTAGGTGTGAAGACACCAGGACCAACCGTAGCCGTGCAGCACTAACTCCACACATTTCCACCCTACACCACATAATTTGACACCAAACCGCATAATTCAAGTCAACACAATTACACAACACACCACATACATCTAATCCATACCAAATTCCACAAGTCACAAAATTCAACAGCACACCACATAATTAAACTCCACTACACACCACAAGACAAAATGCCATGCTACATAATTACACTCCATGACACACAATCCCACTCCATATAATTCCATTACACCAAATACCACATAATTGCTATCCACATAATTCCACTGCAGGGTCGGATTGAGAAGGCGGGCAGTCGAGCATTGGATGATGGGCCGGTACCTAACAGTCACCTGTGGGCTGTTTTTTTAAGCTCTCTGTCACCCGTCCCACAGAGCCTTGCTATCTTTGCCACCCCCCAACCAGGCGCTGTATTGTAAAACAGCTGACTGTCAGGGCAGGGACTTGTGTCACTAGGCCTGCCGTCACAGAATTCAGTTTAGCCCCATGTGGGGCTGCACAGACACCCAAAAACAGTGTTCCTTCTCCCCAGCCGGGCTACCAAACAGAGACAGGGACGGAAAGAGTAAAGCAGCCTTGCTGGGGGTGTTCAGTGTCACGTGATATGGCTGTTGGGCCATCTTCACGTCAGCCCCCGTTGCCTCTCCACCTCCGAGACCGGCAAATCACTTAATTTCTCAAGTACGAAAATAAAAACAAATTTGATCTCCTCCATCACAACTGGTGCTCAGGTAAATGGATCCAATGCCCTTGGGACCAGCTCACTCTATATAAAACTGTAAAAAAATAACCGGCCATTGTTCATGTTTTAAAATTCTGAAAACACCAGAGCATGGTAATTAAAGACAAATCTTTATATAAAAGAAAAACCTTATTCCTCTTTAACATGGCTTTTCTGCCTTTGTTAATTTGACGATCAGTCACGGATCATTAAGGCAGCTTTAGAAATCAATATAAAGTACATTTGCCTTACATTTACTGTTTAAAATACATACTAATTAGGGGAAAAAATACCAGATTTGAGTGATTTTGTCATTTTCGTACCGGCCAGGACATTAAAGTACCAATCAGATCAGGTGTTGTGGCCTTTGGACTATTACATTTCACCTTACCCGCCTGCCCAGAACTCAGTGCTTATAGTTTTTACACACGTTACTGGCTCTATAAGCTTTCAAATATTAAAATTTGCAATTATTTCTATAAAAATGTGTCCAATGAGACTAATCAATTGGTATTTCATGAAAGTCCACGATCCAGGAATGTGTGCCACTTTTTTTAGGAGTGCCTGGGCCTAATTGTGATCCCAGTCTGGTCCTGTTCCACTGCACACAATACAACACCACACAATTCCAATCCAACCCTCATAATTCCACCACACACATCCATCCCACTTCACAACACATGGGTAAAAGACGTTGGGGCACATGCATCAGGAAATGCTTTTGCGAGTCCTTAATTGAGATTATTAAGGAATCGTTTCGTTTTCCAATCTTTATTTCGACCGTTTGGTCATAAAAGATACACATGCATAAAAATCACATTTGATAAAACATCAGTGCATAGTTTAAAAATCCACTTCAAACATTATTAACAGTGTTAAAAATAGAGCAATCTACAGACTACCCAGCATTTTTTAAAAGACGATTACGCGTATGCCATACATTTGTAAAAAATTTGGCAAGCGCAAAAACAATTGGGCCGGAAACATCACATTTTAAAATCCTGTACATAGGTATATATTCCCTGCCACCCAAGTTCTTAATCAGAGGCAGCAGCCAGTACTTTCTGGCTGCCTTATATGCTGGGCAGAAAAAGATCACATGTAAGTCATTTTCCTCTTTGTCAGCGCAAAGGGGGCAATACTTAGTGGAAGGGGCTTGCGACCAGGTGCTAGAAAAGGAGCGCAAAGGCAATGTACCGTATCTCCACTGAAGAAATAACTTTCTAGTGAGTACGGGATATATGGGATCAAAAACCTTTTCAAGTGCATAAACATCCTTATTTTGCAGGAATTTAGCAGAAAGGGACCCCTCTGTCTGGGTAGCTAAAGCCCTTACCCTTTTGTGTTCATGATACAGATTCACCAAAAATCTCTTGGAGATTCTAGGTGCTGTATCTGCTGGTTTAGTCCACAATTCGGGGAGCCCCAGATCTGTGCAGGTTGACTGGATATTTTGGACCCAGGGGATACTGAGCGCCTTGGGGTGTTTTAATAGTTCGACCAGTTCCGCCCTATAGTCGGCGAGATCGTCGCTGCTCCAAAGCCTGCGCCAGAAGGCAATGGGTCTTAGACTTATCTCGTCGGCGAGAGGCCGTAGCCCTAGATCAAGCCTCAAAGGGAGAAGTGGGGTACTAGAAGGAAGTGCGGTAATTTGTCTTAAGAATCTGTTTTCCGTGGATGACAGATTCCGACATGGAGTGTAGCCCCACAGTTCAGCCCCATAGAGGATCGCCCCCCTGGCCTGTGCTTTATATATCTGAATTAGGGCCCCCAATGGGCGATAGGTCGAACCGGTCATCATCCGGGAAATACCCCCGGTAGTTTGTACTAGTTTAAGGTTAGCCCTGGTTTGATGGGTCCCCCAGGTCATATTTTCGTTGAGTGTCACGCCGAGATATTCAAACGTGGCTACTCTTTCCAGCCGTGCTGCTCCCAGCAGGGGATTCGGGCGCTGTTTGGGGCTTGGATTCAATACCATATATTTGGTTTTTGTGGCATTGATTTCCAGTCCTCTGTCCTGACAGAAGGCCACAAAGGCATCAAGTATCCTTTGGATGCCCATAGGAGTTTTGGATACCAACAGTGTGTCGTCCGCAAACATTATTGCGGGCACACTGTTGCCATTTAGTTTGGGGGCATCTGTGTAGTCGGTGGCATTCAGATGAGCGATTACCCCGTTGACAAAGAGGCAAAACAGGGTCGGCGCCAGCACACAGCCCTGTCTTACCCCTCTGCCCACGGGGAATCTGTCAGTCAGCTCCCCCGACCTCCCACACCTCACCTGGGCATAGTTGTTATGGTGCAGCCTCTGCAAGGTCAATAAGATGTCAGGTGGTACGCCCATCCCTGCCAGAATGACCCAGAGTTTTCCCCTGGGCACGAGGTCGAAGGCGGCTCGTAGGTCCACGAAAATCGTGTACAAACTGCCACCCTCGAACCTCACTGTCTTCCAGTACACCAGGTTCAATCTGAAGACCTGGTCCACAGTCGATACCCCTTTCCTAAAGCCTGCCTGGTATGGACTGAGGGCGCCTGCCTCCTCGATCCATTCCTGAAGCCTGTTCAGGAGAACCCTGCCGAACAACTTCTGCGCTACATCTATCAGGCTGATCGGTCTGTAGTTGGCTGGGAGGAGGGGGGATCCCTTTTTGAAAATCGGGACCACCTCAGCCCCCAGCCAAGTACTAGGGATTTCCATCCCACCGAGGATGCCATTAAAAAGAGCAGCGAGGTAGGGCGCCCAGACGGTGGGCTCCTGCTTGTACAGGTCTCCCGGTAGCCCATCCAGCCCAGGGGCCTTCCCCGAAGCCAGGCCTGAAATAGCAGCAGTGACCTCGCTCAATGTTATTTGGTCCACCTGAGAGCCCTGCCTTTCTGGTTCAATTGACACAGGAAGTTCTCCAAGCTCGGCGCTATATAAGGACTGGAAGTGGGCCTGCCACACTCCAGGAGCTATGTTAGGCTCCACTGCCGAATGTAAACTCCCTGATCCCCCGTTCACCATTCTCCAGAACAAGCGTTGATCTTGCACTGCTAGAGCCTTAGTGAGTTCTTCCCACTGGTTTTCCTCCCATTCTATTTTAGCCTGGGCGAGAAGTTTCTTATAGGCTTGCCTATATTGCTTAAGGCGTTCCCCTCCTTTACCCTCCTTTATTACGCCGAGGAGTTCTGTTTTGGCCCGCCTACAGGCCACATTGTACCATTGGGTTTTGCCTTGGCACCTCTCTCTTGACTTTCGTACCTTACATGTGAAGTGGGGTGCCGCAACTTTTATAAGTTCCTTGTGGGCATCAGACAATTTGCTCCTTATGTCTATTTTTCTTGCTACACTCTCTAGGTCCCCAACAATTTCCAGGATAGGGGTAATCTCTGCATAAAGCAGTGGGAGTTTGTCCTTTTTTGTGACCAAATGCTCCCACCTAATTCTTCTCCTACTGTTGTCTATAAGGAGCGTGGGGTGGTTCCCTTCTTCCTGGGTCACTAAGCCCTGCGGTGCTGGATGAACAAGATCTAACTCAAGGGCATTATGGTCACTATCCAACCTATCTATTACCCTAAAATCCTGTATAGTTGACCACCTCGCTAGTTGGACCAGAATGTAGTCCAAGTGTGACTCTCTTCCCCGGCGGTTGTAGGTATTTTTGCCTGGTGTGTCCGATTTAACTCTCCCATTACACGCTCTAAGACCATACCTTAAGGTAAGGGCAGTGATTTGCAACGCTAATGGGGTCCAAGCTTTCGGAGATGGAACATCAACCCCTGGTACTGCCCACCTAGCTTCTTCATCTGATAAAAACCCTTCCTGAAGACCGGGGAGTGGCTCAAAGTGAGAATTAAAATCCCCACCCACCACATAGTATGAATCAGTCGACAGTTCAGATAAAAAGTTCGAGAGCTCGTTAAAAGTCGGTGATTCTTTTGCCTTTCCCATCGGCCTGGAATAGATGTTAACCAACAAGAGGTTTACTTTGTTTGGCCATGTTAGTGAGACCACCAGAATGTCATCAGAGTTACATGGAAGCCGTGATGCCACACAGCCCAGATGGACAGCAACCCATATCACAAGGCCCCCTGAAGGGCGGCCTTTGCCTTCCCACCTAGCTGGAATAGAGAATGATATGAAGCCTTGGTGTCCATGGTCCTCTCTAGCCCAGGTTTCCTGGAACATGCATATGTCGCCAGATTCTATATACTTTTCCCAAGTCGGCTCTTCCAATTTGTTTGATAGTCCCGCGATGTTCCAGGAGATTATCCTCAGATGTTCAGAAGTGGGAGGTGTCAAAACACAAGGGTTGGAAGAGGTAGGTCCTGGCACCTCTCGTGTTGCAAAGCCTGGAGCGTGGGCAGCATAAGTTTCATATGGCACCATGGCTCCCCTCTCCCCCTCGCCAACAGGGAGGGGATCCAAAGTTATCCCCTCGGCAGCAACTACTCCATCAGTGGCTTGGTGAAAGAATTCGTTTCTGCCATGATCTATGGTAGGTGGGTCATTCAATAGGCCAAAACTTGGGCCGGAGGACAAAGTGAAATGCTCCAAGGACCCACGAGAACCCCAAACCCCTGGCGCTGTCTTACAGGCGGTAAGTCAGTCGACCCCATCCAGACAGTTGAAGCGATTGAAATCGCAAAAAGGTGTATCTGGTGGTTGAAAATACAGGGGTTGTACAGAGCCTTTATGCTTGCGTCTATGTTCCACCCTTGTCCAGTCATCGTATATTGGGGCCTGACGCTTAAGAATCGGGGGAAAGAAGAAAGATACTGGGAGGGTCTGTATGGTGGAATCCAGGGAACGGTTCATTCCTCTGCAAATATGTCGGACCGTGCCTGGATCCTTAAAAGTTACCATGATACAGTCCCCCACTATAGTTTTCCTAGTCTTCCCTAGCCATGGGACCCTTCTCACCATGATGATTTCATTATTATACTGGGGAGGCAAAGGTCGGTTCCAATTGAGCCATTTGATTACCTTTTTCTTAAGTGACTGGTAATCCTCGTTTTCCCCTGATCTTAAGTGAGGGGCACCCGCTAGAACCACCATTAATCTGTTGGCCTCAGGTGGAAGGTCTGGCCTCCGAGGTCTGGGTGTTGGACAAACGGGCGTGAGTGGGGGAACATTGACCTGGCCTTGATGCATTCTAGAGGACTCTATTTGTGGGCTATGTGGAATTAAAGCCGCATTATAAGTAGGTCTGGGGCTTTGGTTGTTGTGCCGTGCCTGAATTTGAGTGGCCATGAGGGGTTGCAGAGGGGGAGCAGATGGCATACTTCTGGGGGGGGCTCTAGTGGCATTAATTGCGGCATCTTCTTTGGAAGGTTCCTCAGCCGGGGGAGGGATTTCCACTAGTTTTGTCTGCTTACTTACTAGAGTGCTCAAGGTGGTAAGAGAAGTTTCTAGTAAAGTAAGCCTAATCTCGACCTTTTTTAAGCTGTCGGAGATGGGCTGTAGAAGGGAGCGGAGTAGGAATTCAATGTTCCCCTTAGCAGAGAGTGGATTATTTGGCTTTGACGTAGTGCCCTCTTGTTCATTGGTGGTGGCAGTAATTCCGATGTTTGAGAGCTTAGAAGGAGGCACTATCTCCGTGTGCTTCCCCGGTAGAGCAATATTTGGCCGTTTCATGCCAAAGTCCAGATGGGATATTTTGGATTTCCCCCGCCCCCCCATTGATTTCCGGGCACGTTTACCGGGTGGGGGCCTATGTAACTCCACCACTACGTTTATTTTGGGCTTACTCTTATTGGCCACTTGGATAGGTGGAATTTGGGTTACCAGGTTGACGGGGGAATGAGAGGTCTCAGGGGGGACTGGCTCTATGTTTTGTACAAGCGCTATCCCTGGGGTGGGGGGGATTTCCCTTAATAGGACAGGGAAGTCCTCTAGTGTCGAAATGTTTAGACTGCTGGATAGCACACCTCCCTCTTGAGTGATGGGGGAGGGGCTGATGTCGATCAAGGGCCTATTTTTTATGGATTCAATGGAGCGCCTGCGGTCCGCCCTGCGTTTCTCTAGTGAACCCTCCATGTCCGCCTCACCTTTATTGGGTTTGAAGTAGTTATCCAAAGTCCCGGAGCTGGAGGCTCCTTCCCTAGAGGGGGTTTCCCGGTGTATAGGCGAGGGCATTTCCTTAGTTATTGCGTGGGACGGAATCAAGAGAGAGGGCCCAGCCCGGCCTCCTTCGGCCACTGACGGCCTAGGACGGTCCCGCCCTTGTCCCGGGCTTCGCCCGCGCTGCGATCCGCGCTGCGGATCAGTGTGTGCTGGGAAATATTGTGACGTCAAGGGGCGGGTCCGGAGGAAGAGGCAGGCAGCAGCAGCAGGAAGCGGAGGGCTGCTGGGCCTCGCAGTCCTCAGAGCGCTGTTTCCCCGTGCAGGAGGTCAGTCTTTCACCACGAGCGAAATTTTACTGGCCGGAATGAGGGGCGGGAAGAGGAACCAGGTGCGAGCAATCAGCAGGAACGAAAGCACTCTGGTCCTCGCAGTCCCGCAATTCACACAAAATAAAAGTTGAAGTTAAAAGCCCCACAGAGTTCTGCCAAGATCCGTGCTGTCCTGCGCCAAGGTCCACTGCGGGAGACAGTTCCAGGTAAGCCTGAGTCAGAGCAAGGTCCTGCGCCTGCGAGCGGCACCCCTGGTATTACCAGTCCCTCCTGATTCCAGGTCCGCATACGTACCACTGTAATACTGCAATGCAGGTTTTTCAATAAAGGTTTTCAGTCAGTCTGGTAGTCTAACAATCTTGCAGTTTAGCTGCTATTTTCAGCAGACCTAAATATTCAACAGGTATGCTTTTCTCTCTTCTGTCTCATTGCAGACATCAGCAATCAACCGCACTTACCACTGTAGCGGCGTGGGTTTCCAGCTAATTACCAGTTGATTCACAGCTGATTCTGGTAAATCAGGTGGATCAGGCCGCTGCTGGAAAGCGCGGCACGGCTCCACGGACCGGAAGAGCCAATAAGCCTGTGATCGATATTTCGTAGTCCGTCGGAGTCAGACTTAGACTCAAGCTCAGGCACAGATCCTCATTTGACCCCTTGCCAAGGTCTTTATATCGGCTGAACGGCTGAGTTACTTAACGGCTCGCTTCTGCACCGTTACCGGAGGTTAGCCACCACCGCGCTGCACCGATCTCTCTGCTCCGCTTTTTCTGCCCAAAACAAGGTCTTCGAGCCAGCAGTGGCATCGACCCACAAGCGGCAGGGATCGCGGGAGCCCCGGGAGCCGCGGGAAGCCAGGAAGCCGCGGAAAGCCTCGGCAAAACTCAGGCGGCGCTCAGGGACAAAACCGAGCGGAGCAGAGCGGTGCGGCGTCCTCCACCTTTGCTCACACTCGCTTGCTCGCACGGCGTCTGGCAAACTGCAAAACCTGGACCCCAATATGATGTTACTTCAAACTACTTAAGGAATCGCAATTAGGGACTCTCAAAAGCCTATGCATGTAGAAATCACTATTAAAATAGCGATTTCTAAACATTCCTCAATTGCGACTCGCAAATTGCGAGTCGCAATTAAGGAATGGCTTCCCATTCATTCCTATGGGCCTACAGGCCCATAGGAATGAATGGGAAATTGCATGTGCAATTTGCGAGTACCAATATGTACTCGCAAATTGCGCATGCAATTTCAAGGGTGCAAAGGTGGTAAAAGGACCCTGTTGCATCCCTGAAATTGTGATGTGCACCCATGTTGCGCACACACATGTCCCAAGGGCATGCGTGTAACCTGAAACTTTGAAAAATGCATTTTACAAAGTTTTTGTAAATTACAGACCAGTTTGATTTCTCTGTAATTTGCAGTCCCAAATAGCGCAATAGCTATTTCAAAGTACTTCTAGCATTGCATTTAAGGAATCGCAATTTTGGAACTCACAAAAAATTTCGAATTATTAAATTGAGTTTCTCAAACACTTTCTTGGATCGCGAAAGGCCATTTTGCAATCGCAAACGGACGATTTTTGCGAATCGCACCGTTTGCAATCGTAAAAACCTTTGATGCATGTACCTGAGGCCATATGCATAAAAAAGTTTTGCGATTCTCAAATTGCGATTTATAGCAAATCACAATTAGAGAATCACAAAATGCAATGTATGTAGGATTTGCTAGAAATTTTGCGAATCCTACATATTCCTTATTTGCGAATCGCAAATTGAGATTCGCAAATAAGGAATACCTTCCCAATCATTCCTATGGGCTAGGAGGCCCATAGTAATGAATGGGAAGACATTCTCAATTTGCGATTACCAATTAGAGAATCGCAAATTGAGAATTCGATTTCAAGGTTGCAAGGGTGTCAAAAGGACACCCTGTTGCAGCCCTGAAATATGCATGTGTACACATTTTGCGCACATACATGCCCTAAGGGTATGTGTGTGCGACATATGGCACTTTTAAAAAATCAAAAAAGTGCTTTTTTAAAGAAAATCGCAATTTACCACCAACTTGAAGTTGGTGGTAATTTGCAATTCCTTAAGGCCAAATAGCAAATATCACGTGCTTCCAGAATTGCATTTAAGGAATCGTAATTTGCAATTTCTTAATTGCATTCGCAAAATAGAGAATCGCAAATTTTGCCATTCTCTATTTTGCGACGGCCTTTTGGGATGATACATCCCAAAAGGCTTTTTCTCATTCGCAAACGGGCGATTCTGAGAATCAGCCTGTGTGCAAACGGGAAAAAGACTTGTTGTCATTTACAACGCTAATTACTCTCTCGCAAAAGCGACACATATTTGCTTTGCCACTGCGTGTTAAGGACTTCAGCCCTGTGTGGTAGTATTATTAGTAATACATTTCTTCCCGGGATATGATTGATCCCTGTGCCCAGGAAATTCGTTTCGAGATTTTTTTTGCATACTTATTTAGCGCGAACTCGACCCGAAGGTATTGGAGCGCTTTACATAGCACCGTATTTACATTGCACATTCAGGCACGGGGAGATTAAGTGATTTTCCCAGAATCACAGGATGTGGACGCGACCTCGAGGCTCGAACCCTGGTTTCCTGCACCAGAAGCGGCAGCGCTGCCGACGGACCACATCCTCTGCCCAATTGGTTTATTAGATTGGGTGTCTATTGATAAACCTTACATGGTACACAAAGTAAACTTGTTTCTCTGAAGTGCTATTATTATGCGCATAACGGTGTAACTCGCCCCGTCTTACTACTGAAAGGGCGCGAGCGATGGAGTAAGAATCCTATTGGCAAACTCAAACGTCATAGGGACATCACTATGAGAGGTCGATTTATCTTACGGTGATTTCCAAACCCATATTAGTGAAAGATGTGGTGCTCCTGCACTGTGCTGTTTTAAGCTGATCATCGGGATTCGCAAGTCTCGAAGAATGAGGCTTCCAAGGTTAGAAGCCGGACAAAGCATGGAAACATCTACATGACGCGTCAGATGGATTTTTTTTTTTGGGCATCTTTTATATAGCACGAACTCGACCCGAAGGTATTGGAGCGCTGTACATGAGCACCGTATTTACATTACATATTCAGACACGGGGAGATTGAGTGATTTGCCCAGAATCACAGCATGTGGACGCGACCTCGAAGCTCGAACCCTGGTTTCCTGCACCAAAGTCGGCAGCGCAGCCGACATCCTTGGCGTGAAGATCCCCACGTTAGTTTAAATTGCATGTACAAAGCGCTTACTACCCCTGACGAGGCGTAGAGATAGTGTGAGACTGCCCGAGAGACTTCGTGATTAAATAATTTAGTTGCAACATTTGCTGCTGCTTCTTCACAAGCAACAGTGTACCAAACCCCGACGCAACATTCGCTCCAACTCCGAAAAGGATAAAGCGGAAAAAGAAACGTGCGGACGCAACAGCCAATCAGAAATTCTTGAATGGCTACTAACTTAGCCCAATGCTCCAATCCAAGCTCTTCTTACACATTAATAGTACCGCCCTACCCAAAAGATCTCTCCAGGATACATCCTGCCGTAAGATTTGGTTCTTGTTCGACCCGGAAGTGCTAACATTGCGGGCAAATGACGTCTGTAAAATATCAGCAACCGACGACGGACGTAACCTGCATTTACGAACGGTTTCTGTTAGTAGGGGATAGGTGGAGACCATAATTCGGGATCGTGGTGGCAGCCGCACGTGTCACTCTCTGAAGCCTCACGCTGCAAACATTGACAGGTTATGGGCGCTAATGTCATAGATTGAGACATGTCATCTATAATATTGTAGCATTAACGTGTGCGCAAAATATACATTTTTAAACGTGGGGCACTTCACAATGATATGAACGTTGACTACAATTCTGAAGCATGAGCGTGAAGTGGGAGTGAGAATGATTTATTTGTCTAGCATGACCCCTAGATTTCTCACTAGTACCAGGGGTAGGGTGAGAGTTCTTAAGTGGGGTCAGAAGTATGTAGAGGGCCAGTTCATGGCCATATGGCATCACCTAGCTCGCAGTGGAGTGCAGTTTTACATTTGTTAGTGTCACTTGGCTTCAAGGCTTACTTTAGATGAGAATTGTTACGATCCAGTTGACCCCCAGTGCAACCCAAGGGGTCCTGTAGTGGAAAAATGAATCCGGCTCCAGAGCCTATGTTTTTCTAAAGAGGCATTATTTTCGAAATAAAGGGTACATAAACATGAGGCAGTGTAGTGTCTTACACATTGTGTATGTTTTCGCTTTGGTTGGATTAATGGCACTATGCTGTGTGTAAGTTGTTGGGATGTTTGTTCTGTGGTATTAGAATGTTGCGTATGTGAGTTGAAGTCAGGGGGTGCTGAGTAAAGAATGTGCTTGCTACTGGGGCTGTCTTGGTAGTGTTTACCTGACTCCATAATAAAATAATCTACATGAAGCTGAGCTGAGCCGAGCCATACATTCTCCATGCATACGAGTGATTGTTCACATGGTAACGCTGAAACGCTATGAGACTGATACTCTTCTAGCTCCCAATTTTAGTGATAATTGAAGTCCGTCATAAATCTTGTGTTTGGGCATGATATATCCGTTCAGTGGCATGCAATTTTTCTTAAGCAGGTTAGTTGAAACTTTTACAGGCTCCAGATGTTTTGTTAATTTCACGTGATTGAGTTTGTATGGATACTTCACAATAATGGTAACAATACCATATACAAATAATTTAATGCAGCGAATTGTCAAGCTTTGTGGCCATGAGTATGGATACAATTACATTGTCATGCTATTGTACTCTTTTCACACTCTTATTAGAAGACTGACGTTTGTTACATAGCGTAACAAAGGTGCAGTTCATTCTGTTGGGTATGAATATCTCAGACTTTAGTAATGCAGTTGGACACCAGCAGAAAAAGTATTCTGTAGATGGAGGCTGCGTGCGCCTCTCCAGTGCTTTCAAGGCCAGGCAGTCTTTAAACTGCAGTAGATCCACCAGTTAATTTTCTGACTCGCGATAGCTAATCTTTCCTCCCGTAAATGAACGTCAGTCTTTGGCTGCAGACAGAATTTCGCCTTGGCAATGGTCAGAACTGGCAATAGTTGCTATAGTGAGTTTGGCACCAAATCCCTTTGGTCATTGAAGAAGCTTCAGATTGGGTTTCCAGCTTTACTGGATTGTGGAAGGCCTGCTCTTCCACTAAGGAAAGTCTTTGGCATTTTATCATTCTCCTCCGATGCAGAAGAGCTTCCCTTGTGGTGCTATCTTAGATCAAGGTGTGATCAAGCGGTTTGTAGGGAGTTGCTCGGTCAGTGAAAAGGTTTCAAGTTCTTCTGGCATTTCCTACATAATTTAGGATGTTGCACAGTGATACTTTTGTTAAATGTGTGAGCTGATGTTCCTGTGGGAGCTATTTTGTGAAGTTCAGGTTTACCCAAATTGGCCATCTCTAATCGGCATTCTATGTATGCATTTCCATCTGTTCAGTTCTGTCAGCTGTTTTTTGGTTGATGTCTGCTTGACACCTGCTGGAAATGACCCTCTTTTGCATGGTGTTCCCCCAGATTTTTCCTTGACGGTATTTATTGCTACAGACTCTGCACTTTACCCTTGGTAAGAAGATGGGAAAGCACCTGTGCCCCCTTTTAACATGATGAAATTGACATATCCATAACAAGCGTATGCACCTTACTTATAAGTCCCTAGAGTATGGTGCAAAAGTGTACCCAGGCCTTGTAAGTTAAATATCACAAGTGGACTGCGGTAACCATTGTGCCATCCACTACAGTGACAGAGTTGGCAGGACTGCAGGCCAACCCACTGCAGCCTGGATGTGCAGTTTTAATCTGCAAATGCAACCTGTCAAAAGAACCCCATTGACAGGTCTAAATCCTCCTTTTAAATATTAGTAAGTCACCCCTAAGTAGGCCTTACTGCCCAAAAGGTTGGGGGTGTGGCATCTAAAAGTAGGACATTTAAACATTTAATGTTAAACATGCCCTTCCAGGTACAAAATCCTAAAATCTATTTTCACTGTAGCAGGGTTGGCTGTTCCATAGGGAAGCATTGGATTACAATATAACATTGATACAATGTTATTGCTGGCTAAATTCTTATTTGTTTTGAAACATTCATTACACACCCAATTAACTGTAGTTGTATGTGTTATGAATATTTTGGAAAGGGGAAACACTGTCCTTGCCCTGCCTGAAGCCTCTAGAGGCCTATCTGTTAAAAACCAGCTGTCATCTGGCAGCTAATGGCTCCCTTGTGGGGAGGTGTGAACTGCTCCCAGGACAGGGATTAAAAGCTTTAGGTATGGGGAGGTGTGGTATTCCTCTGGCAGACTGACCATCTGGGATGTGCCCAGAAACTTAATTAACTTTCCAACAAAATGTTAGATGACACTTGGGCAGGGCCTTCTTTTGTCCCCTCACCTCCTAGCCAGGTAGACCCAAATGACAGCGGGCCTCTGTTGACATTAAAGTGTCACATTCTACTTGAACGACTCATCCTGCTTGACAAGTTTTTTTTTTAACATAATACTTTAGGCACACTTCAAAAGATGAAAACGGGATGCCAAAGCAATTCTTGTGTATCCCTGGTCTAGTGATATGATAACTCAGTTTTGTTCTACCAGACCTCTGTCTTTGAGGTTGTTGTGGGTACAGGCACTGCCTCAAAGTGGATTTTAGTGTTATAAGTGAGGAGGACACTAGGATTACCGTAGTACACTTCCCCCACACACAGCCCCAGCCCTCAGAGCCCACTTTTAGTGTGGTTGACTACTTCAGCCATCTTGAAAATGCTCAAAGTGGGTAGGGTTAGCCCCAGAAACCCTTACCATTTTGCATAGGGTGCTCTCATGGGTCATTCCCTCCCGCAAGCTTGTGCAAGGCATACATGTGACCTCTCAGGGCAACCACTATAGTACATTCCTGGGCTTGTGAAAGATCGGAAGAGAACTGAACATGCTGCCTGAGAGGAACTCTAAAGTACTGGACCTGCTCTCCCGCTGTACTCAGGGCAAAGAAGTAGACTCCAAGAGTCATAAGACTGACCTCCTTTTAAAGCTCCAGGGTCACAGTAAGCTATAAGAGGCTTTTCCCTGACTAGTGGCAGCTGGATCTGCACTGGAACCTCGTGTGTGCCTTTTCCTGCCAACCAGTGAGTCTCTAAGTGCCTCGCCGGAGGTCCGGGTGCTTTAGAAATGTCCTCCTGTGTAGCTTGAGACTTAAAGGTTTAAAATCAGTTAATTTAGCTGGCCCGTGCTTTATCACGGTCAGTGTCCAATTGCGCTTAGATCTTGTTCTACCACAACCATTGACTATCACTGGCACTTTGTGCTTCTTAGTGCTATATCCGCTTTAAACGTTTATAGGGCATTTGTTCGGGTCCCCTTATTGGATGTTTGTCATTTTGGCGTTATTTTGTTTATTCAATGACATTTTACTCTTTTTATAATTCTGTTTGGTATTTTTGTTTTGTATTTCAACTTTATTATTGACTCTTTTTTTGTTGTTGCAAGTATGAGAATTTATTGTGTAGTTAGTTAAAACCATTACAATTTTAGCAGACAATCATCAAATGTGACAACATTCCTATTTACATTTTAAATTTGTTACAAGTTAAAAATGTCATTTAAACTTCTTACTTAAAACTTTGAACATAGTGTATCTAATGCCAAGCCAGCACAGCACATTTGAGTTCAAAACGTGGAGAAGTCTGCTGGCTGCTTCACAGTGATTGGGAGGATGCTCTGAGTCCATACTAGTGATTGGAGACAGTTCTTAGTACCAATCTGGTAATGTACATCTTAAACCAGAAAGGAAAGTGAACTATGTGCAAGTTAATACCAGATAGTAATCGTCCTCAATTACACTGACATTTGCATTATCTCCGTGCCCCTTTTTATTTTGTTCTTTTTTTATTTGTTGCTGCAGAGTGGTTTGTGTGCAAAAATGCAAATGTGCAAATCAATGTATCAAGCACTTAGGAGGTAGCGGGATCTTAAACAGTTTGGCACAAAGTGCGTCAAAACATGAAGATAAAAATGTACCATGTACGAGTTGGTGCCAGATGACTGATGTGCATCTCAACTGTGCCCTTTGTAGCTGCCACATAATTGAGCATTGTGTGCAAAGTAAGCAGATTTGATATAGCAGTGGTGTAATGAATTATTAAATTGAATATTAAACACTACTCATTTGGTATTTGTAGTAATTTGCTGACTTGTTGCAGGAATTTAGCTGCCCTACATGAAATCTGTAGCGACTGGGTGTTTAGTAATGCCATTACGGTTGGTCGACACGATCTGACCTGAAGAGAACGGAAAGCCGGAAGTAGAAAATGCGGTCTCCAGTTGTTCACAGCTGGGCCATGTTTGTTTCCATGTTGGAATCTGATCTTTTGAGGAAAAAGCTCCAAGGCGAATCAAGAGTAGAGAATGCTGTACGCTTGGCGTTATGTGTTGGACCAGATACGGCTGTGGTGACCGGATCTCATATGAAGACAAAACCATCCAGCCGTGTTTTTTCTTTGCCAGGGCAGCTTTGTCCAATAGCCAAGCTTTTCGTTTTGCAGCATTGTTTGCTATTTTTTTTTTAAATGCAGGGAAGCTATAGTTTGTGTCCCAGGCTTCGTGTAAGTTGAGAGCGAGTAAAGCTTGGTCAAGAGCGGTTGGCCAGTCTTTCTTTCCTTTTGGCTTAGTGATGCATAAATACATTACTTTGCGTTCCACAGATATCTGGCGATCAGAGGCTGGTTGTGTTTCCTCTTCTAGTTTCTGCTGAGGTCAATATGCTAGTGTCTTTTGAGACTGGAGAATAAAAGTAGCTATGGAAGTTGTGCTGTTAATGGCTTGTTCGTAGGGTGCCATTTTTTCATGCAAGATGCTGTAGATGTGTGTGAAGGATCAGGTGTGTGCAGACTTTGCTGTGGTAGCGGTTTAAGATTTATTGTGGTCCAGTGTTTGTATTCCTGCCTCATAAACGCATGATTATAATAATTTTAAATACGTTTATTCATGCACAGTTAATTACAACCATTACATGTACATACAGACATATTCAAATGTTACCATGATAATGCAATATAGCCACTGTAAAATTATGGCTAAAAAATGAAGTAAGTCCGTGCACAATATCACATTTGACTCTGAACAGTTAAAACTTCACAATATAACAATCACAATTAAAATAATACACCAAATATGATAAACAATTAATCTAGGCCAACTTCACAGGAAACGCTTCATCTAGTAGTAATAAAGTGCTGATCTGCTGTGCAAACATTTGCCATAAAGTGCATCTATTTTACTTTATAGTAGACTAAGAAAAATACTGTTATTCTTGACAAGAAGGTCTAAGGAAGTTGAGGGGCGGGCAATTTTAATTATACTACACTCTCCAGCCTAATAATGTGGGTCTCTTATAAAGTACGTACCGGACCACAGAATACAAAGCTGCTATGTGCCTACTACCTCTGGGGGGAACCACTGTTCTAATCTCAAACGGGAACACAAGTCAAAAAGTCAGATACTGGCTTTCACCAGCTCCTTAGCAGCTAAGTTCAGAAATCTTACTGATTTACATGCCAGTTGCGCAGAAGCTCCCCCAAGTAAGGAAATGGTCGATATGACCTGATCGCAGAGCTCTTGGAGTAGGGCGTTGGAGTCTTTGTCTATGTGTTTAACAAGGCTGGTCAAACAAACAGCTGTTGAAGCAAAGATTAATTTTTTTCTTGGCCACAGAGCTGACACTCTTAAGTTGTCCAACGCTGTTTGGGGGTGGGGGGGGTCCTTGGATGCGAACACGCAGAGACGTATTAGCAAGAGTTCATGTTTCTGAGACTCTGGGAAGTGCACCGATAACTACGGCTGAGAACCCCAAGCTACATACAGTGGCATTTCACAAAAAACATAGGCATATACAGCACACCGTTAACTGTTATAGAGATTCTTATGACGTATATAATTCTTCGTCACGGACAAACGCAGTCCAATGAGATCATTCGAGACAATGCTCCAGAAGAATCACTACTACCTGTCTCGTTTGTGTCAAATACATACAGTGGCATGACCGCCTATGCATGCCCTTTACTTGCTACAGTAATTAGCCTGGTCTATGGCCAAGGATAAAAGTTTTACAGTTTTGTTTGTAAGATGTTTAAAAGCAAATTAATCCATGGGAGTGTGCCAAGCATCTTCTAGTCGGAGTGCTGAACTGAGTGCTGTAATGCTGAGAACACAGATTTCTTTATATGGGCCTGCCTTTCTGTTTTCACTCAACACATGTATAAGAAAATTTAGTTTGTCTGCCTTCTTCCTCCAGAAGAATTTTACCAGAGTACTCTACCGTCATGGACCCTGGTGATACAAACCAAATTGAAATCTGATTTAGGCTTGCGACACGTACTGTGGAATTGCAAAGAGTTTTTTAAAAAGGCTCGCTTGTAGATTGTTTAAGGTTTCAGCGTCTTTACCTTTGAGCAGTTCGAAGCCGTAAGATATTCAGGGCATGAATTGGGCTCCCACAACTTGAAGGAGATGGAACATTGAGGTGCTCTATGTCTTATGTTTCAAGGTTTTAAAAGCAAACAGCAGAATATTTGTAAAAAATCGTCTTGATTGTAGATGCAATTTATAGGTCTGATGATAATTTAGATGGTCGCGAAGGTACTTATAAGTGTTGACCTGTTCTAACACATTGCCATCAGCCTGCCAAGTGAATTTAGGCTACCTGTTACTACCTCAACATTTGAAGCAAAGAACCTTTGTTTTACCATAATTCAGACTCAGTCACCAGTTGTTGGTATACCCCAGTAACTGATTTATCGACCTTTGCAGCCCAGTTTGGGTATTGCTGAGGAGGACAATATTATCTGATTATTGTAGGCTTCTTATTTGTGTTGTGTGGAACCTGGGAGGACCCCCCTGCAATAGAGCCAGGTAGCTGTCGAGGTCGGCCATGTAAGTTTAAAATAAACTGGGGGCAAGAACAAACCCTTGTTTTTAGCCCATGTTTGTGTAGATTTTATTTATAACTCTTCGGCCATCACTTATCTTGTACAATGTTTAGGATTATAGGTTGATTGCCTCCAACGGTTTTGGTGGTGCACCTCACTTTTCCATTTTTCTTTTTCAACAGCTGGGCCCTTGGAACTTTATCAAAGGTGGCTTGGAGGTCAATGAAACAGGAGTACAGTCTACTGGCTTTAGTGATCGCCTGTTGAGCCAGGAGTGTTACCGCCAACAGGTTTGTTAGTGCTCATTCCTGCCCTGGAGCCAGTCTGAGTATTTGAGATAAACTTTAATAGTCACAGTCCTCTAAATCAATGAGCACATTTGAGGCGTAAATTTTAGCTTCTACGTCTGGTTTTTTTCTTCTTCATATGTGTTTTTATTATCATCACAATAGATTGGATAACAATTAGCAGTGGAGCTCACAATGTGGTACTTACCCATATGGAGGATTAACAAAAAACACAGCTTGTGATTTAGCAATCATAGCCAGCATGTAAAGCTTTGAATTGCATTACTGTCACCCGTCAACTGGAAAGAGCAGGAAGGGGGAAGGATATTGGGGGGGGGGGGGGGGGGGGGATAGGAGATTGGGGAAACAACAAGTGAACTTTGAGAGAACTCAACGGGCCATAAAGCTTGCAAAAGGAGACCAAGTAAGCCGCAAATCTACCTGTTTCAGCAGCAGCAGGGGACCGTGCTGCGGTCAGCCCTCTGAAATTGGCCTTATCTGGTGGGGAAAAATGGACCGGTGCAGTGAGTACCCGACACATCATGTGTAAGGGAGTGGCGGACAAATTAAAAACCCGGGAGGGACAACTTCGGGAGCTGGTAGTCATGCACTGTGGGAGAGTTGTGCATGGGAATATATGGGCTTAGTATGGAGGTGGAGCAGCCCTAATCATGAGAAGGAGGGATATCGTGATATACAGGGTGAAGTCCATTAATGTTACACCCTTGAGAGTGCTTTTTGTCTCCGGATTTATGGTGGGCAGTTCATCCGTTTTAGCCTCAACTGCAATCAAGAACGTCTCCCATTCTTCACCTCGAGAGCGGGAATCTCCCCGGATACGAAGCATTCCTGAGGGTGTGCCTCAGCCCTGGTCCATGTCAGCAATACTCCGAGCCAGCCACAAATCTCTAGGGAGGGAGCGGGGGGAGATTTCCACCCCATAGCTATGTTACGCTTATACAGAACAAAGGCCAGATCGATGAAAGGGTGTAAGTGTTTGTCCCCCTTCATGCAGGGTCGCAATCCCAATAAACAGGATTCAAGAGTGGGAGGTAAGAGAGTGTGCGGACAGTTTTGCCACTATTGAAGTCACCCCTGCCCACGTCTGTGATTGTGGTGCGCATGCCCATACCATGTATATAAAATCTGCGTTCTGAAATGTGAAATAGGGGCATTCCAGGGAAGATGTTGGGAACATGCCTTTTAACACGGATCGGTGAAAGGTAAGGGTGGTGCATATAATTAACTTGGGTGAAGCAAAACCTGGGATTTCGTGAAACGTCCTTGGTCAGTCATAGGGTACAAACCCAAGCTGCATCAGTAAGAATTTGCTGGATTACAGTGTCCCATATAGCACGAGCCCTCACAGTGTGGTCAGTTGGGGTAGTGTCGAGAGTACAAAAACGTGATAGCGTGGTGTGTGGAGTCCGACGTCTGTAATAGAAACAGGGCTTGGGATGGTGGCGGCCAGGACTCCCAGCACTTCTCGTGGGCCACCTGCGGCAGGGCAGGGCATGATACGATAGGAATTGGCCAGCATGCAATCCGAATGTCTAGGTTATGTCCGGGAATGACATGAGTAGTCCCTCATTATAGAGAGCTCCTGCCTGCGTGATCGCAGCATTGATCCATGGGTGTGGGTCTATACACCTTGGTGTTTGGTGCAGTATAGGCAAGTCCTAAATAGGAATGGAGGTGGAGTACGGAAGGGTGGGGCCTTTGGGATGTAGGTATCTGCGCTAGCAAGTGTGGACCACTTCTATTTTATGGATCCCAAGTGTAGGGCATAGAACGGAATCAGAAAGTCAAGTGTAAATAGCCGTTCCTTGCAGAACTCTGCAGACAAGCGGAGATTCAGGAAGTGTCGGGGCACTCAACCAGGACATGGGCCACTGCAATTGTGCTGCGGCGTAGTATAACTCAAAGTTGGGTGCCCCAAGCCCGCCATCCGTGAGTGGGTGTTGCTGAGCAGTCAAGGCCAGCCGACGGCGACCCGAGCTCCCGAATAACTCAAGCTGCAATACGTTTAAGTCGCGAAAAAAAACTCCTGGAGAGGACGAGAGGTAAAGCTGCAAAATAATACTGCAATCTGGGATGTATGAGCATTTCAGAAATTGCGACCCGACCCAGAGGACAGTGGTTGTGAGCGCCAAAAGGGGAGGGAACGTCATATGGGTCCAATGGCCCTGTAAAGATTTCCCTCCCTGAGGTCATGGTCCGAGTGATAGATCTCTATACCCAGATACTTAAAGATATCATAACACCAATGCAGGCTTGACTCTGGTTGTTCTAGACGGTCATTGTTTAGTATGTGTGTCAGAGGAAACACAGGATTTGGGCAAATTTACTCGTAAGCCGGAGAAGGAACCGAAGTCCTCCACAATCTGCATTAGATTAGGAAAGGAGGAATGCACATTCAGAAGGAAGATCAGGGCATCGTCTGCGTATAACGAGATTATTTAGTGCAGGTCATATTCGCGTATGCCCAAGTCTACTGCATGCTGTCTGAGCTGGCAGGCCAATGGGTCCATGACGAGGGCAAAGATAAGGGGGGGATAAGGGGCAGCCTTGTCTCGTGTCCCTGCAGATAGGGAATTTATCAGATGTCACCTTTCCCGGTATTACACGCGCCTCTGGGTTGGCTTAAAGGGCATGTACCCAGCCTAGGAATCCTGGACCAAACCCCACGGCGGTGAGGGTGGAGAATAAATATTTTCAGGCCAATGTGTCTAATGCTTTCTCGTTGTCCAATGATCTGCCACTTGGCTATAAGCATCTGACGTAGCACTTTGTAGAAGGCGTAAAAGATGACACATATTAAAAAACGCGCTGCAGCCCAGGATAAACCCAGATTGGTCCGGGTGGACCAGCGATTGTACAATGGGGAGAAGACGGTTGGCCAGGATCTTACCTAGTATCTTACAATCTAGGTTAAGGATGGACAGCGGACGATATGAGAGGACGTCAAGGGGATCTCTGCCCGGTTTTGGCAGGACTACTATGAGAGCCATGTCCTGGCGTCTTCTGGGGATTGGAATATGTGGATCATGACCATCATTAACATGCAACTCAGCCCTAAATAAGAGTATTTACTAGAGGTCCCATTCCCTCAGGCGTCGTTTGACACACAAGAATGAGCTGCACCTCCAGTGTGAAGTCAGGGTAAGCCGAGATCAGAACATTCTCAAATGTCCATGGGCCTTTGTTGCGATGCACTCTCTCCATTGAAAAGCAATTCGGTGCCTTGCTATCAAGGACGCTTCTCACCAACCATTTCTTGAGGTACAGTTCAACGTGGAACCTCCAAGTGCCCCGGGAAACACAACAGGCGGATGTTGTTGCGCATGGACCTCACCTTAGCATCCTCTGCTCTGTGACCTAAGAGGGTGACTTCTGCTTCCACCCTCTTCAGGTGTTCTTGCAGGACCGCCAGCGCAGATTAGGTCTCGTCATCCTGGTCAGACAATTTGCAATGGTCGGCACGTAGCAGGTTCACCTCCACTGAGATTCTGTCAATGCGGGCCTCGAGTGAAGTCCTGGTGTCCAGGATGGCTTGAAGCACCTTATCAAATTGTGCAGAGTGAGCTTAGAGAGCGTGATCCAGGTTTTGAAAGCTACGGTGTGTCTTGTCTCTGTGTGTTGGGTCCATTGCGGTGGTTTTGTCTGATGCATGCAGCGGTTTGGTGAATTTTGGGCTTCACCATGGTCTTAAAGCGGTGCGACCCTCCAGGTAGGCCATTATTTGCGTTATCCACTGCGATGGGCCAGAACGGATCCCCTGAGGGCGCAGGTGACTAGATGTCCCAGCCTGGAAATGGAGATGAATCGTGCTGGATATTCCGGAGGAGGGATACAAGAGGCCGATCGAATGCCAGCCCCCATCAGGAATAGGAGATAGAGATGAGTAAGTGGTACAGTATGGCCAATACAAGGAGAGGCATGCAGGCAGCAGCGACCAGGAGGGCAACCGCCATAGTCTGGGATAGCAGGGGTCCAATCAGAAACGGGCAAGCATGCTTTTGTTGTGATCAGGCATGTGCCACGCCACCACAGCAACGTACACAAAGCATGCCAATACACAACTGGAGTGCAAGGTGGAGGTCTACGGATGAGTAGCCCCTCTGGGTTACACAAGGTCGCAGGTGTTGCCTGAGCGACAGCTACTATCTCGTACAAAGGATGGAATTCTACAGGACTTGGTCTCGCTTGGATGGAGCGGTAGATGGGTCAGTGGCCGCTATAAAAAAATGGACAGGGCTTCCCCCCAGGATCACAGGTGGTGCAGTGTTCCAGAGTGGGCAGGTCAGTCAAGCCAGTCTAGCAGGTGAGGTCAAGTGTGGCAAAAGAAGGATGAGTACCCACTGACGGCCTCATGCATGGAGTACCGCACAGCAGTGACTGACACTCACCGGGTCCAGACTGAGGACATCTGTGCCTCCCAGCTTTGCAGTGCATAGGGTCCAGCTGCCCAGGAGGGAATGGTCAGTTGCGCAGTCTGTGTCGCGGTGTCACAATCTCAGATATAAGGGCTATAAATTGAACCATGTCAAACCAGCAAGAGGAGACCTTAAACTGCACCTTAGTGACACTGCAGGTTGATAGAAGCAGTCCAGTGCGTCAGCATGGTCGGCTGAGGGAGGTTCTGCTGCCGTCCTGGCAATGCATTGTATTTGTAAAGAAAGCAGTATGCTGTGCATGGGCCGCCCTCTGGCTTGGGGGCAAGAGAAGGCAGCTCACAGACGCACCCAGTCAGGCAGGGTTAGATTCCCCTCTCTGGTGTGTTACAAGCATAGGCCTCCCCGCTGCCAATGAAAGTCCTGCAGAGCCCTCACTCCACTGGTGATCTTGCCCCATCCGGTCGCAGGTAGGCGGCAGATTGGTCCATCATCCAGTAGCGCGTACTCTGTGGTGAGGCCCAGACGGGCCCTGATTCAGGGTATGCCTCGTCTCTATGTAGTGCTCATCGTTGATGGTAGAATCTAAGGATAGAAGTAGCAGCTGGATATTTGTTGGTCCCACGGCAGAGCTCCAGATTACACATCTGGCTGTCGCCATCTTGGCCATGCCCCAAACTTCTATGTCTGTTAAGGTGATTAATCTGTAAAGATGGATTTGAGCGTACACCTGATTTATAAAGAGGCTAAAAGATACTGCCACGCCATTACATCCCGGAATAGTGTTTGATCCTGGGATGTATTTAGAAAGCTGAGTTAGATACAAGGACCAGAAGTTGACCTCCTTTTTTTAAAATAAAGCTTTAGGAAGGCCGTTAGACCTTGGGCTCCCCTCTAACTGGACTCTCTTTAATGTTTTGGCTACCTGTTTATGGCTGATCGATGGGAAATCTGTCTGACTGGAGCAGAGTTTGCTGCTTTTCCTGGCTAAATAAGCCAGGCTCTGCATGTGATAATAAGAAGGGGTGGTAATGATTTGCTAAATTGTACACCGTAGCGATGTGTGTTGATCACACTGCTTCCGTAATGTCAACATTGTAGTGCAGATTTCTTCCATTGACCAGCTTATTTATTTTGGCCCAGAATAATTTGGAGTTTGTTTGCTTATTTGCATGTAGTAATTTGATCAAAAGGCCAATATTGAAGTTAAGCTTTGCTGCCCAAACAGCTTTTTTTTAATAGTTTATTTCATTTTATTGATTCTGGGTCAGGGCTTTGAAAAATCCACTCGCATTGTTGAGCTAAATTTAATCTGGACAAGCTATTTTTAGGGACTACTCACCAAAGGGTGCGCTTGAAAACCTCTATCTTCAGTCACAAAACAAAAAGTCAATATAGGAAGACAAACTGACTTTTGACCTCTGTCTGAAAGCAGAGGTAATGTGACAAGATAACAAGATTTTAAGGCACCTTTATTGCTCTGAAAAGTGAAAGAGCAATAAAGATGCCTTTAAATCCGGTTATTTTGTCACATTTGCTGGATTTCAGAGACCGAGGTCAAAAGACAGTTTGCCTTCCTACATTTATTTTTCTTCCTGTGACTGAAGTTAGAGGATTTTGTAAAGTGAACTGTGTAACAATTGAACCACGCAAAGCATGTGAAATGAAAGGTTGTAAGATGTCAACACTGAAATAGTGAAGTAAACTGTTCAAACATTTCAAATATATTTCACTAGTTATGAAGACACATTTGTAATTCTGTAGTGAAAAAATATTTTTATAGGATCAGAATAAATTGGAACAATTTACTTGGTGATGTGCAAATTTTAAATATTTTTGCTGAAACCCAATTTCCAAACATTTGTTACAAGGGATCAATGCGGCTGACCAAGGTTCAGCACTTCTATTTCAAAGTAAAGAAAAGTCCTTTATCTGTGCGCGTCCGTCCGGAGCTTGCTGCACTTTTACTCCACTGAGAATCGGACAAAATCGTGAGGGTGAGGGTGAGGACGGTGCACTAGAAACTAAGTCAAAAGAAAGCCCCAAGTTTATCAAAAATGTCCTTTATTCTACAAGTTAATTTTTAAGATTCAACCACAGCCAACGCATTTCGTTCCATTGGAACTTCGTCAGGGCTGAAAAAACACAAAAATAAACATATTTAATACATGGACGCAACAAACAAACTAATAAAAATAAACATATTGCATATATAAAATCACAAATTATAACAAAACATTCAGAACGACAAAAAGAGACCTATATAACCAAATATAAAGTCAACAAAAATGACATTTCTCAGTGCATTACAAACACAAAAAGGGGCAAAAACCACAATATGACTAATACATATACACAAATATACCAAAAATTATACAATGGCGAATGATATAATTGACAAAAATAAACTGCTTTGTAGAAATACCACACTTACATATTGCGACCTACATAGAAAAAAACTGAAGAATACAAAACAGGAGAAATAGGGAAGAAATAATGAAAAAAATGAATGAACGAATAAATGAATGAATGAAAAAAAGAGAGAAACGGAGACATACTGCTGGCCGATCAATGCCATTTGGTTTTTGACAAACTTTTCTAAGAAGCGATAGTCATTGATTTGTACATCACTCCACCAAACACCAATAAATCTCACCTCAGTCTCACGAGGGCTCAAAACAGTCCTGTGCCCATAGAATCAAGCTCATAAAACGCCTAATAGTAAATTGCAAAAGAGTGTGTGTCACGTTTTAATTTAAAGAAAGATTACTTTATATCTACATACATATACAATTCTTAATTCTAAAAAGGTATTCAAAGCAGTCAAGTAAAAAAAAGGGGGAAGAAGTGAGCTGAACTTCCTCTCTGACTTAGCCGCACTCTTTATAAACCAGTTGGTGAATGGGGAAAAAAAAAAAAGCTTATATGTAAAGATAATATGGCAAGAATCAATAGGTCCCACGGAATAAAAATAATCCCATACCTGTTGTACAGAACAACAATCCATGTCTCACCTCTATAGCGGCAAATAGATGGAATCATGCAGCAAATCCCTGCATAAATGCAAAATATCAAATGGCTTAAAATATCAGCTCACATTCCTATTTAAAAACAACAATCTACTGTGAGGCAGCTGATAATGATAAAAGGAACACTGTAGATCGATAGATACTACATCAAGATCTTAATCTTACCTCCAACCAAAACTGGATGTTTGCTCAGATCACCCCAACCTATACTTGTGAGTGACTGGACCAGTATTGCAGCCTCTTGTCCTAGTAATGGAGGATGAAAGAGAATAGGTATATATTCGCCTATATCCCATTTGTAGCTAACACCCTAATCTATGTCAAGGGTTAGTTAACCATCAACGTGTACAAGAAGCAATTGGAACATACACCCCACTCATATTTGCGGTCATAATAAAGTGTGCTATAGCACGTTGGCTTTACATCAACCCCCACGTGCAATTTCACAGAGCCCATCATAAAATGGTAAGAAAAATAATAAGAATCTTACCTCCATAAGAATCCGGTGGTTTAATCTGAAGGAAAATAGTAACCCCAAATTAATGTTGGGAGAAAAGTGGGCCAGTGTAGTAGCCTACCGTCCTAAAATAAAGAATTAAAAGTGTATATAAAAATCCCCCTAATGTCCAACACCAGCCATAATACATTTGATTTTAGATTGCAAAAAATAAATGAGGGCATCGGCCTCTCACAGTCCACCCAATAATCACATTTCAAGTCAAAAAACTAAAAACAGATCACAAAATAAGGGTCACAATCGTAAATAGTCTAGAGCCCTGTCTGGCATACAGCCCATACACTTAGGCAGTCCGCCCGGTAATAATACCATGCGAACACACCTTAGATAAAATGTGTAGCCCCCCAAACAAGATTATCCCCTGCCACAGAGTGCGCCACTTTTAAAGGCCACAGGTACAAGAAACACTAACCAACACTGCAAGAATCTAACGAAAGAGTGGCCGGATTACCTTTTCAGCAGAAGCACGCTCCTCGGTAGTATATTCAAACCGGGCGCCATGTTACTCTGTGTTTATATAGCAAACTCGTGTTCTATCGTGTGTCCCGTGCGTTCGTATTGGCAATCACGATCACGTGTTTTTTCACACTCCCAGCGGCGCCGTATTAAAGTGGAGTGACTAACCTTGTTAATTATGGGCTTAAGAAATAAAAAACATAAATATTTATATAAAGGACAGTATTTACTCGTAATCCTTTAAGTTACATTTAATTAATTGTAATACATCGGATCAGGCACTACTATTCTATATCGGACTCGCGTTCAGAATAACGTCGCGCCATGTTATATCTGTGTTTATATGGCGAACGCGCGTTCAAACATACACCCCATATGTTAGTATTAGCACTAACGATCACGTGTGTTTTCACACTCCCGGCCGGCGCCATATTCAAATGAAGTGACTTCCATCGTTTATTATAGGCTTTGGAAGTAAATACAATAAATATTTAGATAAAAAGGGGGGTTTACTCATTATCTTTTAAGATTCTTTTTAACATTAATTATAATGTACTGGGTCAGGCACTATTTTTCTATATCGGACTCCCGTTCGAAAAAAGTTCCATGCATTCGTGTAAATAAACATGATCACGTATATTCTGCACTCCCAGTCGTCGCCAAATTGAAGTGGAGTAATTTCCTTTATCTGCTATAAGATTTTAAAGTGATTAGCTTATTCATATAGTAGATAGGGGTTAAATTCCATTAAAAAATAATAACACTAAACCAAGTCCGGCACTATTTTTCTATATCAAGTCCGGGATCACTGGGAAAAGTTCACCATATGTCAGAGGTTTTAATCACATATGTCAAGGATGTGATCACTGTTTCAGATCCGAAAATAACACCATAAATGTGCATTTAGAAAAACCATAATTAAAAAGAAAAAAGTGATGTACCTCTGGGAAGAAAATGAGTGCCTATTGCTATTGTATGTGACATCCCTATCTTAAATTGCTGCACTAAGAAAGTTGTAAAAATCATCAACCGCAATAGTATGTCAATAGGATGAAAAGAAAAAAGGGGTGAAAGAAGAATTGAGACAGCATAGAAAACAGTAGAATAGGGGGTAAAGAGATACAACAAACATATATATAAAAACACCACTATATTGGCGGCAGAATACAATTAAGGGTTCAAATCAAGTTCAGTAGTCCAATCCAGTGGATGCCATATTTGTATCGAGCATAGCAGCAATTTGAATTACATATTCAAGTGGTATGAATTCCATACTTTTCTCAGGCTTAGCATTACCAACAAGCCAGTTTCTCTATATGGTCATAAAAAAGAATGTATCTCTCCATCTGTGTTGTGTCCTAGACTAGTCGCCCTCAGGCGACAAATCCATCTAGATTCCTTCTGTCGTAGTAGCAATTCTCTATTACCACTTCTAGTTGGCACCGGGACGTGATCAATGGCATGAACCAAAAGGATAGATCTTCCGGATGCTCCTTAATATAATGGTTTGTTATTGGCTACCTATCATCCTTGGTTTTAATGGCTCGTCGGTGTTCCTGTATCCTTAGCTTCAGACAACGGATAGTACTACCCACATATATGGTACCGCATCTACAACCCAGAATGTAAACCACATGGGTGGTATTAAAATTCAAGAAATAACCTATTTTATATCTTAGGGTGGTTATGACCAAATTCCAGGGTTTTATTCTTGCCTAGGGGACAGATGCTACACGTCCCACATGTAAAAAAAAACCTTTTGGCTTTGGTGGTAACCAAGTCTGTATTGTCTTCGGGGTTGTCACATAATTAGGACAAAGGGTGTTTCTCAGCGTTACCCTTCTCCTATATGTAATCAGAGGTCTATTTTCAACCGAGTTTTTCAGTCCCGGAACTTCAGTCAACAGGTGCCAATGTTTGTGGAACATATTAAAAATGGCACCACTATGTGATGTATATTGGGTTATTAACCTTGCTTTTTTATTCGTTACATCCCTAGTTGGTTTCTCCTGCAGTGTAAAATCCCTGCTCAGATTGTTAATCCTAAATTCCACCTTATCCAACACTACTTGTCCATATCCCCTTTTGGTGAATCTGCTTTTGGAGTCCCTGATATGAGTTTTAAATATGTCGTCCTCGCTGCAATTGCGCCCTATTCTCATCATTTCACCAAATTGGGATATTGTCCTTCACTGATCGAGGGTATGCGCTCGTCGCTGGAAGTACGGCATTACAGGAAGTTTCCTTCCTGAAAAGGGTACTATGTATCTTCCCATGCTTGATGTAAAATTGGATATCAAGGAAGTTGATATGTTCCTGATGGTACATCATCGTACATTTTACATTATAGCTATTATCATTTAGGAATACCACATATTGTTGTAGTTGTTCAACTGACCCAGACCACAAACAAATGACATCATCGATGTACCTCCCCCAGTACACAATGTTATTAGTCCAAGGGGAGGCACTTCTGCCCCAAGCATGCTCCCTCTCAAACCACCCCATAATGAGGCGGGCGTAGGAGGGAGAAAACTTGGAGCCCATTGCGGTTCCATGTATCTGCTGAAACCATCGATTCTCAAAAAGAAAGAAATTGTTTGTAAGAATATCAATCATAGAGACAATTATTTCATTGTAATCATATAGTCGTGCGCCATCTCTATCAAGAAAAGATTGTACTGCTCTGATCTCTATTTCCTTGTCTATACACGTGTAGAGACTTTCTACATCGAGTGTGACAAACAACAAGTCTTCCGACCATTCAAAGTCCCTGAACTTCATAAGAATGTCTTTACTGTCCCTAACGTAAGATGGTAGGTTAGGGACATATTTCTGAAGTTTCAGATCCACAAATTGTGATAATTTTTCCGTAGGCGATCCCACCCCGGAAATTATAGGCCTACCAGGTGGAAATTGCCCGCCCTTGTGTATCTTGGGTAATACATAGACACATGGAAAGGACGGGCACTCCACCCAGAGGTACCTACACTCCTCTTCATTAAGCAGGCCTGTTTCCTTCCATTCGACTAACTTGGCATTTATCATGCTAGTACTGTTCGGAATAGGATTGTTTTTGATCTCCCGATAATGCAGGTTATTGCTAAGTTGTCTTGTTATTTCCTGCATATAGTCGACCTGGTTCATTACAACAATATTCCCTCTCTTGTCATCGTCTCTTATTACGATGTTGGGGTCACTATTAAGTCTTTTGAGAGCCAACTTTTCAGCCACCATGATGTTGTGTGGTTTTCGATGTAAACCTTTTTGGAACTTCTAGGTCATATAGATCTTCTCTGACCCGGTCATGAAAGGTATCGATATTATGATGGTAAGAATGTGTGGGTATGAACTTTAACCTAAGGTGTAGTCCACTGTCCTTACTAGTATCTTGAGGTATGTTGAGATCTCTAAGCAATGAGGGATTATACAAATCCACCTCCACATTGAGAGTCAACAGACAATGTACATCACGGATCTCTTGTATTGTGTGTGTGTTCCAGTACTAGGGACAACAGTTAAACCTCCCGAATTGTGTGGTCTATTGGAGAAATAATCCTTAAGTTTCAATACCCTAATAAACTTAAACAGGTTAGAAAAATCACCCTCTTGTGTAGGGCAGAAATTAAGTCCTTTGCTCATGATATTCACTTCATTAATATCCAGAACTTTATTTGATAGATTAACTATCTTGATCAGTATTTGCATTTTTACATGGCATTGGATCAGAAACATTACATGGGATCAAGGTGGTTATTTCTTCGGTTTCGCATCCAGGTTGAGTTTGTTCACAGGAGTTACTCTTGTATCTGCCCTTTGCCCTCCTCCCTCCCCGCCTTGTTTTGAGATCTCTTTTTTGTTGTAGGCGGTTGCTTATCCTTAATTTGGCCAATTCCTTTAGAAAGGAGATGGCCCCTTCCTCTAAAGGTACATCAGGCACTGTCATATTTGAGGCAGAGCTGCCGACTGATGACATAGATAGATTGCTATTAGAACCTGTCTAATTGCTTTCTCCTCTATTTTCTCTGGTTCTCTTTTTATTACCATCCTCAATACCTTGAATCCCATCAATTTTTAGCAAAGGTATACACCCTGCCATCTTGATAGTCTTTGGCCTCCCTTTTTATCTTGCTAAGTTTTTTGTTTTTCAAATATATCTGATGGTTTTCCATCACCTGTTTTAACACTGCATAATGTTTTTCAATCAGCTCCTTTAGTGGCATTTTATTGATTTTCCTTTTCAAATCAATGACTATCGCTTCTTAGAAAAGTTTGTTAAAAACCAATTCATTTATTCGTTCCTTCATTTTTTCAATGTTTTCATTATTTCTTCCCTATTTCTTCTGTTTCGTATTCTTCAGTTTTTTTCTATGTAGGTCACAATATGCAAGTGTGGTACTTCTACAAAGCAGTTTATTTGTGTCAATTATATCATTCGCCATTGTATAATTTTTGGTATATTTGTGTATATGTATTAGTCATATTATGGTTTTTGCCCCTTTTTGTGTTTGTAATGCACTGAGAAATGTCATTTTTGTTGACTTTATATTTGGTTATATATGTCTCTTGTGGTCGTTCTGAATGTTTTGTTATTTGTGATTTTCTATATGCAATATGTTTATTTGTATTAGTCTGTTTGTTGCGTCCATGTATTTAGTATGTTTTTTTTATTTTTGTGTTTTTTCAGCCCTGATGAAGTTCCAATGGAACGAAATGCGTTGGCTGTGGTTAAATCTTAAAAATTAACTTATAGAATAAAGGACATTTTTGATAAACTTGAGGCTTTCTTTTGACTTCGTTTCTGGTGCACCGTCCTCACCCTCACAATTTCCAAACATTGTTTACGTGCTATTATCAGTAAAACAACATGGGAACATTTTGTGGCCATTTCAATGGAAAATATGCGATCCGTAAATGACGGTGCACTGCCACATCATGCTTTGGTAATATATTTATAAAAAGTGAGTTTTTAAGCATGAACTGGGGATTATTACTGCTCCTTCTCAGATGACCATGCTATAAGTGAACTGAGTGGCAAGCCAGGGATCATGTGTACCCTATATATGGGCTTGATTCTTGTTATACATGGAGCAAATGCTTAGTCTAGTAAATAGTTTTGTTGTACAGCACAAATAGTGAACTTGCATATTTGAAGGTGCTCTCTTATGTGATGATAAGGAAAAAGGCAGCTCCTTAAGACAAAATATTTGCCTAGGATCACATAGATTGAGACAAGTTCACGGGTCAAGTGCATTAGAGTTGGGTCAAGTAGAGTATTCAAGTTAATAGACCTGCAGGTCTAGTAACAATTTTATGATTTTTCGAGGCCTGTGGGTGGGTTGCCCCCCATAAACTGGCCTGCCTAAGCTCTCTAATGAGTTGCTTCTTGATGGTACGTAATTATGGTGTGAAGCATTTATTCCCACTGTGTATTATACCTTGAGGCCTTGTGGGAGATCCAGGAAAATATGTAATGAACATTTTGATAAAATGTTCCCATTACTTCACAGGCGACAGACCTGAAGTGAAACTCTCCATTTTCCTAATAAGGTAGTTAGAGATAAAGTCCATATTATTCCCTATTGTCGTATCATTCCACATAAGGCGCTTCAAATGTTATCACTGTCGGGTCTCTCTTACAGAGAAAGTGGCAAGCCTCTTGAATAGATATGCTTCAGCCAGGGTACAATCTAAAGTGCAGCCTGACCTATCTGTAACTCTAGTAAAGGCCACTGTATTATCCAATGGATTTCGCACATTAAGGGTACAGAAGCCCAGGTCTTCTAGGGCTGTTATGCAGGATTTGTCTTGTACATCTATTCTTTTTGATTTCCAACTATTTCTGGGATATAATTTGGATGTTTACCATGAGAGCCTTGCGATAAATTCATATTGAAATCGCCTGACAGTAAAATGAAAGCTTGTGGATACGTGGTAGTCAAGGCATTTAGTAGGCCAATAAGGGTATGAATCTTGTCCAATTTATTCTTGCGGGCAGGGTGTATGTACAGATTTGCAATTAATGGTCTGATATGCATATCCATTACAATCTTAACTCCCTGAATCCAAGAGAGACCTATGTCCACTTCCTAAAGAACCCACAAGATGTCAGTCGAAATATGAATTGCCATGCCACCTTTGGCCCTACCTGACTTCACCCTTATAAGCTGTATTGAAGTATTCCTTAAATCCCACGATTGGGGTCAGCGACTGCTACCAGGATTCTTGCAAGAGTACAATCTCATCATTGCGTAAAGATTATATAAACTCATCCTCCCCCAGTTTTGCACCAAGGTCGTTCACGTTCCATGCACAACTTCTACAAGGCTGATCTCTAGGGGGCTGGCCTTCGGGTGAACCTCATGCGACTCTAAGAGGTTTGCTATTAGTAATCCCCGGTTGCTCAAAATCCTCACGATTGGTCTGCTGCTGAGCTATTTGAAACAGAATGATTGACTTTATTTGTAAGCCATCACTGACTGCTGTAGGGTGCTCCGACCTGATTGCCCCCTTTAACATACATATTGTTTTCAGTGGCTAAAGAAAGGGACTCTGTTCAAGTGCTGTTGCCACTTTCCTCATGTTGATTCTCCAAGCTGCAAAGTGTTCCCTGTGCTGCCAGACTTGGAATGCAATGCTTTTATCTGACCCAGTGATAGTAGGAATATTGGGCCATATGTATCAAGCCTTTTTCCCGTTTGCAAACGGGCAGAAGGGCAGATTCTCAGAATCTGCCCGTTTGAGAATGGGAAAAAGGCTTTTAGGATGTATCCTCCCAAAAGGCCATCGCAAAATACAGAATCGCAAAATTTGTGATTCTCTATTTTGCAAATGCAATTAAGGAATTGCAAATCGCGATTGCTTAAATGCAATTCTGGAAGCACCAGAAATTTGCTATTTGGCCTTAAGGAATTGCAAATTACCACCTACTTCAAGTTGGTGGTAATTTGCGATTTTTGAAAAAAAAAGTAATTTTTTGATTTATTTATTTTTTTGTTTTTTTTTTTAAATTTAAAATGTGCACACATGCATATTTCAGGGGTGCATCAAGGTGTCCTTTTGGCACCCTTGCAACCTTGAAATTGCCTTCCCAATTTGCGATTCTCCAATTGGTAATTAAATTGAGAATGTCTTCCCATGCCTCCTAGGCCATAGGAATGAATGGCAAGGTATTCCTCATTTGCGAATCTCAATTTGCGTTTCGCAAATAAGGAATATGTAGGATTCGCAACATTTTTAGCAATCCTACATACATTGCATTTTGAGATTCTCTAATTGCGATTCGCTAAAAATCGCAATTTGAGAATCGCAAAGCTCTTTTTTGATACATATGGCCCATTGTTCCTTGGACGCTCAAGGTTGGGACTGGATTCAACCGCCTCTATATTATTTGTCCTACTATGCTGCAGGTCATGTACTGCTTCGAACAACCTTTCTCTGATTTAAGATGTCATGGAAGCCCCTTGTGTTATATTGAGGGATTATCTAGGTCCTTGTGCTTTCTTGAATTAAAATGTCACAAACCAGACCATGTACCCGAGTCTTCGAAATTGCCTCAAATTCCACTGACGGTAAACCCTGGGTTTGAGAAACTTCAGTAACAGAAGAGTATGACTGTGGCGCTCTTTGATTTTTTGATGTGGGAATCCACTACGGTCGCCCTTCTTGGTACATTGTTATCCGCCTACTGGGGAGGAATAGCTGTTGTGTTGTCCTGGATACAGGACCTTATTTTGGGAATCGAAAAAGAACTATCCGAGGAGCCTTCAGAACCTTGATGTAACTCCGGTATACCTATGTTGTCTAACGTGGGGGCCTGGATGTGTATTTGTGACACTGGCATTTTTAAGGCTTGTGGCACAGAGTGACAACTTGGTGCAATGGTCACAACTTGGTTAAGGGCTTCTGAAGATTTAGGCGTTCTTGGTGCTAGTGTCCCAGTGTGGTCATTCATTGCAGGGGCAGTATTTGAATCCAAGACTTCCAGGTGCTCCTCCAATCTCTGAAATATAGGAGATAGGGGGACAATAAGATTTGAATTTTGTTTCAACACTGTGCCTGACCTCTTGCCCGCAACACTTCGATGTGTTTGTTTTTGAGTAGAAATTGCACAGTTGGTAATTGTTTTGCTTTTCTTTTTTCTTGATTTTCTCAATTACATACATTGCCTTTTTGGAAGTGAGGGTTGTGGGCACGTAGATGGTTAGAAGTGTTGGCAGCCAGTCAGATTTGAGGCACGAGATAGGAAGGGTTCCATTCATCCACCACGGCCACAGTTGTATATCTGAGAAATATTTAAATTTGGTGTAATTCCGTTCAGAAGTTTGGGCTGTAGATGCGTCAACAGTTTCCTGTGGAAATTAACATGGGGAAAAAGCATTTTGGGACCCACCCGCCCTTTTTCATGTCCCCCTGCTTGATGAATCACCCCAGAACTTTCAACACAGCAGCTGAAGTGAGTGGCGTATTAGTTATAAAATATTTTGGCAAGATTCGTCAAACGACGCCAAAGATATTGGCAAAAGGAAATAAGCTATTCCTATAGAAATAAGATCCTAACTATAACTAGCTACTGGCGACTGCCTTCAGGTTATATATATATATATATATATATATATATATATATATGTGTGTGTGAGCTTTCTTTCCTCTTCAGATTGTATCTTATTCTCTTAACTAATCATGAGACCAGTTTCATCCAGTCTTCCCTAGAATTTAAGTCCTTTTCTCATCATGTACAATCTGGAGATATACCACTGTTTGCTCATCTTCCTCTTCTGGTCCAGACATCCTTCACGCATGTTACCTGTGATCTCTTTTAAGATGAACCACTGAAAGTCCAAATGCCCTCATGCTTCCTGCATATAGTGCTTTGTTACTAGGGCGTTTATTTTTCCTGTTTTTAGGGCTGATTTATGTTCTAACAAACGCAATCTCAATTCATGGCTTGTTTCCCCCTCATATCCCAATCCACATGGGCATTTGAGTAGATATAAGGTGTGGAATTCCTATAGCCCAACGCCCAGGACATATTGTGTGGGTTCAAGGGCAGCAAGTTTTCTTTTGTATTTTGTCCTTGGGACCTGTAGACCCTACCCCCTGCAGCAGAAACCCTTTGGCTGTCAGTTTGCAGAACCACATTTTGGATCCGGGAAGGGCACTGTCTGCAGTCAAGGCAATATTTTTGTCCATATGTTAATGCTGTTCAGACTCGTATTTATAGTTCATTAATTTAAAGCCTTTGTTATTAGGGTGAGCTCTCTTAAGTAAATGTTGTAAGCTCTGACTGTACTACTGACAGTTAAGACTACGCTAAGCTCAAAGAAAAGAGATCTTGAACCACTTTTATTACCTTATCCCAAACAAAACAAAAGACCTAGCTGCACATCAGATAATGGGACAACCAATAAGCACAGAAATATACATTTTCAAATGGCACTCATCACCCCTTTACTGCAAGCACTGCAAACATCAACAGACACTCTGATAATGCAGGATAATGCAGTCAAATAAACTAGATATACAAATAGATCTAATGAACATAATTGCATCACATATTGCTGGAATAAACCTGAAACTTGACAATCTAAATAACTTAATACCAAGAGTGTAATCAGGTTATTCATCTGCAGAAATCTGCCTGTACATGTGGACTGATATTAGACAAGCTGAGTTTCCTACCAACACTATTAGAACAGATCCTTAGCCTCAACAAACTCTTGGTCAACCCAGGGTCTTCCCCAGAAAATATAGGCATAAAATCCGATGCAATGGGAAGACTGATTCATCCGCAGGTAGCTGTAAGCACTAACTTGGTTCTCAAAAACAATACTCGATCCCCTTCCGTAGAAATGGTAGATTGCACAATCGCAGAACAAACTGCAGTACAGAATGTCACATCAGGGCAACCTAAAATGCCTACAAAATCTAGAAGACAAAAAAAGAGGGAAAGGAAAGCAAGAAGCAAAATTAATGCACACAAGCCCCAGTTAGGTATCAGAGTATATTCTATCTTTTCTAAATCCCGAACTGGATCTTCTTTAGAAGAACATCGCACATCCACTACAACAGTCATCCATTTGCCTTGCTCTACCCCTTTAAATGCGGGGACAGGTGGTGAGAACACAGATAGGACAGGGGCCCTTAATAAATATAACGGGGACCCTACTGCCATGGAAAAATCTGTCCTGTTTCCTAAGCAAGCCTATGCGGGGATGAATCCAGAAGAGCTTATCTCTCTCCTCTCCTCCCCTCCCACCCCCCAACAGTCAACCCTACATCGTATAAAGACAACTTAAACGTGGAGCCTCGGGGAAAGCATTTGGTCAACACGGAAAAAACCTACAAGTGTCTCTACAGTTTCAGACGATGTGGCTGACTGCGAGTAAACCCAAACCCACAAGACAGCTATCCCAATGAGACCAAAGGCACAAGAAGAAGGAATCAAGCAAGGAATCAAGCAAAGTGAGAATCGGCAAAGGAGAAAATGTACCAGCTTCATTACAGCTAGCGCCAATGAATTCACCAACTTTGCCCACCGTCCAAAACCAGTCACTGGAACCAGCAGAAAATTGGAAATCGCCCAAATATACAAATACAACTACGAAACCAAACGAACATGCTGACATTTCAGACGCAATACCCACATCCCAACAGCAGACCATCACGGAAGTTAAGGACAAATGTTATCCAGAAGTTTCCCACACTCAAGCAACAGAGCACTGTCGATCACCACAAGAGCAATTGAGTTTCCACATTCAAAATGAGAAAAAAAACCTTTTCAAAGGACTTCAAGGATAAGGATACAACACAGGCGATAATACGAAGTAATCAGGCCCCCCCAACAGATAATATGGACACCTGAATAGGAATCACAAGGCAGTCACGACATTCTGAATAGAAACAACATCTTGAGACTTATGGCCGAAATACCGTAACTAAAGCACATACACACGGCAGACCTACTGGCAGTACAGTTCCTTACAGGGGTACACAAACCTTCTAAAGAACAAACGCTAACTACATGGCAGACGGCAGAGACAGCACACTTAATATTAAATAGCTCTGACCGATTTGCAGCATGGGGTGTACAAATATCAACGCCAATCATACCCCGCTATCCTTTTCCCCTGAACGAAATTCAAACACTTGAGATAAAACAAAAACCTAACCAAACAGTGGTAACTAAACAGGCCTATTCTATTTTAAAAAACACTAAAGGACAGAGCCGCAAGATCAAATCGACTTAACTCCATGTCAATGGAGCTGGCTTCCTAGCATTCTTAACAGGAAAAGTGAATGACAAAGGAAAGAAGTAGGTACCCCTGAAAGAGGCATTATACATATGCTATCATGGAGCAATACCAATACTTGAAGGGGTCTCCTCTTCAGGAATGGGCTAATTGCAATATAATAGCTCTGCAAGAGACTTGGTCGCTGGAAGAACTTCCAATAATTGGGTTTACTCATTATACAGTAGTAGCAGAAAAATGTAAACAACACGGTCCTGCAAAAGGTGGGCTGGCAGTTTATGAATCCATAGCCCTAAAAATCATAACCGAACGGCTGAAATCTCCGGATCACAGTATACAACTAGTCAAATTCACTGACCAATGTTCAGACAAAAAAAGCACAATAAAATTGATCAATAACTACACGCAACCGACGGCCCAAATTAACAAGCATTTGCTATGCAATCGGTCTCCCCTTTGATACCTTATATGTATTTAGCTATGCAGCACATTAGCCTGAGTGCTGAAACATCTACTGTTCTTAAATATGGAGGGAAAGTAACTGCAGAACATGCCAGATATGAGAACACATGGAGAGAAATACTGCCTATCAGCAGGAAATTGTATTGTCCAAAGCTCAGTATTTAATATAAAATCAGCCCCTTAGGTGGTCATATAACTGAAAATCCAAGATTTGAAAAAAAAATTTTATTGTCTACGGCTGCTTGTTGAATACAAGTTTCTATGTCCTGGAATCTATGGACTGCTAAATTGATTTTGGTATTTTACTGACCTTCACTGTCTTTTTCTATTAAGACCGTTAAATAGAGGCAGTTGAACAGAAAGAAAACTCCCTAAGCAAAGGCGGAAGCCGACCAGTCCTAGGGCTGATCTCCGAATCCCACAGAGTACATACAACAGATCTTCCAGACAGCTCAAGCGCTGTCTAGGCTGGACCTAAAAAGGAGAAAAACGTACACTTGAGTAAAATCATTTCAGAACTATGTTGTGCGGAGTCAGCTTGGTCAGCAATCAGCCAGCGACCTGGAATATCAAGGCATGCGAGTGATTTATGAAAGATCTGAAGAAGACAACCCACTGAAAAAAAAATACCACAGCCCAAGGGCACAATCAATTCTTGACTTAAACAATTATAATGCTCCTTCTAATCCAGTCACTTGCCCGCTTTTTCATAGAGTACGCCACACTGGGCGATCACTCTTTTCAACTTATTGTTTACAAGATAAACGTGGCAAGATGTCAAACTACCAAGTTACTAGAGGGTCACATAAACTCAACAAACCCCAAACGTCTTGAATGGACAAATGAAACTAAAACAGAAAGTTTTTTAACAATAAAAGATCTCCTAGCTAAATCGGCAAGTGGACCTTTAAACAGGATTCAATCTTGGTCCAACTTTCTGAGTAAACTAACAACAATAATGAGTCCCTCGATTTAAGAATACAGAATATGACCCTTGTAAAGGATTATCAAATGAAGTGCAACAATTAAAAAGGGACCCTAAAAAGAACACGCTGGAAGCTGCAATGAAAAAATAATGAAGGTATTAGATGGAAAGTATTTCGACCACAGAGAGAACTTTATAAAAAATAAGTTATGGGAATCTAAAAGAATGAAAATTTAGAGCTTCTGGTCCAAATTCATTTACAGTGTAAGGCGCCCGAATTCTAAAACATTTTGGCAAACGATAAACCACCTGAATAGGCAAGTAAACATCTTAACATGAAATGTGCAGGAGCAGGAATGGGCCAATTATCTGGGGTCAGAGTAAAACTAGGAGACTGCTCCAGTCTCTCCAGAAAAGTGTATACGACCAAGGGCCTGAAGCAGGGCTGTGTGCTGGCCCTGCACCAGTTCAACCTTTTCAAAAGCTCAACAAAAAAAATTCCCACTTGCCGCATTTAGGTCAACTACCGCTCTCTCACCTTGCCTATGCAGACAAAATCGTCCTTTAAGTTTAACTAAAGTTGGTCTGACCAGATTATTAACCAAACTCTCCGAATATTTGTCAGTGAACAAACTAGAAATCAACATATCTAAAACAAAATCAATGCTTATTAGCAACCGGCTAGCCCTCCACCACAACACTTGGCTAGAAGGCAAACTTGTGTAGAATGTATCCAGCTCCAAGTTTCTCCGGTAATATATAGATAGCAAGCTATCCCATCGTGAGCAGAAAAATTATTTGACAAGACGAGCAGGTGCTCTAAAATTTGCGTATAAGTCGCTGGTAAAGAAATTGGTGGGACCATCAATCACTAAGGCCGTTGCTATCGGTAATAGCTGCCAAAACCCTTCCAACCTTAACCTATACTAGTGCTGCTGTGCACGAGACAGATTCTATCCTTCTTAATAACTTAATTTCCAGTATCTTCAAAAAAGTCTTTTAACTTCCCGGGACTGCTTCCCCAGCTCAAATGCGTTTGGGAGGGATATCGCGCGATTGTGGGGCTCCTCGGGGCCCCCCACACTGACTGCGTGGAAGGAGAACATGGACTGGAGCATGTTTAGGGAGAAGACAGTCTACTGCTCTAGAGGCCGCCCCCGGAAGTGGCACGCCATCTGGGGGCGGTGGAATCAATACAGGGGGGGAATATGTCTTGCCCCTGATCTGGAACCGCCCGAGGAACAGCTTTCCCCCTGACCTTCTTTCCAGCACAGACTGATTTGTGAATTATTTGGGCCTCTGCTGTCCCCCCTCTTCCTCCTTACACTATCTTGTAACTGGTAGATGAGTGGGGTCTGGCCTCCCCTCGGGGCTCTCACCATGGGTTTTTTAGTGTTCTTGCCTTGCTGGGGTTTGCTGTGCTTTTTATGTTTGTTTAAAATTGAACCTTTGCACTTCTCTTTGTACTTTACTGGGGACGCATCACTGTTTCTAATCATCGATGCTGCCGAACCTCCGGGCTGTCGGCTGAATAGCTGTGTCCTGATTTTTAAATAAAGGTTTTCCAAAAAAAAAAAAATGCGTTTGGGAATTTGGGTTTATGAATGAATCATTGGGCAGGCTTTATACCACCATAAAGGTATGGTACCGGAAAAAACAAAACTAGGGGAATACTAGCCTAAACGAGGCACTATGGTCGGAATTTAACGAAGATAAAAAATCGTTGTTTTTAATAAATTTTTATACAATGCAATTAAAACGACCAGCACTTTTGATCTCTGGAACACAAATATGCCTTTTCCAACATTTAAGCTAGCGCCAAATAAAGATGCAACATTTTACTCGTCAATATAGTATAAGAGCATTTTTACAGAAAGATCTCCCGCATGGACGGTGATCAATGACTACTAAGTCCTGAAACTGGCAGCCTACCATATTACACATTTTCTATCCAACTAAAAAGACAACTAATGGCACCGTGGTTCGGAAGGTTCGCTTCAGTGACAGAAGCGCCACGCTGGAAAAATATTGACTCAATCGCGTGCCGTCTTTGCGGCAGTCAAAAGGATTTCATTTATCTTATGGCCTTGTAAAAAATTTGCAAGCACATCCCTCTTTACTAAGGAGAGCCTTCCTGGACAGAGAAATAAAAACCTGCAGGTCTGCCGTCATTAGAGGACTAGTTCCACCCAACCCCCAAATGAACTGTAAATTGATAAAGTTCCTCCGTGCACATGATCAAGCTGTGAAAGCATTTTATAAGGTTACCTCAGTGGGGGAGAAACGTCATTACCACCTCTATTTGTTAAATCATCATTGTACAGAAAGGAAGACTGTACAATCGATTATCCCTTATTGTTGATCCAACGCGTTGGACTCTCTTTAGGGGCATCGGCCAGTCAATCTGATAGTAACAGTATATAGAGACATATAAACATTTAAAATACAGCCGGTTGATATTGAAAATTTTGAGTTTTAACATAAATGCACTTTATTAGTATTTGTTTTTCATATGCACAGCTTGCAAAATCGAGGAAGTCAGAACAACGTTTCAATGCAAGTCATACATAGGATAGGATAGGATAGTCATTTATAGAGCGCATACGTATGCCGGAGCGTCTTGGCGCTGGTAGAGAGAGAGAGAGAAAGGATGTCTTCATCTGCGAGTCTCGTCAAAAAGCCATGTTTTTAACCGCTTCCTGAAGGCCAAATGGTTGTCTAATGATTTCATAGGATGAGGAAGCCTGTTCCAAAGACTAGCAGCCCGGAAAGAAAAGGCTCTGCCACCCCATCTGACTTTACGTATCCGATTTATCTTGATGAGGCTTTGTGTGGTAGACCTTAACACCCGGCTGGGCACATATGGAACAAAAAGCTTCTGAACGTCCTTGGCTCCTCCTCCAAATATAGCCTTGTGCACTAAGCATATTGCCTTAAATTCTATGCGCTGCTGGATCGGGAGCCAGTGTAATGTTTTGATGCCGCCCGAGATAGAATGGTCTCTGGGTACAGCAATCAGGAGTCTAGCAGCAGCGTTTTGCAGAGTCTGCAACCTCTTCATCTGGGTCTTATCTATGCCTAGCAGCAAGGCGTTGCAGTAGTCAAGTCTCGATAGTACAAGCGCCACCACCACCATCTTGCGAAGGTCATATTCGATGAGAGGAAGAGTCTTCCGCAACGTCCTTATTAAAAAGGAACATGCTGAAGCAAGATTGCTGACATGTGCTGAGAAATTGAGTTGATTGTCAAAGAGCATACCCAGATTCCTGACTTTATCTACGGGACTCGGACACTCCCCAGCCTCCATCGGCCACCAAGATCCATTCCACACCGGGCTGCCCTGGCCAAACTCAATGATCTCGGTCTTCTCTGTGTTAATTTTCAGGAAACTCTCCCGCATCCAGCTCATAATCTCAGACAGGCAGCTATGGAATTTAAGAGCCACCTGTTCAGAATGATCCATAGTCGAGACTATGAGCTGGGAATCGTCAGCATAGGAGATAATGGTAAAACCGTATTTCCTGATGAGCTTGGCCAAGGGGGCTACGTAGATGTTAAAAAGTGTTGGTGATAAGGCAGAACCCTGCGGTACCCCACAGGGTAGCTGGAAGGTGCTAGACTGAAGACCATCCCATAGCAGACTCTGTTCCCTTCCTTCGAGAAAGGAAGAGAGGAGCGACAGAGCGGTTCCCTGCACACCGATGTTTTGAAGTCTGCGCTTCAACACCGTATGGTTAACAGTGTCGAAGGCCGCAGACAGGTCTAACATCACCAGCACTGCCCTACCTCCCCCATCTACGACACTACGAATTTTCTCCGCTGCCACCAGGATAGATTGATTGATTTTAAAATTAATTTCCATTTGCTGTTTTTTAACACCGAGTACTAAGTTTTACACTGCTAATGCTGAAATGATTTTAAACTTTTGAGTATGTTATTTGATCTATGCAAAATTGTTATGGTTCTAACTAAACAAACAATAATTCTTCTTGTTCCTACTGACAGTGGTTCCAGTATAAAAATGTGTACACATGTCAAAGTTTAGCAATATGAGGCTATGTATAATGCTTCTAGAATGCTCTCTGATTTGATACAAATATTTACAGAAGCTTGGAAGCAAGGTTGATGATTCTTTGCTTTCAAAATAAAGTGATGATATAAAAATGAAAGCAGGAAAAAAACATTTTGCGTAACTTCTGTAAAATTTGAGGAGCCATTTCTTTGCAGCATCATTTAGTAAAATGTGTTGATGCATGCTATTATTTCCTAAAAATATTCATAATGTAAAATCAGTGTAACCAGTTTCAATAAGATTATGGGAAACAAAAATAAACAAGCATTGGCAAATCCAGTAGGTCTGAAATTGGTGGTCAGCTTTTTAGTTTTGTCAATGTGTGACTTGTTTCGGCATGGTTTTTGTAAAACCTTATTGGTGTGGAGCTGTAGTTACTGGCACTGAACAAAACTACTTTGTGTGCTGATATGCTCCTTGTGAAAGAACAGAATGCTGTCCCTCACTGTGAAGCCTGCCAATACAGAGAGACACTCAGATTTTTAATAAACACAAAAGGTCACGGTCAACGCCAGACCAAATTAGGGGCTCAATTGTTAAAGAAAGATTCAAAAGTGCACCCAAGGTATATGTCCTTACATTAAGTGCAGCTATTTTGCTTTCGTGAATTCCCTATGAATTTACAGAAGTAGGGCAAGAAATAGTACTCCTAGAACATATTTGTGAACTGCATTTTAGCATGAGCAAATGTGCATGTGTAGATTTGCTCATGCTAAAATCTGAGTGTTTGCAAGTTCACGTTACCTACAACTTTTTTTTTCCCCAACTGTGGAAGAAGGTTTAGGTCTGACATTGTCAGGTGTAAATTTCCAACAATTCTCATTATGGGAAAAGATTAGAGAAGAGTTGTTGAAACCCCTTAAAAAATGCAAGTTAGTAGGTTTGCACAGACTCAAGAGTATCCTAACCCTGGAACTATTGCTTACCACTACCTTCAGCCCCAATATGTAAATCTGCAGAAACGTGGCAACAAAAGGGGATTGCAAGTATTCAAACACTACAATGGTATGGGCCCATGGATAATCAGAGAAGGTATATCAGAGCTCTTATATAATGAGATTGCTGCCATAATTTGTCGCTGCACTTCATGACACCAAAGGGGCAAGTGGATTTCGTTACAGGACAAGTAGATTTGTGAAACAACCTGCCCCATGCACAAGTAGATATTGTATTAATTTTACACACCCCTGCACTTATTACGTTTTACGGCTATTATAGTACCATTGTGTTCTATTGTCTTACTTACTATGCAATGCTCACAAATGGTACAATTTCCCCATATATGATTCCCAATTTCTCTACTTTTATCCAGGGTTGCTTGTATACTCATTCCTGAGCCCCTATAGGTGTTTACAAGGGCTTTACAAATGTTTTTATTGTCTTTAAAGCCAAACTGTGGTTTCCTTAGTTTTGTATCCACCTCATGTCTTAGAACATTCCAGTTCCTATTGACTATGTTCTTAATCTGATAATTCAGCCCAGAGAACTGACTGACAAAAACTTTTTTTTTTCTCCTTTGTTTTTTCTCTCAAACATACTATCTCAGTTACAGAACCTAGCTCTTTTAAATGAATGTTTAATCAATCTTTTTGGGTACTCCCTATCTTTTAACTTCTTTTTAAGTATGTCAAAGTGTTTGTAAAGATCATATAATGTGGAACAGTTTCTCTGCAACAGGAGGAATTGCCCTAAAAGAATGTTATTCTGTTGGGCTCTAGGGTGATAGTTCTCATAATGCATGAGCCTATTTTTGTCAGAAGAATTTGTATAAAATTCTACCTCCAATATTCCACAGTTGTTTTTAATGGATATATCCATAGATATATATGGATTTAGAGAGACTACCACAAGGGAAAATTAAATATTTAGTTTTCCCTCGTGGTCGTCTTTCGAAATACCCCCAGCTGGCCCTACCGCTCTTACCTGCAGCAGCCGCGGCTGCATTTGTGAACACTGCCGAGTAAGTTATACAGAAGAATTCAATGGTACTATAATAGCCGCAAAAAGTCTTAATAATTTTTCGCAGGAGTAACTTCGTATATCTACTCAAATGCCCATGTGGTTTGGAATATGTGGGGGAAACAGGTTGTGAATTGAGATTGCGTTTGTTAGAACATAAATCAGCCCTAAAAACAGGAAAAATAAACGCCCCATTAACTGAGCACTATATGCAGGCAGCACATGGACATTTGGACTTTCAGTGGTTCATCTTAGAAAAGATCACGGGTAACATCCGTGAAGAATGTCTGGGCCAGAAGAGGAAGATGCTTGTTCAGTGGTGTACCTCCAGATTGGACACAATGAGAATAGGACTTAATTCTAGGGAAGACTTGATGAAACTTGTCTCATGATTTAATAGCGGTGTGTGGATCGTTCTTTATTGTCTATCAGTCACCTATGCTATCCATATATTACTATCTATCTCTATTGTACTGAATAGTGAATATCGAATGTATGTATATTACCTCAACCATATAATGTTTAATAACTGTATATTGTAAAGCGCTCCGATACCCTCGTGGGTCATGTTCGCGCTATATGAAACTTTGTAAATAAAATAAATAAATGATTAGTTAAGAGAATTAGATACCATCTGAAGAGGAAAGAAAACCTATATTGCTATTAAAATGAGGGTACTAACTGATGAATTGATTTGGGTATAGGACTGACAGTACTGAATGGCTGGGGGACATGCCCTAATAAAAAGGGTTAATGATAATAAATTTGTAAAGCACATGGCTGCCCCAGCCAATGGGCGTCCCAGCGCTAGTTCCAGAGCAATCTTTGGAAAGGAGAGACCAGGCTGAGAGATGAGGCAGAGAATAACCACGTTTTCACAGCCTTTCTAAATGACTGGTGATACTGTATGCTCCTGATGGTCACCGGAAGAGCGTTCCAAAGGGCTGGTGCTTTACCGTGAAACGAGCGCCCTCCCGCTCTTGCGACAAGAGGGGTACATGCCAGATGAAGATTAGCTGAGCGTAGCTCGCTTCGAGGGACATACGGATGTAGTAAATTGGATAGGATAGGGGGCTCCTGGGAGGTGAAAATTCTATGTGCAATGCACAGTACCTTGAAATGAATTCTCTTATCCAACAGGAGCCAATGCAACCTGTGTATAAATCTGGAAACCGAGCACTACTTAGGGAGTGTGAATAGTAATCGTGCTGTGGCATTTCGGGCCATCTGAAGTCTTCTAGTAACTGTTTTATTAGCTCCCAGATACAAGGTGTTGCAGTAGTCCAGTCTGGAAAGTAAAGTGGACCGGATATTGACCTGGTGTGTCTGTCAATCAAAAAACCTAAGCATGGGTTTGAGCCCCTGTAGAAGTCCAAAACAGACACCCACCACTGATTTTGCCTGTACTTCGAAGGTCAGAATTCTATTGACCCAGACACCCAGGTTTTTTAGTGCCTCCTTAGGCAGTGGGTGACTCTAACGAGGTGGCCACCAATGGTCGCCTCATAGATGAGTATCTCTTCCTAAAAGAAGAATTTCCGATTTGTTTGCATTCAGCTGCAAACAGTTGGCCGGCATCCATTTAGCGACATCCACCATGTCATCATGAAATTTAGTCCGACTCTGAGTAGCGTTGTTAGAGAAGGAAATCACAAGCTGAGTATCATTAGCATAAGATACTACAGAGAGCCCCCTGGCTTTTGCAATCACAGAAAGTGGTTGTATGTAAATGTTTGATAGCGTGGGGCTCAAAGCAGATCCCTGGGGAACTCCATAACGTACAGTATGCACCGGAGGGTTATGTGGGGAAGAAACAACCTGAAAAGATCTCTGATAGAAATGAAATAAACCAGGTTAGAGCAGTTCCTCCAATTCCAATCTCCTGTAGGCACTGCAACAGAATCTCATGCAATACGGTATCAGATGCGGTACTTAGCTCGAGTAGAATCAAAGCAGAAGAGCTGCCTTCATCTAGGGAGCCACGCAAATGTTCAGTAACCGCCAGCAGGGTGGATTCGGTGCTGTGGCGTGGTCTAAAACCATTCTGAGAAGAATCCAGAATTTCATTGGTCTCCACAAATTTAGTCAAAATAGCATTGATATGGGATTCAGTAATTTTTGCCAAGAAAGGTAGTCGGGAGACAACATACTCACAGGATATTCCCAGTAAATAATACATTCCTAATAAATATCTCTCATGGAAAAATGAGGGATTATTATGATACAATTAGAGAGGCACCCTTTATGTATCAGTATGAAGAAAGAACTTACTTTAACCCCTTTCATGGTGCTCGTGGTAAGAACAAGGGGAACGCTGGGTGGTAGGACTTTTGTGCCAGCACAGTGATCCCACACACAAATGTGTGGAAAAAGTGATTTCTTTTTTTCCAGTTAAATTTGAGGTATGCAGGGGATTCTGGGTAGAAAAACTGGGGGGATCCACGCAGGCCATACCTCCCTGGACTCCCCCCTGGTCTATAGTTTTCAGAAATGGGTGGGTTTGGTAGGTTTCCCTAGATGGCCGCTGGGCCCAGAAACCCAGGTTCCCCCTTTGCAAAAACAGGTAGTTTTGCGATAGGTAATTCTGATATCTCCACAATGCATTTTAGGCCCTTCCGTGTCGCTGGCACTTGGCACACCCACACAAGTGAGGTACCATTTTTACCAGGAGACCTGGGGGAAGGCTGGGTGGTAGTAAATTTGTGTCAGCCCGGTTGGTTGTAAATTTGTGTCAGCCCGGTTATCCTACAACTTACCCACACAGAAATGTGAGAAAAATTTGATTTGTTTTTTTTCTGGCTAAATTTGAGGTTTGCAGGGGATTCTGGGTAGGAAAATGTTAGGGGGGTGGTCCACGCAACCATACCTCCCTGAACTCCTCTGGGTGTCTTGCTTTCAAAGATGTCTGGGTTTGGTAGGTTTCCCTAGATGGTCGCTGAGCGCAGGGCCAAAAACCCAGGTGAGCCCCTTTGCAAAACCAGGTCGTTTTGTGATAGCTAATTTTATTGTCTCCACAATTACTAGGCCTTCCCACACAAGTGAGTTGCCTTTTTATCAGGAGACTTTGGGGAATTCGGGGTGGGTGGAATTTTGCGGATCCATGCAAATTACAGAACTTTCCACCACAGAAACGTGAGAAAAATGTGTTTTTTTACAAAGTTTGATGTTTGCAAGGGAGTCTGGGTAACAGAACCTGGTGAGAGCCACTTAAGTCACCCCCTCCTCAATTCTCCTGGGTGTCTAGTTTTCAAAAATGATTTTTGCTAGATTTCCCTAGGTGCTAGCAGAGCAAGGGTTCAAAATCTACAGCTAGGCACTTAGCAGAAAAAGGGACAGTTTTCACTGTGGTGTGCCCATGTTGCGTTTTGGGCCTTTTCCTGTTGTGGGCGCTATGCCTACCCACACAAGTGAGGTACCATCTTTATTGAGAGACTTAAGGGAACATATCATTGTAGAGCAACTGTTATTACCTATTGACTTTCTATGCATTTCTGCCTTCCAAATGTAAGACGATGTGTGAAAAAGAAGTCACTTTGAAAAATGTCCTATAATTCACATGCTAGTATGGGTACCCACAATTTTGGAGATTTGCAAACAGCTACTGCTTCTAAACTCTGTATTTTGTTCCCATTTCAGAAATATATAGGTTTCCTTGGTACCTATTTTTCCCTCTTTATATTTTACCAAATGAATTCTATATACCCTGTAGACAATGAAAAATCATTGGAAGACGCAGCTCAGTTATTAGCTCTGGGTTCCTCAGGTTCTTGGGGAACCTACAAGTCCTATATATCCCCACAATCCGAAGGGTCCAGCAGATGTAACGGTATATTGCTTTCAAAAATCTGTCATTCTCCGAAGAAGTTAAAGGTGAAAACGTTGGCACAAATGCCTGATTATTTTTCAACTCATTTTCAGTTTTTTTTTATTTTCAACTGTTAGTTTCTATAAAAAAAATCTTGAAGGATGACAAATGACCGCTTGCCGAATTTTGTCTACTTTTCAGAAATGTATAGCTTTCCGGCATCCATTATTGCTTTCACACCCATTTCTACCACTAAATGGAAGAAAGTTGAAAGCACAAAAAGTAGCAAAAATAGGCTGTGTCCCAGTAAAATGCCAAAACTGTGTAAAAAATGTTGTTTTTCTGACAAACTTCTGCCTGTCCCTGAAAGCTGGGAAGATGGTGATTTCAGCACCACAACCCTTTGATATCATTTGCAGGGAAAAATACCAGACGCTTTCTTCTGTAGCACTTTTCCCCACCCCCCAAAACAGAATTTAGCTGTATTTTGGCTAATTTTTGGGTTCCCACCAGGGGAATCCACAAACCCTGGATACCTTTAAAATCCCCATGATTTGGGGAGAAAAGGACACAAATGTGGCGTGGATACCGTATTTGGATAAAAGGTTACAGGGGCCTAAGCACAAACTACCCCAAATAGCCAGAAAAAGGCTTAGCACGTCCCTTTTATCAATTGTGGATGTAGTAATCTGGCAGAGTGGGTGGTAGTTGCACGAGATGCTTACAATGACTTTGGACCCCAGGTAGAGGAACACAAAAGTATTGTATTACTCTAAGAAGGTGGATCATGTAGGGTCAAATATGGGCCGTTACTTTCGATGTATACATGTGACGTTTGTCATTAGAAGAGATTGAATATTAAGAAGAAGCAGTGAATGGCGTATAACTGATACAACAGATGCTCAAACACCCTGTGCAAGGTGATACCGAGGTAAGTGTTGGAAATGGCACTCACCATTACATTACTTTACGTGGCCACATGATCTCACGGATTATGAAGGTAACCGACTCGTGCCTGAGAAGCAGGAAGGATTGTTATTATAAATGTGCGGGCAAAATAAACCTTCTGCACCTGTGTAAATAGCTGCAGAATATGAATAGAGTTATGAAAAGAAGGTTGATTTCCGCGTAAATTATTTCCCGTCATTTCCTAAGGAGTCTCCTAATGCGACGGAAATAAATACAGAGGATTAATTAAGGGGGGGAATTCTAATATAGATGCGCCTCATAACGTAATTAAAAAAACATGATACCACCGTATTAAATTGCAGACTCGAACTCTGCGGCTGAGAACTCGGTTATAGGATACAACAGCCACGGACTGAAGAATCGACCAAAGACAAATGAACTGTAGGAGAAAAGGAACAAGGAAATGGAGAAATAAACCATCACAAAGAATTACCCGATGGAAATGTGGGAAAATTGCTCTTGTATCCAAACAGCAAAAACTGTATTATCAAACCACTGGAGTAGTAATGATAAACTTTGATCTCATTTAAAAATATGTTTGTATTCCTTTTAAAAATTGCACAACCATGAAGTAAAATCGCCGGTATTAAAAACGATTAGAAAAAACATTCAGGACAGATAAAAATGATTGTTACCAGAAAAAGACTGCAAAGTTTTCTGGGTGAGTCACATAATGGTTACCACTGTTTGTGGATATCAGGTCACAGTGGTGGCACAAGTACAAACATATATACAAAATGAGTCATAACGTGAGCACAGTAGTTGTGAGTTTAACGTGAGCACAGTAGTTGTGAGTTTAAGAGAACGTATGTCTGTGTGTTAACCCAAAGGTTTGAGATGTAGTAGGGGCACTACACGTTCAGACAAAAATTGTCATTTTTTGCATGATGTTAGGTTTTAGAATATACTATACATTGTTGTTTTAATTGCTTGTTTTTTGTTGTTTTGGAAGTGTTTTGATGTTAAATGATTTTACTGCTTATGATTGTTGAGCAAATATTGTAGTGGATGCGGTATATGTAGTAATTGGTCATCATTTATTTTCAGGCGCCCAATACCCTCTTTTGGATATTTCATACAAAACTGAGAGATCTATTGCAGTGGTGTTGAGCAAGGGGGTGTAAACCAATTGTGATACCATTGAAACGCGGTGACGCATTAAAGCCTAATCTGTGGAACATGTGGGCATATTAGATGAAAAATTGAGAAGTTATCTTGTGCCTACCCTGATGAATTTTCATACCGATTGGCGGTTCTTGATGACGAAGTGGATTGTCTTAAGTTTTCTCTCTTTAGTCTTTTAGTGGGCTATTTATTAATTCAGTTGTATTAATTATAGATGTGCTTATGTGACATTGTATTGTGATTATTAGATTAACTGGTTAATTAATCATCGTACCAGGGCAGGGGTACTTGGACTAGTTTCTTTTTTATTAACTATTTTAATATAATAAAATATTTTTTTTTTAAAAAGATTTTGTATAGTGGCTCTACATATAGAATATATTATTAAAAAAAAAGTCTTATACACTCATGTGGGGCTATATTTGAGGATGAGTGGTAGTATGATGAATGTGTATAAGGGTGAATATTTTCACCAGGGAGAATATATATTCTTTCATCTCTATATGGAATTCCATCCCTTTGGCTGTGAAGTGTCGCTCTTATATTGATTTTCTAGTGTAGGATATTTTCATACATTTACCAATGCTTGTTTCTCATCCGCTTCTTGTATCAGTTCCCCGTAGCCGAAATACTGTTAACATCCGCTTTGGTGGAACTATTTTTCTTTATAGATTTTTGCCTGTTTCTGCTTTTTCGTCTTGCAGCAGATTAAATGATGTGCCCAGAATCGCAGGACATATCGCTGTCTAGACTCGAACCGGGATCCTCCACTCTGGATTCAGCAGCTCTGGCCGCTGTGCCACATCCTCTCCACTAACATGATATTTGTCAAGGAGCTCTTTCCTTCTTCTCCGACAGTGATTAATAACAATAACTCATTATTCATCACATAGGCAAGACTGATGCATTACCAATACTTGTTTAATTATGGTGTTTAACTCCTGTAATTTGAGCTCAATAACCTGTATGTGCAATGCATTGAGTAGATCAACTTTGAGTGGTCTGCTCTTCAGCAGGATATGTTAGTGCTGAAGAAATCGTCTCCATAGTGCTCATTAACTGAGCCGAAATGGTTATACTTAAAAAAAAATTTTTTTTACCAAGTTTTGAGTTTTGGTCATAATATGAACATAATACACTGCCATCCTGAGAGGACGTTGGTACAGGGTGCGCATTGCAATGCATAGCATTATGTGACAGGAATACATGGTTCAATATAATATAAACTCAGTGTCAATACAAATTAAACAAAAGAGCAGATAACAAAGACATCGTAAGTATTAGTGAAGTCAGCATATTTTATGCCTTATAGTCCAGTCTTGGAGGTGCATGCCGTGGCATCTTGTGTAAAAAACATAAGCGGTAATCAACCTACTTCAATGCTTGACTCTAGTGCTCTCCCCCTTCTCCCTCATGAAAAAACAGAGATAGCAGGCACCCAACCCATTACATGGCAGTAGTGTTGCCAGACCAAATCTGCCCCATTCCAAGTGGGTCACTAAGCAGAGTTCAGTGGGCCCTGAGCGCTAATTGCTATCACCCGTTAAGGGGGACATCCTACGTGTCCTGTAGTTCTTGTAGCATGTTTTCCCAATATTTAGCAATTGCAACCCTCCGGAGATCCCTGACATCCTCTCTTCTTAACGCAACTGCCTCAACCCTGTCCCAGTTGAATTTTGCTGCAGGCCAGTGTTGTCAGGAGTGTGGTGGCTTTCCAGTCCATCGCGATTGCCCAGCAAGCGATAAGCATCGCCTAGTCTGTGAATCAGTTGGTTATTTTTTAAGCCTCCCACCTGATTATCCTCAGCAGAGCCCCCTCCAAGGTGTGGAGGTCAGCATGATCTGTCAGTGTGTTAAGTATATCTGTGACTCCAGACCACAGAGTCACAGAATCTGGACACGAACAGGACATATTTATTGGATCCGAGTTAGGTGTATGGCACCTTGGACCAAGAGAGGAGGAGCCAAATATTCTGTGTAAGGCAGATGGGATGAGGTAGGCCCTGTGCAGTATGTTAAATTGAATGTACTGGAATTCGGCGGATGGGCAGTAAAATGTCTGTTGCATGAGTTAAAGCTTTGAATCAGGTTACAATTTTCTGACCAGGCCCCATGACATGCAGGACATGGGTCAGTGTGTGTTGTACAAGTTCGGTGTTCGTAATACTCCATATGCGTCCCATCTCCACTACCAGTGCCCCGTGGGCCAGAAAATGACCCACCGGTAGTTCATATTCTTCCTGTTACTGACCAAAGGGTATTCATGCCCCGTCTCTGTACAGGTTACCCACCGAGGACAACCCTGCAGCTCTCTAGCCTGCTAAGCCTTCCCTACCTGTGCGTAACAGTGACATAAAGTTCAGTCGAATCGCCGAAGAGTGTGGGATTATATCCTGCATAAGTTTTAGGCCTTTCTTATAACTCAAAGTCACGCTCACCAGACGTTTTGCCCCATGGGGGTCTCGCTTCAGGGAGCATCATCGATCCTACCTTTTTTCTTGTGCTCTCTGTGTTGGCAGTTCACCTACTTCGTCCAGCTGCCGCTCAGCCAACCATTGTGCTGGCACACCTAGGCCACCCCTTTTCAGTGGCAGCTGTAATCAGCTGAAGAGCCACCTTTCTCCTGCCATTATTCCAGATAAACCCTCCCAGTGTGGCATGCAGGTCCGTGAAGGTGGCGCAAGGCATGGCCACCAGCAAATTATGAAATAAATAAAAAAGGTGAGGTAGCATTATCATTTTTGAGAGTGATATTTGTCCATGAACTGTGAGCGGGAGAGTACTCCAAAAGGCCATCTGTGGGTGTAGGGAGGATATGGCCTTAGACAGGCTCCCATCAATGAGCTCTTCTGTAGTGTGGTAAATACGGATCCCCAGGTATCGGAAGTAGTGGGGCTCCCATCTCATCACCTGGTCTTCTGCAATGACTTCCTGTGGGGGACATACAGCGCATAAAGGGAAAACACAGGATTTTGTCCAGTTGACTCCCAATCCCGCCAGATTCCCACTAGTATCTCTTCTATTTCAGGGATCCCCACATGTCCCATATGTAGAGGAGCACGTCATCAGCGTACATTGACACTATATGGACTCCTAGTCCAGCCGAATACCCCAAGCCCCACCCTCTGGTGGAGCTGCTGAGCCAGTGGCTCCACTGCAAGGACAAAGAGCAATGAGGAAAGGGGACAGCCCTGACTAGTGCCTGTACTCACTGTGAGAGAGGGTGACATGTAGTGTCCTATCTTGACTTGGGCGGTCGTTGCTGTATAAAAAAGATTTATGTATCGCTGCAGCTTTCCCTTGACAGGCTGGCAAAAAAGGTTGTCCCAATCGATGGTGTCATATGAATTCTCTAAGTCCAGCATTAAATAGGTTGTGTTGGCCATCTCCCTGTGCAGCCTCCTGGAATTAAGTGTGGAGGATGAAACCATTTTGGTCTCTGTGTACTAGGTGTGACTTGTGTTCCACTAGACTGAGCGCCACAGCCTTGCTGAGGATTTTGTAGTCCATCCCTAGCCTGGACAAAGGATGTCCGTTCCATCGCATCGGTCATATTTGACCAGTGATACCAGCAGGGGCTCAAGCATGGAGTGCAGTAGTATTCCCCTCCACGCAGGGCAGGCTGGTAGACTTCCAACAATCGGTGGGCTAGTAAAGGCTCATACGCTTTATAGAACTAGGCAGGGAAGCCATTCAACTCTGGAATTTTGAGCGTGGCTGTATCTCCTGCACTACCAAAGGAGTGTACACCTCCTCACGTGCTAGAGGGTCAATTGCAGGCCGGTGTAGGAAATTTGTGATGTCTGCTTGACGCACCATTGGTGGTGGATGTCATATAATCCACAAAAATGCACTGTGAAAGCTTGTGTATGACCGCCTGGCTAGTATGTACCCAGTCCCTAATCATTATATTGGGTTTGGACGACATCACGCCGCGAAGGAGCCAGGCCAGGAGACGACCTGATTTATTCCCTTCCATGTGCAACTTAGCCTGGTATGCTTTGAAATCTATGCATCGCAGTTGTTCAGTGAGGTGTGCATGGTATTTTTGAGGTGTCTGTTATTGTGGGCAGCGCTGTAGTGTCTAACCTACCTGCGGTCTCCTGCACTCCTAATAGAGCCTCAGTTTGCAACAAATCTCTGTAGTGTGGCTCTCGCCCCACCAATACCCCTATGCAGCGACCCCTCTGCCTCACACGCCACCATTCTGGAGGTGGCTGTGTCCCAATTGTCTCTAAAATAATTAGAGATGGATTCCCCCGTTTCCTCACGGGACGCATGGTCCTCTGGTAGTGTTGCCTGCAACCTCCAGGTGGGGACGGGGTCATGGTGCTCCCCCATCCAATATGTACTTGCAAAAGGTTGTGGTCTGAGTGAGCCTTCACCTGGTATTCAGCATTTAGCAGCTGTGTCTGTAATGTGTGGTGACAGTAAATGTAATCCAGTCTAACCTGTAGGTCGTGCGCTACAGAATAGTAGGAGTATTCACGAAGCCCTGGGTACAGTGTTCGCCAACTATCCTGAAGCGACCAGTGGACAGTCTATTGTGAAAGGAACTCTGCTGCCGTCACCACCGGGGAGTATGTTTGTGGGGTGGTGTGAACGATCCAGGCGCGGGTCTTGAGCATGGTTAAATTTGCCAAATACAACCCAGGGTATATGGGCCCAACTAGTGATGGTCAGGTGCACTAGAAAGGCTGATTGGGCTGTATTCGACTCATATACACTACCCAGTAATGCAGGCTTGCCGTCAAGACGCCCCTCCAGCAAGACTTGCCTCCCCTCAGCGTCTATGTCAGTAGCTATTTGTCTAATTGGGACTCCTGGTCGGACCCACACAAGGGCTCCCCTAGCAAACCCCGAATAGACTGTGCTAAAGCACTGTCCACACCAGCTGTTTTGTAACTGGGTCTCCTGCCCTCTTGACTCTTAGGTCTCTTGTAATAGTACTATTTGTGTCCCACGCCTCCTGATGTATTGTTAGACCGCATGTCTCTTGTTGTCTCCATTCCTCTGACATTCCAAAAAAACATACCAGTATTACTCATTCGTGTGTGGAGTACTAGGGGGTATGAGGAGAGAGGTTGGTGGGGCTCTGGTACAGCATCACCCATTCTGTAGTCACTTCTGGGGATGCTATCGCCCTTAATCAATTGTACGCCTATCAAGTGATCTACATCTGTAAACCAAACATGAACCTGGTATCCAACGGGGTGACTGCACAAACAGTGAACAAAATCCCCACTAAAGGAAGCCTACAAGATACACTTGCCTGTGGCAATGCCAAGGCATGCAGGGGGGGCCATGCCCTGTTGCACCACCACAAGTTATCTATACTACAACTTGAAGCTGAACAAGTAGCATACACAGCAAACAATAGCAACCCATAGCTACTACCGTATTATCCTGTACTATGTATCAGGCTGTCTAGAACAATGCCGTCATGTCACTATATCTCCAAAATCTTCTGCATTAACATCTCCGCCTTGCTTTCCACCTTCTCCATCCATCACCCCCATAGCAGTGCCAATGGTACCACATTCAAGGGAGCAACTCAGAAGTATGGGGGGGGGGGCAACATGCAAACCATTGTGGCAACTAGGAGGGAGTACCTGATAGGGGCCCCTACCTCTACCATATACCGCCTCTAGCATATACAAAGTGCTGCGAATCATGGCTAGTCAAATAATGTGGTCAGCAGTCTGAGGGGTGTTGTCCGGGAGATACAACAATGCAGTCCTATGGCGGGAGGACCCTGTGTCCACATACGAAGGGGGGGGGATCCCTGTAAACTGTGCCTATGGGGTTTGTTGCTCCTCATATAGCTATGAGGCTGTGGACAATGCTTGGAGCTCTTCATCTCTCGCCTGGGCTGGAGTGGGGGTGGCAGTTGTTCGCGGCAACTGGCGAGCTGTTTCACGCCGCTGTCCTCTGAGTCACATTCTCGGCTCACGGGTGGTTGTCGCTGATGCCAGTGATCAATCTGCTTAAAATCTGTGCTGCTCCCCCTAGTCCCACACATCAGAAAGCTTGGTGAACAAATATCTGTTGTTTGCTATCACTTTCAGCCTGACAAGTAAACGGCAAGGAATAACTGAGGCCCACGCTTCACACCTATAAAGGAGTCACTCAGGCGCTGCAATGCCAAGGTGTGATCTGGAAAAATTTAGATGCAAGAATTCTCGGGTTAAGGCCGGTCGATGGTGCGAATCAATTGTAATATGCCGTCTTTGTCTTGATAGTTGAGCACTCGCACCACTACCAGGCGAGGAGGGGCACCAGACGGTGGGCGCCTAGCCGGATCACGATGAGCGCGCTCGATTAAGAAATGTAGGGATAGCACCCCAGACAGGACCACTCTGCTCGGCCAAGATTCCAAAAACTGCACTGGGTCTGACCCCCTCCGCTCCCTCGAGAAACCCAACAATGCGAAGGTTGTTTCGACAGGAGAGCCATTCCTGGTCTTCTGCTCTGTTTTCTAGTTCCTGCACCTTGGTAGTGAGCGATTCCACTTTTATAGCCAGTTCAGAAAATTTGGGCCGCAGTTCAGTCACGACAGCCTCTGTGGCTCCAGATCTGCTAACGAGCTTTCTCTGATCTTCGTGAAGCAGGCTCATCTCCACTACTACTGCGTTGACTTTGTTACCGAGGTCCTGTCTGGTATCCAGGATTCGGTCTAATTTCACGACTGTGACATCTGTGATAGCCTCTTTAGAGCTCATTTCCGGGTCTTGGTTGCTTAACGCCTCCGCTGGGCAATGGCCCGTTAATCTGCCTCTTTCCCATGCTGGGGAGAGCGCAGGAAGCTATGGCCTGCACACCTCACTCTTCAGTCTCCAGAGGATCTTCCAGCTATGGTACAGTAGAGGTTCTGGCCCGCTGGGCCTCCCCCAGGAGCGGAGCACAGTCTGACAGGAGGGGGTGTCCATGCTGCCCTGACCAACCATACCCTGGCCTCTGGAGGGCGTTCATGCTGGTCAGCACTCCACCAGGATCGCAATGACATTGCAGCTATATACAGTCGGACTTCTAAAGGTAGGGGGGACCGGCACATAGATGGCGAATCCCCATGCGCTGTCTCTTCTTATGCAACTAAACTGGATGGGACCCGCTACGCACTGTAATATCTACACATCCTGTGTGCAGCGGGCACAAGCAGTCCGCATGTCTTCTCCTTGGTTAACTAAGGGTGTGGGCAAAAGTAAAACAGTCTTCTATGGGCAGCACTGTCCCCAGGTAGCCCTCACGCCCTCCAGTACATTCTTTTGGTTAGCAGGGTCTTTCCACCTCCCAACGCACCTCTCCATTGAGATGACATGTAAATCGTGGGCAGGGCAACAGCCCCCGCTAAGTGCGCACTAACCTGCTTCCTCCCGCGCGGCATCAACGGTACCAGGAGAGCACTTCCAAGAGGCCCCCGGCTTCACCTCTTTTCACTGCTAATGCCGGCGGACCACCAGATTTATTTAGAGGCAGCAGGCCGCATCCTGGGGCCTCCAGGCCCACACATTCTGTTTGGGCAGGGACGCTGCGTCCAGTGTCCTCCAGCCTCCCCCATCCCAATCATAGTGGCGGCAAGTGCGGGGAGCCGGATGGTGGTCGTTTGGGTGGGGGGTGGGGAGGAGCACAATACCTCGTCTAACAGTGGGCGGTCATAGTTCCAGAAAGCGGGCCTTCCCCCTGCACCAGCCTCCGGTGCACCCTCTCCATCACAACGCCTGCTAAGTCACACCAGCGGGTCCCTCGGATCCCTGGTGTCAGGGCTTTGATCCTTGAAATGGGTTCCCGATGCCAGAGCTCAGCTAGGAAACGGCTAGGGGTTACGTCTCACGCAGTCCCCAGTCATACTACAGTCTAGCGACCAACGCATGGCATTGTAGCCCAACAGCAACTGTGTTTCGCAAGTCTGCTGTTGCCTCACCGCCTGGTTGTGTCTGGATCTGTAGATATTTTGTGGAACGGGGGCTCAGTCGATTCGAAGGTCAGGCTGACGTATAGGCCCTGGGGTCTCGGCTGAGCCGCGCGGCCCTCACATCATTAGGCCACACTCATTCTCGGTCTCTGTAAGGTCGTAAGTTGCCACATTGGAGTGGATCAGGGCGCATCATTGGGTGCTGTTGCTCTGCCTCGACCCGCCCAGTCGTCCCCTGGGAGCTAGGGGTTGCGGCGATGCTATCCGGATCTGAGGTTGGCGATGTGGAGCTGTCTCAACCTGCATCTGCCATCTTTCGCGGCCTGCCCACGCCCCTCAGGCCAAATGGTTACACTTGAGGACTGGTTTGTGGTGTCTGTAGGTGTCAATTCCTGTGAGCAGAGGCTATTTCTTTTTCGGTACTTTTATCCCCAGTGCCAAATCCCAATGGATTAGTTCAACCTATGGTCGTCCCCTAAAGGGTTTTCCTACCATAGGCACTTCCCGCTGATATTTGGGCCTCTAATTATCGCTTTATCGGGGAGAGCAAATAGTTATCGTTGTGTTTTCGGGCAAGAGAAGGGGAAGAACAAAACTGGTCTGTAGATGATGCGTGTAACTGTTCGATAGGAGTTAACGCCAAATTGAGGAGTCTTCATTGGCCCGCCTCTACAACTGTGTTGTTTAAACTATTGTGAGTCTGATTTGAGAAGGGTCTGCCAGATGAATGCTGGTCCACATGCTGGGGGTCTGTGTGGGTTAAACCCTCATTTTGTTTGAGGTCTTGATTCCATGAGAACTCGGGAGCCGAGGAGATCATCAGGGGGCTTGGACTGTGAGGCCATTAATTTGTCACATTCACTTAGACCTCCACCAGAAGCTGGGCTCTGGCCTGACTATCCGGCTGCTTGGTTATAGGGTCTGTATGTTGTAATAAAGGAGTTGGCTCTGAGCTCTTTGCCAGTGTTCCTGCATCCCCTGTTGAGTGTGGCGCTAACTGTAGTTGCTGTTTGTCCTGTAAGTGGAAGTTGATCTTTCACTAGAGGCAATTTGCTGTTACGACCAGACCCTTTATCTGCATGTACAATAGAACTGGGCGTTTTCCATGCAGTGGTTTAAAAGTCTGTTATTTAGGCTTTTCTAGGAACAGTAGCTTAGAATAGGGTACTGTTGTGGATGGACAGTCCTCCATGCAGATCACCTCTATGTCAGAAGTTGTAGCTGGGGCCAATGGACTGAGGTTAGGCGTTAGATTATCCTTTACCTCTTGTTTTTTATTTGCCTGAGGCTTAGGTACCCCAATTACCTTTCCTGATCTTATTCTGACTTGCAGCGAGTTGTACTTGTAAATTGAGGTTCAGCAGCACCTGGAGTTTTTGAGTAACGGGTGAGTGAAAAAGGTATACAACATAAAACAACTGGGATCGAGGTGGGTGAACTTCTAAGGAGGCGCAAGCTGCACTTCAATCTAGTCAGACCGCTTCTGCACCAATCCTGGCTCAACCCTTGACAACTGCTTCTAAAGCTGCATCACTGTGTTCGAAACCAGACTGAGTAGTATAACCTCCTTATTAGTTCTCACTTTAGCGTACCCTCAGTGTAATCTGCACTTTTCACCGTTCTTTTTTCTGTGCTGCAAATTGCTCCAAACCACAACTGAGCAGCCTCATCAGCACTCCTCCAGCGCCGCCTTCCATCCCTTGCAGAGTAGCCTTCAAAAAGCTACAAGAGAGGAGCACAAGCATGCTGTATCAAAAGGTAGGCAGAGTGGTTAGTCTCTCTTGGGACCAAAAGTGTAGAGCATCTGTGAAACAAGCATTTGCAATGGAATAGGTCTTGCATTTACGCGAGTTTAAGGTATTGGCATTGTAAATAACAATCTGTTTTATTTACGTTTTAAAAACTAAACATAAATAAAAGGAATTGTCATTTACAATGCCAATAGCTCAAACTCGCATAAATGCGAGGCCTGTTACACTGCAAATGGTAGGCATCTCGTACAACGGGAGGGAGGGCGGTGGGGTGGGGTTAAGAAGGCACTGACAACAGGAGGGAGGGCGGTGGGGTAAAGAAGGCACGACAATGGGAGGGAGGGCAGGGGGTAAAGAAGGCACGGACAACTGGAGGGGGGTGTAAAGAAGGCAAGGACATCGGGAGGGGGGTGTAAAGAAAGCACAGACAATGGGGGGAGTAAAGAAGGCACAGACAACGGGAGAGAGGACGGGGTTGTAAAGAAGGCACCAAAGCACGTCGTGCCTGCAGAAAGAGAATGTTAATAAAGACAATAGTGCTTAAAGACTAAATAACAGGTACTGTGTGACAACCGAAGTAACAAGCCCAGTCGCCATGGGAGGTGACAAATGAAGACGAGGTGGTACTAAGGAGAGACAAACAAGCCTATTTACGAATCAGAAGCCAGCATTTAGGAAGGACTATGACACAAGCCAATGGCAAATATGGGCGGGGCTTCTAGTCCCTACTCAACTACAAAAGTTCTCGCATAGCAGCGCATGCGCGCTGACTCTAGGCTTGACCTAAAAAGTATCAGTGACCAGTATAAAAAGAATCTGAGGTCTTCACCCTGCTACGGGGCCAGCTGCCTTGCAGAGGGGCAGGTACACGACTGCCGCGTCTTCCACATGACAGCAGCAGCTAGTGGGCTTTGCAGACAGCCCTTGCTGCAAAGCGGGCCGTACCCAGTGCCTCCGAAACCTGAAGCCTCACTTGCCACAGCCCAGTCAACAGTCATGAAGTCGCAGAGCCCCTTTGGACCTCCTCGGGCAGGTAAGGATAAGTAAGAGCTGACTACTGGCTGGGATGTCTTGATGCAGCTGAAATCTCCCCCCGCCATAGCCAGAAACTGCGCCAACGCCGCCCGCTGCAGCGATGCCAGTCAAGGTGCATGCTGTGATAAATCCTCAAGTAGCTAGGTTGCACACTTGGTGGGGGTGTGGAGACAAGCAAAACTAAGCTGAGCTCCATGGCATCCGCGTTGGGCAGAGTAGATGCCTGGTGATCATTATCCATCCGACCCCCGGGCATCCATACTTTACTGGAGTACACGGCTCCCTATCCAGACTGGATTATTTCTTGGTTTGCAGTATCTTCATCAAAGGGTGGCTGATGTTGACATACTGGCCAGGGGACTATCTGACCATTCCCTAGTGCCCCTTCGCCTTCACGTGGGGCCAAAGTGACCTGCCTTTCGCTGGCAATTCTCGCTGTGGCATCTGTGGGATCCCACAAAACGCTCCATTTAAGAATATTTTACCCTCCATATTGATACAGTAGCTTCCCCAACAATATAAGTAGGCATTAGCAATTGCCCTGATGCAGCAGATAGAGGTGCGTGGTCGCCAGGCTGAAGGTGGGAGTGAGCAGCGCCAGTTGGGCCTGGCTCAGCAACAGTATCCTCATCAGCAGCAACTTTTGGACAATGTCCAACTAGCATGGCAGGCCGCACAGAGCAGCATATATCGATGAGGGAGACAAATCGAGTAGGATACTAAATCGGTTGCGCCAAACCACCCGCTCTACGGTTTCTGTACCATTGATCCACAACACACACAGACGGCGGCTCTCAGGGCTCCAATAGGTGGCCAAGAGCTTTGCCGCCCATTCCGAGGAGATATATGCCTGTCAAGAGACAGGCTTTCGATCAAATTGTTGCATTTGTAGAAGCGATGTCTCTTCGGTCCTTCATGGACACTGCCCGGGCACAATTTGAGGAGGAGATTACAGAAAAGCTCATCCAAGCACTAGCAGGGCTGCAGACAGGGAAAGCCCCAGGCCGGAATGGATTCTTGAGGGAATTCTTAAAAGCCTATATGCCTCAATTGGTAGGACACCTCTGGGGGTGGTGATGCACTCCACGTTTGAAGGAACGACGCTCCAACTGTAGACACACTGAGCTATAAGTCTACCTTAAGCTGAGCCATCCGCTGGAGGAGCATTTCTCCATATCGTCCAATATCCCTTCTAAACATGGAAGTAAAGCTCTTTGCTAAAACATTGGACAACAAGCTGATGAAACACGTGACCTAGTCCACCCTGACCAAGCGGGCTTCATGCGCAGCCACAATATCAGACGTGTTTATAATGCCTTGGCTCTGATGGATTGTTTGGGTAGGCCAGCATCGGTGCTCATGGCAGACATAGATAAAACATTTGACTCAGCTGGGAGTACCCGTTTGTCCTATTTAAGAAATTGAACTTGGGTCCAGGATTTCTTTCCTATGTCTGATTTACTGTATGCAGACCTGTCTTTGGTTAGAATCGCAGGAGCTGTCTCCCCCCACTATTGCTATCTAGCTATAGTGGGGGGTGCTGTCCGCTCTCCCCACTATTATTTTCACTGGCCATTGAGCTGCTGGCCGCATGGGCCAGGGTGGATGCTCAAGTAAGGGGTTTTGAGTGGACCGCGGAGCTCTCCGACCAGGTAGCCCTTTATGCAGATGATGTCCTGTTCTCTCTTACTTAGCCAGAGACTTCTGGAACCCGCATTCTACAAATCATGCAAATCTTTGGTGAATCATTGAGGCTATACATGAACACTTCGAAATCAAAAGTTTTCCTGGTGGACTGTCATATTGGCGCCATGGAGTGAGCGTCGGGCTGACGGTGGTGGGGGGTTAAATGTTTGGGGGTTCACATTTCCCCCCCCCCCCCCCAGACGCAGCACTATTGTGGACCAATAATCTAGCATCAGTGTTAACATGAGTCAAAAAAGAAGTGCAGGGTTGGTCTCTTTTCCTGCTGTCCTTATTGTGTAGATCATCAATCTTCAAAATGGTGTCCCTGCCTCGATTGCTGTATCAGCTACAGAACTAACCTTATGTTGTCCCCCGTCACAGATCAACACCATCCTCTGTGCATTTGTGTGGGGGAGGGGGGGGAACACCCACATTGCCCTTTTGACATGCTTTCAGTCCACATACTGTGGAGGCATTGCCGCAGCAAATATATACTCTTACTATTCTGCCTCTCATCTCTTGATCACGAATGAATGGTTGTATGCCCACCAAAGAGACCCTGCCTTTGCAGTTGAGAAATGGGTGCTAGGCTCCCTGCTATACTATCTGGATAGTGGAAGGGTTTTGGGGTTCCTTCAACCACACACACAAGTGGTCATACATGTATCGGGGATGTGGAATTCCTATAGCCCGACGCCCGGGACATATTGTTTGGTGTCAGGGTCAACAAGTTTCCATGTGTATTTTGTCCTTGGGACAAGTAGGCCCAACCCCCTACATCACAAACCCTTTGACTGCCAGTTTATAGTCCCACATGATGGATCAGGGAAAACATTGCCTGCAGTTAAGGTAATATTTGTTTCCATGTTTTAACGCTGTTCAAACTTGTATTTATGGTTCATAAATGCAAAACCTTTATTATTAGGGTGAGAGATCTAAGTACATGTTGTAAGCTCAGACTACTACTGACAGTGGTTAAAGTATAAAAATGGGTACACACGCTTTCATTGTTTAGCACTATGAGGCTATGCATACTGCTCCCAGAATACTCTCTGATTAGATGCAAATATATGGAGACGCTTGAAAGCAAGATTGATTATTCTTAGCTTTCAAGATAAAATGTTCACAAAAAAAGCAAAAACATTTAGCTAAACTACTGTAACTTTTTAGGTCGCGTTTTTCTGCAGCATCATTTAGTAAAATGTGTTGATGCATGCTAGTATTTCCCAAAAATATTCATAATGGAAAATCACTGTAACCAGTTTTAATAAGATTATGGGAAACCTTAAAAATAAACAAGCATTGGTAAAGCCAAGTGGTCTGAAATTGTTGGTCAGTCTTTTGGTTTTATCAATGTGTGACTTGTTTTGGCATGTTTTTTGTAAAACCTTATAGGTGTGGGTGCTGCTGGGCCCTCATCATTAGAACAAACATTGGCAAAAGCAAAAATAGTTTCGGTCTCAAAAAGCACACGTTGCCACAGTCGTTCCTGGCACTGAACAAAACGACTGTGTGTCAATTATGCTCCTTGTGAAAGAACAGAATGCTGTCATTCACAGTGAAGCTAGCCAACTGACAGAGAGAGACGTTTTAATAAACGCAACATGTCATGGTTAACGCCAGAACTAATTAGGGGGCCAATTATTAAGTAAAGTCTCAAAAGTGCACTTATGTCCTTGCATTAAGTGTGTGTGTGTGTGTGTGTGTGTGTATATATATATATATATATATATATATATATATATATATATATAACTTTACAGAAGTAGGCCAAGAAATAGCACTCCTGGAAAATGTTTGTGAACTGCATTTAAGCATGAGCAAATATGCATGTGTAGATTTGCTCATGCGAAAATCCGAGCGTTTGCAAGTTTGCTTCCCCTCCAACCACTTTTTTCCCAACCCAGGAAGAAGTTTTATGTCTGCCATTGTCAGGAGTAAATATCCAACCTTTCTCAGTATGGGAAAAGATTAGAGAAGAGTTGGTGAAAACCCTTAAAACATGCAAGTTATTAGGTTTGCACAGACTCAAAAGGGCATTCCAACCCTGAAACTGTTGCTTAACTTCAGCGCCAGTATGTAGATCTGCGGAAACGTGGCAACATAAGGGAATTGCTAGTATTCACACCCTGCTATGGAAGGAGCCCTGGCATATTCAGAGAGGCTATTTCGGAGCTCTTATAATAAGGGTAATGCTGCCATAATTTGTCACCGCATTACATGGCACAAAAGGGACAAGTGGATTTTGTTACAGGACAAGTAGATTTATGAAGTAACCTGCCCCAAGGAAAAGTAGATATTTTATTAAATTCCTCACCCCTGATGTATGGAGGGGCTCCCTCCGGCGATGGGGTGTTGGAGGAAATTGACAGAGTGGACACCACTATGGAGGAGCAGTGTGCTAAAACAAGTAGCCCAGCTAGAAGGTGGTCAGAAGTTGGATATTATTGGTATCTCCTCCCTTGGAGATGTAATGCGTGGCACTGCGTTGAAATCATGGCAGGAGATGCAAAGCAAATATCTGTTGCACCGCAGCCAATTCGACAAATAGTTACAACTCCGCCACGCTCTCACCCCATATCTTAAAGACTTCACTGGCCTTCCAGAGGTCAGTCCATTGGAGGGCAAGCTCCTCTTGTGAGAGCTAGGCATTCACAAAATAACAAAGATATACCAATCGCTAGTCCCAAATAGCCCAAACACGTTGCCTACAGCGTAGGAAGCCGGCATTGATACTGTAGTGTAGTTCCTATTTCCCTTATAGGCTCTGCGCATTGGAATAATATACACCTTAGTTTTTGCATAGTACTAAGGTCAGTATGCCTCTATCGAGTACATTAAACTTAATTAATTTATGTGCTAGCTAACTCGGAGGTAACTAGAAACTTCTCAAACAAGAAGGGAGTAGTTTCTGACAATGCATAAACATGACGACTTTGTTTCCCTTAGAATCGGAACGTGTCTCAGAATCGTGGAAACAATAGATGACAGTTTCACTCAGTCAATTGCGCATGCTTAGTTTCTCCAGAGTTGCACAGAATTAGATAGACGGGCGTTTCAATAAAAGGATTTATTGAACAGTCTTGTTTCTCGTGTAAGAGATATGAGCTTTTACAATCATTAGACAGTTTGCAAGATATAATACGCACAGCGTAAGCAGTAAGAAGAAATAATACTGCAATAGCATTGTCTTTTAGCTATGACATATATTCATATATACATACATAAATAACACAGGCTAAAAAGTGAATACTCGTCTGATGCTTCTAACTAGTTCTACCCCAGTGTACCTAACCTAAGTGTAGTTCAAAGTAAGAAGTAGGTGCTGTTTTCTGTAGTATGGTATATACTAAGTTTATATGCCAAGAGTCCCTCTAGGTTCTAGTCAGCGCCATACCTTAGAATGAGAGAGGTATGAATCTCTTTCCGAATCTCAAACTCCGTCACCCCGCGAAGGGAGTCAGAACACTGGAAGCTGTATTCTCTGCGAGCAGGGATGACAGCGTCTGGTCAGTGCATCAGGCGGGAACTCAAATTCCTTCCGAATTTGCCGCGGCGAGCCGTATCGAGCTGAGCTGTGCCGAGCCGTGGTTTGCCATGGTAAGGGAAGGTATATTTATACCTGGAAGGTGCTTAGGAATGTTAGCATTGACGTAAAGTCGAGCAGAGGAAGACCTCATGAATGAACCCCTAAGGAATAGTAGTTCATGCATAATAGATGAGTTCTTGGAGAAATCAATAATCCTAGCGCTAGGGAAAGTCCCAAAGGCTTAAGGGTCTGGTTTCTAAGAACTCGTTGTGACGGGATGGACGGATGTAGGTGACCATGCCTGTATTTGGATAGCATGGCTAAAGCCTAAATCAGGACTGTGATTCTATGCCTAAATAAGGGCAATGCGAATTGTGCCTATATAAGGACATGATTCAGGGAAACCTATGTATGGGCATCTAAATTGAAACACAACACCCACTCCATTGACAAATGATCGATATTACTAAATGCTAAACATGCTAAACACATAAAATCGAGTATCGCATGTTCACTAAAAACATTTGTAAAAGCATACTAAAAGAAGTCTTTGTTAAAAACTTTGCTAGACATAAAATGCAAAGGTGCTGTACATATTAAAGCAATGTTTCATTATAAGCATATATTTACAGTGAATGCTAAGCGAATGAACAGAAATATATACACATATGTAATGAAATGGTCCAGTTTTACAGAAAGAAAAAAAAAAAATAGTTCGGAGCCTTTTCATGTCATGATTCCATAAATGCGAAGAAAAGGTGACAATGTGTCCCTGGAAGTGTTTAAAGAAGTTTGTTCTCTATGAACAGTTCTACTGTAAGCAGAGTTTTTTTGAGCCATAAAAGAAAAAGTCAATTATCTGAAAAAGGTTCAAAATGTTGTCTTGTTTTGAAAAAATTAAGGCCAGATTCATAAATTATCCGGTACACTGTGAGCCAAATCAAAAGTCAGTGCAAGATGCTGGTGAAAACCTGACATCTTCTATTCCTGTAGACAAAAAATCTTCTACCCATGTCGGTGATAGGTAGATTACCTGGTTTAGAAGACTAACTGCCCATAGATGTGACGCATTGTCAGTAGCAGTGTTCGTTACCGATGTTACCTGTGTGCCTGTTGATCCATCTCGTACCTCAGCAGTAGCATGTTGCGTCTGTGAGATCTCAATGAATGCTGTCATCAGGATTGGTAGTCTCTGGGAACAACACAGAGCATGGGCCGTTATCGGGTCCAGCAGAGTATCGATATCCGTTGGCATGACTGATGGGGCTGTGAGACAGATGTCTAGCATGCATTCTTGACCGCAAAGCAGGCAGCGTAGAACAGGTAAGATGCAATCTTGCCAGATTTGTCTGAATGACAGAAACCATGTAGTATTTAGTTCTCGTAGACGAGGTAAACCCAATAGCTGTACTATGCACTCACGACACTTCCTTTCCAGGAGAGCTTTCTCCAAGGTGCCGGGAGTGACGCAGGTGGATAGGCTTGCCATAGCGTAGCAGTAGGAATAAAAACAGGATTCCTGCAACGAGTGCTAGAATTAACGGCAGACCACCAAACACCGAGTGCATGAAGTTTGGAATGATTCCGAGGACTGCTTGAAAAGGTGTTAACAGTCCTGAACATACCGTCTTAAATACATGAACAATACCACTCGTATCAGACATGTTTAAGATTCGTCCCAAAATTTCTGTGAAATGTGTAGGGCAATTTGTATGTAACAGAGCCTGTATCTCAGCCGAAGTCCTTGCAATTTGTAGATCATAGGTTTCTTTGGCCGAGGTCAAAGGCACGGTTTGTTGTAAAAGAATGGCTTTTATTCTTCTCAAAGTATCAATTCGTATAGAAGAGATGTTCAGTGAAGGCCATAAGGCGACTCCCTGACTGTGTCTATTTGGGGGAAACAAGAGTTGCATACAGCAAGTGACCCTGGAACTAACCGTCACTAGATATGGGATACCCGGTAACATGCCACAACAGCTCTGATCATTCAACATGAGGTAACTCCCATTTGAAAGTTGTCCAAACGTTGGATTAATCACAGCGGCCGGTGAACCTTTCAGGTGGCAGGATAAATTTGCAGTGGAACCGCTACAGGCTCCGTGTAAACTAATATCCCGACTTATGAGTGAACCGCTCAGTGCATTTTCACAGTGTGTACCGCTAAGAAACACTTCACGCCCGCACTCCCAACATCTGTGTGTGTAAGGTAAATCCCAGGATGTCCTGATGTATTTTTTACCCAAGCTTTCATATTTGCCTGCTGGCATGTGTTTGAGGCAATACTGAAAATGGAAAGTTGTAACAGGCAGAGTAATTTTGCCATGAATGATCCATTCTGTAGCCGGTTTTTCTGCTACCGTAAATAGCAATTTTTCCAGTTTTTCAATGCTCAGCACTGTATACTTGTCTCCCCTTTGTTTATCAGTGAGATTGTATTCAGAAAACAGAGAAGACGTGTTGAGGAAACGCCAAGGCACATAGCCTGCATGCAAGTTTTGTAGCGTCCAGCCTAATAACAGTATAGAACGTAATTGAGACTGGCCTTGTCGCAGCAGGACCAAATCATGCTCCACAATGTCTATAGCAGAGGATACAAAGTTGCCCAGTGAATAAATCCTAGATGAGTCGTTAACCCATTGTCTACCACAGCGAGAGATTTCTCTAAATTAATACGATCAATTTCTCGTATTCTTTCTGCCGTGTCTGCTTGGGTAACCCTCTATATTTAATTATAAGCAGCATAGATGCCGGCATATATGAAACGTTTTTGACGCTGTTATCTTGGACCTAGCAAGAAATCCCTGAGGTTTGGGTCTTCTTTACTTAAAGATAAGTGTGTTTCACATCCTCTAGTGTAGATTTCTGTAGCCAATCAAGGCATAATTTTCCTACACTGTATGTTGTTACTGCCCCTGGATGTTGTCTTTGAACATAACATGGGTCTGGCCTATTGATTTTAAAACCCTGTATTCTGTTCAGGAATCTTTCTTGACAGATGTTAGTGTCTGTGGGCCAGAGCAATCATTTTTCCCATTCAGGATCTGATCTGTTGAATTGTAAAATTGTATGTATGTCGACCTCCCCCTGTGCTATTACTTGCAGGTGTAGGTATGGACGGTGTGTTCATGTCTTTGATCTTGGCTAACCCAAGGCAAGACCTTTGTTGGACAGTGTCATTCAAAAACATTATTTGCTGTGGGATGATGCAGGCTCTAAACAAAGCTTCTATCCCCTGCACTTGCCAATCTTTTGTACCCCAGACAGAATGTGTCAATTGTGTTTTTCCAAAAGTCGAAACCCTGTCGAGACAGTTGGGCAATAAAGGCTGCAGAATAAATCTGTTTTGTATTGGTTAAGATATTTTTCGTTCCTGTTTTGTTCACATTTTTAAAGTAGAACGTTTCTGGATTGGATGTATTGTACCCTGAAAAATATGGAAACTTCATTGCAAATGTTTTTGAGCTACTCTTTGGTGGTGTAGGACAATGTTCCCATTGGTTATACATAAATACATTTCTAGGTGTTGCAGATTTATGCAAGAAATGATTACCATAATGGTTATAACAATAAAGCTGTTCATAGTCTGTTGAACTTTCTTAGTATTCGTGGTTGGAGAATGCAGCAGACCTTTCTAGATCAGGCATCATGTTATTAACAGTCTCAAAGTCACAATCATCAGAATAGGTACTGGAGGTAATAAAGTCACTTAATGAGATTTTAAATAAGTGTGGAATCTTGAAAAGTTCAGACGGGCCGAATATCATAATCCGTTTTGTCCCAAACGATACAATCTTGTATAGGAACGACTGTGATGTTCACTGCTGACAAGTCTCTTCGCTTCACGATGGGATGATTTGTGTGGTTTCAAAAGTAAGTTCACATTTTTACTTTCTGTGTCCAACTAAATATATATCTTCCATTTATCAGCATGCTCAGGCATTACTAAAGCTAGCCAAAGCAGAAAGAAAAGTATTCCAGAAATAATCCATGGTGAAACCAGATAAGTCTTTTTCAGGAGAGGAAAAATTTCTTGTGTTCGTTCATTGAAAGTACTTTTGGCTGGCGTCAGTTCCGGTTCGCTTGGATCCTCCGAAAACGTATCGAAGTTAATGAAATAGCCAGAGGCAGTTGTGTCAATGGTTGAAATTGCATCAGGATTCGTTGAAATCGCTGGCACGTGTTACGTTGGTGTAGACAGGTGTATCAGGACGAACTGTTATTTGGGTTTCAAGAGTAATGAGTTCCATAGCATAGTTTCTTACTGCTGAATTCTCGATGGTGATGAGTCTTTCAGTCTGAACCTCTTGGATAGTAGCTAGAGGAGGGCGTCTGCTACTTGGTCGGAGTCCACATGGCCTACTGCTTGGTATTGGCCACATTGTGTGGTTTGATGAGGTCGATGGACACAAATCATTTCTCCTTTTTACCAGCAAGTGGTGGCAGAAGTACTATTCTTGTTCCGTGAATGGCTAGGACAGGTACTGGTTGTCTGTAAGAAGGCCCAAATTCCTTCTTGTCCGCGATCTTCTCTCTGACTAGATCCCCAAGCTTTGGGATTGAGACAGGCCTTGCTGGGACGGCTGGATTTTTCCCAGTGGTGGTTGGCTTCAGGAACACGCTGCTTTGTTTGGATCTTAGTTCATTTAAGTCCTGTAAAACAGCCAAAAGATCTTTGATATCAAATGGTTTATTTTCCACCACTGTGCCTTTACATTCGAGATCAGCAACCTACATCCTTGTCCCAAATAGGACCTCATATGGAGTGACCCCCCCCCCCCCCCCACAAGAGAACTTCCTGGCAAATTGTTTAATGAGCATTGGACCTCATAAAGATGTTTGACCCATCACCCAAACCTAATACACTCGCTGTTATAGACCGCTTTATGCCCCGGTTTTTCCTTTCCACAACCAAATTTCCCTCAGGATGGAATGGAGTGGAGTACCTCAATGCAACACCCAAACTGGCCATGGCTTCTTTGTAAGCCCGAGAGCTAAACGCAGGGCCCTGGTCAGAATGTAGTGTGCCAATTGCGTATGTGCCGATAAAGACTCGCAAATCTTTTATAACAGTTCGAGTGTCAGCCGAGCGCTGAGGCCACATCCATGATATATTTATAGTTACCATCCCTCTGTAAGGGACCGCAGTGATCCAGGTAAACACAAGCTAATGGTTTATCTGAAATTAACAGGGGTGTCTGCGCAGGACGTTTCACTGTAGAGACTTTCATCTGTTGGCATATTTCACATTCCAAAACATAGTTCTTGGTCTGTTTCCTAATTCCGGGCCACCAATATCTCTGTTTTAATAACGATACTGGGGCAGAAACACCTACATGGGCAGAGGCTATCCCTTCATGTGCTGCTAGGATCAGTCCTAATCTACGTTCCTTGTTTGGAATTACCCCATCCCCCACTCCAGGGATTCGAGCAAACGGAACGTTGTTCACATCAATTATATAGGAGTATTTGAGTGGAAACATTTTAGGTAACGCTGCACCACTGCCTTTGCTTGAAGCATTGACAGCCAGCATTATTTCACTGTCTATTTTCGTTTTTGAACGAGTGATCGCAGCTATGGAAGCAGTTTGCACAGCCCCCTTCGCGGCTTAGTCAGCCAATGAATTCCCTGCAACGTGAACGCCATCACGTTGATGACTCCGCGTGTGTATCACATGAGTGTTTTGTAGTCTGTTTTGCAACTGAACTACTTGTTCCCAAAGCGTTTTATGCTTGATTGTGCCACCTTTTGCATCTTTGAAACCATTTTGAAGCCAATTCTGTAAATATTCATTTTATGATTAAACACAGTAAAAAGAATCGCACACTACAAGTGTGGGGAATTCGTTATCTGTATTTTCAAGTGCCAATTTGAATGCTTGTAGTTCAGCTCGCTGAGCTGCACAATCTCCTAGAGATTGTGTTTTAGTGACCATTGGTCGGAATTTACCATCGCGCATGCGACCTTTAACGATTGCGCACGCTGCAGTGAAAGCTTGCTTACTTTCCGTAGCGGGTTGTGCTGATCCGTCAGTATAAATTATAAATTCGTACTGGTCAAGAGGGAGAATCTCAATAGGCAGAGTACATTCATGTTCATATTACAGGAATGCTTGTGTTTTTAAATAAGGATCAAAAACATATTCAACATCTGTTGCAGCAAGAAAATTAACCCATTGTATCCATCTTGGATGTAAAGCTTTTGCATTTGAAATGCTAGCTTTTGTAACTGCCTCTAAGGCTGGTACCGGAGTCACGACAATGCGTTTCCCCTGAGCTAGAGCTCTTTCTTTTGCTACAGTGGTTTGAACTGCTGTCAGAATTGTTTCTGTTGAAGTGAATCGCATTTCCGCTTATATATACAAATGTGATTTGTATGCAATTGGTACTTTTTCACCTTCATTAAAAGTTAAGTATGTGAATCCGCATTGACCCGAAATTATTAAAATCACTAAATTGCGTGTATTTGCACGTGTTAGTAAGTGATTTGTTGCTAACATGTCAGCTTGTAGTGAACGCAGGATATCTGTGTGCTCCTGTGGCCAATTTTTGTTTTTGATATCAGGTTTGATTAATTCGTAGAGAGGTTTAACCCTTTCTGCGTAATTTAGAGTGGAAGTTCTTCCAAAAATTAGGAAACATAGAATCTACTGTAAATGTTTCAGCGTTTTTGGAGGTTGGAGCAGCACACACTTTTCTAAAGTTAGCTGCTAGGCTTTTTCCTTCACTTGAAAGCTCATATCCTAGGAAAAGGACGTTGAGATGGGCAATTCTTGATTTGTCAAAATTGAATTTGTAGCCCTCAGAGGCAAAGCCCAGTATAATGGTATTTACCCTGTTTAAGGGCCTATCCAGGTCATAGTCTGTCAGATAGATATCAACGACATATGACAATGCCTCTTCATCATAAATTTGTAGTAACTCTGTTACTCTTGCTGGGAATAACCCCGGGCTGTTCTTGAACCCTTGAGGGAGTCGACAGAATTGATGCTGAGTCCTCATTATTGAGAATACTGTCAAGTACCTACTTTCAGGTGCTATGTTTTGACAAAAGAAACCATTTGAAATATCCAATGTGGTTTTATATTTTTTACGCACAATGTTATTCATTAATGCTGTACTGTGTGCATTTTGCACTGCAAATGTTTTAGAACAAGTGTTTGTGTCTGTAATCCAAAACTAGACGATATGTGTTGTCTGGTTTGGAAACCGGAAACCGGAAACAAAGGATTGTTCATCGATGAGGTGCATGTTTCAATCACCCCTTGGTATTCAAGTTGACCTGTTCTTTAGCTTCTTTGGGTACTGTCTTTATGCAGTAGGTTGACATTTTGATTGGATTTTGTGGTGAGTGGAGTCCTCATCCCATCCTACATGATTTTTGTATAATGCTGGAGCCTGGGCTACTGACCATTTCCTGGCATAAGTATATTTTAAATGTATTGAACATGGTTGGAGAAGGCTGGTATAATGAAAGCTTCTCCCAAATGAGTGCTTTCACTTTCCTTGGTATGTCTACCTCCATACTGAGTGTTATTTCATATAACGTTTGTGGAGAACTAACCCTAGTGTCTACAGTCTCAACTGTGATGTACTCATTCAAGTCCAATATCTCCAGAAGTTCCTTCAGGTTCTGGCCAGCTATTGTTATTTCTGCTGCACTGTCCAGTATTGTCTGAGCCCATTCTCCGTTATTGAGTTGTGTTCTCAGGATTTTCGGCATGTCTGATCTTCAGACCTGCTACCTTTTCCTGAGTGAATTGAGGTTTTGGTTTGTTTTTTCTGAACGTGGTGATCGTCTTTGGACTTTACGCGTTCTTCCTTGTGATCTGACCGTCCTCTTCTTTCGGATGTCTGTGAAGATGTCTGAAAGGTACGAGAGGAACGTGTATCAGTATCTTGATACCTGTCAGGTTTTTTCAAATTATCCCTATTCCTGAGGTTATACCTCTTTTCAGAGGGTTCCTTTTGAGCAGACCTACCTCGGAATTGAGAACGTTTCTCTTTTGAATATTGTTTGTTATTGTCCCACTTCTTTTTAGAAGATGTAGGATTGGGTTTAATTGAGTCCTTCTTAGGACCTTCAGACAGTTGTGGTTTAACTGGTTTTCCACCCAAACTATCTGTGCCTAATTCTTCATAGGATTTTTCTATTATTCTGGGTAGTTCTTGTTGATGATCTGTTACATCAAATTCCCTTAAGCGTTGGCGGATCGCCACTGATGCTGCCTCCCCTTTAATATTAGATGATAATATTGTTGAGACCTGGTTGAAGTTTTTTAGTAATTTCATACCTAAATTCAGAGCAGGCTCTGCCCCGTATTCATTTTGAATTTGTTTCAGGACATCGGGTATTACCGCAATAGACGGAACACCATGTGTTTTAGTATAGATGACAGCAAAGACTGTGCCCCAAGTGGTGCAGTCTTCCAGAAGTGGTGTGATCACCATTGGTAAACAGATTGTTAGGATTCTGTGTTTCTGTGTTGTTTTTATGCCAAGAGTCCCTCTAGGTTATAGTCAGCTCCATACCTGAGAGGTGTGAATCTCTTTCCGAATCTCAAAATCCAACACCCCGCGAAGGGAGTCAGAACACTAATGTTTGTAAGAACGCGCCTAATCAGTTACAGTGGGATACTAGACACATGTAGTATTGTGTCTGCTCCAAGTAGAAGCCCAGTGGTAGACCTACCCCGCACCGCTGCAACCGGGATGGTTCTTACAAACATTAGGTTGGCCTCTAAACCAGCGCGTACAGTCGCCGTAGGACCACTGAGTGGTAGGTAGTTTTTCACCTCACCATTAGGTGTAGATGGTTTTCTTTCCATTTGGTCCTGAGGAATCGCCACGGATCATTCTTGACTACTAGGCGAGAAACATGTCGACCATCCAGGAGTAGAGCGCTTTTTTGACACATTATAGCCAGATAGTTGCCTCTCCTAATCCTTATTTTAACCAGGCTGTGATCCTTTCAGAATAAAGTTTATTTAGAGGATTCCCTCCCCTGTTTTATCTTGCACATTCACCATTACATCTACACGTACTAGGCCCCTCCCACTCACTGCACCTAAATGGCAAGGAACAAAAGATCTCGGATAAAGAACCCCTTTATGGGTGCCCGTCTGGTATTGCAGCGCCGACCCGATGAGGAGCAGGCCCATATGATGAATCATGACACCTAGCTTGCTGGGTGTGTGAGGGCCCTAGTTCCAAAAGGAGGAATTCCCTCCTCCTTCGAGGACAACCTATCAACCTGATATCACATAAAACGCTCTTACTGTGTTCTGTGACCCACTGAGGAACTTCGTACTCATTTCTTGTAGTATGTTTAAAATGTTAAAATATGCATTATTTTATGGCTAATATGGAGATTGAGACCTGAATTGAATATATATTAACTTATTGATGTTCTCAGCTTTACGGAATCCTCAGGGTGTGTTGCATTTCCAGTTTTGCTGTATTCTTCTCTGCTTCCATAACTGATGATATTTGTTCCTAGGTTTAAATATGCTCAGTTTCTTTTGTACAGCTGTTGGCAGAGACTTGAGGTCGTTGAAATGTATGTTTATTGACACATCATCCAATAACTATGAACTGTACCTTTGATTTGTACTTAATTTGGTTTTTACAGAATTGAGTATCTGCTCCATTGGTGCTGGTGGAAGCCTTAGTGTGGTTTTTTTGGTGGTGCATAATCAATCGAATTATGATCTGTTAATAACATAACTCGCAAACCTGACTAAGTAAAGGAAATGGGATCACCTTAATGGGTCATTTAAAAAAACTAAAAGGCAGAATGGTAGTCTCTTCATTTTGGTGCTGAATGAGGTCCCTTTTATGTGATGTACTCTGTCCCTCATTGTTATTGCTGGTTTTGATCGATTAAGACATCATGATGCATTGACACATTAAAATCTAAGAGCATTTTAACTGCTAAAACACCCTCTTTCTCCACTGCTGCAGTTTGTTGTCCGTTGATTGCTTGCCATGCCTTTTGAAGGCTTGTCTGTGTATTTGAGGAGTGGTAGCTCAACAGTATGGTCTTACCATGTTCCTTTGCACTCCTGCAGTGATGCACCATGCCAATCGTGGACAAGTTGAAAGAGGCCCTGAAGCCAGGTCAGAGGAATTCTGTGGAAGAGAGGGAGCTGGGCAAGCTCCTGGCCTCTTCCGCTAAGAAGATTCTACTGCAGAAAATAGAGTTTGAGCCTGCTAGCAAGAGCTTTTCATACCAGTTGGAAACGTTGAAAAGCAAGTATGTGTTACTGAACCCCAGGTCTCAGAGCACAAACTCCAATATCTGCTCTCAGCAGACTCCCATCAAACGAATAGGTAGGTCAAAAAGCAATAGCCTTATGTTTATGGAAACTGCTTTTGGTGGGCTTTGATCTCAAAGGGTTATACTGATTTACCGATATTGTGCTTTTTCTGTTTTGTTTTTCCCCAGGTAGTGATAATGGTATTGGTGGCTCTCTAGATGGTGTCCCAAGGCCACAGAAAGTTCTCTTCCCCGTAGAGCGTCTGTCCACAAAATGGGAGCGTATTTCCAGAGTTGGCGCTGGGCTTCACAACCTAGGAAATACCTGCTTCTTGAACTCAACTGTGCAGTGCCTGACCTACACCCCACCACTTGCCAACTTTTTGTTGTCAAAGGAGCATAGTCGGAACTGTGAGTACTCATAATTTGTATGAAGATTGTTACGTTAATGAAGGACATTGATAAGGACTTTAACATTAAAATATGTATATGTTATAGCCTAGGCAGACTTTTGTTGCAGCTATTTTCAGATTTGGCTTCTTGATTGCTGCTTCCACCCCTCATTCATGCATAGCCTTTTAGAGGTATTAACAAATGGTTGGTATGCAGTAAGTGGAGGGTTGCAACCTTGGCCCACATCATCATTATTTCAGCTCCTCATGTTTTCTCGTTAAGTTACTATTTTCTAACATAGAATTTTCATTTTTAGTCATGAAGAATTTAATTTTCCCACCCATTTGTTGGATCTTGAATCACTTTAAGAGGGAAAAAAATCTCTTCAGAAAAATTTGTAATTGCTCACAGTATTTGTCATCTTACTAAGTAACCACTCAACTTGTTTGGTCTCTTTTATAAGAAGCCACCTACCATTAAAATGAAATTGAATAAGCATGTTCAAATGGGGGTCTTTTGTTGCAGTGAAATTGCACTGGTTTAAGGTTTTATTTTCTCTTACCCGTTGAGGTAAAAATGTCCTTTAGCTTGCAGAGATGTTCTTAACAGTAAAAAACTTGAAAGATTTCGAAAAGGATTAGAGTATGGTGTGCTAGTCAGACATTAAAACAGAATAAAGCCCAGTTGGCAGAAAATGTCAATTTGCGATCTCTAGGAGGGTGAAGTTATTTGCTCAGAGAACAAAAGAATGCAAAATGTGAGTTGATGAAGGGAAAACTGGTTCTTTCACCTGAGAAGTTTTGGAGCCCTCTGGATTCCAGAAGGAGAGATCTTAAAGGCATAAACTCACAAGTCCGTTTCTTCGTCACAGATATTGAAACACTTGTTATTGCATTAATTGGCGGCTACACCTCTTTCAAGCAGCATCAGTGTTGAATCCTTTGGCATTTTATGCCTCTGAGTTCTGTTACTGTCAAGGCCATCGACATTAAAACTGTTGCAAGTCTCAAAACTCACTAAAGTATGCCTTCACTTGTTTACATAGATGAAACCTCAGTACAATCAAAACATATTGATAAATGTTTACCACAGATTGAGGTTCTTCATTAACCGTGCCACTTTAGAACACCAACGTAGAGTATCTCATTGGTTCAGGACCCTTCTGAGATCAGTAACACTCGAGAAAGATATCATGCTTAAACGTGTTCTCATTTTAAGTGGGTCTGTTTTATATTGTGTAGAGACACTATGTTGGATATTCTCCAGCATATCTTCATGCATCAGTGGCAAGTGTGTACCCAAATGAAGGACTTGGGACTCATAAGATTATTTTGGCTGAAGAAAAACCCGAATCAAGGAGGCTATTGGCTGCAAAGATGTTATCTGTCACTTTTGAGATACTAAAGTACTTTAAAAAAACAACATTGATGTTGACACTTTTTTCCAGGTCTTCATAAAGCAATGATAGCCATTTTGTTAAATTAGCTACCACCAATTATACACACTCCTGGATGAGCAGACACTAGAAACAGAAAGTCTAAGAAACTGACTTCTTTACGACTGACTCCTGCCAGAATATAGTCATTTTTTGGCTGCACACAGACTTGCATTGTCCGGCTACTACCGTGCCTCCGGACCGGCAAAAAAGGTGATGGGAGGAATGCTTGCAAATAGTCTAAAGCACGATCGAGTGTACTGTGTAGCACTCTAACCTATCCTTTTTTAGCCACAGTGCTGCTCTTAAAAGAGACCCTTCTTGTGCAAACCAGTACTGACCCAGCTCCTCATAGAGAACAGTCCATCCATATATGTAAGAAAGACCCCACCTCCCTCAATAAGGGAACACAAGCACCCCCAGACCAATTTCGTGCTCGTCAGTGAGGTATAGCTTGTATCCTGTAGCATAATGAGCAAGGGACCCACTCCTGAAATATTCCCATGTAGAGCAGAGAGTTGCTGCTAAAAATGCAGCTTTATGATTTCTGATTTAAAATGTTGCGGCATGTCTGGTGTCATTTACTTGCACATATACAAGGGGAGGAGGGGCCTAGCCACTTGCCAAAAAGGTTACTGGAGAGACATTTAAGTTTCACCTACAGAAGGCATTTAACTTTCTGTTGAAGACCTTTTGTGTACAGTACTAGTACTTGGAGAGGACAATCTGATTTACTTGCTTTCTTTTTGATTGTTTACTTGTGTCTGCCCCTCCTCTGAAGCATAGTTTTCATTAACATCCTTTTGACTGAATAACTTGTATCCTCCACAGCGCTGCATCAGTAATCTAATTTTTCTTTTTATGTAAGCACTTCATGAGTGCATGTGCTTTCTTAGTCTATGCACAGTCATCTGCTTCTCCCTCAGATCCCTGCCTCCCTGTTTCCCTCCCCTCTACCACGTTCATTTTCAAGCACCTCCGTAGTCCTCTAGGATTTCGTTTTTGTACTCCTCTTCCCACCTGCCCCACCACTGTTGATTTGCCCCTCTCCATTGTGTAAGCAAACACAGTGGAGAGGGGTAAATTAGCAATGGTGGAACAAGCGTGGGACGTGGGGAAGCAAGTAAACACCGAGTTGTGCAATGGAGTAGCAGGGGAGAGGAGTATAAAAATGAAATCCTACATCTATCTATTCCACCCCTTTTTTGTTGTTTCTTTGAGGGGGGCAGTGCTCATCAGCATGAGCAATATCTTCTTTTTTTTATGATTACTTTTTGCTTATTCTTTTCAGCATGGGTACAATTTGTCAATGCTTTTTACTATGCGGGTGTAAGGTTTCAGCCATTAGTAGGTTTGTGCTGGATGTCGTGTAGGAGTACAAATAAAATTGATTCACAGCAAGGCAGCGCTAGTAAGGCAAATGTAATTTATTGATGAAAGTATCTTTTACTTATTGGATGATTTGTTTTCCAGTTTGGTTTAATAGATGCAAACAGCCTCTCAAATAAGAACTTGTATTGTTAAATAAAAGCCTGCCACTGGTGTCCTGATGACATGGAGATTGCCAGCTTTGTCTTTAAGTAGAAGGGAATTGCAAGTGCCCTCAATCATAACTATTTCACCCTTCTAATGTGATACTTGTCATTTTCATTTGGGGTAATGGCTCTTGCAGAAATTTAATTATATCAACTCTGAGACCATTTCGAAGACAGGCAATTGCTGTAATACTTGTCTGCATGTGTCAGTTTGTTGGTAGAAAGTCCTGCATTTAGCAGAGGCTCAGCTTTTTATATCCTTCACCCTGTTAATGTCTTGCATTTGGAGCATTATTTTGAAGGAAATGTATACATAGGTTATTGGTTTGATAGTCCCAGTGAACTAGGTTAGAATTGGTGGCAGCATTTCTGTCTATTGAAGGAGTGAAAACTAAAATAAGTGCAGCTGTACCCATCCTAAATGCCAGTTTTGAGTAGAAACCCTGATGATCGCAGACTGCAGTGCAAATAGGTTTTCCAGGTAACCCCATTTACGATGGGCACGTTTTTGTCTTGGGTCTCAACTTAGGTGCATCACAAGAGTTCTTTATCTTTGTTAGATCACTTGAACTATCACACCAGCTAATAATTTGTTAAAAGGATAAGTTGGGACAGGTACCCCAGATGCAAGCCATGAACTACGTGCATTGTTTGATTGTGCTAGAGAGATGAATAGTAGTGTACTGCAGTGATGCCCATACATGATTACACCAAAGAAGGAAAGAATAGAATGAGCTGGCAAACAGCATTGTACTGTTAAATGTAATCACAAGAGGGCAGTGTTTATCTGATCATTAACGTTCCACCTTTTCACCTTAAGTTTGATTTAGTCTGCAGAGGAGAACAATTATTTTTCGACTTTCTCTGGATCTGCATGTATTCTGCATGAATATGTGTATTGTATCAGTAGATGTTGCTGCTCTATCTGAATGTGTGCATTTATCTGTTATCTAGTTCCTGTGGGCATGGATGTTGTGGGGTGCTCTGGGTCGTACAAGTATCATGAAGTTTTCAATTTGCTTCCGACTTTGTAAACTGCAGCCTATTTTTTTTATCTTTTTATTAGTTTTCTCCTTGTACAAAGACAACAAAGCCAAACAAAACACACTTTTTTCTCAAGGCAATCATGTATAATCGTCATCAGGGCATTATATTTGTATTGGGGCGGTGTGATCTGGGGAACCTAACTCTTTCCTGTTGTTCCCCCACCACTGTGTGACTCCCATTGATGGGGCCTAACGTCGATTCCCAGGTAGCGTAGACCCTCTATGGTGGTCACCATCAGAGCTGGGATCACTAAATCCGTGGTCCATGTGCCCAGTTGATATAGCACCGATTTATCCCAGTTAATTTTGTACGTGCGTAATTTCTCAAAGTTACGAAACACTGATAGGACTTGCGGGATGGATACCACCAGATCAGTAAGATACAATATGTCGTCCACATGAATGGAGATATTCTCCGACTCCCCCAAGACCTCCGGGAAGCCCATTACATCATCTCTGAGCCTCAGCTAGCAGGCCATGGGCTCTAGGTAAAACGCAAATAAGCAGATAGAGGGGGCACCCCTGACTAGTGCCTCTCTCCAATCTAAATTCCATTGTGAAGGTGACTTTCACCTTAACTCTTGCCACTGGGTTATGACATAGGAGGCTCACCCATAGGCAAAACGCTCCCATTCTGGCCTCCATAGACATAATTACAAGTATTGCGTATGTGGTCTAACTAGCATTTCAGGCGTCTAAGATTTTGTCTCGCTGTTCTGCTTTGTATGAACCTAGTTTGATCCCCATGAACCACCCTGAATGACTTTTGCCAGTCTGAATGCTAGCGCTTCGGCAAGGATCTTTACCTCTGTGTTTGGAAGAGAGATCGGCCTGTACCTAGAGCAGCTGATGCTCGGTTTCCCAGCCTTGAGCAGTACTGCGATTATCGCTGTGCGTAGGTCTGAAGGGATAGAATTCTACCGGGATACTGTTTGGTCCTGGGGCTTTCCCTGGTTGCATCAACCCCAGTGCCTCTGACAGTTGCTCTAAGGTGAGGTCCTGATCCAGGCTAGTCCTATTCTTGGGTGCATGTTGCGGGAATGCCAGCTGTCCCAAGAAGGTCTCGATTTCCCCCTCCGAGTTAGGGGACCGCAGGCTGTAGAGGTCTCTGTAGTATTGTGCAAACCTCTCTGCTATCCCCTCGTCCATTCTTATCCTAGAGCTGCCCGATCCTTACAACTTCTTCACCCACCTGGCTGCCTCTTCCCTTCTGCTATGCCATGCCAGTAGCCTCCCTCGCTCTGTCCCTTACCGCGTACTTTTTTCGTTCGGTTGCTTGGAACTGTTTGGCCGAATCGGGAATCAGATGGCGATGCTCATTTGCTAAGGCCTCAATACGTAGCAGCTGCTCCCCATCTTCCATCGCAGTATCGGCCAGCTCCACCACTCTGATGTGGCGTTCCAGTGAAATTACGTCTTGCTCTTTGTGTCTCTTCATGAGAGAGACAATGTTTTGGGCTTTGCCTCTTAGCACTCTTTGCAAAGTTTGTTAGATCTCCCAGTGTCACTAGTGAGCCGACCGAGTCCTGGAAGTAGAATTTGGTGTCAATGTCTCCACCCCATCAATCCTACCCTTGAAGGCCGCAGTAGATGGTTTGTCCCCATTGCGATTAGCACCTTGTCTCGCTGTGCAACCACTGCTTGCCCCTTCAGCTAAGACTGGCCCAGCATATTAGTCCATGGAGTTCTGTTGCCCCAGTGAAGTGCCCCATTTTACGATTTAGGCATCCATCTCCAGGAGTTTCAAAGAAGCTGTAACCGATGCCAGCGAGCAGGGTGCCCGGACCAGTAATCAGCAAAGGGTACACAAGACCCCGCAGATGGGATCCAAGATCAAGGCACCAGGCCCAAGTCCTTCACTGCTCACCTCGTCCCGCAGAATTAGGGGAAGGGGCATGAGCAGTTGCAGAGTCCTCCCAGCCCCCTCTGCTGCCGGCCATCTAAAGCAACATCCCCTTGCAAGTGTTAGGGGCCTCTAAGGGAAGCCTCCCAGCTCAAGGTTTATGTAGGAAAGTGGAGTATTGTGTGGGGGTTAGACCTCGCTATGTAATACTATCACGATACCCCAAAGATGGTACTTGGATTTACACTAATAAATCTTTAGCTCAATCCTAATAGTATGGCAAAGAGCAGTCAGGCTTTACTTGAGGAGCATGTTTTAAGCATTTCAGAGTAACAACATGGGCGAAAAGTAATTGACACAACAAGAGAGAAATACAACACCAATTTATAGAAATAGTGTATTTTTATCTTAATTTAGACTCCAAAACGAATGGAATAGCTTACATATAACTGGAGTTGCACATTTTTGAGGCAATTTAAAACAGTGCAAAATAATACTATGCAAATGTATCATTGCAGTCAATGGGAAAAACCACTAGTGACAATCTGTCACTTGCAAGTTGAGTTGCATGGTACCCTTGCAGGGTAAAGGTGATGTGGATCCCAGGACCAAGCCAGGACAGTCAGTGCAGTTTTACCTGGCCCATGGAGCTAGAGTGCAGAATTGTCCTGACAGTTCCTGGTGCTGAACAGAAGAATTGGGAGAGCTGCTCTAACAGAGAGGTAGCCTAGAATGAGTCTCTATCAGGCAGTTCCAGTAGCGTTTCCACAGGTGCAGTGTATCCCTTTATTTGCATTATGCAAGTCCGGTTGTCGCAGACACAGGTCCCTTCTTCTGTCCTCTTGGATACAGGTTGTTTAGTACTGAGGTTCTGGTGTCAGGGGTGTCCCTTAAATCCTAGATTGAGGGGTGTAGGATCAAGAAGCCAATGGGCTGGTAGTTCACAGCTAGTCTCCCCCTGAGGTAACCACATCATGGGGGAGGGGGATCACGTTCTCTACCCAGAACCATCTATTCTGCCACTCCTAAAGAGGTCAGGAATCGAATTTTAGTGTATAGACCACGCTGCCTACCCTGGAGGTGTGGCTAGCCTACTGGGGGTTTATACCTCTTTGACTAATTTCCAGCTTGTCCTGGCAAATGTACCTTGTGCACGGGGAGGGTGTTTCCTCTTTGGAGTCAGCCTTGATGCTTATCTGAGGTGGTGTAGCCTTTGAAGGTCACCGACTTGACACTTCACTAGACTGCTTGGGAGAGGGAAGAGTGACCTCCTTCCTGCCCAAGCCTTAGTTCCAGACTCCTGGGAGTGATCACACTGCCTGTCTTGGCAGCAGCAAATGTGGGAAACATGGACTTGCCAGCCAGAGCACAGAGAAGCTGGGGCAACCAGGTGGGCACATCGAAGGTAGCCACCTTATTGCATATCGCATTGCCCCCGACACAAGATTCATGTCCGTATTGAGAAGGCATGTTGTTTGATACCAAACACAATATATTTAGGCAGTACCATAAAGGAGCTGCCAACCTCTGGTTTGCCTGGGTGCCAGCCTATGTTACCTTATGGACAGTCCATCACCCTATAGCGTCCTTTAATGGTAAAGGGCACTATAGGGTCATATCAGCTTGCACGCACATGTCCACACCTTAGATATAATGCTTCCTGGGCTTTAGGAGGCTTTGTTTAGGGGTAACTGGCATATAGCAGAGAGTGCTCATTGACTTTGCCACTCATGGTGAGGGTAAAGTCGAGATTGAGCAGTTTGCACTTCTCCTGCAGTCTGTAATGTTTTAGGAAGAGAGCACTGGCACAGTGGTTTGGTCAGCAGACCCCAGTGCACTGTCAGTCATAACCATCAGCAATGGAGCAACAAGTATTTGCAATACAATAGGTCTTGCATTTGTTAAATTTGGAGCTATTGGCTTTGCAAATGAGAATGTTTAAAAAAATATTCTCCAAAAGATATTCTAGCAGCAGCATAACTACTAAAAGAAAATCCAAGAAGCAAGCAAAGGGTGCAGTACCTTCGCCTGTTATTGGCGCTTCTGTGGACCTCTATTAGCCATATAAGGTACTGCACCCTGAAATAATTAAGAATATAACTCCTCCCTAGGTCCGGGTTCAGGCTTGCCTTATTTATTCCCAAGCAACAGGGCTCGCTGACACCACAGGAAGCATGGCAGAGCTTAGCCTGCTGCTGCGGATGTTGTCTTACTCAAACCTGCTCAAATCCGTGATTCACACACACAAATTTTGGTGTGCAGGATGGAGAAGGATTTAACTGCGCAGGCGCAAGAAAAGACTGCAGAAAGCCATTCGCCTAACACTGCTCTTTAGCTTTAGCTTTAGATGTTTAAAGCTAAAGTGCGGAGTGCCGCAATTGCTACAAAAGTAAATAACTGGAAAAGAAATGTGGCCGCCGCCTGCCCTTTTATTTTTCTATTTACTTATGTAGCAATCGCAGCACGCAGCGCTTTCGCTTCAGATGTTTAAAGCTGAAGCGCGGTGTGCCACCATTGCTACAAAAGTAAATGGAAAAGAAATGCGGTTTACGGTAAAGCTGAATTTAATAAAATTACCTCTTGCACAGCGTCACGGGTTGCAGAAGCGGGATAACATGTCAAGTCTTGTTCAGCAGCTACAAACCAGGGTGGGTTGCAAAAGCCAGACAGCATGTCGTGCCTGCTTTAGCAAGACGTTATCTAAATAGAGCTCATTAGCTGTTAATGAAACCTAGAAAGTAAGGACACATCTATGACTGGCTGTCCTCATGGGAGGTAACAACGGAAGAGAAGAAGGTACTAAGGAGAGACTACGAAGCCTATTCATATACTAATGGGCATCTCCGCACAGCCGTCCTGGCATGGGCCTCCTGCTCCACAGAGTTTCGCAGGTGGCGGGATATGTAGTGAACTAATGCTCCACTGATGGGACCACAGGACCTCACAGCGTTATGCAATAATAGGGGACCCTCCCCTGCTAATCGAGTCATGGCGGTCTTCCTCAGTTGGCCTGCCTCGCACTCTCCCAGGAGGGTGGAAGGCAGAGGGGGCACGAGCAGTTGACAGCCTATTCCCCCCCCCCCCCTACCCCCCCATAAAAATCGCACCACAAAAGGGCCGGGAACTCTCAGAACCACTCCAGCCCACTCCCGGACATAACCTCTGTTTCCCTCTATCCTCTGCCTGTAGCTCCAAGGCCTCTTGTTGTCTCCGAGCCTCAAAAGGGAAGTGGTGCCACCCCCAACGCGGGGAAGTCTCCCCACTTTTTGGGGTACTTTGGTAACTCTATCACCCTAAACAAATCCCCCCCCCCCCCCCCCCCCCCACCAGCGACTGAATTCATGTTTGACTCAGTTGGCCTTTGGTGGGCAAACAACCTCGCCTAAAATGGGAGGTCCTTGCATTGTCATTAAACAGAGGGGCCACGATTCGTCTGACTACAAACTGTACTTAGGCTCGGGCACAATTCATCAATTTTTGGCAATCTGCTGAGAATAGCTATATGCCTGCGTCCGCTTAGAGAGATCGATATGGTCACATGCACAATCTGGACATGGACACTCCTTCTTCTGAGAGCTGGGTTGGAGATTTTACATGCCACCAGCATACCATTGGCACATAATGCAGTCCTGCCACAGAGTGCTACACCAATGAAACAAACTTCACTTGGCAATACCAGGTCACCTCTTCTGAAGTGACGACTCCATGTCGATAGATGCTGTGAAATCCATTAGGGAACTTGCTCCATTAGATATTTCCTATGCAGGCAGCCTGCAGAGCTATCAGCCTGCAGAGCTATCTGGTAGGCAGCAATGGATCGGTGACATTACAGTACACTTAAACACTTAAACTGAAACCCAATGGTATCAAAAGGACTGTAAAATAACGGGGGGGTCTCTCCATTCTGAAGCCTCTGCATAATACTCTTTAAGTGTCTACTTAGGTGCATTAAACAACTGCTTTTTATTACACCGGACAGGGGTGAGGGGCGATTGCAAACCTAAATAGAAATGGCTCTCTAGGTGCTGGCTTTACCTATGTTGTTGGCATTTCCCCCGGTGCACGACTACTCATCAATGCCACTTAGAAAGTTTGACCTAATGGGCCACCTTGTCCTGCAGTTGATCTAGATTGCATTATTGGGATATGTGAAAGATCTCCCTGCTCTACACCGTTAGCTAATGGCGCTGGTCATGCTATTGGCGAAAAAGGAGATTGACTATGCAGTGGGGCCTGGGTCTCCCTTGAGCCACCAAAGACCGACTCTGAGATGTCTTAATGCAGCGAACAGCTAGGTGCCTTCTGGGACCTCATGCCGCCCAAGTCAAGACTGAATGACATGTGGGCTTCCCTTACAATCTTATTTTGCAGATACAGACTAGGCAGCAGAATGGCGAGGCAAACATTGCTATCTGAGCATAGTTACATTCAAGTTGTCCGGCATAAATAAAGTGTCACTGAGATCCCCCTTTACAGTCCTTATGCTTACACTAGCAACGTGCTTAGACAAAGTTCTGCTCACAGATGAGAAAGATGCGATGACTTGCAAGACCATAAGACTGCGTGCAGTCGGTATGCAAACTAGGCCCAGCTGATTGTAAGAACCAGTAAATGTAAACTGAGAAATCCTACTGTCTTTTTGATGTAGAGGCAGGAGTTGCATTTTGTTTTCTTTTTTTCCTTTCATTATTTGAAATTAACTTGTAATGTTGTCATTATTATTTAAAATAATAAAAACATAACATAAGTTGTGGAAGTACAGAGACTCCAAATCTAGGTGGCTGCCAGACACCGCCTCTGAGGTGTGCTAACAGAAATGTGCAGTTTTCTTAATTTTCCAATTCAATTTTTTAGCAAAAGCTCAGGATAACAGCTGCCTGATTTTCTCTTATTGTCACTTTTCCCTCCAGGTCCTCCAGGTGGGTTCTGTATGTTATGCGTCATGCAGAACCACATGATCCAGGCTTTTGCAAACAGTGGCAATGCTATCAAGCCAGTGTCCTTCATCCGTGACCTTAAAAGTAAGACCAAATTCCTTCCTGACCACCTGCTTGAGTGTCCTACCCTGCACTAACACCTGTTTTTCTACCTTTCCTCTGATTTTAGGGTCCTTTTTTGTGTTGCTTAATTGTGTGTACATCCAGGAATGTTTGTGTGGGTCTGGTTGGTAGATTCCTAGGATCTAACATTTGAAGCGCAGAAAAGAAAATGAGACTTTTACAATAGTTGTGATTTTGTGAAAGTCCCCATCCAGAGGGAAAAATCAGTGGTCCTCTTACCTAATCATCCATCATCAAGAAGCTCCAACAACATGGGTTCCTTGTTGGCTGGTTGCAAAACAAACTGTCTTCATTCACTAACTGACCCTTTAAGACCTCCACATATGCATAACTTGGTATTAGGATATATTAATTGTCCATTTGGGTCTCCCAGAAAGGAATGTTAATGTATTAAATTATTTTTTTTATAACTCAGCAAAGGCCACATTGGCAGTGGAGTGCCTCTTGTGCCAAGGGAGAAAGTTACAATATAGATCAGCAAAGATGAGCGGTAGGACGATCGCACAGAAGAATAGAACACTGTTTAAAGTAGATATGGCAAAAGTAAATCTGTAGTCCTCTCCAGGATTGGAAGCTAAGATTCAGTGTGCCTTTGGGTAGACAAGTGCACAGTGAAGGAGATTCATTGAAGAAGGTATGGTTGTTTCAGGTTTTTGAGGAGGTATGGGGGAGAGGGGTGGGGGGGGGGGGAGTTTCCAGTTTGCTAGAAATATGTTTCTGTGGTCTACTGTTTGTGGTTTGTCCATTAGATAGGTGGGTAAACCAATGTGTATTGCAGTGCGAGTGAAACAGGCCATTATAAAATTGAACGTTGTCTTCAAGATTAAGCTAGTGCAGATATCCTTGGATGGCAGTGATTTTGTTTTGGGATTTTTTTATTTTTTATCTTATTTACAACTGACCATGCGAACTGCAGCATGTATGATGTACTTGAGCGAAGCTAGAGCTGACTTGAGAAGAATAGCTAGCTAGCAGTGTAATGCAACTATCGATCTGTTTACAAACAAATAAAAGGTGTCGGCGGCATGCTTGCAATAGGTCTCGCCACTGGCATTCGCTTGGTGAAATGCTCAAACCCATCGTTCTTTTACCAACCATGTCACCTTATTTTGAACCCAACCATATGCAAATCAGTCTTGACCCTGCTTCAAATGGAACAGTCAAGTCTGAGCTACCAGGCCAGGTCTTCTCCTCAAACAAAACACAAGGTTTCGCCCTGATTGGGGCTGTTTGGTCAGCTGTGACTTGAGTCCAGTTCACAGTGAGCAGGATATGTATGCAAACTAATACTTGTACTGCAATGCTGGGATCGGAAGGAGAGCTGGATGCTTGAGTTTTTATAGCCTGTAGTTGAGATGATTCTATTTTAGCTTGAACAGCTGCAGTATACCAGTTAGGTTTTGGTCAATGATGATCCCCAAAGATGTAGCAAACCCAAACAGTGTGGGTGCAGTACCTAGTGGTGTACGGATTAGGCATTTTATGGACTGTATTACTTTCCTAGGACTGATTCCCTTTTTTTTTTTTTTTTTTTTTATAAACTAGATGTCGTTGAAGTGTTAACAAATTCTGAGTAGTAGTTTTGTAAAATCGAAAAATGTGGGTGGGGAAATCATTGTCTGAGTATTGTATGTAGTTCCATGTTAAAGTTGAATAGGTATGATGAAAGAATTAATCCTTGTGTCTCCTGTTTAACAGTAGTGGGATTTGTATGAAGCTATTTTTACAAACTGAACTTGGTTCTGTGAAGGATTGTAGCCATTGCATTCCTTCTATCTTCATGTTGAAGAAATTGATTTTTAGCACATTTTGTGATCAGTTGCATCCAATGCAGTCAGTGAGGTATTGCCTTTGTCTGGAATGTTGAGTATTTGTGGAGAAGTTCTTTCTTCACTGCATTTTGGCCGAATTCTAGATTACAGCCATTCAATATGTGTACTGAAAGTTGTGTTGGATCAGGTTTCTATTTAAATTTCCCCAGCAAGGGAAGTTTGAAGAGTATTTTTGTTATGGAGGTGTCTGGAATCTGTTTGATTTCATAAAGAGGAGTGTCATCTGACCAGATTTCAGAGAGGGAGCAGTTACAACTTCTAGTGTGGAATTGTAAGGAATTTGGTTTCTGTTGCAGTAACCCTCCCCCCTCCCCCCTCCCCCCCCGTTTTGCCTGATAGCTGATGCACTTTTCCTTGGTGTGCCCTGGGCTCCTGCCAATCAGGTGCCCAGGGCCTGTGTTGCTTACCTAAAAACTGCCTAACAACCTAAACCCAATTGGCATCTCTGGCCACATGTCAGCCCCTGGTTAATGGTACCCTAGATACCCAGGACCTTGTGACCAGAGAAGGCCCCCCAAGGGCAGCAGCACTTATTGTGCCACCCTTAGAGTCCCTGTACCCTAACACACACACACTGCCTTTGCAGGCTGAGTGTCTTGGTGCAGAACAAAACAGTCGACATGGCACACATCCCTGTGTGCCATGCCCACAACACCCACTGCCCTGGCATACCTCAGTCACCCCTCTAGCTGGGTGCCCGATGCCAGTGATGTGGGCACAGGTGCATGAGCCCTGTGCCCCTACAGTACCCAGTTCCATTCCTGAGCACTGTAAGTGCAGTGCTGCCATTAAGAGTATATGGTGCTGGGAGGTCGTCAACACGAACTCCACAGCACCATGATGGCTACACTGAAGACGGAGAAGTTTGGTATCAAACTTCTCAGCACAGTAAATCCACGCTGATGCCTGTGTGGGATTTACTGTAAGATGCACGACAGAGGGCAACTTAGAGTTACCCCCTGAACCTAACCTACAATCCACGTCTTGTCTGAGGGGCTGCCTAGGCTGCCACACAGCAGACATGTTGCTGGACCCCTGGGTAGAGAGCCATCCGCTCTCCTGGGCCTGCAACAATGCACATCCTGGGCGAGATGCTAGGTCTCCTCCCACAGGATGGGCAGGGGAAGCTTCAAAGGCATGCCGCCTTTTGTGAGCTTCTCCAGGCCACTTGCTGTACTCAGCAACTGTCCTCAGCAACTGTCCTCCACCGGTTCTGACCCCATCTCTGGCGGGAAGATCGGCGTGAAAAGCTAAGTGAGGTAAGGGGGTGTGCCAGCCTCTGCCAACCCCACCCCTCAGGTGGGGGAGGCGAGGTGAAGCACATCCCCAGGCTCTCGCCATCTTGAAGATGGGGAGCCCTGCCCAATCAGGATTAGGCTAATGCCCCCCTCCCACAGGAGGGTGGCAGGATAGGGGATGTACCCACCCCAGGGAAGGGACCCATTGGTCCCTGCCCTTTACCTACCTCTAATGCTCCTAAATTTAGTATTTAGGGGCACCCTGAACCTTCCTTCCTCGGATCCAGATTCCAAAACAAGAAAGAAGAACAAGGAACAAGAAGACCTGCTGTGCAGCTGCTAACAAGAGGAAGACACCAACTGCTTTGGCCCCTGCCCTACCGGCCTGTCGACGCTTGAACGTGCTCCTTCTAAACCCCGGCGTCTCCAGTGGTCAGCAACCTCAAAAACCCCGGAGGACCGGACTGCCTTGTGACTCCCACGAGCAGTGGTACTGCTCAAAGCAAGTAACTGACCCCTGGCATCAGCCAGGCACCGCGAACTCTGCACCCGCCAAGCCTGGCCTGTGCCAGAGTGGACAAAGATCTCAAGGACGTCCCCCCGACTGTGACCCCGAATCCAGCACCCAAGGACCCGTCTTGACGCTCCTGACGATGCCTGCAGCCTCAGAACCAGGGACACCTCCAACCGCGACTAGCAGAGGATAAGATTTCCCGACACCAAAAGGCACCCCTGCACCCGGCACCCTGCGGCCCCCTGTGCCCAACTCCTGGGTGCCTACCTACCCTCCAACTACCCAACTTACCTCTCGAAGTGGTGGTCACACCTGAAGAATCTTCGTCCCCTAGCTTGCAGCCTTTGTTCGTTCTTGAGATTCTCCATTGCAATCCATTGAGCGCCCGACAGCTCAAAAGCACCCTGCACCCAGCCACCGAGTGCCCCTGGCAGTGCAACCTCTGCTATAATCTACTTCACCATTTGCCCTGAACAAGTGACCAGGAGTCCAGCTCTGATGGCCGCGTGGCCTGCTAGCCAGCAGCCACCAACCAAAGGCCCCCTGCCTCCCGTAGGATAACTTTGGGCCTAACTCACTCTGCACCCGGCTGCCCCTGTGCCGCTGAGGGTGTAACAACTGTACTTACCTGACCCTGGGAGACCCCCCCCGAGTCTATGCCCAGAACCTTAACTCTGCCAGTCGAGTACTTACCCAAAAGACGATAACTCAGTTTTCTTCCATAGGGTAACATTGACTGGTTTCACTTGGAAATTGTTCTAAGTGTCGAGTTTTGAAACATTAAAATATTCATCTAAAATCAGCCGAATTACGAAAACAAATTTACTCACCTGTTATCAGGAGAGATCCCAATGCTGGATCTTGGTGCCCAGCACTGACCCTGAAAAGTAATTACAACCGTACTTACCTTTAACTTGATTTTCCTCCATAGGATAACATTGCCTGGTTTTCACCAGTAATTCTTCTGTAGATTTTGCAAACTTACAAATATTCGTTAAAATTCGCCTGTATAACAAAATCACATTCTTTCAACTGTTTACAGGAGATGCCCCAGTGCTGGATCCAGGATCCAACACGGAGTTAGAAAAAGTAACCATAACCCCACTTAACCTGCTAAGTGAGTTTCCTCCCATAGGATAAAATTGCTGATTCTATGTGAAAAAGTTGCCAAGTGTCAACTTTTAAAATACAAGAATATTTCTTAAAAATCATAAATGTAACCAAACGTTTTTGCTGAACTGTTTATCCAGTATTAGAGTATCTTTCATAGATTCACATGCCTGAATCCTTCCCCGTCGTCGGGATGGGAGTCACCGGTAATTAACAAAGCAATGTCTTAGTAGACCTATAAAGTAACAGGCCCCAAAAGGCCTTAGCTTAGTAAGCTATCCACGTCCTTATGTAAAAAGGACCAAAGTTTGGCCAGTAGCCAATCAGCTAGCACCACCCTCTAGAACCTTCCTGGAAGGAGCTCTAGTCCCTCAGATTTTCTACCGCACGTCGTGCTAAGGGAGTCTCCACTGAGCTCTGCTCATTGCTTCTGGATTTCCAGTGTTTCTTGCTCCAAATTTATTTGGTTTCGTCATGGCTGATACCCCAAAGAAGGGACTCTTCAGATTCTGTGCTTCCTGTGGGAAAAAGAGGCTTCACGTGGATGATCAGCATAAAGACCGTCTTTATTGTCTTTATCCTAGCCACAATTCGAAAGACTGTAAGGTATGTCGTACCTTTTCATCTAAGACTCTGAAAGACCGAGAAGGGCGCCTTTTAATCTGGCTGCAAAGACTAAAGGACAAGGAAACTGTTGTGTCCTCTGAGGAAAGTGAGGGTTCTACTATCTCTTCTCACTCCTCACATAAAAGACCAAGGGCGTCATCTCCGGGCCCTTCGTCGCAGCCACCTCAAAAGAAGACACACAAAAAGTCTTCAGAGGTCCTGGCCTCGCCTCTGCCAGGGACTGCTTCTCCTCAGGATGTGCCACATACCTTTTAAGAAGCCAGTCTCCACCCCGTCGACGACGACGACCTCGTCGACGGTGGCTTCAACGACGAGGAGATCTCCATCGACAGCAGTCTGTTACCTCGTCGGCAGCGACAATATCTACCGTTACATCCCAATCTATGACTACGTCGACGACGACCACTCCATCGTCGACGGCTGGTAAAGCTATCTCGTCGACGCTGAAAATGAAAAAATCATCGTCGTCCGTTAAGCTGCCGACGACAGCATCGACGACGATGCCATCGACGAAAGCTCCCTCGTCGACGAGGACACCGTCAACGACGTCTCAAATGCAAATAATACCTGTTACACCGTCTACGACTCTACCGTCGACGGGCCCGTCGACGGATATGGACTCTGATGTGCAAAGTACTTATGTGCACCTCAAATTAACTAAACCTGCACTGACTCCGGCCCTCACTTCACGCAGTAGGGTCCCAACCTTGCCTCCAGCTCAACTTTTTGACGAGGAAGACTCAGATGACGGCAGTATATTCCCTGCTGCGACGAGTCCATCGCAACTGCACGTAAAATATCAGGATATCTCTGACTATGAGGACATTGACCAAGAATATCAGGAGGTTTCACCTCAGGAATATGTGCAGCCCCCACCTTCCATAGTTTGTCTGCCTGCGTCTTTGGTCACGGATCTCCAATTCCTGATATCTGATTATAAGCAACGGTTTCTGACGCCGGCACCTTCCCTGATGCCAGTTGGGCCTCCAACACCAAGGCCACGACCGCCTCCATTGGTTTTGCAGTCAGAGCCTGTCACATCGCCACTTCGTCCCACCACAGATGACGAGGATGACGGGGAACCTGAAGAAGGAGAGCTTCAGGATGTCCAATCTCACCAGGAAGAATGGGATGACTACATCCTTCCCTGCCCGGTTTCTCCTGCCCCTACCACGGCCGACTCGCCGCCGGAGGACATTGGCGGCTTTCATAATATCATAGAGCGAGCGGCCCAGCGCTTTCAAATTCCAATGCCCTCGCACCAACAGGACTGTTTCCTTTATGATTTTAAGGAACCTTTTAAGAAGACTGTCCGTGCAATTTCTATCATAGACTACATTTGGGAACAATGCATAAAGATTATGCAGAATCCTTCCTCGGTCCCTCCAGTGTTACCACGGCGGGATAAAAAATATAAAGCGCCAGACACTGCTCCCGCTTGCCTCACAGGCCATCCAAAGCCGGACTCTGTCATTACCCAGGCCGCACAGAGGAGGTCAAACAACCCAGCTGCTCTGTTGACAGCTCCACCAGATAAGGAGGGTTGGCGACTGGAGAACATAGGCAAACATTTTTCCTCGATGTCGGCTTTAACAGTGCGTGCCTCCAATGTCCTAGCACTGTTGGGACATTACAATCGTCAGATGTGGGCGGACATTGCGCCATACTTGGCAGACTTACCAGAGGAGTCAAAGGAAGAGGCAAAGAAGATCTTGCTAGAGGGGGAAAGATCTGCCTCTGAACTTATAGACTGCGCAATGGATATTGCTTCGACCGGATTTCGACAACTAGCTGGCGCAGCGGTCCTTCGACGCCAAGGTTGGCTAAAGGCAACCTCCTTCAAGCCGGAGGTCCAAACCAAAGTGCTGGATATGCCATATGATGGCCAACTTCTCTTCGGCGCACATATTGATGAGGCATTACAGGGTATTAAGAAAGATACTGATACCGCCAGAGCTTTGGGTACCTTACAATTTCGGAACCCTTCCTTTCGAGGTTCAAGAGGGAGAGGTCAAACTTCAACTAGGGGAGATTTTCAACAACGTTTTTCCTTCCCTTCCTCCCAGCAATACCGTTCGCAATACCAACAGCGACAGCAATCCTCATACCCAAAATCTTCCTTTCGTGGCAAAGGAGGAAGACAAAAGGGCGCCGCTCGACCGCAATGACTTTCAACTGCAGCCGGTCTCAAACTTCACTCCACCCTCCAAGATTGGCGGAAAAATTTCCCACTTTCTCCCAAATAGGCAACAAATAACTACGGACCGTTGGGTCCTACATTTAGTACAATTCGGCCATTCTCTAGAATTCATACAGATCCCTCCCCGCCAAATGCTTCACAAAAATCTACGTCCTTTACTCTTAGAAGTGAAGCTTATGCTCCAAAAGGGAGCTTTAGAGAGAGTTCCCCCAAGCCAACGGGGAAAGTGTTTTACTCCCGTTTCTTCCTCATCCGAAAAAAGGAGAAAAAATGGAGACCGATATTGGACTTGAGGAATCTGAACAAGTTTCTGAAAAAGCAGTCGTTTCGTATGGTTACCATTCAGGAGGTTTTACATCTACTCAATGCGAACGACTACATGGTGTCGTTAGACCTGCAAGACGCCTACTTTCATATACCAATACACCGCAACCACAAAAAATTCCTACGATTCATGGTGGCGGGCAGACATTACCAGTTGCGGGTTCTGCCGTTTGGGCTCAAATCGGCGCCACGCATTTTCACCAAATGTCTAGCTCCAGTGGCTGCATATCTACGCCATCATCATCATCAGGTCTTCCCATATGTAGACGACTGGCTTGTCAAGTCTCCATCTCTAGAAGGCGCGTCCAGGTCTTCCAACGCTTGTCTGAGGCTTTTCAATTCACTGGGGCTAACTCTCAATCACGACAAGTCCGTCCTTCAGCTGTCTCCGCGCATGAATTTTCTGGGCGCTACACTAGACACCATTCTACGGAAAGCATTCCCATCACAGGAACGCAAAGAAAAACTACAGTCGTTAGCGCTCCGGATAATGTCCAAAAAGACGCTGTCAGTGCGTCTCTTCAAATCCCTACTCGAGATGATGTCTTCTTGCATCCTATTAGTACCGCATTGTCGTCTTCACATGCAACCCCTTCAAGAAGCACTGTCGGATCAATGGGTCCAGTGTACAGGGTCCTTCGACGTCATCCAGGTGACCCCTGTGATCAAAAAGGCTCTACGATGGTGGGTTTGCCCCCAGAACCTTTCTCAAGGCTTGCCTTTCTTGCTTCCTGCTGCTCCTCGTATAATCACCACGGACGCCTCCTTAGAGGGCTGGGGGGCTTTCCTTCAAGAACTGCAGATAAGCGGGAAGTGGTCCCATTCTGAGAAGGCACTTCATATCAATCTTCTAGAGCTACGCGCAGTCTATCTAGCTCTGGTGGCCTTCCTTCCAAGAATCAAAAACTCCATAGTGCTTGTCCGAATAGACAACACAACGACAATGCACTATTTGAACAAACAGGGAGGAACTCGCTCACTAACACTCTCTCGCGAGTCGCAAAAAATTTGGAACTGGCTGCTCCGTCACAACATCTCTCTCTGAGCAGATTATGTTCCAGGCGCCCGCAACGTGTTGGCAGATTCTCTAAGCAGAAGACCGGCAGCATGCCACGAGTGGGAGCTGGATCACCTAGTTCTCAGCAACATATTTGCTCAATGGGGCACCCCTCTTCTGGACCTCTTCGCCACCCAGCAAAACGCCAAATGCCAACACTTTGCAAGCTGGCATCCCCAACAAGGGTCTTTGGGGAATGACTTTTCGATCGCATGGTGCAACGTCTTTGCGTACGCCTTTCCGCCGTTTCCCCTGATTCCCAGGGTGCTACGGAAGATGAAAGCGGAGCCCTGTACTCTCATATTGATAGCTCCAGCTTGGCCACACCAACACTGGTTCACGGAGCTTCATCTCCTTTCCCTGGAACCTCCAATCAAGTTGAAGCCGTTTCCATCTCTTCTAACGCTCACCAATCGGCAAGTTCAGCATCCGGATCCGGCATCTCTCAAGTTATCAGCATGGCTCCTGAGTTCAGAGAGTTTCAGGGCTTAGACATTCCTCTGGATTGCAGACAAATTCTAGCTCGGGCTCGAGCGGATAGTACCAACAAAACGTTTTCATTAAAATGGAAGAGATACTGTATCTGGTGCAAAACAAACAGGTTACACCCTCTTTCTTCCACCCCGGAACAAATCTTGCCGTACCTCCTGCACCTGGCAAAATCTGGTCTTGCTCATGCCTCCATTAAAGTCCACCTAGCAGCAATATCACGCTTCAGGAGATCCTCTACAGGTCCATCTTTGTGGTCTAATAGACTGATTAAGCAATTCCTTAAAGGACTGTTTATGGTTTAAATGTTTTTATTAATAATAATTCACATGCGACAAGCTAGGTTACATGCGTATAACGATCATCAGACACAGCAATGATATACCTGACGGAAGTCCTGTAACAGTGTCATCCGAACTGCGTGCGCATAGTTGATTAAAGACCTTAACCAAAAGGAATTCTCAAGTCAAAGGAAATACTGAAACCCCCGAACCATAATAACAAAGGAACCCCCCCCTACCCTCATCCCTCCCCGTGCTCCACGTCTTCCCCCAAGCCATCCCGAACCCTTTGCGCTCCTATCGACCGTCCTCCCCTGGGACCCCTACGATGCGTAGGAGCCGGAGATACCAGGGGCATGTGATTTCTGTAAACTGAGTGGCCAAAAGTGATAAAAATGGCTGCCACAATTCACTATATCGGTCCCCTTCCCCGGCCAGAGTAAGTGCCAATGTTTCCATCCCCAGAATGTACCACAAACGATGCAACCAGCCGGTGAAGGTGGGAGTTCGAGGGGTGCGCCAATGTGCAAGACTGTTTTGTATCGCTGACCCTAGAGCAATGGCCATCTGTCTGCCCCTACGAGATCGCAGTGGGTAAGTCAGAGGATTGGGAAGGCCCAACAGTACATAGGCTGGAAAGCGCCGTATTTCGGTCTTGAAGTGCTTATCCACTTCGTCTAGCACCTGGGTCCAGTAGGTTTGAATGTGTGTACAGTCCCAGAGTATGTGGACCAAGTTTCTCACTTGGCCGCAACCCCTCCAACATGTCACCTCACGAGAGCTGTCCATTGCATGCAGGCGCTCCGGAGTATAATACCAATATGTTACAATCTTCGTAAGTGTCTCCGTGAGCCCCATTTGATATGAAGAGTGTCTGGCCCTATGGTAAATGCCCTCCCAGTCCTTATGACTCAAGGCTCTGCCCAATTCCCGCTCCCACCGTTCCCTGCTGGGGTTGTGTGAGTGCTTGTGTTTGAGCTGCAGCTGCTTGTAGAGATCAGAGATGAGATTTTTGTCCGATGTGCGTGTGATGAGCCATCGCTCGTACGTGGAGAAGCGTCTATTGGCCCCAGAGCAAACCTGTGGCTGGAGCACCCAGTGCCGCACCTGCAAGTACCGTAGCCTCTCCGTCTCTGGTAGCCCAAAGTCTTTCCGCATCTAAGTGAACGAGTGCACCCCCTCTGCCCCATAGATGTGATACAGAAACCGGCAACCCGCCGCCCTCCAGCCCGCGAAGGCGGTGTCTTCCAACCCAGGAGTAAAGTCAGGGTTGCCAGTCAGCGGCGTGAGTGGAGACGGGAAAGTCGTGAGTTCATGGGTGAGGTTAGTGGCATCCCACACTTCCAGGGGAACACGTGTAATATAGGAGGCGTACAAATTGGGGGGCCTGTGAGGCTTACGCAGGAAGGGGATCTCTTGCAAGGGCCTCGCTGCCACCGCCTGGTCTTGAAACAACCAGTGCTTCTCGGATTCCCATCTGCTCCATTCCACTAAATATTGCAGCTGAGCTGCCTGAAAATAAAGCTTTAGATCGGGAACCCCGAGGCCCCCAGACTCCGGTGCCAACGACACCAGTGCTCGGCGTATTCGCGGCTTCCGACCGTTCCAGACAAACCTGGCCAGGTCGGCCTGCATTTTCGGATCCATCCTCGGCGGGTCTTGGGCTCAATAATTCCACGGACCTGATAATTCTCGCCTCGGTACCATTCCAATCATGGAGTCCCACTCTGCAACTCTGGGCAATAGCTTGCTTAATCTCCACAACGGCCCCCACAACGCTAAGGATGCCTGGCCTCCACCTTGGGGGTGCCCAGGAGTGGACGCCTCACAGGAAAAGCCAGGATGGGTTCCACAGCGGTATTCGTACAAGCGCCTTGAGACCCTTGCGGGTGAGTAGTGCGCTATACAAGTATCAATTTACATTTACATCCGATAGGTGGGCGTAGAGGTATAGTGCGAAAAATGTAAAGAATTTGCGGGAGAATGGTCATTTTGACCGCTGCAACCCTGCCCAACCAGGAGAGGGGGTAGTGCCGCCACCGATCGAGTTCCCGTCGGACTCTGCCGCGAAGCAAGGAATAATTAGCGTCCACCACCTGAGGAAGGGAGGGGGCTAGCTGAATCCTTAGATACGGTATAGTGTCCGACGCCCAGCGAATGGGGAGTAGAGTCTGCAACGACTCCCGGGTGGGACGTGACAATGATCCGTCCAGGGCTAGGGATTTCTCTGCATTTACTTTAAACCCGGCCGCTCGCGCGAAAGCATCCAGGTCCGTCCAGCAAACCGGGAGTGTAGACGCCGGATCCGCTAACGAAATTAACACATCATCAGCGTATAAGCTAATCGTATGGACAAAGCCCCCAAACTTTATTCCCTTGATCCCCGGATTCTGTCGCAGCCTCTGAGCTAGTGGCTCCATATAAAGGGCAAAGAGGAGGGGGGATAATGGACACCCCTGCCTCGTGCCCCGCTCAATATGGAAGCGAGAAGCGGTGTGGCCATTCACCCGGACCGTAGCTGTGGGAAACCGATAACAATTGAGGATAAACGTGCGGAATCTCCCAACCCCGCCCTCTCCAGCACCTGCTCCAGGAAGGGCCAGTGCACACGGTCAAACACCTTTTCGGCATCGATGGCCAGCATCATAAATTCCCCCGGAACCCGCGTAGCCTTCTCAATAAGATGTAATATCCGTTTCGTATTATCCGACGTTTGGTGCACGGGGATGAAGCCCGCCTGGTCTGGATCAATGAGGCAGGGCATATGGGGGCCGAGACGAGCCGCCAATATTCCTGTGTATAATTTAAAATCTATGTTGAGGAGAGATATTGGGCGTTAGGCCTCACAACGTGAACTATCTTTCCCAGGCTTGGGAATGACCGCTATGGAGGCTTCCAATAGGTCACTCTGGATCGCTCCCGGGACTGCAAAGGAATAAAACAACCGAGTGAGAATCGGGGCCAGAACGGAGCAGAACTTCTTGTAAAGTACAGCGGAAAAGCCGTCTGGACCGGGGGCTTTCCCCAGCTTGAGACGAGATATGGCGGTTACGACCTCCTCCACCTGAATGGCTCTGTCGAGGTGTTCTGCTTGTGCCGCTGTCAAAATAGGCAAAGTGACTGAATCTAGGAACGCCGCCCCCTCAGAACGCTCTAGAGGAGCCCCCTCATAAAGCACGGCGTAAAACTCCCGGAATGTCTGATATAGCCCCGTCATCCGTAGCGGACGTGCCATCTGCCCGCATGATCGCTTTGACTCCTTGACGCTGGCGGACCTCTCTCAATTTGTGTGCTAGGTGGCGTCCACACCTGTCCCCCCCGCGTAGTAGGCATGTCGCAGCCTCAGTGCCGCATATTCTGCCCGATCCTGGTCAAACGCCGCTAACTGTTGCCGAGCGGCTTTAAGTTGCCGCCACACTCTTGGGGCTCCCGTCCGCTGGTGCACCCGCTCTAACTCGCGGACCTGCTGCGCGAGTTCCTCTCTCTTGCCCCCTCGTTCCCTATTGTCTGCCGCTGCAATCGAGATGAACTCCCCCCTCAATACCGCCTTCATAGCAGCCCACTGTGTAGCGGGCGTGGTGTCCTGATTTGCGTTGTGTGTAAGATAGTCGTGAATGGAGTGTTGAATGTGTTTAACCACCTCCACGCGGTGCAGAAGAGTATCCCTAAGGCGCCACACTCTGACCGGTCGGGACATGGGTGGGAGGGTGAGGGTCACCAGAACCGGGGCATGGTCCGACAAAGAAGCTACCCCAATGTCGACCGCGGTCGTGAGCGCTCGGACCGGGGCTGTCACTAAGAAATGATCCAATCTAGCATAAGTCTTGTGTGCATTGGAATAAAAGGAGTATTCCCTATCCCTAGGGTGAAGGCTGCGCCAGAGGTCGCATAGCCCCAGATCCTGCAGACGCCACTGCCCCTCCGCAGAAAGTGCCCCCACCTGGTGAGTGCGCTGAGCGGATCTGTCCTGAGCGTTATCAAAAACCAGGTTGAGGTCGCCCCCCTATAATGATATTGCGATCATGTGTAGCTGTAGCCTCGGTGATGGCGGAATGTATGAATCTCTCCGGTCCCTCATTTGGGGCGTACAGGGAGCTAATAGTGAACGTCATTCCCCCCAGTGCAATGCGATATGTCAGTAGCCGCCCCTTGATCTCGGCCACCCTGTGCAAGACCTCGCCCCGAAACCTCTGAGCCACCAGGATTGCCACCCCCGCCGTCTTCGTAGGCCCGGAAGAAAAGAACTGGTTGGGGAACTTCCGGGATCTCATTCGGTGACAGTCGTGCGCCAGGAGATGTGTCTCCTGCAGAAGACAGAGATCGGCTTGTGAGTTCTCTAGGCATGATAAGACCGCCCTGCGTTTAACTGGGTTGTTAAGACCCCGCACATTGAGGGTCAAAATCTTAAGTGTGGTGGGAGGCATGATAGGTAGTGGACGGGGAATCCTGCAATAGAGGGAAGTCAACCGGCGCATCCCCGGGTTGTTCGGTGTGTAGACGGGCCAGGAAAGCGCGGCCACAGAAGGTCTTTAGAATCTCAAAGGAGAAGTGGACGTGGAGCACTAAAATCCCTCCCCACCCCTCCCCCGCAAACCTCCAAAAAAGGAACTGTCGACCACCATAGTGGAGAACATGTAGTCCATCACTCGTCTGTGATCGGTGAAGAGTCATCGGGTTAATCCACCAATAGTGAAAGGAAGCCCTCCTCCCGCCAAGGATCTGAACATTGGAGACGGAACCCCTCGGCACAGCATAGCGTTCAAAGTTAGCCAAGGGCCGGACCAGAGAGTTCCGCGGACACTGCATCCAGCGCCGATTGTCGGCCCCTCGTGATCTCCGCGGCCTGTGGTTTTTTGAGAGGGCGTTTACAACCCTGCTGCCTCCAACGAGGCACGGCTTCATCTGGTCCTGTCTTGGTATCCCCTTCCTCCTCCGGAAGATCCACTCCTAACAATTTGCTGGCCTCAGACAGAGAGCGTAACTGGTATAGTTTGTCATCCTTACGGAATACCAAGCGAAAGGGGTGGCCCCAGCTATAAGGTATGTTGAGTTGCCGCAAATGCGAAGTAGTAGGCTTGAAGAGGCGCCTTTTCTGCAGCGTGAGAGCAGACAAGTCCTGGTACAGCACTGGCCTGTGTTCCCGAAACTGAAGGGGGTGCGACTGGCGGGCTTTTTGTAATATGAGTTCCTTGGTGCGATAGTCCTGCACGCATACTAGGATGTCCGATGGTGGAGCCGCCGGCGCTCTAGGAGGGCCCACTCTATGCGCCCGATCTATACACAGAGCTGTTTCCAGGGGGCACCCTAGGATGTGGTTAAAGAGTTCTCTCGTATAGGTAAAAAGATCTTTTGAGGTGTCATCCAGTGTAACCCCCCTGATCCGGATGTTGTGGCGACGGGAGCGATTTTCCAGGTCTTCAAGGTGGGTCTGAAGGGCCACCTGCTGGTCATGAAGTCTGATGATCTCCTGCTGGAGGGCCGCTACCTCTACATCCCTCCCATCACTCTTACCCTCCAGGTCCGTAACTCGCTCTCCAATGCCATCCATGTCGCGGCGGCCCTCTTTAAGTTCGGACGTGAACTCGCGCTTCAGCGTGTGGATGTCGTCCCGCAGCACGGAGAACATCGACTCCAGAAATGCCTTGGTGATAGGTTCCGCACCCCCGGCGAGCCCCGTCCCGTGGGACCCTCCTCCATACCAGAAACTGCCTGTCCGGTTGTCGCCTTAGAGAACAGATCTTTGAGGGTCTTATCCTGCTGCTTCCTGGGGTTGGACATGGCGCCGCTCCCCGGGCCCGAAGAGCTTCATGCAAGAGACCTCTCTCCCCCCCACCAGTTCTCAGCCGAGGGACAGGGCTCCAAGGGCTCGATCAGTAGGGGGCGCGAAACTCCGAATCTCCAACGACTTAGTAGGCCCTTCCAGTGGACTGCTTCCGCCCAGGACACTGTTGCCCCCGGTATTGCGCCCTCGTGCCGCGTAACTCAGGCTGACCGCCCGGCTCTTCCGGGTGGGACCGCTGTCCCTCCCTGCGTCAGTGCGGCAGATCAGGAGTATGTTTCTCTACTAGCCCAGGCAGGCCACTGTCTATCCCCTAATGGCGGCGGGCGCGGCGGCTGTTGTCACCACCACTGCTCTCCGGCACACCAGAGTACTCTTCCCCCACCGCAGCAGAGTCAAATCGTGGCCACAGGGTTCCACTCCCGATGGTCTGCTGCCGCCTAGCCTCTCAGTCGATCCCCGGGCCCCAAACCCCAGAGGCCCTCAGCCGGCGCGATCAGTCTTATGGTGGTGGGTGGGGAGGGAAACGCACCTCACGGGCCCTTACCGCTGCCGACCAGGCACCAGAGATAGCGGGCCTCTTCAGATTCCAACGGCGCCCCTCACCTGCTTACTCGCCGCCACTGCAAGGGGAAGGCCCAGCCTCCGGGCTCTGCGTGCTCACACCAGCCCACTACGCTCCGGGCACAGACGCGCGACATCCACCGACTGCTCAGCCACTGTGCTTCCATTTCCGACCACGGCCGATCTCCAAACTGTAGCCCAGGCCCGGGGTGAGGAGAACGCACCTCTCGTCTCCAGTGCAGCTCCCCAAGCGTGACGGGCCGCTCTCGGTCGTGGCTCCCCTCCGGGCGCCGCCTCCGCTCCTCGCTTTGTCCCTCGCCACAGCTGCTCTACAAGGCTACCAGCCCAGCCTTTCACACCGGCTCCCCAGGCCCCGGGCAGACCGCCGCATCCTTCCGCTGGCCCCTAGGCCCCGGCGGACCGATCCCAGCGCGGTCACTATGCAGTATGGCGTGCCAGTGCCCAGCCGCTGCTCCGCTCGGTGCTCCGCCTTCAGCTCATATCAGCTCTGTCGTCGCTGCTGCCCCCGAGGATCGCCACTCACCGCCGTCTCGGCCTCCGGGTCCCAAGGGTCTGGCTCCAGCTCAGCAGGCCGACGTCACTGCACTGGCCTCTGGCCGCTCCGGGGAGGCCCGGCCGCCTCACCTCGCCGATCGCCTCACCGTCTCTTTGGCCACAGGCTTCGGCCGCCGCTCCAACCACCGCGGTGCCCCCCCCCCCCCCCCCCCCCCCCCCCCTGGCTCCGGGGCTCAGAATGCTGCCACGCAGGGTCGTCGTCAGCGCTGTTGATGGCCTTCAGGCCGATGCTGCAGAGATCCGTAGCGGGAGCTCTCGAGCAGGACGTCTGCTCACTCCGCCATCTTGGCTCCGCCTTAAAGGACTGTTTAGAGTATTTCCTCCAGTAAAGCCTGTACCACCGGCTTCGCATCTCAACACGGTTCTGGCTCAACTAATGAAACACCCGTTTGAGCCAATACACAGAGCAGACCTTAAGTATGTATCCTGGAAGATTGCGCTCCTGCTGGCCCTTACCTCGGCAAGGCGAGTGGGGGAACTCCAGGCGTTCTCAATCCAAGACCCGTTCCTTCAGTTCAAACAGGATAGGGTCAGTCTTCGCACAAATCCGAAGTTTTTTCCTAAAGTTCCATCTCAGTTCCATCTTAACGAACCTATCGTGCTACGTTCATTATTCCTGAATCCACAAACCGTGGCTCAGAAAACTCTACATTCATTGGACATTAAGCGCTGCCTAAAGTTTTACATTGATAGAACGAAAACATTTCGTAAGTCTAATCAACTGTTCGTAGCATACAGTAGGCCTAGGAAAGGGCTACCGCTCACCAAACAGAGTATCTCCCGCTGGATTTCTTCAGCCATCGCCTTCTGTCACCACCAGGCAGGACGTCCACTCCGATCAACAGTTCGTGCCCATTCCACAAGGGCAATGTCTACTTCCATGGCACTGTTTGCAGGGGTGCCCATTGTGGACATTTGTAGAGCGGCCACATGGAAGACGCCACATACATTCACCAAGCATTACTGCCTGGACACCGACATCATGAAGGATGCTGCAGTGGGTCAAGCGGTACTCCGTCATCTATTTCAGTAGAGGTGAGCCCTTCCTTTCATCCCACCTTCCTTGCCTCTTTACGCACATTTCACACTGTAATGTATGCATTGGCTGACTCATTGTTTCTAGTACTTTTATCTTTCACATGGATATGTTATTATCTAGTGACTGCATATTTACTGTACCTTTCGAAATGTGCTTATTATTGCTTACTACTCTGATTCAGGCATGTGAATCTATGAAAGATACCCTGATACTGGATAAGGAACGCGTTACTTACCTGTAACTGCGGTTATCCAGTATTGGTATCTTTCATAGATTCACATGCAACCCACCCACCTCCCCTGGAAGGGCTGTCTTGGATCTCTCAGTGATACAACTACTTAGCACTGTGCTTACGAAAATCTGAGGGACTAGAGCTCCTTCCAGGAAGGTTCTAGAGGGTGGTGCTAGCTGATTGGCTACTGGCCAAACTTTGGTCCTTTTTACATAAGGACGTGGATAGCTTACTCAGCTAAGGCCTTTTGGGGCCTGTTACTATATATGTCTACTAAGACATTGATTTGTTATTCACCGGTGACTCCCATCCCGACGACTGGGAATGATTCAGGCATGTGAATCTATGAAAGATACCAATACTGGATAACCGCAGTTACAGGTAAGTAACGCGTTCCTTACAGGAGATGTCCCAGGACTGAATCTAGGATCTAGTCCTGTGGTAACAAAAGTAATCCAAAAAGTAATCTATTGCATTTAACTAGAAATTCCCATTAACTCAATGTATACTTGTGTTTGGAATTGTTGCCTATTGAAACAACTGTAACATTGCATTCAAAAGTCTATTGCCTATTAAAAAGTATTTATATAAAGCATTTCATTCTGAGAGTATATTTTGATACCTATTGTTGGTTCTAAAATAAAACAACTATATATTTTTATACAAAACCATTGGCCTAGAGTTCAGTTCTTGAGTGTGTGAGACCATTTGCTGACTGAGTGTGTTCAACAAATGCGTTACACTGTCCTCTGATACTGCCTTGCTGCTCGACCAAGCTACCACTTTAGAGAGTAAGGTTAGATCTAACTTTAGCCTTTGCCAAACCTCTGCGGACTGTGGACTCTGTGCACACTGTACCTATTTGGGAACAGTATATACAGAGCCACTTATTTACAAGGAATTTATAATTTAGGGAATTGGGTATATTGTAAATTCCATCAGGAGTGCCATAGTGGGGTTTGGTAAAAGGTACTAATGTGTTGGTGATGTCACATCAGTACAATATCTCCGTTCTATTTGATGCTATTATAAATTTGTTTTCCATGTAATTCACAACTGTTAGGTGTACTTATTCCATTTATCTCCTGTATTGTTGTTTGATCTTTGCTAATTATTTTATGTAGACTTAACGTGTGATCTTGCTTTGCCGTTAATGGTTGGATCTTTATGCAGTTTTAATGACGTGCCACATCGACTGTTATTTATGAATCAATTTGTGCATTAGATTTATCATCTGCATCCCTAGCATTTGCAACTTCGACCTCAGTATTTATTGGTGCTTTCTCCTAAAGAAACCATGCTTATATTCTTGCAGCATTGCGACTACCCACAACTTAAATGGGTGATCAATTACAATTCAATATTGACCTTCTGAAAAGGGTGTTTGTGAATGGAGGATGATTGACCTTTGGTGATGTAGACAGCCTATTTACAATATCACCAAAAGCAATCTTGCGGTGTCACACAGTGTATAATGTGCTCTGTTAAAGAACAACCTGGTGCTCCCGCCGTCATCCAGTGTCAGATCACTTAAACAATTACCATTTGTCTGTATTACACAAAATAATATAGTTTGGCAAGTGGTCATGACTGCTAGTGCTCTATCGTTTTATTATCACTTGGACACAAAGTGTACCCCTCTCTAGCCTCGAAATATAAGAACAATTTTACCAGATCTGCAGGTCTAGTAATTTGAATAATCTACAAGACCTAACTGTAATGTGTTTGGCCCATAAACTCATCTCAAATTGTGTTCTACTAAGCAAGAATTTTATTTCCCAAAGTCTCCCTTTTCTTCATTTTCACCTACAAGAGCACCTTCAAAAATGTAGTCCACATAGAATACACGTGACCCCTGACTTGCCTCTTAGTTCACTAACAGCATTACCATCTCGATGGGGACAGAAATGTTTCTCAGCTCATATTTTAAAATGATAACTTTTAAATAATATATTAATAACGCATGATGTGGGACTGCACTGTCCTTTACAGACTGACATTTTTTTTAATTGAAATTGCTATGAACTTTGCATGACATGCAGTTTTACCAATAAAACTATATAGCATGCAAACAATAATTTGTGGGAATCGAGTTTCAGTAAATATTTATCATTTGACATCACCAATTAAAGGATTCTTATTTGTTTTGATCCTATTAACATCTTTGTGCTCATCTCACTTCAGAATTATGAAAGTGGTTTTTTTAACTACTGAAATATTTATACAGTTTATTTGCACGCTATTTAAATATTGTGTGGCTAGGAAGGTTGTCAGACAGTTCACTTTACAAAATCCTCTAAGTTTGGTGTTTTCTTTTATTTCTCTAACTGCAATCTCCCGGATAAAATAAGCAGCAGTTTGTGAGAAGACTTAAGCTATCATTTGACCTCTGTCTTTGAATGCAATGCAAATATGACCTGGCATAACTTTGATTTAAAAATAATCTCGATTGCTTGTTCAATTTCTGACTGAGCAAAACACCCGTTTGTCAGCTCGAGCTCTCTTACTAGGCAGGGTCTGTTGGCCCTAAAACAAAATGTAAAAAAAGAAGGCTTGCCCTGATAAAATCTGACCTGCCATAGCAAGTGATCAAGAAGATTTCTGGATGCCTGCCCCTTTTTTATTTGGATAGGCTGCTGTCCCCTTTATATAGGCTACATAGTCTCTGTTAGTGGGATGTCAATTTAATAATTCAGGGCCTCTCTTTTTTGCCTTAACCTTTTGGAAACTGTATGCTGCTTCTCCCTGGAAAAAGTCAGTCCATGCCCCATGACTGTAGTCCCTTTCCTTCATCTAGTGTATTTTTAGGATGGGTGGTTCGTGGGTGCTTGGTGTTGTCCATAAGGATCCAGTATTAGTGCTGCACAAAATGGTGACTTTACTCTGTGAAGGCTGGTGTTTTCCATGTTGGACATGCACCTAAATGTACTTCAGACTCCTATCCCAAAACCTTTGTACCTTGTGGGTAGAGGGAGGTTGGGTTGTCAGGCCTTTCCTTTTCAGTTGTAGATTCCCCCAAACTCAGTAAAATCCACCTGCCCATTTATTCTCCTAGGTTCTTTACTCTGTGGCAACAGATGCAGAGCTTTCTCAGAGTAAGCTCCTGGAATCGACTGAGACCAGTCTAAACTGCCTTGAATTTAAATCTTTACTTCAGTGTCTGGAAAAAGTGTCAAACACTGAAGATGGTTTAGAGGAGTGCTTATATCTTTACTTGCTTTGCTCTAACTTCCTACCTTAACCACCCTAAGAGATGAGGGCTGGCCCCTTGTCTGGTATTTGGGGGTTGACAGTTGTCCTGAAGCTGTACTTAATAATATCAGCGTACCATAGGCAAGATAGTACTTGGTAGGGGATCGGTGTGGAAGAAGGCAGTAAAAGAATTGTGTAGAAGACAGATGATGCAGAGTGAACAAGGGTGTATTGAGGAACAAGCCTGAGAAGATGGTGAATTTCATGGGGAGAAGGTAGATTTAAGCATGTCTAAAGTGTCTTCGAAAGTGAACTATTCCACTTTGTCTTGAATGCAGACAGTGAAGTGGTGGTTTATAACCCTGGAAGTAGAGTTCAAAATTCTTGTAGCACTTCCTATGTAGTGTTGTACCATTTCTGCCATTTGAAATGGAACCTCCTCTTTTGAACATTAATTTTCCTCAGTCATAACTCACTCCTTTCTCTCTAATTCATTTTTTCTTTTTTAACATCTGTTTGAGTTTTATTTCACAAACAGGCAAATAAAACTGCAACCGTGGAGCCCCAAAGCAGCCTCCCCCCCCCCCCCAACCCAGCGGCCACAATGCTATTGCAGTTAGACCCAGCTGGCTTTCGCCCAAACCTCTCCATTTTTGTAAAAACATTTTTTATTGTTTTCTCAACAACACAACTCCCCAGGGCCCCCGAGGGTAACCTTTCTCTCAAATTCATACCCAGTACCAAATGATTCCTCAATTCTGGTCAGCATTCCTGGCAGTGTCATCCAGTTAGCTCCTTGCCGAAGTCTCACCATAGTCTGTTTCTACTCTATGCCCATTAAATCCACTTTAAGTAATTGTGTCCTCTGGGGCTATGATTCATTATATTTTCAGGTATCTGAGGGCACATGAGTACTCTGTATTCCATCTGATAGAAAATTTAACAAGCATTGGCATAGCCAATAGGTCGCGCCTTTGCGACCTTATAAGTGTTTTGCCAGACCTATTAGCTTTGCCAATATGTTTAAGCTATGTTGTAGAGCAGTGTCCAAAGAGACGCATTACAGTTTCTTTCAGAACGTGTATTCTCCCCCCCCTGCGTCTACTACGGATAAAACCGATGTCTGCACAATCTAAACCTGACATTTTATTTTTAGGAAATGCAAATCTACCAATGGAGGAACTGGCTCTTATTGTCCACTGCAAAGCGAGTTTTCCAAATGAGAACCAGCCCGGGCTAACAATGAATAGTGCTTAGAAGTGGACTATCCCCGCAGCCAGCACTGCACAAAAAATGCTGCATATTACTGGATTGTTCACGACACACACCCTTGCAGTCCACACAGAGAGATATCCAAGAAAACAGACCTCACTCTTAATTTCAACACCAGCTTACCCACTGAACCAACGTGTGTGACCCTGAGCAAATACCTTTATCCTGTTTGACTCAAAGAAGACGGACGCTCAAAGAGTCCTGAGATGCGCTACACTTTAATAAACTTTAATAAACCATTCATCCATACTGGGCTCGTATTTCACCACGCAGCAGAAAAGTGCACCATGCGCAAATAAGCGTTTGGATATGGTGTATGTAAATACGAAGTATCTTCATACGGGACATACTACAAATATAACACATTGTATAAGTGATGTAGCCCTAATCCTCTCTGCAAAACATAACACAACGTGTCTGTGTGATGAGGGCGGAAAATACATAAATGTAAACACACCACAAATCCCTGCCCTTTTGTGGATAGACTGGTATTATCCCAAGCAGGTTGTGCGCGCGGGGAATGGAATCCTCAGCGAACCATGAACCGGTGTAGCGAAGAGGGTCCGGGCTGTAAGCTTTGACACTCCCCGCCTCTTTTGTACTGTGGCCGCACCGGGCTTCCATGGCAACGGACAGCCACAAAGAAAGGTTCGGAGGAGAGACTGGCGCAGGTAGCCGGATAAAAGAGAGTGCGAGGAACACAAAAGAGAAGAAGGGAAGCAAATACCGAAAAGAGTGAGACACGTGCAGGGAAAGAGAAAGATGTAGTGGATGGAAAGAGTTTGAAAAAGGGACACGAGACACAGGTGGGAGAAGGAGACTGATCAAAGAAGGAACAGGGAGTGGAACGTCAGACACCCACAACAGAGGCCTTAGGGGAGAGAGTGCTCAAGATGGAGACCATCAAGAGAGAGGGTGAGGCGAGATGGACATACTAAGTAGAGGGCGGCAGGAGAGAGACAGGCAGAAGATGACCGGATGAGTAGGGAGAAGCTGGCAGGAGGTGCCTATAGGAGAGGGACAGGCTCACAAAAGGCAAGGGGCATCCGAGGTAAGACAGGTGGGGCAGAGGGAGACAACCTGACTAGCGGGTTTGAGATTTGAGAGAAGCGAAAGTCTGTGAAGGGGGCTGATCGGAGATGGCAACAGGTTAGAGACGTACTAAGAAGCACAGACCACAGGAGATTTTGAGGGGAGAGGTTGGCTTACTAAGGACTGATAGATAGAGACCGAGAGGTGAGCGAGGTCGAGTATGCAGAGGATGAGCGAAGAGGGACATAGAGAGAAGGGCTTACTGGCAAGAATGTTGTAGAGAGTTTAGAGAAGGGACAGAAGAGGGACTTGCGGAGTGGGGTAAAACTGGAAAGAAAGTTGCAGAGAGGTTATCAGGAGAGAGGCACGATTATTCGACCCAGACCGGCAGCAGATGCTGGTAAGAGAAAAACAAATGATGCCATACGCAAGCAGCATCGCAATCGGTGGTCTTCACTTTTGAAGCACTGCACTTGTGGCAGCATCCACTTTGCGGGAGCGAGCAGTGGCCATATATTTGTAATTAACGTGGCCGCGCCGCTACTCGCTCTCGCAAGGTGGAGGCCGCCACGAGTGCAGTGCTTGAAAAGTGAAGATCGATGGCTAAAGGCCCTCCTTGAGCAGCACATGCGCGCTGCCTAGGCGAGACCTAAAAAGGGTGCTCAGCCTGTTTTAAAACAATCTGACCAATCCTTCACTGTACCTGTTATCTTCTCCAGAACTAGAAAGATTTTGTACCAAATGTTCATCTGCCTTGAACTTTGCCATAGGGTGTGAACTGGTGTTCTGGTGGTGCAGCAACTGCACAAGCACTTGACGTATTTGTGTGTATTCCATCTATGCAGTTAATCGGTGTGATGTACCAGTATAGCATAACTTGGAAAATTACTACTTTCTCTGCTGGGTTATGTGTTGGAGCAAATATGACTTCCCACCGTCTTTTCTTTTTGAGTGCTAGAGGTTCAAGAAGCAGTGGATCAGCAACAACTAACGAACTGAGAATACCAGGTATTTTGAGCTTAGATGGCAGGTACCAAGGAGTAGCAATGTGTAGAACCTGGAGTTATGCAAGTCCTTTTATTTAATGATCTGGCATTGGTGAGAAGCCATTTCAAAGTTAATAGCATTGATGTAATGTTGGCATATTTTTTTGGTTCCTGGAACAAATCGTGCTGCTGGGTTTTGCACTGTTTACAGTGGTGGTTGGTCATATCGGGCAGTCTGGTAAAGAATTGCTATAGTCAATATTTAGGGGGAACTAGAGATTGGTCAATAATTTTGATCTTATACATGGCTATATTGGTAATCTGAAAGAAAACACTCTTTGCAATTGAGTTACTTTGTGTCTGAAGATTGAGGTTTTTCTAAGAGTGACACTTCAAGATTTAGTGCAGTCAAGGACACCAAGGGAAACAGTACAGGATTGAACTGGTAAGGTCAATGAAAAGATGAGATCAGGTGAAAATAAGTTTTTGTATGATTAGATTTTAATTGGTTCGCAAACATCTAATCAGGAGTAAATTTTAAAGCTTGAGTGAAATATTCATTAATGAGAGAGGAAATCAAGACGGACTTGTGTCATCTGCATGGTGAAAATATAGGATCCCAGATCTCTTAAGTATGGTTCATAGTTAATACGATCTAAAAAGCAAAAACGTAGGGCCAAGAACGGAGCCATGTGGGAGCACGTGAGGGGAAGCAACTGAACTAGAAAAATAAGTATCTGTTGCAACCAATAAAGTAAGAGGCAAGACACAACAGTCAGATGCCCATGCCTTTCTTGTGGGGCCTATTGAGTGTAGAATGTTTCACTGTATTGATTTCAGCATATACATTTCAAAGGAAAATAATTAACAGAATCCAGTTGAGAAGGGCATCAACTACCTTGAATAAAGCAGTTTCCATGTTGCACCCTTGTCTGAATCCTGATTGGACTTCATTGAAAATATTGTTCTTCAGTGCAGCCCTGTCGGATTTGTTGCAGCACAGCTGTCAACTTCAGAGAGGAAGGAAAGACCTGACACAGGACAAGTTGAGATCACTTGGATCTGCTGATGGTTTCTTCAGTAACGAGGGTACCTTGAACATGTTTATTACTTCCCAGGAACACACCTCTGTCCAAGAGACCGATTTATTGGTTTGCTCCAGTGAGGCAAAATTAATTAGACCACTCTTTACCAATGTTCCCTGAAACCTCATCTGTGAAGTGGTTGGAAAACTTGATTTAGGGATTATTTTTAATATTTATCTTCAGATATTAATGTAAAGCGCCACATCCCCTTAGGCTTATATAGAAGATTTGTGTTCATCTGTGTTTTAACAGAACATTCAAGGGTTTGATTCCCTCATGGATTCCAAGTTCCCCCATCACAACACTTTCTCATTTGGTGTGTGTGTGTGTGTGTGTGTGTATATATATATATATATATATATATATATATATATATATATATATATATATATCTCTATATATATCTATATATAGATATATATATCCTTGGGTATTTCTTTTGGGGCATTTAAATGCCATTTTACAAAGGCATATAACGCATAGTGATGTAATCACTCATGCCCTGTTTTTCTTGGTAGTCTGTTTATTCATTCATTGAGACATGAAGTGAAAAAAAAGGACTCAAAAAACAAAACATGACCAGCCCTAGCTGACAGGCTAAGGTTGCCCTCGAGCCACATGATCCCCGCAGGACAGCTGGCCAGGACTGAATGAGAGCATTGTCAGGGTGGTATTATTGCTTCTTTTGTTGTTTCATGGACTGGTGAACTTGGCTCAGCACATTCCTGTGTCTCCATCACTCCCAGTCACAGAAGAACTAGGAGGCAGTTCACCTTTGTTCCCTTCTTCAGCCACTACAGAATCTGAGTCCAGTTCTGTTGGTTGAATGTCATTCTAATTCTCAAACCTTATGACCCAAACTTCTGAAGCCATTGATTGTTGTCTTTGCCCCAGTCACCAGAAAATGTTGTTCTCTGCGAATCTGCCTTCAGATATTTATTTATTTTTAAAATAATTTTTATTAGTTTGTCCCCAACAACAGCATCGTGAGGTCAGCGTTACATACAGTAGGCCCGTGTAGGAGAGCTAGGCAATTAACGACAATGCAGGAGAAAGTAGTTCCGCAACAGTGCCATTCCTGACACCCCACCCCTGCCTTCAGATATAGGCCCATAAAGCTCTAAGCACTCTTGCAAGTCAATATTGGTTGCTGTTCTTCTTGTTCATTAGTCCCTTCAAAATTAGCAGGCTGCAGCTACACAATTTGTGGAACTTAATGGACTGAGTATTCTGTCTCTAGTGATACTGGTAATCTGACCCTGGGTCTCTACTCACTTCATAACTGATTCGTTGTTGAAGCAGCATTGACTTCATGGGTGTGAGTTTCCTTGTTTGGCTGGTGTGCTTTTTGGTTACTAGATAAGTTATCCTTACATTGTATAAATAAGTGAAGAAATCTAAAAACCTTTTTCATTAGTTAGTCTAGAGGAAAATGCTGCTCTAATATGTGTGCTGACTTCTTCACACATCATGGAAGCGCCATAATGCCTGGTTACATTTTGTACAATGAGGAAAATACCAGCCATGGGTGAATACTTAATTTAGAAGCGTATGTTGACTATTTCTTTGGAAATCTTTTTTTTTCCCCCGTGTGTGTTTTTTGGACTTTGTAGGTTGCTTGAGTTCAGAGAAGGGTTGAAAAGATCACGTGGTACCTGTTTAAACTCATTAAAGTATGTTGGTTAATCGTTAACTTGAGAAGTTCAAAATCTACCTTATCTGTGTATTCTTTGTGAGGTTCCTTTACCTACCAAACACACCATCTAGTTTGTAAAGTGTATTGCCGATGTAGTTTCACTGACATAACATTTATTTTCAGCCCAGTTGCTAGATATTTGCTGATTATGTTAGTGTACATTAACTATTAAGTTGTTAGAATATTTTCTTTCCAATCTGTTTTAAACATAAACTGCAGTGTGGCAATGGTAGACTAGTAATAAATCATTAAAAGTTTTGATTCAGAGCCATTGGACCTGCTGTGGTAGGTTTCTAAGGTTCTCGTCATTACAACTTGTCTGCTTTAGTGCTTTTGGTCTTTACCAGTCCTTATAGGGAAACTGTGTTGTGGAGGTGCTGGAATTAGGTTAATAGTAATTTTTTTTGTTTAATTTTTTAGATGTAGTGAAACCTTTGTAACTAGTGTATCAGGCAACCTCTTAATAGTCCTGGGTTAATGGACAAGGCTGTGAAGGGGGCCTTAAATCCAGAGGTATGTATTCCTTGCAGCTTTAACTTGTGCCATCATCAAAACACTCCTTGGAGACTTCTTTTCTTAGGGTTTTAGTGGGTTCGGGAATGTTTTGATAACAATTTATCGGCATTCTGGTTTTTCTCATTCTGCTCAGCGATCTGTGCATTTGCATTCATAAAATACATGTCTATGTAAATATATTTGCACCTCATTTTAAGCATGTTGAAAGATGTTTAGTGGTCAGTCCCAGCTGCCACTGTTGATGTTGTTTCTCAGAACTTGCCAAGGTGCTGATCTCTCACATTATCTGTTGTAGAAATTGCCCGTCACTTCCGTTTTGGCAGCCAGGAAGATGCACATGAATTTCTCCGCTACACCATTGATGCAATGCAGAAAGCATGTCTCAACGGTTACACCAAGTGAGTGCTTTATTCACATCCCTGTGAAATTCTCTTTTGTCATGTCAGTCTTTTGACGAGAGGATATTCTGCCTGCCTGAAGTAGCTAACTCTGGTCTTTACGGCTCTAAAGAGCATCTTGCTTTGAATGAGCATATATAAAAATTCTGTCTTATGTACAATAGTGTGGACATTATGTTGAGCCATAATTATTTGATTCGAGGAAAAATCCACTCATGGAAGCATGTCCTTTCACTGTTGTTTGATTCCACTAGTCACTTTAGTGTGTGATCCACATGTGACTTTCTTAGTTTAACTCAACTTTTTTCTATTGTTTGAGGGTTAGAGGTGTTGGTCATTTTCTGTGACAGTATATTAAGGGACAACCCGGTATTCCTAGGAACATTGACCACTATAATATGAAACAACAACGGTTACCTTGAAGGAATTATTGAGCCTAAACTACCTTGGCTTACAAAATTCCATCAGCATGTGTCTCAAACTCTACTTTGAATTAGTATGGAATGTTTGAGCACCATTGACTGTGTCTGGGGGAGCTTCAGTTACTCTTTATGATACTACTTGATCGCAGTAGCGAATTTGATTCATTGTCCTGACATTAGGGCACCATCAGTTAAAGAAGGTTTTGATTCAGGCTATTGCATCGGTCTTGCTCCTTTGGCCTAATGAAGACCCAAGGATAATTACTTTCTGGGGTGAAACGTTGACAACTGCACCAGTGGACTGACATTTTTATTGTTGAGCACATTGTTCTCTAAATCAGTCATGATAAAAAAAAATATTCTTAACCAGTCCACAGTGTTGGTTATTTTTGCTTTTTAAGTAGCACTAATGCACCATTATTTACTGATGCCACTACTCAATTCCACTGCGCTGTTTGTTGGAGCACCTATAAAATACTCTCCTTATAGATGTACAGTATTATTTTGAGGGGCCGTACAGTAAATATAAGTTTGGGTGTTGATGACATTTTCTAAGCCAAGGGAGTGTAGGCTCCATACTTTCTCCAAGGGAACCATTTTATTTCATTTGGCCAACTTCTGCTAGCATCTTTTTGGGCTAACATCTGAGACATAGGTATCATTACCACAGAGGTGTTTGCATCAGTTCATGCTGTGCCGCATTAGTTGGCAGACACAGTAACAGTGTGCAGTTTACAGTGCACTGTAAGCGGAGTGCCGTATGTGTGATTCTGTCCATGCATTTTAGCAGGTTATATGTTCTGGACTCATGGCTGTGTGAGTGCCTCATAATGGTAATGTACCCAAACGCCTTGTGCTGCCTATCAATGTGCTCCAGGCATCACTCAGTGTATTTTCATTTATGTTTGTAAGATTGTCCACTGGAGCAGGTAGGGGCACACTGATGATAATAATAGCAAGGAGCAAATGGAATAATAACAAAGTTTGGATAACCTGAGCAGTTGCAGTGAGTTTCTTGGAGCATGTGCATACTGTAATGGATGTTGGCTAGGAGCGAGAGGTTGCTACCCAGGGCTGAGTAAAGAAATGTTTGAGGCATGTGTGCTGTAGATACACATGCTTTGCATACTTCTGCCATCTAGTCCGGATTTTTGCAAGTTGTTTTTGTTGGAAGAAGTCTTTCCCACTCACAAAGTAAGGTGACTTCTCCTTTCGGTGATACTGCACATGGGCATTGACTCCATGACCCCATCGGGTTCGGACATGTATTGCTGCGCTCTGGTTCAAAACCGTTCTTTGGGTTCCCCTCGGTGCCCAATCTACTGTACCCAGGACAGTATTGTTATCGTACGTGTTTCCCTATTCTCCGCGTATTGAATACATTTTGAAACTCCATCTTCGGTCAAAAACATTGTGGGCGGCCTTCGTGCCTAGCCGGGTCGGTCCAGCCTTCTGCCGATAGAACTGACTCCGTTTCAGTTTTGTCCTCGGTGCCACTCTACCCTCGCACTGACCTACGTAAAGTCTGCAACTTGTGCCTCCCACTAGAGCACAAGGAAGAAGATTGTGAAGCTTTTTGATTGTTCCGATCGAAAAAACTCTACGGGATCGTCTGGCTCAACGACGAGAAATGCAGCGACAAAGCATTCAACGTACTCCGGATATCTTCGGAGAAGAATCTGAACAAGTCAAAGCGTCGGCAGCCGAAGAGGAAGCAGACTACTCCATCCCAGAATCTGATTCCGAGCTAGAAATCGAGTTGGAGTCCAAAGACTGGACAGGGTGCAGTGAATACTAAAGCCCCTTTACCCCACAAACTCTCTTCGACCAAACATAAGGCATTGGCACCACCTGTGCCTTTGGGCCATAGTTGGCATCGAGACGATGTTTCTGACGCCCAGCCCGCGAGTCCGGCACCAAAACAAACAGTCAAGCCTTCCGGCTCGGGATAGAGTCGAGACAAACCGTCTTCGTAAACGAAACCTTCCGCTCCAAAAGACAAAAAAGACAAGCACCGTTCGGCACCGAAATCGAGAGTGCCTTCCAAAGCCTCCGGAACCGGTCCTAGACCTTATCAAAGAGAAGTTAGACCCTAAGCAGAAAAAAATCAACATCAATCCAGATACTGGACATATTTCGGCAAAAACACCTTTTAAAAGGAAAATAATTTCAGAGGACACTGGTTATAAGATTCCTCTCAAGAAGAAAAGGGACATGGCTACAAGTCCTATTAACCCTAAGCCACAATCCCCTCCACTGTCTTCACCACTACCACAATTGCCAGGCTCAGATCCTCTACGCATAACACCTCAGGGGTCTTCTCATACACAGCCTGCTCTAGGAAATGATGACGATGACTATGACAATAGTCATTTACCAGTAGATCCATGGGATGACTATAATATTGCTCCACCCATGGATAATGATCCAGATTTGTATCCTGTGAATCCATCACCTCCATATGATAATGTAGCTTATCAAGATCTGATTTCAAGACCAGCAACTTGCCATGGGGTTACAGTATACAAAGAGTCTTTAAAAAAGAGACTTTTTTTTTTTTACACACTAGGTTCGACACATAGGGCAACTCAGAGTCTACCTATGTTAAAGGGCTTCATGAAACATTCCGATGAAATATTGAAGGACCCTGTTCGTGCCCACATTCTGACACCTAGGGTTGACAAAAAGCATAAACCCCCCACCATTTGATCCTATTTTTATTAAGGGACAGTTGCCTTTAGACTCACTAGTAGTCTCTAATACTCGTAAGAGAGCAAACTCACAGACCTCTTCAGATGCACCTCACCAAGACAAGGAGTCTAAATTGATCGATGCATCAGGTAGAAGGGTGGCTGCTCAAGCTGCTAACCACTGGCGTATTGTCAACATGCAGGGTCTGCTAGCTAGGTATGACAGGGCACATGGGGACGAGATGGGAGACCTACTTCAATACCTCCCAGAAGAACACAAAAAGAAAGCACAAGAATTAGTACAAGAAGGCAAACTCCTACCCAATTCCTCTATTAGATGTGCTTTGGATGCTGCTGACACTGTTGCAAGGGGAATTACCACCAGCATTCTCCCACGATGATATGCTTGGCTTAGAATCTCAGGTTTTAAGCCTGAAGGTCAGCAGTCTATTTTATATACACCTTTTAATAAACAACATCTCTTTGGACCTCAAGTAGATGACGCCCTAAAAAAAATGAAAAAGGACAGTCCCCTCAAACAGAAGCTCCTATTGCTGCTCTTTTATTAGAGGAGTGTCCAGAGGTACAACCTCAGACCCTAATTATTTCTTCTATAAGTCAAACACTCAACCCTCTCCATCTAGAGGTTTCTATAGAGGAGGATACAGAGAAAACCGTTTCAAAGGTAGGGGTAAGAGCACACCAGCATGTAACTCCACTCCCCCCAACAAGCAGTGACTTGCCAACATTTCCCCCCGATCATTTGACACCTGTCGGGGGAAGACTTCAACAATTTTCTCACAATTTTGCAATCCATAACTTCAGACAAATGGGTACTAGACATTATCCAACATTGTTATTGCCTGGAGCCTACAAGCAATCCTCCCAATACTTCACATAGCGCACTCAAACTCTTCTCTGAGCACCTACAGCTCCTCAAACAAGAGGTACAAGCTCTTTTAACAAAAGGAGCCATAGAACCAGTTCCATTACAGCACCAAGGTTCAAGGGTTTACTCTCTGCACTTTATTTTCAATCCCCAAAAAGAACGGCTCCTGAAGACCAATTTTAGACCTAAGGATGTTAAACCTGTACTTGCGGTCAGAAAATGTCCATGTGGTTACGCTTCAACAAGTGCTTCCACTTCTACAGCAAGGTGATTTTATGTCCACACTGGACAAAAGACTCATACTTTCACCTTCCGGTTCACCCAGCACATTGCAAAGATCTCAGATTTGGGATAGCAGGAAAACACTATCGGTTCTAGGTACTCCCATTCGAAGTAACTACTGCTCCCAGAGTGTTCACAAAATGTCTAAGCAGCTCATCTTAGAAGACAAAAGATTCATGTCTATCCGTATCTAGACGATTGGCTCGTCAAAGCCAGCACACACCAAAAGTGTTTACAACAAACTCGGAGTACATTGGACCTACTCCACTAATTGCGTTTTACGGTCCATACGCAAAAGTCTCATCTTCAGCCTTTGCAGATGCAGTCCTATATGGGAGCGACTCTAAACACACACACAGCTCTAGCCTCTCCCAAAGCAGTCCGAATTCAAAATATTCAAACTCTGTTACTACAGTTTCAGACCAACCAATACTTACCTGTCTCGCCGCCTCCCATCTCTCCCCCCCCCCCCCCCCTCCCCCGGGAAAATTGTGGAGAAAAAAAGTGCATTTTCAAGCAAATTTGAGAATGCAAGGTTTATAAAGCAATTGTGAAAGCATACACCTAAAATATTTAAACCCATAATGCTCCATATCTCACTGAATTTAAATTGTTCCACGGTTAGTGTAGTGTATCGAGAGAAAACAGAAGCAGCAATTGCAAAAGTACCCAAAATTAAAGACATGAAACAAAGGGAACTAGTGAAACCGAAGCAGTTTAAACTGACACTATGTGACAGTGGGACTGACTCCAGAATTCACACCAAACAACATTCCTCCCAGTCCACCTCACTACTATTACCTTAAAGGGACCATCCAACGAAGAGAAAAAACAGCTCTCTGCACCTGGTCAAGTATCTGGAACGCTCACCACCAGTAGGCATTCTAGTTGTTGCTTTGTTTGACGTCAGCTTGGGCTTCCAGACCTACTGTGACATCATATACCAGGGGGCTGCTTTAAAGAGAACGCACCAACAAACATCCTTCAAACCCATACATGCATGTCCCTGTACGCCATTAATCAGGTAGGGGTAGGAAACCAGCCCTTAGTGGCATTGGTGCACTCTATAGATATATTAAAATAGAACATTTATAAAAATAGCTATCAACCGAACAGCAATCACAGATACGTCTTATGTACATTTAACAGGAATTTTGAGGCAAAACACAAAACTAATTCCTTCTTAATTGTGAAAAACAACAATAGCAATGTGGTATTGTGTTTGTGTTACATCAGTGAGTTGTACACAAATGGGACTGGGGGAGGATCATCTCTATGACGGGAGCTTCCTGACAGCTGTAAAATCAGCCAAGTCTTCCAGTGCAAGGAACGACGCATTCACATCTATCATTCACATCTACATGAAGTGTCTGTGTCCTTTAAAATGTATTTTATCCGGGCCCTTTCCGCCCCCACATGACCCCTCTATGTACAGGGGTCAGATTCCAGACACTTCCTGTTCAAACCTGCTACCTGTGCCATCATGGCACCTTCCACTGGTTGCTTTAATTACACTGCTCTGGCAGATACAACAAAACTAGGAATAATTGCGGACAAAGGAAACCGGTAGGGAAATGTTAGCAGGCATACATACACATTACCATCCGTCTACATGCACTATGTAATAAAAGTAAATATTTATTCAAGATCTATGCAACTTTGGCAGACCTATTGCTGTTTACAACAGGGCTCCACTAGCAATAAATCATGCGCGACATAAGTCTTATTTCTGCACATACGTCCCGGGTTCTTAATTTAAACTACAGACTGTTCCTAAATAGACCCATAGACTACCAGCCAGCACGCGTCTGGCTGGGTGATGTCCACCTCTCTGATGCCCGAAGGTGCAGACTGCAATCTCACATGCCACTTTCAGTATACCCCTCGGCATCACAGGCCGTGTACAGTCAGTGTCTGGGCACTGAAAACAGATCTGCGGCATCTTCGTCCTTCCATCCACTCTGATAAATTTCGTGGTGTTTCTCCCCGTAATTCAGGGTCCAAGAGTAACGATCAATGTGCATGGGTTCCGACTACAAATAACTTAAGTTTGTGTGCGCCGCCTCTAGGTATGTTTGCACACAGCCACAGAAGACTTTAAGGGGGCCACTCGGTGAATGGAAGCCCACGCGGACATTATCAAACCAAGGAGCGTTCGTTGTTGGTGATTGTTAAAGGAGCACGATTATCTCCCTGCACACTGAGGTCCCTTTAAAAATGGCTGTTTCGCAAGCACTTTCCCCATCACCAGAGACTCGGATCAGCCCGGCTGCTGCGAGAGAGTCCGAAATTAGTTTGAGACTTCCACAGAAACCTTTTGTACAATAATGAGCGAATAATCCCCGCACAATGAGGGATGTTATATAATTATAGAAATTACTGCTGGAGACATTTTTAAAGGGATAAACCAATTTAAAAGAGGCCCCTCGAGACGAGTTTGCACCAGCAGCCATCCATAAAGCTGAACTGAAAAAAACAGAACTTCTTCTCCTTTGTTCGAGCGTGGGCATACGTTAAGTAGTTTTCCTGAAAAATCTGGCGTTGTACACAGAACGAGAAATCCCTGGAAGCAGGTTTTTATATACACACTAGCCGTTAGCATTTCCGCCCTTCTGGGGACTGCATCCTCGTTACACACACTATCAAGATCTTGGCACGCAAACCAAGGAACCAACTTTTTCATAGCGCCGAATTGAATCATGTTGGCGCTCAGCCACTTCATGGGCAGGCTGATGTAGAAAGGAACAGACTTTACTGCCACACCATATTCATGTGGCCTTAAGCAGCAGCGGTTCGACCTCAGAGGCTGCAGTCTGGCCGAGGTCAGATAAAACTTCAGTTTCATGCCACCTCGAACCTAACCAATCCTGCAGCTACTCTCATGTTTCTCTGTTTGCAACATAAACGAAGCGTCCGGATTGAACGGAGCAGGCTAACCCAGCGCTCCTGTTGAGACTGGGAACCTGCATGTGCAATTCTCTTGCTGTTTAACACAGCTGGTACCGGTGCAGACTGAAGTGAGCATGTGGTGTTGGCCGTCGCAAAAAGGCCGACCAATCCGACATGTGCACTCTGCACTTTACAGCGTCATCCCAGCTATGCCAAACAATCCGAGAATGAGCCCCGCCCACAAATTTGCTACGCACCCAATAAAATAATAATGAGGCCATTTTATTATTTACAATGGATGACTGCTGCGATCCTTTGCCCCAAAGGAGAAACCATAGCTGTCAAGCACTGAAAGCTTTTCAGTCTCACCACATAGGGAAAGCTGTCTTAGTCCACACCGACAATGTGACAGCTGTGTACAAAAACAGGGGGGGGCACTCTATCCAACTGTCACGCCTCTCTCAGACCATTTGGCCTTTGGCAATACATCACAAAATTAATATTCTGGCAGGGCACCTTAGCAGGATGTGGCAACAAATACACAAGTGGGAACTTCATCCCCAAGTTCTCCTTCCATACTTTAAAAAATGGGGATTCCCACAAATAGATCCGTTCGGCACAGTGGACAACTCAAAATGCCCAAACTTCACCTCCAGGTTCCCACACCCTCTATCCAAGGGCAATGCTCTATGAATTAATTGGTCAGGGATATTTGCCATATTTACAGTGAGCTGGTCTAGCTTACACATCTATTCAATTGCACCTTGTGGCAGTAGCCACATATTTGCAAAACAGACAACATTTGTGTTTGCTCAAGGTTCCAGTAATTAAAGCCTTTATGGAGGGCCTTAAAATAGTTATACCACCCAGAGTACCTCCTGCACCAGTTTGGAATCTGAACATTATGCTTACAAGACTCATGGGTCCACGTTTTGAGCCATTACACAATTGTCCATTACAGTTTTTCATTGAAGATTGCTATTACCTCATTAAGGAGAGTTGGTGAGCTACAAACATTAACCTTAGAGGAACCCTTCGCACCAACCCAAAATTCCTTCCAAAAATGACTTCTGCTTTTCATATCTATCTATCAATCAATCAGTTGAGCTACCAGTCTTCTTCCCTCAACCTGATTTATTAGTAGAAAGAGCTTTTCACACACTTGATGTCAGAAGAGCGTTACTGTACTATATTTGAAAGGACAAAAGATTTTTGTAAGACAAAGCAACTATTAGGGTGCATGCCACACCTTACAAAGGCAATCCTATCTCTAAATCAGGTACTTCAAGATGGATTGTTAAATACATTCAAACTTGCTATGCTAAAGCTAAAATAACTTTATCGATACCTCCTGGAGCATATTCCACTCGTAAAATAGGAGCATCTATGGCTTTTTTAGGTAACATTCCTGTAGCTGACATTTGTAAAGCAGCAACATGGTCCACACCACACACATTTACCAAACACTATTGTGTGGCTGTGTTAGCATGCCAACAAGCCAATGTAGGACAAGCAGTGCTGAAGACACTTTTTCAAACAACTGCAACACCTACCTGTCAGCCAGTGCTTTGGGAGAATACTGCTATATAGTCTATGTAAAGCATGTGTAGCTACAGCACACATGCCTCGAACGTACTATGTTACTTACCCAGTAAGCACCTGTTCTTGGCATGTAGAGCTGTAGATTCACATGCGCCCTGCCACCTGCCTGGGCACCTATAGTTGTTGCAGTTTTCAATATTTACATTACGCATGGACATCTCTTTACTACACTAACTTACTCCATTCTCACCCTCTTGCGGGAAAACAATGGAGTCGATGGACATGCGCACTATCACCGAAAGGAGCAGTTACCTTACCTTGTGACTGGGAAAGATTTCTTCGAACAAAAACAACTTGCAAGGATCCGAACACTAGATGGCAGGAGTATGTAAAGCATGTGAATCTACAGCTCTACATGCCAAGAACAGATGCTTACTGGGTAAATAACATCCTTTACTGTCTTCTCGCGACCATGCAGGAGCAGTGTAGATCTTCCTGCTCCACCTCAAATTCTCCTAAATCTTCCAACTCTTCAGTCCACGCAGGAGAAACCTTCCCATGCCATTCATACACTTCTCCTCTGTTGGTGACCTAGCTTTGAAAGATAAAGAACCTTTGAATAGTTTAAGTAATGCAACCCTACCAGTCTGTTGGGGCTTTTTGGTTGCTAGGCCCCCTTAGTATTACTTAGTATTCACAGTGTACACTCCATATTATGAAATCTTTTTACGTCTGCATGCCTGGAGTTTTCCTAAGTACCCGGTGTGGACAATGTTGATAGGGGGAGGGATGTAATGGTTTTTGATAATTATCTCTGCAGCAGCTGGTATTGTCTATTTCTGTTTGGCAGGCTGGATCGTCAAAGTCAAGCAACCACACTTGTGCATCAGATATTTGGTGGATATCTGCGATCTCGTGGTAAGTAAATATTAACTACTGCAGCTTTGGTTTAGTCTGTTTGCTATATGCATCTGATGACACAGCTGTTCCTGTTCACTAATTAATACTGCTCTCTTTTTTTTTTTTTACCCCCAGTGAAGTGCTCCCAGTGTAAAAGTGTTTCAGACACCTATGACCCTTACCTCGACATCGCACTGGAGATTCGGGTATTGATGGGGCTCTCGCATCTTTCATTGTGTTTATGAATCCATTGGTGGGGAGAAGCTAAGGGGTTAGGAAAGACTGCCATTTTTGGAGTGGTTACTGTGAGTCCTTTATTGGAGACTCTTAGCAAAGTTACTAGGATTTAATAATCACCTAGCAGGCATCCTGACCATACTGAATTACCATTCTCAATCATCAGCTTATCTTTTGATATCAATAAATATTAGAATACATATGTGATCTTGGAGCATATTTAAAAGAAATCTTTGTAACCTTTCCTAGTGAGAGCAAACTTATTTGCAGCAACATTTTTTCCATTTATTTTTTATTATTTAAATAACTATGTAAGGACACAAAATATATTTTTCATTGTGAAATACATTTTTCCACTTAAAGTAACCATCAAATACGAAAACAAAGGGAAGTAGAGCATATTGACTTTCCCTTTTACTCAGGAGAACATTCCACTGTGACAGAACAATGTAATTAATGAAAAATGGGTATGTAGAAAACCTATGCATTTTTTGATATGCACCCAAGAAACAGATTTTCGAAATAGTGGTTGTTTATGCAACTCTGAACTTGGGATTACCCTTGCTATCACAATTCAGGGAGCATCCATATGCATCCAATCCTATCTCAAAGGTGTCCTCGGAGTACTAATTTAGTCCATGCTGCATTGACCTTGCAGATTTGTTGTCCAGTGTGTTCTATCCATCAGTGTGACTGCAGTATTGCCCCGTCTACCTGGACACCTTCCCGTGCCTATACACACGAACACACTTCTGATCGGTTTCATTTTCCCCTGGTAATACATGTTCAGTTGGTTCTGTGACTTCCTAGGCTTGGATGTAACAGACCAACCTTTTTTAGGTTTAGCCTACTAGACCGCGCTTACATGGTCGGTTGTGAGACACATTGTTGCTTACCAACAACATATAGGGGTTGCAGCCTGCCCATTGCTTACCATTGGTTGGCTTTACTTGTCACTCACTTGCCTTATTTTGTGCCCCAGCTTGTCAATCCTGTGTTTATTCCACCTAAGAAGCCTCTCCTATTTACACTCTGTTTAATAGGCTATCATCTCTGCTTCCACTGCTTTCTTTTCAAGTGATAATTTTTCTATTGTGTTAATCACTACACGAGTGCGTGTTCTTATGAACAGTCTCCCTTGTTTACATCTCTCCCTCTGACCTCTGTTTCTGCTTCTCACTTCCCTCTTATGCTAGTCTCCCTATTACTTGCCGCCAACCAGTGGTGCATTTTGTCCTTTCTTATGTTACTTTTGCATCCTCTCCAGCCCTCCCTGTGTTGCATCCACGTTCTACCCCATACCCCATCCTCCCCTGTGTTACTTCTGCATTCCTTCTCCTCCCCCATTTTCTTCTGTTTCCCCACTCCCAAAAATCTTTTTGCATGTCTTCTTTTTAGTGACCGATCTATCTTTGGCCAGTAACTAAAGAAAAAAAGCACCTGGGTAATTTTGTAGATGTTGGCATAACGCAGGTGGCCACATCAAAAGGCTTTTTATTTTTACATTTTATCCACATTAGACAGCATCTTGGATTCTTTGCAGTGTGGCAAAAACCACTGACAAAGCCTGTAGGTCACAAAGACCAGATCTATTGGCTTTGCAAATGGTTGTTGAGAGTGGACATCTCCACATGCCATACGTCCTAGTGCTTTCCCAGAAATGTTGCCTGGATCCAAGGTGGATCCTGACCTGATCGCTTTGCTGCAGCTTTCAATCCTGCACATTGGCTACTTACCAATCATAATTCTTTGGTCCCTAAAGGTTGCTCCCCTAGTGCACTCCCTGCACCAGTTCTGATGATGAAGCGGTCACGTGCTTCTTAGAGAGACTAAAAGTAGAAATGCTATACCCTATGGAATTGTATGCCACTGAGCCATCCATGCTAGAGGAAGTAGCTATTGTCATTCCTCCCCATAGACTTCTCCGCAGCCATTTTTTTGTGGACCTGTATGTGCTTGATTTTCTCTATACTTGTTGCAGGTATAATGTTCCTTGAACATTGAACAATCCTGTAAGGTCAATTCTGACCTTTCTCGGCACAAGCTATTGGATAATAATAATAATAATCCTAGTATTTGTAAAGCGCACAGCTACCCGTAGGTTTCCCGGCTCTGGGGGCAGTGAGGAAGATTAAGCGAGCTATTGCCCAGAGTCACATGGTGCTGGGCTGACCTGGTGCCAGGAACGAACCGTGATCCCCAGCATCCGTCGTCAGTCACCCTGGCCGCTGCGCCACACCTCTTCCACATGGATAAGACTATACTTTTCTTAAATAGGGAAATAAACAGCCTAGTGAGGGCCCAATTCTTGAATTTCTCCCCTGATCGCCAGAAACTGATTTTCTTACTAAAGAGGAAAAGACTACGAAAAAACGCTTCCTCGGGAACAAACAAGAAAGACTCTAATTGGGTCTGCCTTAAGGAGGCGGCCTCAAAGAAAAATGCTAAAAAGTATTGGGAAATACCTGATTGCTGTGGCTCAAGGGCAAAATACCTATCCCCATTAGAGAGGAAGATTGGAAAGTGTATTTAACAGATTTGTATTCCGATAACCCTAACTCTCTGGGAAGCCTTATTCCCTTAAGTAATCTATCTAGTCTGTTGGCATCTAGCTTTGCTCCATCAAACTGTAAGGTTGTTAGACTCATTAAAAGAATGAGGTCTTCAGGAGCTATGGGCCCGCACCAAATTCCCATGTCTTTGATTAAGAAAGAGACCCAACTATGGCCACACTTCTTGCCCCTCTTTTTAGATATTGCTACCAACTAGGAAAGATTCATCCTTCCTGGTCTGGTAGTATTTTAATTCCTCTTTTTAAAAAGGGGCTTCGGCACCACCGAGTCAACTACCGGCAAATAACCCTATAGGACTCAGTTGTGAAAGTTTTTGCTCGCAGCGTACTGGATCATCTCAATGATTGGGTGTCTGAAAAGAAAGTTCTCCCTCTTGAACAAGCCAGATTTAGGAAAGATCATTGTACCATAGATAATATTTGTATGTTGAAACTAATTGAAGAGAAGTACACTCAATTACGTAACTCACATATGCATGTGGCTTTTATAGATTTTACAACAGCCTTTGATCAGATAGATCGCCCTTTACTTTGGAAAAAACTTCAAAAAATGGGAATCCTCTCACCCCTTTTATCTGTCCTCATGGCCCTGCACTCCAATACATGGTCCCAGGTTCTCCTGGGAGGAGATCAAGGCCTATCAGCCACAAATCATACAAACAAGCATTTGCACTGCAATAGGTCTGGCATTGGTGCGTGTTTGAGCTATTGGCATTGTAAATACCAATGCCTTTTTTATTTATGCATTTTAAAAACCAGCAAGCGGTGCATAAACACACACTTTGTACTTTCACTCATTCCTCACGTGAAGCAACTTTGGCAGTAACTACGTCTCTTTCACTGCCAGCCTTGCTTCTCATAAGCAAGGACTATAAGTACAAAGTGTGTAGTTACGCACCACTTGCAGCTTTTCTACACACATATATAAAAGGCATTGTCATTTACAATGCCAATAGCACAATCTCTTGCAAATGCGAGACCTATTGCATTGCAAATGCTTGTTATAACTGCTCTAGAGTTCAGAAACTGCCCTTAAGTGGTGTCAATGAAAACAGCTTTTCTCAAGCAGTTGGCATCATTTATTCAATAAAAGCGCCTTTTGCATTTGAAGATAAGTGACTTGCAGCGGTATCTGATGGGCTGGTGCACTCCTCTGGGATTATGGACCCCTCCAATGGTGATCCCTTCCACGGGCCTTATGTTGGATGCAAGCGTCAACGTGTACTCTTGTGAAGGGTGTGCCACCGTGCAAGGGAATAGTGGGGGAAAAACTCATCAGAGGTATGGACAAGTTACTCAATAAACATAACTGCCAAACACTACAATATCTCAATCTACGCAACCGAACTAAAATCCTTTACACAGAAACAGTTCAGCAGAAACTCCATTCACAGTTATCACAGCACATAAAGCTGCAGTGTAGGTGCCACTCCACACAACACAATATGGGGTTGCAGCAGTTACCAATGCAGAGAGAAATGGGTTTTGTAATCCATACTTAACTTCATTTGAACAACAGCAAGCAATAAGTGCTGTCAGTCTATGAGGCTGGTGGGATGGCTCACAAGTGAGACAGTCAATGGGCATATAAAACAAGTGATATGTATGTATGTATATATATATATATATATATATGTGCTGGCTTTTGTCTAACTACTTACAGTATTTTTGGGGATTTATTGACATGGAAAATAAAACTTGAAGAAAGAATAAAAACAACTTAAGAAACCAAGCAAGAAGAATTGTTGCTTACCTCGATATCTCAGTTTTTTTTTGTTTTTATGATTGTAAAAAAGTACTGGTGAGGACCAGTAACTGGGATACTTAGCGGCGGGCAAACATTCTGTTACCCAAATTATGTGTGTGTGTATATATATATATATATATATATATAGCAGTCAACCTTTCCTCAAACGATCCGCTCAATCCTGGATCAAGAAGGGGACGGACTCCGATAAGTTGTACCCAATTTAGTTTATTTTTTGTTTGTGCGCTCTGCCGCCATGACGCGTTTCGGGCTCAGCAGCCCTTGATCACATGACGAACCCCTCGTGTAAATCCCTTTTAAAGTGACAGTGCTTAATTTTTTGCCATTGACATAGAAGAAAGATTTTACCATGATGTAGATGCTTTTAACATGATAGCTCTAGTCACTTGTAATTGTAAAATACAATAATACATTTGTTCCTCATTGCTATATAATTTATACAGTAATATAGTATGCTGTAATCTAATGTGAGGCTTGAGCTGTTGGCTCATATACCACTCAGTCTATTCGTGAATGTATAAATACATAAATAAATAAATAAACTGCACATATAAAAACAGAGCAATACAAATGGTAAAAAAACATGTTAAAAGCAAAGTTTGTTAAAAACAAATTTCATTTTAAGCAATTGCTAAGCAGCATGGTAATGTTCTAAGTGTGCAAAACGGCAAGTAAAGTGCAAAGTTGTGCAAAATAGTGCAATGGAATCACCTGTGCATTTATTCAATTGTTTTTGGAGAATTTTTTTCCTTTCTGTAAAACGTGATTCGTAGAAATAAAATGTAGGTCAAGGGAAAAGATAAAAACGGGGAAAAGAGGAGAAGAGAGAAATGTGGCGGAAGGAAATTACAAATATATTTAAAAATATCTGGATTGTATGTGGATAACATTATCTTTCAGTGGAGAGCCCTGGACCTTGAAATCTAATTGGTTCAAGTTTTTTTATTGTTTCTCAGTTAGCTATAGATTTCTTACAGCCACGTATAGAGATCTTCCGTGGTGTTGAGCCCATGTGGGCTTTTACTGTCCAGTTCCAATATGTATTTGGTCTCCAATTTTCTGAGGAGAGCCTCACGATCACCGCCTCTTCTAAGAGGTAGGACGCAGTCAATTGCAAAATATTTAAGGAATTGTATGTTGTTTGCGTGACAATCCCTGAAATGTCGGGCCACCGGATATGAGGTGTCTATATTGGTAATTGCACGTAGGTGTTGGAGAATTCTCTTGTGGACCTGCAGCTTAGTGGATCCCACATACTGCAGTCCACATGAGCACTCCAACACATAAATGGCAAATTCCGTTTTGCAAGACATGTTTTTGGTGATCATGTGTGGTTTTTCCTCAAAAGGACTGATGAATGATGTTTTGTTTATTGCGTGTTTACAAGCTTTACAGGTTGGGCACTTAAAAAAACCCTTACGTTTAGTTAGCCAGTTTGTTATAGATTTAATTTCTGGACTGCTGTTAACCAAGAAATCACTAGTGGATGGTGCCCTTCTGAAAGTGATGGTTGGGTTGGAAGGGATAATCTCAGTCAATTGTGCATCTAGGTGTAGCAAATACCAGTTGTTTCTAATGATTTTGCTGAGGCTGTCTTTTTGTTTGTTATACGTTAGGATTAGTCTTATCTCATCTGTTTTGTTCATGTCAGTCTGAATGCTCATGGATTTAGTTTTACTGTTGGAAGGTTTAAATAGTAAATCCTCCCTGCTCATGGACCTAGTCTTTTGTATAGCCTCCTCAATAGTTTTTTTGCTATATCCTCTTTGTATGAATCTGTTTTTGCTTTCTTGTTGTGCGATTGCTAGGTCATTTTCGGTGCTGCAGATTCTTCTAATCCTAAGCATCTCACCATATGGGATGCTGTGAATAGTGTGTTTGGGGTGAAAGCTTGAGGAATGTAGCGTGGTGTTACCTGCAGTGGGTTTGCGGTACAGTTTTGTTTGAAGCTGGTTATTGGCTACATATACCTTCACATCTAAAAAACAAACCTCTGTAGTGTCAATTGTACTAGTAAAATGCAAATTGAGATTATTATCATTGATGTCATCTATAAATCTCAGAGCTTCACTTTCACTCCCACCCCAAATTATAAAAAGATCATCAATGTAACGCATCCATTTTATCACATGATTAGTCATTGTTGTAGCATGTGTGGTTTTTAAAACAGTCTCTTCCCAATAGCCCATGTGGAGGCAAGCATAACTTGGTGAAAAGCTAGCCCCCATAGCTACTCCTCGTAGTTGCTGGTAGATTTGTTGATTAAACATGAAAAAGTTGTTGTTTAAACAAAAATGGATAAGACTGATCAACATTTTGTTGTGCTGATGGAATTGGATCAGTCTATTTGATAAGAAATATTCCACCGCTCTCAGTCCATCTTTATGATTGATTGAAGTGTAGAGGTTAGCAACGTCCAGAGTTATTAGAAGATAATTGTCATTCCACTGAAAATTGTATATTTGCCTGAGGAAATCAGAGGTATCCTGGACGTATGATGGTAGTGCTTGGACTAGATCTTGTAGGAATGAGTCTATGTAGATGGATACGTTTTCAAGTAGACTTTGCTTGGCCGATATTATAGGCCGTCCTGGTGGATTTTGGATGTCTTTATGTATTTTTGGTATGAAGTAGATTACCGGCATAATGGGATGGTCTTTTTTCATAAATTTGTATTCGTCTTGGTTGAGAAGGCCAATGCTTTTCCACGCTAAAAGTTGTGTGAAGAGTTCATTTTGCGCCTGTGTTGTTGCTTGTTTGTTGCTAATCCTGTAACATAATCTGTCGTTTAATTGATTCATAGCTTCATCAGTGTATTGTTGCAGGGGCCATAGCACCACGTTTCCACCCTTGTCTGAGTTGCGGATGACCACTTTATCTTGTTCCTTCAATTTCTTGATTAATTGATTGTATTTTTGTTGTTGAAAGGAATATTTATTTTTTGTACATGCCGTCTTATACTTAAGTTTTTTTATTTCTGCAACCACTGTTTCGCTGAATGTGTCAATGTTGTCTCTAGGTAGGATTGGCACAAACTTGGATTTAGGTTTTAAGTTGGTTTTGGGCCTCTGATCTGTATTCAAGTGTTGTTGTGCCAAGATAGATTGGGAGGAGGGGGACAGGGTACACTCTGGTACGTTGTTTTCTAAGTCCTGTAATACACCTAGAGTGTGAACATCGGATATGGCTAGTTGGATGGTTTCCCCAGGTTGGTTTATTTTCGTGGAGATATCCGGTTCTTTACTCGGCTTGAGAGCATGAAATCTGCGGAGCTTGAGCTTCCGTATGAAATGATAGATATCAGCTCTGGTTTGTGCATAGTGAATATATATATATATATATATTCACTGAAAAAACCATAGGTTTCACACAGGTTATAGTTAGGTGGACATTTCACTCGTAAAAAACCAATGAAATTCCCCCGTTATAGTTAGTTCAGATAACTATAACTCGCACGCCCGCAATCCACTGCTCATGACGTCACACATTACATCACTCATGACATGGTCAATAACATCACTCATGACATCATCCTTGTGATAGAGTGGCGGTCGCGCGAGTTATAGTTATCTGAACTAACTATAACGGGGGAATTTCATTGGTTTTTTACGAGTGAAATGTCCACCTAACTATAACCTGTGTGAAACCTATGGTTTTTTAAGTGAATTTGCAAGTTTTTGAAATGCTAATTCCTAACTATAACGTGTGTGAAACCCCATGAACAGAGGGTTTGGCAGATAATCGAGCAGAGGAACCATGTGTGCGGGATTGGGGGCAGTTGTAGCTCTGGGACCCTGCAGCCAGAGACATTTTAAGGCATGGGCAAAGTAGGCTCTGGTCCAGGGATTCAGCCTTTCACAGGGCCCCTGATAGAGCCAGCTCTGCTCTGTAGAGAGTCTTGCCTGGGTGATTTTTAAAAATTGTTAAAAAGATTTTTTTAAATAAGCTTTCCTTTCATTATTTTTAATGTGAGTGATTTGTGAGAGTATTACAGACATTTTGCAGAGAAATTGTGTGTTAATGTTTCATGTAACATCCATAAAAAAGCTTCTTTTATTTAGATCGAAAAAGGACCTCACATATTAAAAATAAGAGGGTGTCACAGAGATGACCTGACCAAAAAGGGCACGAAAGTGCTTAAAATGGATCATAAATTCAAAGCTGTTCTGAAAAGGGGCCACTAAAATACGTTTGGCCCAGGGCCCCCAAAATCCTTAAGATGTCCCTGTGTGCAGCGTTGGGGTAGAGGGGAAACTGAATATCCACGTGGATTCGGGGTTTAAGGCAAAGTGGAGGCTCTCTGGCCTGGCTGGTGCGAGGGACAGGCCAGGGGGTTTGACGGCAGTAAGGGCTCTGACGGGGGAGATACCTTGTAACAAAACGAATATTTCCCAAGGGAAAGTCTAAGTCAGAGGTCATAGATTCATGCATGAGACACATTAACCAAGTGAGTTACAACACCAAGTGACTTGCCCTTTTAGAAAGTCAAGCGGGAATATCACCCACATTATCTTTGACTGCCAACGGACACCAAAAGTGTTAAAAAAGCTTTTCACAACGTTCTGCAGGACCAGCTCTTCTCGGGTACACGTAAAGAGAATAAGAGGAAAACGTGCACTCTGCAAAACATATTTTAAGAATGCCACATTCACCTTGCACTAGTATTGCACTCGGGAGGATTCGTCAAGCGGGGGCTGAGAAAAAAGGGGGGTCCCAAAACGCGTTTTCCCCATGCATTTTTCCATAGGACCTTTAGACACAGCTACAGCCCGAACGGCTGAACAGAATTACTTGAAATTTGGCAGAGAGGTAGTCCTCAGGTCAAGGATGTGCCTTTTGTAGGTCTGGTGTAAATCTGTTCAGTAGGTCCTGAGAAAATAGCATTTAAATCAATATATATATATCTGTAAGCGCGCTCCGTGCACTTACCGTAAGCTTACCGTACGCGTACGGTGCCGTGCCCGAGCTCAATTCTGATTGGTGGTTACATGACTGTAAACATTCGAATCGGTCGAAATCAGGAAGTGTCGGCCGCCATTTTCTGTCTCTCGCACTGAGAAACAAAGGTGGGGAACGTGAAACGGGGGCAACGAAGAGAGTTGCAGACCCCCTAGTGTTTGTCAGGGGGTCCAAGAAGGACCCAAAAGTACGAAAAATAAATTTAATAATTAAAAAAAAAAATCGCGGGGTACGCGTACGGTAAGCTTACCGTACGCGCACGGCAAAAAAAATAAAAAAAAATAAAGAAGTAACAATCACATTTATTAAATAAATTAAAGGACCCACAAGGGAGAAAAAAACAAGGGTGTGCGCATAGTGAAAAACCAGAAAAAATAAATAAAAAATAAATACATAACTTAGCATTTAAAAAACCGTACAAATTCACTGAAAAAACCAAAGGTTTCACACGCGTTATAGTTAGGAATTATCATTTACAAAACCTTGCAAATTCAGTTAGCTGGACATTTTACTGATAAAAAACCAATGAAATTCCCCCGTTATAGTTAGTGCAGGCAACTATAACTCACGCGACCGCAATCCTCTGCTGATGCTAATACTGTATTTAGACACTTATTTGCCCATGTCTTCTTCCATTAAATTTTAGCTATACATATATTACAAATATTTTTTTTTCATAAAGACACATATGTCATCAGCAGAGGATTGCGGTCGCGTGAGTTATAGTTGCCTGCACTAACTATAACGGGGGAATTTCATTGGTTTTTTATCAGTAAATGAAAATGGCGGCCGCCGCTTCCTGGTTTTGACCGATTCGAATGTTTACTAAGATCTAACAGCCAATCAGAATCGCGCTCGCGCACGTCACCGTACGCGTACGGTAAGCTTAACGTAAGCGCACGGTAAGCGCACCGTAAGCTGGCTCAGATATATATATATTGATTTAAATGCTATTTTCTCAGGATCTACTGAACAGATTTACACCAGACCTACAAAAGGCACTTCCTTGACCTGAGGACTACCTCTCTGCCAAATTTCAAGTAACTCTGTTCGGCCGTTCGGGCTGTACCTGTGTCTAAAGGTCCTATGGAAAAATGCATGGGAAAAACGCGTTTTGGGACCCCCCTTTTTTCTCAGCCCCCGCTTGACGAATCCCCCCGAGACTTTCAGGGTAGGAGCGGAGCGTAGCGCCCCACCTATTTTGAAAATTTCGCGAGGATTCGTCGACCGGCGCCAAAGTTATTCCAAATAGAATGTTGCGGATTTCCTATGGAAACAGGGTCCTAACTATCTACTGGCGACCGCCAGTAGATAATATATATATATATATATATATATATATATATATATATATATATATATATATATATATATATATATATATATATGAAAAGGAAAGTTCAAATCCCTGCTACTTCCACTCAACGGCGGCGAAGAAGGAAACTCGGACCCCGCTGGACTTCAGGTAAGATGTTTTTATTGCAGATCACAACCCACACACGACGCGTTTCGGGCCTCAAGAGCCCTTGATCACATGCAAATTAACCCTTCACTTTCCGCTTTTAAGTGTGTTTTGAGTGTACCACCCACTTCCCCTAGTTCCGTGTCACATGGTAATAGACAAGGTAGAAAGACTTGCAATGGGCGCTAGTGTAAGCTAACTCCATTATATAAAATCATAGATGCACTTAGAAAGACTGGGGCAAGCAGCACAGTGGCACATGAGCACGTTGTCCTCTTTATTGCAAATCAGAGGCAGTCATGCTGGACTGCTAATAAAAAAAGGGATGGCACGTGGAGTACATCATTGTTGAGCCGATGTTGAGGCTCGAACGCTGCCCCCGGCTCCCTAGCCGGCAGCTCTAACCCCTGAACCACAACAACCTCTCCCTCCGAGGACAGCATAGAAATGGGGCAACTGAGTGACTACTGCTTTTTGTTCTTTCCCATTTACTAACTTTTGTTACAATGGGGCGCCAGTGCGCGATTATAAGAAAAGTAAACAAACAGAAGGAAAAAAAAACGTGCGGCCGCCATTCTGCCCCCCCTCCTATTTGTTTACTTTAATTTCAATCGCGGTACTCGCGCTTTAGTTTTAAACATCTGAAGCTAAAGCGCAGGTGCCGCGATTGCTTCAAAAGTAAGGAAATAGAAAAAAATGCAAATGTTCTATTTCCTTACTTTTTAAGCAATCGCGGCACCCGCGCTTTAGCTTCAGATGTTTATAGCTAACTCGCGAGTGCCGCGATCGGCATTATGATGGTGGGGTGCCTGGCCCCTCCAGCCCCCACGTATCAGCGGCCCTAGTTCCAACATACTTTCAGCTAAGAGCCACCCTTCAAGGAGCAATGATTAAAGAATGTCGCACAGTGACCCTCCTTTGTTATTATGCTGAGCACGCTGTCTACATTACATAAAGCCTCCACGGGCAGCTGTATGGGATGTTTTTGTCTTCCACTGCTGCTATTACATACTACTGAACATGCTTCCAAGTTTGTGTTTTTTAACTCTAACCTAGGATTGGTATTGCTGTAATTCATTGTTTAACATATTCAGAAGCTCTTGCGTCTTATTAAAAACTACTTCACGTTTGACCGTCGGTGGGTGCAGCTCTAGTGAATCGGTGCATCGTGGTGTGAGGTGCGCTTGTGAGTTCTCTATGCAGGGTGTGATCTAGTTTGACGTGCTGGTTTAGTGCGCCAGAAGTATGCCTCCAGGGCAGGAGACGCAAGGAATTTTTGAACTTCGGCAGCACAATAGTAATGTGTGTGTCTGGTGGCTATGCGCAATGAACTGAAAAACAGGTACTGGTGTGCTCGTGCAAAGTCTGCAACCCAGCAGCTTTATTCATTGGCTTGGAAGTGGTGCTGCAACGAAGTGATTGAAGAGGGCCAGTTGAGGCTGCAAGGTAGTAAATACATCACAGGAGCTAATGAGCTTTTCAAATACTTTTCGAATGCAACGGAGTCATCAACAAAGTCATGAGGTGGGTGGGGTTTACGGGTGTTTATCTCTTGAACTAATTGAAATACATTGGTAGGAGGGACATTCTAATATACTCTTAAGGTACTTTCATAACTGTAGGAGTGTGATGTTAGTAATTGTGTTGTTACTGTAGTTGGCAGTGCGGACATTGGCAATGAGCAGTGCACGCAGAAATTACACCCTTAAGAGAGCCCTAGCACTTATTATTTTTCCGACAAATTAAGTACAGGTTAAAGTGTGAGCAGGGTCAAGCAAGTTGCATTCATATACACATACATTTTAAGTGCTATGTGGAGTCCATAAGGCGCCGCACAGATCACCACAGGAATATATATTTCCTTTCTTCTGCAGCCAGCCCATAAACCGCTCCTCCGATGCTCGCGGCGACAGTTCAAACACTAATTAAGAAAATTAAGTCCTGACCCCCAGAAATAACTGCCGGAGCCCACCACCTGCAACAACCGGCACAAATTAAGCACTTTGTCTAAGTGCAAAGATTATTCTATCCTGACCACAATAATACGGCGGTCCACAACTCCCGTCTGTGCTACTGATGTGTCTTCTCAAATATGTCAACGCAACAAAGAGACTTGCGCAGCAGGTACTTTTGTTCGATATTTCAGCTTTCGCTTATGTCCAAATACACAACCATCCTTATTTTAGCAGCCACAACGTAATGCAAGGGGTGTGCAGTAATAGCGTGTATTTTTTGTTGTTGCTTTGCATGAAAATTATTATGTGTTTATTTACGGTGTGGACGAAAAGAACAGCTCGTCAACATACTGAGCAGATAACTGGTCAGAGAGCGGTTAAACGTAAAGCAAACGGGACAGGAAACAGAGCTGCGTGGAGACGTCCCCTGTGCAACTTTCTGCAGCAGTTGCGGCAAAAGGCGAGTCAAACCCTAGAAACCCCCCGAAGGGGGGCAGTGTTATATAAAGCAGAGCACTGACCTCTTCACACACTGAAACCAGCTGTCCCCCTGCTCCTCCCCCGCCGCCTCCATTCTTAAAGCACGAGATTAGAGCTCTGCGGCAGGGTGCTGCCAGACCTCCATTTGCTTCCCCCTCCCCCTTTCATTTCACCTCCCCCTTCCCTCCCCTCAGCTAGAGTGACAAAAGCACGCCCTCGGTGGAACTCTAACGTGCTAGGCACTTTTCCCTCCTCTGTTGCCAGTAGATCCCTCTTCTGCTGCCAGGAGAAGTAACCGAGTTTATAAAGTTTGCGCTTCAAGTACATGCAATTTTCCCCCTTCACAATATAAAACCCGCAGACCCCTTTTATTTTACAAACAGGTTGCCAGGCATGGGGCCACACCGACAAAGGGTCTTCCGACTGCTGCCCACAGGGCTAGTGTTTCTGCCTGTGGCCCCCTCTCTGCCCATCCCATTATCAGCTCCTCATTCACCTGCTCCTTTAAATTCATGCATTTCCTTGTGCAAAACTCCAACACAGGCCGGGATTACCCAGCAGCTGGAAAATGAAAGCAGACACTGTAGAAAAGTCCTTCTTTTAACGTTAGCTGCACAGGACATCCGGCCTGGCCCTTTATCAAAGGTGGACGCGTCTGTCGCTTTGTATATATCCCAGAATGCATTATAATTTAACACGGAATAATAATTACCAATAGGACTTATGGTTTGTTAAATACTTTTTTCAAAATTAGTATTTTTTTGCCTTTTTACCCTAAACTTCATATATGTTAGTATTCCTCTCCTAGCACACTTACAGTTTGCTCTTTTCTTATTATAAAGTTTCCGTCTTCCTTCTATCATAATGGGATTCCCTTTCACTGCTCCTATAAAACAGAACAGCGCCTACAACTGTAGCAATCACCACAAACGAGATCGAAGGTTCAAAGCAACATTGCAGTGTTTGTGGGATACTTCTTACCTATGGGTCACCAGACATCAATCATTCGGTGCTCTCAAACTGATAACAATCTCAAAGTCAGGCTCTGTGGGTTTTATTTGCTGCCACAGCCTCCGATAAAAGAACAATTGGAAGATTTCCCACCATGCCAGACTTCTTGGCGCTGGGAAGAAATGAAGACCGGAGCGCTCATTCCTACGTCATGGCACAGAGTTCGCTCTGTTGATAACAGTTACCAGTTGTTTAATAGCTTAAAGCCCCCACGTTACATCACGGGTCACACCAAAACAACGTCCAGCTTTCTCATTTCCTACAGGCGGACACTTTTAAGTGTGATGCCACAGTCGCGAAATTACAATATAAAAGAAAAAAGATTTCGTATACCAGCAAAATAGTAAAGATCTTTTAAATACTGTACATCTACAAATTGCACAAAAAGTTACCTTGTAAATGGAAAAGCTTTTTTCTTTACCACTTTATCAACATTCAAAAATATACATTACTTTACAATATTTACTGTCCGTTTCTGTTTCACAAAGAAATATATACTTCTTTTTCCTCACTCTGGTGCGTTTATTTTAGCATTTCACATTGTTGGCCTTAGATTAGGGTTTATAGCCAATTGAACAATTGCTAAAAAGAAAGTTGAAATTAATTACTGCCACACAATGTAAAAGAGTTTTGGGAGATGCTTTTGTGAGCTCTATCGGCAATGATTTTACACATCACACACTCCACTACCTTATTGTCTCGCAACTTCTCTCTCTTTTCCCACTCAACATCTCGCAGTACTTACAAACTCTTATTTGGTGTACTATTTGACCAGATAGATTGCTGTCAAACACCTCTGTAACGAATTTGCTTGCACAACGATAAATTCACTTACTTTTCTACATGTGCATCTTTTATGTAACATGTCAAACACTATCTGTATTTGCCTCTTTCCTTTCTCACTACACACTATTTTAGGTACACACTTTAAAAATACTTCTCTATCCACACTATTTTAGTTCTTCCCCCTATCCTCTTTGCCTACAACTCTCTGACTCCCTCTCCCACAGACTCCCTCTCCCACAGACTCCCTATCCCACTCTCTCTCACTGATTGACTCACTCAAAGACTCACTCTCTCACTAATTGACTCACTCTCAATGACTCACTAATTGACTCACTCTCACTGACTCACTCTCGCTCTCTCACTAATTCACTCATTGGCTCACTATCACTGACTCATTGGCTCACTTTCACTCACACTCTCACTGACTTACTCTCACTAATTGACTCACTCTCACTGACTCACTCTCACAAATTGACTCACTCTCACTGACTCACTCACTAATTGACTCACACTCAATGACTCACTAATTTACTCTCTCATTGACTCACTCTCTCTCATTGACTCACTCTCTCTCATTGACTCACTCTCTCTCATTGACTCACTCTCTCTCATTGACTCACTCTCTCTCATTGACTCACTCTCTCTCATTGACTCACTCTCTCTCATTGACTCACTCTCTCTCATTGGCTCACTCTCTCTCATTGGCTCACTCTCACTGGCTCACTCTCACTTACTCTCACTGACTCACTCTCTCACTAATTGACTCACTCTCACTGCCTCACTCTCTCACTAATTGACTCACTCTTACTGATTGACTCACTCTCACTGACTCACTCATTGACTCACTCTCACTGACTCACTCATTGACTCACTCTCACTGACTCACTCACTCACTAATTGACTCTCACTGGCTCACCATACCACAGGAATGTTCCACAGGCAAATAAAAACTTTCTTTACAGTATCCTTGTTGCATCCTTTTGTAGTGTGATCGATGTATACTACAGTTACACATATAAAGAAATCAAGGCCGAAAGCAAGTACATTAAAATTAAGTAAATATTGCCTACTTGCCACTAGAGATATGGGAAATAGTAACTGTGGTTCAAGCATGCAGACAGCGCGGCTTGTTTGCAATTACATTAGAAATGCTAAATTAACAAGAGTCAGCAGGAAACAGACCAGAGGCGCCACTGGGGCAGAAGCCAGACAGAACCATCCTCCTTGATTGCTGTTTCCCCTCAGCGGAGTCCGTGCTGCATATACTTAAGGAGCCTGCGAGGTTAATAAGGTCACATTTAAAATTCTGCTTTGGCTTCCAGCGCTTAATATTTGACTGCTCCCACACGCAGGGTGCCAGAAGAAACGGATATGGTGTGATACATAGAAGTAAGAGGGAACAACTGTCAACAAGCATTGGCATAGCCAATAGGTCTCGCTTTTGGGACCCTATAAGTGTTTAACTATGCAACAGTTGCATAACTAAATACTTATAAGGTCCCAAAAGCGAGACCTATTGGCTATGCCAAGGCTTGTTTCCCTTTGTGTGGCCGATCTTCCTGATTGTTTTCCTTCTCAAGAGGGCCGCCCTTTTCCGTGTCTAATGTATGTGGACGATATTATAATTATGGATCTGACTCCTGTTGGATTAATCCTTTGGGTGCTCATAATGGAATCGTTCCGTCATGATCACCAGTTCTCCTGTGCTCATGACAGAACCATTCAGTTAATGAGTACAGGCATGGAAAATCCCTCTGCTGCAGACATCGGAGGGATTTCCCCCTTTTTTTTGCCTTGGTAGGTGGGGAAGAGCTTCCCCCAACCGCCCGAGGCCTGTTAGAGGTTTTCATTGCAATGACGATCTTGCGTATGGCGCGTTGTTATCATTACAATGAAAACGAAACTGAAACTTAGTTTCAGTTTCACAGTTTTGGTGCTTGTGTAGCTATCTCAGCCCCCGAGCACCGGAACACACGGGGAGAGGTATTGTTGGAAAGTGTAGAATCTCCCCTTTCCAATGGTACCTTTCCCTAGTGCATCCCAGCTTGGGGAGCCCTCAAGGAGGGCGATACCCAAGCAGGGATCCACCCACTAGCACCAGGGAGGGGGAGTGGCCCTTTGGGCAAGGGCCTTTTCTCCCTTCCCATAGATTTTTGCCAGAGACTGCCCCCCCTGGAGAGCAGATGGGGGCAGTAGCCCCCAGTCTGCCCCCCTGGGGTCAGAAAGCACCCTAGACGCCAGGGATTATTTTTTTATAGGTCAGGGGTTGGGGCTGCCCGGAATGAGCATCCCAATGCCCCCTCCCTTAACCCCTCAAAAAGGCAAAAGACTTTCTGCCCCTCTAGGAGGCAGATGGGGCAATAGCCCCTGATCTACCCCCACAGGGGGGCAAAAAGCCCACTAGGCACCAGGGATTTTTTATACGGCTGGGTGGGGTATGCCCAGAATGGCAGTGCCAATGCCCCCACCCCAAATAAAATGGTAGTCGTTCTGCCCCACCCCCCCCAGGAGGCACACGGGCAATAGCCCCTTATCTCCCCCCCCCCCCCCGGGGGGGGGCAGAAAGCCCACTAGCCACCAGGGATTTTTCTTTTTCCAAAGTTCCAATGCCTCCACCCCCCAATAAATGGCCAGTCTTTCTGCCCACCGGGAGGCAGATAGGGGCAAACACCAGACCACCCCCCACTCCTCCGATTCCTCCCCCCCCCCCCCCCCCCCCCCCCCAGGGCGGCAGAAAGCCCACTAGGCACAGACTTGTTTTTAGCAATGTGCCTACCTGTGGATTTTGGGCCTTAGAGCAGCTGGCACATAGGGAAACCTAGAAAACGTGTACATTTTTGAAAATTAGACACCAAGGGGAATCCAGGATGAGGTTGCTTGTGTGCCTCTCACCAGGTTCTGTTACCCAGAATCCCTTGCAAACCTCAAACTTAGTTTTTAAAAAACCCACATTTTTCTCACATTTCTGTGATGGAAAGTTCCAGAATCTGCGTGTAACCTCAGAATTGCACCAGCCCAGCATTTCCCAAAGCCTTCGCATAAAAATGGTACCTCACTTGTGTTTGTTGGCTTAGTGCCCACAACAGGAAACTGCCTAAAACGCAACGTGGCCACCACATTTCTACAGTGAAAACTGACCCTTTTTTTGCAAAATGCCTAGCTGTAGATTTTGAACCCTAGCTCTGCCGGCACCTAGGGAAACCTAGCAAACCTAACCATTTCTGAAAACTAGACACCTAGGGGAATCCAGGATGGGGTGACTTGTCTGGCTCTCGCCAGGTTCGATTACCCAGAATGCCTTGCAAACTTTAAACTTTGTTAAAATAAAAAAAAAAAGAAATCAAATTTTTCTCTAATTTCTATGTGAGAAAGTTCTGGAATCTGCGTGGATCTACAAATTTCCTACCACCCAGCGGTCCCCCAGGTCTCCCATTAAAAATGGTACCTCACTCGCGTGGGTTGGTCAAGTGCCCGCGACAGGCAAGGGCCCAAAACGTATTACCCATCACAAAACAACCTGGTTTTGCGGGGGGGGGGGGGGCACCTGGATTTTTGGCCCCGGTCTCGGCGGCCATCTAGGGAAACCTACCAAATCCACACATTTCTGAAACCTAGAAGCCCGGGGGAGTCCAGCGAGGTATGGCTTGCGTGGGCCCCCAACGTTTTCCTACCCAGAATCCCCTGCAAACCTCAAATTCAGCTGAAAAACCACTTTTTCCACACATTTATGATGGAACCACTGTGCCGGCACAAATGTCCTACCCCACAGCGTTCCCCTCAGTCTCCCGAGTAAAATGATACCTCACTTGTGTGGGTGTCCAATGCAGAATTGGTTAAAAACGTATTTAAAAAAATTTAGTGCTTACAATTCTCGGTGCTATACCCTTAATCCCTATGTTTTTGGCTCTTCCTTGTCACAGGCCCTTGCCCCACCCACACAAGTGAGGTCCCATTTTTATCAGGAGACCTGGGGGACAACTGGGTGGCAGGAAATTTGTGTCAGCCCAGTGATCCTACAACTTTCCCACACAGGAATTTGAGAACAATTTTATTTTTTTCATCAAAATATGAGGTTTGCAGGGGATTCTGGGTAGGGAAACGTTGGGGGATCCACGCAGGCCATACGTTCCTGGACTCCCCCAGGTCTCTAGTTTTCTGAAATGTGTGGGTTTGATAGGTTTCCCTAGATGGCCTACCCCGGGACCAAAAACTCATGTGACCCCCTTGCAAAACCAGGTCATTTTCAGATACATGGGGGCATCTGCGTTTTTGGTCCCGTGGTCGGCCCGGGACCAAAGTCTCAGTCCCTGAAAGCTGGGAAAATTGTGATTTCAGACCCACAAACCCTTTGTTGATATAATTTGCAGGGCAAAAAACAGATGCTTTCATTTGCAGCACTTTCTTCCCATAAAAACCAAAATTTTGCTGTATTTTGGCTAATTTCTGGGTCCCCTCCAGGGAAATCCACAAACCCTGGGTACCTTTAGAATCCCTATGATGTTGGAAGAAAAGGACGCAAATTTGGCGTGGATACCCAATGTGGTCAAAAAGTTACACGGGCCTAAGAGCAAACTACCCGAAATAGCCAAAAAAGGCTTAGCACAGGGGGAATAGGCCTATCAGCGAAGGGGCTTAGTTGGAATCTGAAGGCTTTACAAAAATATACAGCCCCTCAATACTTGAAGATAAACACCTCAAAGTAAAATTTTGATTTTAAAAATCAAAGAATAGGAAAGTTCGTAACTTTGTCTGGAGCATAGGATCTGAGAAACTCGAAGTGGTAGAGTCTTATCTCCTATTTGGGTAAAATGATAACTAGTAACACTGAGAACAAACCCCATATTGATCACTGTTCCAGTAAAGCCATATTACACACTAATGGCTTACGTAGATTTTATATTGAAATGGGCTGTAGGCATTTTTTACACATTTTGTCTGTCTTTAAAGCAAAGGTCCCGTCCTGTATGCTATCAAATTGATGCAAATAGTTGAATGGAGTTTCCTTGACAAAATAGAGGGACAGATTTTACGTAAATTAATTAATTTTAATACCTTGGTCCCGACTCCAGCTATTTGCCTAGAATTTGGTCTGATAAGTTCATTCGTCCAAAGCTTAGCCAGAGTAATCCGGTGGGGATATTTGCTACAGAGTAATGACAGGAATACAATAAAGGCCCTCATAAGTCGAGAGATCTTTGGTGAAAAGACTAATAAATGCTTGTTTGTACGAGACTTCACCTTAGCAATATATCTTTTAGTACACAAGAAGAGCTAATGCTTTCTCTTTCACCCACTGAACTCAAAGCTTTTCTAAAAAGCACTAGCTTGACTATTAGCTATGAAAGAGATCTTAAAAACTGCTGACTGAAGGAAAGATTGAAGACCATACTTAACTCCTGTAATCTGAAAGCCGCCCATAAATATTTATCCTGGAATTTGGAGCATGGGGTCCACTGTTTTTTTTATTCTATTCTGTAGGAACCTCTTACCCCTCAATGATTTAAAGGCAAGTTGTTTTCCCTATGTGAGCATAGGAAGACATTGTAATCTGTGTAATCTACGCACTCAGAACATAGATCATATTCTGTTTGTATGCCCAGTCCTATTACCTTATCGCTTATGCCTATTATGTCCTTTATTTGTACAGAATAATATCAAAACTGTAGCTACAGTTCGTGAGTTTCTCCTTTCCCCAAAGAACAAATTAGTCTGCATAAAAATCTGTTTGTCGTATTTTACATTTCTGCCTTGGACATGGGGGTATGGGCACAATCGTTTTATTCATGCTTAGTCATACTACGTCCTACCTGTGGTGTAGTGTAGTTCCTATATCCTTGATAGGCTCTGTGCATTGTAATAATATACACTATAGTTTTGACATAGGACTGAGGTCAGTATGTCTCTATCGAGTACATTAAACTTAATTTCTTGTGTGTGCCAGCTAACTCAGAGGTCACTAGAAACTTCTCGAATAAACAAGAAGGGATTAGTTTCTGACAACTGCATAAGCATGACAACTTTGTTTCCCTTAGAGTCGGAACAATCTCAGAACCGTGGAAACAATAGGTAAGTTTCACTCAGTCAATCGTGCATGCTTCGTTTCTACAGAGTTGCACAGAAATAGAGAGACAGGCGGTTCAATAAAAAGGGGTTTATTGAACAGTCTTATTTCTCATGCAAGAGATATGAACTGCTACAATTGTAAGACAAAATGCGAAGTACAATACTTACAGGGTTAGCAGTAAGATAAAATAATACTGCAATAGCATGGTTTGTAGCTATGACATATATTCATAAAATACATACATAAATAACACAGGCTAAAATGTGAATACTCCGCTGATGCTTCTAAATAGTTCTACCCCAGTGTACCTAACCTAAGTGTAGTACGAGGTAAGAAGTAGGTGCTGTTTTCTAAAGTATAGCTAGCTATAGTTTTTAGCTCTGCCAAGAGTTGCCAAAAGTTTCTCTAAGTTCTAGTCTGCTCCATACCTTAGAATGTGTGAGGATGGAATCTCTTTCCAGGACTCGATATCTAACACCCCCCAAGGGGAGTCAGAAACACTGGAGCTGGATTCTCTGCGAGGAAGATGACAGCGTCTGGTCAGTGCATCCGGCGGGAACTTGATCTCCTTCCAAACTTGTCGTGACGAACCGCAAGTAGGCAGTCGAACTGGACTGTACCGGAACCGTGGTTTGCCAGGGCAAGTGCTGGTATATTTATACATTGAAGGTGTTTAGGAATGCCTGTATTGACGTAAAAGTTGGGCATCAGAACGTCATGAATGAACCCCTAAGGAATAGATGTTCATGCATAATAAATGAGTTCTTGGAGAAAACAATATCCAAGCAAGGGAAATTCCTAAAGGCTTAAGAGTCTGGTTTTCCAAGAACTCGTTGTGACGCGGATTGACGGATGTAGGAGACCATGCCTGTATTTGGTTAGCATGGACAATGCCTAAATAAGGGCTAGATTTTCTATGCCTAAATAAGGGCAATATGAATTGTACCTATATAAGGGCATAAATCGGGAAACCTATATACGGAATCTAAATCTACACACAACACCCACTCCAGTTTCGTATGAACGACATTACTAAATCCCAAACATACTAAGCATATCTAAAAGAAGAGTATCGCATGACTAGCTAAAACATGCTAAAACCTATCTAAAAACATATGTCCTAAAAGTGCATTACAAAACCATTGCTATGCATAAGGCGCTGTACATACTAAAAGCAATATTTCATTCTAAGCATATGTGCGCATTGGAAATGCTAAAAAGAACGAACCAGAAATATATACACATGATGAAATGGCTCGTTAATACAGAAGAAAAGGGGCCAAAACCATTTCATATCAGGTTAACACAAATCAATTGTTGATGTGACAAGGTGGCATAATGTCCTTATAAGATTTTCAAAGAATTCTGTTCTCTATGAATAGTTCTACTATAATCAGATTTCTGTGCCAAAAAATAAAAAGAATACAAATTGGGAAAAGAAAAATTAATCGTAGGAAGAAGTTCCAAAGTTAGTCCCTTGTCTGAAAAGAATGAAGGCCAAATTCAGAGTCTCATCGGAACACTGTGTGCCTCAATCTAAAGTCACTGTGTGGGCCTGGAAAAAACATGAAATCTTCTAATCCTGTAGACAAAAAATCGTCTACCGTTGTAGGTGAAAGTTGGAATACCTCATTTAGAAGATTAACTGCACATAGATGTGAACTATCGCCTTCAGCATTGGTTGCATCAGCAATGTTCGAATCGGATGTTGCCTGCGGTTTCCTCTCATACCTCAGCGGTAGCAATTTGCGTTTGCGAGATCTCAATAAATGCCGTCATCAGGATTGGTAGCCGCTGGGGACAACACAGAGCATGGGCCGTTACCGGGTCCAGCAGAGTATCGATATCCGTAGACATGAATGATGGGAGTGTTAGACAGATGTCTAGCACGCATTCTTCACCGCAAAGCAGGCAGTGTAGAACAGGTCAGATGCAATCTGAATGACAGAAACTATGTGGAGTTTAATTCTTGTAGACGAGGTAAACCCAAAGTTTGGACGATGCGCTCACAACACTTCATCTCCAATAGAGCTCTCTCCATGGTGAATTGGGTGTCGCTGGTGATTTGGCTTGCCATATCGTAGCAGCAGGAGCAAAAATAGGATCCCTGCAATGAGTGCTAAAAGAAGTGGCAGTCCGCCAAACACAGTGCACGAAGTTTGGAAATATGCTGAGGACTGTTTGAAAAGGTGCTAACAGTCCTGCACATACGTTCTTAAATACATGTATAATACCGCTCGTATTAGACATGTTTAAGATATGACCTAACATTTCTGAGAAATGTACAGGGCAGTTTGTATACAAAAGGGTATGTGTCTTGGCAGAAGTCCTTGCGACTTGGAGATCATAGGTTTCTCTGGCCAAGGTCAGTGGCACTGTTTTCTGTAAAAGAATGGCTTTCATTCTGCTTAGAGTATTAATTCGTATAGAAGAGATGTTCAGTGAAGGCCATAAAGGCGACTCCCTGACTGTGTCTATTTGAGGAAACAAGACTTGCATACAGCAAGTGACCCTGGATGTAACCGTAACTAGATATGGAATACCTGGCAACATGCCACAGCAGCTGTGATCATTCAACATAATGTAACTCCCATTAAAAAATTGGCCACAAATTGGATTAATCACTGCAGCTGGTGAACCTTGCAGGTGACAGGATAAGTTTGTAGTGTAACCATCACAGGCCCGAGTAAGTTAATACCCTGACAAAGGAGAGAACTGCTTGGTGCGTGTTCACAGTTTTCACCGCTAAGAAACACTTCACGTTCCCCACTCCAACATCTATGTGTGTAAGGTAAATCCCAGGATGTCTTGATGTATCCTTTACCCAACTTTTCATATTTGCCTACTGGTATATGTTTTAGGCAATACTGTAAATGGAAAGTTGTAACAGGCAGAGTAATTTTACCATGTATGAGACATTCAGTAGCTTGTTTTTCTGCCACTGTGAATGGTAATTTTTCCAGTTTTTCCAATGCTCAGCACAGTGTAGTCTGCTCCCCTTTGTGGCAGTTTGCTCTGTTTATCAGTGAGATTGAATTCTGAAAACAGTGACGTAGTGTTGATTAAACGCCAAGGCACATAGCCTGAACGCAAGTTTTGAAGCGACCAGCCTAATAGCATGATAGAACGTAGCTGAGACTGACCATGTTGCAACATGACCAAGTCTTGTTCCATGATGTCTATGGCGGACGACACAATGCTCTCCAATGAATATATCCTGGACGACAGTCGTTAACCCATTGTCTACTACAGAGAGAGTTTTCTCTAAATTACTACGATCAATTTCTCGTATTTGTTCTGCAGTCTCTGCTTGGGTAACCTTCCATGCTTCATTATAAGCAGCGTAGATACCGGCATATATGAAACGTTTTTGACCGGTTTTCTTGGTCCTAGCAAGAATTCCCTAAGGTCTGCACCTTCTTGAAGTAAAGTTATGTGTTGTTTTACATCCTCTAAGGTAGCTTCTGTAGCCAATCAAGGCAAAGTTTCCCTACACTGTATGTTGTTACTACCCCTGGATGCTGTCTTTGAACATAGCGTGGGTCTGGCCTATTGATAGTGAAACCCTGTGTTTTGTTCAGGAATCTATCTTGACAGTTGTTTGTGTCTGTGGGCCAGAGCAACCATTTTTTCCATTCTGGATCTGATCCGTTGTGATGCAAAATATTATGTACGTCGACCTCCCCCTGTGTAGTGCTATTACTTGCATTATAGGTATGGTCGGTGTGTTCATGTCTTTGATCTTGGCTAACCCAAGGCAAGACGTTTGCTGGACAGTGTCATTCAAAAACATAATTTGCTCAGGGATGATACAGGATCTAAACCAAGCTTCTACCCCCTGCACTTGCCAATCGTTTGTACCCCAGACAAATTTTGTCTCAATGTTGTCTTTCCAAAAGTCGAAACCCTGTCTTGACAGTTGGGCAATAAAGGCTGCAGAATTAAATCTGTTTCGTATTGGTTAACATATTTTTCGTTCTTGTCTTGTTGACATTTTTAAAGTAAAAAGTTTCTGGATTAGACAAATTGTAGCCTGACAAATATGGAAATTACATTGCAAAAGTTTTCAAACTAACCTTTGGAGTTGTAGGACAATGTTTTCATTGGTTATAAATAAATACATGTTCGAGGCATATGAGCTGCAGATTGTACACTTAGCATAGATCGCCATCTGGTGTTGGGCCCGGATGTTTGCAGTTTGTTTTTCTTCTTGGACAGTCTTTGGAAGTCACGAGTTTGGTGACTCCTCCTTCGGTCCGTACTGCGCATGGGCTTCGGCTCCATCCTCAGATTGTTTTTTTCCGCCATCGGGCTCGGATGTGATACTTCGTGCTCCGGCTTCGAACTTCTACGGTTCCAGCCTCGACGGAAAATCCTCGATTCTTCGAGTTCCTTCAGCATCTTCATCTCTCGAAGCGGCACTTTCTCCATCCCGTACATCGACACCGGCCTTCGGGCCCTCCGCGACTCCGGTCCCGGCCGATGGAAAGGACTCCGTTCAAAAAGTGCCCAAAATGTGGGTCTAAATTTCCCCACACCGACCTCCATCAGGTGTGTAACCTTTGCCTCTCTCCGGAACACGAGGCCAGAGACTGCCCCGCCTGCAAGTCTTTTCGATCGAAGAAGACCATCCGAGATCGAAGAGCTCGACGCACCATGGCGCACTCATCCTCTGCAGCTCCACCGGACATCTTCGGAGACGACGCCGAAGCTTCGGGGCAAACACACACCGAGCAGGAGGAAGACGTCGTCAGCGCTTCCGAGGCCGACGACTCCGACGTGGAGGACATTACTCCAGCGCAGCGGGCCGTGAGTAATATGCCCCCTCCTACCCCCACGCCGAAAACCAAAGAGACTCAGGTTACTCCCTCGCCTGCCGGCCTGGGCAAAACCAAAACCAAAACTTCGATCACCCCACCTTCGGGCCCGGTGTCGAAGCTCCCAAAGTCTCATGGCAGCTCGGGATCGAGCCAGCCGACACCCGGTGCCGAAAAACAGCATCCGGCACCGAAGACTGCAAAATCCAGCTCGACTCCGAAACCACCGGTGCCGAAGCCTGGACACTCGGTGCCGACCAAACACAAACACAAATCTGTCGGCACCGATGCTCCGGCGCCGAAACATCATTCGACGCCGAAACACCCGGAGACCTCAAAAAAGCATGGCGCACACAGACCATCGAAACCCCCGGTTCCGAAATCACCGGTGCCGACAGACGACTCGACACCATTGGCTCTGTTTACACCAGACCCTTTACAAAAGACTTTGTCCAAAGATCCAAAGACTGGGCTTTTGACTTTAACTACCAAGAAAAGACGCCTTGATGCTCCGGCTCCTCCTCCTCCACCCAAAAGGAAGGACTCTGCTACTTCTCCCCTCAGAGTGCCCTCCCCACTACCGCCTCCCCTACCCCCTCCACCTCCTCCACCACCTCCACCTCACAGGTCTCCGCCACCTGTACCTCACTACGATCCGACCCCATCCCCAGATCCGGATGATGGGGATCCGGACAATTACCCGGCGGACGCCCCAATGGATCCCACTCCACCAGGGACCCCAGATCCATGGGAGGATTACAATAACCCTGATATACCCAACGTACCTCAGGACGACTTATACCCATCAAGACCGTCTCCTCCAGAGGACTCCTTAGGGTTTCACCATTTAGTGCAGAGAGCAGCACACTATCATGGGGTGGACATGCACAGTGAACCAGTAGAAGAAGACTTCCTACTGGATACATTTGATATACAAGACAAATCCACTTCCATTTTACCCATGCTTAAGGGTGTCACCAAGCACGCTACAGAGGTGTTCAAAGACCCTGTCAGAGCCAGAGTACTGAACCCTAGAATAGAGAAGAAGTATAAGGCGGCACCCACAGACCCTGCTTACATCAAGGGCCCTGCTCCCCTAGATTCCCTAGTTGTCTCCACAGCTAGAAAGCGGGCTAACTCCCAATCCTCAGGAGATGCCCCACCGCCAGACAAAGAATCTAAACTTCTGGACGCGTCTGGTAAACGCACCGCCTCCCAAGCTGCAAACATGTGGCGCATTGCAAACACACAAGCACTGCTTGCGCGATATGATAGAGCACACTATGACGAACTAGAGGCTCTTATGCAGCACCTTCCAGAAAAATACAAGCACAAGGCCCATGACCTGATACAGGAGGGTAAACTAATTACAAACACCTCCATTAAGTGTGCCCTCGATGCAGCCGACACTGCTTCTAGGGCCATAAATACCAGTGTCCTGCTTCGTCGCCACGCCTGGCTCAGGATCTCAGGTTTCAAGCCTGAAGTCCAGGCATCCATACTCAATCACCCCTTTGACCAGGAAACACTCTTTGGGCCAAAGGTAGACGAAGCGCTCGAAAAGATGAAAAAAGACACAGACACAGCAAAGTCTATGGGGGCACTCCAAACACAAGCCTCCAAACGTTCCTTTCGACGCTCGTCCTTTCGTGGCACAGGCAGAGGCTCCTCCACCGATAACGCCTCTACCTCCTACAAGTCCCCTCCTCAAAATACCTTTTCAAAGGACAATCAGAGAGGTGGTTACAGGGGTAACAACAATAAGGGCAGGGGCAAAACCAACAACACCCGTTCTGCCACCCCCCCCGCACAATGACTCCCCTCCGCTCCCCGCAGACCATTCCACTCCGGTCGGGGGCAGACTACAAAACTTTATCCACGTATGGGAGTCCATAACATCGGACAAATGGGTAACCCAAATCATTCGGTCAGGGTACTGTCTCGAACTAACATCTACCCCACCCAATATCCCACCAAGGCACCGTCCAATGTCTCAAGAACATTCCACACTGCTCAAACAAGAGGTACTCTCACTCCTCCAAAAACACGCTATAGAGCAGGTCCCCGTCAATCAACAAAATCTAGGGGTCTACTCCCTATATTTCCTAATACCAAAGAAAGACGGGACCCTCAGACCCATTCTCGACCTCCGGCCTCTAAATGCCTACATACACTCAGACCATTTTCACATGGTCACCCTACAGCAAGTCCTCCCACTCCTCTGCCAGGGAGACTTTCTCACAACCTTGGATCTGAAAGACGCATACTTTCACATTCCAATACACCCCTCTCACAGGAAATACCTCAGGTTCGTGGTGGACGGGCAACATTACCAATTCACGGTTCTCCCCTTCGGGGTCACCACCGCACCGCGGGTGTTTACCAAATGCCTAGCAGTAGTAGCAGCACACCTCAGACGTCAACACATTCACGTCTTCCCTTACCTGGACGACTGGCTGATAAAAGCCGCGTCCTACGACCAATGTGTGCAGCATACAAACAGCACCATCCAACTGCTCCACCAGCTAGGCTTCACGGTGAACTACCAAAAGTCCCACCTCATACCATCTCACACAAAGCAATATCTCGGGGCCACTATAGACACCTCCAAGGGTATTGCCTATCCAAACTCAGCCAGAATCACAAGCATTCAAGCCTTACGCAAAACATTCCTTCCTCAACACTCTCTTCCAGCAAGAGTGTTTATGAAGCTCATAGGAATGATGGCGTCTTGCATCTTCATAGTGCCCCATGCAAGACTCCACATGCGTCCACTTCAAGAGTGCCTAGCACAACAGTGGAACCAGGCCCAGGGTCAGCTGACGGATCTGGTGTTGGTGGACGGCCGCACACATCACTCTCTGCAGTGGTGGAACACCACAAACCTTTCCAAAGGGCGGCCGTTCCTGGACCCGGTTCCTCAGGTGATTCTAACAGCGGACGCATCGCTCTCCGGCTGGGGAGCGCACCTCCTACACCTCACCATGCAAGGTCTATGGACGCCACAGCAAAAATCGCTCCACATCAACCACCTGGAGCTCTTGGCGATCTTTCTAGCCCTAAAATCTTTCCAAAAACAGATTTCGGGCAAAGCAGTCCTCATTCGCACAGACAATATGACTGCGATGTATTATATACAAAAACAGGGGGGGGGGACACTCTCCCCAGCTCTCCCGCTTAGCCCAGAGCATATGGAGATGGGCAATTCCCCAAAACATCTTTCTCCTGGCACAGCACGTTCCAGGCGTACAAAACACCATGGCAGATCTGCTCAGCAGACAAACACAACAACTACACGAATGGGAACTGCATCCACAAGTTCTTCACCCATTCTTCCAACAGTGGGGGCATCCTCAGATAGACCTCTTTGCCACCCACGAAAACAAAAAATGCCCAAGCTTCGCCGCCAGATACCCACACCCATTGTCCAAGGGCAATGCGATATGGATGAACTGGTCAGGCAGATTTGCATACGCCTTTCCACCTCTCCCACTAATTCCATTAGTGGTCAGGAAGCTACAACAGCACTCCCTCACACTCATTCTGGTAGCTCCGACGTGGGCCAGGCAGCCGTGGTACACCACGCTACTACAACTGTCAGTGGTACCACATCAAAAATTGCATCTATCCCCATGCCTCCTAACCCAGAACCATGGAGAAATCAGGCACCCGGACCCAGCTCAGCTCAACCTGGCGATCTGGCTCCTGAAATCCTAGAATTTGGATACCTTAACCTTCCCCCTGATTGCATGAACATCATCATGGAAGCCAGACGCCCTACCACTAGAGCATGCTATGCCGCAAAGTGGAAAAGATTTGTAATTTACTGCCGTAACAATACAATCAACCCTCTAGATGCATCCATACAGCACATAATATGCTATCTGCTCCATCTTCATAGGTGTAACCTGGCATATTCATCCATACGCCTACACCTAGCAGCGATCGCTGCCTATCTACAAAACAGGCAGCATTTATCACTCTTTAGAGTGCCCGCTATTAAAGCCTTCATGGAAGGCCTTAAACGAGTAATTCCTCCCAGGGCACCACCTTCCCCTGTATGGAATCTAAATTTGGTTCTTACACGTCTAATGGGTCCGCCCTTCGAACCAATGCACAAATGTGAGCTACAGTTTCTCACCTGGAAAACAGCTTTCCTTGTAGCTATCACTTCCCTTAGAAGGGTTGGTGAAATACAAGCGTTCACCATACAGGAACCCTACATACAAATGCATCACAGCAAGGTCATACTTCGCACAAATCCGAAGTTTCTGCCCAAAGTCATTTCCCCCTTCCACCTCAATCAATCAGTGGAATTACCTGTCTTCTTTTCGCAACCCCAATCTGTTGCAGAAAGGGCCTTACACACGCTTGATGTAAAAAGGGCGTTACTATACTACATACAAAGAACGCAACCCTTCAGGAAGACTAAACAATTGTTCGTTTCCTTCTCTCCACCACATAAAGGCAACCCCATTTCAAAATCAGGGATAGCTAGGTGGATTGTAAAATGCATACAAATTTGCTATCAAAAGGCAAAGAGAACATTATCTGTTCCCCCTAAAGCCCACTCTACAAGAAAGTTAGGGGCTTCTATGGCTTTTCTAGGGAATATACCCTTAGATGACATCTGCAAGGCAGCCACATGGTCTACACCGCACACCTTCACAAAACACTACTGTGTAGATGTGCATTCCAAGCAGCAAGCTAGGGTGGGCCAGGCTGTACTAAAGACACTTTTTCAAACAGCTGCAACGGATACCGGTGGTCGCCGCTAGGGTTGGGTACTGCTATATAATCTATGCTAAGTGTACAATCTGCAGCTCATATGCCTCGAACGGAATATGCTACTTACCAGTATGCATCTGTTCTTGGCATGTAGAGCTGCAGAGTTGTACACGCCCACCCGCCTCCCCGGCTACCTGTATCCGTTCCAGTACATCTTATTTAGATACAACACATGGGTTTCTCACTGTTATTACTACGCTCCATCATTTCCCTGTTGGCGAAAAACAATCTGAGGATGGAGCCGAAGCCCATGCGCAGTACGGACCGAAGGAGGAGTCACCAAACTCGTGACTTCCAAAGACTGTCCAAGAAGAAAAACAAACTGCAAACATCCGGGCCCAACACCAGATGGCGATCTATGCTAAGTGTACAACTCTGCAGCTCTACATGCCAAGAACAGATGCATACTGGTAAGTAGCATATTCCTTCTAGGTGTTGCAGATTTATGCAAGAAATGATGACCATAATGGTTATAACAATACATTTGTTCATAGTCAGATGAACCCTCTAAATATTCATGATTTGTGAATACTGCAGACATTTCTAGATCAGACATCATGTTATTAACAGTCTCGAAGTCCCAATCATCAGAAAAGGTACTAGAGGTAATAAAGTCAATTAATGAAATCTTAAATCAATGTGGAATCTTCAAAAGGTCCGAACGGCCAAAAAGTCATATTCAGTTTGGTCCCAAACTATACCATCATGTATAGGAACAACTGTGATGTTCACTGCTGACAGGTCTCTTGCTTCACAATGGGATGATTTGTGTGGCTGGAGAAGTAAGTTCACTCTTTACTTGCTGTGTCCATTTGAATATATCTTCCACTTATCAGCATACCCAGAGTTATTACCAGAGCTAACCATAGTAGAAAGAAGAATATTCCCAAAACAATCCATAGTTCAATCCATGGTGAAACCAGATAGGTCTTTTTCAGGAGATGAAAAAAGTCTGTTGCTTGTTCTTTGAAAGTTCTTTGTGCTGGCGTCGTTTCAGGTTCGCTGGGATCCTCAGAAAATGTATCAAAGTTTATGAAATAGCCAGAGGCAGTTCTGTCAATGGTTGGAATTGCATCAGGATTTGTTGAATTCGCTGGAACCAGTTGATCACTTGTTACTTCGTTGCAGACAGGTGTATCAGGACGAACTGTTATTTGGGTTTCAAGATGGACAAGTTCCATAGCTCTGTTGCTTAGTCCTGTATTTCTTACTGTAAAATCTTCAAAGGTGATGAGTCTCTCAGTTTGAACCTCTTGGATTGTAGCCAGCGGAGTGCGTCTGCTACATTGTCAGAGTCCACTTGGCCTACTGCCTAGTATTGTCCACACAGTGTGGTTTGATCAGGTCGATGGACACAAATCCTTTCTCCTTTTTACCAGCAAGGGGTGGCAGTAGTACTGTTTTTGATCCGTGGATTGCTAGGACAGGTACTGGTTGTCTGTAAGAAGGCCCAAATTCCTTCTTGTCCGCGATCTTTTCTCTGACTAGATCACCAAGCTTTGGGATCCAGACAGGCCTTGCCGGGGCGGCCGGTTTTTCCCCAGTGATGGTTGGCTTCAGGAGCACATTGCTTTGTTTAGTTTTTAGTTCTTTTACGTCCTGTAAAACAGCCAAACGGTCTTTGATATCAAATTTCTTATTTTCCATCACTGTGACTTGCATATCAAGGTCCGGTACCAACATTCTAGTTCCAAAAAGAACTTCATATGGAGTGACACCCCCTAGAGAACTTCTTGGCAAATTGTTTAATGAGCGTTGGACCCCATAAAGATGTTTGACCCACCCATCACCCGAACCTAATACCCTAGCTGTTATAGACTGCTTTATGTCCCGGTTTTTTCTTTCCACAACAGAATTTCCCTCAGGATGGAATGGAGAAGAATACCGCAATGCTACGCCCAAACTGGCCATGGCTTCTTTGTAAGCTCGAGAGTTAAACACAGGACCCTGGTCAGAATGTAGTGTGCCAATTACGTATGTGCCGATAAAGACTCGCAAATCTTTTATAACCATTCGAGCGTCAGCTGAGCACCGAGGCCACATCCATAGGAACCTAGAACACGAATCCACTGCGACTGTGATATATTTATAGTTACCATCCCTTTGTAAGGGACCGCTGTGGTCCAGGTAAACACATGCTAATGGTTTATCTGAAATTAACAGGGGCGTCTGCGCAGGACGTTTCACAGTAGAGACTTTCATCTTCTGGCATATTTCACATTCGAAAACATAATTCCTGGTCTGTTTCCTAATGCCTGGCCACCAGTATCTCTGTTTTAATAACAATACTATGGCGGAAACACCTGCATGGGCAAAGGCGATCCCTTCATGTGCTGCTAGGATTAGTCCTAATCTATGTTCCATGTTTGGTATTACCCTATCCCCCACTCCAGGGATTCAAGCAAACGGAACATTGTTCGCGTCAATTATTAAGAGTATTTGAGTGGACGTTTTTTAGGTAACGCTGCACCGCTGCCTTTGCTTGAAGCATTGACAGCCAGCATTATTTCACTTTCTATTTTCGTTTTTGAACGAGTGAACGCAGCTACAGAAGCTGTTTGCACAGCCCCCTTTGCGGCTTCGTCAGCCAGTGAATTCCCTAAAACGTGAACGCCATCACGTTGATGACTCAGCGTGTGTATCACGTGAGTGTTTTGTAGTCCGTTTCGCAACTGAACTACTTGTTCACAAAGCATTTTATGCTTTATTGTGCCACCTTTTGCATCTTTGAAACCATTTTGAAGCCACTTTTGTAAATATTCATTATAAGATTGAACAGAGTATAAAGAATCGCACACTGAGTGTGGGGAACTCACGATCCGTATTTTCAAGTGCCATCTTGAATGCTTGTAGTTCAGCTCGCTGAGCTGTACAATCTCCCAGAGATTGCATTTTTGTCACCATTGGTCTGAATTTGCCATTGTTCATACGACCTTTAACGATCGCGCATGCTGCACTATAAGCTTGCTTACTTTCCGTAGCGGGTTGTGCAGATCCACCAGTATAAATTGTAAATTCATACTGGTCAAGAGGGAGAATTTCAGTAGGCAGAGGACATTCGTGTTCGTATTGCACGAATGCTTGTGTTTTCAAATAGAGATCAAAAACATATTCAACATCTGTTGCAGCAAGAGAATTAACCCATTGTATCCATCTTGGATGTAAAGCTTTTACATTCGGAATGCTATTTTTAGAAACTGCCTCTAAGGCTGGTACAGGTGTCACAACCATAATGCGTTTCCCCTGTGCTAGGGCTCTTTCTTTTGCTACAGCGGTTTGAACTGCTGTCAGAATCTTTCCTGTAGAAGTGAATTTCATTTGTGCTTGTGTGGGGGGAACAACCACAACAAAGTTTGTTTCCTACACATGAGCATCCAATACGACGGAGAGGTAATTTGCTTCAGAGGTAAATAGGAGAATGACTTATGAGGATGAGCTACATGAGAACCAAAGAGCATCTGCAACAGAGCGAAGATCCAAGGAGAGGAGATAGCACAAAACATATCCACTCCAAACAAGGATTCCTGGATAGTTTGACATCTTGGATAGACACAGATCAACATGCTCACCGTTAAAGACTTATTGTAAATCTCTTGCATCGTGAAAGGACTTGAAGTCCATCCAAAACTCTAGCAAATCTACCTGTTCGTGGCAAGTGTAGTTGTAGGTATACATGCTCTGCATACTCCTGCCATCTAGTGTTGGGCTCGGACATGTAGAACTTGTTTTTCTTTGAATAAGTCTTTTGAGTCCTGAGGTACAGTGACTCCTCCTATGGCTGGTAAAGCGCATGGGCATCAGCTCCATTGTTGGATTGTTTTCTTTCGCTGTCTGGTTTGGATGTGTATTGCTGAAGCTCTGCATGGCACTCCTCATCTGGGCCTTTGCTGTTGCCATCTCTATGTGCATAAAACAATTGTTTGTTGCGGTCTTCTCGACTTTGTCCTAGTTCCTGTAGGAGAGTAGGATCTGCACTTATGTTGCCCCCACTTTTTTCTGATGTTAACACTGGTTTCTGGCTGGGTCCCTGCTAATCAGGGCCCCAGTCTCTCTGTTCTCTGTAAACAACTTGGAGTGCATTTTAGATGCACTAGTGATTGGATACTGTGGTACCTTATGAGCCCCTAGTATATGGTACCTTAGGTACCAAGGGCATAGGTACTTCACAGGCCTACCAGGGGCTGAAGCATGTATTATGCCACTCCTGGGAAGCAGACTAAATCTGACACCACAGGCCTGCTACTGCAGCCTGGGTGAGGTGGTGTAAGCACTCCTCACTGAGATATAGGTTCCCTATATCTCACCTTACACACACATATAAGCCTATCAGTCGCCTCTAAGGCAGGCCCTATCAATCCTGAGGGCAGGGTGCTTGGTTTACATGTGAGGGGGTGCCTCTGCCTGAGCAGGGCCCCTCTGCAGCCCTCAGAGTCTATTCTCTGTAGCGGTTTGTGGATGCGGTTAAACAATATACTCTTAAGTGCATTATAACCTTGCGGTAAATGGTAACTCTGGGATGGCTGCATCAAAACATGTCGTGTGTGGTGTCAAACAACTTGGAATCATACCCCCACACCAGTAACTGGTGTGGGAGTATGATTTCACCCTTCTAGAGGGATAGACATGAAAGAGACCTGGCATCACAAAATGGATGCCACCAGCACAGACACTGGGCTGCCCTCCTGCTGCTGACCGAAACTCACAGTGGAGGAGGCCCAACAATAGGCATCCTGTCACAGGGAGGTGTCACCACCTTCCAGACAGGATTTAGTGTATTGGGGCTGGGTGGGTGCACTCCTAGAGTGCTTTGAAGTCCTGCACTGGGGAGCAGTAGGCTCCTCTGTGCATATGCCAGCTGAAACCGGTTCAGGGGCTACCTGCCCCTGCTCTGGCGCGAAACTGGACAAAGGGAAGTGGGTGTAACCACCCACTCCCCTGACCCTCCCATAGCAGTGGTCTTAGAGCTAGTCCCTCCCTTTCCTTTAGTATAAGATAGGGAAGGAACCCTTGCCATTGCAAACTAGATATCCCTGGACGACGCTCTACAAGAAGAATTCTGGACCTTTTGACGTTCCACTACCTTTGGAAGACTGAAGAATCTCCATTGGAGTCAAGGAGTGACTCCCCTGCTTGGCAGGCACCAAAGATTTGAATCAACGGTCGCAAACTTTCCCGCTCCCGCCGGAGTCCAAAGTCCCTGCAGCCCCGAAAGTGGATTTCCTGACTTCTCGACGGCCATCGTGAGTCCCCAGCAGAGCGGAGGCGAGTGGACCCCACGAGTGACGAGGAACAGTACCGTGCACTATTTTCGAGTGCAATCCCTTCATGACGTTCTACGAACTTGTGCATTGGACCACTTGTGGTCCAAGCCTCCAGCAGGATTTCCACCGAAGATCAGAGGCCTACTTCGTCCCGAGTGACCGTGGGCTCCTGTGAAGTGAATCCTCCCGAGGCGTCTTCGCGATCCCTTGCCGGCTGGCTTGTGGGTCCTGTGAAGACTTTTCTATCGAACCAAAGGGCTCCTCTGGTTGCTCCAGGCCTGTCCTGACTTACCCTTGCTGGGTGAGTCCCTCAAACCTGGCTGGTCTGCACCGCTGACTTTCTTCACATTCCACGAGACTTGCTGTTGCCAAGGCTTGTTGGCTCCAATCCGGATGCCGACACCTCAGTAAGCTGCAGACTTTGTGGAACATGCCGAATCCAGCTCCTGGTCGTCGTCGACACCTGGACCTCGTGGCTGAAGAGTCAAGACACCCGTGATCACCTGAAATCACCCGACGACTGTGGGCATCCATCTTCCTGGGCCCGGGTCACTGGCAACTGACTTTGAACACTGTCTCCTCTGCTTTCAGGTCTTCTTTCTTCAGAATCCATCCTTGGATTCCACCGGACATTTCTCCTGTCTTCACAAGCAGCAAGTCTTTGTTGGCTCCCATTGAAAACGACGCCACGACCCGACACCAAAAGACACCTATGTACCCGGCTTCCCTGGGTGAGGTAACTCGTGCACTCCGGTGCTCCTGTGTGTGTTGGCTCTAGAACTACTTACCCTGTAAGTGACTTGCTTGTAGACTCTCCTGAGGTACCCTAACACTTTAAAATTCCAACCGCGACTTGCTCCATTGAAGTCTATTGGGATCCGCGGCTGTGTTCTCCCACTGCATGCGTCTCCCGTGGGTCCTTTACTTACCTGCCTTGTGTGGATTAGTGAGGCCCCAGCGCTTCTGAAGACCTTAGGCCTTCTCCCTTCTCAAGTCGTTCTTATTATACCTCTTTTTTAGTATATGGTCTGGTACGCCCCTAGGGCCCTAGCCATATAAGTGCTTAATTTGTTGTGAAACATTGATTTGTGCATATGTTCCTGACTTCTAATCTCATAAAGAGATTAGTAGAGTGTGTCTAGTAATAAATACATATATATTTTATATATATATATACCTGTGTGGTGTCCTTTCATTTGGTAATTCAAGAGTTTATAAGGTAAAACAAACTGCTTTACATTCCTCTGAGACTTAGCCTGAAGGCTGCTCTCCACAGCTACCACTAGGATAGCTTTCTTTAAAAGGTTGTCTTAAACCTATCTACCATAAGAGTCGAATTGGACTGGTGCAAGGTGGCCACTATAACTAGTGACCAGCATATGCCAGGCCAACTTCTCACAATTGCTATCTGCATCTAGGATATCTTTGATCTGTTTGGGGCCTCAGGCCCCTGATCTAGCGGTTTACTAGCCACAGATACTCACAAACCATATACTCACCTGGGCCCATAAACACACATTCACATAGTCTAGTAAATACCGCTGGGGTCAATTTTTTATAATTGCTTTATTATTATTATTTTTTTTTAAATCTGTTTATTGTTTTTCAAAAACATAACAAGGTCACACAAGAACACAAGACAGATCATTTCATCCTAACATCAGGGGCGCCACAGCACCGGCAACATACAGAGACAGCATCAAGACTAGATTTATAATACTTGAGGTCGGACAACAGCCTAGGTTACGTCCGCGATCTCCAGGCCAGACAGGCGAGCCTGCGGAGGCTCAACTATATCCCCTCTATAGGTGTTCCAGAGTGACCACACCTCCCCTCACTTTCTGGGGCACCCTCGTGCCATATATACCGCCTTCTCCTGCAGCATACACCAGTCCATATCTTTTTGCCAGTCCACCAGTTTCGGCAGAGTCGATGCACCCCACAGTCGGGCTATGTTTCTTTTTGCGACCATTTGCCCAAGCGTGACCCAAAGTCTCCCTCGTTGGGACAAGTCTGTGGGTTCCCAAATGTTAAGCAAACACCTCTTAGCCTCTGTGCGAAGGTCAGTCTCCCATACCTCACTCATGCAGGACACCACTCGCATCCAGTACTGCTGCACCCCTGGGCATTCCCACAAGATATTGAAGAAGGAGCCACTCTCCCCACACCCCCGCCGGCACAGTCCCCCCCCCCCCCCTCGCCTGTAGCCTGGTGCAAGAGACATGCACTCTGTGCAATTTTTTAAGCTGCACCAGAATGAGTCTAGCCGATATCGCTACCTCCCTTGGAGACGCCAGAGCGGTGACCCACTCCTCGTCGTCAATCTCAAGGCCATCTGCCACCCACTTCTCTTTCAGGGAGTCGAGGGGATCAGGGGGGTTGTTGATCAGTTTTTTGTATGTGAGCGAAATGGCATGCTCCGGCATGTGCCCATCCAGCAGCCTGTCCTCAAGCGGGGAGGCCTGCGGGGGTCGAGTCCCCGGGGGAATATTAGCTTGGAGGGAGTGTCGGATCTGAAGGTATCTAAAATATTCCGTAGGCGCCATGTCATATGTTTCCTGTAGGTAAGCGAAGGATCTGATCCCCTCGGGCCCCCACAGGTCCTTCACCTGGGAGATCCCGATAAGATCCCAGCTACGGAACCCTTTTGTGTGTCGCAGGCTACCCAATCTCTCCGATGCCCACAGGGGTGTGGCCAGGGTCAACGTGTTGGACCAGCCCAATGTACGGTGCGCGGCGTGCCATATTTGCACCGAGTGCTTCGTCGGCCCCGTGAGGTGAAGCCTGCCCGGTCTGGAGACAGCGCAACCTCATAATTCCCCCCCGGGAGCAACCACCTATCCATCCCGTAACCCGGGTCATTCCCGTCACAGTACGTCCCTTGATTGATCGCCGAGAGGTGAGCGGCCCAATAGTACTTGCGGATATCCGGGAGGGCTATCCCCCGTCGTACCACCCCAGCGTGAGTTTTCGCAACGCTATTCTAGGTGCGCCCGACCACAGGAGGGTCCGCTGCGCCGCCTCCACCGCCGCAAAGTAGGAGGCAGGCACCAAATATGGATGGTTTTGGAGAGCATACAGAAATCTAGGGAGTGCCATCATTTTAAAGAGGGCCCAGCAGTGACAACGGCAGCCGCTGCCACTAGGTTGAGTCACGCTGGAGCCGCTGCAGCGGTGGCAGGAGATTCTTTTCAAACCGGAGATTCTTATCCAGCGTGACAAACACTCCGAGGTATCTAAAGCCCTCCTCCGCCACAGCAAGCGGACAGCTGTCGGGAAGCCTGGGAGGGCCGCCATGGAGGATATAGAGGACGGATTTAGCCCAGTTGATGCAAAACCCGGAGTTCTTCCCAAAACTGACAAAGATATCCATCGCCGCCAGTATAGATCTCCGTGGTTGGGAGAGGTAAAGGAGGATATCGTCGGCATAAAGCGATATTTTGTCCTCCCAGCCGTCCGTCCACCGCAGCCCCGTGAGGCAGCTGTCCTGCCGGATCCACGACGCCAGCGGCTCAAGAGAGAGCGCAAACAGGAGAGGGGAGAGCGGGCATCCCTGTCTGGTGCTGCTCTCCAGAGCAAACACCTCAGACACCTTGCCGTTGACCACCACCTGGGCCAAGGGCTCCGAATACAGGAGGCGGACCCAAGCCATAAAACGCGGGCCAAAGCCCATTTTGCGGAGTACCGCCATCATGTAGGGCCATTCGAGGGTGTCGAATGCCATGGTGGCGTCAAGCGACACCACCACCGCGTCTTCCCGAATCGTGTGGCACCTTCCCAATACACCGTGCAGGCGCCGGATGTTCAGCGCCGTGTTACGATGGGGCATGAAGCCGGATTGGTCTGGATGGACCAGCGTGGGGAGGACTGAGTGAAGCCTGTTAGCAAGAGTCTTAGCAAATATTTTCGGCTCTGCGTTCAGCAGAGAGATCGGCCTATACGAGGAGCAGGCATCTCTTGGTTTCCCTTCTTTTGGTAAGGCCACTATAGTGGCCATTCGCTGATCGCGCGGCAGTCTCCCCACCGCTGCGCTTTCCTCGAACATACGGAGGAGATGCACAAGGACGTCAGGCTTCAACTTGTAGAGCTCGATAGGCAGACCATTGGGGCCCAGAGCTTTCCCCGGGCGAAGGTCCACAATCGCATGCTCCAATTCGGTCGCGGCGAGGGGGGCCTCCAGGGCATCCCGTTCGGCCTCCGACAAGCAGGGCATGTGAATATCTGCCAGCAAGTCGTCCGAGTCCTCCTCTGGGCGGTCCGATTCCCTGCTGTATACCCGCCGGAAATGCTTTGCGAATACCGCAACAATCTCTCTGGGCTCCGTTACAGTGTCTCCCGACGGCGTCCTGACCTCCGGCACCACTGTCGTGGCCCGCTGTTTTTTTTCCAGGCCGGCGATAAGTTTGCCTGCCTTGTCTCCCTGGTCATATATCCTGCCCACCTTGTACTGAATGGCAGTCTGGCCAGCGTGCGTGACCAGCTCTCTATACTCTGCGGTTTTAAGGCGCAGCCGATGTTGCACACCCGGCTCCGTATCCTCACAGGCGGCCTCTTCAAGTGCTCTTAGGTCCGCCTCCACCGAGGCGACCTGCGCCTTCTGTTCCTTACGGCAGCCGGCGATAGCCGAAAGGGCCTCCCCCGTAGCACCGCCTTGAAAGCCTCCCACGGGGCAACCGAGGAGCTCGTCGATCCGACGTTTAGCTCGAAGTAGCGCTCAATGGAGCTAGACAGCTTTTTCCGCATGTCCTCACTCCTGAGATGCCAAGCGGGTATGGGGAAAATGCATCCCTCCCGGCCACCCCCTAGCGCGACCTGTATGTATACTGGCGAGTGATCAGAAATGCCACGCGCAAGGAGGGAGGCCTCCCGGATGGTCATGTCCGGCTGCATGGAAGTTAAGACGTAGTCCAGACGGGAGAAAGAGCGATGCGGACCAGAGTGGAAGGTGAAGTGCCTACTCGTGGGGTGCATCAGCCGCCAGGCGTCCAGGAGCCCGAAAGCTTCGAGGAAATCCGCCAGCCACCTTTGCCCCGAGGGCGTTTCCCTGGGTGGATGCCTGTCAAGGGTGCCGGAGGCCACAGCATTAAAGTCACCCCCGATGAACAACTTTCCGTCAGGGAGGGAGAGCAAGAGTCTACCCAAGTCTACGTACGCCTGAGTCTGAAGTCCGGGTGGGGATATATGTAGAAATGAAGTTAACCCGGCGACCCGCCCATCTCCCCGACAGGCCCGCAAATCGGCCCAGTGGGTCTATCTCCGTGCGGTCGATGTGGAGGGGCAGGGAACGGCGAAACAGGATCCCCACTCCCCTAGAACCAGAGGTGAAGCCGGAGTGCACCGCTAGAGTATATCCCCATCTATTGAGGGCCTGGCATGTATTCCCCATCAAATGCGTTTCCTGCAGGAACACTACATCTGGGAGGTGGCGTTTAATAAACTGCAGGACAATGGTACGTTTGAGCCCATCCCCCAGCCCGTTGACATTCCAGCTGAGGACCCTAAGGCTGTCCCCCCCACAACTAGCCATAGTCCTTACTGTAGAACCCCGCCCGTCTCCGAAAACCGGCGCTGCCCGCCACCCCTTGCCGACCATCAGTGTGTGACCATACCACCCAACCAACGTCCCCCCCCCCCTCCCAACCACCCCCCCAACAACCCACAGCTATGCATATCACAAGTAGGGCCAGTTCAAGTGGACCCGCACCCGTCAGTCGTAACAACTCTACAACATCAGCTGTAACAGCCCCCCAAACAAACCCCCCCACCCTGCCCCCTGCTCCGCAGGTTTTAAACTACCCACTGCCCCAATTAGCAGAGCGCCTGTCGCCCAACCCATCCCGGAGAGAGTAACCACCCTCCCCCGGAAAAACTCTGTTAGGGAGAACTGAGGCCGGCTCCAACTCCAGCCGCCGCCACCACTGTGCTACCCCAAACTATTGTTCCCTCAAGTGTGCGAGGCAATCAGGGGACCATCTCGAAGTCATTAAGGGAGGGGGCATCCACGCCCGCCCCATAGCCCAGCCACGGCTAACGGGACCCCAGTTCAGGCCATATACATTACTGTTCGGTGCGGCCTGAAGCCGTGGGCGGAATGTTCAGCGCTTCGCCGTGTCCGGGGGAGAGTCCCATCGGGGGCTGTTCGATCTGGACCGCCACGACCCCTGGCTCTGCTCTCCCCTTTCCGCTGTGGTAAATATTTAAATTACCTGTACTATTTTTTATGCGGAAAAGTCTAGTAAGAATAACTCAGTCAAAATAAGAGGCAGAATCCGTGGTATTAGAGGTTCTGAAAAGGGCTTTATTCCTTACAAAGGAATTATGGTTCGAACCAGGCAATCCTATTCCATCACCACGAAGGTTCAGGAAGGGATAGACAATACATTATTGACAAGTAACAATATATATATGAAAAGCATTGCATTAAGACAGATGCAGGAGTCGTAACAGCTGATAATACAGATAAGAATACACATACGTAATGAAAATGGGCGTAATAACAGGCGTATACTAGAAACGTCATTTAAAATGATGTCACAGGTGGGTGGATCCATAAGAGAATCCTGCAGTGTCAGCAGAAATATTTGGCAGAGATGCGCGCGCAGCCGCATGACGTGTGATTGACGTGCAACTAGAGGGTGAAGGGGAATTTGACATTTAGCTCTACATGTGGAGACAGAAGTCTGGGGGGGTCAGGTCAACCTAATCCCAAATCGTATCTAATATCTTTGTTTAGGGAACTGTTTTATCCAAAAGGAAAGGTCTCTCGGACGGAATCTACTCTATACTGACTGTTAGTGCATGTACAAGCGTCTATGTGTCTACATGAGATGCGAGGGGGCAGGAATCTTCCATGGTAACAGGGGCTATGAATTACTTGCATAAAGACAGTGAGGCCGAGCTCTTTGCTCGGTAGCTGGAAGGATGTTTACCTAAACTACTAGACAGGAATGCATTGGATGAGGAGCGGAGCAGATAACTTGAAGGCTGGATACAGTTTTTGGCAGGCAACAGGCCGCGTCAGGCACCGTTAGCCGCGCAGGGAGTAGGACAAAGTTCAGGGATACGGATGCAGGTCCAGGCTGGAGCATTTCAGAGGTAGAAGCAGGAAAAGGCTTGATGGCAGAATTCAGGGCCTACTCGCCTGAACTGTAAAACTAGAAAAGTGAACCATATAAAGTCGGTGGCCAATCATACTTAGGAATGGAATATTCGGCCCATTCATGGCGGACCTGAGAGAGGACATTTTGACGTTGGACGCACATGTATTTGCGTCTTCATAGCTAGAACTGGAGGGAACATACATGTACTTGTAGCATGTACATGGAGCCGTTGGGGGTCTAAGATAGGGGACACAATTGACCATAAAAATTCATATTTCCTCATTCCCTCCTTGTCCCCTACGGACCCTTATGAAATATCCATCTTCATCAATCCATCAATCTGTTCATATAGCATCATTTGTTCTTCTTTCTTCTTCCGGGATCTTGAATGAAAATTCGAAGGCGGGATACACGATGTGGCACACAGACCACAAATCGCTGGCCCACATTGTAGACACAAGCAGCAACTGAATAGAATGAGAAAGCCAATACCTAGGAAGGATAGGATCCTCCATCCCCAGGCTGACAACACGCTCCAGAACCAACCGGACCAAGTCCAGGTGCCTGGATTCTGGTGTATCTGGCTTACAATTTTATGAAGTCGAGTTATGGCTTTATATACTGACGGCGCGTTTTCTGGTATGAAAACACAGCAACTTGATCCGATGACCCTGCAAGCTCCGCCCCTATCGGCCAGGATGACGTCAAGGACAAGACGATTTTGAAGAACAACAATCCGCATCGCAGACTGCTCCTCTGTTAAGTTGCCTAAGGCGGAAGTAGTTTCATTCACTACTGCTTCAAGGGTTCTAGTTAATCTACGTATCAACTTACTATTAGTGACTGTACCTATGTAGGGAAAGAAACCTTTATTGAAATCTGTGTATTGCTCCCATGCTGTTTCGGTGTAGTCGACAATCGGGAGATCTCTCTGCTGTCTATTGTGTACTAAATGGGTATTCCTATGGTAATCAGGTGGGGCTAGGAAAACAGGTGGCAGAAGGAATGCAATGTAACAGGTACCATCCCAATCTAGGGGTAGGCGTATGTATGCGGTGTGACCACAAATGAAGTAGGAGTGACGAGAAGCTCTAAATGTAGATTTGCCTTTATCACTGAATTCTATTACAGTGGTACATTTACTATGGCCCATGTGTATTGAACCATTCTTTCTTACACATAATTCACCTCTAACTGGAAATACTGACATAGCGGGCAAGATTGGTATAGCTTCGGATTCAACATTCAGGATCATGAGATTAAGTGTAAAGTTACCTAATCCATATACTTCATTTTCTAGATCAGTTCCTGTTCTTTTGGGAAGTCCCTCCTTGTTAGGGTAGCAGACTTTAAGTAAAACTAGGTTCAGGTTTCCCCAAACCCAGTTGTCTTGATAAACTACTGAATTTGAATCTAGGGAATTAATCAAACTAAACCATGCTCCACAGGAGCCATTGTGTGTGAATGGATACGGAAAGAGAGGCAGAACTCCCTTGTATTTCTGATAGGGAGGGAGTCGGCCACATATCCAACAATTTGTAGCATTGCTGGTCTGATGAGAATGATGTAACATACTAATGAATGTATTGTTGCGCAGCGCAAATCTATAGGACAACTCATGCGGGGGTAATTCGCTAAAAGAATGTTCGGCAGTAGCATTGAAAGCACGCTGGGAAATAGGGTAATACATGTGTAATAATATACTGACAATGATAATCAGAAGACTTAGAAAAAACATAATTAACAATGTCACTATACAGTGACTACGAAGTGATTTACAGTACGCATGTTTCTTGAGCTGTTTCTGTCTATTTCTCTCTCTATTTCGGTCTAGAGGATACATTTCAGAGACAAATTCAACCGATTCACCTTGGAGAGGACTTAAACAATCAAATTGTCTGACTTGCTAGACCTTAGTTTCAGTTTATAGTTTTCCTTTTCTGTCTTGTCAACCAGGGGGAGTTTTGAGTCAGTCTGTGAGGGAATGCAGGGCTGATAATTCAAGTCGGATGATAGTCCATGACATTTTTTGATATGGCTCGAGTGCAACCACCCTTTACGTCCCTCAATCTTCACAGCTGTCCTTGTGGTCAATAAGACGAGTTTAGGCGACTGCCAGCGAGGCTCCAGCGGGTTCCTTCTGTCGAAGTTCCTTATCAGTACAAGATCTCCCGGAACCACGTCATGGGGCTTCACCTCAGTGTTATCGGGAAAAGCTGCAGCTACCTGTGAACGACAAGATTGTAGTGCAGACATCAAGGAAGCCAGGTAATCTGTCAGCATATTACAATCGACCTCAGTTATTTTACGGGGTATAGGCGTCCCCCACATATTTGGTGGTCTACCGAAGATCACCTCATACGGGGATAGCCCTGTTCGAGAATGTGCTACCATTCTCATGTAAAAGAGCGCAACTGGTAAAGCTACTATCCAGTCGACACCTTTTTCTCTACATACTTTGGACAGTCTAATTTTCAAAGTTTGATTATGCCGCTCCACGAGACCTGCTGCTTCGGGATGTCGGACACAGTGGAATTTCCATTGATAGCCTAACAAAAGTGAAACATGTTTCATTAGCTCGGATGAGAATGGCTGGCCATTATCTGAGTACACAACACGGGGCAAACCATACCGTGGGAAGAATTCTCGAACTAACTGTTTGGCAGTAGTCGGGGCAGTGTAATCTGAGACGGGATACGCCTCTGTCCACCGGGAAAGAGCGCATACAACTACGAGGACATATTTGAATCCTCGACATCGTTCCATCTGGATATAATCCATCTGGAGGACTTCAAAAGGGTGATCGGGGGGTTGAAATCCACCCTGCTCTACAGGTACGCCTTTTCCTGGATTGAACTGACAACAAATCATGCAGGTACGTACTTTCTGTTTAGCTGCTGCTCGCAAGTGTTTATTGAACCAAATGTGTTGAATACTGTCTAGCATAGCTTTCTCTCCTAGGTGCGCTGGACTATGGATTGTGTTAATGATGACTTGAACCATTGAGTCGGGGAGAAACCATATAGATTTTCCCTTCGTCATCCATCCTTGATCCGTTTGGATCCCTCCTAATTCAGTCCATCTCTTTATTTCTTCTGGTGTAGCATGTGTTTGTATGTCAATTACATCAAGGGCGGGATCCTTAACTGTCATGCAGTGGGTTGGTGTCGGAACTATTGTCTTTGTCGTGTCAGTTGTATGAGTCTGGTTCTGAGCAGTCTGTTTAGCTGTTCTGTCAGCTAGGTCGTTACCCTGAGAAATAATGTCAGTCACTTTTGTATGGGCTTTACACTTCATAATCGATATTGCAGTCGGCAGATGTATTGCATCTAACAGAGCTTGAATAAGGGGACCGTGCTGGATGTGGGCACGGTGAGAAGTTAAATAACCTCTCTCTCGCCAAAGCACGCCGAAGTCATGGACGACTCCGAATGCATAACGTGAATCTGTGTATATGTTGACTTTCTTATTTTTGGCTTGAATACAGGCTTGTGTCAGAGCGATGAGCTCTGCTGCTTGAGCTGACAAGGTATCTATACAATTTGTTTCAATAACTTCAGTGTCTGTTGTGACTGCATAAGCGGCCACTAACTCTCCTGTACTTGTTCTCATGCATGAACCATCTACATACAATGTCAGGTCTGGATCTGATAATGGAATATCTGTCAAGTCTTGTCTGGGTTTCGTCGTAATAGTAATGACTTCAATACAATCATGTGCCAATGGGTCTGTTCCACTTACTGGCAAAAGTGTGGCAGGATTTAATGTACTACAACGTCTGATTTCTATGTGTGGCTGGAACAATGTTAATTCATAACCCGTCAGTCTTGCTATGGTCAAGTGTTGTGTTTGGGTCCGGTTCAAGAGAACCTCTACTGCGTGTGGTACTTGTACTGTCAATTGATGTCCTAACACTATGGCATCACTTTGTCTGATTGCTAAAGCTGTTGCTGCGACTGATTTCAGGCACGCAGGAAGAGCCTGGGCTACGGGATCTAATGTACTGGAAAAGTAAGCACATGGCTTGTGTGATCCTGCTTGTTCCTGCGTGAGTACTGACAAAGCAGTACCTTCTCGTTCTGTAACAAAAAGTGTAAAACGTTTGCTGTAACATGGTGTTGCTAAAACAGGTGCTTGACATAAAGCTTTCTTTAAGCTTTCAAAAGCTTGCGTATGTTCCTGAGTCCAAGGGAGGACAGTCGATGTCGCTGCCTCCTGTGTTGTCAACTGAATGAGTGGTTTTGCTAGAAATGCATATTGAGGGATCCACTGCCTACAGTACGAAGTGAGGCCTATGAATGCCCGTACCTCCTTTTGTGTCTTGGGTGTCGGCATGTTAACAATTAACTGGATACGGTCGGGTGTAAGCTGTCTTCCCCCCTTGGACAGCAAGTGCCCAAGGTACACAACTTGCTGGACACAGAATTGCAGCTTTGAAGGGGACACCTTGTGCCCCTTGTCGGCTAGGAAATGTAAAACCGTCAGTGATGCTTTTTCACATTCAGGTTCGCTTCGGGCGGTGATCAGCAGATCATCGACGTATTGAAGCAAGGCAGTGGTAGCTGGCATGTGGATACTGTCAAGTTCTCTTTTCAGTGCTTGGCTATAGATGCTGGGGCTTTCTGTGAATCCTTGAGGTGCGCGTGCGAATTTAAAACTTCGTCCATTTAACCTGAATCCGAACAAATATTGGCTTTCCGGATCGATTGGGACGCTAAAGAAAGCGTTCTTGAGATCAATTACAGTAAAGAACGTTGCTTCTGAATCTATGGCTGTTAGCAATGAAGAGATATCTGGGACCACGGGGTATTGTGGTACAATGCATTTATTTAATTCTCGTAGATCAATAACTAATCGATATACTGGTGGTGCTTTTGGATCAGTTCGTTTAAGAATCGGAATTATCGGGGAATTACATATATTGGAGTCCGTTTCTACAACCACTCCTTGTGCAATGAGCTCGTCAATGATTTGCAGTAAAGCCACAACAGCATCTGGCGGTAACTTGTATTGTCGTATTCGTGGTAATACTACTCCTGTTTTGAGTGTGACTCGATATGGTGTAATGTGCATACAACCTACATCAGTGGGGCCTTGCGCCCATAAATGTGCAGGTAGATTCTGTAACCGATGATCCATGTCTCTAGACACGTAGTGACCTTTAAAGTCACGCAAAAATAGTCGTTCTCCTTCCGGAGAACAACATATTACAGCTCCTAGAGCCTTCAATGTTTTTATACCTAACAAGTTTTCTGGACATGATTTTGTAAGCAATAGATCTGTAGTCCGTGTTAATGGACCGACTGTGAATGCAAGCGGTTGCGATACTTCGTTGATAGTGGGCTTTCCTGAAAAACCAAGGGAAATATTTTGTGAGCCTGAGAGGGGTGCCCCTGGGACTTCGCTGTGACTGATAGTGGTTCTGCTTGCCCCTGTATCGAGTAGAAACTTTCTGTCTTTCCCTAATACTTGACTCTGTACGTAAGGACCTTCTTGATCTACGGGAACCTCAATAAGGGGTAGGCCAACTTCCCTCTCTAGGCTATTTCATGTGTAGCGCTGATACTCTGGATAGTCATTTTGTGCATACTGGTACATCTGTTGTGTCGTGTTTTGTGTTGCAGCAATAGGCTGTGGCTGTTGTTGTGGTTCTGGTGCGGTCTGTTGTGGAACTGGCATAGGTTGCGCATGCTGAGGTACTTGTTGTTGGATCTGATCCTGTCTAGGCGGACGTGGTCTCTCCTTCGTTATACCCGTAGAGATATTATGTTTCAGAACTGCGCAATTGTGTATATAATGACCTGGCTGTTTACAATAGTTGCATGTCCCTCTAACAGGACCTACTGAATCATTGGACTGCGTCGTACCCTTTTTATGACCATCAGCTGGAACTGACTGAGCAACAAGCATTTTCATTTTCGTGTCTTTCATACGTCTTTGTTCATGTTCTTGTTCTTCTCTAATTCTATTGTGATGATATTGTAACATTTGTAACATCTGTGACGGTGTGTTACCTTGCCAAGTACTCTCGAATTTTAATACTCTACTCTTAACTTGGGGCAGGGAATTTTCAACTAATTTTGTCACAAACAGATGTGGATACGACTCACTACTTGCTTTTATGCCACTATTAATACCAAAACATTTTTCAAATCGGGAATAGAAATCACTAGTGTCTTCATCTTGTTTTTGTTTACAGGCTGAAATTGCACCCCAGTCTTCCTTTTTCGTAGTTAATAAACGTGGTAGTACCTGCACTAATAATCCTGGTAATGCTGTAGTCTTTTCCCCAAGCCCTGAACCTGCAGCTCGGGCTTTTTCTTCGTTTTCTAATGCTGTCCACTCTATCTTTTGGTCTCCCACCTCCCATTCCTTTTCTTTGAGTTTCTCGTAAATACCGGCAGGCAATAAAACTTTTAATATTTTCATAATGTCCGGATAAGTATACTCTCCCATGAGTAACATGTCTTTTATCTCACGGTGGAAACCTGCTGGGTCTTTGTCATGGCTAGGTACTACTTTCTTCATTTCTAATAATTCAATTTTTGTTATGGGCGTGTACACAAACACGCGTTTAAAAGTATTGTCTTCACCTCTGATTGGGTGTACTTCGCGTAAGGGATTCTGTCTGTCTATGTGATACGTTTTTCTTTCCAACTTGGGGGGAACTGAAACATGTTCTGGGCATACGAAGACAATGTACTGGTGTCGATATTCTAGAATTTCTTTAATTAAATCAGTACCTGAACCTCTCCATTTATTCGTGAGTAATTCTATCAATATATCAGGTAGGGGACCAGGATCGGAACGTTGGCTTCTATACAATATAACGAGGTGTTGTATCATGTATATACCAGCTAAACGCTGTTCGTCTGGGGTAAGATTCAAAAACGTGTGTGCTAACGCATCACTGTATTTTTCAGAACTGTCAGCCCATTGTACTGCTGACCTGGCTAATTCTTGTTCATCCATAGAATCGAGCATATGATACCCCCTTCGGTCTCGGAGTAGTTTATCAGCAGCCTGGAATAAGTGTTCAGGGGACTTCGCATTTAGCATAGGGGCTTGAAAATGTCTGTTACATTCTGGACTTATCGGACGTATCGGGTCATTAAAGTATCTGGTATTGTTACAAGGTCTTCCCCTACCTACATAAGCAATCGTTTCTAATTGTCCTGTGGGCATTTCTGATTCTTCCTCCTCCTCTCCCTCTGATTCAGTTTTGTCTGCCTCCGATCTGGCTTTATGTGTTCGTTCTACTTCCTTGCGGATCTTTCGGCACATAGCTACTATACATGTCTGTTTATCGTGTTTTCCCTCTGATATATTCTGACCCCATCTGGTAAGGACTTGCATTTCATCCTGATCTACCTCGGACCTATCTCTGTCTCTGATCAAGCAGTTTATGAAGAAGCGTAACAGTAGTCTCTGTACATCCACTTTCTGGTATTCCATGGCTTCGTCAATACTTTCAGGGCCTTGCCCTGTTTGGACAAAGCGATATATATTGTCTAAATGTTTAATCATTCCTGGTAATGTCGTTAAATACGTTGAAGCTCGTCGTATACGTAGTGATGATAGCAGCATTCTGTCATTTTTACCGGGCACTGGATCATATCTACAATCTACAAGATGTTCCTTAAACATGTCGGACGTTGCTATTTGTGGTGTACGTTGGTTTGCTAAATCTCTAAGAGACGACTTACTTCGTAATGGTGGCGTGGCGAAAATTGCTGCCGCACCTCCTGTCGCACCTTCTGAGGTGCTAGGCATGAAAGGATTTGTGGGATGTAAGGTAGAGACTGTGGATGCAGGAAAAGTTGGATTGTGCGGAGGAGTTTGTGGTTGCGGAGTTGGGGGCGGATGATCTCGGCGTTGAGCACCATCGACAGGTGGTGTGTGTGGCGGAACATTAACCTATTCGGGAGCTACATCGTCTAAATAGGAGGAAAGGAAAATATCTTTTGCGGTCTTGGGATGTGCCTTAATCGGGAGTAACGGGGGTGGCAAATCTTTCGGTATTTCCGGGGTGGCCTTAGGTAAACCTTCGGCCAAAAGAGGATACATACCATTCATAAGAGTGTTTCGTTGTCTATCTACTTGTTCTGTTTTTACTCGGATACCTTCCTCAACTAATACGTTTTCTCGGGCTTTATTTGAGTTCTCCCTACTTTTCTCTTCCTGTCTGAGCGCTTTCTCTGTGTGCCTATGCGATTCTTTACGCCATAACTCAATGGCATCTTTCTGTGACTGTCTGGCTTTCTTTTTCCATAATTCTTCTTCTACTCTCATGATGCAATCTGCATCCCATGTCCCAGCTGCGGGCCACCTCTGACTTTCTGCTAGATCCTTGGTATAGTCCACCCATAAATCAAGATATAATACGGCATCTAGGCCATGCTTATGGTACATAAAATACCCTGGAGTGTCCCTAGGTGGAATGGGAACAGCTTCTTCGAGTACTCCTTTTCTAGTTTTGATCTGTCTTAATTTTGAAAAGAACGGCATCTTTAAACCTTGCTACTTGATTCTTACTTGAACTGGGTTTAAACACAATTTAATACAATAAACACAATAATGAACACTCATTCATACCACAATTTTAAACACTGTAAACATTTAACATTTAACGAACAATGATAATTAGAAGAAAACTAGTTACTGACACAATACTAATACTAGATAATACTGAATTATATACATGAACATACTGGATATACTGCTAAACAGTACAGATACACTGCTAAAACAGTGCAGACCGGATCTGTGTACCCAAACCCGTCAGGACCGGCACAAACCAATGTGCACGTCTAAATGCCTCCCCAGCAATGGTACTCACCGGGTAGCACGGAACGGAAGGCCTCGGAACTGAACTGGACTGGATCGGACTGGACTCGACTGGACTCGGAACTTCGGAACCTGGTGGGCCTCTGTATACCTCGGATCTTGCTCTCTCAGCTAGGCTCTGGTCGGGATACTTCGCACTTCTCACCGCCTCGTCTGGGTGTTGATCGCAGCCTCAGTCACCCCCGCTTGGCCGGAGGGAGATACAGGAAATCCTGCGGGTACGCGTTTTTGTCCGTTCAGCTGTGGCAGGGGACCGGGCCTGCAACGCACCTCCGGCGCGTGAGATGAGAAAGTGTCCCTGTTCGGGCGCCAATTTATGTGGTAAATATTTAAATTACCTGTACTATTTTTTATGCGGAAAAGTCTAGTAAGAATAACTCAGTCAAAATAAGAGGCAGAATCCGTGGTATTAGAGGTTCTGAAAAGGGCTTTATTCCTTACAAAGGAATTATGGTTCGAACCAGGCAATCCTATTCCATCACCACGAAGGTTCAGGAAGGGATAGACAATACATTATTGACAAGTAACAATATATATATGAAAAGCATTGCATTAAGACAGATGCAGGAGGCGTAACAGCTGATAATACAGATAAGAATACACATACGTAATGAAAATGGGCGTAATAACAGGCGTATACTAGAAACGTCATTTAAAATGATGTCACAGGTGGGTGGATCCATAAGAGAATCCTGCAGTGTCAGCAGAAATATTTGGCAGAGATGCGCGCGCAGCCGCATGACGTGTGATTGACGTGCAACTAGAGGGTGAAGGGGAATTTGACATTTAGCTCTACATGTGGAGACAGAAGTCTGGGGAGGTCAGGTCAACCTAATCCCAAATCGTATCTAATATCTTTGTTTAGGGAACTGTTTTATCCAAAAGGAAAGGTCTCTCGGACGGAATCTACTCTATACTGACTGTTAGTGCATGTACAAGCGTCTATGTGTCTACATGAGATGCGAGGGGGCAGGAATCTTCCATGGTAACAGGGGCTATGAATTACTTGCATAAAGACAGCGAGGCCGAGCTCTTTGCTCGGTAGCTGGAAGGATGTTTACCTAAACTACTAGACAGGAATGCATTGGATGAGGAGCGGAGCAGATAACTTGAAGGCTGGATACAGTTTTTGGCAGGCAACAGGCCGCGTCAGGCACCGTTAGCCGCGCAGGGAGTAGGACAAAGTTCAGGGATACGGATGCAGGTCCAGGCTGGAGCATTTCAGAGGTAGAAGCAGGAAAAGGCTTGATGGCAGAATTCAGGGCCTACTCGCCTGAACTGTAAAACTAGAAAAGTGAACCATATAAAGTCGGTGGCCAATCATACTTAGGAATGGAATATTCGGCCCATTCATGGCGGACCTGAGAGAGGACATGTTGACGTTGGACGCACATGTATTTGCGTCTTCATAGCTAGAACTGGAGGGAACATACATGTACTTGTAGCATGTACATGGAGCCGTTGGGGTCTAAGATAGGGGACACAATTGACCATAAAAATTCATATTTCCTCACCGCCGTCCGCCGAGCCGGGGTATGCCGCCACCACCCGCAGCGGGCGTTCACGATCGCGCCTCCTGCGCTCCTCCGTCGTCGCTGTATCGAGCCACTCCTGGACCGCCGCCGGCGAGGTGAAGAAGTACGACTTGCCCTCCGCGATGATTTTCAGTTTGGCGGGGAAGAACATCATATATTTAATACCGCGGTCCCTGAGCGCCGCCTTGACACCCAGGAACGAGCGGCGCTCCTGCTGAACCCGGAGCGTGAAATCAGGGAAGAATCTGATGGTGGCCCCTTCGTGCTGAAGATCCCCCCTGCTGCCTGGCCTCCTGAAGGATGGCGTCCCGGTAGTTCAGGATCTTGGCGATAATTGTCCTAGGCGGGGCCCCCGGTCTGGGTTTAGGGATCGGGGCCCGGTGAGCGCGCTCGACGGTGAAGAGCTTCGAGAGCCTTCCGGGCTTCAAGTGGTGGAGAATGAGGTCCTCGAGAAAGAGCTCCACGCTGCACCCCTCCATCCCCTCCGGCACACCTACGACGCGGATGTTGCTCCGTCACGCCCTCCTCTCCTGGTCCTCGAGCCGCAGGGCCATTTGGCGGTGCTGGAGGACGAGCTCGTTGATGCGGCCCTCAAGCCGTTTCTCTGAGGCCTGCAGGGCCTTAATGTCCGTCTCGTTGGCTTTTGACCTCTCCGTGGTCTTGCCGAGGTCCGTGCGCAGCAGGTTGACCTCGATCGAAATCTTGTCCATTTTGGTCTCGAGGTTAGTGCCCAGCGTCTGTATAGCGGCCATGATGGAAGTCAGGGAGGGCTCCGCCTTCTCCATATTGGCGTCCACCGTTACCCCAGAAAGCGCCGGCCCGGTGGACACCACGTATTTATCCAGCTTGTTGGTTTGCGTGGGCTTCCCCACCTTCGGGCGCATGGTGACCGTGGTCTGCCGCTCCGCCAAGGACGTGTCCCAGCCCGGACGCCGGCAAGAGACCCCCGGCTCCTCATCGCCTCCTCTCCGCCCGGGCAGCGTCCCGTCGCGCCCCTCCGGCCGGCTCCCCCTGCGTGGTATGATCACCGGCTGTAGCACTGCTCCTCCCGTTGATCGCTCGTCACCTCTGTCTCCGCCATCCACCGGGCGGGAGCCACAATCGGGGTGCCTCAAAGGCTGGGCGATGGGTTGCGGGACTGTTCACGCCACACCCCCAGGGCAGGCCTCACCGGCTCCTCTGCCTTGCCGCCGCCGATCGCGGCCCCTCTTGCAGACCTATCATGCGGGTCACGGTGATCCGCTGGGCCCGATTGCTCAGGGCCGTCGCACTCCTCACCTCCACCTTCAGCCCGGAGTGGTGCCTCTGCGGATCTAGAGCCTCTCCTCTCAGGCCGGACTTGACCATGTGCTAAGCTCCACGCCCGGAGCTCAGCGCCGCAGATGTCAGCCGCCCCCACCGGCCTTCAGCGGCATCAGCCCCCGCTCCGGTGTGCTTTTCAGGACCTCCGCCACCCTGCAGCAGCTCGGCCTCCGCCCACGGTAGTTCGTCCCGCACCAGCCCCGCAGGTGGTAGAGGCCACGCGCCGGGACCTCAAGTGGCGGCCAGCCCGCGTCTCGGGCTCCAGCCGATCCCCGATGCCGCCACGACACCAACAGCCGTCGCCACCGATCTCCCTGTCGCTCTCTGGACGCCGTTCCCGGCCTCTATCAGCCGCGCCACCCCTCGGGAAGGTAGCGCCGTGACTCTGATGCGTGCAGCCCGGATAACTTAACGGATTTTCGCGGGCAGCTCAGTTAGCTCAGCGGAGCTCGATACCTAGGCGGCCATCTTCGTCGGCGCCTGGCCACGCCCCCCCCTATAATTTCTTTTTATTAAGATTAGTTACCTGTCAAATTTAAACTAATCTTTCACTGATCAAAAAGTTATTTCCTCTGGTCAGTGGACCTTTTATTTGGAACTAGTTGATGGTGAAGTGACATCAATTTTATTACCTTTCTGGTTTGCAATAACCACAGACTCGGGGAAGAATTTAAATGTTTATCTTGTTAATTCATGTGAGCCAAAAACAAGATACAGTTCGTACTCCGTCTCTCAAAGGAAGGAAAATCAATTAATCAATTTAGTCAGTCATCTCTTTAAATAATATTATCACAATGACAGTACCTAAAGAGGAGAGAATAGGGAGAGCAGTACAATGACCTACTACACAAAAATATAGTTACCTAGAATGGTGTGGAAACCAACCCCTTCGCCAAGGAGCTGGGAGGGTCCCGTGGGATAGATCAGGTGACAAAGCTTTGGGACAGGTTTCAGGACAGGGTAGATGACCTTTTCTAGATCCAATGCCTGCGTTGCACCCTCCTCGATTCTTCCGCGATCTCCTTCTAATTTATTAGGTGTAGGCTCGAAGTTCTGCATTGCGATTCTTCTTCAGTATTTGATCAGCTCTCGGACAGCATTGCGGTCTCTCAGCAACATGAGCCTATCTAACTAACTAAACTACCTCCATTATACTTTTCTAATAGCATGTACCACCCCTTAATGTTTCAACTTTATGAAACTCCTAATTCTGTTTGGACAAGCAAGGGGGATGATCATCACACCATGATAAATTTAATACATTTGTTTAGTTCTTTGTTTCATATTCCCGCCCATTAATTTTATTTTCCCAAGCTTTATTTCCCACCTGTATTCACATTTTTATCAACCACAATGTATGCATTTAGCGTTTACTTCCATTCAGCACTGAGGATGTCCATCAGGTTCCCAGGACATGTTACAAGTTGGATTTGGACGTGTTTCAATGACAGCATCATGGCTTCTGGCTTTTTGTGTCTGCGCCTGCGTGAGGAGTCACATCAAGTTTTGGCTTTTAGCATTGCACGGAGGCCCAAATACGAACTAATAGAGAGGTCAAAAAGAAACATATTAAAATCAAAGTAAATTGATTTCACTGTATGCCACCTATTTCTACTCTAATCCCATTTACTTATAATAGCTCTTCCCGCATTAGCATTTAGTAAATTGCATGTTTTCGTTTTAGCAAGGCAGATGCTTAGCATGTGAGCTCGCAAACGGCCATTTTAGTTGCTATTGCGCAGCTGCAGAGATTTCCCTCCAAGCAAAAGATCGTCATACTACGTAGATGTAGTTGACGCATGCGCAGTGTAGTTTCCCGCGTTAGCAGCCATCTTAAGTTTCTCTAAAGTTACTTGTTAGTAAAACACATATGCAAGCGTCATTCGATCTAGAAAATGGAATGTGATGTAAGTTAGTTTACACTAAACTTAATTAATACAATGTTACAAGTTATATGAGAGGATCGCATCCGAGCAAGTCTCTTTTATACGAGTCCTTGCACCATCACCCCTAGGGCCCTTCTCCTTGGTCATCCTCCTTGAGAATATGCAGGCTGTAGTGTAAAGGACCCCTTCCCTGTACTGTCCAACGTACCACTCAGGGTAAATTGTGGCAATATCACCATCCAGTCTGTAACCTCTTGTCATACTCCAGTGACCTCCTGCCTTGCATCTCAGTCTAAGACGACACCCTGCAACAGACATGATCGATGCCTCGCTCAACGCAATATGGTGCTGCAGCAAAATGAGGACAACCCCCAACATCTTCAGGGAGTACATCGAAGGAGAAACGGGTGCCTCCACAGATCAACCTGTGGCCATCAGACTGGAGTCGTATACTCCATCCGATACCGAAGACCGACCAACCACCCCCGCAGGGCCAATGCCCGAAAAAGTTGACTGAGAGTACTGTATCCCACCATCATAAACCACCCCTCTGGGTGCGGTTGTCTAGCTAACTACCAGCCCAACAGCTTTCTGTGCTGCCACTGCATGTTAACCATGGGCCGCACTGACACAAGAATGCTGACTCCGATCTTTACACTGAAACAGCCAATTTAGACCTGGCCTTCCTTGGTGCCGGCAACACCCTTGACAACTTCTGCGTTCCCGGCGAAGGCGGGCTCTTCGGAACCTAAGCACCATTCGACAGCCAGACCGATTTCAAAGCTTGATGAACAGTCGCCACCACTCGCCCATCCACAGTGCATTCCTGTGCAGGCTCCACGATTTTGATGCCCCATTCCTACAGCGCCTTCAGGAGGAGCTGGACAGTAGGCAGAAGATACTATTCATTTACCCTCAAGTTTGCAGGATTTCTGCCAGGCCGCCCGTACTCCCAAAAGGAAGCTTACCTTCAAGGAGCAGCTTACACTGGAGCCACCACCACCTCCCAAGCTGAAGAAGCATCGAGATGGGGGCATTAACCTTATACCCTTCTCCTTAAGGGCCTCTCCCTTCACCTCAACCATCCTCACCAGAGGGGTCCACACATTACACCTACGGGAAGGGTAGTTCCCTAGATCCTACAGAACCATATTATGACCCAGAGCCCAAGGATGATCCCTGAGATGATTATGGTGACAACGACCCTGATCTCTTCTCAGCCAACCCTTCCTCCTCCAAATTATACCACCTCTTATGATGTCATTCACAGGGCATCATCCTTTCACATGATTGTGATGGTTAGACCGAGGAGGATGTCTTCTTGAAGGAAACTAACTCACACACTCTGCGCTCAAAACAATACCTACCCATGCTTAAGGGTATGCTGAAATCCACCCAGGATGTCTTAAAAGATCCTCTTAAGGCCAGAGTAATCGCCCACAGTTGACAAAAAGTACAAGGCATCCCCATGGGACCCACCTACATAAGGGACCAGCTCCCACCAGACTCTCAGGTTGTGCTTACAACCCGTATATGCATAGGGTACTGAGGATGCCTGGTTCTTGACAAAGTTAAAAAGATTGATACAGAGGGAAAACGGGTGGCAACTGAATCTGCCATCTATTGGCATATCACCAATTTGATCTGGCTACACTCTAGTTGCAACCGACCATGGGATGAAATGGGATACCTGATCCAACACCTCCTGAATCAGTACAGGAAGGGCTCAGGAGCTAGTAGCGGAGGGCCAAACCATCTCCAATACAACCATTAGGTGTGCTCTTGACATGGCTGACACGGCACAAGGAGTGTTAAATCCAGCGTTCTCATCCGTTGACATGCCTGGCTCCGTGTCTCTGGCTTTAAGCCAGAAGTCAAACAGCATCTTCTCAACATGCCCTTCGATGGGGAACACCTCTACAGGCTTCCAGTTAATGAGATGCTAGAGAATATTAAGAAGGACCTGGTCAATGTATTGGGGGCTCTGAAGTCCACATCGTCCCGTGGGCCTTTCATCGCTCACTGTTTCATGTTGGCGGGAAATGACCACAAATACTGAGGCGGTGCGGAAAAAGGAGCTGCCCCGGTCGAGCAGTGGCTCCCTCATGAGTATACTTCGAGTAACTGGAGGCACAAAGGTCACAAATATGGTGGGCAGAGGAATTGGAGTCAGGATGGTGGGTGGAGTTCGGAATTGAGGGGAAGGATGTTGGGGGACTAGGAAGTGTGGGGGGTTCTCTGGGAGGATCTAGTGCTGATGTGGGACAGCACCCATCGCCCTCTGCAATCATGGAACAGCAACAACCTGTTGCACCACAGGCCTGTTCTAGATTCCTTAAGTGACCATCACCACAGATGGCTCTCTCTGGGTTGGGGGCAAGGAGCATATGTGATAGAAAGCTCTAGCCACAGAGTCCTTTCCTTTAGAATCCTCACCAAGTGCGAAACTGGATCCAGAAATATCCCCCTTCCATAGCACGTTAGCAGTAGGCGTCACACGACTCCCTATCGACGTCGTCCAATGTATGTGATGACAGAGTCCATATAATTCCCTTGCCGATGTCCGTTTCTTCTTTTCCATGGTTGCAACGTGGAACCAGAGCGATTAAGGGGCTGTTTTTACAAACCCATTTCAACATCTTGTCAAGAGAACAGTGTGCTTTGTTGCAATGTCATCCGGGTTTAAACCCTGTGGATCTTGTGACAGACAGATGTTGATCACGGACCCGCATACAGTCTTTGTGGTGCCTTGGAGACACCAAGACTCCAAGAAGTGCTGTTCCTGCCAGTGTCTTCGGCCGAAGATGTTAAAAGAGCGCTGGATGAAACTTCTGGCAGCGTGTTTTTCCGAGAAAACGTGGTGTCGTCGGTGCTCGCCAAAGTCAGAGACCGGTTGCAGAGCATTTTAAAGAGTCCATTTTGCACCTCCCTAAATATCCTGGAGCCAGGGCGACTAGCTCAAGTGCGGGAAAATTATTTTGGTAAGGTTTTTGGGCCTCGATCACCCGCTAATGCGCTTGCTGGCCTCAAGGAGGTTGGAGGTTCTCTGACTGGATCCTCACTGGCGGGTTCATCCTCGACGACAGTTGGGCCCTTTTGAATCCATTATCGGATTTAAGGCGGCAATGGTATGGATAGAGTCAGCTAATGATTGTAGTGACGCCAATCCAGTTACTCCTTCCAACGTCGAAACTATGCCAGATGCACCGCCGATGGAGCAGTTTGCTATGGACAGCTCTCCATCAGTCCTTATTCATCCTCTTCCTGTTTTTCCTGCAGAAATTCAAGGTGAAGGGGAGAATATGGAGTGTCAAAACCCTTTGGGCAATACTGTCCAGCCTCCTTTGCAGGATAATTGGCTGACCAAACTGGGGGAAACCAGTGGACTAGAGTCTTCTCCAGTTTCAGATTTACTGTCTCCACCTGGTATGGCTACTGAGGAAAGAAGTTCTTCGGCAGAGATATTGTGGTTGGCAGCTATTGACTTGGATTGGCAGTTTCACTTGTTGGAATTGCCCACAGATCCTTTGGTGGATGTTCTTCATCAAGGTGAGATGGAACTGGAGCCTTTACTCCCTTATAATGACACTCTGTTTGACCTTTTGTTAGGAGCTTGGGTGAAGTTGACCGTGCTGTGGGCCATAGGCATCCTCTTGCCCCCTGGGACTCACTTTGTCTCCTGTGACATCCCACCACAAAAAGGCTGGTGGTTCAAGCTGCTACGGTTTCACTGGACTCTAGTATCCCTTCCTTGGTTCCATCAAATAAAGAGTCCAGATGGCTTACACATTGTGGGAGGAATATGTTCTCTTCCATCAGCTTGGCATTGAGGTTGTTAAACACTACCACATGTTTTGAGCAGGTTTTCTCATGCTTTGTGGGTATCTGTGGCACAGCGGCTGCCTCCTCTGTCAGAGGAGACCAGGAGTGAGCTCCTGCAGGTGGTGCAAGATGGCTGGGAAGCTGCAAAATTCACCATAAAATGTGATCTGTGCACCACCGATTCTGTGGGTAGAGCAATAGATCTGTCCATGGCACTGCACAAAAATGCATGGCTGTGTCAGTCAGACCCTGTGCAGGAAGGTGTCACACATGCCATTTGATGGTGTTCATTTATTTGGTGAACAGGCTGATTCGGCTTTAAGGCGATTCAGAGCTGGTCAATCTGATAGGCCCACCTGAAATGTTTTTGAGAGCTTTACTTTCTGTTTTCGAACAAGTGTAGAAATGTTTCTACACAACTTAGTACAATATGTACTTCATCTGGTTACAGCCAGTGTAGTGTTCCGCTTAATACAGGGGTTTATGGTTGCTTTGATAACCTTGCGGTCTGTTCACTGTGTTTTCCTGTCTTAACCCCGGTCAGTTGGGATTCCAAAAGTTGCATTCCATGACAAGTGGCTTTCACTGGGAACTCCCAGGTCCACAAAAAGCATTTTTGTTTACATTTTCGGCAAGATCCGCTGATTAGGCCTGAAAAAAAACCAAACAAAGCGCTGTCTCCCACCCTTTATTCATTGGCCCCTGGATGTGTCCGGTCCCGGGGGCAGTGTACAAATAAAGGAGCTGGGTGCACGAACATTCCCTCTTGAGGCTTAAATGCCCCGGGGACCACCACCTCCCCTGGGGCTACATTGAAATTATAGTGCAGGGGTTGCCTTTGTGGCAACCTCCACGCCAGGAGGACCGCCACCTCCCCAAGGCAAAATTTAAATTATAATGCAGGGGGCCCGCCACCTCCCCTTTCCCGGGTCAAACGAAATCAATGCGGGGGCTGCACACAACCCCCATTTCCCCCTGCAGTCCCAGGGGACAGCCACCTCCCCTGTGTAGTCCAATGGAAGAGGGCCACATGGCCCCCCTCTTGGAGCCCTAGATGGCCCTGGAGACCACAACCCCCCAAGCACGGCTCCAGCAATGTCCAGGTGTGCCCACCCCGGGACATTGCAGTTTGCTTAGCCATAGCAAACACTGCACCGCTTCTAGTAAGCGAGAGAAGAAAATACTCTTCCTTACTAGAACTGGAGAAGAATTGCTTTTGGAGAGAGGGAGCTTAAGCTCCCTTTCCAAAAGCAATGCTGGCTCCCTCAGGACGCTGGGAGCTGGCAGGGACTTCGGTGGTCTTCAGGCTTCCCCTGCGGTCCCAGCATGAAAAATGGGTGCCTTAGGTGGAACAAGGGCACCCATTATTGTGGCCAGGCACTGGGGAATGGGGGCCCCAGGGGCCAAAATCGGCCCAGGAGGGGGGCTGCACCCTCCTTGTCTTTCAAAATTAAAAAAATAAATAATGGGCAGCCCCCGGGGATGGACTTCCTGGGGCCCAAATTGGCACAGGGGAGGGGGTACGCGGCTCTCTTCCTTTAATATAAATAAAGTAATAAAAGAAATGCCGGGCCCCAGTGGATGGGTTCCCTAGGGCCCTAATTGGCCCTGGGAAGAGCACCATGCGGCCCTCCTTCCCATTCTAAAAATGCCTGACCCTGGGGAATGGGGTTCCCGGGGCCAAATGCCCCTCAAGAAAGGGGGGGGCACATGCCCCTCCTTCCTTTACAAATTAAAAAAAACAAAAAAAATGCTACCACGCTACGTTAGAGGCCCCACCAATTTCTGCAGCAGTCAGCCATCGCGCCTCCTGGCGCGCTGCTGGTTAGGGGATGAAGTCCCCTTGGCTGCTGAGGACCTCAGGACTAAAGTGGACTTCTTCCCCCAACAAGTAGTGTTCCAGGAGGTACATTTGCAGAGTGGTGGAGAAAGGGGGCATGGCCTCTAACAACCTCTTAGCAATGCAGCTATCCTGGTACTTTCTGTAAGTCTTACACAGTGGGATTCCTTTTAGCTGGTCTAAGACCCCTTTCTCCACCACTCTGCAAACGTCATTACTACTTGAGAAAAAACATAGAAATTCACTGAAAAAAAACATACGTTAGTGACATTCTAGCTAGGTTTTTTTTTTTTTTTTTTTAAACCTTCGAAATTCACTCTGGGGGAAATCTCTTTTCTTTATTTGCTGGTCTCTCTCGTGTCGTTTCCACTAATCCGTAGAAACTGCATATTTGTGGACGACATAAACGTTGGGATGATGTCAGACTGAATCCGTGCACCCCTGCAGGATATGTTGTCCCTTAGGCCAGGTAGCTCACAGTTGCACCATAAGCTCCCCTAAACCTAGACAGAGAGCACACGGTTTTGGCAACCACTGAACATGACAACCCAGACCCCTTGGGAATCGTGGTGACAGACCTAGAACCTTTAGCTCATACACTTGTGCTCTCTTTTGCTCGGAGAAGTATGCAAAGAATACACAGAGGGATGTTTCCAATGTTTATTGAACCAACATGATCATTGTATAGAATATATGTGCTGCAATGATCAACAGATTGAAGCAGATGAAAGTTATAATGAGCATCAAGACAGTAAATGAAACAAAAAGTTCCACCATCTTGCTGCTTGCTGAAACAATGTGTGTGTGTGTGTGTGTGTGTGTGTGTGTGTGTGTGTGTGTATATATATATATATATATATATATATATATATGTATATGTATATTCACTGAAAAAACCATAGGTTTCACACATGTTATAGTTAGCTGGACACTTGTAAAAAACCATTGAAATTCCCCCTTTATCGTTAGTTCAGCTAACTATAACTCGCGCAACCGCAATCCACTGCTGATGACGTCACATATTACATCACTGTATTCACTAAGATACTGTTAATAAGTCAGTTATACAATTAATTTTACAAAAACAAACATCCATTTAGACACTTATTTACCCATTTATTTTTCCATTAACCTTTAGATATACATATATCAAAAATATTTATTTTTCAGAAAGACACTTATTCACTGGGTGATGTCATCAGTGATGTCATTTGAGATGTCATCAGTGATGTCACGGACCATGTCATGAGTGATGTAATATGTGACGTCATCAGCAGTGGATTGCGGTCGCGCGAGTTCTAGTTAGCTGAACTAACTATAACGGGGGAATTTCAATGGTTTTTTACGAGTGAAATGTCCAGCTAACTATAACATGTGTGAAACCTATGTTTTTTTCAGTGAATTTATAAGGTTTTTTAAATGCTAATTTATGTATGTATTTTTATATATTTATTTTACAATAAACTACCTATGTATATAGTTAAAGATTGACTGTATCCTTTAATATGGAATGGCTCAGCTCTTTTATTTTTAATTTGGATAAAGTTGAACAGCATAGTTAATATCTTCTATAAACTTCTAAACAGTTTAAAATGTTTTTTTTTCTTTTTTTAAGGGTTTTTCACGGTGCGCGCACGGTGCGCGCACCCCGCTATTTTTTTTGAAAAAAAATAAAATGTTTTTTTCGCCCTTGGGGGTCCTTCAGGGACCCCCTGACAAAGGCTAGGGGGTCAGGAACTCTCTACCCTGCCCCCTTTTCATGTTCTCCACCTTTCTTTTTCACTGTCACACACAAAATGGCGTCCAACACTTCCTGATTTCGACCGATTCGAATGTTGACTGACATCTAACCACCAATCAGAATTACGCTCGCGGACATTTGGTGCTCCGAGCTGAGTTTTTCATATAGTGACTTATTCTTAGGCACGAGGAACAATCTACGTGTTTCGGTTGCCAAACGCAACCTTGTTCACGATCAAGCGCCATATTGTTTTCTTGACATAAATACAAAGTACCCAAAATGTAGTGCCTTGGGGTAATAGACTTCTACAGTTTTATTTGGTTCTATGGGTGCCATCTTGTAAAGTGCAAATTATATACAAACATTTGATATACGCATTGTTAAACATTCTTTAAATCTCAAATTATAATATTACTTATCAAATTAATTATTCATCACATTGCATGTCAGTGAGCTATTTTCTGAAATGCATGATTCATAATACCGCCTAAATGGGCATGGGTTTCCACATTACATTAAATTTTATGACAAACCGTGCTACCGCATAATCTCCATCCTGGAATATCAGAAAGTGAATGATGATTATGTAGGACTATTGAATGAATGGCATGAGGGAGAAAAATTGAGTGGGACAAATTGAATTTCTTGAAGCAAAGTCATCCAAAATCCCAACATTTTATCTAATTCCAAAAGTACATAAAGATGCAATTGTCCCGCCAGGTCATGTCATTATATCAGCCCAAGAAAGTATATTTGAGAACTAATCTAAGGTTGTGTGTGTGTGTGTGTGTGTCTGTCTGTCTGTCTGTCTGTCTGTCTTCCGATCTTATTGTGAAAACGCTCCCTTCATATATCCAGGACAATGCGGACCTGTTATGCAGGATATTTGAAGTAAGATGGGAGGGGAACATGTTTTTTATGACGCTGGATGTCACAATGCTTTACATGAGTATAAGACACAGTGATGGGCTTAGGGCGACAAATCATTTTCTAAGGATGAGGCCCATGAAATTTGTAGAACCCAATGAGATGTTATTGACAATGATGGAATCGTGCCTTTCTAAGAACATATTCCTTTTCCATAATGTTTGTACCATCAATTACAAGGACCTACTATGGGCACCTGCTTCGCCCCCAGTTATGCTAATTTGCGTATGGGCTGGCAGGAGGAGCCCATATGCAATCATGACAGTAAATAGAATGAAAAGTTCAATTTTGCTGCCTGCTGAAACTGGGTGTGTATGGTATGTGTGTGTGTATGTGTATGTATATATATATATATATATATAACAATCTGGTGTACTCCTACTATGCAGACCCTAACCTATTTGTCCAGGGTGTAGATGCATGTTCTGCCAAGAATCCCCTTATTTGATGATCCAGCCCCATTACCTGGTGGGTAAGAATGTAGGACCCTGTCATGGTAGTGAGCTGGACATTCCTCACGGAGATGTTAGCTGCTGGGCAAAGCTGCACCATGCAGGGCCCTCTCTGTCAGCAGAAGGGTCTCCTTTGATTATACCCAGAAACAGATTTTTCTTTAAGAGAAAGAGGCATCCTTGCTTTGGGCCTGATTGTGATCAGGCTGCCATTGATTTTGTGTTCCTGATAACTATGTGCCATATGGACGTAGATAACAAACACATTTGCACAACATACGTGCAGGCTTTGTACATAATGGCAAGGTGTTAGACCTGGCACCATTGGCGTGGGTCTCCTTCCATTTTTTTCCTGTTGCCTCTGATGTTTTTGCTGGTTTTAGATACCTTAAGCACTGTGCCACTGCTATTCAGTGCCACAGTGCAAGTGCTCCCTATGTTAAATTGATGTATGGATTAGTGACTCCATGATTGGCTTATTTGGTTTACTTGTCAGACCCTAGTACAGTGCACTGCGTGTGCCCAGGGCTTGTAAATCAAATGCTGCTCGTGGGCTTGCAGCACTGATTGTGCCAACCACCGGAGCATCTTGTAAAATGTGTCTCAGGCCTGCCATTGCAGAGCTTGTGTGCAGTCTGGTACTGCCATGTTGACTTGGCAAGTGCACCCACTTGCCAGTCCCCAAACCTTCCCTTTTGCACATATCAGACACCCCTAAGGAAAGCCTAAGGGCATTGTGGATTGTAGGTAAAAGGTAGGACATGCCCTGATGTGTGTTGCATTTCCTAATAGTCGGTATTTTCTTGCCTGACTATCCAAGCTTGCCTCTGCTAGGTTGTGTATTCCATGTCTGGTTTCTGAGTGACAGGGCCTGGGGGCTCCAGGAGACAGGGTGAGCCAGCACAAGGCTGAATAGACCCATCTGCATGAGGAGTGGTGGGAGGAGTAGCACCTGTACCTGAATATTTCTGTGCCTGCCTTCCACAATGCTGGCTCCACCTCTGGTGGTGCGTCTGAGGACCCTGGCACACACCGACAAAGGAAGAAGGTATACGCTGGCAGAATGCACCCAGAACTGGTTTGGACTAGGTACAGACACACACTGCGTTCAGAGACAAAGGATTTTGGTGTATTAAAAGGGCAACCCAGACCCCAGAACTTTGGATCACTTTTGGGAATCAAGACAAACCTTTGCTGAAGAGATGAACCAGGAAGCTCAAGGAGGAGACTACCCCTGTGCTGTGTGTTTGGGGGTTGGCCTTCAGTGGGTGCTTCATTGCCAAAGAAAGGAGAGAAGGACTGAGTGTCCTTTCATCAACTTGAAGAAGAATCTCCAAGGGCTTGAACTTTGAGCTTGCCTCCTACCTGAAGTCTCAGGTATACAAGACTTTACCAACCAGCTCCCCCTGAATTCCCTTGCTGGTAATTGAAGTGCCTGCTGTTGTGCTGGGTTTTCTGAGAGACTGCGTGTCGCTGGGAGCTGGAAGCGCAACTCAATGACTAGAAGCGTGCCGCCGGCGCAGCAGTTGCCGACGCATCGCCAACCACGACCGGTGTCTCCATCGCTTCACCGAAGCGCGTCACATCACCAGAGAAGCGTGCTGCCGCTGCAGAGGTCGCCGTCGCATCACCGGTGAAGCGTGTCGCAGGGCCTGTCAGAAGATAGAGTCCCCGCACGGCCGTCGGGCGTACATGCATCGCATCAACATTGTCACATCGTAACCAAGACGCCATTTTGTCGCATTGCACCGGAGAGAAGTATCGCATCGAGGCACCATCTTGTCGCATAGTACCAGAGAGCAGTAAGAAACAGACGCATCACCTCCCCACACAGTAAGGAAGCGAACATCAACTCCCCTGCGCAGCAGTAAGGAACCGACGCATCTACTCCCCTGAGTATACGGAACTGACGCATCACCTTCCCTGTGACCCTTTTGTTTGCTTTGCATTACGCATCCAAGGTCCTTTGAGAGTAAAATGTCGCATTTACAATCTTAAGAGAACTGAGCTATTTCCTACCATTTTAAAGTCTATTTTTGAGTACAGTATTGTGGATTTTTGTTGTTTTGGTCTTGTGTTAAGTCTATATAAAAATACTTATTTTTATAATACAACCTGTGTGGTGTCCATCTGTAGTGTTGTCACTGTATTACTGTATGTGTTCATAAATGCATTACACACTGCCTCTGAGATAAGCCTGTCTGCTCGTGCCAAGCTACCAAGGGGGTGAGCAGGGGTTATTGTATCCCCTTTCCCGGACTAGACGCAAGGGTCGCTATTTGGTCAAAAGTACCCACCTCTGCCAACTAGAGACCCCCAAATCTAACACAAGGCAATATGATGGTGTTCACGCAAAGATTCTGTGTGTGTAAGCAAGGTCGATGCTTCCAAGAAACAAACCCAAAGTGTCACGAATGCAAATGTGAGTCAAAAGTCGATGTGTAAATTAAAGGCACCTTTAGGATGGAGGCGGGTATATGTAAAAAGGGCAATGTTTCCCACTCGGAATGAGTGGGACACCTGTCCTCACTAATGGCGGTTAGTTGGGTTTCCACTTTGTGAAGTGGGGTCCGTAGATGTCGTATACAAATTGATGTTCTTTTTATAGTTCAGTCGGTTTCTTTTATTATTGAATTCTTTAAGGTTTCCGTTTTCAGTATGGGCGACTTTTTTTTAGGTGTTGTCAAGGCAGCGCTTGCGCTAAGCTCTGCCCATTTCCCCAGTCTTTTCAATTGGCCCCTCTTACTGTCCTTTGTAAATGGTGGCTTTTGATTTGTGAATAGGCTTAATGGTCCCTCCTTAGTACCTCATTTTCTCCTGTTGAGACCTCCCAAGAGGCCTGGCCCTGTTGCATGTGGTGTTACTCAGTAGGCTTTAATTACAGCCCGGAGCACTATTTTCTTCAATAACTTTATTCTAACTGCTATTGCAGACACGACACGCTCTCCCGCAACCACCTTGTTTTTGTTTTTTTAGCAGCGCAGCACGTTGCGATTTAGCTTATGCTTTTTTTCAGCCACGCTTTATCTTCGGTTTTCTTTTCACCAACGCAGCATGCTTAAGCATACATTTGTATTCGATGTCTGGTTTGTGCGTGCGCCTTCCTTGTTTATTGATCCACCCCCTTCCCAGCTCTCTCCTGCCCAGCTTTCATGTCCTCCCAGTCCCCGCAAACTGTTTTGTCGGCGTTACCACCAAGCATTCTTTTAAATTGCTTTTTCGATAATCCCTGCTTCTTGTGTTTTACAAGAAGCATTGATTATCGAAAAAGCAATCCTGCCTCCAGAAATGTGAATATATGTGGGTCTTTCAGTATCTCCTGAAAGCTAGAGCCAAGCCAGTAATTTGAAAGCATTCTGCTGGCTCGTGTCACGGACATTTGCTATAGCTCCTTCTTTCTGCAAAAACTAACTGAGGGGCAGTGGAGTCTGAAAAAGGTGACATTATCTCAAATGTTATTTTGACTGCTTCCTATTGGGCTGCTTGAGGGAGGGCACAAGTCATGTGATCGGAGTTTTAGCTAGTGGTAGAGGGTGCGGGGTGCTGAGAAATGGCTTTTGAAAACATGCTTTTGAAGCCTTTGAGCAAACTGACCTGTTTCACAGATTAGGACAACATCTTCCGAAGCAGAGAGAGTGCTTGTCCATCAGATTGCGACCACAAATATTTGGCTAAATGTAAATAAAAGCTTTTCCTTTTGTTCTGCAAAATCGCTTTCAGTGGATAGGTCGTTTGTGAGGGTCGAGAGTCCAGGCTATAATGCTCCATAAGTAGCCTTCACCAATTGTGCACTTCGGCCCTGCGATAAGCATGCATTTACCATGGTAAAGACTATATTTCACAAACTCTACTTATTAAACGAGCATTTGCAATGCAATAGGTCTCACATTACTGAAAGTTTGAGCTGTTGGCGTTGCAAATAATAATGCAACACCAATAGCTCAACTTTCAGCAATGCGAGACGTATTGCATTGCAAATGTTTGTCTAGATCTGTAGATGGCTCTCAATTCATAAAAGTATAGTCACGTACTAACTTTGGTTTTCGCTAGGCTATCGGGGTTTCTTTTCCGTACTTGATATCTTATTCAGCTTTATACTACCATCGTTTTTGTTTTTATTAAACAATTTTATTGAGTTTTCAAGCAGCATAATAAATGTGATACATCTTCCAAGCAATTGGGCGCTAAGAATGAAAAGGTATCAAACATGAATACACATATTATTTCCAAAATGTAAATGACAATGTGAACATTCGTATCCAAGAACACATATCAAGACAATGTCACGTTATCTAAGGAGCAAAAAATACGGAACAGACATGCTATTGATATAGCGAAATATCTGAGTCTTCATACTACCATCGCTTAATGTTGGTGTCTTACGCAATTTGCATACTCTGACGAGTTGGATGCTTTTCTAAGTGGTAGCAGTCCACTATAGTTCCATACTGTTATGTCGGTATAGTCTGTGGATTACTTAACTTTATTTTTGTATATTTAAATATGAATTTTCTTTTGTTGATACATAAGCGTTTAATTATTTGACTCCTATGTCACTATATATATATATTGAACACAGATTCTTCTGAGATCAATGTAAGTCTAACATTCAAAAACAGAAACAGATGATAGGTCTTCTTATTCATTCGTTTTTATTCTTGGTCCGTCAGAAGTCAAAGTTCACAAAAATAACACACAAAGTGCCAACACGTGTTTCGCGCCAACTGCGCTTCTTCAGGGCTGTCACATAAACAGAAAATAATATACTTTAGAACTCATAAGGACATACTTTTTCATTTACTAACTACACACATTTTGAAAAAAATCAATTATCAAATAAAGAGGAACTCCATCTTTGTATTATTCATATATACATACTTGTTTGTATACAAATTACACATACATTGTATAGATCAATATATTCAAATTAAATTAAAGAGGAACTCCATCATTATACATTTTAACAGTACCCCGTAACTCAATACAGAAAGGATATATATATCTTAGATGTACTTTCATCATTTCTAGTTATTTTCCCTATAGAAAGACTGCTTCTATGCCTATAGTTACTATTGTTCTCTTCGATAAGAACATTTGTTATGTTTTCTCCACAGGAGATGGATTTTTATCTGTGTAATTTGCATGGCAGTTCTGGATAGGATGAGGCTTTATATGGCATAAAGGTATTGCTCAGTGGCATGGCTAGCTTCTCTGTGTGCCACAGGTTCGAACATGCAGTTCATGCCTTGATATAGGTCCAAATGGGTTTATTTTCATATGGTCATTTGGCGACTACGTCTTATTGTCAGGGGTAATGTCATCCCATGCTTTTAATGTTTTTATGACTTTTATTACTTTGGTTCTGTCCAGTCATTGAGAGGTGAGAGATTCTGACAGTTTTTTCATGCTAACATGGGTATTTTATTACCATGGTTAAAATCTTTTGTGACTTTTTACTTACCTGTGGTTCTTTCCTAGGGGCTTTATCTGGTAGAGTATGTTATTGTTCACATTATTATAAATGTCTGGTCTTTCTTTCTTGTTCTGACCGGTTTTTTTATTGTTAGATTTTTCATAGTCTCAGTTCGTATACCCTCACCTCAATTTTTATGAATATCCAGTCTTTTTGTCTCTTGTTCTAGACCTGTTTTGTTCTAGTAAGAGATTCTTTAATGGTCTCAGTTCTCCGGGGATGGTATGGCTTTGGCATTTGATTCTAAAGTAAGGAATCTAGGGCTAGATGTCTCTGTCAGATGAACAAGTTACTTACCTTTGGTAACTCATTATCTGATAGAGATAGTATCTAGCCGCAGATCACTTAACGACTTTCCCATCCTCCCTGCTCTGCGAACGTAGGTTTCTTTTGTCTAAAACATCTCATTATGGCCATTCACTCCCCCCCCCCCCCCCCCCACCCCCTCCCCCCAAACAAATATGTGATTTTTTGACACCAGGCTATCTTCTATTTTAGCACAATGTTTCAGTAGACAGTTTCTATATGTGGCTCCACGTTTTGAGCATGGAAAATAGTCCTGGAAGAAACCGACGTCGGCGAGGGAGTTATATGGACCCCGTCGACGTTGCATCCGGTGGAGGACGTCGATATGGAGTCTCGCGACGCCCTCTATTGATGCGCGGACATGCTATGGAGGAAAGTTTCCAGATCCAGTCTTGCACCTGGGTAGGATTCTAAAGTAAGAAATCTGCGACTAGATCCTGTCTTTACCAGATAATGTCTTACCGAAGGTAAGTAATTATTCGTCAAGGATATGACCTTTCAGGGAATGTAGACAACGTTTCAACAGACCTTCCCCATCAATTATATGGAACTAATGGCAATCAAATTGTCTCAAGGCTTTCTTCTGCCCAGTAAATCACAAAACAGTCCTGGTCAAAACAGACGACTGCAATGTATTCCATTCGGAAACAAGAGTGCACACATTCTCCCCAGTTCCCAGCGTTCACACAGAACATTTGGCATTGGGCAATCCACCAAGATAACATCTGCTAGTGGAGTACCTTCTGGTAGTGCTCAACAGGATGTGGCAACAAGGGTGGTGCTCACTCTCAACAGTTATCTGTTCTAGCCCAGGGCATTGAGTGGTGGACGATCGATCACAGCATTCATCTGTCCTACTCCCATACTTCTGCTGGAGAAGGTTTTCCAACATACACCTCTTTGCCACTGCTGAAAACTAAAAATACCCATGCTATGCCTCCCCGGTTTCCGCACCCACAGTCCAATCGGCAATGCACTATGGATGAACTGGTCTGGTATAGTTTTGGCTCTCCCACTTCTTCCATACATGGTCCAGAAGCTATGGCAGACGCCCCTCACCCTGGTGGCTCCAACGTGGGACAGGCAACCCTGATTCACAACCCTTCTAGAGTTGTCTGTAGTCCCTTACAAGAAACTTTACAACCAGCCAGATATTCTCACTCAACTCTAGGGCACAGTCCGAAATCTCAAGTTGCTCAACCTAGTGATTTGTCTCCTGAGCTCTTAGAGTTTGGCTGCCTCAATCTCCCCGCTAAGTATGTCCATCCTCAGAGGCTTGCCTTCCGACTGCTAGAGCTTGCTATGCAGCAAAATCATCCACTACTGCCTTCCCAAATACACTGATCAAGTCAACAGTGCAAGTCACATTGTAGTGCTCTGGCCTGGCTTAAACTTCCATTTGTTTGCATTTGGCTGCTGTGGCAACATACCTACAGAATAGGAAACACTTTGTTATACATAGTCCCTATCATTAAGGCTTTTTTGGAGGGACTTAAGAGGGCTATTGCCCACAATCCTGGAACCTCCGCGTTTTCCTCAATAGGCTCATGGAACCTCCTTTTGAACCCCTTCAAATGTCCTCTCTTCAGTTTGTCATGGAACGTTGTGTTTCTAGTCTCAATCACTTCCATCACGCTTGAAAAGCTTTTTCTTACGGTTCATGCTGACAAAGTAATACTTAGAACCAACCCAAAGTTTCTGCTTAAGGTGGTATCCCCCTCATACAATTGAGCTCCCAGTGTTCTTCCCACACCATGACTCAGTAGGCTTCCAGTATTTATTCATTCATGTTCAATTAATTAAAACCATTACATGACTAAAATGTACAATACATTTTCGCTTGGAATAAAACAACGCCTTCTACTCCCAAAATTGAGTTTTGAGAATTTAAAAGCAATATTGACTAGATTATTTAATTTAAAAAAAGAAAGAGTTAAAACCAGCCCTACATGATTAAGATAAAAAACTGTCCAATATTTTACAAATAAAGAGGTAAAGTGCAATCTGCCGTAGGCATGCTAATAGGACCTCCAAGTGGTAGGGCTGACGTTACTGAGGTCTCAATTTGCCAGAGTATTTGTGTGCACCAGATGATCATATTTTCTGGATTAACAATCCCCATATCCCAGGGCCGCCTGACCGTGGACAATTCTGCACGTGTACCTTGAGTTTGTCTGTTCTCGTTGGTGGCTCTCCTAAGAGCTAATTACTGAATGCAGTTCTGGGTTCTATAGCCATTGGCTTTTGTCCTTGCTTCAGTAAGTGAAAACGAATAAACTCATAAATTTGCCCCATCTCGCTTGTTATATTTTCAGTAAAGCAAATATCCGACGCCTCCTTACAGCACTTAACCCCTTAGCGACATAGCAGGAGGAGCAGGGCATGTCGTTTCTCAGACAGTTTAGGACAGTAACACAACAGATGAAGCCAGGATTCTTTTAGATACTTACATAACCTACACAACGTTACCTCATCTTGTCAAACCCAACCAGGATTGAAGCCTGAAATTGGCAGTGCAATTAGCCTCATAAAAAGAGTTTTTGAATGGGCCTCGGTTGAGAGTGTTTGTTTAAAGTATGACTTTGCCTTCCCAAAGGTATAGGATGCATCTAGTGCCTCGGTCAGGGAAATAGGTCAGAGACTGCCAATGTCCCATTCAAAGGACGTTAATTGCACCTGCCTGTTCCAGACTTTTTTCCAAGCAGCGTGAAAGATTTCTTGCAGATGCTGACTATCTGACTTAATTTTCAGAGTGCTGGTTGCTGTTGCTAGCTGTAGCTGCCAGGGAGATCCTGCTGCATTGAAGATGGCTTTCAAATTATATTTGAGCAAGGACTCTGGGGCCTGCAAGACCCTGAGGTAGGACACGGGTGGTGACAGTGGTGGGGCCCTTCTGGCTCACCAGGTCAGTGTACCCGAACTTTGTTCTTCTTGCTTGTCGAGGGGCGAGTAGAGTTCACTGTGTTGAAGGCGCCGGGGAACACCAAATGACCATAGTTGAGGGCCGGGATAAGTTTTGCTCTTAAAACAGTCAGCATAGGCTCTGCAGTTGGGCTTTGTAATCGGTTACTCAGGTGCTTCAGTAAGTGGATAACAGTGGTGGCCTTTGTTCTATGGTGCTTTAAGTGGATTGCTGGTTTGGTGCTTTCAGAAAGCCATACTACGAGGTAGTTGTAGGCTGAAGCTGTCGTAATTTGGAGGTCTCCTATCTGCCATTTAAGTTTTTTGTGCGGGGATTTCCCAAAAATGACAACCTTAGTTTTGCCCTGGTTCACCTGAAGATTATTAGCTTTATTTTTTTTTTATATAGCTGGAACGATCCTAAGGTATCAGAGCGCTTTACATGAGCACCCGTTGCATTACACAAGGACGCATTCATTTTTGTTAGGCACCGGGAGATTAAGTGATTTTCCCACAATCACAGGATGTTGAGTGTCATTGCCGAGATTCGAACTCGGTTCCCCAGACTTGAGATCGACAGCCCTGGCCCATTCCGCCACATCCTCTCCCCAGCTTGGTTGTAATAAAGAAGTGCTTTGAGGGCTCTCTGCAGGCCGACTCTGGTATGATCCAGGATGACAGTATCATCAGCTTACTGGAGGACGGGAAGGTGCAGCCTTCCCAGCCTTTGTGTTAATAGTCCGGATCGATCCTTCCAGAGCTGCTCCCTTATCTGTGGTATAAAGGTTGAAAAGGAAGGGAGCCAGCACGCAGCCCTGCTTAAGCCCAATATTGGTAGGGACACAGGCGGTGACAGTGGTGGGGCCTGTTTTGACCGAAACCCATGTTCCCTGATACAGTGATGTAATTGCCCTGAGAAGTGGAAGCGAGATCCCCCAGGCAGCTAGCTTCTTCCACAACTTGCCCCAGTCCACCCTGTCAAAGGCAGTGCTGTAGTCAGTGAAGCAGCAGAACAAGGGTGGGTTCTTTCTCCTGGGCTCTTGTGTTGATAGGTGAGTCAGAGCTTAGATGTTGTCCATTGTTGAGCTCTTGGCCCTAAACCCGGATTGGTAAAGCGGTAAAATACCCTTTTTCTCTGCTCATGTTTCCAGTTCTTTGAGACGAATAGGAGCATAAGCCTGTGCTTCCAAGTCAAGTAGAGCTATAAGCCTGTAATTGGCTGTGTTAGAGCGAATTCCCTTTTTATGACTGGGAAACAGGATGGAACCCCTCCGGGAATCGGGGATTAATGCAGTAGCAAAAGCGTGATTGAAAAGTGGCGTTAAGATGGGCTGCCAAAAGTCTTGTGCTGTTTTATACACGGAGGCTGGAATCCCATTCGGCCCTTGGTCCTCCTCATTTTCTAGATTGTGGCAGTTACTGTGTCTACTGAGAATATAGTCCTGTGTTGGGTCCCAAGATCTAAATTTGTAACTGACAGAGAACAAACTACTGCTATTGCTCATCCGAATGAATATAACTGTACCACGTGGTTAATCCGATCCTTTTCCGCTACTCGATTTGCCTTGTGGTCCCTGGATTGCCCAGCCAGTTTGTGCTTCCACAGTCTAGCATGACTTTTATCTGTTAGTATTGTAAAGACTCTGAGCCACTCTGCATTATTATGCTGCCTTTTGTGCTGCCATATTTTAGGCTTATAGATTGCCCTAAAATGGGAAATAGTTTTATCTTTACCTGGTGTATTGCTGCTTCTTCTGGCAACCAGAGCTCTCTGGAGGGACCATTTGCAGGCAATGAGCTCCTTGGAATGGTGATGGGTCTGTGTTGGAATTAAACGACTGAAAGGTTTCTGTTGTCTATTCCCCATTGCCTGCTGAAGGTCCAATACGGTGTCCTCCCAGTGCTCGGAAGGTGTTTTTGATCTGTCTAGCATAGTGGGTGATTTTCTTCCCTCTATCCAGGCTTGGCGCTTCATCCCTAATTTGGCAGACCATTTTATTCTAGATAGGACTTCGTGGCGCTCTTCCCCAGTTGGTTCTCCGATCACAGGTATTGAGGGGGAATCTGCGTAAACTAGTTGGAGAGTTATGCGGAGGGGTCTATGATCGCTCTCCTCCCTATTATCAATTTCAATATCTTGAAAGCCCTTCACTGATGAAGATGTAGTCTATTGTGGAGATATTCCTAAACGTGGGAGTGTGGTGCCCGTGGGGTGGGCAAGCTTCCTTTATAACTTGCGACGAGCAG